>NC_072397.2:27822500-29117500 GCF_028885625.2 Pongo pygmaeus | reverse complement strand
CTCATGTTGGCCTCCCAAAGTGCTGGAATTACAGGCGGGAACCACGATGCCTGGCCATTTTTACCTTACCTTTTCATATTTAAAACAAATCTATATTGCTATGATGAGTTATTGTTGTTAGATTCTTCATTGCCTATGCAAAATGTGGTGATGATCTTACTTAGATGGACTTGCTTCATGGGATGTGGTCCATAAAGCTTCCTCTGCCCCAACTGTAGGGCAGAAGGCAATTTTTGTTACTGTAGTTTGGGTCTTATTGCAGAGATTCAGACATCTGTTCTGTGACCTTAGTTAAATTGTGATGCTATGCTAAAAGGAGCCTTCCAGCTTTTACTTTTGCAGTACTATAAAGTCATCATTCAAATGCAAATTTTCCTTTTTAAATTTCAGATTGAGTTAGTGTCTGTCAAAGCACGGCCTTTGGCACTACCAAAACAAATATATGCTGAATGAAAGTGTTCAAGAGATAAGTGATTATTTACTACTAAAGGAAGAAACACTGGGAGAGAATAAAAAAATGCACCGCCTAAAGCATATGTCCACCTCCTACATTCAAGCAATTCTCCTGCCTCTTCCTCTCAAGTAGGTAAGACTACAGGAATTTACCCTCAAACACAGTTAATTCTTGTATGCTTAATAGGGACAGGGTTTCACCACTTTGGCCAGGCTGGTCTCAATCTTTTGACCAAAATGTCCCACTAGCCTTGGCCTCACAAATAGCTGAGATTACAGACACGAGACACTGTGCACGGCTTGCATGTATTAGTGATTCATGCTAAGTCAGTATCATAAAACTATGTTTTGTACTTGTAAAGGAGGCTTAAATTGGAAAGTTTTATAAAATTAAGCTTTCTGGATTAAACCCTGCTAACCTGCCTCTAGGTGGTAACAAGCCATTTTTTTGCCCTCTGCCTGATGATTGGGTTTGGCCAGTGGAAACACCAGCCTCCACATAGAGTGGCCCTAGACTGGCTGCTTCATCTCAAGGCCCAGTGAGATCATAGTGCCTGTGATGACATCTTCCAAGTGCTCTGAACCATCTACCTCTCTCCAGTGCTGAGAATTTATCTCTCCCATAATTCTCCATTCCCAAGGAGTACTAAGAGTATGGTCCTGTTACTATCCCAGGGAACTCCACCATCTTTTGTGGGTATCCTGAATAAGTCACTCTTTATTCAAAAGTTCTTAGATGAAATTGACTGTGGGGACCATCTGCCTTCTGCCTGGATCCCAACTGATGCTTACAGATGCACAGATTGTATTGGATCTCAAGTCTGTAATCAAAAGGTAGACCACATAGCACCTCTGTGTGTGGTAGAGGAGAGAAACTGGCTTTCAGGTTAATATGAGAATTTGAAAGAGTTCATTTTTTTTTTTTTTTTCTGTACCATTGTGCATTCAACAAGCAATGAATGAATTGCTGTTTTTCCTCCAGCATATCAGTTGTCATGTTTTAAAAATGGTTTAGCAGTTCCAAGAAATATAGATGGGCCATGCTAACTCATTGTTTTAATTTTCAGTTACTAAAGATATATGAGTTTGCGCATCTTTTTGTTTGCTTGCCATCTTTGTATTTTCATTGGTGAGCTCAGATTTCTATACATTATTAATCGGGTAGTGTGTTTTACTGCTGAATTTCAAGATTTGTGTATTTTCAGTGCAAGTTTTTGCTCAGATCTGTATTTTGCAGATGCTTACTTTCAGTCTGTCGCTTATCTTTCTATTTCCTGAACAAAATTTTAGTCAGAGTATAGACTTTTAATATGAGAAGGCTTTAGTTATTATTAATATTATTTTTTTACCATTACTGATTGGCTTTGTTGTCATTTGTTAAAACTTATGACCAAATACAAGATCACATAAATTTCTTTCTTGCTTTCTTCGAGAATTTGCATAGTTTTACATTTCAAGTTAATGGCTCCTTCCCTATTAAAAAAAAAGAAAATGAGGGAGAATTGCTGGGAAGATTGCTCAATAAAAACAGCTCCAGACTGCAGCTCCCAGATAGATTGATGCAGAAGGTGAGTGATTCCTGCATTTCCAACTGAGGTACACTGTTCATCTCATTGGGAATGGTTAGACAGTGGATGCAGAACATGCAGTGTGAGATGAAGCAGGGTGGGGCATCACCTCACCTGGAAAGCCTGAGAAACCAAGGGGAAGGGGCAGCCATGGATGCAGTGTCAGCAGACATCAACATAACTGCATGATGGCTCTGAAGAGATCAGCAGATCTCCCATCCACAGCATTTGAGCTCTGCTAATGTTCAGACTGCCTTCTTGAGTGGATCCCTGGTGTCTGTGTATCCTGATGGGAGACACCTCATACAGGAGAACACTGGCTGGAATCTGAAGTTGCCCCTTGGGGATGAAGCTTCCAAAGAAAAGAACAGGCAGCAATCGATGAAACAGAAAATTCGCAAGGATTTGCAGAACATGAAATCAACTGTGGACATCTACAGAACTAATGGACATCTACAGAACTATCCACCCCCAATCTACAGGACATCTACAGAACTATCCACCCTCATTCAACAGAATATACATTCTTCTTGGTGTCACATAACATGTATTCAAAAATTGACCACATAATTGGAAGTAAAACACTCCTCAACAAATGCCAGAGAATGCAAATTGTACCAAAGAGCCTCCCAGACCACAGTGCAATCAAATTAAAACCCAGATTAAGAAACTCACTCAAAACCACACAACTACATAGAAATTGAACAGCCTGTTCCTCAATCACTGATGAGTAAATAATGAAATAAGGCAGAAATTAAGATGTTCTTTCATACCAATGATAATGAAGACAGAACGTATCACCATCTCTGGGACACATTTAAAGCAGTGTGTAGAGAAAAATTGATAGCACTAAATGCCCACAAGAGAAAGCAGGAAAGATCTAAAATAGACACACTAACATCAAAATGAAAAGAACTGGAGAAGCAACAGCAAACCAATTCAAAAGCTAGCAGAAGACAAGAAATATCTAACTTCAGAGCAGAACTAAAGGAGATAGAGACACCAAAAAAACTTTCAAAAATCAATAAATCCACGAGCTGGTTTTTTGATAATATCAAGAATATAGATAGACCACTAGCCAAAATAATAAGAAAAGAGAAAAATAAAATAGATGCAATAAAAAGTGATATACGTAATATCACCCCTTATCCCGCAGAAATACAAACTACCATCAGCTAACACTATAAATAGCTCTACGCAAATAAACGAGAAAATCTAAAAGAAATGGATAAATTCCTTGACATATACACCCTCCCAAGTCTACACCAGGAATACGTTAAATTCATGAATAGACCATTAAGAAGTTCTGAAATTGAGGCAGTAACCGATAGCCTCCCAACAAAGAAAATCCAGGACCAGACCGATTCATAGCTGAATTCTACCAGAGATCCAAAGAGGAACTGGTACCATTCCTTCGACATTATTACAAGCAATAAAAAATGAAATCGTCCTTAAATAATTTTATGAGACCAGCATCATTCTGAAGCTAAAACCTGGCAGAGACACACCAAAAAAGAAAATTTCAGGCCAATATCCCTCATGAACATAGCTATGAAAATCCTCAATAAAATACTGACAGACTGAATCCAGCAGCACATCATAAAGCTTATCCACCACGATTATGTCAGCTTTATCCCTGGGATTCAAGGCTAGTTGAACATACACATATCAATAAACGTAACAGATCACATAAACAGAACAAATGACAAAAACCAGATAATTATCTTCATAGATGCTGAAAAGGTTTTCATCAAAATTCAACACCCATTTATGTAAAATCTCTCAATAAACTAGGTAAGGGTGGAATGTATCTCAAGATAATAAGACCTACTTATGGCAAACCCACCAGCAATATCACACTGAATGGGCAAAATTTGGAAGCATTCCCTCTGAAAACCTGTACAACACAAAGATACACTCTCTCTTCACTCTTATTCAAAATTGTATTGAAACTTCTGGCCAGAGCAATCAGGCAAGGAGAAGAAATAAAGCGTAGTCAAATCAGAAGAGAGGAAGTCAAATTGTCTCTCTTTGCAGAGGTCATTATTGTATACTTAGAAAACTCACCGTCTCAGCACAAAATCACCTTAAGCTGGCAAGCAACTTGAGATAAGCCTCAAGATTCAAAATCAATGTGCAAAAATCACAAGAATTCCTACACATAATGACTGAGAAATAGAAAGTGAAATTATGAGTAAACTCCCTTTCCCAGTTGCTACTAAGTGAATAAAATACCTAGGAATAAAACTTACAGGGGGTGTGAAGAACCTATTCAAAGAGAACTTCAAACCAATGCTCAAGGAAATAATAGAGGACATAAAGAAATGAAAAAACCTTTCATGCTCTTGGATTGGAAGAATCACTATTGTAAAAATGTCCATGCTGCCAAAAGTAATTTATAGATTCAATGCTATCCCCATCAAGCTACCAATCCCTTCCTTCACAGAATTGGAAAAAAACCTTAAAATTCGTATGGAACCAAAAAAGAGCCTGCATAGCCAAGACAATCTTAAGCAAAAGGAGCAATGCTGGAGGCATCACACTACCTGACTTCAAACTACATTACAAGACTGTAGTAACCAAAAAACCGTGGTACTTGTACCAAAACAGATATATAGACCAGTGGAACAGCACAGTGGCCTCAGCAATAATACCACACATCTACTACCATCTGATCTTTGACAAACCTGAAACAAGCAAGCAATGGGGAAAATGATTTCCCTTTAATGAATGGTGTTGACAAAACTGGCTAGCTATATTCAGAAGACTGAAACTGGACCACTTCCTTACACCTTACACAAAAATCAACTCAAGATGGATGAAAGCCTTAAACGTAAGAATTAAAATCATAAATTACCTAGAAGAAAACCTAGGCAATACGATTCAGGACATAGGCATGTGCAAAGTCTTCATGTTGAAACACCAAGAGCAATGGCAATAAAACCAAAATTGACAAGTGGGATCTAATTAAACTAAAGAGCTTCTGCACAGCAAAATAAACTATCATCAGTGTGAACAGACAACCTATGGAATGGGTGAAATATCTTGTAATCTCTCTATCTGCGACAAGGCTAATATCAGGAATCTACAGGGAACTTAAACAACTTTACAAGAAGTAAACAAACAACCTCATCCAACAGTGGGCAAAGAATATGAACAGATGCTCCTCAAAAGAAGACTTTGATGCAGCCAACAAACATATGAAAAAATGCTCATTAAGTTATCACTCGTTATTAGAGAAATACAAATCCAAACCACAGTGAGATACCCTCTCAAACCAGTTAGAATGGTGATCATTAAAATATCAGAAAACTGCAGATGCTGGAGAGGATATGGAGAAATAGGAACGCTTTTACAGTGTTGGTGGCATTGTTAATAATTTAACTCTTGTGGAAGACAAGGCTCTAGAAGGAGAAATACCATTTGACCCAGCAATCCTCTTATTGCACATATAACCAAAGGACTATAAATCATTCTACTATAAAGATACGTGCATACGTATATTTATTGCAGCACTATTCACAGTAGCAAACACTTGGAACCAACCCAAATGTGCATCAATAATAGACTGCATAAAGAAAAGGTGGCATATTTACACCATGGGATAGTATGCAGACATAAAAATGAATGAGTTCATGTCTTTTGCAGGGACATGAAAGAAGCTGGAAAACATCATTATCAGCAGACTCTCAGAAAAACAGAAAACCAAACACCACATGTTCTCATTTTTAAGTGGGAGGTGAACAATGAGAACACATGGACACAGGGAGAAAAATATCACATGGTGGCGGGTGGTGGGCTAGTGTAGAGAAAACATTAGGAGAAATACGTAATGTAGGTGATGGGTTGATGGGTGCAGCAAACCACCATGGCGAGGTAGTCTGAATTTGTCTAATGACCAGTGATGGTGAGCATTTTTCATATGTTGGCTGCACAAATGTCTTCTTCGGAGAAGTGTGAACAGACACTTTACAAAGGGCATACAGGCGGCCAATAAACTTATTTTAAAAAGCTCACTATTATGGATTATTAAAGAAATGTAACATGTAAAAATGTAAAAATGAGTCTGCCTTTTCTTACCCTGGGAGTGCAGGTGTTTTCAGCACATGCCGCTTGAGGGGGAGAGCTGCGTTCTTCTCAGGGTTTCTTGTGGAAAATTAAACATAAAAATATCCCATGGCTTTAGTCCACACCAACGTCCTTCCCCACCCACAAGGTGTGGTGTCCACAATGCCAGCTCCACACCGTGGTCTCGTGCCACAAATGTATCATTCATCATATAACACCTGTAATAGAAATATAACATCTGTAAACAAATATATCAACCATAGTACAGGTGTGTCATTCGTAATACTAATGTAACACCTGAAACACTGATCGAACACTCATATTGCCACTGTACTCTCGTCACAGCAATAAAACACTCATAATACCAGTATACCATCTGAAACACAAATACAACAACCATAATACTGATCTAAGACCCATAATACAAGTATCACTCTCATAATGCCAATAGACAACCCACAATACAAATGAAACATCCATAACACTTATGTAACATGTCTAATGCTGTCATGACACCTGTAATACAACTGTAACACTCATAATACCAATATACCACTCATAATACCAATATATCATCCTGCAATACAAATATAGCAACTGTAATACTGATGTAACAACTGTAATACTGATGTAACACCAACACTCATAATACTAACAGAACATTTGTAATACAAATGAAACAACCATAATACTGATGTAACACCCATAATTACTGATGTAACAGCCATCATAAAGATGTAGCACCTGCTATACTGACATAACATTCCTACTCTTACTGGGGCACTTCATTTCAGAGCTTCCACTGAGCTGGATTTGGGGGGGGATTGGCCTCTATAATGATATTTGATGTTGTTGACTCTGCTTTAGTGACAAGGTATTGATATGGTTGTTTTTATTAAAAAGTAGCTTATTTCTCAATAATTTCATACTTCTAGGAAACCACCAATATCTATTAGTATAGATTAATTCTCTCTGCCAGAATCTCCAGTGGTTTCTGCTGTGCCAGATTTGAAGCTTTACGCAAAATATCCCAGTGGGTTTTACTAAAAGTGGAGACATTCTCCAAGGGTACCAACCACATCAGGAAATACAGGGTTGGTACTGGTAATGGTAATGGCAAAATATTCACTTGTAAACACAAATTTCATCCTGTCACTCTCTTGATTTAATTTTGTCAATGGTATCCCACTGACCTTAGAACAAGAACCATAGAACTCACCATGGCTGAAGACCCCAAGATCTCCTACCTGTTTCCCATGCCCACTCAGTCCGCTCAACTGCCTGCAGTCTCATCTAATTTTAATTGTGGGAACACAGTCTCTTGGGTGTCTCAGGAATTTTATGTTCAATCTCTCAATCTATTCACCCAGTGCCCACACTTATGTAATTTTCCAAGGCTTTGTCCAGCTGATAAAGTCAGAGCTTGTGCTATTTAACTGTAGAAAAGCTAATAATGTGCTGTTTCTAAAGATAAAAAGAAATTCATTCTTTGTTAGATAATTCAGATCACTCTCAGTTTATAAATCAAGGAAATATTAGTTAATGCAATGAAAGTTCATGTTTGGGATAATTAGTAAAGAAAAAATCTCAGTGCTGAAGACTAATGACACTATTAATTATTGAAATCACATAAGAATTTATTGGACAGACTATTACTTTGCTATCTCCCCTAACTGTGTGTTATTAATTCCAAATTATATTAGGTTTAAATACTTACATGTAATGTAGTCTATCAATACATTTAAGTGACAAAAAAGTCCTAGAAAATGACAAGACAATTCATATAAATATTTGTAAGCCTCCTTAAATGTACAGTGTAAATTAAATAAAGTAAGCTTAGATGTTTATGCAGATGAATTACTAATATTTGAATATTGAATTGCTGTGAGGGTATGTAATTATGTCACTGCTTTGATATGGGACTTGGGACATTTGTGTATCCATGTACCTCATTAACTTAATGACTTCCCTTTTTACTTCCTGCTGGATGATAAATTTTGGGCCCATGGAGGCTGAGGGACAAACTGTCAGCTCTATTGGAAACTCTAGTACAGCAAGAAAGCTTTCATTGCAGAATATTATTTCCTGCCAGATATTTATTTTCTCATCCAAGCAGACTTGCTCCCCAGAAGTGTTGTTACATTAGCTGCTCCTCAGGTCGAGCTGGAAATCAAGTGACTATGAGAAAAGCTCATTTATGAAAGACGTGAGGGAGTAAAACTTATATACTTTACTGGTCATCTTTTTATGTGCTTGTATTCCATATGCATGTCTTTCCGGTGAAGTGTGTATTCAACTACTTCTCCATTTTGCACCTGGATGGTTTGTCTTTTTTTGTTACTGACGTATGCAAATTCTTCATACATTGTCGATAACAGACTGTTGTTACATACATAACATGCAAACCTTCCTTTCTGCACCATGTCTTTTCACTTTCTTGATAGTGTCTTTTGATGCACAAAAATGTTTAATTTTGAGAAAATTATTTCTTAAGATGCCTGTGCTTTTAGTATCAGATCTAAGAAACCACGGCTAAATCCAACCTCATGAAGATTTATCCCTATATTTTCTTTTAAAGTTTATGTTTTTACCTCTAATATGTAGGCTTTGAAACATTTTGACTTAATTTTATTTTCTCTTGTGAGGAAAGAGTACAATTTCTTTGTCTGAATGTGGAATTCGGTTGTATAACAGCATTTGTTGAATTTACTGATCTTGGCTACATGTCAAAAATCAATTGACTCTAGAGGTATGGTTGGATCTAACATTCAGTTCAATTGACAGAGTCTGTGTGTGTCCTTATGCCAGTATTATGCCGTTTTGATTACTGCTTCTTAGAAGTAATATTTGAAATTGAGAAATATGAGCCTCCAAATTGGTTTTTGTTTTCAAGAATATTTTGGCTATTCAGGATCCCCTGAAATGTGTATGAGCATCAGAATTGGCTTGCCCATTTCTGCCAAAAAGACTTTGGTATTTTCATAGAAATCACAATGAATTTGCAGATTGCTTTGTGCAGTATTGTCACATAAAAAATCATCCTCTAATCCAAAAACATTGAGTGTCTTTACATTTACGTAGGGTTTCTGGAATTTATTTCAGCAGTATTTTGTCATTTTTCATGTCTAATTCTTGCACCTTAATAAAATTTAGTCTTGAAAACATTATGATCGTTGGTTTTTGTCAGTACTCTTTGAGACAGAACCTTATTCTTTGGCCCTGGTGGGAATGTGCTTGTGCAATCATAGCTCACTGCAGCTTCAAGCAGTTGGGCTTGAGCAATTCTCCCACCTTGGCCTCCCAAAGTACTGGAATTACAGGTGTAAGCCACAACATTCAGCCTGTTTCTTTTTTTTTTTTTTAATTTCTGTTTTGGAAGTTGAAAAGGATAATTTGCTTTATAATCAATGAAAATATAGTACTTTGAATTGGCCAGAAGACATAATGCACAAGAACTCTATGCTGTATAGTTGACTTATCAACCATCTGCATAAACTTCAATTACTTCTTAAAAATTTGTAGCTGTTAACCTTCCAAAATTGTCTTTAAATAAACACCTTCAATTGTAGGAATAAAAAAATGAGAAGACAAGACACATTTAAAAAATACTGAAGATTATCAAAGGACTTAAGAAATTTCAACTCATACCTCTCTCTCTCTCTTTCTTTCTTTCTTCTCTTTTTTTCTTTCTTTCTTTCTCGGTCTTTCAGACAGTGTCTCACTTTTTGTCTAGGGTGGACTGCAATGGTTCCATCATGGCTCATTGCAGCCTGCAGCCTCTCACTCCCGGGCTCCTTTGAATCCGTCTGCCTTAGCTTCAGCTGCAATACCTGGCTAACTCTTTTTCTTTTCCTTTCTTTCTTTTCTTTTTTTGTTTTTTGGAGACAATGGTTTGTCATGTTGCCTGGGCTCTTCTGAAACCTCTGGGCTCAAGTGATGTGCCTGTTTTGGCTTCTCAAAGTGCTGAGATTCCAGGTATCAATAAAACATTTTTTGTGTTAGGGTCAGTAAAAATAAATCAATGTTTTGGCTGAGTTATGAACATACCTATAATGCAATTATTTGAATAACTCCAACAGTGCAATGGGCAACTACAAGAATTTTATTAACAAACAACTAAATACATAAAAACACTTAGCCCAATTGTTTCATGGAAGAACATGTTTATTATTTCTAGTTTCCAGCATTTTCTAGATCATCATTGTTCATTTTAAAAGTCATATCCATAGTATAAAAAAACCACCTATGAATTGCCGTATTTGTTTATTTCTCAGTTGTGAAAATGTCCTTAATTTGTTGACATTGCAAACAAATTTCAACTCTGTTATGAAAAAACTGAAGACACTCTTCTTAACAATTAACTTTTTAGTTACATTGCATGCAGCGAATGTGCTGTCTGTGAAAATATGCAAACTCAACTACAGGTCTTAAACACTGAAAAGAGTTACCAGGTGATTATAATTTATTTCACTATATCCGTCTATTGTATTGATATACAATCAATTGCATTTACATCCAATCTAGAAATTTTACAGCCATCAGAAGTTCCAGTACAGTTTTATGTGAAATCAGAATTTAAAAATCCCTGTGGAGCTGTAGGTGTAGTAAAATGTGTAGGTAAAATATGTGCATGCTCTTGACAGTACTTATGAAGGGATGTCTCTCCAATTGACCTCAATGGTTTTCTTCTTGGCAAAATGGCCTGGGCCACTCAACCACTGTTTCATCATTGCTGATGTTTGCGCATGATCTTTTATACACAATTTATGACTCTAAAGATATTTATTTGACATCATGGCATTAGGGTTTTCAAAACCACTAGAGGTTTTCTGTTCTTCATCCATTATGTTTTAAAGTAATTTGACTTTGATTTCTCACGAACTTGAACAGTTTCTGGTTAGCCCCACATTGATTCCAGCCAGGTCCAGATATAGTAGCACAGCCTCAACTCCAAGGCTGTCCCAGACCCCAGCTGCCTGCTATCTGTGTCTTTCAGGTCAGTGGGAAATATTCCAGCTTCTTGTTTTTTTGAGAAATAAAGCTATCATCTTAATTTTGTTTTATAGGGTTTATTTCTAGTGAATAGAAATAGATTTTGTGGCCAGATGCAGTGGCTCATGCCTGTAATCTCAGCAATTTAGGAAGCCAAAGCGGGCACATCATCTGAGGTCAGGAGTTGAAGACCGGCCTGACTAACATGGAGAAATCCAGTCTCCACTAGAAATACAAAATTAGCCAGGCATGGTGGGACAAGTCTGAATCCCAGCTACTCAGCAGGCTGAAGCAGGAGAATCACTCAAACCCAGGAGGCTGAGGCAGGAGAATCGCTCAAACCCAGGAGATGGAGGTTGCAGTGACCTGAGTTCTTGCCATTGCATTCCAGCCTGGGCAACAAGAGCAAAACGCTATCAAAATGAAAAAAAAAAAGGTTTTTTGTGTGCTGATATTTTGTCCTGTTATTTTTCTTATTTGTTTACTAGATTTCATAATTTCTAGATGGTTCCTTATGGATTTCTGTGTATGAGATTTGTGAGTAGTTTTTCTTTTATCTTCCACATATGAATGGCTTTGTGTGAGTGTGTATGTATATATACATATATATTTGTAATTGTTCTTGTGGAACTTCTAGTACAGGGTTTAATACAGTTGAGCATCAGTGCTGTGTTCCTCATCTTAAAGCTTTGGTTCTCAGCAATTTAGATGATGATTATTATGGGTTTTGCATAAAGATGTTTTATCATGGGAAAAAATTGAAATACAGTTTATTGGATTTTTAATTGTTAAATGTGTTGACTGTCCTTAAGTACATTCTATAACAGTTGAGGCAAACATGGTGCATTTCAACATTTGATTTACATAATATATTGAAAAGGGATGGCATTAGAATGGTAAAAAAAGAAAAAAAAAACTTGATTTTCTGAGAAAATATCTTAAACTTTGTGGTTTATATTGTCTTCACTTATTTGGTTAAAGATTGTAATGTCTATAATTAGCAGATACAGTAACATTTAATTTTTTGTCCTAGTGATATCATATGTTTAATTCAATACTCATTTGGGCTTAGAGAGAGATGTGATTTCTTGTACTCTTATGGGTATAGGCTGCTAGAGGTTAGAGTCATACAGGATGCATTTAATGTTTTTTAAGCATAATGGCATAACCTTAAGCATAGAATAGAAATGGAGGATTAGGATAGGGTTTACAATTGCAGAACAAGATCAGGATTAGATTGAGTGTTAGGGCTGGACTTGAGATAAGATTTAGTGTTGTGGTAGGATTAGGGTTTGAGTTAGAGTTAAGATTAGGTTTATGGGTTAGGGTTGAGTTTAGGGCTAGGGGTCAGAATCATGGTTAGAGGTTAGGTTTGGGGTTGGGTTATGCTTAGGTTTAGGGTAAAAAGTTAGGCTTACAGTTAGAGGTTAGGAATTAGGGTCATGGCCGGGGTTAGGCTTAGTGTTAAGGGTTAGCATGAGGGTAAGTGTTAGAGCATTTCGGTTTTTGGGTTAGCATTTAGCATTAAGACAGGGCTTACAGTTACATGTAGGGTTAGAGTTCAGGGTTCTGGTTTAGGGTTTAGGATTATTGTAAAGGACAGTGTACAGCATTTATGGTTAGATGTTAGTGATAGTGCTGGGCATATGGTTAGGGCTTTGGATTTAAGTTAAGCATGACTGTTAAGGCTGAGTTTGTGTTGAGGTTGAGGTTAGTGGTCACGATTAGGGAAACACTTAAGGTTCAGTTTAGAGTTTAGGGTTAGGGTTTAGTGTTAGGGTTCTGTTTAGTGTTAAGGTTAGGGGTTAGCATTTATGGTTAGTGTTAGTGTTAAGGTTTTTCTAGAGTTAGGGGCTACGTTTAGGTTTAGGTTTAGGGTTTAGGTTTAATTAGGGTTACAGATTTTGCTTTAGGGCTAGGGTTAGTGTTAAAGGTTAGGGTTTCTGATTTAGGGTTAAGGTTATGATTAGGTTCAGTGTTTAGGAGAAGAGTTATTTTTAGGTTTAGTGCTAAGGCTAAGATTATGTTAGAATTATACTACTTTTACTGTCAGGATAAGTGTATTAGGGTTAGTGTTATTGTAAGTTTTAGAGTTATGGGATGCAGTTAAACTCCCTTCAGTGTTTTGGGACTTCAGGATTTATAGTTAGAATTAGGGTTAGGTTTAGGTGGTAATATGTGTTCAGATTACGGTTTGGGTTAGGGTTAGTTTTGGGATTCAGGATGAGGGTTAAAAGTAGGGTAAGTGTTATGTTTAGTGTTAGGGTTATGATTAAAATATTTGGTTTAGTGTTAAAATTTAGGATTAGAGTTTATTGTTAGTTTATGGTTTAAAATTGGATGCCTGGTTGTGGTTGAGTTAGGGTTAGGATGATGGTTAAAGTGTTTGGCTAAAGATTAGGTTTAGGGTTAGTGTAAGGGTTAGAGCAGGACTTGGGATTAGGTGTTAGTGTTAGAGTTAGCATTTAGGGTTTGGCTAAAGTTTAGGGCATTGTTTATGGTTAGTGTTATAATCAGGGTTAGGATTTGGGCTTAGGATTCCCTGTTTAGTGTAAGGTAAGGTTTATGTTTATGTTTGGGTTTGGTGTTCATGTAGGGGTAGGGTTAAGTTAAGTTTTCAAGGGTTAGGTACTGTGGTAAGGGTTAGGTACTGTGGTAAGGGTTAGGCTTAGTGTTAGCCTTAGTGTTAGGGCATACATTTGGGGTTGGTGTTAGTGTTGAAGTTCGGGTTATGATTTGGGGTAGGGATTAGGAATTGAGTTTCAGTTAGTGTTAGGGTTTAGGATTAGTGTTGGCGTTTAGCGTTTGTGTTAGTGTTACAGTTAGGGACTAAGGTTTAGTTTAGCCTTTAGGGTTAGGGTTTTGGTTTATGGATAGTGTTATGGGTTATAGTTAAACTTTATGATTAAGGATTAAAACTATATTTATGTTTCTAGGCTTTAGGTTTAAAGTTATGGTTTAGGCTTATTTTTATTGATGTGTTCAGAGTTAGGTTGGTTTTAATATTAAAGTTCAGGTTTCATGCTTTTACAGTTAGGATTAGTTTTATAGTTAGGGTGATGCATTGAGTTTATGGTTAGGTGTAGTTTTACACTCTTTTATTGTTAGCATTAGGATGACATTTAAAAATAAGGGATTGGCTTTGGGTTACGTTTTCAAGGTTGGATTTAGGGTTAAGTGTTAGGGTTAGTATTTAGGGTAAGGATTAAATTAAGTTGTCAGATAGAGTAAGATTTAGGTTTAGAGTCAAAGGGTATGGGTTAAAATTCAGGGTCAGAGTTAGCTTTAAGATATAGAATTAGTGTGAGGGGTTAGCATTAGGTTGGAATTTAGTGGTTTTGAGTCAGTTAGTTGGTGTTATAGATAGGGCACAGTGTTAGAGTTAGGATTAAGATTAGAATTATTGTTTAATATTATTTTTATGGTTAGGGTCAGAGTAGATTAAGCTTTAGGCTTATAATTATGGTTAGTGTTTAAATTTAGATTAAGGGGTTAAGGTTATGTTTATTATGATGATTACAGTTGAGATTAGAATTATTGGTTATAATTAGTGTTAGGGTGAGCACTAGGGTACAGATTGCAGTAACACATTAGGGTTAGAGTTAATGTTAGTATTCAGGCTTAGGGTCAGGGTTAGGATTAGGTATATGTTTAGGGTTGACCTAAAGATTAATGTTAGGATTAGGATTTGGGTTTTATGTAACAGCTAGGTTTAGGTGTGGTGTAGGTGTAGTGTTAGGGTTGTAATAAGAGTTTTAGCATTCAGGTTAGGGGTTAGTATTGGACTTAATGTGAATGTTATGTTCATGTTCAAAAAGCAGATTTAGGAGCTGAAATTTAGGGTTAGATTTAGGGGTTGTGGTTAGGGTTAACATTACCTTTTGAGGGTTAGGGATAGGGTTTTTTGTTTAGGGTTAGTGATTTTGTCTAAGGGTGCTAGGGTTAAGGTTTTAGGCTTAGAGCTTAAGTTCAGGTTTCTGTAATGTTTGCTTTACACTTGGGTTAGGGTTATTTTCAGGGTCAGGGTCAAATTCAGGTTTAGCTATTAGATTTAGGATTTGGAGTTGGGATTGGTTTTGGGGTTTAGGTTTTGGTAAGTGGCTAGGCATAGGGTTGATGTTGGGGTCAAGATTGTGGCTTAGAGTTGCTGTTAGTGTTAGGGATTCTTGGTTAGGATTGGCATAGAGATTGGGTTAAGGTTAATGTTATGATTAATTTTAGGGTTACAGAAGGCACTGGGCAGCTGGCTGGTGTATTAGGTCATCACTCCTTTTTGTGGAAGGCAGGAATGAGCTTTGCATCCAGAAATTTTCTAGGCCTAACCTCAGGGCCATCTTAATGCTCATTGAACAGCCTGATAGATTTGGAGCCAAAGGAAGTTGCCTTCTGAGGCTGCAGTTTTGGAAATGTCAACCCAGAGCTAACCAAATCCACAATAGCTTGTGTTTGAGAGTGGCAGGCGTTTGAGGTAGTCTGTGGAAGGCCCAAAGGAAGGGAAGTTGGTGACAGCTTACACCACAGACAGATATTGGCAAACGTTAGAGGTAAAGGTGGAAATAATTAAATGCTGGTGGGGAAGCACTCTGTGTACCAGCCAGAAGTGGAGACTGAGTTGACACATTCTCCCACACCAGCAGGAGATAGCTACCTGCAGACTCTGAATCCAGTCACTGGTGCTAGGTTTGTGTGAGATCTGGAAAGACAGCAGCATTTAAAATCAGCAGAATTCCAAGTTGTTTGGCCTATGAAATCCTGAAAAGGCTGTTGAGATTGATGGTTGTGGCAGTTCCTTTCTCACAGAGGGAGGCTGAGGCCCGTGAGTGGTGAGCCTGCTTCATGTGGCCTGTGGTGACTGGGCTAAATGTAGTGTCCACTTCTGTATTTTACAGTCACTGTTGTAGCACATATGGGCTGTGCTCCTCCCTCTAGGCCTGTGTCCATTACTGACCACCAGGAACAGGTTCCCAGGGCATGAGGGTCTCTTTTGTCTTGGAGCTGAGACCAGGTTGGCTCTAGGCAGGTGCCTAGTGAAGACTGAATTATAGGAAACCTATGAGAATAGGAGGTGCAGTACCCCAAATCACAAACTCCCCTATCTGAAATAGCTAGATTGTGAGAAAATCCACACTACAATCATGCACTCACTTTCCATTCACTGCTGGAACTGAGACCGGGCAGAATTTGCCACAGGCACTGTCTCCCTTGGAGCTTCCCTATCCTCTCCACATGGCTGTCCTTAGCCTTCCTCTTGCTCCTCCAACTCTTATGTCTCCTGCCCATTTTAACCTAGGGGAAATGCAAGTCAAATCTACAGTTAGATACCTCTTCACACCCATTATAATTGCAAAAAAAAAAAAAAAAGCTAACAATCATTGCAGTGGAAGTGGGAAAATGTGAAAGAAAATTGCTGCAGCTGCTGTGGAAAGTAGTTTGGTGGTTGTGCAAAAGCAAAATATAAAATTACCATAGAAACCACAACATCCACTCCAAGCTGTATACACAAAAAATGTAAAAGAGGTATTCAAACAGAAACATGTATACATGTGTTCATAGCATCATTCACAATAACTAAAATCTGGAAACACATCAAATAAATGTCCAGCAACAAAAAGTTATAAGCAAAATGTAGTATGTCCCTAGAATGGCTTAATATTCAGCTGTGAAAAGGTTTACAGCTCTAATGCCAAATGTGAAGAAACTTCAAAAGAATTTTGGCTCAAGAAGCTGAACACCAAAGTCACATAGTGTATGATTTTATTTATATAAATATTTAGAATAAGTAAATCCATAGAGACAAAATGCAGATTACTGGTTGCTGGTGTCAGAAAGAGGACAGATTGGGTAGGAGCTCCTTAATAAGTGGGGTATTTCCTTTTGGAATGATGAAAATAATTTGGAACTAAGATGTGGTAGTTGCACACAAATATGCATGTACTAAAGATCACTAAGGAATTCATTAAGAAACATTTAATTTTATATTAAGTGAAGGAATTCTACCCCATTAAAAGGACAAAATTTCTTCCTCAACATTCTCAGCTTTCTTTCCACAGAGTATTTGTTGCATGGGGTTCTGGTCCCTCCACAGTCCAGAACTGCCTGGGGCCAGGCCAGCCACATACTACGCACATACTCCTGCCCCCCTGTCCAGCAGCTCCCCGACCTGTTACCAGTGGAAGTTATCTGAGTTACCAGCATCATATCTATCATGGTCTGCAGTAACTTAAATTCTTCCCTCCTCAGATGAAAGAATTTGGCTGAGGGGAATAAAGTAGTAAAGGCGACTGAGAAAAGTTTCACAGCAAATATGGATGTTTATTTAGAAAGTTTTAGAGTAAGAAAAGATGGAGAGTGTACTTGGAAGAGATCCAAGTGGTTGATTTGAATATATATCATGTATATGTCTTGCAAATATTTTGTCCCATGTTGTTGGTTTTCTTTCCTCTATACTGACAGTGTCCTTTAATATACAAGTGTTTAGTTTTGATGAAGTTCTTATGTTTTGTGTTCATTCAGTGATAAAGCCATGAAATCATTTACAAATCCACAACCAATAAATGCATGAAAGGATGTTCAAAATCACTAGCCACTTAATACTTGAATATCTAAACCACAATGAGATTACCACTTTCTCCCCATTGGAATTTTTCTTTTTTTTCAAGGAAAAGTTTGAGAGTATGTGGAGAAATTTCAACCCTTGTACATTGCTGGTGAGATTGTGAAATGGTGTTGATGGTTGCACAATTTGAGCATAGTTAATGCTTCCAAATTATACACTCAAATATGTTTGAAATGGTACATTTGTTTATGTATGTTTTTCCACTTACAACAAAAGCTTCCTCTGAATCGTCCTAAAATAGTTGCATGTGTGATGAAAGAAGATGCTCCTCCCTATCATGAGTAGAAACGTATTTATTTATTCATGCCAGTATACACACTCATGGCTCTTCGACACGCCCAGCATGATCTCATCAAGCAGAATGAGTCCCCTCTCATCTGGCCCATTTGCACTTCTTTCCATCATTGCACTCTCCTTTTCAACTTACTACCTGCCCACTAAAACAACTGCAAAACATTCCACTGCATCAGAATCAAATTTGAAGGCTGAGATTCATTTAATAATGGTTCACTAACTGTTGTTTCTTTTTGCATTTAGATATCACAGGTAAAATGTTTGATTACTTCAGCATTACACATTTTAAATGATAAAAGGTAGAAAGTATGACAGATGAAATGAATCCCATGAATTTGTAATGACTTGCTATTTGGATTTACTTACTACTGTTACTGTGTTTTCTGTCTTGAGAATACCAAAATAGTAATGCATTGTACCAAGCATTCTAAAATAACTGCCTAAAAGGGTAACTGAATCCCTTTTTTTCATTTTTTTTTTGGGAGGATGGAGTCTTCCTCTGTTCCCATAGCTGGAGTGCAATGATGTGATCTCGGCTCTGGTACCCTCAGCTTCCTAGGTTCATTCCATTCTCCTCTCTTAGCTTCCTGAGGATCTGGGATTACAGGACCCTGTTACCACTGACGGCTAACTTTTGTATTTTTGGTAGAGGGCTTTTTTCACCACATTGACCAGGAGGATCGCAGACACCTGACCTAAGGACATCCACCTGGCTCTAACTCCCAAAGTGCTGGGATTACAGGTGTGAGCCACCATGCCTAGCCATGTCAATTCTTTTAGTTCTTTATGGAGACAACTGTAGGTTGAAAACCATCTTTCTTAATACTTGTCAGTGACTCAAGGTTATTAGGATAAAAATAAAATTTCTAATCAAAGGATACCTGTTGGCATCCAGAAATTTAAGAAAAGTTGAGAAATAAAATATCCAGCTTCTGGCTCTTTCCTGGTGAGCATGCTCAATGGCTGAGGAATCTTTGGAACCTAGAGGAAGGGTAGAGGTGGGGTAGGTTGGGATGATCTTTGGTGCCACTGCCACTCTGGCAGCCACTCTTGCCCCTCACAAAATGGCTGGAACATCAGCCTTCAGAGGAAATAACAGGGGCTCAACAAGCAGCATTTTGTGAGCCAGATTTTCCATGTTTATACCTTTTTTGGTGTGGCGTCTACTCAGGTCCGTATCATTAATTTGGTCATCATATTTCTTTGTACACTTTGCATAAAACTCACGTTTCAGATGTGTTTCCTAAATTTTTCTCAGCCTGCACCTTGTTTTTTTTTTTTTTTTTTTGTTCTCTTAACCAGAACATATTTTTTCTTTGTTTTGTCTTGTTTCTTCTTTTTTGTTTTTTGCTTTTTTTGGGATGGAGTCACACCCTGTCACCCAGTGTGGGGTGCAAAGATGTGATTTCAGCCCACTGCAACCTTTGTCTAATAGGTTGAAGGGATTCTTCTGCCTCAATTTCCTGAGTAGCTTGGATTACACGTGCCTGCCAACAAGCCCACTTATTTTTATTTATTTTTTTTAATACAGACACTGTGGCAGTCAGTTACTGTGGGATGAAATGAGGAGAATGAATGCAGAAATGAAGACAAAGACAAAAAATAGTTGCTTTAAAAGAGGGGTCAGGGTTCTCATTGCTTCTAGTCAGCAAAGACACTGAGCTTCTACAGGCCTTCATATTTATTAGGCAGAATGAACAGGGAGGAAATGTAATTGTTGGTCAGCTGCTTGATTTATCACAGGCTCACATAACTGCTTTCTTTATACTACAGACTTCAGATGTTCCTATATATAACCACAAGAAATACTATGCTTGGGGCATGACTGCCCTCAGTATTCCTTCTGGAACCAGACATGGTGTGTCAGGTTATCGACATGCTGCTTTCATGAGAACAGTTTGCCCTCTGCTCCTAGACCCACCAGTCATTACTGAATTGGTCACAACCCTCATTATTTTGGCCTCCAACATCTCCATTTTGTTTTTGCATTATTTGAGTAAAGATGATTGTAGGCTGTGCAGCTCTCAATTGCTGCTTGGTGGTCCAGCTGCTTTTGCAGACAATGAGCATAAAACAGAGACATAATAACATTACCTGATAATCACAAAAAAAAACATTGAGGTGAGGTTTGGAGGAGGTCCAAAGATTAAGGCTCTCCAAACCTTGCTGGAATTCTGCCTGAGTTTTTGGGCATGGCCGAAATACTTGATTATGCTTATTCAATTAAGAATTTTACTTTGTAAATCACTAATATCAAAAGTAACATTGGATGTGAAAGCCCCCTGTAAATGGGCCTTTACAAGTTTCCATGGATATTTTTTGTTTTATTCCAAATTGGTTACACAAACATAAGTATGCTTAAAATGACAATGCAATTGCTTCTGCAACTACAAGTTTGTTCTTGTTTTCCTAGCTACAGAACTGCAGTCTTTAACGTTGCTGCTTCCATGTATATCTCAGTGTTGTTTATTTCCAAGCATCCATGCCTGCTTGGCTGTACACATCCAATTTTCCACATATTGAGCTGCTTGAATGGAGCTGTGCATTGCTACTAAGGACACCACAACAGAAGTTATTAGCATTCCTAAGGAGATTTTCACAAATATTTCCATGCCTAAGGCTCTACAAGCACAATGAGTAAGCTGAGTAAGAAAAAGTTTTAAAAAATGGAAACCAGAGGTGGCCACACAAGACTCAGACAGATTTACAAGAATCCATAATCTGGAATTGTGACCTAGAATTACTAGTGTGGATATGCTGTATGTTTGTGCTGTGCTATGATTAAGGGAATAATACAGTTGCCAGGAATCACAAGTCAACTGTGCATCATTTACCTGGATTTGGTCCTTTTTGCTGCTAGAAAAACATAAGTTTAAAACACAAATTGTAAATTAAGTGGTAATATTTTCTACAGAGGTAACATTAAAACTGTGTTCAGCACAATTACTATAACAAGATAGTGTTCCAATACAAATGCTGCCATTCATATAGTGGAGTGCTGCATTCCCTATCGACTCCTGAATTGGACATCTCTTTCCTTGATAATACCATTGAGGCAAAAGTGGGCTAAAGCCTCTTCCATGCTAAGCGAACCTTGTTGCAGATTGGGATTGAATTCCAGCGCAAGGTAGTGAAGAGATGCTGACCAGTGTCAGTGAAGTTTGTGTCATGAGGTCGGATTCTCCTCTCTCCCATCTAAATGACCACAGGGAACCAGAAAATAATGTCTACCATTAGCATGAACTGTTGTCTAGCTAGGGGGCCAAGACTCTGGGTCCAAGGAGGGTGGTAAGAATTCTCCAAGAAAGCCCATTCTGTATAATTAATACAATTTGGGGGATGGGACTGGGAGTGATTAATAACTACACCAGTAATGTTAATAGAGCTAAGGCCTAATAGGTACATGATTTTTCCATGGTAACTTAACCATACTTGGAATTAATTTGTAAGGCCACTGCAGTTGAGTGATGTACCTGGGTGATGCATAAAGGAAGTCCCTCCAATGGTGCAGCATAATTGATAATCATTGTTCGGAGAGTCTAATTACTCTTGTCAGGAGGTGTTAGGGGTCCTGGTTCCCATCCTCCATGATCATGATAGATGTCAGGGGGAGTGTCACTCCAAATTACACTCCACAATACTAGGGTATTGGAAACATATGCCCTGTAGGTTTTAGTCTCTGCACAAGGAAAACCTACTGCACAGGATGTTACAGGTAGCATGGCCACAAACTTGAAGTCAGGGGTGTTTGCCTGACCCTGATGCTGCAGCAGTTTCAAGTGACTCATGGCCTGTATTGGAGGAGCTGGATGCATAGTTGGGATCCATGGCTCTTTCCAGTCTCCATTTACATGGTCACAAACACATTGAGGGCACCCACACAGTTTATCCATCTCTTGTGAAAACACAAACATACCCTCATCCCTACATCCCTACATCAGTGAAGTTACTGAGCCTTTCCATCGTTCTTAGGGGGATTTTCATAATATATTTGGGTACACTTTCCTTTTTCCCTATACCATTTACCAGCGTCGTTCTGCTGCAGTCTTACTATCTGTGCCAGGAGTCAAAAAATTTAACTAAATAAGTAAAATAATAATAATAATAATAATAAAGTAAAAGTAAATGTATTTTGTTTGAGGTGATAACTGGTCTCCTGTTTCCCCTTTCCATTTTTTCAGCTCCCGTTGTAGTGTTCAATTTGTCCATTCTATAATTCTTTGTCCTTGGGGGTTTTAAGGAATTCCTGTTTTATGAATGATTGACCATATCTGTAAAAAATTGTAAAAAATATAAATAACATAAGCGTGTCCATTGTTGGTTTGTAATTGTTTAGGAACTCACTATATGAGCAAATGATGACAGACAATGTCATTGTACATAACCAGCTCTCTGACCTGGTTTGCATGTAGCACGCCGCATATGAGAGTAAGTGTCTATAGTCACATGAACAAAGGAGAGCTTGCCAATGGCAGCTTTGTGCGTAACATCCATCTGCTAGATTTCATTTGAAGCTAAGTCTCATAGGTTACAGCCTTCTATGGGTGTGACTCCAGTGACGTGCTGGCAAGTAGGACAGGCTTGTATAGGCTGAAGCCTGGCTGTTAGGCAAATGAAGCATACGAGTCAAGACAGAGTTTTGATGAAGTAATACAGGAGAAGTTTGAGCTTGTTGAAACGCAGAACAAATCAACTTATTGGCTCTATTATTACCTAGAAATAGTGGTGTAGGGAGTTGTGTGAGAGAGCAAATATGAGAAATATAAAAAGCAGCACAAGGGCAAACAGCCTGTTGAAGTCTTAGAAACAAGTTAAACAGCTTTGGTTCTAGGGTGCTTTTAATAGTGGCAGTCCAAATGTGACTGGCTACATTTACAACATAGGCGGAATCACAGAGAATGTTAATAAGAGATAAAGCAGTGAGCTCTAAAACCTGAATAACTGCCATTAGTTCTGAGCATTGAGCTGAAACTCTGGGGTTTTTTATTGTATGAGCATGCTTATACCATAAGTAGTTTTGTGAACTTTAGAAGAGCCATCAGTAAAATAGGTCTGGTTGTCTGAAATGGGCTTGCAAGGGGTAATCACAGGGAAGATGAAAGGTTGAACTTTTAAAATGGCAAAATTTTGTCTGATGGATAATCCTTATGTATCATTCCTACATAATCTGAAAGAGCAATTTGCCACACAGTCAACATTTCCCATGCTGCAACCTGTTGTTGGGAATCCAATATTTTTCCTCACACTTTTAGACTGGCTCTAAAAGGAGAAAAGTAATTTTGTCTGGATCATATCTCTTAAGTGATTTTGATCTATCCCTACCCCTTGTTATAAATTGAGTAGGTAAAGAAAGATAAACTTGCCGAGATTTTACTCTCTGATTGAATTTCACATATTTTTCTATGATCTGGCCTAAAAGTCCTGTTGGAGACTGGGGGCTAGAAGGAATAAAGAGAACCAATATCTTTCATGGCTGTAGCTGGGAGGCCTGTGTTTGCTGAAGAATCTGGACTACAAGCTGTAACTCAGCTTCTGCCTCCTTAGTATGTTGCTGGAACTACTGGTTTGTCTCTTAAGCCCATTGCTCCTAATGAAGAATTTCCTTGGAGGGTCTGAGTGTTTGAGTTGATGAGTAACAATACCTAGAGTTGGGCACAGCCAATTTATATCTCCTAATAGTTGTTGGAAATCATTGAAAGCTTGGAATCTGTCCCTATGGAGGACGGCTTTCTGAGGTTGAGCATTTTTTTCAGTAACAATAGTGCCTAAGTATTGGTATGAAGTGGTTACTTCTATCTTTTCTTGACCTGTTTTGAGATTTCCTCCTGTTTTGCTTCTCTCAACATTTGGTGTAATAACTCTTCCATTGGAGCAGCCAAAAGAATTTCATCCATATAATGAATGATGTAGGCAGCAGGAAATATTTTCTGGGGCTCCTTTAAGGACTGTCCTACAAAACGCTGAAATAGCGTAGGACTGGTGAGGATGCTTTGGTGCAAAACTTTGCTTATCCTTCCCATGTAAGGGTATAATAAGGAAATAATCTTTAAAATCTAGTACTATGAGAGGTGAATCACTTGGAATGGCTGTGAGGAATGGCAGACCCTGCTGTAATTCACCCATTGATTTAATCTGCGCATTAATAGCTCTCAAATCATGTAGCGATTTACTGGCAAAGTGGTCTGTTTTTATATACTAAAATTTTTCTGAAACTTTACACTTGTGTTCACGCTACTTAATCTTTAAAATTGTCTGTGTGTATGTACACACACATATATATACACATACACATGTATGATATGTGTATATACACATACATTTATATACACATACCGTGGTGTGTACGTATACGTACATAAACTCTGAGTATTATATATGTGTGTATCAAATACATATATATACACACATTCATATGTGTGCATATGTGCATATACACCTAACTGTGTGTATGTGTGTATATACAAAAAATTGTGTGTAGTTATATATATATATACACATATACATATACGTGTATATATTCATATTTGTCTAGGTGTATATACACATTAGTGTGTGTATGTGTATATATATTCTTATACATATTTATATGTATATGTAAACGTATGTGTGTATAGATACACATATATGTATATGCATATGGGTTTATATATGTATATGTGTGTGTATATACATATACACTTACATGCACATATGTATGTGTGCATATATATGTATGTAATACATATATATGTAATACCCAGAGTTTATGTATGTATAACTATACACTCTGGTATGTATATATAGATGGTATGTCTATATGTATGTATATGCATATATATATACACATGTGCATGTGTATATATATTACTTGTGTATATATACACACATAAACACACATGTATATGTGTGTGTGTATATATAAGTATATATGTATGCTCTGTCTATATATGTGTGTATATATATACACACACATATATGTATTTATATTACATACATATATACATATATGTGTATGTGCAGATATGTATGTGTATATATGTGTGTATATATACATAATTCCTAATTCATTTTATAATATATATGAAATTATATATATAAAAATATATATACACACATATATATATATAAAATTCCTTGTTTGTTTCCTAAGCCCATTCAACCCAAAAACTTTCAGGTATGTGGGAAGCCTAAGAGAGACTATGCAGTAGTTAGATTGAAGGAAGAGTCTTTAATAGAGTTTGAGTCTTTATACTACGCCTGGTTTCCCTTACTATTTTCCTAGCAAAACATTGACATCCTCTTAAATGAGAGGGATTGACTTTGAAACTTAACATTTTCTTCTTATTTAGATATCATTGTAGCTGGATGCAGAACTGTCGCCTCAAAAAAATAAAAAAAAATTCCATTCCTTTTCTTCTTTTATCAAAACATCAGCAATGAAGTGGTAATTTGTCTCTCAATGGCAGCCTTTTTTTCACTGTTGAAAGTGGAGATTTTCTGCTTATAGATGGGACATAAAGTCCCATAATTATTAGCGAGACATCGGAGGAAGGGAAAGTTGGAAGCTAGACATTTTAGGCAAAGGGCTGACAAGGCTCTATGCTGAGAAAAATCCTGTCTCACTAGGTCTTGCTGTAGGATCTGAAATATTAAATTAAATCTCTGATTACACAGAGTTTTCTGTCAAAAGTTAGAAAAGGAGGGTTAGGGCTTGATAAATGTTCCCTACACTATGCCTCTTAGATTAATAGGACAGTGAAGAAGGAGAAGAAAAAAATGCAGAACAAAGTATTCAATTGGGATAAGAAAACTTTTCGTACAGTGTTCTAAATGTCTATCATGGGATCCCAAAAAGGTTTTACCAAGTTAAAATTTAGAATAAAGACGTGATTTTCATTTGTTTCCCAGACACCACCAAAACAGCAACATTTGAATAATATTTCTGATTACTAAATCACCAACTGAATTCACCCAATAAGAATATATCTCCTGGTTGCAATATTGCATACAAAGAAAAAATAAGGGACATGACCGCCATAAGCAGAAAGGCAAGAAAATAAAATCAAAAATTCTGGAAATCCTGCTGCCAACATCCTGATGGACTGTCATGGACTGGCTTTAGTTCAGAAGTCTTTAGATAACACTGAGATATAGCCTTGGCCAGAAACTTTCAATTCTCTCAAGACCGAGTCTAAGTCTCTGCATGCATAAGCTGCTTTGCGAAGAAAAATTAGTCGGAACAGAGCCAACATTTTCATCAACTGAGGAAGTGGGAGGATTGTCCAAGTTCTCTCTATCTGGCCTGCCACCTGAGTCTTATAAGGCTGGAAGTCATCCTATTCATTTGAACTGGCTGACACTGGCTCAGTGTTGTTTGCTCTTGAGTACAAAAACGAAACAACAACAAAAAAACTTAGGACAAAATCCTCAGAAATAAAAGTAAAGCAAAGAATTTGAAGAAGTGTGCCTGTACTCCTACTCAGTCTTCTAATATATTTCTTTCTCAGAACATGTATCAAATATATATAAATTGAAAATGGGGCTTTGGTCTGTTTTCCACCTTTTTATTTTTTGGACTGGTTTTCTTCTTTGCCTTCCTATATTAAACATGCTATTTGTCTCTGAATCTCTCTGTTTCCTGTGTGGCTTTCTGTTGCTCTGCAGCAGTTAAGATTTGGCTTAGGAATGACATAACATGCAGCCAAGCAAAATCAAAATTCAGGTAAGATTTTGGATAGCCTCTCCCTATCTGGGTTATCATAATACTTTCCTAGGTCCCAATCTGTCTGTTTAAAGTCTTGTAATACAAAGAGAATCAGCAATTTAGTGGCAACATGTTTTTTTGGTCATTTTCTTTATTGGTAGCAGTTTAATGGAGGGTTAGTTGGGAGAATTGAAGAAACTGGGGATGATAAAGTGACTAGAAAAGTATCTGGATAGGGGACACAAGAAAAGCTGGAACATCTAGAAGTTTCTTTTGAGGGTTTTCTGGGGGTTTCTTTCTCTGATTGTTGAGAATTGTTCACTATAGACAAGTCTGATGTGCTAAGAAGGCATGGTCAACATTACAGTGTTTAGAAATATCTGGGTTTTTTTGCAGAACAAAGAAATCTGGCATATATGGTACCACAGACAATTTGCCTTCTCAATTGCAGAAAATGTCTAGATGTTGGATAGTATTGAAAGAGAAAATTTAAGTAGATAGGATGGATTCTTGCTAAAACTACTTTAAGCAAAGAGACAGACTGAAATATCAGGCTGCAGGAAAATTTAAAAAAAAAAAAAAAACCTGCACAAACCTGCAGTCCACTCATATAAAGAACAAAGCTTTATAAATAAACTCTTTTGTATTTTTTTGGCCTAAAATATGCCTACAGATAATCTGATAAAAGAAGAAGAATATTCTGCATAAAAACACTTCCCTTCCAGAAAATAGTCTCTATTTATTTTACCCAGTGGTCTTCAGGGTGTTCTGATGAACACTTTTGCAGTCACGTGGATGTACCACTATATATATCTGTCTGCTATTTTTAGGTATCATTAGACTTTTTTTCTTCACTGTAGTGAAGTCAGATTGAAAACAAGAGGGAAAAAAATGACTGTTGACAGCACAGATAGGAGAGAGATGTATTTCTCAGTATGAGGCAGGTTCTGATGATTTTACGAATTAAGAAAAGAGTGTGTTTACTAGTCTTGAAAAAGTACTAGTTGAGTCAGAACCTTGACACAGGACTGAAATTTAGCTGAAGTAAAAACTTATAGTGGCTCAGCTCACAGTGGAAAGCATATCCAGAAAAAAGAAGAAGAAGAAGAAGAAAAGTGCTCTTTGAGGCACATTGAAGCCCCTTGTGTAAAAGGAATAGAGAGTGTTTTCTGGAAATATGTGCGTTATGTAAGAAGAAAAATACTTTTATGCAGAACATTCTTCTTTTATCAGATTATCTGTTGGCATAATTTAGGTACAAAGAAATGCAAAAATATTTGTTTGTTAGGTTTTGTTCTTTTACATGAGTGGACTGAAGGTTTCTGCAGGTTTTTTAAAAATCTGCCTGCAGCCTGGTAGTTTAGCCTGTTTCTTTGTTCAATGTAGTTTTAGCAAGAATCCATCCTATCTACCTAACTTTTCTCTCTCAACACTATCCAACATCTAGATATTTTCTGTAAGTGGGAAGGCAAATTGCCTGAGGAACTTTCTTTGTCCTGCAAACAACCTAGATGTTTGTATGCATTGTAATGTTGACCATGCCTTCTTAGCATATCAGACTTGTCTATAGTGAACAATTCTCAAAAGTCAGAGAAACAAACCCCCAGGAAACCCTCAGAAGAAACTTCCAGATGTTCCAGCTTTTCTTGTGTCCCCTATCCAGAGACTCCTCTAGTCACTTTATCACCCTTATCTTCTTCAATTCTCCCAAGCAACCCTCCATTAAACTGTTAACCCTAAAGAAAATGCCCAATAAACATGGTGTATATAAATTCCTTGTTCTCTTTTTATTATAAGACTTTAAACAGATAGATTGGGACCTAGAAAAGCATTCTGATAACCCAGATGCATACAGACAGGCTTTCCAAAATGTTACCCAAGTGTTTGGTTTTACATGGCAACATGTTATGTCATTCCTAATCCAAATCTTAAGTATTGCTGAGCAACAGGAAGCCACACAGGCAACAGAGAGTTTCAGAGACAAATAGCATGTTTAATATAGGCAGTCTAAGAACAAAACCAGTGCCAAAAAAAATATGGGAAAGGAGACAGAAGCCCCGTTTCCAATAAGAAGGGAGATGGTGCCCCTTAAAACCCATAACTAAATACCTACTGATTTTATGGATGAGTGGAAACAGAAAGACTTTCTAATGTGCATGTTAAAAAGCTTTCAAGAAACTGGAATCAAACCTCTTAATTAATCCAAACTGGTTATATTGAAATAAAAATCACATATAAATATTTCAGACTTTATCAAAAGGCTGAGAGAGGATTCTGTGGATTTTGTGAAACAATCCTCTCTGTCTCCTGATTTAAATAAAATACAGGTAATCTTAATAGGCAAGTTTATTACTCAAACTTTATTTATTTTTTTTGAGTGTTTTAATTTATTTTTAATTGACAAATAGCTGTAATATTTATGGGGTACAATGTGATATTTTTAATCTATGTATACGTAGTAGAAAGATTACTTCAAGCTAATTAGCACATCTATCACCTAACTAGCTTATAATTTTGGTGATGAGAACATTTATAAAAAATATATTTTTACGCAATTTTTTGGTTATTGTAATTGATTATTTATTTATTTATATATTATTTATTTATTTATTTATTTATTATAATTGTTATTATAATTTAGGTTTTATGGTACATGTGCACAGTGTGCAGGTAAGTTACATATGTATACATGTGCCATGCTGGTGCGCTGCACCCACTAACTCGTCAAAAAGTGGGCGAAGGACATGAACAGACACTTCTCAAAAGAAGACATTTATGCAGCCAAGAAACACATGAAATAATGCTCACCATCACTAGCCATCAGAGAAATGCAAATCAAAACCAAAATGAGATACTATCTCACACCAGTTAGAAGGGCAATCATTAAAAAGTCAGGAAACAACAGGTGCTGGAGAGGATGTGGAGAAATAGGAATACTTTTCCACTGTTGGTGGGACTGTAAACTAGTTCAACCCTTGTGGAAGTCAGTGTGGTGATTCCTCAGGGATCTAGAACTAGAAATTCCATTCGACCCAGCCATCCCATTACTGGGTATATACCCAAAGGACTATATATCATGCTGCTATAAAGACACACGCACACGTATGTTTATTGCAGCATTATTCACAATAGCAAAGACTTGGAACCAACCCAAATGTCCAACAACGATAGACTGGATTAAGAAAATGTGGCACATATACACCATGGAATACTATGCAGCCATAAAAATGGATGAGTTCATGTCCTTTGTAGGGACATGGATGAAATTGGAAATCATCATTCTCAGTAAACTGTCGCAAGAAGAAAAAAACAAACACTGCAAATTCTCACTCATAGGTGGGAATTGAACGATGAGAACACATGGACACAGGAAAGGGAACATCACACTTCAGGGACAGTTGTGGGGTGGGGGGAGGGGGGAGGGATAGCATTGGGAGATATACCTAATGCTAGATGATGAGTTATTTCTCAAACTTTAAATCAGAAGATAACTACAAAAGCAGACTATAGTAAAAGATACCACTGTAGAAAAATTGTAGGTGGCATTCTTGGTCTTTTACAGCAGGGCCCACAAAGAGGCACGGGAAAGGAGGAAAAGGCAAGAGATAGACAAAGGCATTAGTGAATGAATTACAGGTCTACAAAATCCAGGAGTTTTGAGCTGTACCCTCTAACTGCTGAAAGTTTGGCAAGCCAGGACTCTTCAGGAAGAACTGCAGAGAAAACAATACGATGCCACTTCAATCCAGTCCAGCCATTGGTGGTGACCACTGCAAGGTGGAATGCCTGCAGAGACATAGTTTTTATTCCAGGGACAGATTTTTGATGACCAGGTAAGACTTATGCATCCCAGGGCTCAATTCAGGCTTGAATTGTAGTCTCACCAATGCACCACAAGTAGCAAATTCTCACTGTGTGACATCACAAAGAGTTATATATCTCGGGTCCAAAACCTTGATGAAGGTGCACATAAAGTGTCGTTAGAACCGAAATTTAAGACGGAAATTAAAATAGCTCTCCACAGTGGAAACTCAAATTGTTTGTCCAGTGTGACGCTGGTGTTTGGGGTCCTCTTGTACTGGGAAATGGAAGAATGTGATGACTGATCTTGGAAGAAGCCTTATTCAGCTTGGCTTTGGAATTTTGCTTGAGACCAAACAAGTGCTGATGTGAAAGCTTGGCCGACGACCTCTACCCATGACTAATCAGAGGGTGACATGATTATTTATACTAGTTCAGGTTATATTCCAAATCGTGTCCAGAAAACTGCCCACTAAAACTTGTTGTCGCCCACCATGTACTTTCCTCACCTGAAGAAAAGCCACCAATTTTGGAAGTCCACTGCTTATACAAAAGATGACGATGTTTCCTTGTTTTTCTTGTTTTTCAATCAGTATGTTTGTGAGCATATTTTGTGCATAAAGAAAAAAGACCTGTCTATGTTGGACTGTGTTTCTCCCTGTGAGTGGGCTGAAGGTTTGTGCAAGTTTACTAATATGTGTTTGTAGCCTATTTTTTGGTAAGCTGGATCTTTGTTCCTAGGAGTTATGCCAAGGGCCCCCTCAACTACCTAACTATTCTCTGCTGTTAGGGAGAGTACAACCCTACTATCTAACTAACTGCCGTTAGACAGAATTGATCTTTCTAGCTACTTCCTGCTAGGGATGGGGGTTGTGCAATGAAACATAACAGCTGGAGCTCCACCTGAGATCAGGATAAGGTTTCACAGAAACATGGTGTTTTCATAAGTGGTTTCATTTGCAGTACCATTTGGAGTTTGATTTCCTCTATGTGAGAAGAAAAATTTGGGTTATCAAAATGTATGTTATAAAATGAGGTGAGCTGAGGAAATAAACAGCTTAAAAATTCTGAGGCTGCTGACATGCCCTGTAACTGACAGCTATAGTTATGCCAGAGAATTTGTGGATGCATAGGGCTTGGTTTTGCTTAGCTTTCTTAGTCTTATCCCCACAAAGACAAACACCACTTGAGAGTAGAAGATAATGTCCAATGTAAGATTTGAAAGAAATTTTTCTATTTTTCTTGTTCATTTCTGTAAAAATCAAATATAATAGGCCTGAGTTGACAGCAAAATAGTCTAAAATTTAATAGCTAAAATAAACATTGGCATAAACTGTGGGCCAAATTATTGTTCTTAAATCAGCTTTCTACATTGCCTTTGATGAAACTCTTCTTCATGAGGAACCTCTGATAAGACCTCTTAAAGCCAAGCACAACCATGGGTTTTACTTCCAAATACCCATGTGTTGCAGGAAGTTTCGGACCCCAAACAGAGGGACCTGCTGGAGCTGTGGCAGAATAATGTATATTGTGAAGATTTCATGGACATTTATTAGTTTCCCAAATTAATAATCTTATAATTTCCAATGCCTGTTTTCATTTAATCACTTAATCCCTTCATCTTCATAAGCTGAGGACGTATGTCACCTCAGGACACTGTGATGATTGTGTTAACAGCACAAATTGTTTGTAAAGCATGTGTGTTTAACAATATGAAATCTGGGAACCTTCAAAAAGGAACAGGATAACAGTGATGTTCAGGGAACATTGGAGATAACCATTAGGTCTGACTGATTGGGAGCCTGGCAGAACAGAATCATATTTCTCTTATTGCCAAAAACAGGTAAGAGAAATATCATTGAATTATTTCCCTAGTAAGGAATATTAATAATTAACAGCCCTGGGAAAAGAATGCATTCCCAGGAGGAGGCCGATAAAATGGCCGCTCTAGGGGTGTCCACCTTATGCAGTTGTAGGTAAGGGATGAAACACAGCCTCGCCTCCTGCAGCACCCTCAGGATGGCTTGGATTAGGAAATTCCAGCCTGGTGAATTCCAGTAAGACTGGTTCTCTGCTCTGGAACCCTGTTAAGATGTTTATCAATGACACTGCATGCACAGCAAGACATGGAACTTCATTAGTAATTCTAGGTTGACCCTGACATTGTGATTTCACCCTGACCTTCTGCCTTGTGGTCTTTTATTGCCCTATGGAGCACGTGATCTCTGTCTCCCATACCCTATCCATACACTCCCTTCCGTTTGAAAATTGCTAATAAATCTTGCTGGTTTTGTGGCTTAGGGGGCATCACAGAACCTGCTGACATGTGATGTCTCCCCCAGACACACAGCTTTAAAATTTCTCTCTTTTTTTGTAACCTATCCTTTTATTTATAAGACTGCCTGACACTTAGGGAAAATATAAAAGAACCAAGGTTGAAATATCAGGGGTTGGTTCCCCCAAAACCTATGACTTGGTTAAACTTTTTGCTTCTTGAGATCCAAGCAAATGGGATTTCTGGGCATGTTAAAAAATGACATTCTTTGATATTTGGGGTTTCATAAAGACTGTTGCAGGGTCTAAAAAGGCCTTTGTTTTACAGCTTATTTATAATGACTTCTAGCCCTTTTCTACCTTCTGGTTTGGGAAATAACGCTTCTGGCCAGAAAAGATAGTGCAATCCTTAAGTTAAATACAGATGCATACAGTGATTGTAGCCCAGCAACATTTCTCTCGACATCCCATGCTTCTTAGTTAATATTAGTTTCCACTTAGTGGAGAAAAAGGGTTTGTCCTGCAGCCACTCATATGGAGGCTTCTATATGGACCACAATATCTCTACCTAGTAATACAGTGGGACTTTCAGGAATTATTAAATTGGTATGACTAAACAGAAAGTTGTTTCAACTATAACTAAGGGGCTGAGAAAGTATTCTATAAAGGTCTTTTGCTGACACATCCATCATTGTCACATTAGAGGAGGAGAGAAAGCCAAGTTTGAACAGCAGAACAAAGACACCCACTCCAATTTCCAGAAGAAAGTTTACTTTCCTCCATTCCACCTTCAGAATCATCCAAGGATTTTGAAGAGTTTGGAACCCAAAGAGGATGGCAGCTGTTAGAGCTGGTGAATTGATCTCTAGGAACTCTCAGTCTTGCTGGACCATTTGTGAGATTGGTCCTGGACTCAGTGGTGTATGCCTCATTAATCAGCACACCCTTCAGTGGTCACCACCACTGGCTGAAGAGTGTTCAGGTGGCTTTCTATTGTTTTCTAAGCATTTCTTGGGATTGCCACACTGTTAGCAGTTAGCAGGTGCCACTCAGCAACTTGGATTTTTACAAAACCATATTGTGTTAGCTAGAGTCCTGTTCTTCTCTTGTCTTTACTCTTCTTCTTTTATGACTCGTCATGTTTCCTATTGTAAAATCTGAAGTGCCCACATTCAGGAAGTTCTTCACAGAGTTATTGAAATGAGAATGCTAGCTTGAGTTAGGGAGGCAGCAAGGAATTGGTCCCTGGAAATCCACCAGTCTGCTGGTTCATTTCTCATTTATACATAATACACAAACAGCCTTAAAAATATCTGTCTGCAGACAGCAATAAGATACCTAACACAGAAGGTTGTATCTCGAGGTCCATATTGTCACAGACAGAAGAAGCTTCAGTCCATTCAGATACAAATCTTGTGTAAAACTCTGTCTCACTGTGATAAGAGAACCAGCCAATGCACAAAAATACCTTTGTCTTTTGTGTAATCAGTTGGCTCCCAGGAAGTAGTTTATTGTCCATTTTTTGGCATAAACACAGAGTCCTGGTGGGTTCTGGTTGGCATATTTGTTTCTTTTTGGACTGTGAGTCCAGCCTTTATAAATTACTGTTTTAGTCCCTGATTAAGCCTGGGCCAAATTCTTGAGCCAAACTTTTACATCGGCTTCTGATAAGTCATGAGATGTGTTGAGCAGTAGATATAAATTATGACTACACCTCCTGATTATTTCTAGGCAAGTTTCTTGGGTTAAGCTTTCTAATTATTCTCAGGCCAAGACCCTGAGCCAAGCTGAATCACGTGATCTTCAAAGCAGCCCACTGACTGAAAACATTTCTTTCTCTTTTTAGTTTGTAATAACCCTGAACCCCAACCTCATAGTGGGAAACACATTTGAGTCCTTATTTTGATTGACAGAGAGCTTTCTTCTCGTGCTTTTTTTTTTTCTTTAATCTCAACTTTGTTTCTCAGCTTCTTACTTTTTTTTAAATTAAGGCAAAGATCTCTGGGTATAATTACAGACAAAGGGATACTATTACATCTTGGTGCATTGTTGAGACTACACATAAGTTTCTGCATGGGCTGGGAAGGAAATAATTCATCAGAATGGTAAAAGTAGGCTTTAAACTTTCAAATTCATTTAAAAATATCTTGTTTGTTTTAAGACTTTTTTTTTTTTTCATAAAGAGACTGGCAATGAGATGAGATTTAGAGGAGATCCTAGGTATGCTAAAAGTTTCAGCTTGAGGGTACATCTCAGTGTTACCTGATTACCATTAGACTAATTCTGGTCTGTGACAACTCATCAGGCCATTGACACAAGGACTTCCCATTTTCATGTATAGAATTTACAATTTTTTTTTACAGCTATAATGTCTTTCATATTTTTTTCTATGCAGTGTTGTGGGCATTTTTACAGCCTAGGTATGCAGGTTTCCTTAACACAGTCACTCCTTGTCTTAGCCATTAGTAGTGTAATTTAAAAAGGTTTGTTTTTGTGATTTCTGTGAAACAAGAGGAATTAAAGATTTCACTATAAATTGTTACCTATAATGGACTTTTTTGTCCCTCAATAATAGATAATCGTGGCACTGTATGGGAGGGATTTGACTGCAAATAAATACTCTTTCCTTTATTTGGAATTTTTTACAAAGATATTATTTTCTTTCACATAAAAGTTACACCATGAGACAAGTTAATTTTTGACTGTTGGGAGGCATTTAGTGGAGACAACGTATCTAACCCAAAATCTCTCTCTCTAACTTTTGCATAAAAAGAATTTTGTGTCAGAATTTTCAACCTAGGAATTCTAACCCTACATCACTCCCTAGTGAAATGAGATTTCTTTCCTACCTGGAGCCTTGTCAATCCATTGTCCAAAACTTACAGTTTTGAAATTCTTTTCCCATTTACATTCTGCCATCAGTGATTAGCCCCCATGTCCTATCTTTAAACAGGCAGCCTCCACTATTAACTGTTGGTGGAAAAACAATGTTAAAGAGCAGATTTTAACCTCTTTGCTTTCCCCATCTAATGAAGGGCCATTCAGACATTCAATTTCTACAGTTTTGAGCCAGCTGTTCTGCATTGCAATAATTTTGCATTTAAAATGTTTGAAAGTCAATCTTTCTCATTCTCAGAGATTCTAATGTTTCACTGGGAACATGGTTAGGAAAGCCAAAGTTAGTATGAAGACGCTTCCTCTATTAAAATGTCTAGCACAAATTTTATTACTACATAACATTTGCAAGACCTCTGGGGTAACTTTCAAGCCTTTGGGGTTCAGTGGGTCTAGGACAAAAGCAGGGCAGAAAGCTACAGCCTTTCACAGGTGAGTGTCGCTAGTGCTTCTGACTAGCTCCTCCAGATTTATGTGTAAAGGCTATGCTTGCATTTCTAAGCAGCCCCTATTACAGTTTTGGGGGCACAGATGAGACAAAGGAAAAAGATGAAAAAGGATACCCTAACACTTTCTATTTATCCTGGGAAACACCAAAAGGAGGAATTCATCTGAATGACACCTTGTTTAGCATCTGTTTCTAAATGGCAACAAAGCATCTGTAGACTGCACTCCCCTTGCGTGCACTTGGAAGCCCTGGAACTCCATTGACCCTGAGTCTCTAAATTTATAAACAATAATAATAATATTCAACTGGCAACAAGGTGACCATGTGGCCATGTTCCTTATAGGAGGACAGGCCTTCTCAAAGAGGCATAATTTCAATAATATCTAACAACTAGGTCTTTTTGCTTTTCAAAAAAACCTCTAGATTTTGTAAACATTGTAAAATTGCCCCTGCACTTTGGGAACCATACGAGGTAAGTCTACAGTACACAATTTTCCAAAGTCAAAGAGACAAATCTCTAGAGAACTGTCAAATGCTATTTCTGAGCACCCTATCTGACTCCTTCAACCGGGGCTCAGAATAGTTGTATAAAAACACCTCTTATTGTGCAATCCCAGTAAACCTCCAACTTTACTGCTGCCCCTATAACAAATGCACAATCAATATTGTGCTACTAAGGTTTAAATTTCCTTCTCATTGCAGTAAACTTATACACATAAAGCTGGACTTGAGACAGTTCCCTGATGAACCTGATAGACATACACAGGCTTTCCAACATTTCAACCAACAGTTTCATCTTATGTGCAGAAATGCAGTGCAACTTTTAAGCCAAACTTTAACTACTGCTGAAAAACAGGCAGCACTGCAGACAGCAAAGGAATCTGACGATGAACAACAGACATCCTATAGTCAGTCAAAAAATAAACAGAAGTGAAGGATGAAAAATGTGTAAAACAAAGACAGAATTACTGTTTCCAACAGAAAGAAAAACAGTGTTGTTTGAAAACCCCAAATGAAGCCTTAGTAAACCTACAGGTGAATAGAAAAGAAATCACTTTCTACTGTGCATATTAGCAGGCTTCAAAAGAACCAGAACAAAACTTGTTAATTACTCTGAACTGTCCTTGTTGAAATCAGAAACTAGAAAAAATCTCACAGGTTATTTGGAAAGGCTGAGAGAAGTTTTAGCAAAACATTCATCTCCATCTCCTAATTCAATCAAGGGATACACAATTTTAAAATACTAGTTTGTTTCTCAGCCATCCTCTAATATCAGAACAAAACTACAGAAGCAGGCCATGGAATCAGATAGCACTGTGGAAAACTTTCTGGGGTGGCTTTTTTGATCTTTTAAAACAAGAACTGGAAAGAGGAGACCTAGAAAGTAGAAGGGAGTCACAAGAGAATGAGAAAGGCATTACTGGCCACTTCAGAGGCCTCCAAAATCCAGAATCTCCAAGATGCACCTGCTGATTTCTACTAGTGTGACAAGCTGGGGCATTTTCAAATGAATTGCTGAGGCAGAAAAATAATATATCTCAAGTTTCTCCAGCCTATGAGGGAGATCAGTGAAAGTAAGAGTGTTCCCAGAGACTTAGGTCACCTGGTCCAGTGTATATTTCCCGGATTGTTCAGCAGGAATAATGGTTCCCCAGTTCTACCAGCCATTGTGATCTACAGGATTCAAGTAATTCTGGAGGTAAAATGGAAATTGTACAACAACAACAACATTTTTCTAAATTCTAGAGCCAGTTTCTCTCTTCTTCTCTCCAATCCAGGGCTCTCCTCCTCCAATAGTGAAGAGAGTTAGCTAGCTTGCCTTCTATAGACAGAACGAGAAGTGTCCCCAGAAACTTCTCGGCCCACTGATCAGTGCCTCATTTCCACGTAAGAGAGAAAGTAGCCTGTAAAAAAACGTTTAAGCAGCAGGCACCAATAAATGAACTAGAACAGAAAGTTGTGTCTGAAGACCTGACTGCAGCTACACAGAGAGAAGAACCTCCAGCTCACTCAGAAAATTGCAGAAACTTCAAGCTTACTCAAATGGGAACACAAGGCCTGAAATAGAAATGCATTTGTCCATTTTATAATCAGTGGACTTCCAGAAATATTTCTTTTCCTTTGGTGAACATAAAGAGAGTGGGAGAGTGGGAGCAAGTGCCTTCTAGGGAACAATTTTCTTTTCTTCCTGGATTGTGAACCCTACCTCTATGAATCATTAGTTCAGCCTCAGATCAGTTCTGGACAAAATCCTAGGCCACAGATTCACTTCAGCTTCTGAAAGGTTGTTGGCTAAGCTGAGTAGCCCTTATGAATATTTACTTTAGCCACTAATAGGTACGGGGCCGAGGTCTCAGGCTGAGCTTCCTGATTGGGCTGGGATCTAAGGCCCCAGGTCGAACGACGTCACACACTTTTTAAGACAGCCCACAGACTAAGTGCATTTCTTACCATTCAAAACACAGAAAATCGCTAAATCCAACTTTCATATTGGTTAACCCATTTTGACCACATCACTGCTGGCATCGAGCTTTTTTATTTCACTTATTAACCTTTCTCTTCAACCTTAGTGCTCTTTAGTCTTTGAAAATATGTCTGGGATCTTTATTTTTCTGAAACATAGAAAATAAATCCCCAGTATTACCTTAGATAAGTAGAGACTGTTATGTGTTTGTGTACTGGTGAGATGACAATAATAGCAAGATTGTGATGGGCTTCCTGGGAACACACTAATGCACTGCTAAACTATCTGGCAAAAATAAAAAAAAAAAAGAATATTGGGTCTCAAAATCTAAATCTCAGCTCTCTCAGACTTCAGTACAGTACCTGGGTCTGGTCTTATCAGAAGATGCCAATGTACAGGGTCATGAAACAATTCAGCCCATTTTTCTTAACAGCTAAGAATATTCTTGGGCATTATTTGATTTTTCAGATGGCAGGTACCTCAGTACAGAGAAGTAGCTCATCTTTAATACCACCTCACAGAAGAAACTAAAGCAGATAAAACTCACTGGTTAACTTAAGAACCTAGTACTCAAAAAATTTAGCCAGTTAAGCAAATCTTACTTAAGGCAGAAGCCCTCAGTTTTTTCATAGTAAAGGTATTTAATTTCCATATATCAGAAATAGAGAAAACAGACGTTGAAATTATGGATGAGTCTTGAGGTCCAGCTCAACATCCAGTGGTGTACTTAAGAAAGAAACTCAGCTTGGTTTCTAAAAAGAAATGGGTAACCCACCTCTGAGCAGCTGTGTCGGTGACATTGTTGGTGCCAGAAACCATCAGGTTAAACATGAAAATAACATATCTGTTTCTACACCACCCAGTATAGCAGTACTGTGTTTCCTTAAAAAAGTCTCCTGTGAACTGACAGTCACCTCCTTAAATATCAGGTTTACTGCTGAAGGAACTGCAGCCCATTTGAAAGCCTGTACTTGCCTGAACCCAGCAGCATTCTATCAGGGGAAATTTGAGCTTCTGAACATGATTGCATACGTATAGCGGTGTAAACCAGTGAAATAAATAATAAACACTTCTGTTGATATTCTCTGTGAAGTTAAATTAATGAAAACACTCTTAGAAGGCAATCAGCTTAATTAAAAATGGAGATTTATGCTACATGTATATTGAAGACGTTCATGTTTGTCTCCTCATAAATCTTGTTTCCTTGAAAACCTTTTTTCTTTCAAACTACTAAATTACCTTTCTCCACTCTCTCTTGACACATTTGGTGCATGCATAAAAGGTTCTTGGATAAAAGCTGGTGATGAGGGACATCTTGAGGCTAACAGAAAAGGCATCACCCATTGTCTTTTATGAGATATCTGCATTTCTTATGTAGCTCTTGGAATTAGAAGTGAATAATACCTCTGAAAATGAAAGCCCGACTCTTCCTTACAGCTCTGAGTTTTATTTGGAGACGTGGTCTCACTCTGTCACCAGGCTGGAGTGCAGTGGTACACCATCAAATCATTGCAACCTCTGCCTCCTAGGTTCAAATGATTCTCCTGCCTCAGCCCCAAATTAGATGAGACTAAAAGTGCCCACCAACATGCCCAGCTAATTTCTGTATTTTTAGTAGAGATGGGGTTTCACCACGTTGGCCATGATCCCTTGAATTCTTGTTCCCCAAACATGGGCCTCCTAAAGTGCTGTGATTACAGCTGTGTGTCACCACGCCCAGCATCAGTGAGGCTTTTTTATTAGGCCCTGGAAGCTATTCATATCCCAGTTCTTAAAGGGCCTCAGCAAGAGGTCAATAATCCAATCGCAAATTGGTAAAATAAAATTTTATAACTTCTGGAACTTCTGTTTTCTGTGTGGTTACATATGTGTTATGTACATATTTTAAAAATCTAATTAATTAACTTAGTGAAGAATAGGTAGTTGAACTAAATATTTTGCTTCCAAAGAAATGAAGGCTGTTGCACTTTTCAGTTCATGTGGCTTTAACTTATGAAAAACAAAAAGCACCTAAGGCCTGAAGATGTACAAAAATAATCACTCCTTTAACAATGCTGTAATAAATCATACTTTACCTGCACCCAGACCATAATTTTATAAACTCACCATGTTTTACATTCAAGTTATTAATTTTATTATTATACATTAAGACTTAGGGTACATGTACACAATGTGCAGGTTGGTTACATATGTATACATGTGCCATGCTGGAGTGCTGCACCCATTAACTCATCATTTAGCATGAGGTATATCTCCTAATGCTATCCTACCCCTCCCCCCACCCCACAACAGTCCCCAGGGTGTGAAGTTCCCCTTCCAGTGTCCATGTGTTCTCATTGTTCAATACCCACCTATGAATGAGAATATGCAGTGTTTGGTTTTCTGTTCTTGCCATAGTTTACTGAGAATGATCATTTCCAATGTCAGCCATGTCTCTACAAAGGACATGAACTCATCATTTTTTATGGCTGCATAGTATTTCATAGTGTATATGTGCCACATTTTCTTAATCCTTCTATCATTGTTGGACATCTGGGTTGGTTCCAAGTCTTTGCTACTGTGAATACTGCCACAATAAATATACATGTGCATATGTCTTCATAGCAGCGTGATTTACAGTCCTTTGGGTATATACCCAGTAATGGGTTGGCTGGGTCAAATGGTATTTCTAGTTCTACATCCCTGATGAATCACCACACTGACTTCCACAAGGGTTGAAGTAGTTTACAGTCCCACCAACAGTGTAAAAGTGTTCCTATTTCTCCACATCCTCTCCAGAATCTGTTGTTTCCTGACATTTTAATGATTGCCATTCTAACTGGTGTGAGATGGTATCTCATTGTGGTTTTGATTTGTATTTCTCTGATGGCCAGTGATGATGAGCATTTTTTCATGTGTCTTTTGGCTGCATAAATGTCTTCTTTTGAGAAGTGTCTGTTCCTATCCTTTGCCTACTTTTTGATGGGGTTGTTTATTTTCTTCTTGTAAATTTGTTTGAGTTCATTGTAGATTCTGGATATTAGTCCTTTGTCAGATGAGTAGGTTGCGAAAATTTACTCCCATTTTGTAGGTTGCCTGTTCACTCTGATGGTAGTTTCTTTTGCTGTGCAGAAGCTCTTTAGTGTAATTAGATCCCATTTGTCAATTTTGGCTTTTGTTGCCATTGCTTTTGTTGTTTTAGACATGAAGTCCTTACCCATGCCTATGTCCTGAATGGTAATGTCTAGGTTCTCTTCTAAGGTTTTTATGGTTTTTGGTCTAAAGTTTAAGTCTGTAATCCATCTTCAATTAATTTTTGTATAAAGTGTAAGGAATGGATCCAGTTTCAGCTTTCTATATATGGCTAGCCAGTCTTCCCCGCACCATTGATTAAATAGGGAATCGTTTCCCCATTGATAGTTTTTCTCAGGTTTGTCAAAGATCAGATAGTTGTAGATATGCAGCATTATTTCTGAGGGCTCTCTTTTGTTCCATTGATCTATATCCCTGTTTTGATACTAGTACCATGCTGTTTTGGTTACTGTAGCCTTCTAGTATAGTTTGAAGTCAGGTAGCGTGATGCCTCCTGCTTAGTTCTTTTGGCTTAGTATTGGCTTGCCAATGTGGGTTCTTTGTTGGTTCCATATGAACTTTAAAGTAGTTTTTTCCAATTCTGTGAAGAAAGTCATTTGAAGCTTGACAGGGATGGCATGGAGTCTTTAAAATACCTTGGGCAGTATGGCCATTTTCATGATATTTACTCTTCCTACCCATGAACATGGAATGTTCTTCCATTTGTTTGTATCCGCTTTTATTTCATTGAGCAGTGGTTTCTAGTTCTCCTTCAAGTGGTCCTTCACGTCCCTTGTAAGTTGGATTCCTAGGTATTTTATTCTCTTTCAAGCAGTTGTGAGTGGGAGTTCACTCACGATTTGGCTCTCTGTTTGTCTGTTATTGGTGTATAAGAATGCTTGTGATTTTTGTACACTGATTTTGTATCCTGAGACTTTGCTGAAGTTGCTTATCAGGTTAAAGAGATTTAGGGCTGAGACAAAGGGGTTTTCTAGATATACAATCATGTCATCTGCAAACAGGGACAATTTGAATTCTTCTTCTCCTAATCGAATACCCTTTATTTCCTTTTCCTGACTAACTGACCTGGACAGAACTTCCAACACTACATTGTATGAGAGTGGTGAGAGAGGGCATCCCTCTTTACTTCCAACTGTGTGGTCAATTTTGGAATAGGTGTGGTGCGGTGCTGAAACAAACTGATTTTGTGTCAGTTTTCAAAGGGAATGCTTCCAGTTTTTGCCCATTCGGTATGATATTGGCTTTGGGTTTGTCATAGATAGGTCTTATTATTTTGAGATACATCCCATCAATACCTAATTTATTGAGCGTTTTTAAAATGAAGTGTTGTTGAATTTTGTCAAAGGCCTTTTCTGCATCTATTGAGATAATCATATGGTTTTCGTCTTTGGTTCTGTTTATATGCTGGATTACACTTATTGATTTGCATATATTGAACCATCCTTGTATCCCATGGATGAAGCCCACTTGATCATGGTGGATAAGCATTTTGATGTGTTGCTGGATTCGGTTTGCCAGTATTTTATTGAGGATTTTTGCATCAGTGTTCATCAAGGATATTGGCTTAAAATTCTCTTTTTTCGTTGTGTCTCTGCCAGGCTTTTGTATCAGGAAGATGCTGGCCTCATAAAATGTGTTAGGGAGAATTCCCTCTTTTCTATTGATTGGAATAGTTTCAGAAGGAATGGTACCAGTTCCTCATGTACCTGTGGTAGAATTCGGCTGTGAATCCATCTGGTCCTGGACTCTTTTTTATTGGTAAACTATTGATTATTGACACAATTTCAGAGACTGTTATTAGTGTATTCAGAGATTCAACTTCTTCCTGTTTTAGTTTTCAGAGGGTGTATGTTTCAAGGAATTTATCCATTTCTTCTTGATTTTCTAGTTTATTTGCGTAGAGGTGTTTGTAGTATTCTCTGATGGTCATTTGTATTTCTGTGGGATTGGTGGTGATATCCCCTTTATTATTTTTTATTGTGTCTGTTCGATTCTTCTCTTTTTTCATCTTTATTAGTCTTGCTAGTGGTCTATATATTTTGTTGATCCTTTCAAAAAACCAGCTCCTGGATTCCTTAGTTTTTTGAAGGATTTTTTGTGTCTCTATTTCCCACAGTTCTGCTCTGATTTTAGTTATTTCTTGCCTTCTGCTAGCTTTTGAATGTGTTTGCTCTTGCTTTTCTAGGTCTTTTAATTGTGATGTTAGGGGGTCAATTCTAGATCTTTCCTGTTTTCTCTTGTGGGCAATTCAGTGTTATAGGTTTCCCTCTACACGCTGCTCTGAATGTGTCCCAGAGATTCTGGTATGTTGTGTTTTTGTTCTCATTGGTTTCAGAGAACATCTTTATTTCTGCCTTCCTTTTATTATGTACTCAGTAGTCATTCAGCAGCAGGTTGTTTAGTTTTCATGTAGTTGAGTGGTTTTGAGTGGGTTTCTTAATCCTGAGTTCTAGTTTGATTGCACTGTGGTCTGAGAGACAGTTTGTTATAATTTCTGTTCTTTTACGTTTGCTGAGGAGAGCTTTACTTCCAACTATGTGGTCAATTTTGGAATAGGTGTGGTGTGGTGCTGAAAAAATATATATTCTGTTGATTTGGTTTGGAGAGTTCTGTAGATGTCTATTAGGTCCACTTGGTTCAGAACTGAGTTCAATTCCTGGGGATCCTTGTTAACTTTCTGTCTTGTTGATCTGTCTAACATTGACAGTGGGGTGTTAAAGTCCCCCGATATTATTGTGTGGGAGTCTAAGTCACTTTGTAGGTCACTCAGGAATTACTTTGTGAAACTTGGTGCTTCTCTATTGGTTGCATACATATTTAAGATAGTTAGCTCTTCTTGTTGAATTGATCCCTTTCCATTATGTAATGGCCTTCTTTGTCTCTTTTGATCTTTGTTGCTTTATTTCTGTTTTATCAGAGACTAGGATTGCCACCCCTGCCTTTTTTTTTGTTTTCCTTTTGCTTGGTAGATCTTCCTCCATCATTTAATTATGAGCCTATGTGTGTCTCTGCACGTGAGATGGGTTTCCTGAATACAGCACACCGATTTGTCTTGATCCTTTATCCAATTTTCCAGTCTGTGTCTTTTAATTGGAGCATTTAGTCCATTTACATTTAAGGTTAATATTGTTATGTGTGAATTGGATCCTGTCATTATGATGCTAGCTGGTTATTTTGCTCATTAGTTGATGCAGTTTCTTCCTAGCCTTGATGGTCTTTACAGTTTAACATGATTTTGTAGTGGCTCATACCAGTTGTTCCTTTCCATGTTTAGTGTTTCCTTCAGGAGCTCTTTTAGATCAGTCCCGGTGGTGACAAAATCTGTCAGCATTTGCTTGTCTGTAAAGTATTTTGTTTCTCCTTCTCCTATGAAGTTTAGTTTGGCTGGATATGAAATTCTGGGTTGAAAATTCTTTTGTTTAAGAATGTTGAATATTGGCCCCCACTCTCTTCTGGCTTGTAGAGTTTCTTCCGACAGATCCACTGTTAGTCTGATGGGCTTCCCCTTGTGGGTAACCCGACCTTTCTCTCTGGCTTCCCTCAAGTTATTAATTGTTAAAAGGTATTATTATAATGTGTAATTGAGAGTACTCTATATAAATTTAATCTCCAGGTGAGGTAGAAGAGTAAAAGTTGCTTGTAGTGAAAATAAATTCTAGAAAGACATGGAAATGTACATTTTGCCTAGAGGTAAAGGATTTTCTTTAATTAACGAAAATAAAGCTATCTGTTTACTCAAATTGTGAAAATAGCTTTAAAAAAATTAATCTTGCAAAAGAAAACTCTGCACACCCAGGCACTAGATTGAAAAGGTTGTTAGGTTTTTTTCTGCCATTAAGCATTGAAGAGAAAACACAACAAAAATTTCTTGAAACATTAATCTTCTCTTCAGCAAATTTGTAGAAGGTTGTCAAAACGTTGTAACAAGTTTGTGAAAATCTCACCTCTGTGTCAATCTTTCTAAAGTTAAATATAATTTTACATAAGTTTTCATTAATCTTAAGGTTAATATTGGGAGACAACTACAAGGGGAAAATTTGTCATTCTGAAAGAGATTATTACATAATATTGAAAACTGATAAAAATTTTTCTGCCCTTTCAAACATTTCTACCAACTATATTTTGGCAAAAACAATGATTTATGGAAATCTGGATTTGGATATCATAACATTAAACGTCTTAATCCTCTAAAATATTTAGCAGGCTTCCCAGAATAAAATTGTAACCTCGAGGATGTGTTTTCTGAAACCTGTGTTTTGGATGCCTCATAGAGCCCCTGGGGCATTAAAAAAAAAAGTTAAACAGTATTATAAAACATATTTTAACACATGTGATTTTGATGGTAATATTTTATTTTTTCAGAATATATTTTAGTGAGTAATATTAACACAGGTCTCAAAACCACATTAGGTTTTTCACGTTCTTAATATCTGAATATGTGCTATCAATTTTAATTAAGGTGATTATGTTAAGCTGTTGTAAACCACAGAAGTAACCAAATGTCTTTGCCTATTCTGTTTCTAACCACACTAGATGTTTTGCCATGTACAGACATTTAATCTTTATCAAGAATAATGGCTTAAAATTAGCTGTAGAGCTTTACTAGCTGTTGTCAACTGTAGGTTTTTTTTATAACAGGAAAATTTACAGAACTTAGGAATAGCTATAAAAATTATAGGAACGCCTATAAATATCAAGTAGGACAAAAGTTAAAATAGATTAAACTAACAGAAGAATGAAGCAATCTCTTTAACTTTATTTTAGAACATTTCTAATTCTTGTTTTGTTTTTTGAAGTCAAGTGCACTTTCTTTTAAACTAGTTACAGCTTTTAACACTGTCGATTGGTATACTCCTGTTAAAAAAAATTGGAACACACTTTTTTTCCCTATGCCTAGTTCCTCTAAAATTCGGAAAGTGTGTGTGATTATTCTTAACTTACAGCAATATAACTGTTTTAATCAGTGCAACAAAAAATGTATTTTCATTTGCAACATAACCCAATAGAATAAGCTGGTTGATTTTCTAAGGCTTTGACTGGAAGCGTGTGCCTTCTTTAGTGAATTACATCTGACTTTTAGAACCAATAAAAGCCCTCTAAGAAACCCGGCCTTATACTTTGTTTACACAGTCCCAATACAGGTTTTCTAATCTGTGGTAAGAAAAAAAAAAGCCACTTCCTATCAGGCCTAGGAACCACATGCACTTGGAATCTCAAAAAATAGAGGAGTTCTCCCAAATAATATGTATCTAAGGGTGAAACCTATGGCTGGATTCAGCTTTATAATGTCCTATTTAAGATTCCTTGTAAAATAGAGATTCATAAAAGCCCATAAGGAAAGCCCATGTAAAGGTATTTCTCACAGCACTGAACAAAAATTGTCTGGCTAAGTGTAAGACAAGTCTGTTTTGCCAATGACTACAGTTTATCATGATTCATTCTTAACAAAAATTAGGACTAGAAAAAAGATATGTGTCTCAAAGCCTGTCACACCCCTATCACCAATTTCTCACTTCATAAGTTATTTTTAATATTTTCTTACAATTTTAATTAACCTTTTTATTTTTTTATTTTTTCTGTCCACCAACTGGTGAGGTCCAGCTACAGTTCTTGGAAAACAGAAAGATATGAGTAATAGAGAAATCTAGAACAATATTCTAATTCTGGGAATGTATTCCACAAATATTTTCAGATAATAGAAGAAAATGTGGTTCCTGTAACAGAATTTTTGCTTTGAAGTATCAAATCAAGAAAACTAAATAAACCCAAGTCTCATGTAACAAAATCTTAACTGGTATAAATATAACCACAATTATATGGGCATGTTAGCAGCCTTGAAGTATTTCAGTTGTTCTTACTCTCCTTGTCTAGTTGTGACATGCTTTTTCTAATAATCGAAACTGGTTTTCTTTTTTGCCTTAAGTCTATCACACCTTAAAATGTAACGCAAATTAAACCATGCATTAACATGTCTTTCTTCTACAAACTCTTAAACCAACCCTCAGTAGAATCCTACCTACTGTTTTCTACACAACACTCTTCTCCAGCAGAAAGCATCCGGAAAGACCAATACCCAATCTCCTAAGAGAAGTTAGAGTTTTCATTTCTGAGGGAAGACAAAGACAAGTTAGCTAGCTTTCCATATGAAAACAGCAAGGAAATGGTTTCTGGAAGACCCCCAATCAACAGGTAAGGGCCTGATTCCAACGTAATAATCAGACCAAAAGAAGCGTAGGCACCAGTAAGGGATCTAACACAGAAGCTTGTGCCTGATAGCATGGCTGCAGCAACAGAAATAACAGAACTTTCAGTCCATTCAGATAAAATCTTGTACAATCCTCTCACTCATTCAGATGGGGGAATCAATGCCTGGCATAAGCATGCTGTTTTCTGTATACTCAGAGGGCTTTCCGAAAATAAAGTGTTTTTTTTTTTTTTTTTTTTTGTGGGCATAAACCCAGTGAGATGTAGTGGGTAATGGCTGAATATTTATTTTTGTATTTGATTGGTTGCTCAACCCATATGAATCATCATTTCAGTCCCTGATTATTCCTGAGTCAGCATCCCAGGACAAGCTTTTACTTTAGGTCCTGTGCCAAGCTAAGCAGTCTTCGCAAATTACCACTTCACACTGCTCCCAGGCAAAGTGCCTGGGTTAAGCTGTCTAATAGGTCCTGGGCCTGGGCAAAGCTAAGTCACACATTCTCCAAGACAGCTTGCAAACTAAGTACATATCTTTATTTTTTAGGCCATAAAAACCTTAAACCCGAGTGGACAACTTATTCAAGCTTCTATCTCTGCTGGCAGAGAGCTTGTTTTTCCAGTTATTTAAACTTTTGCTCCAAACAGTTTCCTTTGTTTACAATCCTTAATTTTCTTAAATGTAAAAGAAAAGACTCTTAGTGTTATCTGAAATGAAAGAAAGGCTGTTACATCCTGGTGCATTGTTAAAAGAACAATATTATCTGAACGTATGACATATTTTTGCAGCTTTCTTTTGATGTCAGGGTCTGTTTGAGTAATAAACTTTTCTCTTAAGATTAACTTTATCTTAACTCAATAGGGAAGTAGGAACATGTATTTCACTAAAGCCTCTCTCAGGATTTTTAAAACGCCTCTATAATTTGTATGTCTTTTTAACCTATTATGAATAGTTTAGAGTAATTATGATGTTTTGTACTGTTCACTAATAAGCCTTCCAGTAGGCTCACTAATATTTTTTCACTCCGATATAGGATCAATAAGATTCCAATCGAGTTATCAGCAGTTCTTCCTTTCCTATTATGAATAAGAATTCTGTTATCAGTTCAAATTTTTTCCTTTCCACCCTCTCTTTTTCAAGATTTTGGAAAAGACATGTGGTTCATCCACGGATAAGTCTGCTATCTGTAAAGCTGCGTGCTTTATGGCAACAGCTAGGGTTTGGTTTAGGAGTAGTGTATCATCTATTCAGGTATGATTAAGCACTTGAATTAGATTTTGAAATATCACTGTATGTCCACTGGTGTCGTCAGGGGACATTTGCTTAAGTTTTTCTTTTTTTTATCTAAGTCCCTACAATGAGAAGAAAATTTCTACTATACTAGCATCACATCTATGCAGTATTTTCTGCAGGGGCAACAGTGAGGTTGGGGTTTCTTTAGTGGCACAAGAAGACAAGCTGATGAAAAGGCAATTGGAGATTCTAAATGAGGGTGGCATGTATGGCATTTAGAAGATATATTTGAGTGTTCCTCAGGGGCTTGTCTCTGACTTAATGAATTATCTCTTTGAAACTTGCCTGTTATCACTGCCAAGAGGGCAGAGTCAGTTTTATCATGCTTAGAAACATCTGGGTTTTCTCCCAAGTCAAAGCAAGGTTGAATAAAAAAAGAAAAAATCAAACTCTTTTCTTTGCCATCTGAAGAAAAGATGTATCTGTTGAATAGTACTAAAATGAACACGTCCCTCAGAAAGCTAGGCATGTCTGTCCTGGAGTTGTTAGGGCTGTTGTGCCCTTGAGCAATAAATACATAAGTAAGCCACTTTCTTTTTTCAGAGTCTCACAGTCAATGAAATTTCTGCATTTCAGACAGTAATCTAGAGAGGTTCACACTGCAGACAGTTTGTGAACTTTCTAAAGAAATATAGAAAAAAATCTTCCTATTATCTTTTTCCCCCTTTTGAAATAGCCCTGACTGAATAGAAAGATAGGATATTCCTTGATTTTCCATTCCTCTTGTCTTTTCTGAGTCTGGTGACTGACATAGTTGTCCCCCATGGATGCAAGCTAAACCTTCACTCACTGCTCCGGAGGAGCTAGAGACCCGGACAAGTAACATTTACCTGCACAGGCTGCAGCTCTCCACTGGTGACTCCTGGTTGATTTCTTAAGCCTACTCAACCCAGAAGATAACCAAAGTAACTTGGGAACCTAAAAAAAAAGATGGTACAGTCATTGGATTCTAGCAAGACACTTGTATAGAGTAAGAATTTTAATGCTATTTGTGGCTTCCCTTGCTATGGCTTAGAAAAAATATTGAAATTGCAGGAAACAAGATCGATTGACTTTGAAACATAAAATTCTCTGTTAGTTTAAATGTCATTGCTGCTGGAGGAAGAAGGTGTGCCTCAAAACAAGTAAAGCTTGTATGGTTGGCTTTCATAAGGCAGTACCTAGCTAAAGTGTGTCTCTCAAAGTCACCTTCTTTCTGATTATTGAAAGTGGAAATTTTCTGTTTACTGATAGGGCACAGAGCCTTATTACTGTTAGAGGGATATAGGAGAGAGAAGAGTTAAAAAACCAAGGGTTTTGTGCAAAGAACTGGCAAGGCTTCTCCAGAGAGAAAAAACTCCTTTCACTAGGTTGCATTTTAAGATCTAAAATGTTCCATGAAAATGCTGAATCCCAGGTTTATATACTCAAAAGTTAGAAAAAGAAGGTTAATGCTCTATCACCTGTCCCCACAGTATGCGTCTCTGTAGAAAAAAGATGTGTCTCACAAACAAACTCTTTAGATATATGTGGTTGTGTGGAGTTTTTAAAGAGAAATAACCAGCCAATAAGAGAAATTTTATTTGAATGTATGCCATTCCCTAAGGTGACGTGAATATCTATCATCAGTGGACAAAAAGATCCTTATCAAATAAGAATGTTTAGATCACAATTTTGAATTCTTCCTATTTGAAAGAAAAAAATCACAAAATAGCAACTCTTTGAATTGTATTTCTAATGACTGACTTTTACCAGTGAGCGTCCATCTCCAGATCGCAACATTGTATACAAAGAAGAAACAGGAGGGATATTAGCCACACAATGACAAAATATAAATAAATAAAATGCCACAGAAAAGCCTGAAATTTTTGGTGGCAACACTCTGATAGACTGTCAGAAACTGGAGTTAGTTTTGAGGTCTTCACATAACACCGTGATATAGTCTTATCCAGAAATCTTCAATTAACTTAGATATCCTTTCAGTCCTATGTGACAGCTGGATCCTCTGTGAAAGAAAATGGTTGGAACAGAGGCAACTTTTTCAACAGCAGAGGGTGAAAAGAGACTGCCATTGTGTCTCCCAACATCCCTTTCTCCTAAGCTTTGTAAGAATGGCAGGCAATCTATCGCAATTTACCTGGCACTTGCCCAGAGCTTTCTTTGCTCTTCAGAAATTAAAAAAAGAAAAAACAAACAACAAAAACAAACAAACAAAAACTGAGAACAAGGGGCAGATGTGAATGCAAATAGAGGACAAGCTGCAGATATGAATGTAAGTAGTTTGGAATTGCACTCCTACTCACCTTTTTTATTTAATGGATTCTCACTCTGTCACTTAAGCTGGAGTCCAGTTGCAAGATCTTGGGTAACCACAAGCTCCATCTCTGGGATTTATGCCACTCTCTTGCCTTAGCCTACCAAGTAGCTGTCACTACAGGTGCCCACCACCACACCTGGCTAATTTTTTGTATTTTTAATAGACTTCATGGGAGCTTCACCATGTTAGCCAGGATCATCTCAATCTCGATCTCCTTGTGATCTGCCCGCATTGGCCACCCACAGTGCTGTGATAACACGCATGAGCCACCATGCCCAGCTACTAGTGACCTTTTTAATTAAAGCCTTTCCCAGTCCATGAACCAAAAGCAAACCTTGCTGTGCCCCTGTGAACCAAAATCTATCAGGTGACACACAGATTTTTTAATCTGAAGAAAATTAAATATTATGAATGCAAAAGGGGAGATGATAGCAAATGTGTAATATGTTAACTTCTGGTGGAGTAGAGTCAGTTGCCCACTCTGAAAAAGAGTCTGATATTTTTATGGACTCAGAAGAAAGAAAATGTACTAACTAGTTTTGAAGAAAGCACTACTTATCTTTCCTGGGTCCTTGTGCCTGGAACTGTTAATAGCTGATGCAATGACTCAGCTTGGCTCAGGAACTTGGCCCTGAGCCCCACAAGAGCTAAAGTGAAAGCATGGCCCAGGACCTTGGCATGGGACCAGAGGCTAAAATGATAATTTACAGAAATTTGGCTCAGGGCTTGAAGCGTGTTTAGTAACATAAGGTGCCCTTTGTAACACACTGTAGTCCAATATGGACATGTTCTGAAAAAGAGACTATTTCCTGGAAGCAATCTGGTTACACAAAAAGCACAACATTTTAATGCGTGGTCTTGTTTTTTTATCTGAGTAGCTGTGTGCATGTCTTAAGCACACACACAAAAAAGTTGGGCTTTTAAAAAAAAATTGTTTGCTTGCACCACGGGATTGTACAGGATTCTTAAAATTCTGTCTGCAGCCTGATAGTCCAGGCTGCTTCTCTGCCTGTGGAAATTTTCCCAATAATCCACCACAACTATGTAGCTTTTCTTTGTCAATACTATTGAAGACCTAGAAAGTTTCTGAGGGTCGAAGGCACATTCTTTGAAGTTTCCTATGTGCAAGGCTTTTTGACCCGTGAAGCACCCGACATCTTTGTAAATATTGTAAAATTGTACGTGCCTTCTTAGCAGTCATATCAGAAAAGCCCACAAGAAACAACTCACAAACATCAGAGAAACATTCTCCCTGGAAACAATCAAAACAAAATTTTCTTACTCCAGGTTTTCTCATCTTCTTGATGTAGAGAATCTTTTACTCACATCATCATCAACTTTTCCAGTTTTTACATCCAACCCTCCATGTTCCTTACTACTCCTACAGGAAATGCCCAATGAATGATGGGCCAGTAAAGTGCAAGTTTCTTTTTCATTACAGTGCCTTAAACAAATAAAGTAAGACCTGGGGAAGTTTTATGATACATCAATACATATATAGAGCCTTTCTAATATCTAGCCCTTTTTTTGGGGTCTTAAATGGGAAGACGTTATGTTATTGCTAAGCCAAAATCTTACTGTTTCTGACAAAAAGCCCTATAGTCAACAGAAAGATGCTGGGCCAAAACACATTTCTTCTATAGCATGTCAAAGAGAGAAAAGCAGTCAAAGAGAGAAAGAGTGAAGAAAAGACAAGATCCTAATCTCCAGTAGAAAGAGAGACAGAGCCCTTTGAAAAACCTAATTTAAGCCATAGTGATCCCATAGATAAGAAAAATAAAAAAAGAAAAGTAGAAGAAAAAAGAAAGCAGGACATTTGCCCTTTAGACATCCCAGATCTAAACCTTTCCCAAGCCAGGGCTGAGATGACGTGTTTGGGTCTTTGCATTTTCTGGCATTTCTTCTTTTCTGGATGATACTGCATTCTTCAGTGCCTGCAGAAAAGAAAGCTTGTGGTATGCCTGATTCACCTAAAGATCTGCAGGGAATTGTCACCTGTACCAGCACCTGACCTGCTTACCTCATCACAGATAACATGCAAAGCTGTGTGCAGTGGCTGGACTCAACCAACACTCACTCACGCATCTGCCTCCATTCTGTGCCTGGCACATCCATAGCAAACTGAAACCTAAGCCCATAGTTGGAGTTGAGTGCAGGCTGTAAGATGGGTGTGTAAAATTAGACAAGCAGGCTCAAGGGAAACTTGCACAAGGGTGACATCATCCACAGAGATTGTTGGCTGGTGAAGCGACACCCTAGAGATCTTGTGACAAAGATGACATTCATCGCCAGTGGCCAGTGGATTATTCAATTATGCCTATGTAATGGAGCCTCGATAAAAATTAGCAAGACAGTATTCATAGAGCTTTTGGGTAACTGAACACATGCAGTGTTCTAGAAATTTGTGTGCTCATAAAAAGAGACACTGATAATTTTAAAGGCCGTACAGAGTGTAGGTGTCTTTGTTTTGAAAGAAGTTTCTGCCTTTAATAATGTGTCCAGAATTTTAACTTATTAACTAGAGCACACTCTAAGGTAACATAAATCTGCACATTACAAACATTAGAACGTGGATATTTCCACAAAAATGATTCCATAATTCACCAGTACAGTGCAACAAGTTTTACTTTAGAGAGATAAAGTTTTCTTTTGTCAACTGGGTAAGAACTAGACATTTATAAAGGAAAATAAAATCAAGTGATATCTCACCACAAATTCTAGTCATATGTTCAGTTTAGGAGAATGATCTCCAGTGAATTTTGTGCCAGAAATATTTATTCTAAAAGAAAAGTCTTTTAATTTATAATTGTGTGTCTCTGAAGTGCTTGTGCCACTGTAAAGTCAAGGGCACCATCTCATACCATTTTGTGTCCTTCTGGGAGGGAAGCCGAGGCTGCCTTATAACCCAGTAGAGGTATTCTAGCATGTAAAAGTAAGAAAAATCAACATTATTACGTGATTCTCTGTCATAAACATCCAATAAATCACAACTCTGGTCTTATATATAGTAGTAGCCATAGATACACATTAGGGCTTCCAAGAAGAATCTAGTACCCAACAGTCTGCTTTTATATTTGGGCTTATGTGAGCGTAAAATAACCACATTTGGGCAAACAAGCTGTTTTATTACTTCTTTTAAAGCTGCAGTGCTCAAAAATGATGTAATAATTTAAATACCTGGCTTGGGCATTTCCGGTTGTGTTTCCAAGCCTTAGCTATGGGTGAAACTGTTTTGGGCTATGAAGATGGATTAGGGCATCTTGCAACTCATGATGCATTTGGTTCAGCTTAGTTCTCGTGTCCTGAGCAGTCAGACTGACAACTAAAACTCATCAGTTTTATTTTCAACATACTTTAACATGGATTCTGTCCCTTGGGCTGAGCTCCAGATCTTCCTCAGCACCTCACACTCTCTCTCATTGGCCTGTTCCAACTCCAACTTAATATTAGAGTGAACAAGGGCCTTAGATTCTTCCAGTACAATTTGATTATATGAGGCAAGCTCCTTAATTTGAATCATAACCTCTTGGGTGAAAGTTCCACTCAAAAATACCTGAGAGACCAGGCCTTTGGCACATGCCTCCCGTGCTGTCAGCTTTCGCCCAGCAAATAACATTTCATTGGCAGATGCTTTACCCATCATTTTTTGAAATGTAATAGTTGAACAGCCATCTGGACTCTGTCCAAAGGTCATATAAGGGGTTTGGAACCAAGCCTTTTCATTAGCCCACACGAGATCACAAAGGGGCAGGATGGATGCACCCAGTCCAATGGCAGGGCCATTAACTGATACAACAATAAGCTTTTTAAATTGAATAAAAGTATTCACAAAGTTCTTGATGGTATCCACCATTTCAAGGCTTGCTCTGTTTCTGTCGTTCCTTAAGCGCTTCACAAAGTACCCAAAATCAAGACCGCAGCAAAAGACACGTCCAGCTGCACTGAACAGCACGAGCTTGCTGTCATCCACAGCAGCGTTATTAAGAGCATTAACTATTTCTTTAATTACTTCTGTATTCAGTGCATTTTTTTCTGTGGATCTAGTTGATAGCACTATCTGGGTGAATCCATCCTCTTTCTTCACTACAATGTCTCTGTATGTGCTGGCACTTTCTGTTAGCTTTATGGTAAAGTACATCTTCTTGATAAAAGGCTGGTCTCTGCTGTCATCAGTAATATTTCTTTGCCCACCTTTCACTCTTGGAACTGAGGTATGCATGTCTGTTGTTCCATTGGCTGCTAATGGGTCTACTAATACCACTATACCTTTTTGGGTAGCTGAACCTGTGGCCATTGAAGCGGTAACTGAGCCAGACATCTGCGACATTGGTGGGTGTATCTGAGTCTTGTTCTCTATTCCAGGCTGTTCTGCACCAGGACGTGACAAAGGGTCCTGGAGGAGTTTCCCTTCTGTCACCTCGAAGACCACCGTGTCCTGCTGATCTGCTGCAATAGGGTACAGTTTCTCAAGTTTCTGAAAGCCACTCACAGTTTTCTTGTCGTTAAAGGGGCTTTCAGGTGCAAGGGTCTTGATAGTTGAATGTATTTTCTCCATATTCTGTGTGTCGGAGAGAAGTGTAGCTGCCTTCCTCCTAATGATCTTGCTGGCAGCAAATAACTTGCTGTTTTTGGATCTGTGGTGTCTATCCGTCACTTGCGTTGTAGGAGAGTTCTTAGAATAGCTCGCTTTTGTAGATCTAGAAGTTCTTCTTCTGGCATTGTTTGAAAAAATTCTACTGGTTCTAGTCCATGTCAGTTTTTTCTGTTTTTCAGTCTGTCGTCTATTAAAATCAAGTATACATTTTTCACAGTTCCTGAGGTGCTGCTCTGGTTCCCAAGTGTCATCCTGTTGGTTGTAACCTTTCCACCGAATCAAATACTCTGTATTCCCATTTTTATCTCGTCTTTTGTCAACAATACTTTCAACCTCAAACTCCTGGGAAGCCATGAGGAAAGACACAGGATTGGAGCAGTTGCTGTGCCAACTTTGTTTCAGTTGTGTCTCCACATAGCCACTCCTTTCTGCCTCCAGTTCTTCACCAGGTTCTGCATATGGATGAACCTCTTCTATTTCGTCACCACTGGTGTAGTGAAAATTGTGTGAAATAGCGGCTATGCTATGGTGCATGATAGCTTGCTCAGTAGCCTCAGGTGAGAGTAGGTAAATCCACAGCCACAACCTTCTGTTGTAGAACAGAAAACGTTCTTCCTGCCTGTTGCTCTTTTGTGTTTGTTTGTTTAATTGTGGTTGCTATGACGATTGTATGGAAGATTCTATTCTTATAACATTTTTAAAGTTACACTAGCTTGTCTTCAGTAACATACAAAACCTTCACTCCTGTATAATGTACCTCCACTATTTCACTTATTGAGTCCTCAAAATTATACCTTTATTCAGTTTATGTCAAAAACAGAAATTAGAGGTAGTTTTTTTTATTAAATATATTTGTGTTTTAAGGTACGTGGAGAACAACTTGTGGAAGTGCATGTTGTTAATTGCTTTTTTTTCTTTTTGAGATGGAGTCTCACTCTGTCACCCAGGCTGGAGCGCAGTGGTGCAATCTTGGCTCATTGAAAGCTCCATCTCCCGGATTCATGCCATTCTCCTGTGTCAGCCTCCCAAGTAGCTGAGACTACAGGCGCCTGCCACCTTGCCTGTCGAATTTTTTGTACTTTTAGGAGAGACTGGGTTTCACCGTGTTAGCCTGGGTTGTCTTGATCTCCTGACCTCGTGATCCACACACCTCAACCTCCCAAAGTGCTGGGATTACAGGTATGAGCCACCGTGCCTGGCCAAATATTATATCTTATATATTTGTACATGTATTTATCTTTACCTTAACCTTTGTTTGTTCATACTGCTTTTGAATGTCTGTCCATTCTACCCTGAAGTACTCCATAAGACATTTCTTAAAGGGTAGTCTACTTGTAAAGGGTGCCAGCTTTTGTGTGGGAATGTCATAATGTGTCGCTCACCTTCGATGGACAATTTGGTGGATTATAAGGTTTAGGTTTGACAGTTTTTTCTGACATCACTTGGAACATATTAGTCTACTACGTTCTATCATCTTAGTTTTCAGGTGAGTAATCTACTGCTTTTCAGTGGTTATTCAGATAAGCGATTCACTGGCTATTTTTAGGGTGCCTTTTACATGACTAGCTACTTCCTCTCCTTCCTTTGAAAATCCTCAGGATTCCCTTTGTATTTGTTTTAGACAGTTTAATTATCAGGTAAGTTTTAGTTTGTTTCTTCGAGTTTTTTTTACTTGAAGTCTGTTGAGCTACTTGGGTGCTTATTTATTGTCTTAAATTGTTGCATTCTTTATGACTATTTTGTTAAATAGTCTCCATGATCTTTTGTCTCTTCCTTCGAACTTCCAAAATGCATATGTATGGCTCCTTGATGGTGTCCCTCAGGTTTCTAGGCCATATCAATCTGCCTTGCCCCTTTTCAGACTCTGTTGGTGACCACTATATGGTTGACTGCCCCCAAGGGTGGGTATCACAGTGTGGGGACAGTTTGTCAGTTGGTCTCACAAGGCTGATGCATCCCATAGCTCAATTCCCAGACTTAAATCATTGTGGTCTCATTAGTCCACTACAATCTAGAAATCTCTAAATGTGAGGTATCACACAGAGTTCTTTGTCTCATGGCCAAGAAAATTAAAGAGGACAGATGCAAAAAGGTTGAATCAAAACTTTTATAAGTGAAAGTAAAAAAACTCTTCACAGTGGGGGTGGAATGTGGGTGGTTTACCTACTATAAGACTGTGCTTTACAGTTTCTAAAGGCAGAGAAGTAACGGAATGTACTTAGTGTTCTTGGGGTAAGCGTTATTTGGCTTGGCCCTGAAACTTGGCCTTGGATTCACCTGGAGCTGAAGTGATGATTTGTAGAAGCTACAAGTCTCAGCCTTGGAACTTGGCCCTGGACCAAGAAAGGAGCTGAAGTGACAGCTTGGCCTGAGACCTTGGGCTGGGACCAATCAAAGGATGAAGTAATGTCTCATGGTCACAATAATTAAGGAGGTTAGATGTTGCAAAGTTCAAGTAGGATCTAAAGTAACACAACAGCCATCTGGACTCTGTCCAGATGTCATATAAGGGGTTTGAAACCAAGCCTTTGCATTAGCTCGGAAGAAATCACAAAGAGGCAGTGTGGATGCACCTATTCCAAAGGATGGGCCACTGACTGATACAAAAATAGGCTTTTAAAATTGATTGAAATTGTTCACAATTTTCTTGATGGTGTTCACCATTTCAAGGCTTGTTCTGTTTCTGTCCTTCTTTAAATACTTCAGAAAGTACCCAAAATCGAGGCCACAGCAAAGGACACTTCCACGTGCACTGAACAGCACAAGCTTCCTCCCACCCACAGCAGTCCTATTCAGAGCATTAACCATTTCTTTAATTACTTCTATATTCAGTGCATTTTTTTATGTCGATCTAGTTTATAGCAACATCTGGGTGAATCTGTACTCTTTCTTCATGGCAATATATCTGTATGTGCTGACATTTTCTGTTAGCCCTCTGGTGAATTACATCTTCTTGATAAAAGGCTGGTCTCTGCCATTGTCAGTAACATTTCTTTGCCCATCTTTCACTCTTGCAACTGATGTATGCATGTCTGTTTCTCCATTGGCTGCTAATAGGCCCATTAATACCACTATACCTTTTTTGGTAGCTGAGTCTGCAACCATGGAAGCAGTAACTGAGCCAGACTTCTGAGAAAATAGTGGGTGAATCTGGGTCTTGTTCTCTATTCCACACTATCCTGCCCTGGGATCTGATAAAGCCCTGATGAGCATCCCTTCCCCTTCCTTGAAGACCACTGTATCCTGCTGATCTGCTGCAATAGGGTCCAGATTCTTGAGTTTCTGAATGCCACTCACTGTGTTCTTGTTGTGAATAGGGCTGTAAGGGGCAAGTGTCTTTCTTGATAGTTGAATATAGTAGCTACATATTCTTTGGTTCGGACAGGTGTGACCCTGGATTACTGCCAACATTCTGGCTGGCAGCTCATAACTGGCTGCTTTTGAATTTGTGGTGTTGGTCAGACACTAGAGTTTTAGGAGCATTCTTAGAAAAGTTGGGCTTGGTAGATATAGAAGTTCATCTTCTGGTATTGTTTGAAAAAGTTCTAGTTGTTCTGGTCCATGCCACTTTTTTATTGTTTCTGTTTTTTAGTCTGTCATCTGTTAAAGTCATATATACATTTTTCCCCAGTGCTGCTCTAGTTCCCAAGTGTCATACTGTTTCTTCCTAATCTTTCCATCACCAAATTTTATTTATTTTTCTTTTTTTTTAGACAAAGTCTTGAGCTATCACTCAGGCGGGAGTACAGTGGCACAGTTGCACAATCTCAGCTCACTGCAACCTCCGCGTCCTGTGTTCATGTGATTCTCCTGTCTCAGCCTCCTGAGTAGATGAGATTACAGGGGCCTGCCACCACACCTGGCTAACTTTATGATTTTTAGTAGAAACAGGTTTTCATTGTATTAACCAGGATGGTCTCAATCTCCTGAACTCGTGATCGGCCCGCCCCAGCCTTGCAAAGTGCTGGGATTACAGGTTGACACCTGTAATCCACTTCTTTCTGCCTCCAGTTCTTCACCAGGTTCTGCATATGGATGAGACTATTCTATTTCATCGCCACTGGTGTAATGAAAATTGTTTGAAATAGCAGCTATACCATGTGCTTTAGGCTCTCCACACTTACGCCCTGGTGGGACAGCTTGGGCTTTGTCTCATGGTACATGATAGCTGGCTTGGTAGCCTCAAATGAGAGTAGCTAAATCCACATCTCCTACTTTCTGGCATGGTACAGAAAGCTTTATACCTGCCTGTTATTCTTTTTCTTTTTTAATTGTCATTGATACTGTGATTACATTGAATATTCTAAAGCTATTCCACTTTTAAGGTTATACTAGCTTACTTTCAGTAACACACAAATCCCTTAACTCTGTATAGCTTCACCCCAATGATTTCCTTATTGAGTTCTCAAAATCATACCTTTATGTATCGTAGGTCAAAAACACAAGTTAGTTATAGTATTTTTATTAAATATATTTGTGTTTTAAATTACATGGGAAACAAGTTGTGGAGGTGTGCGCTGTTATTCTTTATGTTTTATAATATCTTATATGTTTATCTTTACTGTAATATATATTCATTCATACTGCTCTTTATTGTCTGTTCATTTTACTGTGAAGTATCCCATAAGGCATTTTTTAAAAGGATAGTCTACTGGTAATATGTCCCAGCTTTTATCTGGAAATGTCATGATTTCTCCCTCACTTATAAGGGACAATGTTTTGAACATCAGATTTCTGTTCAAAAGTTTCTTCTTACATCATTTGCAATAGGTTAATCTATTGCTTTCTGTCCTCTGAGTTTTCAGATAAGATTGCTGATTACTTTTGAGGGTTCTTGGAACATTACTAGCCACTTCTTTTGTTGCTTTCAAGATTTTCTCTATCTTTCTTTCAAAGGGTTTAATTATCATATAATTTGAGTTTGTTTCTTTGAGTTTCTCTTACTTGGAGTCTGTTGCGTTTGACATTCTTTACCATTATTGTCTCTATATAGTCTTCCTGATTCTTTTTGTCACCCTTTGAAATTCCAGTATGCGTAATATGGCTGCTTGATAGTGTTCCACAGCATTTTAGGCTTTGTTCTCATTACTTTACTTTTTTATCTATCATTTCCTAACTTAATAATATTAACACCCTTTCTTTGGTTTGCTGATAGTGTGTTCTTCCCCCAGCTCAAGTCTGCTTTTAAATATCTGTAGTCAATATTTTTTTTACTTCTATCTCTAGACACTTTTAGGTTTTAAAATAATTTTCCTTTTTTTTATTAAATTTGCTCACAACTTTTTGTGCTTCTTTTGTTTCTTCTATTAGCTGACTCTGAAACTTAATTCTAAATATTATGTTTTAGTACGACCACCATTTGGGCTGTCTACAAAAAGTTTCAGATCATAATTTCTTTTTAATTCTTAAAATGAGCCATATTTCTCGATTTCACTGTACAGTTTATCTCTAGACATCTTTAGGTTTTAAAATAATTTTACTCTTTAGATTAATAATTTTGTTCATAATTGTTTGTGCTTCTTTGCTTATTCTATTAGCTTATTAAGTATCTAAATTTTAAATATTACATTTTGGTAAGGCTGCCATTTGCGCTGTCAAAAAAAGCTTATTTTTTCGTAGTTTTTTTTTTGTAGTTGTTCTTAAAATGAGACATACTTCCCTATTTCACTCTGTAGTTTGTGATTTTGCCGGGGCTGAAAAAGAGCATTTAAATTTTAAAGTGCTGTAACTTTGAAAATAAGATTTTCTACTTCTATGGTTTGGTAGCGTTTTGTTTATTCATTGCATAGGCCCTTTCCCTCCTGTAAATCAGATGTACTGAGCTTCTTCTGGGGTCTTTTTTGAGGCACATTGTTTTGGGGCACGCATCGTTAAAACCACATTTCATTTTATACATATATATATATATTTGTGTATATATATACACACACACACACATATATGTGTACGTGTATATATGATTAATATATGATATATCAGATATATAATATATCAGATATAGTATATATAATATACAATATATAATATATATGTATATATAATATATAATATATGATATATATTATATATAGTATATATAATACATGCATTATATATAATATATGATATATAATATATTTTAATTATATATTATATATAATATAATATATGATATGTATAATATATTACATATTATATATGATACTATATATGTCTATATTATATATAATTTAATGATATATAATATATGATAGATTATATATTATATTGTACATGATTATATATGATTTATATATTATTAATAATATATATATGACTAATTTTGAAAGTTTTAGTCTACAAATGTCTTCAGAGAAAAAGAAGAACCATCAGGAAAAACATATTTTTGCTTTTTATACCTACTGAAAGTTGGTTGCACAGAGGGACAAAGAGCCTGCATAATGTTTAGGGAATAAAACAATGACTATTCACCTCTGTCGGGACCGCCACTAGCAGAAGCAGCAATCGGCAAGTGAGTCCTCCTGAGATTTGGAGGACAGAGTCCTTTCTCTTTACCATGGCTCTTGCAAGCTGCTCCAGAAATATTTGGAAGGCAGCATCCCACTGTGGTGGTTAATAAGGAATAAGTAGCTGCTGCTGATCTGGGCTACAAAATTGATAAAATTTAATTTGTATTTACTTTGCAAATCTTTTTCTGGAAGCTGCAAAACTTCATGTAGACTCGGAATTGTATAGTAATTGCACCATACTAATCCTTCCACTGCATCTATTGTATACTTGAACAGACGGATATACAGTGATCCGTTGTACATTGCATAACTTTTTTTTTTTTTTTTCTTTTATTGTAATTATTATTATTATTATTATTATACTTTAGGTTTTATGGTACATGTGCCCAATGTGCGGTTAGTTACATATGTATACATGTGCCATGCTGGTGCACTGCACCCACCAACTCGTCATCTAGCATTAGGTATATCTCCCAATGTTATCCCTCCCCCCTCCCCCCAACCCACAACAGTCCCTGAAGTGTGATGTTCCCCTTCCTGTGTCCATGTGTTCTCATTGTTCAATTCCCACCTATGAGTGAGAATATGCGGTGTTTGGTTTTTTGTTCTTGCGATAGTTTACTGAGAATGATGATTTCCAATTTCATCCATGTCCCTACAAAGGACATGAACTCATCATTTCTTATGGCTGCATAGTATTCCATGGTGTAGATGTGCCACATTTTCTTAATCCAGTCTATCATTGTTGGACATTTGGGTTGGTTCCAAGTCTTTGCTATTGTGAATAATGCCGCAATAAACATACGTGTGCATGTGTCTTTATAGCAGCATGATTTATAGTCCTTTGGGTATATACCCAGTAATGGGATGGCTGGGTCGAATGGAATTTCTAGTTCTAGATCCCTGAGGAATCACCACACTGACTTCCACAAGGGTTGAACTAGTTTACAGTCCCACCAACAGTGTAAAAGTGTTCCTATTTCTCCACACCCTCTCCAGCACCTGTTGTTTCCTGACTTTTTAATGATTGCCATTCTAACTGGTGTGAGATGCATTGCATAACTTACCCAGAATCTACTATCATTTTATTTTGTCCTATTTGTCTTTACACCTAAAGTATGCCTCACATAGAAGTCACAAATGTGACTCCTTCATTTAAGGGTACACTTGCAACAACGTTTGCCTTTTTAAACAAGAGCTCACATTTACAGTTCTTACAAGTAAAATGTTACATACTCTGACGTTGACTTACATGTTTTCCATACGCTCTTTCTTCCGCTTGATCCTGAATTTATTTTTTGCTCGTTTAAAAAATTTGGCTAACTTTTTAAAACCTTCTGTTATATTTTTTATATTACAGTTAGGTGTATTTGGGATTCCAATTATTATGGAAAACTTAAAATAGCCTACTATGAACAATACTAACTTGTGTGAATAATTTAGTGTTTAATGTCGACAATATAAAAATACGCTGCTCTTGTAATTTTCCATCCTTCTCAATTTATATTATTGTCTGTGATTATATCTGTCCACACAGACTGTTCATTAACAGTTAAGTTTGCCAGGGTTGAAATAGTAATAGCATTTTTCTTATAGAGAAGCTTTAGTCACAATTTCCTTCAGCTTTTCTTTACCCAGACATGTTTGCTTGAATTTCTTTTTACCAGTTATATATTTCAGGTTTGATAGCATTTTTCGGTTAAAACTTGGATATCCCACCACCTTCTGACTTCATGGTTTCAGCTGAACAATCATTTGTTATTTTAATCAAGACCTTCTTGTACTTAGCAAATTGCTATTCCTTATCGGCTTTTACAATTTTCTTTGTATTGGCTCTTGATTGCCTATAATGTTTTCTGATGTGGCTATCATTGACTATATTGTGGTTAAAGATTTTTGTCCTCTTTCAGATTGAGATTTTTAAGTTCAGGAAATGTTCAGCCATTTTTGCCTTACAAATTTTTGGCTTCTGTTATGCTTCATTTATAAGTTGTCCATATGGCATGTACCGGTGTACCACATGGTGTTCTATTTACTCTTTATTTTTTTCTAATTTTTTTTTAAATTTTAGTCTTCAGACAGGGTTTTTTCAGTTTTTATTCCTTCAGATTGAAGGAATATTTACCTGCTCAAACTTGCTGTTAAACCCCTTTGTTATAGACATTACTTCGGTAGTTATCCCATTTTTTTTACGGGTTCTTTTGTAATTTGTCTCATTGATGATCTCATGTTATTCTTTCATCATTTGTCTATCATTTCTCTTTAGCCCTACTTAAGACTGCTGTTTTTAGTTCTTTGTCTATAAAATTTGGGACACACTTAATTCCTGCATTTAGTTTACATTGTTCATGGCTTTCTGTTTGTTTTTGTGTTTCTGCTTTTCAGAAAACTATATTTGAAATGTCATAATGTGCTAACACTGGAAGTTACCTCTGTATTTGAAATGTCATAATGTGCTAACTCTGAATGCTTTTTGTTATTTCTGAAATGTAATGTGTTAGTTATTAAAAGCTTAGCTTGCATTCCATTGGCACTTTGAATAAGAGCAATATGAAAACTATCACTTTTCAAAACAGGGTATGTATTAAAATTCTCCTTTAACTCTCAGCGGGATTGTTTATCTTTCTCTCCTAACATTCACTTTCTTCTCACTCTGAAGCTACAGATAAACTTGAGGGTTAAAGTATATTGTTTTACGTTTCTTTTAGAATTTTACTGTTGTAAAAATATGCATGATTTTCTAAGTGCTTCAGTATGTTAAACTGCTTTTGAATATTCAGATTTTTACAAATACTAATCTCTCTAAATTTTGTTCCTGTTTATCCTTAGCCTAGTGTAAAAAATAACAGTATTTTTTGTACTCAGCAACTTAAATATTTGTGACAAATTCCTGGAATTTCCAACCAAGAGTGACTTCTGAGTTAGGCAAAGGAGAAATAAATGTTTATTTTATCAAATTTTCTTATGTCCTCTGGAAAGACTGGGGAAAAAAAAAAAAAAAAAAAACAATTTACCACATAAAGGCTTCTTTGCTTTTTCCAGGAGCAGGAATCAAGTCCTCATTTCGATAGTGTGGATTTCAATTCTGAAGGTTTCATTTGTGCCTAGGAAGTGATATAACAATCCTTAAAGAAAAAAAATTACCATTTTATAATTGTCTTTCTGGATTAAATGTTTACTTGGTTGATATAAACTATTGATTTTCAGGGTCCAGACTGTCTTTGATGGTTTGAACCTTCTTTTTGTTTGCTTTTTTGGAATGTTTTGAAACTGCCATCCCTGCAGTTTTGCTTTTATTTTTGTCTATAAATCACTGTTTTCAAATTTCAGAGTTTATGGTTATTTATGAGGTTTATGTTTTGTCTCTTCTTTAAAGTACTTAAAGTGAATGTTACAATTCCAATTTTGAATCCCAGAGGTTAGGTTTTTCTTTTAATGGTTATGTTCCAAAGTTTTTGGTTTTCTTTAAGTGAAATTATCAATTTTGTAGAAAATGTATGAGGTAAGATTCTCAGTTATAAAGTACAGTTTGATTTTTATAAAACAAATATACAGTAAGTGGCTTACAAAGTGACTTTCAAATAAATATCTAAAGAAAATAATAAGAAAATAATGTAAGCATGCAGCAAGATCAATAAGTACACTGATTCCTGGTGGAAGCTGGTATAAATTGTTTTCAAAAATCCAGCTACCTGTGGCTGCAGCAGACTGTAGAAGGGGAAAATTATAAAGTATAAGCCCATAGAGGTAACAGACAGTCCATGTGATTGTCTGGGGTTTTTATAGGCCTGCAGATTTTACTTTAGGTTTCACTCTACTCTAACCCTGGTTCATGACTGAAAGTGGTATTGGTAAGGTTCTTACTAGCATCTATTGCTGAGAGGTTAGAAATGCTGCTAAATATACTAAAATCTTGAGTGTCAGGCACCTTTGAGAAGTTAACAGTGTTGAAACATCTGTTGATAAAATTATTTTTAGTAGCTCACATTTGTAACTCTTTGATATTAGAGTTTGAAGATTTCTTAACTCCAACTTTTGTTTCCATAAAGCAGAAGGATTTGAAAAAGCGTATATAATTTCCATTGATTCAACTTAGGGTAAACATTAATAAAGTAAGGTCAGTTCAGTTAATCAATGATTAGAAATTAAACAATATATTTTCTATTTCTCTGTTTTTCCTTCCAATTACTTTTTCAACGTTTTTGTAATACATGAATGTCAAAAAATAACACCTTTTTCAGCCTCTGTTTTGGAGGTACCAAGGGAGAAAAGTCAATGAATGGCATTTGGGACAGAGCTGATCTTTAGTACAGTTGAAAGGCATAAATAATACACGTGCATACAGGTGCATTGGTGCACTATATAATGGATACACATTGTGCATTCAGAAAGCACAATGTGTATCCATAATATAGTCATGAATGATCCCAGTCATAATATAGTCAAGAATGATCATAGGATATTACAATAAGTGAGCCAAATGAAAGCAAAGTTTTCAAGGATTATAGCTGGGGCTAGAGGATTTTCAATTTTGCTAAATTTATTTAGTAGAACCAACGCTCAATTATCTCCTACATTTAAAAAAAAATTGATAGAAGTTTGCATAGTGGGCATCTTTGATCAGAATTATTTGTTCTCTGCCTTGTTCGAACATAATAAAATAATGCATTCACAAGAAAAGCATATTAGACAGTAAGAGAAAACAAAAATCAATGAATGAGGAAACTGATGTAATAGGAACAATTTCTAAAAATGTTAAGATAAATCCAAAAGGAGGTGAATTTCTACAATGGAAAATCTTTTTCATTTGAATCAAAAATTTGTTTCAGAACGTGAGCAACTAGCAGCAACCTGGTAATTATCCACATTTACACTGCTTCCCTAGTTCCCACTTAGCACCTGAGCTGTAGGCTCTGTTGTTGATGTTAGGGCCTTCTCCACTTGGCAGAACTCCTACCCATATAGAGCTTGGTTTTTCTCCAAGATTAATAAAATGCCATTGAATACCTAAAAGGAAAAGGCAAGATTAACTTTTTTTTTGCTTAATATACTAAAGGAGAGCTCTGCTGTTAAGACACATTCTTGGAACAATGTGGAGAGTGTGAAATTGAGGCATTGGAGACATTAAGTGGTGTACAGAAGCTGGCACTATTTGTAGAAACAAAGTTGTTCAGGTAAAGCTTGTAGTGAAAGAGGAATATTTATTGAAGCCTGTGACTGACCTGATTTTTCAAAGTGCTGGCACTGTTTTATTATTATTACTGTTACTATTACTATTACTACCTGTAACAGTTTTTTTCACTGAGGGAGCTAGGCTTTATAGATTAAGTAAATTTAAACATGATGTTCATGGGTACATTTTACAATGATTACAGAACCAGTATCTACTAAAAATTTCTGAAAGTTTAAATTGTCATTTTCTAAGAAGACATAATACACCTTCGTTTTTAAAGAAATGGAGAGTGTTTACTATTTGGTAGCCATTTGTTAAATAATTCTTCTGATACATGTTCTATAGACTTGGAAGAAAGTAAATAGAAAAATAAGTACTTTAAAAGTGTTTTTTTGTTCATTTGTTTGTTTTTTGTTTTTTTTTTTCACATAGATGGGTATGGACCACTGAAGCATGTATGCACATGTTTATATATGTCAGGATTTTTGTATGAAATTAGTTTACAATGTCACCATCGAACAAGCTGACTTATTAAAAGAAGGCTTACAGTTTTAGTATTTATTAAAAGAATGCTTTTTGTTTGTATCCTAGGGATAGTGATCAGCTCAAGACCTGAAGGAAGAAGATGGGTGACTTCTCCATTTCCAACTGAGGTACCGTGTTCATCTCACTGGGGAGTGTTATCAAGTGGCTGCGGGACAGTGGATGCAGTGCACGGAGTATGACTCAAAGCAAGGTGAGACATCACCTCACCCAGGAAGCAAAAGGGGTCAGGGAATTCCCTTTCCTAGTCAAAGAAAGGTGTGACAGATGGCACCTGAAAGATCAAGTCACTCCCACCCTAATACTGCACTTTTCCAACGGTCTTAGCAAATGGCACACCTGAACATTATATCCTGTGAATCAGTTGGAGGATCCTATGCCCACAGAGCCTCACTCATTGCTAGCATAGCAGCCTGAGATCAAACTGCAAGGTGGAAGTGAGGCTGAGGGAGGGGCGCTCACCATTGCTGAGGCTTGAGCAGGTAAAGGAAGGGGCTGGGAAGGTCAAACTGGGTGGAGCCACCCACAGCTCAAGGAAGCCTGCCTGCCTCTGTAGATTCCACCTGTGGGGGCAGTGTATAGCCAAACAAAAGGCAGCAGAAACCTCTGCAGGGTTAAATGTCCCTGTCTGACAGCATGGAGGAGAGTAATGTTTCTCCCAGCACACAGCTGGATATCTGAGATCGGACAGACTGCCTCCCCAGGTTGGTCCTGGATCCCCAAGTAGCCTAACTGGGAGGCACCCAACAGTAGGGGCAGAATGACACCTCACGTGGTCGGGTAATTCCCTGAGACAAAACTTCCAGAGGAATGATCAGGCAGCAACATTTGCTGTCCACCAATATCTGCTGTTCTGCAGCCTCCGCTGCTGATACCCAGGGAAACAGGGTCTTGGGTGGACCTCCAGCAAACTCCAACAGACCTGCAGCTGAAGGTCCTGACTGTTAGAAGGAAAACTAACAAACAGAAAGAATACCCACACCAAAACCCCATCTGTACATCACCATCATCAAAGACCTAAGATAGTTAAAACCACAAAGATGGGGACAAAATAGAGCAGAAAAAAATGGAAGCTCTAAAAATCAGAGCACCTCTCCTCCTCCAAAGGAACACAACTTCTCACCAGCAATGGAACAAAGCTGAATGAAGAATGGCTTGGACGAGTTGAGGGAAGAAGGCTTCAGATGATCAAACTACTCTGGGTTAACGGAGGAACTTCAAACCCATGACAAAGAAGTTAAAAACCTTGGAAATAATTAGAGGAATGGGTAACCAGAATAACCAATGCAGAGAAGTCCTTAAAGGACGTGATGGGGCTGAAAACCAAAGCACAAGATCTACTTGAGGAAGGCACAAGCCTCAGTAGCTGATTCAATCAACTGGAAGAAAGGGTATTAGTGATGGAAAATCACACAAATGGAATGAAGTGAGAAGAGAAGTTTAGAGATAAAAGAATAATAAAAATAAAAGGAACAAAGGCTCCAAGAAATATGGGACTATGTGAAAAGACCAAATCTATGTCTGATTGGTGTACCTGAAAGTGACATGGAGAATGGAATAAAGATGGAAAACTCTCTGCAGAATATTATCCAGGAGAACTTCCCCAATCTAACAAAGCATTCCAACATTCAAGTTCAGGAAACACAGAGAACACCACAAAGATACTCCTTGAGAAGGGCAACTCCAACACACATAATTTTCAGATTCGCCAAAGTTGAAATGAGGGGAAAAAATTGTTAAGGGCAGCCAGTGAGAAAGGTCGGGTTACCCACAAAGGGAAGCCCATCAGGCCAACAACAGATCTCTCAGCAGAAAGTGTACAAGCCAGAAGAGAGTGGGTGCCAATATTAAACATTCTTAAAGAAAATAATTTTCAATCTAGAATTTTACATCCAGCCAAACTAAGCTTCATAAGTGAAAGAGAAACAAAATCCTTTATGGACAAGCAAACGCTGGGAGATTTTGTCATCATCAGGCCTGCCCTAAAAGAGCTCCTGAAGGAAGCGCTAAACATGGAAAGGAGAAACTGGTACCAGCCACTGTCATTACATGAAAAATTTGAAGGCCATCGAGGCTAGGAAGAAACTGCATCAACTAATGAGCAAAATGATCCGCTAACATCATAATGACAAGATCAGATTCACACATAACAATATTAACCTTAAATGTAAATGGGCTGAATGCTCCAATTAAAAGATGCAGACTGGCAAGTTGGATAAAGAGTCAAGACACATCAGTGTGCTGTATTCAGGAAACCCATCTCACGTGCAGAGACACATATAGGCTCAAAATAAAGGGATGGAGGAAGATCTACCAAGCAAATGGAAAACAAAAAAAGGCAGGGGTTGCAATCCGAGTCCTGATAAAACAGACTTTAAACCAACAAAGATCAAAAGAGACACAGAAGGCCATTACATAATGGTAAAGCAATCCATTCAACAAGAAGAGCTAACTATCCTAAATATATATGCACCCAATACAGGAGCACCCAGATTCATAAAGCAAGTCCTGAGTGACCTACAAAGATACTTATAATCACACACCATAATGGAAGACTGTAACACCACATTGTCAACATTAGACAGATCAATGAGACAAAAAGATCACAAAGATATCCAGGAATTGAACTCAGCTCGGCACCAAGCGGACCTAATAGACATCTACAGAATTTTTCATCCCAAATCAACAGAATATACATTCTTTTCAGCACCGCGTATCACACCTATTCCAAAATTTACCACATAGTTGGAACAAAAGCATGCCTCAGCACATGTAAAGGAACAGAAATTATAGCAAACTGTCTCTCAGAGCACGGTGCCATCAAACTAGAGCTCAGGATTAGGAAACTCACTCAAAACCGCTACACTACATGGAAACTGAGCAACCGGTTCCTAAATGACTACTGGGTACACAGCAAAATGAAGGAAGAAATAAAGATGTTCTTTGAAACCAACGAGATCAGGGACAAAACATAGCAGACTATCTGGGACACATTCAAAGCAGTGTGAAGAGGTAAATTTATAGCACTAAATTCCCACAATAGAAAGCAGGAAATAAATGTCTAAGATTCACATCCTAATATCACAATTAAAAGAACTAGAGAAGCAATACCAAACACATTCAAAAGCTAGCAGGAGGCAAGAAATAACTATGATCAGAGCAGAACTGAAGGAGATGGAGACACTAAAAACCCTTCAAAAAATCAGTTCATCTAGGAGCTGTTTTTTTAAAAAACATCAATAAAATTGACAGACCACTAGCAAGACTAATACAGAAGAAAAGATAGAAGAATCAAATAGATGCAACAAAAAATGTAAAGGGAATATGATCACTAATCCCACAGAAATACAAACTACCATCCGAGAGTACTATAAACACCTCTACGCAAATAAACTTGAAAATCTAGAAGAGATGGATAAATTCCTCAACACATACAACCTCCCAAATCTAAACCAGGAAGAAGTTGAATCTCTTAATAGACCAATAACAAGCTCTGAAATTGAGGAAATAATTAATAGCTATACAACCAAAAAAATTCCAGGACCAGATGGATTCAGAGCTGAATTCTACCAGAGGTGCAAGGAAGAGCTGGTACCATTCCTTCTGAAACTATTCCAATCAATAGAAAAAGAGGGAATCCTCTCTAAGTCATTTTAGGAGGCCAGCATCATCCTGACACTGAAGCCTGGCAGAGACACAACAAAAAAAGCGAAATTTAGACCAATATCAATGATGAACATCGATGCAAAAATCCTCAAGAAAATACTGACAAACAGAATCCAGCAGCACATCAAAAAGCTTATCCACCATGATCAAGTGGGCTATCTCCCTGGGATGCAAGGCTGGTTCAACATACGAAAATCAATAAATGTAATCCAGCACATAAACAGAAGAAACGACAGAAACCACATGGTTATCTCAATAGATGAGGGAAAGGCCTTTGACAAAATTCAACAATCCTGCATGCTAAAAGTTCTCAATAAATTAGGTATTGATGGGACGTATCTCAAAATAATAAGAGCTATCTATGACAGACCAACAGATGATATCATACAGAATGGGCAAAAACTGGAAGCATTCCCTTTGAAAACTGGCACAATACAGTGATGTCCTCTCTCACCACTCCTATTCAACATAGTGTTGGACCTTCTGGCCAGGGCATTCAGGCAGGAGAAGGATATAAAGGGTATTGAATTAAGAAAAGAGGAAGTCAAATTGTCCCTGTTTGCAGATGATAAGATTGTATATTATCTGTCCCCATCATCTCAGCCCAAAATTGCCTTAAGCTGAAAGGCTACTTCAGCAAGGTCTCAGGATACAAAATCAATGTGCAAAAATCACAGGCATGCTTAGACACCAATAACAGACAAACACAGAGCCAAATCATGAGTGAAATCACATTCACAATCGCTTCAAAGAGAAAAAAATAGATTCACCAAAGTTGAAATGAAGGAAAAAAATGTTAAGGGCAGCCAGAGAGAAAGGTTGGGTTACCCACAAAGGGAAGCCCATCAGACTAAAAGCGGATATCTTGGCAGAAACTCTACAAGCCAGAAGAGAGTGGGGGCCAATATTCAATATTCTTAAAGAAATGTATTTTCCATCCAGAATTTCACACCCAGCCAAACTAAGCTTCATAAGTGAAGGAGAAATAAAATGCTTTACAGACAAGCAAATACTCAGAGATTTTGTCACCACCAGGCCTGCTCTAAAAGAGCTCCTGAAGGAAGCACTAAAAATGGAAAGGAACAACAGGAACCAGCCACTGCAAAAACAGGCCAAATTGTAAAGACCGTCGAGGCTAGGAAGAAACTGCATCAATAAAGAGCAAAATAACCAGCTAACATCATAATGACAGGATCAACTTCACACATAACAATATTAACTTTAAATGTAAATGGGCTAAATGCTCCAATTAAAAGACACAGACTGGCAAGTTGGAGAAAGGGTCAAGACCCATCAGTGTCCTGTATCCAGGAAACCCGCCTCATGTGCAGAGACACATATAGGCTGCAAATAAAAGGATGGAGGAAGATCTACCAAGCAAATGGAAAACAAAAAAAGGCAGTGGTTGCAATCCGAGTCCTGATAAAACGGACTTTAAACCAACAAAGATCAAAAGAGGCAAAGAAGGCCATTACATCATGGTAAAGGGATCAATTCGAAAACAAGAGCCAACTATCGTAAATATGTATGCACCCAATATGGGAGCACCCAGATTCATAAAGCAAGTCCTGAGTGACCTACAAAGAGACTTAGACTCCCACACTATAATAATGAGATATTTTAAAACCCCACTGTCAACATTAGATAGATCAACGAGACAGAAAGTTAACAAGGATACCCAGGAATTGAACTCAGCTCTGCACCAAGCAGAACTAATAGATATCTACAGAACTCTCCACCCCAAATCAACAGAATATACAGTTTTTTCAGCACCACACCACACCTATTCAAAAATTGACCATATGGTTAGAAGAAAAGCACTCCTCAGCAAATGTAAAATAACAGAAATTATAACAAACTCTCTGTCAGACCACAGTGCAATCAAACTAGAACTCAGGATTAAGAAACTCACTCAACTGAACAACCTGCTCCTGATTGACTACTGGGTACATAACGAAACGAAGGCAGAAATAAAAATGTTCTTTGAATCCAAGGAGAACAAAGACACAACATACCAGAATCTCTGGGACACATTTGAAGCAGTGTGTAGAGGGAAATTTACAGCACTAAATGCCCACAAGAGAAAGCAGGAAAGATCCAAAATTGACACCCTAACATCACAATTACAAGAACTAGAAAAGCAAGAGCAAATACATCCAAAAGCTAGCAGAAGGCAAGAAATAACTAAAATCACAGCAGAACTGAAGGAAATAGAGACAAACAAACAAACAAACAAAAAAACCCTTCAAGAAATTAATGAATCCAGGAGCAGGTTTTATGAAAAGATCAACAAAATTGGTAGACCACTAGCAAGAATAATAAAGAAGAAAAGAGAGAAGAATCAAATAGACACAATAAAAGATGTTAAAGGGCATATCACCACCAATCCCACAGAAATACAAACTACCATCAGAGAATACTGCAAACACCTCTACACAAAGAAACTAGAAAATCTAGAAGAAATGGAGAATTGCTCAACACCTACACCCTACCAAGACTAAACCAGGAAGAAGTTGCAACTCTGAATAGATCAAAAACAGGCTCTGAAATTGTGGCAGTAATCAATAGCTTACCAACCAAAAAGAGTACAGGACCAGATAGATTCACAGCCGAATTCCATGAGAGGTACAAGGAGGAAATGGTAACATTCCTTCTGAAACTATTCCAATCAATAGAAAACGAGGGAGTCCTCCCTAAATCATTTTATGAGGCCAGCATCATCCTGACACCAAAGCCGGGCAGAGACACAAACAAAAAAGAGAATTTTAGACCAATATCCTTGATGAACATTGATGCAAAAATCCTCAATAAAATACTGGCAAACCGAATCCAGCAGCACATTAAAAAGCTTATCCACCATGATCAAGTGGGCTTCATCCCTGGGATGCAAGGCCGGTACAACATATGCAAATCAATAAATGCAATCCAGCATATAAACAGAACCAACGACAAAAACCACATGATTATCTCAATAGATGCAGAAAAGGCCTTTGCCAAAATTTAACAATGCTTCATGTTACAATCTGTCAATAAATTAGGTATTGATGGGACGTATCTCAAAATAATAAGAGCTATCTATGACAAACCCACAGCCAATATCATACTGAATGGGCAAAAACTGGAAGCATTCCCTTTGAAAAATGGCACAAGAAACAGATGCCTTCTCTCACCACTCCTATTCAACATAGTTTTGGAAGTTCCCGTCAGGGCAATTAGGTAGGAGAAGGAAATAAAGTGTATTCAATTAGGAAAAGAGGAAGTCAAATTGTCCCTGTTTACAGGTGACATGATTGTATATCCAGAAAACCTCATTGTCTCAGCCAAAATCTCCTCAAGCTGATAAGCAACTTCAGCAAAGTCTCAGGATACAAAATCAATGCACAAAAATCACAAGCATAGTTATACACCAATAACAGACAAATACAGAGCCAAATCATGAGTGAACTCCCATTCACAATTGCTTCAAAGACAATAAAATACCTAGGAATCCAACTTACAAGGGATGTGAAGGAGCTCTTAAAGGAGAACTACAAACAACTGCTCAATGAAATAAAAGAGGATACAAACAAATGGAAGATCTTTCCATGCTCATGGGTTGGAAGGATCAATATCGTGACAATGGCCATGCTGTCCAAGGGAATTTTCAGACTCAATGCCATCCCCATCAACCTATCAATGACTTTCTTTACAGAATTGGAAAAAAACTACCTTAAATTTCATATGGAACCAAAAAAGAGCCCGAATCACCAAGTCAATCCTAAGCCAAAACAACAAAGCTGGAGGCATCATGCTACCTATCTTCAAACTATACTACAAGGCTACAGTAACCAAAAGAGCATAGTTCTGGTACCAAAACAGAGATATAGATCAATGGAACAGAAGAGAGCCCTCAGAAATAATGCCACATATCTACAACTAACTGACCTTTGACAAACCTGAGAAAAACAAGCAATGGGGAAAGGATTCCCTATTTAATAAATGGTGTTGGGAAAACTGGCTAGCCATACGTAGAAAGCTGAAATTGGATCCTTTCATACACCTTACACAAAAATTAATTCAAGATGGATTAAAGACTTACGTGTTAGACCTAAAACCATAAAAACCCAAGGAAAAAACCTAGGCAACACCATTCAGGACATAGTCATGAACAAGGACTTCATGTCTAAAACACCAAAAGCAAAGGCAACAAAAGCCAAAATTGACAATTGGGACCTAATTAAACTAAAGAGCTTCTGCACAGCAAAACAAACTACCATCAGAATAAACAGGCAACCTACAAAATGGGAGAAAATTTTCACAACCTATTCATCTGACAAAGGGTTAATATCCAGAATCTACAAAGAACTCAAACAAATTTAGAAGAAAAAACAAATAACCCCATCAAAAATTGTGCAGAGGACATGAACAGACACTTCTCAAAAGAAGACATTTATACAGTGAAAAAATACATGAAAACATGCTCACCATCACCGACCATCAGAGAAATTCAAATCAAAACACCAATGAGATACCATCTCACACCAGTTAGAATGGCAGTCATTAAAAAGTCAGGAAACAGCAGGTGCTGGAGAGGATGTGGAGAAATAGGAACACTTTTACACTGTTGGTGGGACTGGAAACTAGTTCAACCATTGTGGAAGCCAGTGTGGGGATTCTTCAGGGATCTAGAACTAGAAATACCATTTGACCCAGCCATCCCATTACTGAGTATATAACCAAAGGACAGTAAATTATGCTGCTATAAAGGCACACGCAGAAGTATGTTTATTGTGGCACTATTCACAATAGCAAAGACTTTGAACCAACCAAAATGTCCAACAACGATAGACTGGATTAAGAAAATGCGGCACATATACACCATGGAATATCTTGCAGGCAGAAAAAAATGATGAGTTCATGTGCTTTGTAGGACATGGATGAAACTGGAAATCATCATTCTCAGTAAACAATCGCAAGGACAAACAACCAACACCACATATTCTCACTGATAGGTGGGAATTGAACAATGAGAACACATGGACACAGGAAGGGGAACATCACACTCAGGGGACTGCTGTGGGGTGGGGGGAGGGTGGAGGGGGGAGAGATAGCATTAGGAAATATACCTAATGCTAAATGACGAGTTAATGGGTGTGGCACGCCAACATGGCACATGGATACATATGTAACAAACCTTCACACTGTGCACATGTACCTAAAACTTAAAGAGTAATAATAAAAAATAAAATAAAGTAAGAGAATAAAATACCTAGGAATCCAACTTACAAGGGATGTGGAGCACATCTCCTAGGGGAACTGCAAACCACTGCTCAATGAAATAAAAGAGGATACACACAAATGGAAGAACATTCCATGCTCATGTGTAGGAAGAATCAATATCATGAAAATGGCCATACAGCCCAAGGTAATTTATAGGTTCAGTGACATTCCCATCAAGCTACCAATGACTTTCCTCACAGAATTGGAAAAGGAAACTATTTTGAAGTTCACCTGGAACCGAAAAAGAGCCTTAATTGCCAAGACAATCCTAGGCCAAAAGAACAAAGCTGGAGCCATCATGTTCCTGACTTCAAACAAGACTACAAGGCTACAGTAGCCAAAACAGCATGATACTGGTACCAAAACAGAGATGTAGATCAATGAAACAGAACAGAGCCCCAGAAATAATGCTGCATATCTACAACCATCTGATCTGTGACAAACCTGACAGAAACAAGCAATGGGGAAACGATTCCCTATTTAACAAATGGTACTGGGATAATTGGCTAGCCACATGTAGAAAGCTGTAACGGGATCAATTCCTTGCACCTTATACAAAAATTCATTCAAGATGGATTAAAGACTTAAATATTAGACCTTAAGCCATAAAAACCCTGGAGGAAAACCTGGACTATACCATTCAGGATGTAGGCATGGGCAAGTGTTTTGTGGCTATAACACCAAAAGCAATGGCAACAAAAGCCAAAATTGACAAATGGGATCTAATTAAACTAAAGAGCCTCTGCACAGCAAAAGAAACTACCATCAGAGTGAACAGGCAACCTACAGAATGGGAGAAAATTTTCAGAATCTACTCATCTGACAAAGGACTAATATCCAGAATCTACAAAGAACTCCAAAAAATTTACAAGAAAATAAAAACCCATCAAAAAGTGGGTGAAGGATATGAACAGACACTTCTCGAAAGAAGACATTTATGCAGCCAAAAGACACATGAAAAAGTGCTCACCACCACTGGCCATCAGAGAAATGCAAATCAAAACCACAATGAGTTACCATCTCAAACCAGTTAGAATGGTTATCATTAAAAAGTCAGGAAACAACAGGTGCTGGAGAGGATATGGAGAAATAGGAACACTTTTACACTGTTGGTGGGACTGTAATCTAGTTCAACCACTGTGGAAGTCAGTGTGGGGATTCCTCAGGGATCTAGAACTAGAAATACCATTTGACCCAGCAATCCCATTACTGGGTATATTCCCAAAGGATTACAAATCATGCTGCTGTAAAGACACATGCACACGTATATTTATTGTGGCACTATTCACAATAGCAAAGACTTGGATCCAAGCTGAATGTCCAGCAATGATAGACTGGATTAAGAGACTGTGGCATATATACCTCATAGAATACTATGCAGCCATAAAAGATTATGAGTTCATATCGTTTGTAGGGACAAGGTTGAAATTGGAAATCATCATTCTCAGTAAACTCTCACAAGGAGAAAAAACCAAACCCTGCATGTTCTCACTCATAAGTGGGAATTGAACAGTGAGAACACATGGACACAGGATGGGGAACATCAGACACTGGAGCCTGTTTTGGGGTAGGGGGCATGGGGAGGGATAGCATTTGGAGACATACCTAATGTTAAACGATGAGTTAATGGGTGCAACACACCAACATGGCACTTGTATACATATGTAACCGACCTGCACGTTATGCACATGTACCCTATAACTTAAAGTGTAATAAAAGAAAATGCTTTTTGAGAATACTTACAAACTGTTTAATTTGCCATCCCTTTATATATTTTTATGTATGCCCATATATGTGTGTGTGTGTGTGTGTGTGTGTGCGCGTATATGTATATATAAATATGAAAGGGAGGTTACAAGTACTTATGCACGTGATCACAGTAGGCTGCCTGCAAGCTGAGCAAAAAGGAGAGCAAGTCTGAGTCCCAAACCTGAAGAACTTGGAGTCCACTGTCCGAGAGAAAATGTATCCAGCATAGAAGAAAGACATATGCTTTGGAAGCTAGGCCCATCTCACTTTTTGACATGTTTCTGTCTGAGATCTTCCCATTGACTCAAATGTTAATTTTTTGGGGGGAAACACCCAAGAAATGCATCCAGGACTAATAATCTGTATCCCACAATCCAATGAATTAGACAATCAGTATTAACCATCACAAATCCACCCCTTGTTAACTTGAATCGAAATGCATCTTCTGCTATAAAACATAATCTTCAAATGCAGAACAAAAATGAGGTAATAATTACACCTAACATAATTCAATTATCCTCTTACAACCAGGAATGCAACAACACCCAATCAAAACACTATTTCATGAAGTTTGCAATATGCAAATGTTGATAAGAACTCAATAAATCTCATGTAGCATGATAAAGGAAAATAAAAAATATTTTCTCAGTACGTGTGTATACATGCACAATATTTTTTTTTTTAGCAAAAGAAGGAGGAAACACTTAAGACAATTAACGTCCTCATTTCTGCAGCTGGTCACATGTTTATAGCAGGTTTGGATGACTAACTTCTTCTACTAGCCATTCTGTGTTCCTTTTGTCTTCTGCAAGCTCCTCAGCAGGTTGCGGTTTTTATTGTTCTGTTGTAGTTTTTGTTGCTCTTTTTGTTGTTGTTAACCTGGTGAGTGACCAAAACCTTAATACCTGAAGGGTCTGATCCAACTGTAGCCCTGTCAGGATTGGGCTGTTGTAGTTTTCCACTGACATTAATCACACTTCATGGTAATTCTAAAACACATGTTAATGCATCTTCTGTATGTTATACCACTCTTTCTTCCCTCCATCGTGGAGGTGTAGGCTGATTTCATCTTGACGGTTCAGGTCAATCGACTCAGGCAACACTTTAAGTGCCTTTTTAGAATGTTGACATAAAGGGAGGAGGAGGCCCAGGTGTCCAGGTGGCAATCTTGACTTCCACTTTAATGTAATCATTATTGTTTCATCTGGTGGTGGTACTTTTCCTTGGGGAGTTAAGGCCTCTAGACCAGCAGAACATAATATCATAAATAAAACAGGAAACAAAAGTGTTGCTAGTGAAACACCAGTAGTGATAGTGAGTGGCAAAATTTCTACTTCCATCACTTGCTACCTGGATCAGTGAATTCTGACTATGGAAGTAACAATACCATATATTGGATGCTGATTCAGAGAATACGTGGTCTTCGGGAGAACTTTGCAATAGCCCTGCAATGTATTGTTACATAGTTGACGTCGCAATTGTAACTTTAAAAGGCCACTTCAGAATCCTATTAATTTAGTTGCTTCAGGATAATGAGAAACGTGGTAAGATCAATAGATATAATGAGCAGGAGCCCATGGCCACATTTGTTTAGCTGTAAAGTTAGTGCACTGGTCAGAGGCAATGTTGTGTTGAATACCGTAATGGTGAATAAGGTATTTTGCGAGACCATGAATGGTAGTCTTATCAGAAGCATTGCGTGAAGAGTGGGGAAACCCATATCCACAGTAAGTGGCTATTCCAGTGAGGACAAACTTCTGCCATTTCCTTGATGAAAGAGGTCCGATATAATTAATGTGTCACCATGTAGCTGGCTGATCACCCCAAGAAACTGGGCCATACTGAGGGCTCAGTTTTGGTCTCTGCTGCTGGCAAATTGGGCACTCAGCAGTGGCCATAGCCAGGTCAGCCTTTGTGAGTGGAAGTCCGTGTTGCTGAACACATGTGTAACTTCAATTTCTGCCACCATGGCCACTTTGTTCATGGACCCATCAGGCAATGACAGGGGTGGCTGGGGAAAGAGTCAGAGTGGTGTCCCCGGAACCAGTGTTTTTATCCACTTGATTATTAAACTCTCTATCCACTAAGGCCGCTTGTTGGCTAGAACTCACATGGAATACAAATATTTTGACAGCTTTTGACCACTCACAAAGGTCCGTCCACATACCTCCTCCCCAAACGTCTGTCTTTGTCATCAATGTTCTAATCACGCATCTACCAGGTGCCTGACACCCAGCCAAACCATTGGCTATGGACCATGAATCAGAATATAGTTGGAAATCTGGACATTTGGGCATTGACACAGGCTGAAGAAAAAGAAGGTGGCGTGACTGCAGTGGAGATTGTGAGCATTTGAGCCACTTTCTCATAACTTAGTCGTGCCTTAGGACCTGCTCAGCCTGGGCACGTGTATACCACATCCATTTCATGATGAAATGCTGCTGCGCACAACCCACTTTAAGACTCAATGGGTCAGAAAACAGCAAGTTCATGACAGGCAGTGTAGTTCACATGGTGACTTGATGATCAACGTTCAAATATTCCACCAAAGTCCAGCAGTGGGCCAAGAGCTGTCACTCCAAAGAATACTAGTTATCTGCAGAAAATGGCAGGGCCTTGCTTCAAAATCCTAGAGGCGTATTCTCTGATTCACCTGTGGGAACACTGCAAACTACTGTCACGTCATTGGCATTGTAATTGTAACTTCAAAAAGCCATTTCGCCGTTCTATTTAACCAGCTGCTTCAGGATAATGGGAAACATGGTAAGACATGTAGATTTAAGGAGCAGGACACTGCTGCCACAGTTCTTTAGCTGTGGGCTCCAAACAACATTCCTATCTGCCACTGAAACTTCAAGCACCATTGAATCTCCTGGTTCATATGGCCCAAAGGGTAGAGGTGTTTGCAACGCAGCCTGAAGTAGTTGCAGAGTCTTTTCCTGTTTTGGATGCCCCTGAAAGCTGGCAGCCCTTTGGGTCACTAATAAGTGGGCTGCGGGACATATTCAAATGAACAATGGGATGCTTCAAAAATCTGAAAAGGCCTTGTAGGTACTATGCCTCTTTCTTGGTTATAAGAGGGGCCTCACACAACATCTTGTTCTTCACCCTGGAAAAGATGTTGTGACAAGCTTCCCAAGACTGGACCTCTAGGAACATTATGGAGGTAGAAGGTCTCCGAATTTTAGTCATGTTTATTTCACATCCTCTGGTACATAAATGTCTCACCAATAATTCAATTGTACTTGCTACTTCTTGCTCACTCAGCCTAATCTTATCAATGAGATGGACCATTGTGATATTTTACAGAAGTGGAAAGCAATCAAGGTCTCTCTGAATAAGATTATGACAGGGAGCCAGAGAGTTAATATACCCCTGAGCAAGGATAATAAATGGGTATTGCTGGCCTTGCCAGCTGAAGGCAAATTGCCTCTGGTGGTCCTTATAGACAGGAATAAAGGAAAGGGCACTGGCCAAGTGAATGGCTGTATACCGTGTAACAGGAGATGTATTAATTTACTCAAACAATAAACCACATCTAGTATATCAGCTGCAAGTTGATTCACAACTGTGTTAACTTGTGATACTCCAGTGTCATCATCCAAGGTCCACCTGTCTTTTGCACAGGCCAAATGGGAGAGTTGAATTAGGATGTGTTGGTAATTACCAATCCAGCATCTTTGAAATTTTTGATGGTGGCACCCATCTCCATAATCTTTTCAGGGTTTTGATATCATTTCTTATTTACTATTTTTCTAGGTAGGGGAAGCTCTAGTGGCTTCCATTTGACCTTTCATATTGTTGTAGCTCTCACCTTGCAAGTCATGGAAATGTGGGATTCTGCCAGCTGCTAAGTATATCCATGACAGTTATGCAATTTAGCACTGGAAAAGTGACCAAAGGATGACTGCAGGGACTCACTGGGCACTCTGTAAATCTGACCTAATAAGCTAAAGCTCTATTAATTACCTGATCTCCCTGAGCTCCTACTTTAACCGTAGGACCACAATAACATTTTGGGTCCCCTGGAACCCACATCAGCACAGAGCTAGTGGCCAGTAGTTTCTGCAAAGTCTGATTATCTCCCTTTCCCTAATACACAATTACCTTGGTAAAGCCTGGAGGTCTTGGGGAAAGATGGTGTAAAGATTCACTGCATAAATAGTCAGTTATGTTGTGAGTTTCTTGGTCAAGGGAATCCAGCCTCCCCTTCATTCAGTGGATTCTCAGTCTTTAAACTGTGTCTAGCCTGGTAATTGATGGAGGGGCTGTATTTCTCTGTTTTCATCATCCAGAATAGTGTTTTGTCCTTTTGACCCAACAATTTCTGTATGTATAACATAAGTATGAATGCAGTAAGCTTTCCATCAATTTCACTTCCATGAACACCGTGACTAATTAACCAATGAAAAGGCCCTACAGGAGTCACATTATTTGACTGCCACTATCCCTTAGCTGTGCCCACATTACCTTTGATGGTTGAGTGGTGCCACTTGACCCCTGTCACATCGGGGTCCAATTATTGTTAGTATTTAAATTTGGTAGTTGAGTGACTGTGGTTTGCAGAGAACAGCAATCACAGGTCAATTGTGCCCACCAGATTAAGGGTGGATCTACCTTCTCCAGCCCACTTACCCTAGTGTTTATCTCTCTTAGGCAACACTCACAAAGACACATGCCAAACTAATACTCTGTATCCCTCAATCCAGTTAAATTGATACTCAGGGTTAGCCATCACAGGCTCATGGCAGTAAATTTGCTGGTCTCCAATGAGGCTCCATCTTCAAGCCGGTTACAGCCTGAAGTCTAGGTCCTAGGCCGATGGACAAGAATAGGAACCACCGACTCTGTTTTGAAATGCACACATTGTGGCCAAATAATCCAATCAGCAAGCACTTTCTTTCCTTTGAAGCACATAATATTCCTGGACTCAGCTAGATTTGAGGACTATTCAAACTACCAGATGTGGAGAGGAGCTACCTACCCAAGGGCCATCTCTCCCCTGAGAGCTTAAGAGATGTCGGGAGTATCAGCGGTGGGCTGGAGCAACCCACCACAGTCTCTGCTGAAAGCTGGGTAGACAACGGGATCTCCAGCTAGAGTGAGGAGCTACCCAATCGAGGGTCTTCTCTTTGCTGAAGGCTTAGCCAATCTTGGAACCACCAGGTGTGAAGTAGACCTACCCAATCCAGGGTCTTCTCTCTGTGGACAGCTTAATATCTCATAGTATGATCAGCTGGATGGTGAAGCTACTAAGTCCAGGGTTTCTTTCCTGCTGACAACTGGACACTAATTCTTGACAGCTTGCCTGTAGAGATACGCTGCCCACTCTAAAGCCATCTCTCTGCTGAGAGCTGGACACTCATCTGAACATCCAGCCTGTGGAGAAGAGCTACCCAATCAGGATCTCTTTTGAGTTCTGTCCCTCAGTAAATCTTATCTATAAATTTCTCACTCTCCACGTGTCCATCTACCTCATTCCTCCTGGATAAAGAAGAGTTATTTGAGAATCACTGAATGGTGGCTCTGAAAGAACTGTAACACAAACAGGGAAAAAAATGTCTCTTACTCATCACATTGTGAAAGACAAAAATAACAGGACAGCTGTGGCTCTTCAGGGTGCACAGACCTAGGGTATCTCAAAACCAGGGCTGTGACACCGTCTTTAGGGCTTTGCTGTTTCTGGCATCCTGAAATTTCTGGGCACCACTACATTCCCCAGTATCAGCTGTGGAAGCTGCTTGCAGTATGCCTGGTCCAGCTCCTGCATTTCAGTGAGGTGGCACTTCTCTTGGCACCTAAAATTTCCTGCTTTGCAACAGCTGGCAGACCTGGCCATGTATAGCAGCTGGACCCCACACTTGCTCAAACACCATTGCCACTCTACCTCACATTTTCCCTTGGCAGGTGTTAAGTCCTGGGCCATAACACAAGCTGAGTGTAGCCTGTCAGGCAGAGTGGGTAGAGCTAGCTTAGCAGGCCTGAGAAAACTCAGGCAAAGGCACCACTGGCCACAGAGGTTTTCTATTGGCAAGGTAACCCTCCCAAAATCCCATGATGAAAGGAGCATAGCTAGCTGTGTTTAAATGCCTTTCTTCTATTGGATCTTGAAATACTTAAAATTCCATCTCCTACAATTTGGAATGTTTAAACCTTGTTTGAAAATCATTACATTTCAAAATCTTTTAGAAATTAAAGTTGAAAGATTGGTATTTCCACTGAACCACCCTATCCCTCTTACTTACACAGACATCTAGTCTCTGAGAATATACTTCTGCAATTCACGGCATTGGGTTTCAGGTTAGCACCTTCCACTGTATTATAAAGCTATCTAATAGAACAGAATTTCTGATTTTGACATTTTGTACTCATATAACTTCTTTATGTGAGGAGCTTTTGCTGTGCATTGTAGGATGATGAGCAGCATTTTGGGCCTTTTCCATTCAGTGCAATTGTAAACTCCTCTTTTTTTTTTTTTTTTCCATGGAAGAAATACCCCAGTATTGTTGGGTCTTGTGGAAGCAAAATTGATGACTATCTTTATCGTATAAGTTTATACCCATGAAAAAACTGATGGTAGTGAGCTAGTGCAGTCATAAGAATGCTTTACCTTGTTGTTTGGAATGTAAATCAGTACAGACAATGTGGAAAAGTGTGTGGTGATTCACACTTTTAGTCTTTCAGAATAACAATACCACTGGACTCAGCAATTTCATTACTGGGTATACAGCCCCGGCAAAATAAGTCATTCTATTACAAGGACGCATGCATATGTATGTGTATCACAGCACTGTTCACAAAATCAATGTCATGGAATTAACCCAAATGCCCATGAGTGACAGACTGGATAAAGAAAGTGGGAAAACCACAGCTTCAGGACAAATAGCTAATTTATGAAGAGCTAAATACCTAGGTGATGGGATAATGGGTTCAGTGAACAACGGTGACACATGTTTACCTGTGAAATAAATCTGTATGTCCTGCGTATGTGTCATGAAACTTAATATAAATTTAAATTAAATTAAAATTAGAAGGCTTTCATTTTTGTAGCAGTTATAGTAACTTTGAAAAGTGTGCCACATCTTATTTAAGATATTTTATAAAATAGCTACAAATCAGTGTTTTCAGAAACTGACAAAAGTAAATAAGTAGTATATTTCAATTCTTAGCTGATTGAATCTTTTTCTTTCATTTTGAGGATGCAATCTTACACAGTCTCTTCAGCTGGAGTGCAGTGGTGCAATCTTGGCATGCTGCAACCCCCTGCCTCCCAGCTTCAAGGGATTAATCTGCCTTAGCCTTTTGATTAGCTGAGATTACACATGTGCACCAACACAGCTGATGGGGCTTCGCATGTTGGCCAGACTTGTCCCAAACTCCTGATGTCAAGTAATCTGCCTGCCTCATTCAGTATAGGCTTTTAATTAGTAAATATGAGATTACACATATATATATTTCCATGTGAGTATTTTTTTAGCACATCATAGGAGTTCCCAACTAACTCACTGTTTAAAAGATCAGATCTTTATTTGCATTGTGAGATCTATGTAGATGGAAAAATTTGCTTTTAAAAAACACTTTTTTGTTAATTTATTTAAGTTTGTATTGACATAGTAAATATATATTTGCAAATGAGATTTTTATAAACAAACACTGCTGTCGTTAAACACTTTAGCTAACTGTTTTACATAGTTAATATACACATATATTTTCACTCTATAGGATGACATGTACTAACAATGATGAACTGATATCCAATTTTATATTCCTTTTGCAGAGATTATCTCTGTGACTGCGATAGTCCATATATGTAGCTATTTATTTATTTTTTTACACAAATGAATATATACAATAGACTATATTGTTAACTTTGTTTTGTACTTTGTCACACATCTGTCAGTATATGAAGATCCATTTAATTTTCAGTTAACTACATAACTTTCAGTTCAATGTGCTCTAATTTATGCAGTCCACCTCTGAGATGGATTGACATGTAAATGATATTCAGTTTTACACTAAATAAAGAAGAGTTTACACTTCCACCATAATTTTAAACACACCATCTCATTGACTTCATCTCACAACAAAATTCTGAGTGTAGGCAAAGTGATTATCACTATTTGTTGAGGAAAGAAGCAGATATTTACATGAAGGTTACATCTTTATGAGTCAGAACAATAACTTAAAGGAAGTGCTCAATTAAACCTGGGAAAACTCTTATTTTTTTAATGTAAAGTTTTAACGGCAATGAATTGAATACAATCATTTTAAATGCAAAAATTTTTAATGAGTAAACTCATAATGATCAAAGCTAAGCCTGTGTTTAACACATGAAAATTTAATACTACGCCATCTTCTATAACTCTTTCAAACAAAGCATTTTTCTTTTCTTATCTCAGCTTGTGAAACATTTACTGAGTGGGAATATCTGCCCCCATTGGACCCCACCCAACAAAAGGATCTGTGGAACTCAAAGACGCTGGTGCTACTTATCAAATACATTCTGTGATCCAGTAGCTATACCTGATCCCTGTCATCGGCAACAGTATTTCTACCATTGAAAACACAGGTAGCATCACAGATGATGATTGTGGGGCTGGGAAATGTTGAAAACACAGGTAGCATCATAGATGATGATTGTGGGGCTGGGAAATGAGGGTTTTCATCCTCCAGACTTCAGAATAGTTGGTCCATTGACAGCTTGGTGGTGTGCCCAGAAAATCCCATAAACACTCAAAGCCAGATCATGAAGGCAGTAGGGAGGAAGGCTGTACCCCGTAAAGCCTCATAGGGGGATCTGCTCAAGACCATAGGAACCTACCTCTTGCATCAGCATGACCTGGATATGAGACATTAAGTTAAAGAAGATCATCCAGGAGCCTTAAATTTTTAGTGCCTCATCTAATTTCAGATGCACTTAGGGCCTGTAATCCCTTTATTCTGGTCAGTTTCTCATATTTGGAATGCCTGTATTTTCCCAATGCTAGTACCCCCATTGTATCTAGGATGTAACTAACTTGCTTTAATTTTTGCAGGTTTATATGCAGGAAAAACTTGCTTTGTCTCAGATAAAATATCAGATTTTGGACTATTGAGTTAATGCTTGAATGAGTTAAGACATTGCAGTGCTATTGGAAAAGCATGACTGGTTTTGAAATGTGAGGATTTGAGATTTTTGAGAGGCCAGGTTTGGAATGATATGATTTGACTGTGTCCCCATTGAAATTTTATCTTGCATTTTTACATGTGGTGGAGGGGGATGACATACAGAGTAACCATATTATGGGGGCAGGTGTTTTTTTGTGCTGTTCTTGTGATAATGAGTAAGTCTGATTGGATCTGATGGTTTTAAACATCAGTGTTTCCCTGAACAAGCACTCTCTTTGCTTGCTGCCATCCATACAAGATGTGACTTGCTTCTCTTTGCTTTGCCAGATACATAAATCTCTAAGTCCATAAACCACTCTTCCTTTCATAAATTGCCCAGTCTAGCGTAGGTCTTTATAAGTGTATGAAAATGTACTAATATAGTACAAATGTCATATTGACTAATAAGGCTCTGAAACTTTAGTTTCACAGTCAAGTCAAGAAGTAAATAAAATGCAACTATACATAGGTCTCTGAAAATATATATCAAACACTTTTCAGTTCAGTAACATTTTATTAACATCTTTTAATAAAAACAATGCAGAAAGAGTTGTGAAGTCAAGTTATTAAAATGCACTCTATACTTTTATAATTTATACTAACTTAAGACTAAAGCCATTTTACTTTTTTTAAGAGACAATTTTCTAGTGCTCCAGCGGGAATGAATACAGTGGTGCCATCATCACTAGCTGCAGCTTCTCACTCTTGGACTTATGTCATCCTGCTTCCTCAACCTCCCAAATAGCTGCATCTAGAAGAAAAGGCCAGTAGGCTCAGCTAATTATTTAACTTATGTATTTATTTTAATTTTTTATTAGAGTCAGAATCGTGCAGTGTTACTCAGGCTAGCCTCAAATTCTAGGCCTAAAGGGATCCACCCATCTTGGCCTTGTTAAGTGCTAATATTACCAGTGTTAAGCCACCACATCTTCTAATTTTTAAAAACTTTTTGTAAAGATGGTGTTTCAGGATTTTGCCAAACTCTATTCCAAATTCCTGACCTCATCTGTCTTGTTTTCCTTGCCCTTCCAAATTATTGGAATTACCAATATGAGAAACGAGATCTGACGTAAAATATGATCCACTTTTTAAATTATAAGTAAAGATTTTGTTTAGAATAGATAAAGCTCAATACTGAATGATAAAGTAGAATAAGCCGTGATACGAATTTTTTGAAGTCACAGCCAATTTTTAAATAAAAAATGCATATTTAGATTAGAGAAATTTATGTTTCCCAAGAATTCTCACACAATTACTGCAAAAATGCTTTTCATGTATTTAAAAATTGAAATAATAATTTTACTGTTAGGAAATATAAAGCAGTATGATAGGCAACAAAACTAATTATAATAGGATTATGAATGAAATCTAAAGCCATGTACCAGTCACTGGCAGGAACACCAATATTTTTTGGTGTAAAATTCTGTGGTAATGATGAATATAGAGGCAACTTGTATAGTAATCATAGTAAATTCTTTTCCTTCATGCAGAAAATAATTCTATTGTTCAAAGAAAATTATAGAGTCAAAAACATTTGTATTTTGTAGCTGTTAATAAAATATTTGTTAGTTAAGCTAAATCTTAGTGATTATCTCACCACTTCACTAACTCATATTTCAAACTGCTTGAGTAAAAAATAGTAATTAATATAATAAATAAATGCTCTTCCATGTTTCCATATATTGAAAACCAATACTCTAAGGTGAAGATATCTTAAATATTTTACCTTGAAAAAACTAAACCAAAAAGGCAATGCATTCATATAAGTTAGATCTAATGATTTCACAAAAAAAGGAACAAGAAGACTGAAGAAAAGGATTAAACACTTTTGATACCTTGTAAAAATTCCTACAAGCCAAACACAAATTTTTTATCATAAGAACCAAATCTAAATCGTTACACTGAGTACAGTTTAGGTTTTGAGAAAATTGTGTTTGCAGAATCTGTGGGTGTAAAAGGTCACTTATTTGTTGTAAATTGGAAAACATTACTGACGCAGACACTGATGGTTATGCGGCTCCATATAGCCATGACTACCTGACTGTTACTGTTCTGAAGTTTTCTTTTATGCTATTAAGCATAATTTGGTGTGAGTAAATTGAAGATACATGATAAGCAATAATAATAGCAGCTGATATTTACAGCACTTAAAGAAGAGGTAATACCCTAAGAGATACACAGAAACTAATGAGTTTAATTCTCACAGTTTTTTTTCTTTTCTTTTCTTTTTTCTTTTCTTTCTCTTTTTTTTTTTTTTTTTTTTTGAGATAGGGTTTTACCCTCTTCCCCTATGCTGCAGTGCAATGACAGGATCTCTGCTCACTGTAACATGTGCCTCCCAGATTCAAGAAATTCACCTGTCTCAGCCTCCCCAGTAGCTAATTTTATGGGCATCTGCCATGACGTCTGGCTAATTTTCACATTTTTAGTAGAGATGGGGTTTCACCCTTTTGACCAGGCCGGTCTCACTCTTTTATAAAAAAAGTTACGACCTGGCCAGGTGTGGTGGCCTCTAATCCCACGCCTGTAATCCCAACACGCTGGGAAGCCAAGGTGGGGAGATCACAAAATCAGGAGATCCAGACCTTCCTGGCTAACAAGGTGCAACCCCCGTCTTCTACTAAAAATACCAAAACAATTAGCCAGGAGTGGTGTCTGGCACCTGTAGTCCCAGCTACTCTGGTGACTGAGGCAGGAGAATGGCATGAACCTGGAAGGTGGAGTTGCAGTGAGCCTAGAACGGGCCACTGCACTCCAGCCTGGGTGACAGAGTGGGACTCTATCTCAATAAATAAATAAACAAATAAATAAATAAATAAGTAAATAAAATAAAATAAAATACAATGTTAAGACCTATATATAGTTATTTTAAGGGGATTGCATTAAGAGTGAGAGAAAGGGTGAAAAGAAATTGTTTCACTTCTCTGAGATGTGAATAGCAGGCAGTATGATGTTATAAATGAACCACAATCTAAATGACAGCTAAGTTCACAACAATGCAGACAGCTTGGAGGTGAGAAGTTATGAAGGTCAAGAAAGACATCCATGTTATTTAACTTACAACATCTTCAAAGATAGTTCTTCATTCCATCCCCCAAACAGGTTCCCATGAGATAAAATGGGCTGGTTAGGCTAAAGAATGAAATCTGTTTCTGAAACTACACGTGGTTGTTTCAGGTATCTGTAATAGAAAAAGAATAAGATTTCTTCTGTCAACTCTTCAATATTCAATCATTAAATTGCAATTTATCTTAGAGGACAGAGGAAAACAATCTGTGAGATCTTCTACATCCAAAATTATTCATTTACCAAGAATCATTTTTCTTCAAGTCAGTCGCTGTGTTTTGTCAATATTATTTTCCTTTACACCAGTTATCATCTTAACTACCTGTCTGATACCACTACAACAGTAAAGAGAAACCAAAAGTTAATTTTGTGGATGAGCACAAACAACTCTAATTTCTTCTGGTTTTGTTCAATGAGATCTTTTTTTTTTTTTTTTTTTTTTCAAAACTGAACAACACATGCACTTTATCCCATTTTAAAGCAATGTGGATTTGCCCCTTCGTTTGGATATACTGTTCCAAAGAATCAAGAAGACTTTGATGACTGTTAATGTCCACCTTTAAAGTGTTAAAAGATTTTTCACATTTGTACCAAAAGACATTATTAAAGAAACAAATTATAAACATGTATTCTTTATGTTTTTGTTTGGTTTGGTTTGGTTTTCCAATGAAGATAATAGAAGATTGTCTTTCACAAAACTGGTCCCTTGTGCCAATTGTTTGTAAACAATCACACAGAGATGCATGCACACATAAATTATTGAGTGAAAGTTTTGAAGACAGAAACTCATAGCGTTATAGTAATTTGAATGAAAAGAACAGAAATGTTGACTTGATTTCAGAAAAAAAATGTTTCGAGTAGATCAAACAAATGAAAATAACTTGTTGATGCAAGAAAAAAGGAGTGTTGGTCACACCTGAGGCTATAGAATGGAAATAGGTAAATAAGAAAGACATATGCAAATTACACTTGGAACGCTAAGTTTACAGTTTAGCTATGGAATCTAGAACCTCATACTGAGAGATACAATGGGGAGTCAGTGCGTTACAGGTGCACTGCAGACATTTAAAATAAATCTAAGTGATAATCCTAATACAGAGAAGGGAGCTGCTGTGAGTGAAGAGAAGGAAGCCCAGAAATCAGAAGATCCCTTTTTCTTTCTAGCTCTGAGATAACTAAGAAGTACCTTCCTGAAAGAACAATAAACCATAAACTCTCATGAGTGGCTGCAGCTTGTTTTAGAAACTAGAAAGAGCTACAGTATACAGTAAAAAGTTGTGTGACAGTGTTTCATTGTCATGCATGCCACAAATTAGACCTTGATAAAATAAAGGAAATAAAATCAAGGTGTTATTAAGCTTTGTGTGCGTGTAAGGGTGGCAAGGGGCAGCAATTCTCTTCATTGCACAGGTTGGAGTGCAGCAACACAATAACAGCTCAGGAGATGTTTTCACCTCACTGTCCCAGGTAGCAGGGACTACAGGTGCAGACAATTACACTCACCTAGGTCCCTTTTTGCATCTTAATAGAGATGCGATATCACCACATTACTCAGGCTGTATTTGATTCCCTGAAATCAAGTAATCTGGCTGTCTTGGCTTCCCGAAATGTTAAAACTACAAGTGTGAAGGAAAGTGCCTGGCACAAGCTTGCAAATATATATATATATATATATTTGTAAATATATATATATATATTTGTAAATATATATATATTTGTAAATATATACATATTTGTAAATATATATATACACACACACGCATACATGTACACATACACATATATATTATATAAAGTTATACATTATATATATATATATATAAGTATATCATATATATTTTCTTGCAGGGCTAGAAAGGGGTACTTTCTTGTCAGTGATGAAAATGTTCATTTGATAAGAAAAAATGTTTATTTGATAAGAAAAATTGTTTATTTGATGATGAGTAATTTTGATCTTTGAGATACATAATCACATGGATAAACATTACTCTAGAAACTAAAAGATGTCATTGATGCACTAATCTAATTTGAAAAGAGTAATGAAGGAACTTTAAGCATATACCAAAGTCAGTGAATGAAATGACATTTTACCTTCCCAAGTAGCTGATACTACAGGCTCAAACCACCATACCTGAATAATTTTTGCATTTTTTGTGGTGACAGGGTTTTGCCATGTCGCCCAAGTTTATAAAATGATTTTTATTATGTGTGATGACAGCACTATGGTCAACGTTTTAAGGAAAAACTTTACAGATGCATTCAAACACTTATAGAGATAAAATTATGTACTTGAGGTTTGCTTCATTAGAGAACTGTTAAATCAAGGAAATGGCTACATTTTAATGTTTAGTTTATATATAGAGTATAAATCTTATGATAATAGGAACTTAATTATATCTTAAGAGATGAAAGAATACATGGCCTGTCTGTGCTGTGACAATTTTAGTCCTTTACTACTGGGATAATACTAGCAGAAATGACCAAGAAAGACAGCTATAATATTACTTTTGTTTAAATATTTAACATCAAATACATTACGGATTTTAAGATATATTTAAAAATTTTAGTTTGTGTAGAATTGATTTCATCAAAATTAAATGATAACTCACCCATAATTTACCTGAACTGTTTCCAAAAACATTTGGGTATGTAGAATTGTAGTCAGAAAGCAGCTAAATCAAAAGATTGACCTGAAGGTGTCTTAGTACACCAATATTGTACTCTTTTCTGTCTTCTGTCTTGTATAATGCTAATTTGTCTTCACATTTATGATAATAACTAAATACATCATCATGAGGATCAGCCTTACTCTAGAGGCCAAAGGCAGTATCTCTAAAAGTATTATGAAAGTAGTTGAATGAAACATATACCAAAACTGAGTTAATGAAATGGTATGCAAATTTTTGTGGTATTTTCAAAGAACTTATTGTTTTTAATGTTTAGCATTAGTGTTTGTTTCACAGGTGGACCATCATAAAGAGTATACCGAAAAGTTATCAGTAGAAATAATACAATAATAACATACCTCACAGGTAACAAAATAGACTACAATCTTCTCAAGTAGACAGGATTGGAAAGAAACCAGTGCTCTGCCATAAATAACTTATGAGAACTAAGTACTTTTTTCTCCTAGAATTCAGTGTCTTCTTGTGAGTGTCATGCATTTTTGACATTTACATGATATAATTTATGTGATTTTTGAGAATTATTACAAATCAATAAATATGGCCATTGAGAGTAATTGTGGAAGGATCCAGAGCATACATAGAAGCTCCAAAGGTCATAATTTCCTTGTAGCTAAAGAACAAAATACAGCTGTTTTACACATATGCAACATGTTTCTCTATGCTTTGGTATGCATCTGAGGTTTAGGACACAGAAATAAAAATTATCTACTTCATGTCCTGATGAAGTTTCATCACATAAGAAAAGTAACTAGGCAGACATGCATGCCACAGTGAAGGGCTGAGAGAACATAAAGCACAAGCAACAAAGCACAATGGTGGGGACTTAATTTGAATCTTATATTCTGTCTACTTCATTCTCTTCTCACCAGTACAATTTGCCATCTCTGTTTTCAGTTCAAAACCCTAGGGGAAAAAACAGCTAGAAGATCAGGACCGAAATTCTATCTTTCTGTCCCGTAGTAGCCCTTAACCAAGCAAGAGTGGACATCCCAGAAGGAGATCCTACTAAGAGGAATGCTACCCAAGTTGTAATGCCTGCATAGTGTGATCTGTCATATCTAGAAAGGCAGAGACAAATGTGTGTTTTGTAATCTCCATAAACATCAAGTGCTAAGATGTTGTTTGAAGGCCAAGTTATTTCTGACCACTGAGGAAAAGAAATGTAGAAATTTTGGAACTGTTTATTACAGTTAAAATATTCTATTTTTTTCTTTTGTTTCTATCAATATCTATGCAAAAAAGTAAAGGAATGATAAATAGTTTGACTGTAAACATTTCCAAAATTCAGATTTTCTATATTCGCTTACTTAATAGGTACATCTTAAATATGTGATCTGTCACTAAAGCCTAAATTTTTGCTGCCTTATTTTCAACTAAATACTTTTTATTTTCAACCAGGTGCTTTTATACCTTTAGCAGCCTTATTGTAATTGTGAAATAAAGTTGACAACAGGTCCATGCAGCATTATCTGAAAAACTATATTTTACTTAAGCAGAAGAATACCTCATTTGAGAAAAATATACAGAAAACCCTAAAAATAAACACAACTTATATCACACAGATAAAATTAAAGTTAAAAAATTAAACAGCATACTTTAAATACAAGATGAGACTATACTTATTAAAATAAATACTTTTTATTCTTAAAATTCTGAATTGCATTTACCATGTCATACAAATATGATTATATCAATTGTGCTTTGAAATCAAACAAAAAATAATAAAAATTGTCAAGTAAAATTTCAAGTTATTAGATAGGGAGCATGAAAAATATGCCATTCATAGTATCTCAGACATTCTAGCCATATTGTCAAAATGCAATCCTGACAAAATCTCATGAAACTACAGTAATCTCGGGAAGAAAAACAGTACCTGGTATCAGAATATTAAAAACAAATAAATAATTAAAATTTAACTCACATCTTTTTTACTCATCTTTGAACAATCATTGTCTATATCACCACGTGTTTCCAATTGTAGAAATACTGTTTCTAACCACTAACATTATGTACAGTTGCTACATCACACAATTTATGTGACTAGTCACCCCAGCCTCTTTGAGTCCTACGTGTTATTTTTGTGGGCAGAGTCCAATTGGGGGCAGATATTCCTACTAACGGAGTGTTTCACAACTTGAGAGAAGAAATACTATGCTTATGCTACAAAACTGATGATTCTGTCAATAGCTCGTCTAATCAGGCTGGGAAATTCATTTTATCAGGCTAACACAGCAGTTTTCAAATGGTACTTTAAATTTGTACATCGTCAGCAACGTGATCCAATATATGCACCATTAACAAGAGATATCTTAATTCTGCATTTTTAATGGCATTTCTTCTGTAACAGTTTTATTTGAAAAAGTCATATAAGATGGTAGAGTATTAAACTTCCACGTGCTAACACAGACTTAACTTTAATCATTATGTGTTTACTGATTGAAAAACTTTTGTACTTAAAATAAGTGTATTCAATACACTGTTATCAGAAATTTATATAAATAGGACATTAGAATTTTCTCAGTTTAAACTGAGCACTTTATACAAGTCATTGTTCTCAAACCTAAAAACTACAATCTTCACATAAATATCTGCTTTTTTCCTCATTACATAGTGATGATTACCTTATATTCATTTTATTGTGAGATAAAGTCAATTAGGTGGTGTATTTAAAGTCCCTGTGAGAACTAGAAATGCTTCTCAATCTTATAAAACTGAACACAGCTTACACAGCAACCCATCTTTGGTGTGGACTGCATAAGTTAGAGCACATTGAATGCCAAGTTATGTAGCTACAGAACAGAAATAAAGATATTCATGTATTGACAGGTGTGTCACTAAGTAAAAACAAACAACTATATTATATATTTTATATTCTCATTTCTGTAAAAAAAAGAGGAGGAGAAGGAGGAGGAGAAGAAGAAGAGAAGAAGAAGAAGAAGAAGAAGAAGAAGAAGAAGAAGAAGAAGAAGAAGAAGAAGAAGAAGAAGAAGAAGGCGAGGAGGAAGAAATAGCTCTGTGTATGAAGAAGTGCATATACTTCAAAAAATATCTCTGGACCAGAAATACAATATTCGTGGCAAGTTAATAATTTTTATTGCATGCCATCTTATATATTTGGAAATATATATTAACCACAAGGAAAGAAAAGATTGACTTAATGTTTCATAACATTAAGCAAACAGCAGTGTTTGCTTTAAAAACCTCTTCTTAAAATATATATTTCCTCTGCCAATGCAATAGTTAAATAAATTAACAAAAATATGTGTTTTTAGAAAGGAAACTCTCCTCTTTATATAGATCCGAAAGGACAAATAAATATCTGTCCTTTTAAACAGTGAGTTTAGCTAGAAACTCCTGCAGTGTGCCAAAAAAAAAATACTCAAAGAGAGAAACAAATAAATTAATATAATTTCACATTTTCAGTTAAATATCTGTACAGAATACTGTTGCTAATTATATTTGTAATCCTCTGGTTTCCCTTGAAATGAACTAAATTTTTTTTTGAGATGGAGTCTCGCTCTGTTGTCTAGGCTGGAGTGCAGTGGTGTGATCTCGGTTCACTGCAAGCTTCGACTCTCGGGCTCATGCCATTCTCCTGCCACAGCCTCTCATGTAGTTGGAACTACAGACGCCCACCGGCACCCCCGTCTAATTTTTTCTGTTTGTAGTAGAGACTGGTTTCACCCTGTTAACCAGGATGGTCTGGATCTGCTGACCTTGTGATCCACCCTCCTTGGTCTCCCAAAGTGCTGGGATTACAGGCGTGAGCCACCGCACCCGGCCTATTGTTTTTCAATTTACTTACGTTACCTCTCACTATGAGTTTCAGTTCTGTGTAAGATTTCAACATTGCTATCCATTTTGTTTAATTGATGTGGACATTTAGAAGTAATAACATGTACTCAGATGATCTCTTTTCACATTATGATTTTAAAATAATACCTCTCTTGGAATTTAACTAAAACAACATTAAGCAACTTCAATGTTTGGGTTAGAAAAATCATTTTTAATGAATACGTTTTAAATATAAACTTTTTGTACCATTAAACTTGGTTTCTTCTTACTCAAAAGTCTACTATTTTTCCGTATATGATTAGTTCAATCCCACTGAGGTAAATTACCAATACCATATGTGAGAACATTTAAGAAATACATCTTATATTAAAAAAAAACTTTCTCTGATATAAATGGTTTTAATTATATATCTGATGGCTGCAAAATATTAAGCTAGTTGATTAAAAACAAAGCAAAACAAAAGCCATGAGTTAATATTTTCTAAGTGTAAATATAGATTTTCAAACAAAATCTTATTAAAGATAGAAACCTCTTTATGATTTTAAATACTCACTGCTTATTTCTTTGTCTACGTAATATATTTCCATCAAACAGACTGGTATCTTTTCGAGATTTTTTTTTACCCAGCCAATCTTGTGCTGCAGGTAGCTCAAAACCAGGGTTGATGGTAGTGGGTGAGCTGTGGACTAGAACAGCCTGCTGTGTTAGCAGTTCCTTATTTCTTAAATATTGCAGGTGAACCTTTGATGCTGGGAAGATTTAAACATCAATTAATTCCTAGTAATGTACAAAAAGTAATCACACAGTATTAGTAGAAAACATAGCTTAAGAAAAAGTTGTCTTTCAAAGAAAATACCTTTTAAATTTATTTGACATAATTAAACATATTGTTGTGTCTTGAAACAATTTAGAATACTCTTACAAAAAGAAAATCCAAAGGAAAAAAAAAACACAAATGTAATCAATACATGCAATGAGGTTTCCAAATGAGATGTGTAAAGCAATTTCTAAGATGTGAGAACTCTTCACCATAGAAAAACGACTTTCTAAATAAACCTACTCTTTTAATTATGTACTAATGGAAATAAATTCATTTCCTATAAAAAGCAATGCACTTAAATTATCTTTTTGAATTATGAGACATAAAAAGAAACTCATCAAAAATATGATATAAAAAATAAGGTTTGTAAGATCAATTTTTTTTTTTTTTCTCAATTGGAAATTTAGTCGAGGGCCAGCTGGCAAGGCTTGGTGGCTCATGCCTGTAATTCCAGCACTTCTAGAGGCCAAAACAGACAGAGTACTTGAAGCCAGGAGTTTGAGACAAGCGTGGCCAATATGGTGAAAATGCTTTGAGTGTGTTGGTGCACACCTGTAATCTCAGCTATTCAAGAAGCTGAGGAAGAATAAACACTTGAACTTGGGAGGCAGGGTGCTGCAGTGTGCTAAGATTGCACCACTGCACTCCATCCAAAGAGACAGTCTGGATTCCATTCTAAAAATAAAAGAAAATAAATTCAATCAACTAAGAATTGAGATATACTACTTATTTGCTTTTCAATGAAGTTTGTCACAACTCTGATTTGTAATTAGAAAATGTCTTAAATAAAGTGTGGCACACATTTCAGTTACTATAACGTCACTTCTAAAAAAAGAAAGCTTTTCTAGTTTTAGTTAATTTTGTTTTATATTAAGTTCCAGGGTACATGCAGTGCATGCTGGTTCACTGCATAAGTGACAGGATATTAGAACAGCAGAAAGTTAGATAAAAATAAGATCTGATAAAAATTTGCATATTTTTATTTTTATTTTATATATATATATATATATATATATATATATTTTAAGACAGAGTTTCGCTATTGTGATCCAGGCTGGAGTGCAATGGCATGATCTCAGTTCATTCTCACCTCCTGGTTTCAATCGATTCTCCTGCCTCAACCTCCCGAGTAGCTGGGATTACAGGTGACTGTCACCATGCCCAGCTATTGTGCTAATTTTATTTGTTAATTTACTTATTGTATTTTTAGTAGAGGCAGGGTTACACCATGTTGGCCAGACTGGTCTCGAACGCCTGAGCTAGGGTGATTCACCCAATTTGGCCTCCCAAAGTGCTGGGATTACAGCTGTGAACCACCCTGCACGGCCTGTGCAAAATTGTTAAAAGTGTTTTTTTATTCATTCTTCATAACTATTTAGAATAGTCAGTGTCAACAATTTAGCTTCCAGAAGACACTAAGATATTTAGAAATTTCAACCACAGAAAAAGGATGTTACCATTGCACTTATTGGAAAAGGTCAGAAATGCTGCTCATCCTCTTGCAATACACAGCAAAAGCGCCTCCACACACACACACACAAAAGTATATGAGTACATAATGTCAAAATCCAGGCATTAGAAATTGTGTTCCATTGGCAAGCTTCATAATCTGCTAAAAGAATGCTAATCTGAAGCCCAATGCCTACATTTCAGAAATTTATTTTGTTAGAATCAGTTGGTTCCATGCAAATATATTCTTGGGATTCAGGTGGTTCAACACAAATACCAAATATTCAAATTTTATTTCTAAATAATGTTGAAATATAATACTTTCCAAATAAGGATAAAAATTTGAAAATATTCAGGGTATGGACACTGAATTATCAGTGTCTCAGGATTTAAGAGAAGTAAGGCATTTAAACACAATTAGCTATGCTTCTTTTGTTACAAAATTTTAGGGGAGTCACTTTGCCAGATGAAAAGCACTGTGGCCAGTGTTGCCTTTGCTGGAGTTTTTCCCAGTCCTGCTACATGTGTTCTACCCACCCTGCCTGAAAGGCTGCACTCAGCTTGCATTAAGAGCCAGCATTTATTGCCTGCCAAGGGCAACCATGGCGGAGTGGTGAGTGTTGTGTGAGCAAGCCTGGGCTCCAACCACTAAACTCATCCAAGCATGCCGCCTGTGGCAAAGCAAGATATTTCAGGTGCCAACAGGAGTTCCATCTCACTGAGAAGTAGCAGCTGGGCCAGGCATACTGCAGGCAGCATCCGCAGCTGATATTGGCAAACGTAGTGGAGCCCAGAAGCTTGGAGATGGCAGAAAATGCAAAGCCCCTAAGAGGGTGTCACAGTCATGGCATTGAGAGCCCCTAGGTCTGCGCACCCTGAAGGGCCACAGCTGTCCTCTTATTTTTGTGTTCCACAATACAGTAAGCAAGGTGGCAAGTTTCATCCATAGTTGTGTGACAGGTCACTCAGCCCTGATATTCAGCTGATCTCCAATTATTGTTCTGCATCCCGGAAGAAAGAGGCACATGCTGCCTTCAGTCTTTCCACCTCTACCTGTAGAGATAAATCATGCACTGGCTGAGGCCACAGTGATGGCCTCCCCTGAGTCAGCTGCCATGTATGATAATGTTGATTCTTTTCAGAGGCCACCCCCAACATCTCTGTTTGGTTCTAAGTTTGTAACTAAACTAAAGTACTGGCAGGCTCTTTGAGGTGATATTGAGAGTGCAACCCATGAGAAGGTGTGGTAAACTGAAAAACAACTGTTTGAGTTCTATAACATATATGAACAGCAGGCTAGAGAAACACAGAAGCAAATGGATGTTAAGGGTATGGGATAATAGCAGAAGGAACACAGGGTTCTATCAGGCTGAATTTATTGACTAGGGCTGACTTAGTAGGGACTCTGCACTTAAAGATGCAGCACAGGGAGCTAAAAATTTCTAACAGTTTATCTGCTTGGTTAGCTAAAATATGGATTCAAGATGGTCCTCTGTGAGTGAGCTCTGTAAATGTCTACCCTCCATTGGTTTAATGTAAAGGATGAAATCCAAAGGCCTTTGGAGATTGGAATGGTGGAGTGGATTAGTTCACTTTAGACCTACTCATCGCAGCTGAGAGAGTCTAGAGGATATACCCTTGATCAATGCCTTGAGAAGTAGAGCAGCACCTGCATCTTTGAAAAGCTCTGTAATTACTCTTCTCTGTGTGTCAGATCTAAGGGTGGGAACTGCAGCCACTAATTATAAAATTTAAATACACTGCGGATAATTGAATCCCAAGGTGGCAGGAACTAAGGGTCAACACTCGACCACCAAAGGCAAGGTGGGTGTAGGTACCATAATGGACAGCTCTCACGAAGCAGCAATCAGAAGAGTCTGACCCCTGTAGAGCCCTGGCACTGGCTAATTAATCAAGATGTTCCTGGGAGTGAAATTGATAGAAAGCCTACTGTGTTCCTACTTAAGTTATAGAAACAGAAAACTTTGGTGTCAAACAGATGAAGAACTATTCTAAATTATAAAAACAAAACCAGAGCTTCTCAAGCTATTCCCATACCAGAGCCAATTTAGAGACACAGAACCCCTTGAATGAAGGGGAGGCTGGGTCCCCTTGAGGAAAGACCCCCCTCCATTACCAACAATTTATGCAGTGAATCTTTCTCCCATCGTTCCTTAAGTAACTTCCGGACTTTTGTCAGGGTGACTGTGCATTGAAGGAAGGGAAATGATCAGAATTTTCGGGCTACTGGACCCTGGATCTGAGCTGATACTGACTCCAGGAGACACACAACATCATTGTGATTTTACAGTTAAAATAGAAGCTTATGAAGGTCAGGCAGTTAATAAAGTTTTAGCTTCGGTCAGACTTACAGTGTGTCTAGTGTGTACCTAGACTCATCCTAAGGTCATTTTCCCAGTGCCAGAAGGCATTATTGGCATAGACAGACTTAGCTGCTGGGAGAACCCTACATTTGCTTTCTGACCTGTAGGGTGAGGACTACTAAAATAGGAAAAGGCAAATGGAAGCCATTTGAGCTGCCTCTACCTGGAAATATAGTAAATCAAAAACAATATCACAACTCCGGAGAGACTGTGAAGATTAGTACCACCATTAAGGACTTGAAAGACACAGAATTGGTCATTACCAGCACATCTAAATGCAACCCTCCCACTTAACCTGTGAAGAACACAAGTGGATCTTGGAGAATGACAGGAGATTTTTGTAAGCTTAACCATGTGGTGACTCAAATGGCAGCTGCTGTACCAAATGTGGTTTTATTGCTTGAGCAAATAAATATGTCTCCTGGCATCTGGTATGCAGCCACTGCCTGGGCAAATGCCTTTTTCTTCATTCCTTTCCCTAAGACCCACCAGAGGCAATTTGCCTTCACCCGACAATACCAGCAATACACCTTTATTCTCCTACCTCAGGGGTATACCAACTCTCTACCTTCGTGTCTTAATCTTATTCAGAGAGACCTTGATTTCTTTTGGATGCTACAAGATATCACACTTGTCTGTGGCATTGATGACATTATGCTGATTTGATCCAGTGAGCGGGAAGTAGCAAACAAACTGGACTTATTAGTGAGGCATGTTCATACCATATTATAGGAAATAAATCTGACTAAAATTCAGGGACCTTCTACCTCAGTAAAATTTCTATGGGTCCAGTGGGGTAAGACCTGCTGACATATTCCTTCTAAGGTAAAGAACAATTCACTGGATTTGGCCCCTGATACAAACAAAAAAATGGGGGACAATATCTAGTGGGTTTCTTTGGATATTGGAGAAAACATATTCCTTATGTGAGGTTGTTACTCTCCCCCATTTATTGAGTGACTTAAAAGGCTGCCAGTTGTGAGTAGTGTCTGCAACAGGAGAAAGCTCTGTAGAAGACCCAGGCAAGCTTTTCTTCCACTTGGGCCATATGACCCAGAAGATATAATGGTGATGGAGGTATCAGTGGTAGATAGCGGTGCTGTTTGGGGCCTAATGACAGGCTCTCAGAGGTGAATCACAGCGCAGGTCTCCAGGATTTTGAAATAAGGCCCTGCCATCTTCTGCAGATAACCACCCTCCTATTGAGAGACAGCTCTTGGCCTGTTACTGGGTTTGGTGGAAACTGAATGCTTGTCTGTAAGTCATGAAGTCACCAAGTGAACTGAAATGCCTATCATGAACTGGGTGCTTTCTGATCCATCTAGTCATAAAGTGGGTTGTCCATAGCAGAATTTCATCTTCAAATGGTAGTGGTATGTACGTGCCCAGTCTCAAGCCAGTCCTGAAGGTGCAAGTAAGTTACATGTGTAAGTGGCTCAAATGCTCATGGTATCCAGTCTTGCCACCATGCCTTCTCCCCTCCAACCTGCACTGATGGTCTCATGGATAGTTCCCTATGATCAGTTGACAGAATAGGAGAAGACTATGGCCTGGCTCCAGATGGTTCTGCACAATATATGGAGCCACCACCCAAAAATGAACAGCAGCAGCAGTACAGCATTTTGCTGGGATATCCACGAAGAACAGTGGTGAAGGGACCTCTTCCCAGCAGACAGAAGGCCAAGGAGAGATAGCCAGATGTGTGGCTATATACCGGTTCATGGGCCATAAAAAATGTTTTGGCTGGATGATCAGGAACTTGGAAGAAGCATTATCAGTAAATAAGTGGCAAAGTAATTTGAGAGAGAGTTATTAGATGAGGCTCCCTGAGTGGTCAAAAACTGTGAGGATAATTATATTTCATGTGAGTGTTCAACAACGGGGACCTCAGAAGAGGAAATATTTTGTAAGCAAACGGATAGAATAAACCCTCCTGTGGAAACCACTCACTCTCTCTCCTGGGCTTCTGCTGTAATCACCCAGAGGGCCCAGAAACAAAGTGGTCATGATTGCAGGGATGGAGATTTTGCATGGGTTCAGCAAAATGGACTTTTGTTCACCAAAGCTAACCTGGCTGTGGCCACTGTTGAGCGCCCAATGTGTAAGCAACAGAGTCCAACACTGATCCATCCATATGGCACCATTTCTCAGGGTGCTTATACTGGATATGCGTTTGCCTATTCTGCATCCAATGCTTCTGCCAAGACTACCAACTGTGGACACACTAAATACCTCATCCACCAACACAGCGTTCCACACAGCATTTCTTCTGACAAAGACACTCCCCTTATGGCTAAAGAAGTGTGGCAGTGGGCTCCTGCGTAGGGAAGTCACTGGTCTTACCATGTTTCCCATCATCCTAGGGCAGCTGGATTAATAGAATGGTGAAATGGCCTTTTAAAGTTACAACTACAATACCAACTATGGGACAAGACTTTGCAAACCTGGGGCAAAGTTCTCCAGAAGGTAATGTATGTTCTGAAACTGTGTTGAACATATGGTACTTTTCCCATAGCCAGAATTAATGGGTACACAAATCAACGGGTGGAAGTGAAAATGTCCCCGCTCACCATCACCCCTAGTGATCCACTAGCAAAATGTTTGCTTCCTGTTTCCTTTACATTATGTTCTGCGGGCTTACAGGTCTTAGTTCCAGAGGGAGAAATTCTGCCACCAGGAGACAGAATGACAATTCCATTAAACTGACAGTGAAGATTGCCTCCTTGGCATTTTGGGCTACTCCTACCTTTCAGTCAACAGGCTAAAGGAGTGACAGTGTTGGCCGTGGTGATTGACTTGAATTAGCAAGATAAAGTCAGTCTACTATTTTACAACAGAGGTACGGAAGAATATACATGGAACACAGGAGTATTTAAATGCCCTGAGATTAAGGTCAATGGAAAATTATGACAGCCTAATTTTGGCAGGACTGTAAATGATCCAGAACCTTCAGGAATTAAGGTTTGGGTTACTCCAACAGAAAAGAAAGCAAGAAAGAAGAAAAGAGAGAGAGGGAGGAAGAAAAGAAGGAAGGAAGGGAGGAAGGAAGGAAGAAAGGAAGAGAGGGGATTAAGGGATCTCAGCTGAGGTGCTTGTTGAACGCAAAGGCAACACAAAAATTTTGGTAGAAGGTACACATCAACACCAGATACAGCCAGGTGCCCGGCTGCAGAAATGAGGATTTTAATTGTTCTAAATAGTTTCTCTTTTTGTTAAAAAAAAGTTTGCGTATGTATACACATGTAATAGTACCTTCATTTTTTCTTTTTCTTTATTATGTGACATTAGATTTATTGACGTCAAATTAGCATTTGAGTATTGTTAACTTCACATAATAGTGTTTGGATTTGGGATTGGTGAATTACTGGTTGTAACAAAGACAGTTGTATTACATTAGGTGTAACTATGATGTTATTATTTTCTTTACTTGAAGATTAGGTATGCTCTTAGGAGATGTGTATGGGTTCAAGTTGTCAAGGGGTGGATTTGTGATGGTTAATGCTGAGTGTCCACTTCATTGGATTGAGGTATACAGGCTATTAATCCTGGGTGCATCTGTTGGATATTTTCCCCAAAACAGTCTTTGAATCAGTGAGCTGTGGAAAGCTGATCCACCTTAATCTGGTGGGCACAATCTAATCAGCTTTTAGTGAATATAAAATCAGGCAGAAAAATGTAAATTCATGAGATGAGCCTAGCCTCCAAACCATGGTTAACCACCATGTTATTGCTAGCTGCTAAAGTTTGGAAACAAATCTTTTGATCAACTGTAAAAGATTTTACACTGTATGAATTAACCTCCTTTTTGGATTTATCTTAACATTTCCACATACATTTTTCTATTACAGTTATTTCTTCATTCACTTGCTTTTATTTTCTCTAATTGGCTTATGTAAATTTTTGTGACTGTATTTATTTCTGATTAATTTAGAACATGACAGAGCCTAACTAATTGTGATCAAAGATTCCCACTATAAAAATCTTCTATCAAATAACATTTTAGAACAGTAGAAGACACATCAGTGTTAATTCTACTCAACAACTTTAGCGAAAGCAAGGGTTCTCTAACCGCAGCTATAATCCTTGAAATTTTTGTTTTGATTCAGCTTGGTTATTATAATGGCTTAGCAACTTTTATGTCATAAGACATATTTAATTTTTGCCTCATGGTAAATATTATGCCTACTGTGTATGCATAACGTAGTGTGCCAATCCACAGGTGTGTATGTCTTTTCTGTATGCCTTGCAGCTGTAGTCAAGTTTAGTTCTAGCCCAAAAGCCATTCGTTGCATTTTCTTAATTTCCACCCCAAAAATAGAGGCTGCCTAGCTTTTTTATTTTATTTTATTTTATTTTTTTCCCGCTATACTAGAGTTTTATGGAAATATTTAAAAAGTAATGGGAAAAGAAAAGGGGTGAAAAAGAAATATATGGTTTACTTTGTAATCGTTGACTAACTGAACCGACTTCACTTTACTAACACTTATCCTAACTTGAATCAACACAACTTTAGAAAAGCTTCTTAAAATTCTTCTGATTTACAGAAACCAAAGATTGAGTTAAATAATCTTGAAAATATAAAACCAAAGTGTGCTTTTTTTATTTACAATTTTCTGGAGAGATGATTTATCACTGTTAATTTCTCAAAGAGGGGCCTGAGACTCTAGATTTTAAGATATTTGTCAGCTTTTCTAATCTCTCAGGGCTAGATGCTGGTAACAACCTTACCAATTTCACTTCCAGTCATGAACCAGGCTTAGGGTAAAAAGAAAGTAAAATCTATTGACTTATAGAAACCCTAGCCACTTACATGGACTGTCTGTTACCTCCATGAGCTCAATGTCAACAACTGTTTCCCTTCCACAGTCTGCTCCAGTCACAGTGACCCAGCTGTTTTTCAAACAATTTAAGCAGGCTTCTAGTAGAGGTCATCAAACTTGCTGATCTTGATGCATGCTTGTGAGATTATTCCCTTATTATTTTATTTAGGTGTTTACTTCAAAGTCACTTTGGAGAGGAATTATTTTATGCTTGTCTCACATGAGACCAAGCTATACTCATGACAGAAAATTTTTACCTCGTGTATTTTATATGAAATTGATAGGAATAATTAATATAAAGCAAACAAAAAACCTTACAGTATAACCACCATAACAAACAAACAAAAATTCTAGAAACCCAAAATAAAAGTTGAACATTCAACTTCAGCATTTGAAACAACATTTTCGTGGGACAAAACTTAGATCTCCTGAATAAAAATAAACTTAGATTAGAAAACAATTAGTGCTTCACAAATAAAACTGAAACAAAATTGCAGAGCAGGCAGCGTCAAACAATTCAAGGAAACCTCAAACAAATAAAAAACTGTATACACCCAGGAAACCAACAGTTCACATCAACCAAGAAAACACTTAATCAGGAGAGACAATTTTAAAAGAGTTAATTTTTTGGATTGTCATACTGCCTCCCAGACACAGATGAAGCCTGCGAAACTGAAATCCACATTTTCAATTTGAGGCCCTGATTCCTGATTCTAGAAGGAGTAAAACAGCCCTTATGTGCTAATTTATTGTGTTTGTTCTAGTCTTTCTAGAGGATAAATGATGAATTGGTTAATCATTTTTTTATTTCTGCTTTGCCAAAGTCAGAAGTCACTCTTGGTTGAAAATGCCAGGAATTGATCACAAACATTTAGGTTCCTGAGAACCAACAATGCAGTTACTTCATATAATTGACAATCTGTTAATACATATTCAGTTTTTTTTAAATAATAGCTTGTATACCGCTCTTATAGAAAACGCTATTTAAGTGGATACTAAGCTGCCAATAACTAAGAAGAGACCTTGAAGAAATGAAGAAAATTTATAACTTGTAAAATAATGCACAAGCAGAAAATGTCTAGATAAAAAGAAGCTAAAGAAATGTGTGTCTAACCCTCCCCCCCACCAAAACAAAGCTATTACTATTACCTAGCAAAGACAATTATTACTATTACACTTATTATAGGCAGCTATTACAGAAAAAGATATACAAATCTAATTTCATGGACACTCTGTGCATGGAGACATAATCTGAGACAATAATATAATTTGAGAAGAATACAAAAGTACAGCAGTAGAGTACTTTTATATTGTTGAACTTAGACTTTAGGTTATTTAAACAAGGTAGTATTATCCAATGTAGGCTGTTTTAAGTTTAGAATATTTATTGAGGTCCCAAATGTAACTAATTACAGTATAAAATATATAGAAAAAGGAAGTTTTGAGAAATTAAGGATTTTTTCTGAAAGATCAAAGGAGAAATTAAAAAATCAAGTAAGATAAAGAACATACAGAAAGCAAGTAATTAAATATCAGAGTGAATAGTTTTTTACTTTTAATGATTTTAAATGTGAGCTCTTTTGTAAAAAGGCACAGAATGATGCAAATGCACCTTTAAAAGAAGGGTTCACATATATGATTTCCCTGCAAGAGTTACTTTAGGTGCCAAGAGAGAGATTGAAAGTAAAATGACACAGGTCCTTGGAAAAACGTGACAGTGGACTACAGAGCACTATGTATCTGTCTCTTCAACTATTCAATATGTGCAGTGGCAGAATCGCTATGATGCAAATATTTTGGAATTATAGATCCTATCTGAAGTTTTGAAGCTTTCGAAAGATGATTTGTAAAGTAAACAACAATGAAGCTCGATTGGCTTTGCAGCATAGGTCAACAGCAGTTATTTATTCTTATCAAATACTGCAGTGGCGTGCAGCCTTGCAAATACTTCTGGAGCAGCTGGCAATAGCCATGATAGACAAAAATGACCTTATCCTCCAAATCTCAGGAGGACTTCTAACCGATTGCTCTTTCTTATTATGGAGGTCCTGCGAGTGGTGAGCAGTTATTGTTTCATTTTCCAAACTTTTTGCAGGCTTTTTCTCCTCCTACTCAAGTAACTTTCAGATGATTTAAGAAGGCAGAGCCTTTCTTTCTTAATTTTTCTTTTTTTTTCTCTTTAGAGGCCAGAGAATGATAGACAAAACACTCAAAGTAGAACATACGTAAGTAAAAATTCAGAATAAAAGGCGCTGCTAAACCTCTGTGCTCCAAAATGATGCAGCCTCAAGAAAACCCCCTCAAAAATCAGTCAGACTGATTGTCACGACAGAAATAGCCCAGATGATGAATAAACAAACCCCTAGCAAGCTACAGAGGGAGAAAATCTGATTTTCAAAGGCACAGCACTTAAAAATTTATATGCCTGTTTTCGACACCAACAGAATCACAAAGCATAAAGTGAAATAAGAAAGTATGGCTCACCGTAAAAAGAAAAAAAAAATCACTAACAGAAGCTTCTCCTAGGTGGCCCACATGGCAGGCTAGCTAAAAAATAATTTTTAAAATTAATGATTTTTTAGAAAGCTAATGCAATGAAGAAAAGCACAGAAAGCCATGAACAGAAAGAAGTTATTAATAGACAGTAAATTTATGATAAACTAAACTTACAATAAAGTAAACTTACAGTAAAACTAACAAGAAAACTCTAGGCCAGGTTCAGTGGTTCTCTCTCTCTAATATATATATATATATATATATATATATATATATAAAAAATATATACTATATATAAAATATATATAATATATAATATATAATACATATATCTTAGACTTTATGTTAGACTTTAGATTATCTAAATATATAAAATGCATATAAAATATATTTCTATTAAATACATTATATATTTAAATATCGTATATAATATAAATATATATGTGCATATACGTGTACGTGTGTATATATATCCATATATATATACCCTATATATATACTCGTATACATATATACCCATATATATACCCATAAATATATTTATATATATACCCATATATATATTTATATATATACCCATATATATACCCATATATATATACCCATATATATATATACCCATATATATATACCCATATATATATACCCATATATATATATACCCATATATATATACCCATATATATATATACACCCATATATATACCCATATATATATATATATACCCATATATATATAAAAATATATATATACCCATATACATGTATATCTGGAGCTGAAAAGTTAAACAACCATCACTAAAATTTACTACAGCCTGGCCCAGTGGCTCATACCTGCAATCTTAACACTTCAGTAGGCCAAGTCATTTAGATCATGAGGTCAAGTGATGAAGATAATCCTGGCCAATATGGTGAAACCTTGTCTTTACTAAAAGTACAAAAATTAGCAGGGTGTGGTGGCATGAACCTGTACTCCCAGATACTTGAGAGGCTGAGGCAGGACAATTGTTTGAAATCAGGAGGCCGAGGTTGCAATCAGCTGAGGTTGCTTCACTGAGCTCCACCCTGGTGACAGAGCAAAACTCAATTAAAAAAAAAAAAAACTGTACAGAGATTTAAAAGGACACTTGCACAAATAGAAGAACAAAATATCAGCAGATTTAAGAAAAGTGCAGTTGAAATTGTTAAGTCAAGAAGGGAATAAATTAAATAAATAAATAAATAAATAAATAACTGAGGAAACCAGTGGGACACCATCAAGCAGTCCTCCTAAAGGAGACTAAAACAGTAGTGGTCAAGAAGGTCACAAATTTGAGGAAATAAATAAACACCAAAGAAGTTCAACAAACTCCAATCAGCATAAACTCAAACACATTCAATCTTACTTGATAATTAACCTGTCTAAAACAAAAACAACTTGAAACTTGAAAGCAGCAAGAGAAGTGACTGGTCATGTAAAAAGAACCCTCATGAGTAATCAGTGGATTTGTTTCCTGAAAATTCAGAGGTCAGAAAGTAGTAGACTAATATATTCCAAATGCTGTAAGAAAAAACCTTTTAACAGAAATCTTATGTTTACAGTAAATGCCCATCAAAAGTGATAGAGATATTATAAAATTCCCACCTAAAAGCTGCAGTCTTTTACCAGTAGACTACTCTTTAAGAAATGCTTTTGGAGTATTTTAGGATAAAATGAACAGACATGAAACAGCAGTGTGAATAAGTAAAGATTAAGGTAAAGATAAATATATAAACAATATACAAGTTAAAAAAAAATGTGCACTCCACAATTGGTTTTCCACATAATTAAACCACTATTATATATTTTAAAAAGTCACTAGCTTGTGTTTTTGGCATACAGTGCCTAAAGGCATAATTACGTGAACTCAATAAGTGAAATAGAAGGGGCCGTGCTGTAAAGGAGTAGTGTTTTTTTTATGGTTACGAGAGCAAACTAACATGAATGTAGAAGTGTTTCAACTTTAGAATGTTTAATATAATCATTAGAAGAGCCACAAAGGAAAAGTACCAGGCAGGTAGAAGCTTTCTGCACTACACCAGCAAATTAAGAGTAGAGGATTCAGCTGCTCTTACCTGAGACTACATAGCCGGCCATCTTGGCACCCTAAAGGGAAGCCTGAGCTGTCCAACCATGGAGTAAATGTAGAGAGCCTAAGGGACATAGCATCGTTGCTTCTTCACGCAACTCTTTCTACACCACAGGCCACAAAGTGGAAGAGGCTCATCCATACCCGAGGTCTGCTGAAGCACTAGAGGCAGAATGCAGTGACTATGTAGGGTCTCAACTGAAAGAAAGATGACACAGCAGCTGCTCCAATACCATCTCTTTCTTTCTAGCTTCCCAAAAGTTTCAGGTTTAAAATATTGTTGACAAAAGACAAGACAAACATGGGAAGACAGTGTTTCATTTAGTGGAAAGGCTATGACAAACAGGATGACACATGGCAACCAGAACAGAACCTTGTAAATTGTAAGAAATATTATGACTTTAACAGAGGACAGAAAAACAGAGACAAAGGACACGGGACTGGGTGTGATGGCTGACACTTATAATCACAGAACATTTGGAGATTGAGGCAGACAGATTATGCAGTCTTGAGTTCCAGACAAGCCTGAACAACATGGTGAAACCACATCTCTACTAAAAATACAAAAATTAGCTGAGCATGGTGGCATGCCTCTGTAATCCCAGATACTCAGGAGGCTGAGGCAGGAGAATCCCTTGAATTCAGGAAGCGGAGATTGGAGTGAGCGGAGATTGGAGTACCACTGAACTCCAGCATGAGTGAGAGAGTTGGACCCCATCTTAAAAAAAAAAAAAAAAAAAAAAAAAAAAAAAAAAAAAAGACAGGGACTGGAATGAGTAGAAGTTTTTCAAACACTGCCAGAAAAGGAACGTCCATATCTACCTACACCAACTTTTCTAAGAACGTTTCTAAAATACTAATGACTCACAAACACCACAAATCCAAACACAGCCAGATGTATGCTGCTGGCCACAACGTTAGGATAAATGCAGCTTTACCTTTCTTTGACCAAAAAATATGAAGCTAGGAAGTTAACCCCTCAAGACACTTGCACTTCAGAGCCCATTTATCAGCAAGAACTCAGTGAGTGGCTTTCAGGAACTTGAGAAACTGGACTCTATTGTGTCACATCACCTGGACACGGTGGTGGACAAATGGCAGCAGAGAAGCCCATCAGAGATTTATCAGATTCCAGGGCAGAAGAGGCTGGAAGAAAGGATAGGCCCCAGATACACCCACTAATGTCTCTGGTGTCTGGCTCGATTACCGCTTCCACGGTTACAGGCTCAGCTAACAAGGAAGGTACATTGGCATTAACGAATCCATTAACAGCAAATGGAAAGAAAAACATTCATATAGCTGTTTGAAGAGTGAGAGATGGGAAAAGAAAGATGAATGATGATTGAACAAAACAGCCTTTTATCAAAAGGATGTACTCTACCCTAAGGTTAACAGAAAATGCCAGAAGATTCAGAGACATTGTGGTGAGGAAAGAGAGTGTCATTACCCAGAAGTTATCATCAACTAGATTGACAGAGAATACCTCACTAATTACAGAGGGAATGAAAGAAATTGAGAATGCCCTGAATAGGGCTGCTGTGGATGACAGCAAATTTGTGCTCCCTGCTCAGTGCAGCTGGCAGTGTCCTTTGTTGTGGTCTTGATTTTGTGTGCATTTAAGAAATGACAGAAAGAGAGCAAGCATTGAAGTGGTGGACACCACAAAGACCTGGCACGTAGTTTTATTCGGTTTAAGAAACCTATTTTTGCATCAGGCAATAGCGCAGTAATTTGACTAGGTGCCTCCATATTGCCTCTTTGTGATTTGCTTTGGGACTAACAGACAGGCTTGGCTTGAAACCTCTTTTACAACCTTTGGACAGAGTTCAGTGGCTTGTTCTACCATTATATTTCCCACGATGATGGGTGAAGCATCAGCCAGTGAAACGTGGTTTGGTGGGAGAAAGCTGACAGCACTGGACTCATGTGCCAAGGGCCTGGTCTCTTATGTGTCTTGTACTGAAACTTTCACTCGAGGGGTTATGATCCAAATTAAAGAGCTTTCGTCTTGTAATCCAGTTGTTCTGGAGAAATGTAAGGGTTTTGTTCGCTGTAAAATTAAAATGATGTTGGAACAGGCCAAGGAGAGTATGTGAAATGCTGAAAAAATTCTGGGGCTCAGCACAAGGGATAGAATCCATGGTCAAATGTGTACAAAGAAAAATTGATGAGTTCTAATAGTCAGTCTGCTCAGAACACAAGAACTGAGCTAAGCAGAATACATCGTTAGCTGCAAGATGCCCTAATCCGTGTTCATAGCCTAAAACAATTTCACCCATAGATAAGGCTTGAAAGGAGACTGAAAATATCCAAGGTACTTATTTAATATTACCAATTCACTTCAAGAACTGTAACTGTAAGATAAATGATGAAACAGCTTTTTTGTCCAAATGTCATTACTTTATGCACAAGCCCAAATATAAGAGCAGGCAGGTGAGCATTAGACTGCTCGTGCAAGCTCTATGTTTTTTTTTTTCTTTTTCTGAGACAGAATCTCACCTGTCACCCAAGCTAGAATGCAGTGGCATGGTCTCCGCTCTCTGCAACCTCTGACTCTCGGGTTCACACCATTCTCCTGCCTTAGCTTCCCAAGTAGCTGGGACAACCGGCGCTTGCCACCATGCCTGGCTTTTTTTTTTTTTTTTTTCTCTTCTCACCAGACACGATATTTCACCATGTTAGCTAAAATGATCTCAATCTCCTGACCCCTCGTGATTCACCCGCCTCGGCACCCCAAAGTGCTGGGATTACAGGTGTTGCCACCGCGCCTGGAAGAGCTCTAATTTTTATCTATGCCTACTACTATATAAAAGGCCAGAATTGTTTTTTTGTTAGATTTGAATGACTGAAAGTCTGTAATAGTGTTTTTTATTATTATTATTTTATTTTAAGTATCCCAGAATGCAGAGTCTAATGGGGTATGATGCAGTTTCTGCTGCCCTCCCCTAAACAGAGACACAAAAACAACTGAGATGGTGATTTGAATTCACCAAGTCACAAATATCTCAGAGACACAAAATTCTAAACTGAGCATATGGTTAGAATTTTTTCTGAGATATCAATTGATTTGTATTTTGTTTTTTGCATAAGGCTCTAGAACTTACACTGTTAACATGAATAAACCGCTATCTCTTTAAAGTAAACCTTGAGCAGGATTAGTCAATCATGGAATCATTTAGGTAGAAATATCTAAGTTTTAATGGTCATAAAGTGTGCTTTTTAGATTAACTTAGATTATATTCTATTTAATGAGCTAAAATTCTGGACACATGATTAAATGCAGAATCTTCCTTCAAAACAAAGGAAAAACACATACATATTCTTAGACATTTAAAATTATTAATGTCTGGTTTTATGTGCACACAATTTTCTAGGATACTCTATAAGTTCAGATTTCCAGAAGCTCTCTGAAGCCTGTCATTTTGGGTTATTATGCAGGCTCCGTTATATGGGCATGATTGAATAATCTACTGGTCCTTGATGATCCCAGTGATTTTTGTGGCAGGATCTATAGACTCTCCCTTTCCCAGCCAAAAACCTCAGTGGACAGCAGCATCTGTGCCGGAATTTCTCTTGGGCCTGCTGGGCTAAATTTGCCACTCATTTTGACAGGTTGCACTCATCTCAAACTATGTGCTCAGATTCTGTTTTTACTATGGGTGAGACAGGCCCAGAACAGAGAGAGAAGCCTGAGTGAGCGACTGTTGAGTCCAGCCACTTCACACAGCTGAGTATGTTGGCTATGATAAGGTGAGAAAGCCCAGGTGATGCCAGCTCCCTCCAAGCCTTGGGCTGAATCAGCATAGTAGAAGCCTTTTTTCCCTCACCACTCAGAAATAGAGTGGCATCCAGAAGCTTAAAAATGCCAGAAACTACAAAGCCCCCAAAATGGCGTCACATCCCTGGCTTTGAAAAGGTTTAAGTCTGGGCTCCTTTAAGGACTGAACCTCTTCTATCCTTTTTTATTTTTTAAATCCCAGTAATCAAAAATGTGACAAGTGAGGGTTTGTGTGTTTCAGACCCGCTTTTGTTACTAATCTTGTAGTGTTGCCCTTAAGTGGGTTCTGAGTTCTTCTCCCATGCCTAGGAAGAATAAGGCTTGTGGGCAACTGGAGAATAATTGAGGTAAATAGAAGCTTTATTGAGTGAATGTACAGCTCTCAGGAGACAGAAAGGAGGTAACTCCATTTCACAAACAGGACATACCTGCAACCACGCAACACTCAGTTAAGAGAAGACCTAGAGTGACCAAGTGCAGTTGGCTGACGGGTTGCTACAATGTCTCTGAAGCCGTCGGTGGAGAGGAGATTCAGAGTGGGTAGTTTCTATGTGCAGGAAGGTTGTTGAGATGTGTCCTCAGCCTTAAGTTGAGAGAAGACAAATCTGTCTGCCAACGTGCAATACCAATAAGTGTACAACTCTCAGCGAAGAGAGGCTACACAGGAGGCTGATGCAGGAGAATCACTTGAACATGGGAGGTGGAGGTTGAAGTGAGCTGGGTTCACGCCACTGCACTTCAGGCTGGTTACAGGGTGAGATTCCATCTCAAAAGTAATAATAATAATTATTATAACTAGTTTAGAGGACAACATAAATGTCCTGATGGAGCTAAAAAAACACGGGGCAAGAACTTTGCACAGCATACCCAAGGATCAATAGCTGAATTGATCAAGCAGAAGGAAGAATATCACAGATTGAAGATAAACTTAATGAAATAAAGCACGAAGACAAGATTAGAGAAAAAAGAATAAAAAGGGAGAAACAAAGCCACCCAGAAATATGGGATTATGTGAGAAGCCAAAATCTGTGACTGATTTGTATACCCAAAAGTAATGAGGACAATTGAACCAACTTGAAAAACAAACTTCAGGATGTTATGCAGGAGAACTTCTCCAACCTACAAAGACAGGCCAACGTAGAAATTCAGGAAATATAGACAACACCACTGAGATACTTCATGAGAAACAGCCTCCAAGACACACAACAGGCAGATTCTCCAAGGCAGAAAAAAAAGGAAAAAAAAAAAATGTTTAGAGCAGCCAGAGAGAAAGATCAGGTTACCTACAAAGGGAAGCCCATTAGATTAACAGCAGATATTTCTGCAGAAACCCTGCAAGCCACAAGAGAGAGGCGGCAAATATTCACTGATCTTAAAGGAAATAATTTTTGAACCAGAATTTTATATCCATCCAAACTAAGCTTTATGACCAAAGGAGAAATAAAATAATTTTCAGACAAGGAAATGTAGAAACATTTTGTCAACCCCATGAGTGCCTTACAAGAGCTCCTAAAGGAAACACTAAATATGGAAAGGGACATCTGGTAACAGCTACTGCAAAAAATAACAAATATAAAGTCCAACAACATTATGAAGAAACTGCATCAAGAATATGCAAAATAACCAGCCAGCATCACCATGCAAGGATCAAATTGACACATAACAGTATTAACCTTAAATATAAATAAACTAAGTGTGCTTTATTCAGGAGACATATCTGACGTGCAAAGGCACACATAGGCTCAAAATAAAACGATGGAAGAATATTTTTTTCTTTTTTAAATTGTACTTTACATTTTACGGTACATGTGCAAAACATGCAGGTTTGTTACACATGTATACATGTGACCTGTTGGTGTGCTGCACCCAGTAACTCGTCATTTACATTAGGTATGTCTGCTAATGCTATCCCTCCCCCCACCCACCCCACAACAGGCCCCAGTATGTGATGTTCCCCTTCCTGTGTCCATGTGTTGTCATTGTTCAATTCCCACCTATGAGTGAGAACATGCAGTGTTTGTTTTTTTGTCCTTGAGATAGTTTGCTGAGAATGATGGTTTACAGCTTCATCCATGTCCCTACAAAGGACATGAACTCACCCTTTTTTATGGCTGCGTAGTATTCCATGGTGTATATGTGCCACATTTTCTTAATCCAGTCTATCATTGTTGGACGTTTGTGTTGGTTGCAAGTCTTTGTGATTGCGAGTGCTGCCACAATAAACGTACATGTGCATGTGTCTTTATAGCAGCATGATTTATAATCCTTTGGGTGTATACCCAGTAATGGGATGGCTGGGTCAAATGGTATTTCTAGTTCTAGATCCCTGAGGAATCACCACAGTGACTTCCACAATGGTTGAACTAGTTTACAGTCCCACCAACAGTTTAAAAGTGTGCCTATTTCTCCACATCCTCTCCAGCACCTGTTTTTTCCTGATTTTTTTAATGATCACCATTCTAGCAGGTGTGAGATGGTATCTCATTGTGGTTCTGATTTGCATTTCTCTGATGGCCAGTGATGATGAGCATTTTTTCATGTGTCTTTTGGCTGCATAAATGTCTTCTTTTGAGAAGTGTCTGTTCATATCCTTCGCCCACATTTTTGATGGGGTTGTTTGTTTTTTTCTTGTAAACTTGTTGGAGTTCTTTGTAGATTCTGGGTATTAGCCCTTTGTCAGATGAGTAGGTTGGAAAAATTTTCTCCCATTCTGCAGGTTGCCTGTTCACTCTGATGGTAGGTTGTTTTGCTGTGTCGAAGCTCTTTAGTTGCTTTTTAGCTCTTGAATTTCAGAGCCTGTCGTTTGTCTGTTCAGAGATTCAACTTCTTCCTGGTTTAGCCTTGGGAGGATATATGTGTCGAGGAATTTATCCATTTCTTCTAGATTTTCTACTTTATTTCTGTAGAGGTGTTTGTCGTATTCTCGGATGGTAGTTTGTGTTTCTGTGGGATCGGTGGTGATATCCCTTTTGTCATTTTTTATTGCTTCTATTTGATTCTTCTCTTTTCTTCTTCATTAGTCTTGCTAGCAGTCTATCAATTTTGTTGGTCTTTTCAAAAAACCAGCTCCTGGATTCACTGATATTTTGAAGGGGTTTTTGTGTCTCCATTTCCTTCAGTTCTGCTCTGATCTCAATTATTTCTTGCCTTCTGCTAGCTTTTGAATGTGTTTGGTCTTGCTTCTCTAGTTCTTTTAATTGTCATGTCAGGGTGTCAATTTTAGATCTTTCCTGCTTTCTCCTGTGGGCATTTAGTGCTATAAATTTCCCTCTACACACTGCTTTGAACGTGTCCCAGAGATTCGGGTATATTGTATCTTTGTGCTCATTGGTTTCAAGGAACATCTTTATTTCTGCCTTCATTTCGTTATGTACCCAGTAGTCATTCAGGAGCAGGTTGTTCGGTTTCCATGTAGTTGAGCGGTTTTGAGTGAGTTTCTTAATCCTGAGTTCTAGTGTGATTGCACTGCGGTCTCAGAGACAGTTTGTTGTAATTTCTGTTCTTTTACATTTGCTGAGGAGTGCTTCACTTCCAACTATGTGGTCAATTTTGGAATAGGTGTGATGTGATGCTGAAAAGAACGTATATTCTGTTGATTTGGGGTGGAGAGTTCTGTAGATGTCTATTAGGTCTGCTTGGTGCAGAGCTGAGTTCAATTCCTGGATATCCTTGAGAACTTTCTGTCTCGTTGATCTGTCTAATGTTGACAGTGGGGTGTTAAAGTCTCCCATTATTATTGTGTGGGAGTCTAAGTCTCTTTGTAGGTCTCTAAAGACTTGCTTTATGAATCTGCGCACTCCTGTCTTGAGTACACATATATTTAGGATAGTTAGTTCTTCTTGTTGATTTAATCCCTTTACCATTATGTAATGGCCTTGTCTCTTTTGATCTTTGCTGGTTTAAAGTCTGTTTTATCGGAGACTAGGATTGCAACCCCTGCCTTTTTTTGTCTTCCATTTGCTTGGTAGATCTTCCTCCATCCCTTTATTCTGAGCCTATGTGTGTCTCTGCACGTGAGATGGGTTTCCTGAATAGAGCACACTGATGGGTCTTGATTCTTTATCCAATTTGCCCGTCTGTGTCTTTTAATTGGAGCATTTAGCCCATCTACATTTAAAGTTCATATTGTTATGTGTGAATTTGATTCTGTCATTTTGATGTCGGCTGGTTATTTTGCTCATTAGTTGATGCAGTTTCTTCCTAGCCTTGATGGTCTTCACAATTTGGCATGTCTTTGCAGGCTAGCTGTTGTTCCTTTCCATGTTTAGCACTTCCTTCAGGAGCTCTTTTAGAGCAGGCCTGGTGATGACAAAATCTCTCAGAATTTGCTTGTCTGTAAAGGATTTTATTTGTCCTTCACGTATGAAGCTTAGTTTCGCTGGATATGAAATTCTGGGTTGAAAATTCTTTTCTTTAAGAATGTTGAATATTGGCCCTCAGTCTCTTGTGGCTTGTAGATTTTCTCCAAGAGATCTGCTGTTAGTCTGATGGGCTTCCTTTTGTGGGTGACCCAATCTTCTCTCTGGCTACCCTTAACACTTTTTCCTTCATTTCACCTTTGGTGAATCTGACAGTTGATGTGTCTTGGAGTTGCTCTTCTCGAGGTGTGTCTTTGGGGCATTCTCTGTATTTCCTGAATCTGAATGTTGGACTGCCTTGATAGATTTGGGAAGTTCTCCTGGATAATAGTTCCTGTCTCCCCATCACTTTCAGGTACACCAATCAGATGAAGATTTGGTCTTCTCACATAGTCTCATATGTTTTGGAGGCTTTGTTCATTTCTTTTATTATTTTTTTCTCTAAACTTCTCTTCTCACTTAATTTCATTCATTTGATCTTCCATCACTGATACCCTTTCTTCCAGTTGATCAAATCAGCTACGGAGGCTTGTGCATTCATCACGTAGTTCTCGTGCCATGGTTTTCAGCTCCACCAGGTCCTTTAAGGACTTCTCTGCATTGGTTATTCTAGTTAGCCATTTATCTATTTTTTTCAAGGTTTTTAACTTCTTTGCCATGGTTTCAAACTTCCTCCTTTAGCTCGGAGTAGTTTGATCATCTGAAGCCTTCTTCTCTCAAGTCGTCAAAGTCATTCTCCATCCAGCTTTGTTCCATTGCAGATGAGGAGCTGCGTTCCTTTGGAGGAGGAGAGGTGCTCTGATTTTTAGAGTTTCAAGTTTTTCTGCTGTTTTTTCCCAATCTTGCTGGTTTTATCTACCTTTGGTCTTTGATGACGGTGACGTACAGTTGGGGTTGTGGTATGGATGTCCTTTCTGTTTGTTAGTTTTCCTTCTAACAGTCAGGATCCTCAGCTGCAGGTCTGTTGGAGTTTGCTGGAGGTCCACTCCAGACCGTTTCCCTGGGTATCAGCAGTGGAGGCTGCAGAACAGCAGGTATTGGTGAACAGTAAATGTTGCTGCCTGATCGTTCCTCTGAAAGTTTTGACTCAGAGGAGTACCCAGCCATGTGAGGTGTCAGTCTGCACCTACTGGGGTGTGCCTCCCAGTTAGGCTATGTGGGGTTCAGGGACCCACAGTTAGGCTATGCGGGGTTCAGGGACCCACTTGAGGAGGCTGTCTGTCCGTTCTCAGATCTCAAGCTGCGTGCTGGGAGAACCATTATTCTCTTCAAAGCTGTCAGACAGGGACATTTAAGTCTGCATTGGTTTCTGCTGCCTTTTGTTTGGCTATGCCCTGCCCCCAGAGTTGGAGTCTACAGAGGCAGGCAGGCCTCCTTGAGCTGCAGTGGGCGCCACCCAGTTCGAGCTTCCCGGCCACTTTGTTTACTTACTCAAGCCTCAGCAATGACGGGCGCCCATCCCCCAGCCCCGCTGTTGCCTTGCAGTTTGATCTCAGACTGCTGTGCTAGCAATGAGTGAGGCTCCATGGGTGTAGGCCCTCCAAGCCAGGTGTCTGATATAATCTCCTGGTGTGCCGTTTGCTAAGACCATTGGAAAAGCGCAGTATTAGTGTGGGAGTGACCTGATTTTCCAGGTGCCATCTGTCACCCCTTTCTTTGAATAGGGAAGGGAATTCCCTGACCCCTTGTGCTCCCTGGGTGAGGCAATGCCTCACTATGCTTTGGCTCATGCTCGGACAAGGACAAGGACTGCACCCCTTGTCCTGCACCCACTGTCTGACACGCCCCAGTGAGATGAATCCGGTACCTCAGTTGGAAATGCAGAAATCCCCTCTCTTCTCTGTGGCTCACACTGGGAGCTGTAGACTGGAGCTGTTCCTGTTCAGCCATCTTGGCTTCACCCCCCTTCTCTAACTTTTGACAGAAAAGTGTTTGGAATCAGAGTTTTTATCTAATTTTTCAGATCCTACATTGCCACCTAGTAAGATAGGATTTTTCTCTGTGTAGAGCCTTGTCAGCCCTTTGCCCATAATGTCTAGTTTCTAACTTTCTCTTCCTCCCATGTCCCACTAATAATTATAAGACTCTGTGTCCCATCTGTAAGCAGAGAATCTCCACTTTCAACAGTCAACAAGATGCTGCCCTTGAGAAACAAATTCCAACCTCGTTGCTGAAGTTTTTATAAAAGAAGGAAACGAATGGAATCTTTTTTTTTTCTTTTTTATCTTTGAGGCAACTGTTCTGCATCCAGCTACATTGATATCTAAATAAGAAGAGAATGTTAAGTTTCAAAGTCAATTCATCTTATTTATGAGGATGTCAATGTTTTGCTAGGACCAGCGTAAGGGAAGCCAGGAATAATATAAAGACTCAAACTCTATTAAAGACTCTTGCTGCAATCTAACTACTGCATAATCTCTCTTTGGCTTCCCACATACCTGGAAGTTTTTGGGTTGAATGGGCTTAGGAGACAAACAAGGAATTTTAAATATATATATATATATATATATATAATTTTATATATCAATAATGAATTAGGAATTATATGTATACACAAACATATATACATGCATACACATATATGTTTATACATATATGTATGTAAACTACGTACGTGTGTATATATATACACACATTTATAGACAGAGCATGCATATATACATATATATACACACTCACTTATATATATGTGTGCATACATGTGTGTATATATATACACATCTGTTATATATACACAGACATAAGTGTGGGTATGTGTATACCTATATACGTACATACACACATACCATCTATATACACATACCAGAGTGTATAGGTGTACATCCATGAATCCTGGGTATTACATATGGGCATATTACATATGTGCATGTTACATATATATACACACATACATATGTGTGTGTATGTGCATATGTATATATACACACATACATATGTGTGTGTATGTGCATATGTATATATACACACATATAGATATATATACACACATATACATATGTATGAACACAAGTGTAAAGCTTCAGCAAAATTTTAGTATCTAAAAACAGACCGTTTTGCCAGCAAATTGCTGCAAGATTTGAGAGCTATTAATGCACAGATTAAATCAATGGGTGCATTACAGCAAGGTCCGCCATTCCTGGCAGCCATTCCAAGTGATTGACCTCCCATGGTAGTAGATCTTAAAGATTATTTCCTTACTATACCCTTACATGAGAAGGATAAGCAAACTTTTACCCCAAAGCATGCTCACCGGTCCTACGCTACTGCAGCGTTTTGTAGGACAGTCCTTAAAGAAGCCTCGCAATATATTTCCTACTGCCTACCTCATTCATTATATGGATGAAATCCTTTTGGCTGCTCCAATGGAAGAGTTATTACCCCAATTGTTGAGAGAAGCAAAACAGGGTGAGATCTCAAAATAGTTCAAGAACATGTAGAAACAACCTCCCCATACCAATACTTAGGCACTATTGTTACTGAAACAAATGTTCGACCTCAGAAAATAGTCCTCCGTACGGACAGATTACAAACCTTCAATGATTTCCAACAACTTTTAGGAGATATAAATCGGCTGTGCCCAATCCTAGGTATTGCTACTCATCAACTCAAACACTCAGACACTCCATGGAAATTCTTCATTAGGGGCAATGGGCTTAGGAGACAAACCAGCTGCTTCAGCAACTTACTAAGGAAACAGAAGCTGAGTTACAGCTTGTGGAGCAGATTCATCAGCAATCACATGCCTGCCAGCTACAGCCGCAAAAGCTCTTGGTTCCCTTTATTCTTTCTACCCCCCATTCTCCAACAGGACTTTTAGGCCAGATCATAGAAAAATATGTAATTGTAATAGAATGGCTTTTTTTGAAATTCAATCAGAGAGTAAAGTCTCTACAAGTTTATCTTTCTTTAACTACTCAGTGTATAACAAGGGGTAGGGATAGATCAAAATCGCTTAAGAGACATGATCCAGACAAAATTACTGTTCTCCTTTTAGAGTCAGTCTAAAAGCATGAGGAGAAATATTGGATTCCCAACAACAGGCTGCAGCATGGTAAATGTTGACTGTTGGCAAATTGCTCTTTCAGATTGTGTAGGAATAATACATACACATTGTCCATCAGACAAAATTTTGCAATTTTAAAAGTTCAACCTTTCATCTTCCCCGTGATTACTCGTCACAAGCTCATTTCAGGCAGCCAGACCTACTTGCTGATGGCTCTTACAAAGGTCGCAAAGCTACTTATGGTGCTAACCATGCTCAAATAATAAAAAACCCCAGAGTTTCAGCTCAACGCTCAGAACTAATGGCGGCAGTTATTCAGGCTTTAGAGCTCACAGCTTCATCTCTTATTAACACTCTCTGTGATTCAGCCTATGTTGTAAATGTAGCCGGTCATATTGGGACTGCCACTATTAAAAGTACCCTAGAACCAGAGCTGTTTAACTTGTTTCTAAGACTTCAACAAGCTGTTTGCTCTTGTGCTGCTTTTTATATTTCTCATATTTGCTCTCCCACACAACTCCTTACACCACTATTTCTAGGTAATGATAGAGCCAATAAATTGATTAGTTCTGCACTTCAACAAGCTCAACCTTCTCATGTATTACTGCATCAAAACTCTGCCTTTACTCGCATGTTTCATTTGCCTAACAGCCAGGCTGCAGCCTATGCAAGCCTGTCCTCCTTGTCAGCATGTCACTGGAGTCACACCCATAGAAGGCTGTAACCCATGAGACTTAGCTTCAAATGAAATCTGACAGATGGATCTTACTCACAAAGCTGCCGTTGGCAAGTTCTCCCTTGTTTGTGTGACTATAGACACTTATTCTCATACGCGGCATGCTACCTGCAAACCAGGTGAGACAGCTGGTTATGTATAATGACATTGTCTGTCATCATTTGCTCATATGGGGGGTCTGTAAACAATTAAAAACTGACAATGGACACGCTTATGTTAGTCACGCTTTTTAAATTTTTTACAGATATGGTCAATCACTCATAAAACAGGAATTCCTTACAACCCCCAAGGACAAGGAATTATAGAGCGGGCAAATCAAACATTACAAGGTGTGCTGAAAAAGACAGAAAGGGGAAACAAGAGACCAGTTACCCCCTCAAACAAAATACCTTTACTTTTACTTTAATTTTTTTTTTTACTTATTTACTTTAAATTTTTTGACTCCTGGCACAGATAGTAAGACTACGGCAGAACGACACTGGTAAATGTTATAGGGAAAAAGGAAAGTATACCCAAAAATATTATGAAAATCCCCCTAAGGACGATGGAAAGGCTCAGTAGATTTACTGAGGTAAGGACGAGGGCATGCTTGTGTTTTTACAGGAGGTGGATAATCTATGTGGGTGCCCTCAATGTGTTTGTGACCATGTAAAGGGAGACTGGAGAGAGCCATGGATCCCAACTATGGATCCGACTCTTTCATTACAAGCCATGAGTCAGTTGAAATTGCTGGAGCACCACGGTCAGGCAAACACCCCTGACCTCACGTTTATGGCCACGCTACCTGTAACATCCTTTGCAGTAGGTTTTCCTTGTGCAGAGACAAACACATATTGGACATATATTCCCAATCCCCCAGTATTATCAACTGTAATTTGGAGTGACATTCCCCCTGACATCTGTCATGATCAGGAAGCACGGGCACCAGGACCCCTAACACCCCCTGACAAAGAGTAATTAGACTCTCAGAACAATGATTATCAATTATGCGGCTCCATTGGAGGGACTTCCTTTATGCGTCACCCAGGGTACATCACTCAACTGCAGTGGCCTTGCAAATTAATCCCAAGTATGGCTGAGTTACCATGGAAAAAAAGATGAACCTATTAGGCCTTAGCTCTGTTAACATCACTGGTGTAGCTACTAATCACTCCCAGCCCCATCCCCCAAATTGTATTAATTATTCAGAATGGGCTCCCTTTGATAATTCTTACCCCCCTCTTTGAACCCAGTGTCTTGGCCCCCAACTAGACAAAAGTACATGCTAATGGGAGACATTATTTTCTGGGTCCGTGTGGACATTTAGATGGGAGAGATGAGAATCCGACCTCGTGGCATAAACTTCGCTGACACTGGTCAGCATCTCTTCACTATATTGCGCTGGGATTCAATCCCAATCTGCGGCAAGGTTCACTTGGCATGAGACAGGCTTTAGCCCACCTTTGCCTCAATGGCATTACCAAGGAAAGAGAGGTCCAATTCAGGAGTCGATAGGGAAGGCAGCACTCTGCTATATGAATGGCAGCATTTGTGTCAGAACACTGTCTAATTACAGTAATTGTGCTGAACAGAGTTTTAATCTTAGCCTTGTAGAAAACATTACCACTCAATTACAATTTGTGTTTTTAAACTTATGTTTTTCGAACAGCAAAAAGGACCAACTCCAGGTAAACGATGCCCAATTGACTTGTGATTCCTGCCAACTGTTTTATTCCCTTAATCATAGCACAGTACAAACATGCAGCATAACCACCCTAGTAATTCTAGGTCACTATCCTGGATTATGGATTCCTGTAAATCTCTCTGAGCCTTGGGTGGCCACCTCTGACTTCCGTTTTGTAAACTTTTTTTCTTACTCAGCTTATTCCCTGTGCTTGCAGAGCTTTAGGCATGAAAATTTTTGTAATTTTCCTTAGGTAAGTTAATCACTTCTGTTGTGGTGTGCTTAGTAGCAATGTGCAGCTCCATTCAAACAGCTCAATGTGTAGAAAATTGGATGTGTACAGCCGACCATGCATGGATGCTTAAAAATAAACCTAACACTGAGATACACACAGAAGTAGCAATGTTGAAGACTACAGTTCTGTGGCTAGGAAACCAAGAACAAACTTGTAGTTGCGGCAGCAATTGCATTGTCATTTTAAGCATACTCATATTTGTGTAATCAATTTGGAAGAAAACCAAAGGGAATATCCATGGAAACTTGATTTACAAAGCAAAATTCTTAATTTGAATAAGCATACCCAAGTATTTCAGCCATCTCTGAGAACTTGGGCAGAACTTCTGCAAGACTTAGAGAGCCTTAACCTTTGGACCTCCTCCAAACATCACCTCAATGTCTTTTTTGTGATTATCAGAGTAATGTTATTATGTCTCTGTTTTATGTTCATTGTCTGTAAAAGCAGCTGGACCACCAAAAAGCAGTTGAGAGCTGCACAGCCTGCAATTATCTTTACTCAATTAATGCAAAAACAAAAAGAAGAAGACGTTGGAGGCCAAACGAATGAGGGTTGTGACCAACTCAGTAATGACTGGAGGGTCTATGAACAGAGATGGAACTGTTCTCATGAAAGCAGCATGTTGGCAACCTGACACACCACGTCTGGTGCCAGAAGGAATGCCGAAGGCAGTCATACCTCAAGCACAGTATTTCTTGTGGTAATATATAGGAACATCTGAAGCCTGTAGTATAAAGAAAGCAGTTATGTGAGGCTGTGATAAATCAAGAAGCTGACCAACAATTACGTTTCCTCCCTGTTGATTCTGCCTAATAAATATCAAGGCCTGTAGAAGCTCAAGGCCTTTGCTGACTAGAAGAAATGAGCCCCCTGTCCCCTGTTTTAAAACAGGTCTTTTTTGTCTTTGTCTCCATTTCTACATTCAAACCCCTTCGTTTCATCCCATAGTAACTGACTGCCCCATTGTCTCTGTTAAAAATTAAAAACAAAAAAAAAAAAAAAGAAAAGAAAAGAAAAAGGTGCGCTTTTTTGGCAGGCACATGTAATCCAAGCTACTCAGGAAACTGAGGCAGAAGAATCCCTTCAACATAATAGACAAAAGTTGCAGTGGGCTGAAATCACGCCTTTGCACACCAGACTGGGTGACAAGGTGTGACTCCATCTCAAAAAAAGCAAAAGAACAAAACAAAATAAAACAAAACTATGTTCTGGTTAAGAGAACCAAAAAAAAAAAAAAAAAGAAAAAGAAAAAAACAAGCTGCACGCTGAGAAAAATTTAGGAAACACATCTGAAAAGTGACTTTTATGCACAACATACAAAGAAATAAGATGACCCAATTAATAAGTAGAGGCCTGAATAGATACATCACCAAAAAAGACATGGAGATGGAAAACCTGGCACACAAAATACTCCTTGCTGAGCCTCTGTTACTTCTTCTGAAGGCTGAGGCTCCAAGCCATTTCCTGAGGAGCAGCAGTGGCTGCCAGAGTGGCAGTGGCTCCAAAGATCATCCCCACCTACGCCAGCTCTACCCTTCCTCCAGGTTCCAAGGATTCCCCAGCCATTGAACATGCTCACCAGGAAAGAGCCAGAAGCTGGATATTTTATTTCACAACTTTTCTTAAAATTCTGGATGCCAACAGGTATCCTTTGGTTGGAAGTTTTATATTTATCCTAACAATCTTGAGGCACTGACAAGTATAAGGAAAGATGGTTTTCAACCTACATTTGATTCCATAAAGAACTAAAAGAACTGGCGTGGCCAGGCATGGTGGCTCACACCGGTAATCCCAGCATTTTGGGGGGGCTGAGCCAGGTGGATATCCTAAGGTCAGGTGTTTGAGATCATCCTGGTCAACATGGTGAAACAAGCTCTCTGCTAAAAATGTAAAAAATTAGCCGGTAGTGGTGGCTGGGTCCATAAACTCTGATTCTCAGGAAACTAAGACAGGAGAATTGCATGAACCCGGGAAGCTGAGGTTACCAAAGGTGAGATCATGTCATTGCACCCCAGCCATTTGAAGAGACCAAGACTCCATCTCAAAACAAACAAACTAACAAAAAAGCAAAACAGAACAAAACAAAACAAACAATAAAAGGATTCAATTACATTTTTAGGCAGTTATTTTAGAATGCTTGGTACAATGCATTACTATTTTGGTATTCCCAAGACAGAAAACACAGTAACAGTAGTAAGTAAAAGCCAAATAGCCAGTCATTACAAATTCATGGGATTAATTTCATCTGTCATTCTTTGTGGCTTTTATTTAAAACGTGTAATGCTGAAACAATTACTTGTGATATCTAAATGCAAAAAGAAACAACAGTTAGTGAACCATTACTAAATGAATCTCAGTCTTCAAATTTGACTCTGATGCAGTGGAATGTTTTGTGAAAGATGAAAAACTAACAGACCAAACACATGTGATTTCAAATTTTGGCCTACTTTTGTAGAAGCAGATTTAAGAGCCAAGACCATCATAGTTCTAATTTTTATCAGTGATTCAGCATTGCAAGATATGTAGTGAAGCTGAAATCAGAGCTTGTTTTCAATTACAACAGAAACTAGTTTGTACTCTGGACATTCGTGTTGCTCCCTTGAAATCCGTAAAGAAATCACTTGATTGAAAGGGACTTTTACACAGGGAAAAATCACGCTAATACACCACATTGTCTTATTAGCTACAGTTCACTATTTTATTGTAGTCACCATGAGATTAGAAAAAATAGCAGATAAATGACTATGTGCACTAGAATAATTTTATTATTTTTTACTAAGTAGAGCTGGGAGTACGTTTTTTAAAATTGGTTTTCTGTGGCACAACACACGTATGCTTTTTGGCGGCAACCATAGATTAATGAACAAACAATGACAACAAAATCATGCTCAACAATACCTGCCATTCGGGGAAGGCAAATTAAAATAAAAGTGAGAGCGCTAAACAGCTATACTATGTCTAAATTTATTTTTAAATATAATCAAAACTGCAACAGAAAATCTCATCCATTGTTGAGCTGAAGGAATGCATAATTGTACAGCAACTTTAAAATATGGTTGTTTTCTTCTGCCACAGTTTGGCAGTTTTTTTCCAAAGGTAAACATGGTCTCATCATATAGGCTAACAATTGCACACTTAGGTATCTAGACAACTGACTTGGAAACTCACATCTAACCAACAACCTCATGCATTTATGTATAACTGCTCTCTTGACAGTGGCCAAATATTTTAAGGAATCAGGATGCCCTTCAATATTAACCAAGACAGGTAAATTCATAAAATGAAATACTATTCATCAAAAGAAAAGGAGTGATTTATGAAGTCATGCAAAGCCATGGATGAATCGGGCATAAATAAAGCTAAGTGATAAGAGCCACTCTGAAGAGATGACATATTGTATGATTTCATTTCTATTACGTTACAGAGAAGAAATGTTTCTAGAGACAGTAAGCAGACTTGTAATTTACAGTTGTTTTTAGTGGGCAGGTAGTGAGCTGAAAAGGAGAATGCAATGATGGAAAGAAGCACAAATGGGCCAGTTGAGAAGGGACTCATTCTGCTTGATGAGATCATGCTGAGTGTGTGGAAGAGCCAGGAGTGTGTATACTGGCGTGAATAAATAAATAGGCTTCTACTCATGATAGGAGAGGAGCGTCTTCTTTCATCACACGTGCAACTAATTTAGGACAATTTCTGAGGAAGCTTTTGTTGTAAGTGGAAAAACATACATAAACAAATGTACCACTTCAAACATTTTTGAGTGTATAATTTGGAAGCATTAACTGTGCTCAAATTATGCAACCATCACCACCATTTCACAATGTACAAGGGTTCCAATTTATCCACATACTCTCAAACCTTTCTTCAAAAAAAAAAGAAAAATTCCAATGGCGATAAAGCAGTAATCTCATTGTGGTTTAGATATTCATGTATTAAGTGCTTAGTGATTTTGAACATTTTTCATGTTCATATTGGCTATGGATTTGTAAATGATTTCTTGGCTATATCACTGAATGAACACAAAACATAAGAAAAAATAGATCAGTTGAGCTTCTTCAAAACTAAACACTTTCGTGCATTAAAGGACACTGTCAGTATAGTGGAAAGAAAACCAACAGCATGGGAGAAAATATTTGCAAGTCATATATATGGCATATATTCAAATCGACCACTTGGATCTCTTCCAAATGCACTCTTCATTTTTTCTTACTCTAAAACATTTTAAGTAAACATCCACTTTTTCTGTAAAACCTTTCTCAGTCTCCTTTGCTACTTTATTCCCCTCAGTCAAATTCTTTCTTCTGAGGAGACAAGAGTTGACGTTACTGCAGACCGTGATAGATTTGACGCCAGTAACTCAGATAAGTTCCACTGGTAACAGGTCGAGGAGCTGCTGGACAGGGTGGCATGAGTTCATGTCTAATGTGTGGCTGCCCTGGCCGCAGGCAGTTCTGGACTGTGGAGGGACCAGAACCCCATGCTACAAGCACTCTGTGGAAAGAGAGCTCACCTTGCTGAGGGAATGCTGAGGAAGAAATTTTGTCTTTTTAGTGAGGTCAAATTCCTTCACATAATATACAATTAACTGTTTCTTAATGAATTCCTTAGTGATCCTTAGTATGTGCATGTGTGTGTGCGACTACCGCATCTTAGTTCCAAATTACTTTCATTATTCCAAAAGGAAATACCCTACTTATTAAGAAGCTCCTACCCAATCTGTCCTCTTTCTGACACCAGCAACCAATAATCTGCATTTTATCTCTGTGGATTTACCTATTCTAAATATTTATATAAATAAAATCAGACATTATGTGACTTTTGCGTTCAGATTCTTGAGCCAAAATTTAAGTTTCTTCACATTGTAGCATTAGAGTTGTAATCCTTTTCACAGCTGAATAGTATGCCGTTGTATGGACATGCTACATTTTGTTTCTTATTTTCTGTTGGTGGACATTTATTTGGTGTGTTTGCAGATTTTAGTTATTGTGAATGCTGCTATGAACATATGTATACATGTTTTTGTTTGAATGCCTCTTTTACACTTTTTGTGTATATAGCTTGGAGTTGATTTCGGGGGGTCTATGGTAATTTTATATTTAGCTTTTGCAGAACCACCAAACTATTTTCCACAGCAGCTGCAGCATTTTTCTTTCACATATTCCCACTTCCCACTTCCATTTCAACAACTGTTAGCTTTTTTTTTTTTTTTGGCAATTATAATGGGTGTGAAGAGGTATCTTACTGTAGTTTTGACTTGCATTTCCCCTAGGTTAAAATGTGCAGGAGGCATAAGAGTTGGAGGAGAAAGAGGAAGGCTGAGGACAGCCATGTGGAGATGACAGGCAAGCTCCAGGGGAGACAGTGGCTGTGGCAAACTCTGCCCGGTCTCAGCTCCAGCAGTGAATGGAAAGCGAGCCCATGATTGTAGTGTGGATTTTCCCACAATCTAGCTGTTTTGGCAAGGAGAGTGTGTGATTTGGGATACTGCGCCCCCTCTTCTCCTAGGTCCCCTATAATTCAGTCCTCACTAGGCACCTGCCTGGAGCCAACCTGGTCTCTGCTCCCAGACAAAGGAGACCCTCATGCCCTGGGAACCTGATTCTTGTGGTCACTAATGGACACAGGCCTGGAGGGAGGAGCACAGCCCATATGTGCTACAACAAAGACTGTAAAGTACAGAAGTGGACACTACATTTAGCCCAGTCACCCCAGGCCACATGAACCAGGCTCGCCACTCACGGGCCTCAGCCTCCCTCTTTGAGAAAGGAACTGCCACAACCATCAATCTCAACAGCCTTTCCAGGATTCAATAGGACAAGCAATTTGGAATTCTGCTGATTTTAAATGCTGCTGTCATTCCAGATCTCACACAACCCTAGCACCAGAGACTGAAGTCAGAGTCTGCAGGTTGCTTTCTCCTGCTGGTGTGGGAGAGTGTGCCAACTCAGTCTCCACTTGTGGCTGGTACACAGAGTGCTTGACCACCAACATTTAATTATTTCCACTTTTACCTCTAAGTTTTAACAAAGTATGTCTGTGGTGTAAGCCGTCACTAACTTCCCTTCCTTTGGACCTTCCAGAGACTACCTCAAAACACCTCCCACTCTCAAACACAAGCTACTGTGGATTTGGTTAGCTCCGGGTTGACGTTTAGAAAAGCTGTGGCCTCAGAAGGCAACTTCCTCTGGCTCCAAATCTACGAGGCTGCACAATGAGCATTAAGATGGTCCTGAGCTTAGACCCAGAAAAGTTCTGGGTGCAAGGCTCAGTCCTCCCTTCTGCAAAAAAGAGTGATGACCTAATACACTAGCCAGATGCCCCGTGCCTTCTGTAACCCTAAACTTCAACGTAACATTAACCCTAACCCAGCCAGGTGTAGAACCAAGATGGCCGAATAGGAATTGCTGTAGTCTACAGCTCACAGTGTGAGCGACACAGAAGATGAGTGATTTTTGCATTTCCATCTGAGGTGCCAGGTTCATCTCACTAGGGATTGCCAGACAGTGGGTGCAGGACTGTGGTTGCAGTGCACTGTGCTCCAGCAGAAGCAGGGCGAGGCATTTCCTCACTCAGGAAGTGGAAGGGGTAAGGGAGTTCCCTTTCTTAGTCAAATAAAGGGGTGACAGACGGCACCCGGAAAATTGGGTCACTCCTACCCTACTACTGTGTTTTCAGATAGGCTTAAATAGTGGCACACCACGAGATTATATCCCGCACATGGCTTGGAGGGTCCTATGCCTACGGAGTCCCACTGACGGCTAGCACAACAATCGGAGCTCAAACATTAAGGCGGCAGCAAGCCTGGGGGAGTGGGTGCACTATTGACCAGGCTTGATTAGATTAACATAGCAACTGGGAAGCTCGAAATTGTTGGAGGCCACCACAGCGCATGAAGTCCTGACTGCCTCTGTAGGCTCCACCTCTGGGGGCAGGGCAGAGACAAACAAAAAGACAGCAGTAACCTCTGCAGGCTTCATTGTCCCTGTCTGACAGCTTTGAAGAGAGTAATGTTTCTCCCTGCATGCAGCTGGAGATCTGAGAATGTGCAGACTGCCTCCTCAAGTGGGTCCCTGAACTCTGAGCAGCCTAACTGGCAGGCACCCGCCAGTAGGCACAGACTGACATCTCACATAGCCAGGTACTCCTCTGAGACAATACTTCCAGAAGAATGTATAGGCAGCAGCATTTGAGGTTCACCAAGGTCCGCTGTTCTACAGCCACCGCTGTTCTGCAGCCACCGTGGTGGATACCCAGCCAAACACGGTCTGATGTGGACCTCTAGGAAACTCCAATGGACCTGCAGCTGAGTGTCCTGTCTGTTAGAAGGAAAACTATCTAACAGAAAGGACATACACACCAAAAACCCTTCCGTACATCAAAATTATCAAAGACCAAAAGCAGATAAAACCACAAAGATGGCAAAAAAAACAAAGCAGAAAAACTGGAAACTCTAAAAAGCAGGGCACCACTCCTCCTCCAAAGGAACGCAGCTCCTCACCAGCAATGGAACAAAGCTTGATGGAGAGTCACCTTGATGAGTTGAGAGAAAAAGACCTCAGACCACCAAACTGCTCCGAGCTACAGGAGGAAATTCAAACCAATGGTAAAGAATTTAAAAACTGTGAAAAAAAAAAAAAACAAGATGAATTGATAACTAGAATAACCAATGCACAAAAGTCCTTAAAGGAGCTTATGGAGCTGAAAGCCAAGGCTCGAGCACTTCGTGAATAATGCAAAAGTCTAAGGAGCTGATGCAATCAACAGGAAGAAAGGGTATCAGTGATAGAAGAAGAAATGAATGAAATAAGGTAATAAGGGAAGTTTAGAGAAAAAAGAATAACAAGAAATGAACAAAGGCTCCAAGAAATATGGGACTATGTGAAAAGACCAAATCTACGTCTGATTGTTGTACCTGAAAGTGACGGGGAGAAAGGAAACAAGATGGAAAACACTCTGCAGGATATTATCCTGGAGAACTTCCCCAATCTAGCTAGGCAGGCCAACATTGAGATTCAGGAAATACAGAGAACACTACAAAGATAATCCTGAAGAAGAGTAACTCCAAGACACATAATTGTCAGATTCACCAAAGTTGAAATGAAGGAAAAAATGCTAAGGGCAGCCAGAGAGAAAGGTCGGGTTACCAACAAAGTGAAGCCTATCAGACTAATAGTGGATCTTTCGGCAAAAACTCTACAAGCCAGAACAGAGGGGGGCCAATATTCAACATTCTTAAAGACAAGAATTTTCAACCCAGAATTTCATATCCAGCCAAACTAAGCTTCATAAGTGAAGGACAAATAAAAGACTTTGGTTACAAGCAAATGCTGAAATTTTGTCATCATCAGGCCTGTCCTAAAAGAGCTCCTGAAGGAAGCACTAAACATGGAAAGGAAAAACTGGTAACAGGCAATGCAAAAATATGCCAAAATGTAAAGACCGTCAAGGCTACGAAGAAACTGCATCAACTAACGAGCAAAATAATCAGCTAAAATCATAGTTACAGGACCAAATTCACACAAAACAATATTAACTTTAAATGTAAATTGGCTAAATGCTCCAATTATAAGACACAGACTTGCAAATTGGATAAAGAGTCAAGACCCATCAGTGTGTTGTATGCATGCAGGAAAGCCATCTCACGTGCAGAGACACACATAGGCTCAAAATAAAGGGACGGAGGAAGATCTACCAAGCAAATGGAAAACGAAGAAAGGCAGGAGTTGCAATCCTAGCCTCGAATAAAACAGACTTTAAACCAAAAAAGATGAAAAGGGACTAAGAAGGCCATTACAAAGTGGTTAAGGGTTCAATTCAGCAAGAAGAGCTAACTATCTTAAATATATATACACCCAATACAGGAGCACCCAGATTCATAAAGTAAGTACTTAGTAACCTAGAAAGAGTCTTAGACTCCCACACAGTAATATTGGGAGACTTTAACACCCCACTGTGAACATTAGACAGATCAATGAGACAGAAAGTTAACAAGGATACCCAGGAATTGAACTCACCTCTGCACCAAGCAGACCTAATAGACATCTACAGAACTCTCCACCCTAAATCAACAGAATATACATTTTTTTCTGCACCACACCACACCTATTCCAAAATTGACCACATAGTTGGAAGTAAAGCGCTCCTCAGCTAATGTAAAAGAACAGAAATTATAACAAAGTGTTTCTCAGACCACAGTGCAATCAAACTAGAACTCAGGATTAAGAAATTAACTGAAAACGTTCAACTACATGGAAACTGAACAACATGCTCCTGAATTACTACTGAGTACATAACAAAATGAATGCAGAAATAGATATTCTTTGAAACCAAGGAGAACTAAGACACAACATACCAGAATCTCTGGGATGCATTCAAAGCAGTGTGTAGAGGGAAATTTATAGCACTAAATGCCAAGAAGAGAAAGCAGGAAAGATCCAAAATTCACACCCTAACATCACTATTAAAAGAACTAGAAAAGCAAGAGCAAACACATTCAAAAACTAGAAGAAGGCAAGAAATAACTAAAATCACAGCAGAGCTGAAGGAAATAGAGACACAAAAAACCCTTCAAAAAATTAATGAATGCTGGAGCTGGTTTTTGGAAAAGATCAACAAAATCCATAGACTGCTAGGGAGATTAATAAAGAAGAAAAGGGAGAAGAATCAATAAATGCAATAAAATATAATAAAGGTGATATCACCACCCATCCCACAGAAATGAAAACTACCATCAGAGAATACTGCAAACACCTCTATGCAAATAAACTTGAAAATCTAGAAGAAATGGTTAAATTCCTCAACACATAAAACACCCAAGACTAAACCAGGAAGAAGTTGAACCTCTGAATGGACCAATAACAGGATCTGAAATTGTGGCAATAATCAATAGCTTACCAAGCAAAAAAGTCCAGGACAAGATGCATTCACAGCCCAATTCTACCAAAGGTACAAGAAGGAGCTGGTACCATTCCTTCTGAAACTATTCCAATCAATAGAAAGAGATGGAATCCTCCTTCACTCATTTTATGGGGCCAGCATCATCCTCGTACCAAAACCTGACAGAGACACAAGCAAAAAAGATAATTTTAGACCAATATCCTTGATGAAAATTGATGCAAAAATCCTCAATAAAAAGAGGCAAACCGAATTCAGCAGCACATCAAAAAGCTTATCCACCATGATCAAGTGGGCTTCATCCCTGGGATGCAAGGCTGGTTCAACATATGCAAATCAATAAACGTAATCCAGCATATAAACAGAACCAAAGACAAAAACCACATGATTATTCTAGTAGTTGCAGAAAAGGCCTCTGACAAACTACAACAACGTTTCAAGCTAAAAACTCTCAATAAGTTAGGGATTGATGGGACGTATCTCAAAATAATAAGAGCTATCTATGACAAACCCACAGCCAATATCATACTGAAAGGGCAAAAACTGGAAGCATTCCCTTTGAAAACATGTAGAAGGCAGGGATGCTCTCTCTCACCACTCCTATTTAACGTAGTGTTGGAAGTTCTGGCCAGAGCAGTTAGGCTGAAGAAGGAAATAAAAGGAATTCAATGAGGAAAAGGGGACGTCAAATTGTCCCTGTTTGCAGATGATATGATTGTATATCTAGAAAACCCCATTGTCTCAGCCCAAAATCTCCTTAAGCTGATAAGCAACTTCAGCAAAGTCTCAGGATACAAAATCAATGTACAAAATCACAAGCATTCTGATACACCAATAACAGAGAAACAGAGAGCCAAGTGATGAGTGAACTCCCATTCACAATTGCTTCAAAAAGAATAAAATACCTAGGAATCCAACTTACAAGGGATGTGAAGGACATCTTCAAGGAGAAATACAATCCACTGCTCAATGAAATAAAAGAGGATACAAACAAGTGGAAGAACATTCCATGCTCATCAGTAGGAAGAACCAATATCATGAAAATGGCAATACTGCCCAAGGTAATTTATAGATTCAATGCCATCTCCATCAAGCTACCAATGAGTTTCTTCGCACAATTGGAAAAAACTACTTTAAAATTCATATGGAACCAAAAAAGAGCCCACATCGCCAAGTCAAACCTAAGCCAAAAGAACAAAGCCGGAGGCATCATGCTACCTGACCTCAAACTATAATACAAGCCTGCAGTAACCAAAACAGCATGGTACTTCTACCAAAACAGAGATATTGATCAATGGAACAGAACAGAGCCATCAGAAATAATGCCACACTTTTAAACATCTGACCTTTGACAAACCTGACAAAAACAAGAAATGGGGAAACAATTCCCTATATAATAAATGGTGCTGGAAAAACTGGCTAGCCATATATAGAAAACTGAAACTGGATCCCTTCCTTTCACCTGATACAAAAATTACTTCAAGATGGATAAAACACTTACATTTTAGACCTAAAACCATAAAAACCCTAGAAGTAAACCTAGGAAATACCATTCAGGACTTCATGTCTGAAACACCAAAAGCAATGGCAACAAAAACAAAAATTGACAAATTGGATTTCATTAAACTAAAGAGCTTCTGCACAGCAAAAGAAACTACCAGCAGAGTGAACAGTCAAGCTAAAAAATGGGAGAAAATTTTCTCAACCTTCTCATCTGACAAAGGACTAATATCCATAATCTACAATGAACACAAACAAATTTACAAGAAATAAACAAACAACCTCATCAAAAAGTGGGCAAAGGATATGAACAGACACTTCTCAAAAGAAGACATTTATGCAGCAAAAAAACACACATGAAAAAATGCTCATCATCACTGGCCATGAGAGAAATGCAAATCAAAACCACAATGAGTTACCATCCCACACCAGTTAGATTGGCAATCATTTAAAAGTCAGGAAACAACAGGTGCTGGAGAGGATGTGGATAAATAGCAACAATTTTACACTGTTGATGGGACTGTAAACTAGTCCAGCCATTGTGGAAGTCAGTGTGGAGATTCATTATGAATCTAGAATGAGAAATACCATTTGACCCAGCCATCTCATTACTGGATATACATCCAAAGGATTGTAAATCATGCTGCTATAAGGACACATGAACTGGTATGTTTATTGCAGCACTATTAACAAGAGCAAAGACTTGGAACCAACCCAAATGTCCATCAACCATAGACTGGATTAAGAAAATGTGGCATATACACACCAGAGAATACTATGCAGCCATAAAAAATGATGAGATTATGTCCTTTATAGGGACACAGATGAAACTGGAAACCATCATTCTCAGCAAACTACTGCAAGAACAAAGAAAACAAACACTGCACGTTCTCACTCATAGGTGGGAATTGAACAATGAGAACAGATGGACACAGGAACGGGAATATCACACTCTGGAACTGTTGTGGGGTGGGTGGAGGTCAGAGGGATAGCATTAGGAGATATACCTAATGCTAAATGAAGAGTTAATGGGTGCAGCACACCAACATGACACTTATATACATATGTAACAAACCTGCATATTGTGTGCATGCATCCTAAAACTTAAAGTATAATAATAATTAAGTTAAAAAAAAACCTTAACTCAGACCCTACCCCTAATCATAATCAAGAATCTCTAACATTGAGAGCAACTCTAGCCACTAATATGACCCAATTGTCAACCCTACGCCTAGCCACTCACCAAAACCTAAACCCAAAAACAAATCCCAACGATAAATACTAAATCTAACAGCTAAACTTGAATTTAACCCTGACCCTGAAAATAACCATAATCCAAAGGTAATGCAAACATTAGAGAAAAATGAACTTCATATCTAAGCCTAAAACCTTTGCCCTAAAACCCTAAGCCAAAAAAAAAAAACAAAAACCCGAAACAAAAAACGCTATCTCCAACCCTAAAAAGCTAATGTTAACCCTAACACTAACAACAACCCCTAAATCTAACCCTAAATTCTACCTCCTAAACTTGCTTTCTGAACATGAACATAACATTCACATGAAGTCAAACAGTAACTCCTAACACAAACACTAAAACTCTTTTTACGAGCCTAACCCTACACCAAAACCACACCTAAACATAGCTGTTACATACTATTCATAGGGTTAAAGATGGGGCAAAGTTGGTGGCTTCTAGTGGATGTTCATGTTAGAGAACCTTGGTTAGGATTACGGGTAAGAGCTGGGTTACCGTTAATGCTACGTTGAAGTTTAGGGTTACAGAAGGCACGGGGCATCTGGCTAGTGTATTAGGTCATCACTCTTTTTTGCAGAAGGGAGGACTGAGCCTTGCACCCAGAACTTTTCTGCGTCTAAGCTCAGGACCATCTTAATGCTCATTGTGCAGCCTCGTAGATTTGGAGCCAGAGGAAGTTGCCTTCTGAGGCCACAGCTTTTCTAAACGTCAACCCGGAGCTAACCAAATCCACAGTAGCTTGTGTTTGAGAGTGGGAGGTGTTTTGAGGTAGTCTCTGGAAGGTCCAAAGGAAGGGAAGTTAGTGACGGCTTACACCACAGACATACTTTGTTAAAACTTAGAGGTAAAAGTGGAAATAATTAAATGTTGGTGGTCAAGCACTCTGTGTACCAGCCACAAGTGGAGACTGAGTTGGCACACTCTCCCACACCAGCAGGAGAAAGCAACCTGCAGACTCTGACTTCAGTCTCTGGTGCTAGGGTTGTGTGAGATCTGGAATGACAGCAGCATTTAAAATCAGCAGAATTCCAAATTGCTTGTCCTATTGAATCCTGGAAAGGCTGTTGAGATTGATGGTTGTGGCAGTTCCTTTCTCAAAGAGGGAGGCTGAGGCCCGTGAGTGGCGAGCCTGGTTCATGTGGCCTGGGGTGACTGGGCTAAATGTAGTGTCCACTTCTGTACTTTACAGTCTTTGTTGTAGCACATATGGGCTGTGCTCCTCCCTCCAGGCCTGTGTCCATTAGTGACCACCAGAATCAGGTTCCCAGGGCATGAGGGTCTCCTTTGTCTGGGAGCAGAGACCAGGTTGGCTCCAGGCAGGTGCCTAGTGAGGACTGAATTATAGGGGACCTAGGAGAAGAGGGGGCGCAGTATCCCAAATCACACACTCTCCTTGCCGAAACAGCTAGATTGTGAGAAAATCCACACTACAATCATGGGCTCGCTTTCCATTCACTGCTGGAGCTGAGACCGGGCAGAGTTTGCCACAGCCACTGTCTCCCCTGGAGCTTGCCTGTCTTCTCCACATGGCTGTCCTCAGCCTTCCTCTTTCTCCTCCAACTCTTATGCCTCCTGCACATTTTAACCTAGGGGAAATGCAAGTCAAAACTACAGTAAGATACCTCTTCACACCCATTATAATTGCCAAAAAAAAAAAAAAAAAGCTAACAGTTGTTGAAATGGAAGTGGGAATATGTGAAAGAAAAATGCTGCAGCTGCTGTGGAAAATAGTTTGGTGGTTCTGCAAAAGCTAAATATAAAATTACCATAGACCCCCCGAAATCAACTCCAAGCTATATACACAAAAAGTGTAAAAGAGGCATTCAAACAAAAACATGTATACATATGTTCATAGCAGCATTCACAATAACTAAAATCTGCAAACACACCAAATAAATGTCCACCAACAGAAAATAAGAAACAAAATGTAGCATGTCCATACAACGGCATACTATTCAGCTGTGAAAAGGATTACAACTCTAATGCTACAATGTGAAGAAACTTAAATTTTGGCTCAAGAATCTGAACGCAAAAGTCACATAATGTCTGATTTTATTTATATAAATATTTAGAATAGGTAAATCCACAGAGATAAAATGCAGATTATTGGTTGCTGGTGTCAGAAAGAGGACAGATTGGGTAGGAGCTTCTTAATAAGTAGGGTATTTCCTTTTGGAATAATGAAAGTAATTTGGAACTAAGATGCGGTAGTCGCACACACACATGCACATACTAAGGATCACTAAGGAATTCATTAAGAAACAGTTAATTGTATATTATGTGAAGGAATTTGACCTCACTAAAAAGACAAAATTTCTTCCTCAGCATTCCCTCAGCAAGGTGAGCTCTCTTTCCACAGAGTGCTTGTAGCATGGGGTTCTGGTCCCTCCACAGTCCAGAACTGCCTGCGGCCAGGGCAGCCACACATTAGACATGAACTCATGCCACCCTGTCCAGCAGCTCCTCGACCTGTTACCAGTGGAACTTATCTGAGTTACTGGCGTCAAATCTATCACGGTCTGCAGTAACGTCAACTCTTGTCTCCTCAGAAGAAAGAATTTGACTGAGGGGAATAAAGTAGCAAAGGAGACTGAGAAAGGTTTTACAGAAAAAGTGGATGTTTACTTAAAATGTTTTAGAGTAAGAAAAAATGAAGAGTGCATTTGGAAGAGATCCAAGTGGTCGATTTGAATATATGCCATATATATGACTTGCAAATATTTTCTCCCATGCTGTTGGTTTTCTTTCCACTATACTGACAGTGTCCTTTAATGCACGAAAGTGTTTAGTTTTGAAGAAGCTCAACTGATCTATTTTTTCTTATGTTTTGTGTTCATTCAGTGATATAGCCAAGAAATCATTTACAAATCCATAGCCAATATGAACATGAAAAATGTTCAAAATCACTAAGCACTTAATACATGAATATCTAAACCACAATGAGATTACTGCTTTATCGCCATTGGAATTTTTCTTTTTTTTTTGAAGAAAGGTTTGAGAGTATGTGGATAAATTGGAACCCTTGTACATTGTGAAATGGTGGTGATGGTTGCATAATTTGAGCACAGTTAATGCTTCCAAATTATACACTCAAAAATGTTTGAAGTGGTACATTTGTTTATGTATGTTTTTCCACTTACAACAAAAGCTTCCTCAGAAATTGTCCTAAATTAGTTGCACGTGTGATGAAAGAAGACGCTCCTCTCCTATCATGAGTAGAAGCCTATTTATTTATTCACGCCAGTATACACACTCCTGGCTCTTCCACACACTCAGCATGATCTCATCAAGCAGAATGAGTCCCTTCTCAACTGGCCCATTTGTGCTTCTTTCCATCATTGCATTCTCCTTTTCAGCTCACTACCTGCCCACTAAAAACAACTGTAAATTACAAGTCTGCTTACTGTCTCTAGAAACATTTCTTCTCTGTAACGTAATAGAAATGAAATCATACAATATGTCATCTCTTCAGAGTGGCTCTTATCACTTAGCTTTATTTATGCCCGATTCATCCATGGCTTTGCATGACTTCATAAATCACTCCTTTTCTTTTGATGAATAGTATTTCATTTTATGAATTTACCTGTCTTGGTTAATATTGAAGGGCATCCTGATTCCTTAAAATATTTGGCCACTGTCAAGAGGGCAGTTATACATAAATGCATGAGGTTGTTGGTTAGATGTGAGTTTCCAAGTCAGTTGTCTAGATACCTAAGTGTGCAATTGTTAGCCTATATGATGAGACCATGTTTACCTTTGGAAAAAAACTGCCAAACTGTGGCAGAAGAAAACAACCATATTTTAAAGTTGCTGTACAATTATGCATTCCTTCAGCTCAACAATGGATGAGATTTTCTGTTGCAGTTTTGATTATATTTAAAAATAAATTTAGACATAGTATAGCTGTTTAGCGCTCTCACTTTTATTTTAATTTGCCTTCCCCGAATGGCAGGTATTGTTGAGCATGATTTTGTTGTCATTGTTTGTTCATTAATCTATGGTTGCCGCCAAAAAGCATACGTGTGTTGTGCCACAGAAAACCAATTTTAAAAAACGTACTCCCAGCTCTACTTAGTAAAAAATAATAAAATTATTCTAGTGCACATAGTCATTTATCTGCTATTTTTTCTAATCTCATGGTGACTACAATAAAATAGTGAACTGTAGCTAATAAGACAATGTGGTGTATTAGCGTGATTTTTCCCTGTGTAAAAGTCCCTTTCAATCAAGTGATTTCTTTACGGATTTCAAGGGAGCAACACGAATGTCCAGAGTACAAACTAGTTTCTGTTGTAATTGAAAACAAGCTCTGATTTCAGCTTCACTACATATCTTGCAATGCTGAATCACTGATAAAAATTAGAACTATGATGGTCTTGGCTCTTAAATCTGCTTCTACAAAAGTAGGCCAAAATTTGAAATCACATGTGTTTGGTCTGTTAGTTTTTCATCTTTCACAAAACATTCCACTGCATCAGAGTCAAATTTGAAGACTGAGATTCATTTAGTAATGGTTCACTAACTGTTGTTTCTTTTTGCATTTAGATATCACAAGTAATTGTTTCAGCATTACACGTTTTAAATAAAAGCCACAAAGAATGACAGATGAAATTAATCCCATGAATTTGTAATGACTGGCTATTTGGCTTTTACTTACTACTGTTACTGTGTTTTCTGTCTTGGGAATACCAAAATAGTAATGCATTGTACCAAGCATTCTAAAATAACTGCCTAAAAATGTAATTGAATCCTTTTATTGTTTGTTTTGTTTTGTTCTGTTTTGCTTTTTTGTTAGTTTGTTTGTTTTGAGATGGAGTCTTGGTCTCTTCAAATGGCTGGGGTGCAATGACATGATCTCACCTTTGGTAACCTCAGCTTCCCGGGTTCATGCAATTCTCCTGTCTTAGTTTCCTGAGAATCAGAGTTTATGGACCCAGCCACCACTACTGGCTAATTTTTTACATTTTTAGCAGAGAGCTTGTTTCACCATGTTGACCAGGATGATCTCAAACACCTGACCTTAGGATATCCACCTGGCTCAGCCCCCCCAAAATGCTGGGATTACCGGTGTGAGCCACCATGCCTGGCCACGCCAGTTCTTTTAGTTCTTTATGGAATCAAATGTAGGTTGAAAACCATCTTTCCTTATACTTGTCAGTGCCTCAAGATTGTTAGGATAAATATAAAACTTCCAACCAAAGGATACCTGTTGGCATCCAGAATTTTAAGAAAAGTTGTGAAATAAAATATCCAGCTTCTGGCTCTTTCCTGGTGAGCATGTTCAATGGCTGGGGAATCCTTGGAACCTGGAGGAAGGGTAGAGCTGGCGTAGGTGGGGATGATCTTTGGAGCCACTGCCACTCTGGCAGCCACTGCTGCTCCTCAGGAAATGGCTTGGAGCCTCAGCCTTCAGAAGAAGTAACAGAGGCTCAGCAAGGAGTATTTTGTGTGCCAGGTTTTCCATCTCCATGTCTTTTTTGGTGATGTATCTATTCAGGCCTCTACTTATTAATTGGGTCATCTTATTTCTTTGTATGTTGTGCATAAAAGTCACTTTTCAGATGTGTTTCCTAAATTTTTCTCAGCGTGCAGCTTGTTTTTTTCTTTTTCTTTTTTTTTTTTTTTTTGGTTCTCTTAACCAGAACATAGTTTTGTTTTATTTTGTTTTGTTCTTTTGCTTTTTTTGAGATGGAGTCACACCTTGTCACCCAGTCTGGTGTGCAAAGGCGTGATTTCAGCCCACTGCAACTTTTGTCTATTATGTTGAAGGGATTCTTCTGCCTCAGTTTCCTGAGTAGCTTGGATTACATGTGCCTGCCAAAAAAGCGCACCTTTTTCTTTTCTTTTCTTTTTTTTTTTTTTTTGTTTTTAATTTTTAACAGAGACAATGGGGCAGTCAGTTACTATGGGATGAAACGAAGGGGTTTGAATGTAGAAATGGAGACAAAGACAAAAAAGACCTGTTTTAAAACAGGGGACAGGGGGCTCATTTCTTCTAGTCAGCAAAGGCCTTGAGCTTCTACAGGCCTTGATATTTATTAGGCAGAATCAACAGGGAGGAAACGTAATTGTTGGTCAGCTTCTTGATTTATCACAGCCTCACATAACTGCTTTCTTTATACTACAGGCTTCAGATGTTCCTATATATTACCACAAGAAATACTGTGCTTGAGGTATGACTGCCTTCGGCATTCCTTCTGGCACCAGACGTGGTGTGTCAGGTTGCCAACATGCTGCTTTCATGAGAACAGTTCCATCTCTGTTCATAGACCCTCCAGTCATTACTGAGTTGGTCACAACCCTCATTCGTTTGGCCTCCAACGTCTTCTTCTTTTTGTTTTTGCATTAATTGAGTAAAGATAATTGCAGGCTGTGCAGCTCTCAACTGCTTTTTGGTGGTCCAGCTGCTTTTACAGACAATGAACATAAAACAGAGACATAATAACATTACTCTGATAATCACAAAAAAGACATTGAGGTGATGTTTGGAGGAGGTCCAAAGGTTAAGGCTCTCTAAGTCTTGCAGAAGTTCTGCCCAAGTTCTCAGAGATGGCTGAAATACTTGGGTATGCTTATTCAAATTAAGAATTTTGCTTTGTAAATCAAGTTTCCATGGATATTCCCTTTGGTTTTCTTCCAAATTGATTACACAAATATGAGTATGCTTAAAATGACAATGCAATTGCTGCCGCAACTACAAGTTTGTTCTTGGTTTCCTAGCCACAGAACTGTAGTCTTCAACATTGCTACTTCTGTGTGTATCTCAGTGTTAGGTTTATTTTTAAGCATCCATGCATGGTCGGCTGTACACATCCAATTTTCTACACATTGAGCTGTTTGAATGGAGCTGCACATTGCTACTAAGCACACCACAACAGAAGTGATTAACTTACCTAAGGAAAATTACAAAAATTTTCATGCCTAAAGCTCTGCAAGCACAGGGAATAAGCTGAGTAAGAAAAAAAGTTTACAAAACGGAAGTCAGAGGTGGCCACCCAAGGCTCAGAGAGATTTACAGGAATCCATAATCCAGGATAGTGACCTAGAATTACTAGGGTGGTTATGCTGCATGTTTGTACTGTGCTATGATTAAGGGAATAAAACAGTTGGCAGGAATCACAAGTCAATTGGGCATCGTTTACCTGGAGTTGGTCCTTTTTGCTGTTCGAAAAACATAAGTTTAAAAACACAAATTGTAATTGAGTGGTAATGTTTTCTACAAGGCTAAGATTAAAACTCTGTTCAGCACAATTACTGTAATTAGACAGTGTTCTGACACAAATGCTGCCATTCATATAGCAGAGTGCTGCCTTCCCTATCGACTCCTGAATTGGACCTCTCTTTCCTTGGTAATGCCATTGAGGCAAAGGTGGGCTAAAGCCTGTCTCATGCCAAGTGAACCTTGCCGCAGATTGGGATTGAATCCCAGCGCAATATAGTGAAGAGATGCTGACCAGTGTCAGCGAAGTTTATGCCACGAGGTCGGATTCTCATCTCTCCCATCTAAATGTCCACACGGACCCAGAAAATAATGTCTCCCATTAGCATGTACTTTTGTCTAGTTGGGGGCCAAGACACTGGGTTCAAAGAGGGGGGTAAGAATTATCAAAGGGAGCCCATTCTGAATAATTAATACAATTTGGGGGATGGGGCTGGGAGTGATTAGTAGCTACACCAGTGATGTTAACAGAGCTAAGGCCTAATAGGTTCATCTTTTTTTCCATGGTAACTCAGCCATACTTGGGATTAATTTGCAAGGCCACTGCAGTTGAGTGATGTACCCTGGGTGACGCATAAAGGAAGTCCCTCCAATGGAGCCGCATAATTGATAATCATTGTTCTGAGAGTCTAATTACTCTTTGTCAGGGGGTGTTAGGGGTCCTGGTGCCCGTGCTTCCTGATCATGACAGATGTCAGGGGGAATGTCACTCCAAATTACAGTTGATAATACTGGGGGATTGGGAATATATGTCCAATATGTGTTTGTCTCTGCACAAGGAAAACCTACTGCAAAGGATGTTACAGGTAGCGTGGCCATAAACGTGAGGTCAGGGGTGTTTGCCTGACCGTGGTGCTCCAGCAATTTCAACTGACTCATGGCTTGTAATGAAAGAGTCGGATCCATAGTTGGGATCCATGGCTCTCTCCAGTCTCCCTTTACATGGTCACAAACACATTGAGGGCACCCACATAGATTATCCACCTCCTGTAAAAACACAAGCATGCCCTCGTCCTTACCTCAGTAAATCTACTGAGCCTTTCCATCGTCCTTAGGGGGATTTTCATAATATTTTTGGGTATACTTTCCTTTTTCCCTATAACATTTACCAGTGTCGTTCTGCCGTAGTCTTACTATCTGTGCCAGGAGTCAAAAAATTTAAAGTAAATAAGTAAAAAAAAAAATTAAAGTAAAAGTAAAGGTATTTTGTTTGAGGGGGTAACTGGTCTCTTGTTTCCCCTTTCTGTCTTTTTCAGCACACCTTGTAATGTTTGATTTGCCCGCTCTATAATTCCTTGTCCTTGGGGGTTGTAAGGAATTCCTGTTTTATGAGTGATTGACCATATCTGTAAAAAATTTAAAAAGCGTGACTAACATAAGCGTGTCCATTGTCAGTTTTTAATTGTTTACAGACCCCCCATATGAGCAAATGATGACAGACAATGTCATTATACATAACCAGCTGTCTCACCTGGTTTGCAGGTAGCATGCCGCATATGAGAATAAGTGTCTATAGTCACACAAACAAGGGAGAACTTGCCAACGGCAGCTTTGTGAGTAAGATCCATCTGTCAGATTTCATTTGAAGCTAAGTCTCATGGGTTACAGCCTTCTATGGGTGTGACTCCAGTGACATGCTGACAAGGAGGACAGGCTTGCATAGGCTGCAGCCTGGCTGTTAGGCAAATGAAACATGCGAGTAAAGGCAGAGTTTTGATGCAGTAATACATGAGAAGGTTGAGCTTGTTGAAGTGCAGAACTAATCAATTTATTGGCTCTATCATTACCTAGAAATAGTGGTGTAAGGAGTTGTGTGGGAGAGCAAATATGAGAAATATAAAAAGCAGCACAAGAGCAAACAGCTTGTTGAAGTCTTAGAAACAAGTTAAACAGCTCTGGTTCTAGGGTACTTTTAATAGTGGCAGTCCCAATATGACCGGCTACATTTACAACATAGGCTGAATCACAGAGAGTGTTAATAAGAGATGAAGCTGTGAGCTCTAAAGCCTGAATAACTGCCGCCATTAGTTCTGAGCGTTGAGCTGAAACTCTGGGGTTTTTTATTATTTGAGCATGGTTAGCACCATAAGTAGCTTTGCGACCTTTGTAAGAGCCATCAGCAAGTAGGTCTGGCTGCCTGAAATGAGCTTGTGACGAGTAATCACGGGGAAGATGAAAGGTTGAACTTTTAAAATTGCAAAATTTTGTCTGATGGACAATGTGTATGTATTATTCCTACACAATCTGAAAGAGCAATTTGCCAACAGTCAACATTTACCATGCTGCAGCCTGTTGTTGGGAATCCAATATTTCTCCTCATGCTTTTAGACTGACTCTAAAAGGAGAACAGTAATTTTGTCTGGATCATGTCTCTTAAGCGATTTTGATCTATCCCTACCCCTTGTTATACACTGAGTAGTTAAAGAAAGATAAACTTGTAGAGACTTTACTCTCTGATTGAATTTCAAAAAAAGCCATTCTATTACAATTACATATTTTTCTATGATCTGGCCTAAAAGTCCTGTTGGAGAATGGGGGGTAGAAAGAATAAAGGGAACCAAGAGCTTTTGCGGCTGTAGCTGGCAGGCATGTGATTGCTGATGAATCTGCTCCACAAGCTGTAACTCAGCTTCTGTTTCCTTAGTAAGTTGCTGAAGCAGCTGGTTTGTCTCCTAAGCCCATTGCCCCTAATGAAGAATTTCCATGGAGTGTCTGAGTGTTTGAGTTGATGAGTAGCAATACCTAGGATTGGGCACAGCCGATTTATATCTCCTAAAAGTTGTTGGAAATCATTGAAGGTTTGTAATCTGTCCGTACGGAGGACTATTTTCTGAGGTCGAACATTTGTTTCAGTAACAATAGTGCCTAAGTATTGGTATGGGGAGGTTGTTTCTACATGTTCTTGAACTATTTTGAGATCTCACCCTGTTTTGCTTCTCTCAACAATTGGGGTAATAACTCTTCCATTGGAGCAGCCAAAAGGATTTCATCCATATAATGAATGAGGTAGGCAGTAGGAAATATATTGCGAGGCTTCTTTAAGGACTGTCCTACAAAACGCTGCAGTAGCGTAGGACCGGTGAGCATGCTTTGGGGTAAAAGTTTGCTTATCCTTCTCATGTAAGGGTATAGTAAGGAAATAATCTTTAAGATCTACTACCATGGGAGGTCAATCACTTGGAATGGCTGCCAGGAATGGCGGACCTTGCTGTAATGCACCCATTGATTTAATCTGTGCATTAATAGCTCTCAAATCTTGCAGCAATTTGCTGGCAAAACGGTCTGTTTTTAGATACTAAAATTTTGCTGAAGCTTTACACTTGTGTTCATACATATGTATATGTGTGTATATATATCTATATGTGTGTATATATACATATGCACATACACACACATATGTATGTGTGTATATATACATATGCACATACACACACATATGTATGTGTGTATATATATGTAACATGCACATATGTAATATGCCCATATGTAATACCCAGGATTCATGGATGTACACCTATACACTCTGGTATGTGTATATAGATGGTATGTGTGTATGTACGTATATAGGTATACACATACCCACACTTATGTCTGTGTATATATAACAGATGTGTATATATATACACACATGTATGCACACATATATATAAGTGAGTGTGTATATATATGTATATATGCATGCTCTGTCTATAAATGTGTGTATATATATACACACGTACGTAGTTTACATACATATATGTATAAACATATATGTGTATGCATGTATATATGTTTGTGTATACATATAATTCCTAATTCATTATTGATATATAAAATTATATATATATATATATATATATATTTAAAATTCCTTGTTTGTCTCCTAAGCCCATTCAACCCAAAAACTTCCAGGTATGTGGGAAGCCAAAGAGAGATTATGCAGTAGTTAGATTGCAGCAAGAGTCTTTAATAGAGTTTGAGTCTTTATATTATTCCTGGCTTCCCTTACGCTGGTCCTAGCAAAACATTGACATCCTCATAAATAAGATGAATTGACTTTGAAACTTAACATTCTCTTCTTATTTAGATATCAATGTAGCTGGATGCAGAACAGTTGCCTCAAAGATAAAAAAGAAAAAAAAAAGATTCCATTCGTTTCCTTCTTTTATAAAAACTTCAGCAACGAGGTTGGAATTTGTTTCTCAAGGGCAGCATCTTGTTGACTGTTGAAAGTGGAGATTCTCTGCTTACAGATGGGACACAGAGTCTTATAATTATTAGTGGGACATGGGAGGAAGAGAAAGTTAGAAACTAGACATTATGGGCAAAGGGCTGACAAGGCTCTACACAGAGAAAAATCCTATCTTACTAGGTGGCAATGTAGGATCTGAAAAATTAGATAAAAACTCTGATTCCAAACACTTTTCTGTCAAAAGTTAGAGAAGGGGGGTGAAGCCAAGATGGCTGAACAGGAACAGCTCCAGTCTACAGCTCCCAGTGTGAGCCACAGAGAAGAGAGGGGATTTCTGCATTTCCAACTGAGGTACCGGATTCATCTCACTGGGGCGTGTCAGACAGTGGGTGCAGGACAAGGGGTGCAGTCCTTGTCCTTGTCCGAGCATGAGCCAAAGCATAGTGAGGCATTGCCTCACCCAGGGAGCACAAGGGGTCAGGGAATTCCCTTCCCTATTCAAAGAAAGGGGTGACAGATGGCACCTGGAAAATCAGGTCACTCCCACACTAATACTGCGCTTTTCCAATGGTCTTAGCAAACGGCACACCAGGAGATTATATCAGACACCTGGCTTGGAGGGCCTACACCCATGGAGCCTCACTCATTGCTAGCACAGCAGTCTGAGATCAAACTGCAAGGCAACAGCGGGGCTGGGGGATGGGCGCCCGTCATTGCTGAGGCTTGAGTAAGTAAACAAAGTGGCCGGGAAGCTCGAACTGGGTGGCGCCCACTGCAGCTCAAGGAGGCCTGCCTGCCTCTGTAGACTCCAACTCTGGGGGCAGGGCATAGCCAAACAAAAGGCAGCAGAAACCAATGCAGACTTAAATGTCCCTGTCTGACAGCTTTGAAGAGAATAATGGTTCTCCCAGCACGCAGCTTGAGATCTGAGAACGGACAGACAGCCTCCTCAAGTGGGTCCCTGAACCCCGCATAGCCTAACTGTGGGTCCCTGAACCCCACATAGCCTAACTGGGAGGCACACCCCAGTAGGTGCAGACTGACACCTCACATGGCTGGGTACTCCTCTGAGTCAAAACTTTCAGAGGAACGATCAGGCAGCAACATTTACTGTTCACCAATACCTGCTGTTCTGCAGCCTCCACTGCTGATACCCAGGGAAACGGTCTGGAGTGGACCTCCAGCAAACTCCAACAGACCTGCAGCTGAGGATCCTGACTGTTAGAAGGAAAACTAACAAACAGAAAGGACATCCATACCACAACCCCAACTGTACGTCACCGTCATCAAAGACCAAAGGTAGATAAAACCAGCAAGATTGGGAAAAAACAGCAGAAAAACTTGAAACTCTAAAAATCAGAGCACCTCTCCTCCTCCAAAGGAACGCAGCTCCTCATCTGCAATGGAACAAAGCTGGATGGAGAATGACTTTGACGACTTGAGAGAAGAAGGCTTCAGATGATCAAACTACTCCGAGCTAAAGGAGGAAGTTTGAAACCATGGCAAAGAAGTTAAAAACCTTGAAAAAAATAGATAAATGGCTAACTAGAATAACCAATGCAGAGAAGTCCTTAAAGGACCTGGTGGAGCTGAAAACCATGGCACGAGAACTACGTGATGAATGCACAAGCCTCCGTAGCTGATTTGATCAACTGGAAGAAAGGGTATCAGTGATGGAAGATCAAATGAATGAAATTAAGTGAGAAGAGAAGTTTAGAGAAAAAAATAATAAAAGAAATGAACAAAGCCTCCAAAACATATGAGACTATGTGAGAAGACCAAATCTTCATCTGATTGGTGTACCTGAAAGTGATGGGGAGACAGGAACTATTATCCAGGAGAACTTCCCAAATCTATCAAGGCAGTCCAACATTCAGATTCAGGAAATACAGAGAATGCCCCAAAGACACACCTCGAGAAGAGCAACTCCAAGACACATCAACTGTCAGATTCACCAAAGGTGAAATGAAGGAAAAAGTGTTAAGGGTAGCCAGAGAGAAGATTGGGTCACCCACAAAAGGAAGCCCATCAGACTAACAGCAGATCTCTTGGAGAAAATCTACAAGCCACAAGAGACTGAGGGCCAATATTCAACATTCTTAAAGAAAAGAATTTTCAACCCAGAATTTCATATCCAGCGAAACTAAGCTTCATACGTGAAGGACAAATAAAATCCTTTACAGACAAGCAAATTCTGAGAGATTTTGTCATCACCAGGCCTGCTCTAAAAGAGCTCCTGAAGGAAGTGCTAAACATGGAAAGGAACAACAGCTAGCCTGCAAAGACATGCCAAATTGTGAAGACCATCAAGGCTAGGAAGAAACTGCATCAACTAATGAGCAAAATAACCAGCCGACATCAAAATGACAGAATCAAATTCACACATAACAATATGAACTTTAAATGTAGATGGGCTAAATGCTCCAATTAAAAGACACAGACGGGCAAATTGGATAAAGAATCAAGACCCATCAGTGTGCTCTATTCAGGAAACCCATCTCACGTGCAGAGACACACATAGGCTCAGAATAAAGGGATGGAGGAAGATCTACCAAGCAAATGGAAGACAAAAAAAGGCAGGGGTTGCAATCCTAGTCTCCGATAAAACAGACTTTAAACCAGCAAAGATCAAAAGAGACAAGGCCATTACATAATGGTAAAGGGATTAAATCAACAAGAAGAACTAACTATCCTAAATATATGTGTACTCAAGACAGGAGTGCGCAGATTCATAAAGCAAGTCTTTAGAGACCTACAAAGAGACTTAGACTCCCACACAATAATAATGGGAGACTTTAACACCCCACTGTCAACATTAGACAGATCAACGAGACAGAAAGTTCTCAAGGATATCCAGGAATTGAACTCAGCTCTGCACCAAGCAGACCTAATAGACATCTACAGAACTCTCCACCCCAAATCAACAGAATATACGTTCTTTTCAGCATCACATCACACCTATTCCAAAATTGACCACATAGTTGGAAGTGAAGCACTCCTCAGCAAATGTAAAAGAACAGAAATTACAACAAACTGTCTCTGAGACCGCAGTGCAATCACACTAGAACTCAGGATTAAGAAACTCACTCAAAACCGCTCAACTACATGGAAACCGAACAACCTGCTCCTGAATGACTACTGGGTACATAACGAAATGAAGGCAGAAATAAAGATGTTCCTTGAAACCAATGAGCACAAAGATACAATATACCCGAATCTCTGGGACACGTTCAAAGCAGTGTGTAGAGGGAAATTTATAGCACTAAATGCCCACAGGAGAAAGCAGGAAAGATCTAAAATTGACACCCTGACATGACAATTAAAAGAACTAGAGAAGCAAGACCAAACACATTCAAAAGCTAGCAGAAGGCAAGAAATAATTGAGATCAGAGCAGAACTGAAGGAAATGGAGACACAAAAACCCCTTCAAAATATCAGTGAATCCAGGAGCTGGTTTTTTGAAAAGACCAACAAAATTGATAGACTGCTAGCAAGACTAATGAAGAAGAAAAGAGAAGAATCAAATAGAAGCAATAAAAAATGACAAAAGGGATATCACCACCGATCCCACAGAAACACAAACTACCATCCGAGAATACGACAAACACCTCTACAGAAATAAAGTAGAAAATCTAGAAGAAATGGATAAATTCCTCGACACATATATCCTCCCAAGGCTAAACCAGGAAGAAGTTGAATCTCTGAACAGACAAACGACAGGCTCTGAAATTCAAGAGCTAAAAAGCAACTAAAGAGCTTCGACACAGCAAAACAACCTACCATCAGAGTGAACAGGCAACCTGCAGAATGGGAGAAAATTTTTCCAACCTACTCATCTGACAAAGGGCTAATACCCAGAATCTACAAAGAACTCCAACAAGTTTACAAGAAAAAAACAAACAACCCCATCAAAAATGTGGGCGAAGGATATGAACAGACACTTCTCAAAAGAAGACATTTATGCAGCCAAAAGACACATGAAAAAATGCTCATCATCACTGGCCATCAGAGAAATGCAAATCAGAACCACAATGAGATACCATCTCACACCTGCTAGAATGGTGATCATTAAAAAAATCAGGAAAAAACAGGTGCTGGAGAGGATGTGGAGAAATAGGCACACTTTTAAACTGTTGGTGGGACTGTAAACTAGTTCAACCATTGTGGAAGTCACTGTGGTGATTCCTCAGGGATCTAGAACTAGAAATACCATTTGACCCAGCCATCCCATTACTGGGTATACACCCAAAGGATTATAAATCATGCTGCTATAAAGACACATGCACATGTACGTTTATTGTGGCAGCACTCGCAATCACAAAGACTTGCAACCAACACAAACGTCCAACAATGATAGACTGGATTAAGAAAATGTGGCACATATACACCATGGAATACTACGCAGCCATAAAAAAGGGTGAGTTCATGTCCTTTGTAGGGACATGGATGAAGCTGTAAACCATCATTCTCAGCAAACTATCTCAAGGACAAAAAAACAAACACTGCATGTTCTCACTCATAGGTGGGAATTGAACAATGACAACACATGGACACAGGAAGGGGAACATCACATACTGGGGCCTGTTGTGGGGTGGGTGGGGGGAGGGATAGCATTAGCAGACATACCTAATGTAAATGACGAGTTACTGGGTGCAGCACACCAACAGGTCACATGTATACATGTGTAACAAACCTGCATGTTTTGCACATGTACCGTAAAATGTAAAGTACAATTTAAAAAAGAAAAAAATATTCTTCCATCGTTTTATTTTGAGCCTATGTGTGCCTTTGCACGTCAGATATGTCTCCTGAATAAAGCACACTTAGTTTATTTATATTTAAGGTTAATACTGTTATGTGTCAATTTGATCCTTGCATGGTGATGCTGGCTGGTTATTTTGCATATTCTTGATGCAGTTTCTTCATAATGTTGTTGGACTTTATATTTGTTATTTTTTGCAGTAGCTGTTACCAGATGTCCCTTTCCATATTTAGTGTTTCCTTTAGGAGCTCTTGTAAGGCACTCATGGGGTTGACAAAATGTTTCTACATTTCCTTGTCTGAAAATTATTTTATTTCTCCTTTGGTCATAAAGCTTAGTTTGGATGGATATAAAATTCTGGTTCAAAAATTATTTCCTTTAAGATCAGTGAATATTTGCCGCCTCTCTCTTGTGGCTTGCAGGGTTTCTGCAGAAATATCTGCTGTTAATCTAATGGGCTTCCCTTTGTAGGTAACCTGATCTTTCTCTCTGGCTGCTCTAAACATTTTTTTTTTTTCCTTTTTTTTCTGCCTTGGAGAATCTGCCTGTTGTGTGTCTTGGAGGCTGTTTCTCATGAAGTATCTCAGTGGTGTTGTCTATATTTCCTGAATTTCTACGTTGGCCTGTCTTTGTAGGTTGGAGAAGTTCTCCTGCATAACATCCTGAAGTTTGTTTTTCAAGTTGGTTCAATTGTCCTCATTACTTTTGGGTATACAAATCAGTCACAGATTTTGGCTTCTCACATAATCCCATATTTCTGGGTGGCTTTGTTTCTCCCTTTTTATTCTTTTTTCTCTAATCTTGTCTTCGTGCTTTATTTCATTAAGTTTATCTTCAATCTGTGATATTCTTCCTTCTGCTTGATCAATTCAGCTATTGATCCTTGGGTATGCTGTGCAAAGTTCTTGCCCCGTGTTTTTTTAGCTCCATCAGGACATTTATGTTGTCCTCTAAACTAGTTATAATAATTATTATTATTACTTTTGAGATGGAATCTCACCCTGTAACCAGCCTGAAGTGCAGTGGCGTGAACCCAGCTCACTTCAACCTCCACCTCCCATGTTCAAGTGATTCTCCTGCATCAGCCTCCTGTGTAGCCTCTCTTCGCTGAGAGTTGTACACTTATTGGTATTGCACGTTGGCAGACAGATTTGTCTTCTCTCAACTTAAGGCTGAGGACACATCTCAACAACCTTCCTGCACATAGAAACTACCCACTCTGAATCTCCTCTCCACCGACGGCTTCAGAGACATTGTAGCAACCCGTCAGCCAACTGCACTTGGTCACTCTAGGTCTTCTCTTAACTGAGTGTTGCGTGGTTGCAGGTATGTCCTGTTTGTGAAATGGAGTTACCTCCTTTCTGTCTCCTGAGAGCTGTACATTCACTCAATAAAGCTTCTATTTACCTCAATTATTCTCCAGTTGCCCACAAGCCTTATTCTTCCTAGGCATGGGAGAAGAACTCAGAACCCACTTAAGGGCAACACTACAAGATTAGTAACAAAAGCGGGTCTGAAACACACAAACCCTCACTTGTCACATTTTTGATTACTGGGATTTAAAAAATAAAAAAGGATAGAAGAGGTTCAGTCCTTAAAGGAGCCCAGACTTAAACCTTTTCAAAGCCAGGGATGTGACGCCATTTTGGGGGCTTTGTAGTTTCTGGCATTTTTAAGCTTCTGGATGCCACTCTATTTCTGAGTGGTGAGGGAAAAAAGGCTTCTACTATGCTGATTCAGCCCAAGGCTTGGAGGGAGCTGGCATCACCTGGGCTTTCTCACCTTATCATAGCCAACATACTCAGCTGTGTGAAGTGGCTGGACTCAACAGTCGCTCACTCAGGCTTCTCTCTCTGTTCTGGGCCTGTCTCACCCATAGTAAAAACAGAATCTGAGCACATAGTTTGAGATGAGTGCAACCTGTCAAAATGAGTGGCAAATTTAGCCCAGCAGGCCCAAGAGAAATTCCGGCACAGATGCTGCTGTCCACTGAGGTTTTTGGCTGGGAAAGGGAGAGTCTATAGATCCTGCCACAAAAATCACTGGGATCATCAAGGACCAGTAGATTATTCAATCATGCCCATATAACGGAGCCTGCATAATAACCCAAAATGACAGGCTTCAGAGAGCTTCTGGAAATCTGAACTTATAGAGTATCCTAGAAAATTGTGTGCACATAAAACCAGACATTAATAATTTTAAATGTCTAAGAATATGTATGTGTTTTTCCTTTGTTTTGAAGGAAGATTCTGCATTTAATCATGTGTCCAGAATTTTAGCTCATTAAATAGAATATAATCTAAGTTAATCTAAAAAGCACACTTTATGACCATTAAAACTTAGATATTTCTACCTAAATGATTCCATGATTGACTAATCCTGCTCAAGGTTTACTTTAAAGAGATAGCGGTTTATTCATGTTAACAGTGTAAGTTCTAGAGCCTTATGCAAAAAACAAAATACAAATCAATTGATATCTCAGAAAAAATTCTAACCATATGCTCAGTTTAGAATTTTGTGTCTCTGAGATATTTGTGACTTGGTGAATTCAAATCACCATCTCAGTTGTTTTTGTGTCTCTGTTTAGGGGAGGGCAGCAGAAACTGCATCATACCCCATTAGACTCTGCATTCTGGGATACTTAAAATAAAATAATAATAATAAAAAACACTATTACAGACTTTCAGTCATTCAAATCTAACAAAAAAACAATTCTGGCCTTTTATATAGTAGTAGGCATAGATAAAAATTAGAGCTCTTCCAGGCGCGGTGGCAACACCTGTAATCCCAGCACTTTGGGGTGCCGAGGCGGGTGAATCACGAGGGGTCAGGAGATTGAGATCATTTTAGCTAACATGGTGAAATATCGTGTCTGGTGAGAAGAGAAAAAAAAAAAAAAAAAAGCCAGGCATGGTGGCAAGCGCCGGTTGTCCCAGCTACTTGGGAAGCTAAGGCAGGAGAATGGTGTGAACCCGAGAGTCAGAGGTTGCAGAGAGCGGAGACCACGCCACTGCATTCTAGCTTGGGTGACAGGTGAGATTCTGTCTCAGAAAAAGAAAAAAAAAAACATAGAGCTTGCACGAGCAGTCTAATGCTCACCTGCCTGCTCTTATATTTGGGCTTGTGCATAAAGTAATGACATTTGGACAAAAAAGCTGTTTCATCATTTATCTTACAGTTACAGTTCTTGAAGTGAATTGGTAATATTAAATAAGTACCTTGGATATTTTCAGTCTCCTTTCAAGCCTTATCTATGGGTGAAATTGTTTTAGGCTATGAACACGGATTAGGGCATCTTGCAGCTAACGATGTATTCTGCTTAGCTCAGTTCTTGTGTTCTGAGCAGACTGACTATTAGAACTCATCAATTTTTCTTTGTACACATTTGACCATGGATTCTATCCCTTGTGCTGAGCCCCAGAATTTTTTCAGCATTTCACATACTCTCCTTGGCCTGTTCCAACATCATTTTAATTTTACAGCGAACAAAACCCTTACATTTCTCCAGAACAACTGGATTACAAGACGAAAGCTCTTTAATTTGGATCATAACCCCTCGAGTGAAAGTTTCAGTACAAGACACATAAGAGACCAGGCCCTTGGCACATGAGTCCAGTGCTGTCAGCTTTCTCCCACCAAACCACGTTTCACTGGCTGATGCTTCACCCATCATCGTGGGAAATATAATGGTAGAACAAGCCACTGAACTCTGTCCAAAGGTTGTAAAAGAGGTTTCAAGCCAAGCCTGTCTGTTAGTCCCAAAGCAAATCACAAAGAGGCAATATGGAGGCACCTAGTCAAATTACTGCGCTATTGCCTGATGCAAAAATAGGTTTCTTAAACCGAATAAAACTACGTGCCAGGTCTTTGTGGTGTCCACCACTTCAATGCTTGCTCTCTTTCTGTCATTTCTTAAATGCACACAAAATCAAGACCACAACAAAGGACACTGCCAGCTGCACTGAGCAGGGAGCACAAATTTGCTGTCATCCACAGCAGCCCTATTCAGGGCATTCTCAATTTCTTTCATTCCCTCTGTAATTAGTGAGGTATTCTCTGTCAATCTAGTTGATGATAACTTCTGGGTAATGACACTCTCTTTCCTCACCACAATGTCTCTGAATCTTCTGGCATTTTCTGTTAACCTTAGGGTAGAGTACATCCTTTTGATAAAAGGCTGTTTTGTTCAATCATCATTCATCTTTCTTTTCCCATCTCTCACTCTTCAAACAGCTATATGAATGTTTTTCTTTCCATTTGCTGTTAATGGATTCGTTAATGCCAATGTACCTTCCTTGTTAGCTGAGCCTGTAACCGTGGAAGCGGTAATCGAGCCAGACACCAGAGACATTAGTGGGTGTATCTGGGGCCTATCCTTTCTTCCAGCCTCTTCTGCCCTGGAATCTGATAAATCTCTGATGGGCTTCTCTGCTGCCATTTGTCCACCACCGTGTCCAGGTGATGTGACACAATAGAGTCCAGTTTCTCAAGTTCCTGAAAGCCACTCACTGAGTTCTTGCTGATAAATGGGCTCTGAAGTGCAAGTGTCTTGAGGGGTTAACTTCCTAGCTTCATATTTTTTGGTCAAAGAAAGGTAAAGCTGCATTTATCCTAACGTTGTGGCCAGCAGCATACATCTGGCTGTGTTTGGATTTGTGGTGTTTGTGAGTCATTAGTATTTTAGAAACGTTCTTAGAAAAGTTGGTGTAGGTAGATATGGACGTTCCTTTTCTGGCAGTGTTTGAAAAACTTCTACTCATTCCAGTCCCTGTCTTTTTTTTTTTTTTTTTTTTTTTTTTTTTTTTTTTTTTTTTTAAGATGGGGTCCAACTCTCTCACTCATGCTGGAGTTCAGTGGTACTCCAATCTCCGCTCACTCCAATCTCCGCTTCCTGAATTCAAGGGATTCTCCTGCCTCAGCCTCCTGAGTATCTGGGATTACAGAGGCATGCCACCATGCTCAGCTAATTTTTGTATTTTTAGTAGAGATGTGGTTTCACCATGTTGTTCAGGCTTGTCTGGAACTCAAGACTGCATAATCTGTCTGCCTCAATCTCCAAATGTTCTGTGATTATAAGTGTCAGCCATCACACCCAGTCCCGTGTCCTTTGTCTCTGTTTTTCTGTCCTCTGTTAAAGTCATAATATTTCTTACAATTTACAAGGTTCTGTTCTGGTTGCCATGTGTCATCCTGTTTGTCATAGCCTTTCCACTAAATGAAACACTGTCTTCCCATGTTTGTCTTGTCTTTTGTCAACAATATTTTAAACCTGAAACTTTTGGGAAGCTAGAAAGAAAGAGATGGTATTGGAGCAGCTGCTGTGTCATCTTTCTTTCAGTTGAGACCCTACATAGTCACTGCATTCTGCCTCTAGTGCTTCAGCAGACCTCGGGTATGGATGAGCCTCTTCCACTTTGTGGCCTGTGGTGTAGAAAGAGTTGCGTGAAGAAGCAACGATGCTATGTCCCTTAGGCTCTCTACATTTACTCCATGGTTGGACAGCTCAGGCTTCCCTTTAGGGTGCCAAGATGGCCGGCTATGTAGTCTCAGGTAAGAGCAGCTGAATCCTCTACTCTTAATTTGCTGGTGTAGTGCAGAAAGCTTCTACCTGCCTGGTACTTTTCCTTTGTGGCTCTTCTAATGATTATATTAAACATTCTAAAGTTGAAACACTTCTACATTCATGTTAGTTTGCTCTCGTAACCATAAAAAAAACACTACTCCTTTACAGCACGGCCCCTTCTATTTCACTTATTGAGTTCACGTAATTATGCCTTTAGGCACTGTATGCCAAAAACACAAGCTAGTGACTTTTTAAAATATATAATAGTGGTTTAATTATGTGGAAAACCAATTGTGGAGTGCACATTTTTTTTTAACTTGTATATTGTTTATATATTTATCTTTACCTTAATCTTTACTTATTCACACTGCTGTTTCATGTCTGTTCATTTTATCCTAAAATACTCCAAAAGCATTTCTTAAAGAGTAGTCTACTGGTAAAAGACTGCAGCTTTTAGGTGGGAATTTTATAATATCTCTATCACTTTTGATGGGCATTTACTGTAAACATAAGATTTCTGTTAAAAGGTTTTTTCTTACAGCATTTGGAATATATTAGTCTACTACTTTCTGACCTCTGAATTTTCAGGAAACAAATCCACTGATTACTCATGAGGGTTCTTTTTACATGACCAGTCACTTCTCTTGCTGCTTTCAAGTTTCAAGTTGTTTTTGTTTTAGACAGGTTAATTATCAAGTAAGATTGAATGTGTTTGAGTTTATGCTGATTGGAGTTTGTTGAACTTCTTTGGTGTTTATTTATTTCCTCAAATTTGTGACCTTCTTGACCACTACTGTTTTAGTCTCCTTTAGGAGGACTGCTTGATGGTGTCCCACTGGTTTCCTCAGTTATTTATTTATTTATTTATTTATTTAATTTATTCCCTTCTTGACTTAACAATTTCAACTGCACTTTTCTTAAATCTGCTGATATTTTGTTCTTCTATTTGTGCAAGTGTCCTTTTAAATCTCTGTACAGTTTTTTTTTTTTTTAATTGAGTTTTGCTCTGTCACCAGGGTGGAGCTCAGTGAAGCAACCTCAGCTGATTGCAACCTCGGCCTCCTGATTTCAAACAATTGTCCTGCCTCAGCCTCTCAAGTATCTGGGAGTACAGGTTCATGCCACCACACCCTGCTAATTTTTGTACTTTTAGTAAAGACAAGGTTTCACCATATTGGCCAGGATTATCTTCATCACTTGACCTCATGATCTAAATGACTTGGCCTACTGAAGTGTTAAGATTGCAGGTATGAGCCACTGGGCCAGGCTGTAGTAAATTTTAGTGATGGTTGTTTAACTTTTCAGCTCCAGATATACATGTATATGGGTATATATATATTTTTATATATATATGGGTATATATATATATATATGGGTATATATATGGGTGTATATATATATATGGGTATATATATATGGGTATATATATATATGGGTATATATATATGGGTATATATATATGGGTATATATATATATGGGTATATATATATGGGTATATATATGGGTATATATATAAATATATATATGGGTATATATATAAATATATTTATGGGTATATATATGGGTATATATGTATACGAGTATATATATAGGGTATATATATATGGATATATATACACACGTACACGTATATGCACATATATATTTATATTATATACGATATTTAAATATATAATGTATTTAATAGAAATATATTTTATATGCATTTTATATATTTAGATAATCTAAAGTCTAACATAAAGTCTAAGATATATGTATTATATATTATATATTATATATATTTTATATATAGTATATATTTTTTATATATATATATATATATATATATATATATATATATTAGAGAGAGAGAACCACTGAACCTGGCCTAGAGTTTTCTTGTTAGTTTTACTGTAAGTTTACTTTATTGTAAGTTTAGTTTATCATAAATTTACTGTCTATTAATAACTTCTTTCTGTTCATGGCTTTCTGTGCTTTTCTTCATTGCATTAGCTTTCTAAAAAATCATTAATTTTAAAAATTATTTTTTAGCTAGCCTGCCATGTGGGCCACCTAGGAGAAGCTTCTGTTAGTGATTTTTTTTTTCTTTTTACGGTGAGCCATACTTTCTTATTTCACTTTATGCTTTGTGATTCTGTTGGTGTCGAAAACAGGCATATAAATTTTTAAGTGCTGTGCCTTTGAAAATCAGATTTTCTCCCTCTGTAGCTTGCTAGGGGTTTGTTTATTCATCATCTGGGCTATTTCTGTCGTGACAATCAGTCTGACTGATTTTTGAGGGGGTTTTCTTGAGGCTGCATCATTTTGGAGCACAGAGGTTTAGCAGCGCCTTTTATTCTGAATTTTTACTTACGTATGTTCTACTTTGAGTGTTTTGTCTATCATTCTCTGGCCTCTAAAGAGAAAAAAAAAGAAAAATTAAGAAAGAAAGGCTCTGCCTTCTTAAATCATCTGAAAGTTACTTGAGTAGGAGGAGAAAAAGCCTGCAAAAAGTTTGGAAAATGAAACAATAACTGCTCACCACTCGCAGGACCTCCATAATAAGAAAGAGCAATCGGTTAGAAGTCCTCCTGAGATTTGGAGGATAAGGTCATTTTTGTCTATCATGGCTATTGCCAGCTGCTCCAGAAGTATTTGCAAGGCTGCACGCCACTGCAGTATTTGATAAGAATAAATAACTGCTGTTGACCTATGCTGCAAAGCCAATCGAGCTTCATTGTTGTTTACTTTACAAATCATCTTTCGAAAGCTTCAAAACTTCAGATAGGATCTATAATTCCAAAATATTTGCATCATAGCGATTCTGCCACTGCACATATTGAATAGTTGAAGAGACAGATACATAGTGCTCTGTAGTCCACTGTCACGTTTTTCCAAGGACCTGTGTCATTTTACTTTCAATCTCTCTCTTGGCACCTAAAGTAACTCTTGCAGGGAAATCATATATGTGAACCCTTCTTTTAAAGGTGCATTTGCATCATTCTGTGCCTTTTTACAAAAGAGCTCACATTTAAAATCATTAAAAGTAAAAAACTATTCACTCTGATATTTAATTACTTGCTTTCTGTATGTTCTTTATCTTACTTGATTTTTTAATTTCTCCTTTGATCTTTCAGAAAAAATCCTTAATTTCTCAAAACTTCCTTTTTCTATATATTTTATACTGTAATTAGTTACATTTGGGACCTCAATAAATATTCTAAACTTAAAACAGCCTACATTGGATAATACTACCTTGTTTAAATAACCTAAAGTCTAAGTTCAACAACATAAAAGTACTCTACTGCTGTACTTTTGTATTCTTCTCAAATTATATTATTGTCTCAGATTATGTCTCCATGCACAGAGTGTCCATGAAATTAGATTTGTATATCTTTTTCTGTAATAGCTGCCTATAATAAGTGTAATAGTAATAATTGTCTTTGCTAGGTAATAGTAATAGCTTTGTTTTGGTGGGGGGGAGGGTTAGACACACATTTCTTTAGCTTCTTTTTATCTAGACATTTTCTGCTTGTGCATTATTTTACAAGTTATAAATTTTCTTCATTTCTTCAAGGTCTCTTCTTAGTTATTGGCAGCTTAGTATCCACTTAAATAGCGTTTTCTATAAGAGCGGTATACAAGCTATTATTTAAAAAAAACTGAATATGTATTAACAGATTGTCAATTATATGAAGTAACTGCATTGTTGGTTCTCAGGAACCTAAATGTTTGTGATCAATTCCTGGCATTTTCAACCAAGAGTGACTTCTGACTTTGGCAAAGCAGAAATAAAAAAATGATTAACCAATTCATCATTTATCCTCTAGAAAGACTAGAACAAACACAATAAATTAGCACATAAGGGCTGTTTTACTCCTTCTAGAATCAGGAATCAGGGCCTCAAATTGAAAATGTGGATTTCAGTTTCGCAGGCTTCATCTGTGTCTGGGAGGCAGTATGACAATCCAAAAAATTAACTCTTTTAAAATTGTCTCTCCTGATTAAGTGTTTTCTTGGTTGATGTGAACTGTTGGTTTCCTGGGTGTATACAGTTTTTTATTTGTTTGAGGTTTCCTTGAATTGTTTGACGCTGCCTGCTCTGCAATTTTGTTTCAGTTTTATTTGTGAAGCACTAATTGTTTTCTAATCTAAGTTTATTTTTATTCAGGAGATCTAAGTTTTGTCCCACGAAAATGTTGTTTCAAATGCTGAAGTTGAATGTTCAACTTTTATTTTGGGTTTCTAGAATTTTTGTTTGTTTGTTATGGTGGTTATACTGTAAGGTTTTTTGTTTGCTTTATATTAATTATTCCTATCAATTTCATATAAAATACACGAGGTAAAAATTTTCTGTCATGAGTATAGCTTGGTCTCATGTGAGACAAGCATAAAATAATTCCTCTCCAAAGTGACTTTGAAGTAAACACCTAAATAAAATAATAAGGGAATAATCTCACAAGCATGCATCAAGATCAGCAAGTTTGATGACCTCTACTAGAAGCCTGCTTAAATTGTTTGAAAAACAGCTGGGTCACTGTGACTGGAGCAGACTGTGGAAGGGAAACAGTTGTTGACATTGAGCTCATGGAGGTAACAGACAGTCCATGTAAGTGGCTAGGGTTTCTATAAGTCAATAGATTTTACTTTCTTTTTACCCTAAGCCTGGTTCATGACTGGAAGTGAAATTGGTAAGGTTGTTACCAGCATCTAGCCCTGAGAGATTAGAAAAGCTGACAAATATCTTAAAATCTAGAGTCTCAGGCCCCTCTTTGAGAAATTAACAGTGATAAATCATCTCTCCAGAAAATTGTAAATAAAAAAAGCACACTTTGGTTTTATATTTTCAAGATTATTTAACTCAATCTTTGGTTTCTGTAAATCAGAAGAATTTTAAGAAGCTTTTCTAAAGTTGTGTTGATTCAAGTTAGGATAAGTGTTAGTAAAGTGAAGTCGGTTCAGTTAGTCAACGATTACAAAGTAAACCATATATTTCTTTTTCACCCCTTTTCTTTTCCCATTACTTTTTAAATATTTCCATAAAACTCTAGTATAGCGGGAAAAAAATAAAATAAAATAAAATAAAAAAGCTAGGCAGCCTCTATTTTTGGGGTGGAAATTAAGAAAATGCAACGAATGGCTTTTGGGCTAGAACTAAACTTGACTACAGCTGCAAGGCATACAGAAAAGACATACACACCTGTGGATTGGCACACTACGTTATGCATACACAGTAGGCATAATATTTACCATGAGGCAAAAATTAAATATGTCTTATGACATAAAAGTTGCTAAGCCATTATAATAACCAAGCTGAATCAAAACAAAAATTTCAAGGATTATAGCTGCGGTTAGAGAACCCTTGCTTTCGCTAAAGTTGTTGAGTAGAATTAACACTGATGTGTCTTCTACTGTTCTAAAATGTTATTTGATAGAAGATTTTTATAGTGGGAATCTTTGATCACAATTAGTTAGGCTCTGTCATGTTCTAAATTAATCAGAAATAAATACAGTCACAAAAATTTACATAAGCCAATTAGAGAAAATAAAAGCAAGTGAATGAAGAAATAACTGTAATAGAAAAATGTATGTGGAAATGTTAAGATAAATCCAAAAAGGAGGTTAATTCATACAGTGTAAAATCTTTTACAGTTGATCAAAAGATTTGTTTCCAAACTTTAGCAGCTAGCAATAACATGGTGGTTAACCATGGTTTGGAGGCTAGGCTCATCTCATGAATTTACATTTTTCTGCCTGATTTTATATTCACTAAAAGCTGATTAGATTGTGCCCACCAGATTAAGGTGGATCAGCTTTCCACAGCTCACTGATTCAAAGACTGTTTTGGGGAAAATATCCAACAGATGCACCCAGGATTAATAGCCTGTATACCTCAATCCAATGAAGTGGACACTCAGCATTAACCATCACAAATCCACCCCTTGACAACTTGAACCCATACACATCTCCTAAGAGCATACCTAATCTTCAAGTAAAGAAAATAATAACATCATAGTTACACCTAATGTAATACAACTGTCTTTGTTACAACCAGTAATTCACCAATCCCAAATCCAAACACTATTATGTGAAGTTAACAATACTCAAATGCTAATTTGACGTCAATAAATCTAATGTCACATAATAAAGAAAAAGAAAAAATGAAGGTACTATTACATGTGTATACATACGCAAACTTTTTTTTAACAAAAAGAGAAACTATTTAGAACAATTAAAATCCTCATTTCTGCAGCCGGGCACCTGGCTGTATCTGGTGTTGATGTGTACCTTCTACCAAAATTTTTGTGTTGCCTTTGCGTTCAACAAGCACCTCAGCTGAGATCCCTTAATCCCCTCTCTTCCTTTCTTCCTTCCTTCCTCCCTTCCTTCCTTCTTTTCTTCCTCCCTCTCTCTCTTTTCTTCTTTCTTGCTTTCTTTTCTGTTGGAGTAACCCAAACCTTAATTCCTGAAGGTTCTGGATCATTTACAGTCCTGCCAAAATTAGGCTGTCATAATTTTCCATTGACCTTAATCTCAGGGCATTTAAATACTCCTGTGTTCCATGTATATTCTTCCGTACCTCTGTTGTAAAATAGTAGACTGACTTTATCTTGCTAATTCAAGTCAATCACCATGGCCAACACTGTCACTCCTTTAGCCTGTTGACTGAAAGGTAGGAGTAGCCCAAAATGCCAAGGAGGCAATCTTCACTGTCAGTTTAATGGAATTGTCATTCTGTCTCCTGGTGGCAGAATTTCTCCCTCTGGAACTAAGACCTGTAAGCCCGCAGAACATAATGTAAAGGAAACAGGAAGCAAACATTTTGCTAGTGGGTCACTAGGGGTGATGGTGAGCGGGGACATTTTCACTTCCACCCGTTGATTTGTGTACCCATTAATTCTGGCTATGGGAAAAGTACCATATGTTCAACACAGTTTCAGAACATACATTACCTTCTGGAGAACTTTGCCCCAGGTTTGCAAAGTCTTGTCCCATAGTTGGTATTGTAGTTGTAACTTTAAAAGGCCATTTCACCATTCTATTAATCCAGCTGCCCTAGGATGATGGGAAACATGGTAAGACCAGTGACTTCCCTACGCAGGAGCCCACTGCCACACTTCTTTAGCCATAAGGGGAGTGTCTTTGTCAGAAGAAATGCTGTGTGGAACGCTGTGTTGGTGGATGAGGTATTTAGTGTGTCCACAGTTGGTAGTCTTGGCAGAAGCATTGGATGCAGAATAGGCAAACGCATATCCAGTATAAGCACCCTGAGAAATGGTGCCATATGGATGGATCAGTGTTGGACTCTGTTGCTTACACATTGGGCGCTCAACAGTGGCCACAGCCAGGTTAGCTTTGGTGAACAAAAGTCCATTTTGCTGAACCCATGCAAAATCTCCATCCCTGCAATCATGACCACTTTGTTTCTGGGCCCTCTGGGTGATTACAGCAGAAGCCCAGGAGAGAGAGTGAGTGGTTTCCACAGGAGGGTTTATTCTATCCGTTTGCTTACAAAATATTTCCTCTTCTGAGGTCCCCGTTGTTGAACACTCACATGAAATATAATTATCCTCACAGTTTTTGACCACTCAGGGAGCCTCATCTAATAACTCTCTCTCAAATTACTTTGCCACTTATTTACTGATAATGCTTCTTCCAAGTTCCTGATCATCCAGCCAAAACATTTTTTATGGCCCATGAACCGGTATATAGCCACACATCTGGCTATCTCTCCTTGGCCTTCTGTCTGCTGGGAAGAGGTCCCTTCACCACTGTTCTTCGTGGATATCCCAGCAAAATGCTGTACTGCTGCTGCTGTTCATTTTTGGGTGGTGGCTCCATATATTGTGCAGAACCATCTGGAGCCAGGCCATAGTCTTCTCCTATTCTGTCAACTGATCATAGGGAACTATCCATGAGACCATCAGTGCAGGTTGGAGGGGAGAAGGCATGGTGGCAAGACTGGATACCATGAGCATTTGAGCCACTTACACATGTAACTTACTTGCACCTTCAGGACTGGCTTGAGACTGGGCACGTACATACCACTACCATTTGAAGATGAAATTCTGCTATGGACAACCCACTTTATGACTAGATGGATCAGAAAGCACCCAGTTCATGATAGGCATTTCAGTTCACTTGGTGACTTCATGACTTACAGACAAGCATTCAGTTTCCACCAAACCCAGTAACAGGCCAAGAGCTGTCTCTCAATAGGAGGGTGGTTATCTGCAGAAGATGGCAGGGCCTTATTTCAAAATCCTGGAGACCTGCGCTGTGATTCACCTCTGAGAGCCTGTCATTAGGCCCCAAACAGCACCGCTATCTACCACTGATACCTCCATCACCATTATATCTTCTGGGTCATATGGCCCAAGTGGAAGAAAAGCTTGCCTGGGTCTTCTACAGAGCTTTCTCCTGTTGCAGACACTACTCACAACTGGCAGCCTTTTAAGTCACTCAATAAATGGGGGAGAGTAACAACCTCACATAAGGAATATGTTTTCTCCAATATCCAAAGAAACCCACTAGATATTGTCCCCCATTTTTTTGTTTGTATCAGGGGCCAAATCCAGTGAATTGTTCTTTACCTTAGAAGGAATATGTCAGCAGGTCTTACCCCACTGGACCCATAGAAATTTTACTGAGGTAGAAGGTCCCTGAATTTTAGTCAGATTTATTTCCTATAATATGGTATGAACATGCCTCACTAATAAGTCCAGTTTGTTTGCTACTTCCCGCTCACTGGATCAAATCAGCATAATGTCATCAATGCCACAGACAAGTGTGATATCTTGTAGCATCCAAAAGAAATCAAGGTCTCTCTGAATAAGATTAAGACACGAAGGTAGAGAGTTGGTATACCCCTGAGGTAGGAGAATAAAGGTGTATTGCTGGTATTGTCGGGTGAAGGCAAATTGCCTCTGGTGGGTCTTAGGGAAAGGAATGAAGAAAAAGGCATTTGCCCAGGCAGTGGCTGCATACCAGATGCCAGGAGACATATTTATTTGCTCAAGCAATAAAACCACATTTGGTACAGCAGCTGCCATTTGAGTCACCACATGGTTAAGCTTACAAAAATCTCCTGTCATTCTCCAAGATCCACTTGTGTTCTTCACAGGTTAAGTGGGAGGGTTGCATTTAGATGTGCTGGTAATGACCAATTCTGTGTCTTTCAAGTCCTTAATGGTGGTACTAATCTTCACAGTCTCTCCGGAGTTGTGATATTGTTTTTGATTTACTATATTTCCAGGTAGAGGCAGCTCAAATGGCTTCCATTTGCCTTTTCCTATTTTAGTAGTCCTCACCCTACAGGTCAGAAAGCAAATGTAGGGTTCTCCCAGCAGCTAAGTCTGTCTATGCCAATAATGCCTTCTGGCACTGGGAAAATGACCTTAGGATGAGTCTAGGTACACACTAGACACACTGTAAGTCTGACCGAAGCTAAAACTTTATTAACTGCCTGACCTTCATAAGCTTCTATTTTAACTGTAAAATCACAATGATGTTGTGTGTCTCCTGGAGTCAGTATCAGCTCAGATCCAGGGTCCAGTAGCCCGAAAATTCTGATCATTTCCCTTCCTTCAATGCACAGTCACCCTGACAAAAGTCCGGAAGTTACTTAAGGAACGATGGGAGAAAGATTCACTGCATAAATTGTTGGTAATGGAGGGGGGTCTTTCCTCAAGGGGACCCAGCCTCCCCTTCATTCAAGGGGTTCTGTGTCTCTAAATTGGCTCTGGTATGGGAATAGCTTGAGAAGCTCTGGTTTTGTTTTTATAATTTAGAATAGTTCTTCATCTGTTTGACACCAAAGTTTTCTGTTTCTATAACTTAAGTAGGAACACAGTAGGCTTTCTATCAATTTCACTCCCAGGAACATCTTGATTAATTAGCCAGTGCCAGGGCTCTACAGGGGTCAGACTCTTCTGATTGCTGCTTCGTGAGAGCTGTCCATTATGGTACCTACACCCACCTTGCCTTTGGTGGTCGAGTGTTGACCCTTAGTTCCTGCCACCTTGGGATTCAATTATCCGCAGTGTATTTAAATTTTATAATTAGTGGCTGCAGTTCCCACCCTTAGATCTGACACACAGAGAAGAGTAATTACAGAGCTTTTCAAAGATGCAGGTGCTGCTCTACTTCTCAAGGCATTGATCAAGGGTATATCCTCTAGACTCTCTCAGCTGCGATGAGTAGGTCTAAAGTGAACTAATCCACTCCACCATTCCAATCTCCAAAGGCCTTTGGATTTCATCCTTTACATTAAACCAATGGAGGGTAGACATTTACAGAGCTCACTCACAGAGGACCATCTTGAATCCATATTTTAGCTAACCAAGCAGATAAACTGTTAGAAATTTTTAGCTCCCTGTGCTGCATCTTTAAGTGCAGAGTCCCTACTAAGTCAGCCCTAGTCAATAAATTCAGCCTGATAGAACCCTGTGTTCCTTCTGCTATTATCCCATACCCTTAACATCCATTTGCTTCTGTGTTTCTCTAGCCTGCTGTTCATATATGTTATAGAACTCAAACAGTTGTTTTTCAGTTTACCACACCTTCTCATGGGTTGCACTCTCAATATCACCTCAAAGAGCCTGCCAGTACTTTAGTTTAGTTACAAACTTAGAACCAAACAGAGATGTTGGGGGTGGCCTCTGAAAAGAATCAACATTATCATACATGGCAGCTGACTCAGGGGAGGCCATCACTGTGGCCTCAGCCAGTGCATGATTTATCTCTACAGGTAGAGGTGGAAAGACTGAAGGCAGCATGTGCCTCTTTCTTCCGGGATGCAGAACAATAATTGGAGATCAGCTGAATATCAGGGCTGAGTGACCTGTCACACAACTATGGATGAAACTTGCCACCTTGCTTACTGTATTGTGGAACACAAAAATAAGAGGACAGCTGTGGCCCTTCAGGGTGCGCAGACCTAGGGGCTCTCAATGCCATGACTGTGACACCCTCTTAGGGGCTTTGCATTTTCTGCCATCTCCAAGCTTCTGGGCTCCACTACGTTTGCCAATATCAGCTGCGGATGCTGCCTGCAGTATGCCTGGCCCAGCTGCTACTTCTCAGTGAGATGGAACTCCTGTTGGCACCTGAAATATCTTGCTTTGCCACAGGCGGCATGCTTGGATGAGTTTAGTGGTTGGAGCCCAGGCTTGCTCACACAACACTCACCACTCCACCATGGTTGCCCTTGGCAGGCAATAAATGCTGGCTCTTAATGCAAGCTGAGTGCAGCCTTTCAGGCAGGGTGGGTAGAACACATGTAGCAGGACTGGGAAAAACTCCAGCAAAGGCAACACTGGCCACAGTGCTTTTCATCTGGCAAAGTGACTCCCCTAAAATTTTGTAACAAAAGAAGCATAGCTAATTGTGTTTAAATGCCTTACTTCTCTTAAATCCTGAGACACTGATAATTCAGTGTCCATACCCTGAATATTTTCAAATTTTTATCCTTATTTGGAAAGTATTATATTTCAACATTATTTAGAAATAAAATTTGAATATTTGGTATTTGTGTTGAACCACCTGAATCCCAAGAATATATTTGCATGGAACCAACTGATTCTAACAAAATAAATTTCTGAAATGTAGGCATTGGGCTTCAGATTAGCATTCTTTTAGCAGATTATGAAGCTTGCCAATGGAACACAATTTCTAATGCCTGGATTTTGACATTATGTACTCATATACTTTTGTGTGTGTGTGTGTGGAGGCGCTTTTGCTGTGTATTGCAAGAGGATGAGCAGCATTTCTGACCTTTTCCAATAAGTGCAATGGTAACATCCTTTTTCTGTGGTTGAAATTTCTAAATATCTTAGTGTCTTCTGGAAGCTAAATTGTTGACACTGACTATTCTAAATAGTTATGAAGAATGAATAAAAAAACACTTTTAACAATTTTGCACAGGCCGTGCAGGGTGGTTCACAGCTGTAATCCCAGCACTTTGGGAGGCCAAATTGGGTGAATCACCCTAGCTCAGGCGTTCGAGACCAGTCTGGCCAACATGGTGTAACCCTGCCTCTACTAAAAATACAATAAGTAAATTAACAAATAAAATTAGCACAATAGCTGGGCATGGTGACAGTCACCTGTAATCCCAGCTACTCGGGAGGTTGAGGCAGGAGAATCGATTGAAACCAGGAGGTGAGAATGAACTGAGATCATGCCATTGCACTCCAGCCTGGATCACAATAGCGAAACTCTGTCTTAAAATATATATATATATATATATATATATATAAAATAAAAATAAAAATATGCAAATTTTTATCAGATCTTATTTTTATCTAACTTTCTGCTGTTCTAATATCCTGTCACTTATGCAGTGAACCAGCATGCACTGCATGTACCCTGGAACTTAATATAAAACAAAATTAACTAAAACTAGAAAAGCTTTCTTTTTTTAGAAGTGACGTTATAGTAACTGAAATGTGTGCCACACTTTATTTAAGACATTTTCTAATTACAAATCAGAGTTGTGACAAACTTCATTGAAAAGCAAATAAGTAGTATATCTCAATTCTTAGTTGATTGAATTTATTTTCTTTTATTTTTAGAATGGAATCCAGACTGTCTCTTTGGATGGAGTGCAGTGGTGCAATCTTAGCACACTGCAGCACCCTGCCTCCCAAGTTCAAGTGTTTATTCTTCCTCAGCTTCTTGAATAGCTGAGATTACAGGTGTGCACCAACACACTCAAAGCATTTTCACCATATTGGCCACGCTTGTCTCAAACTCCTGGCTTCAAGTACTCTGTCTGTTTTGGCCTCTAGAAGTGCTGGAATTACAGGCATGAGCCACCAAGCCTTGCCAGCTGGCCCTCGACTAAATTTCCAATTGAGAAAAAAAAAAAAATTGATCTTACAAACCTTATTTTTTATATCATATTTTTGATGAGTTTCTTTTTATGTCTCATAATTCAAAAAGATAATTTAAGTGCATTGCTTTTTATAGGAAATGAATTTATTTCCATTAGTACATAATTAAAAGAGTAGGTTTATTTAGAAAGTCGTTTTTCTATGGTGAAGAGTTCTCACATCTTAGAAATTGCTTTACACATCTCATTTGGAAACCTCATTGCATGTATTGATTACATTTGTGTTTTTTTTTTCCTTTGGATTTTCTTTTTGTAAGAGTATTCTAAATTGTTTCAAGACACAACAATATGTTTAATTATGTCAAATAAATTTAAAAGGTATTTTCTTTGAAAGACAACTTTTTCTTAAGCTATGTTTTCTACTAATACTGTGTGATTACTTTTTGTACATTACTAGGAATTAATTGATGTTTAAATCTTCCCAGCATCAAAGGTTCACCTGCAATATTTAAGAAATAAGGAACTGCTAACACAGCAGGCTGTTCTAGTCCACAGCTCACCCACTACCATCAACCCTGGTTTTGAGCTACCTGCAGCACAAGATTGGCTGGGTAAAAAAAAATCTCGAAAAGATACCAGTCTGTTTGATGGAAATATATTACGTAGACAAAGAAATAAGCAGTGAGTATTTAAAATCATAAAGAGGTTTCTATCTTTAATAAGATTTTGTTTGAAAATCTATATTTACACTTAGAAAATATTAACTCATGGCTTTTGTTTTGCTTTGTTTTTAATCAACTAGCTTAATATTTTGCAGCCATCAGATATATAATTAAAACCATTTATATCAGAGAAAGTTTTTTTTTAATATAAGATGTATTTCTTAAATGTTCTCACATATGGTATTGGTAATTTACCTCAGTGGGATTGAACTAATCATATACGGAAAAATAGTAGACTTTTGAGTAAGAAGAAACCAAGTTTAATGGTACAAAAAGTTTATATTTAAAACGTATTCATTAAAAATGATTTTTCTAACCCAAACATTGAAGTTGCTTAATGTTGTTTTAGTTAAATTCCAAGAGAGGTATTATTTTAAAATCATAATGTGAAAAGAGATCATCTGAGTACATGTTATTACTTCTAAATGTCCACATCAATTAAACAAAATGGATAGCAATGTTGAAATCTTACACAGAACTGAAACTCATAGTGAGAGGTAACGTAAGTAAACTGAAAAACAATAGGCCGGGTGCGGTGGCTCACGCCTGTAATCCCAGCACTTTGGGAGACCAAGGAGGGTGGATCACAAGGTCAGCAGATCCAGACCATCCTGGTTAACAGGGTGAAACCAGTCTCTACTACAAACAGAAAAAATTAGACGGGGGTGCCGGTGGGCGTCTGTAGTTCCAACTACATGAGAGGCTGTGGCAGGAGAATGGCATGAGCCCGAGAGTCGAAGCTTGCAGTGAACCGAGATCACACCACTGCACTCCAGCCTAGACAACAGAGCGAGACTCCATCTCAAAAAAAAATTTAGTTCATTTCAAGGGAAACCAGAGGATTACAAATATAATTAGCAACAGTATTCTGTACAGATATTTAACTGAAAATGTGAAATTATATTAATTTATTTGTTTCTCTCTTTGAGTATTTTTTTTTTGGCACACTGCAGGAGTTTCTAGCTAAACTCACTGTTTAAAAGGACAGATATTTATTTGTCCTTTCGGATCTATATAAAGAGGAGAGTTTCCTTTCTAAAAACACATATTTTTGTTAATTTATTTAACTATTGCATTGGCAGAGGAAATATATATTTTAAGAAGAGGTTTTTAAAGCAAACACTGCTGTTTGCTTAATGTTATGAAACATTAAGTCAATCTTTTCTTTCCTTGTGGTTAATATATATTTCCAAATATATAAGATGGCATGCAATAAAAATTATTAACTTGCCACGAATATTGTATTTCTGGTCCAGAGATATTTTTTGAAGTATATGCACTTCTTCATACACAGAGCTATTTCTTCCTCCTCGCCTTCTTCTTCTTCTTCTTCTTCTTCTTCTTCTTCTTCTTCTTCTTCTTCTTCTTCTTCTTCTTCTTCTTCTCTTCTTCTTCTCCTCCTCCTTCTCCTCCTCTTTTTTTTACAGAAATGAGAATATAAAATATATAATATAGTTGTTTGTTTTTACTTAGTGACACACCTGTCAATACATGAATATCTTTATTTCTGTTCTGTAGCTACATAACTTGGCATTCAATGTGCTCTAACTTATGCAGTCCACACCAAAGATGGGTTGCTGTGTAAGCTGTGTTCAGTTTTATAAGATTGAGAAGCATTTCTAGTTCTCACAGGGACTTTAAATACACCACCTAATTGACTTTATCTCACAATAAAATGAATATAAGGTAATCATCACTATGTAATGAGGAAAAAAGCAGATATTTATGTGAAGATTGTAGTTTTTAGGTTTGAGAACAATGACTTGTATAAAGTGCTCAGTTTAAACTGAGAAAATTCTAATGTCCTATTTATATAAATTTCTGATAACAGTGTATTGAATACACTTATTTTAAGTACAAAAGTTTTTCAATCAGTAAACACATAATGATTAAAGTTAAGTCTGTGTTAGCACGTGGAAGTTTAATACTCTACCATCTTATATGACTTTTTCAAATAAAACTGTTACAGAAGAAATGCCATTAAAAATGCAGAATTAAGATATCTCTTGTTAATGGTGCATATATTGGATCACGTTGCTGACGATGTACAAATTTAAAGTACCATTTGAAAACTGCTGTGTTAGCCTGATAAAATGAATTTCCCAGCCTGATTAGACGAGCTATTGACAGAATCATCAGTTTTGTAGCATAAGCATAGTATTTCTTCTCTCAAGTTGTGAAACACTCCGTTAGTAGGAATATCTGCCCCCAATTGGACTCTGCCCACAAAAATAACACGTAGGACTCAAAGAGGCTGGGGTGACTAGTCACATAAATTGTGTGATGTAGCAACTGTACATAATGTTAGTGGTTAGAAACAGTATTTCTACAATTGGAAACACGTGGTGATGTAGACAATGATTGTTCAAAGATGAGTAAAAAAGATGTGAGTTAAATTTTAATTATTTATTTGTTTTTAATATTCTGATACCAGGTACTGTTTTTCTTCCCGAGATTACTGTAGTTTCATGAGATTTTGTCAGGATTGCATTTTGACAATATGGCTAGAATGTCTGAGATACTATGAATGGCATATTTTTCATGCTCCCTATCTAATAACTTGAAATTTTACTTGACAATTTTTATTATTTTTTGTTTGATTTCAAAGCACAATTGATATAATCATATTTGTATGACATGGTAAATGCAATTCAGAATTTTAAGAATAAAAAGTATTTATTTTAATAAGTATAGTCTCATCTTGTATTTAAAGTATGCTGTTTAATTTTTTAACTTTAATTTTATCTGTGTGATATAAGTTGTGTTTATTTTTAGGGTTTTCTGTATATTTTTCTCAAATGAGGTATTCTTCTGCTTAAGTAAAATATAGTTTTTCAGATAATGCTGCATGGACCTGTTGTCAACTTTATTTCACAATTACAATAAGGCTGCTAAAGGTATAAAAGCACCTGGTTGAAAATAAAAAGTATTTAGTTGAAAATAAGGCAGCAAAAATTTAGGCTTTAGTGACAGATCACATATTTAAGATGTACCTATTAAGTAAGCGAATATAGAAAATCTGAATTTTGGAAATGTTTACAGTCAAACTATTTATCATTCCTTTACTTTTTTGCATAGATATTGATAGAAACAAAAGAAAAAAATAGAATATTTTAACTGTAATAAACAGTTCCAAAATTTCTACATTTCTTTTCCTCAGTGGTCAGAAATAACTTGGCCTTCAAACAACATCTTAGCACTTGATGTTTATGGAGATTACAAAACACACATTTGTCTCTGCCTTTCTAGATATGACAGATCACACTATGCAGGCATTACAACTTGGGTAGCATTCCTCTTAGTAGGATCTCCTTCTGGGATGTCCACTCTTGCTTGGTTAAGGGCTACTACGGGACAGAAAGATAGAATTTCGGTCCTGATCTTCTAGCTGTTTTTTCCCCTAGGGTTTTGAACTGAAAACAGAGATGGCAAATTGTACTGGTGAGAAGAGAATGAAGTAGACAGAATATAAGATTCAAATTAAGTCCCCACCATTGTGCTTTGTTGCTTGTGCTTTATGTTCTCTCAGCCCTTCACTGTGGCATGCATGTCTGCCTAGTTACTTTTCTTATGTGATGAAACTTCATCAGGACATGAAGTAGATAATTTTTATTTCTGTGTCCTAAACCTCAGATGCATACCAAAGCATAGAGAAACATGTTGCATATGTGTAAAACAGCTGTATTTTGTTCTTTAGCTACAAGGAAATTATGACCTTTGGAGCTTCTATGTATGCTCTGGATCCTTCCACAATTACTCTCAATGGCCATATTTATTGATTTGTAATAATTCTGAAAAATCACATAAATTATATCATGTAAATGTCAAAAATGCATGACACTCACAAGAAGACACTGAATTCTAGGAGAAAAAAGTACTTAGTTCTCATAAGTTATTTATGGCAGAGCACTGGTTTCTTTCCAATCCTGTCTACTTGAGAAGATTGTAGTCTATTTTGTTACCTGTGAGGTATGTTATTATTGTATTATTTCTACTGATAACTTTTCAGTATACTCTTTATGATGGTCCACCTGTGAAACAAACACTAATGCTAAACATTAAAAACAATAAGTTCTTTGAAAATACCACAAAAATTTGCATACCATTTCATTAACTCAGTTTTGGTATATGTTTCATTCAACTACTTTCATAATACTTTTAGAGATACTGCCTTTGGCCTCTAGAGTAAGGCTGATCCTCATGATGATGTATTTAGTTATTATCATAAATGTGAAGACAAATTAGCATTATACAAGACAGAAGACAGAAAAGAGTACAATATTGGTGTACTAAGACACCTTCAGGTCAATCTTTTGATTTAGCTGCTTTCTGACTACAATTCTACATACCCAAATGTTTTTGGAAACAGTTCAGGTAAATTATGGGTGAGTTATCATTTAATTTTGATGAAATCAATTCTACACAAACTAAAATTTTTAAATATATCTTAAAATCCGTAATGTATTTGATGTTAAATATTTAAACAAAAGTAATATTATAGCTGTCTTTCTTGGTCATTTCTGCTAGTATTATCCCAGTAGTAAAGGACTAAAATTGTCACAGCACAGACAGGCCATGTATTCTTTCATCTCTTAAGATATAATTAAGTTCCTATTATCATAAGATTTATACTCTATATATAAACTAAACATTAAAATGTAGCCATTTCCTTGATTTAACAGTTCTCTAATGAAGCAAACCTCAAGTACATAATTTTATCTCTATAAGTGTTTGAATGCATCTGTAAAGTTTTTCCTTAAAACGTTGACCATAGTGCTGTCATCACACATAATAAAAATCATTTTATAAACTTGGGCGACATGGCAAAACCCTGTCACCACAAAAAATGCAAAAATTATTCAGGTATGGTGGTTTGAGCCTGTAGTATCAGCTACTTGGGAAGGTAAAATGTCATTTCATTCACTGACTTTGGTATATGCTTAAAGTTCCTTCATTACTCTTTTCAAATTAGATTAGTGCATCAATGACATCTTTTAGTTTCTAGAGTAATGTTTATCCATGTGATTATGTATCTCAAAGATCAAAATTACTCATCATCAAATAAACAATTTTTCTTATCAAATAAACATTTTTTCTTATCAAATGAACATTTTCATCACTGACAAGAAAGTACCCCTTTCTAGCCCTGCAAGAAAATATATATGATATACTTATATATATATATATATATAATGTATAACTTTATATAATATATATGTGTATGTGTACATGTATGCGTGTGTGTGTATATATATATTTACAAATATGTATATATTTACAAATATATATATATTTACAAATATATATATATATATTTACAAATATATATATATATATATATTTGCAAGCTTGTGCCAGGCACTTTCCTTCACACTTGTAGTTTTAACATTTCGGGAAGCCAAGACAGCCAGATTACTTGATTTCAGGGAATCAAATACAGCCTGAGTAATGTGGTGATATCGCATCTCTATTAAGATGCAAAAAGGGACCTAGGTGAGTGTAATTGTCTGCACCTGTAGTCCCTGCTACCTGGGACAGTGAGGTGAAAACATCTCCTGAGCTGTTATTGTGTTGCTGCACTCCAACCTGTGCAATGAAGAGAATTGCTGCCCCTTGCCACCCTTACACGCACACAAAGCTTAATAACACCTTGATTTTATTTCCTTTATTTTATCAAGGTCTAATTTGTGGCATGCATGACAATGAAACACTGTCACACAACTTTTTACTGTATACTGTAGCTCTTTCTAGTTTCTAAAACAAGCTGCAGCCACTCATGAGAGTTTATGGTTTATTGTTCTTTCAGGAAGGTACTTCTTAGTTATCTCAGAGCTAGAAAGAAAAAGGGATCTTCTGATTTCTGGGCTTCCTTCTCTTCACTCACAGCAGCTCCCTTCTCTGTATTAGGATTATCACTTAGATTTATTTTAAATGTCTGCAGTGCACCTGTAACGCACTGACTCCCCATTGTATCTCTCAGTATGAGGTTCTAGATTCCATAGCTAAACTGTAAACTTAGCGTTCCAAGTGTAATTTGCATATGTCTTTCTTATTTACCTATTTCCATTCTATAGCCTCAGGTGTGACCAACACTCCTTTTTTCTTGCATCAACAAGTTATTTTCATTTGTTTGATCTACTCGAAACATTTTTTTTCTGAAATCAAGTCAACATTTCTGTTCTTTTCATTCAAATTACTATAACGCTATGAGTTTCTGTCTTCAAAACTTTCACTCAATAATTTATGTGTGCATGCATCTCTGTGTGATTGTTTACAAACAATTGGCACAAGGGACCAGTTTTGTGAAAGACAATCTTCTATTATCTTCATTGGAAAACCAAACCAAACCAAACAAAAACATAAAGAATACATGTTTATAATTTGTTTCTTTAATAATGTCTTTTGGTACAAATGTGAAAAATCTTTTAACACTTTAAAGGTGGACATTAACAGTCATCAAAGTCTTCTTGATTCTTTGGAACAGTATATCCAAACGAAGGGGCAAATCCACATTGCTTTAAAATGGGATAAAGTGCATGTGTTGTTCAGTTTTGAAAAAAAAAAAAAAAAAAAAGATCTCATTGAACAAAACCAGAAGAAATTAGAGTTGTTTGTGCTCATCCACAAAATTAACTTTTGGTTTCTCTTTACTGTTGTAGTGGTATCAGACAGGTAGTTAAGATGATAACTGGTGTAAAGGAAAATAATATTGACAAAACACAGCGACTGACTTGAAGAAAAATGATTCTTGGTAAATGAATAATTTTGGATGTAGAAGATCTCACAGATTGTTTTCCTCTGTCCTCTAAGATAAATTGCAATTTAATGATTGAATATTGAAGAGTTGACAGAAGAAATCTTATTCTTTTTCTATTACAGATACCTGAAACAACCACGTGTAGTTTCAGAAACAGATTTCATTCTTTAGCCTAACCAGCCCATTTTATCTCATGGGAACCTGTTTGGGGGATGGAATGAAGAACTATCTTTGAAGATGTTGTAAGTTAAATAACATGGATGTCTTTCTTGACCTTCATAACTTCTCACCTCCAAGCTGTCTGCATTGTTGTGAACTTAGCTGTCATTTAGATTGTGGTTCATTTATAACATCATACTGCCTGCTATTCACATCTCAGAGAAGTGAAACAATTTCTTTTCACCCTTTCTCTCACTCTTAATGCAATCCCCTTAAAATAACTATATATAGGTCTTAACATTGTATTTTATTTTATTTTATTTACTTATTTATTTATTTATTTGTTTATTTATTTATTGAGATAGAGTCCCACTCTGTCACCCAGGCTGGAGTGCAGTGGCCCGTTCTAGGCTCACTGCAACTCCACCTTCCAGGTTCATGCCATTCTCCTGCCTCAGTCACCAGAGTAGCTGGGACTACAGGTGCCAGACACCACTCCTGGCTAATTGTTTTGGTATTTTTAGTAGAAGACGGGGGTTGCACCTTGTTAGCCAGGAAGGTCTGGATCTCCTGATTTTGTGATCTCCCCACCTTGGCTTCCCAGCGTGTTGGGATTACAGGCGTGGGATTAGAGGCCACCACACCTGGCCAGGTCGTAACTTTTTTTATAAAAGAGTGAGACCGGCCTGGTCAAAAGGGTGAAACCCCATCTCTACTAAAAATGTGAAAATTAGCCAGACGTCATGGCAGATGCCCATAAAATTAGCTACTGGGGAGGCTGAGACAGGTGAATTTCTTGAATCTGGGAGGCACATGTTACAGTGAGCAGAGATCCTGTCATTGCACTGCAGCATAGGGGAAGAGGGTAAAACCCTATCTCAAAAAAAAAAAAAAAAAAAAAAAGAAAGAAAAGAAAAAAGAAAAGAAAAGAAAAAAAACTGTGAGAATTAAACTCATTAGTTTCTGTGTATCTCTTAGGGTATTACCTCTTCTTTAAGTGCTGTAAATATCAGCTGCTATTATTATTGCTTATCATGTATCTTCAATTTACTCACACCAAATTATGCTTAATAGCATAAAAGAAAACTTCAGAACAGTAACAGTCAGGTAGTCATGGCTATATGGAGCCGCATAACCATCAGTGTCTGCGTCAGTAATGTTTTCCAATTTACAACAAATAAGTGACCTTTTACACCCACAGATTCTGCAAACACAATTTTCTCAAAACCTAAACTGTACTCAGTGTAACGATTTAGATTTGGTTCTTATGATAAAAAATTTGTGTTTGGCTTGTAGGAATTTTTACAAGGTATCAAAAGTGTTTAATCCTTTTCTTCAGTCTTCTTGTTCCTTTTTTTGTGAAATCATTAGATCTAACTTATATGAATGCATTGCCTTTTTGGTTTAGTTTTTTCAAGGTAAAATATTTAAGATATCTTCACCTTAGAGTATTGGTTTTCAATATATGGAAACATGGAAGAGCATTTATTTATTATATTAATTACTATTTTTTACTCAAGCAGTTTGAAATATGAGTTAGTGAAGTGGTGAGATAATCACTAAGATTTAGCTTAACTAACAAATATTTTATTAACAGCTACAAAATACAAATGTTTTTGACTCTATAATTTTCTTTGAACAATAGAATTATTTTCTGCATGAAGGAAAAGAATTTACTATGATTACTATACAAGTTGCCTCTATATTCATCATTACCACAGAATTTTACACCAAAAAATATTGGTGTTCCTGCCAGTGACTGGTACATGGCTTTAGATTTCATTCATAATCCTATTATAATTAGTTTTGTTGCCTATCATACTGCTTTATATTTCCTAACAGTAAAATTATTATTTCAATTTTTAAATACATGAAAAGCATTTTTGCAGTAATTGTGTGAGAATTCTTGGGAAACATAAATTTCTCTAATCTAAATATGCATTTTTTATTTAAAAATTGGCTGTGACTTCAAAAAATTCGTATCACGGCTTATTCTACTTTATCATTCAGTATTGAGCTTTATCTATTCTAAACAAAATCTTTACTTATAATTTAAAAAGTGGATCATATTTTACGTCAGATCTCGTTTCTCATATTGGTAATTCCAATAATTTGGAAGGGCAAGGAAAACAAGACAGATGAGGTCAGGAATTTGGAATAGAGTTTGGCAAAATCCTGAAACACCATCTTTACAAAAAGTTTTTAAAAATTAGAAGATGTGGTGGCTTAACACTGGTAATATTAGCACTTAACAAGGCCAAGATGGGTGGATCCCTTTAGGCCTAGAATTTGAGGCTAGCCTGAGTAACACTGCACGATTCTGACTCTAATAAAAAATTAAAATAAATACATAAGTTAAATAATTAGCTGAGCCTACTGGCCTTTTCTTCTAGATGCAGCTATTTGGGAGGTTGAGGAAGCAGGATGACATAAGTCCAAGAGTGAGAAGCTGCAGCTAGTGATGATGGCACCACTGTATTCATTCCCGCTGGAGCACTAGAAAATTGTCTCTTAAAAAAAGTAAAATGGCTTTAGTCTTAAGTTAGTATAAATTATAAAAGTATAGAGTGCATTTTAATAACTTGACTTCACAACTCTTTCTGCATTGTTTTTATTAAAAGATGTTAATAAAATGTTACTGAACTGAAAAGTGTTTGATATATATTTTCAGAGACCTATGTATAGTTGCATTTTATTTACTTCTTGACTTGACTGTGAAACTAAAGTTTCAGAGCCTTATTAGTCAATATGACATTTGTACTATATTAGTACATTTTCATACACTTATAAAGACCTACGCTAGACTGGGCAATTTATGAAAGGAAGAGTGGTTTATGGACTTAGAGATTTATGTATCTGGCAAAGCAAAGAGAAGCAAGTCACATCTTGTATGGATGGCAGCAAGCAAAGAGAGTGCTTGTTCAGGGAAACACTGATGTTTAAAACCATCAGATCCAATCAGACTTACTCATTATCACAAGAACAGCACAAAAAAACACCTGCCCCCATAATATGGTTACTCTGTATGTCATCCCCCTCCACCACATGTAAAAATGCAAGATAAAATTTCAATGGGGACACAGTCAAATCATATCATTCCAAACCTGGCCTCTCAAAAATCTCAAATCCTCACATTTCAAAACCAGTCATGCTTTTCCAATAGCACTGCAATGTCTTAACTCATTCAAGCATTAACTCAATAGTCCAAAATCTGATATTTTATCTGAGACAAAGCAAGTTTTTCCTGCATATAAACCTGCAAAAATTAAAGCAAGTTAGTTACATCCTAGATACAATGGGGGTACTAGCATTGGGAAAATACAGGCATTCCAAATATGAGAAACTGACCAGAATAAAGGGATTACAGGCCCTAAGTGCATCTGAAATTAGATGAGGCACTAAAAATTTAAGGCTCCTGGATGATCTTCTTTAACTTAATGTCTCATATCCAGGTCATGCTGATGCAAGAGGTAGGTTCCTATGGTCTTGAGCAGATCCCCCTATGAGGCTTTACGGGGTACAGCCTTCCTCCCTACTGCCTTCATGATCTGGCTTTGAGTGTTTATGGGATTTTCTGGGCACACCACCAAGCTGTCAATGGACCAACTATTCTGAAATCTGGAGGATGAAAACCCTCATTTCCCAGCCCCACAATCATCATCTATGATGCTACCTGTGTTTTCAACATTTCCCAGCCCCACAATCATCATCTGTGATGCTACCTGTGTTTTCAATGGTAGAAATACTGTTGCCGATGACAGGGATCAGGTATAGCTACTGGATCACAGAATGTATTTGATAAGTAGCACCAGCGTCTTTGAGTTCCACAGATCCTTTTGTTGGGTGGGGTCCAATGGGGGCAGATATTCCCACTCAGTAAATGTTTCACAAGCTGAGATAAGAAAAGAAAAATGCTTTCTTTGAAAGAGTTATAGAAGATGGCGTAGTATTAAATTTTCATGTGTTAAACACAGGCTTAGCTTTGATCATTATGAGTTTACTCATTAAAAATTTTTGCATTTAAAATGATTGTATTCAATTCATTGCCGTTAAAACTTTACATTAAAAAAATAAGAGTTTTCCCAGGTTTAATTGAGCACTTCCTTTAAGTTATTGTTCTGACTCATAAAGATGTAACCTTCATGTAAATATCTGCTTCTTTCCTCAACAAATAGTGATAATCACTTTGCCTACACTCAGAATTTTGTTGTGAGATGAAGTCAATGAGATGGTGTGTTTAAAATTATGGTGGAAGTGTAAACTCTTCTTTATTTAGTGTAAAACTGAATATCATTTACATGTCAATCCATCTCAGAGGTGGACTGCATAAATTAGAGCACATTGAACTGAAAGTTATGTAGTTAACTGAAAATTAAATGGATCTTCATATACTGACAGATGTGTGACAAAGTACAAAACAAAGTTAACAATATAGTCTATTGTATATATTCATTTGTGTAAAAAAATAAATAAATAGCTACATATATGGACTATCGCAGTCACAGAGATAATCTCTGCAAAAGGAATATAAAATTGGATATCAGTTCATCATTGTTAGTACATGTCATCCTATAGAGTGAAAATATATGTGTATATTAACTATGTAAAACAGTTAGCTAAAGTGTTTAACGACAGCAGTGTTTGTTTATAAAAATCTCATTTGCAAATATATATTTACTATGTCAATACAAACTTAAATAAATTAACAAAAAAGTGTTTTTTAAAAGCAAATTTTTCCATCTACATAGATCTCACAATGCAAATAAAGATCTGATCTTTTAAACAGTGAGTTAGTTGGGAACTCCTATGATGTGCTAAAAAAATACTCACATGGAAATATATATATGTGTAATCTCATATTTACTAATTAAAAGCCTATACTGAATGAGGCAGGCAGATTACTTGACATCAGGAGTTTGGGACAAGTCTGGCCAACATGCGAAGCCCCATCAGCTGTGTTGGTGCACATGTGTAATCTCAGCTAATCAAAAGACTAAGGCAGATTAATCCCTTGAAGCTGGGAGGCAGGGGGTTGCAGCATGCCAAGATTGCACCACTGCACTCCAGCTGAAGAGACTGTGTAAGATTGCATCCTCAAAATGAAAGAAAAAGATTCAATCAGCTAAGAATTGAAATATACTACTTATTTACTTTTGTCAGTTTCTGAAAACACTGATTTGTAGCTATTTTATAAAATATCTTAAATAAGATGTGGCACACTTTTCAAAGTTACTATAACTGCTACAAAAATGAAAGCCTTCTAATTTTAATTTAATTTAAATTTATATTAAGTTTCATGACACATACGCAGGACATACAGATTTATTTCACAGGTAAACATGTGTCACCGTTGTTCACTGAACCCATTATCCCATCACCTAGGTATTTAGCTCTTCATAAATTAGCTATTTGTCCTGAAGCTGTGGTTTTCCCACTTTCTTTATCCAGTCTGTCACTCATGGGCATTTGGGTTAATTCCATGACATTGATTTTGTGAACAGTGCTGTGATACACATACATATGCATGCGTCCTTGTAATAGAATGACTTATTTTGCCGGGGCTGTATACCCAGTAATGAAATTGCTGAGTCCAGTGGTATTGTTATTCTGAAAGACTAAAAGTGTGAATCACCACACACTTTTCCACATTGTCTGTACTGATTTACATTCCAAACAACAAGGTAAAGCATTCTTATGACTGCACTAGCTCACTACCATCAGTTTTTTCATGGGTATAAACTTATACGATAAAGATAGTCATCAATTTTGCTTCCACAAGACCCAACAATACTGGGGTATTTCTTCCATGGAAAAAAAAAAAAAAAAGAGGAGTTTACAATTGCACTGAATGGAAGAGGCCCAAAATGCTGCTCATCATCCTACAATGCACAGCAAAAGCTCCTCACATAAAGAAGTTATATGAGTACAAAATGTCAAAATCAGAAATTCTGTTCTATTAGATAGCTTTATAATACAGTGGAAGGTGCTAACCTGAAACCCAATGCCGTGAATTGCAGAAGTATATTCTCAGAGACTAGATGTCTGTGTAAGTAAGAGGGATAGGGTGGTTCAGTGGAAATACCAATCTTTCAACTTTAATTTCTAAAAGATTTTGAAATGTAATGATTTTCAAACAAGGTTTAAACATTCCAAATTGTAGGAGATGGAATTTTAAGTATTTCAAGTTCCAATAGAAGAAAGGCATTTAAACACAGCTAGCTATGCTCCTTTCATCATGGGATTTTGGGAGGGTTACCTTGCCAATAGAAAACCTCTGTGGCCAGTGGTGCCTTTGCCTGAGTTTTCTCAGGCCTGCTAAGCTAGCTCTACCCACTCTGCCTGACAGGCTACACTCAGCTTGTGTTATGGCCCAGGACTTAACACCTGCCAAGGGAAAATGTGAGGTAGAGTGGCAATGGTGTTTGAGCAAGTGTGGGGTCCAGCTGCTATACATGGCCAGGTCTGCCAGCTGTTGCAAAGCAGGAAATTTTAGGTGCCAAGAGAAGTGCCACCTCACTGAAATGCAGGAGCTGGACCAGGCATACTGCAAGCAGCTTCCACAGCTGATACCGGGGAATGTAGTGGTGCCCAGAAATTTCAGGATGCCAGAAACAGCAAAGCCCTAAAGACGGTGTCACAGCCCTGGTTTTGAGGTACCCTAGATCTGTGCACCCTGAAGAGCCACAGCTGTCCTGTTATTTTTGTCTTTCACAATGTGATGAGTAAGAGACATTTTTTTCCCTGTTTGTGTTACAGTTCTTTCAGAGCCACCATTCAGTGATTCTCAAATAACTCTTCTTTATCCAGGAGGAATGAGGTAGATGGACACGTGGAGAGTGAGAAATTTATAGATAAGATTTACTGAGGGACAGAACTCAAAAGAGATCCTGATTGGGTAGCTCTTCTCCACAGGCTGGATGTTCAGATGAGTGTCCAGCTCTCAGCAGAGAGATGGCTTTAGAGTGGGCAGCGTATCTCTACAGGCAAGCTGTCAAGAATTAGTGTCCAGTTGTCAGCAGGAAAGAAACCCTGGACTTAGTAGCTTCACCATCCAGCTGATCATACTATGAGATATTAAGCTGTCCACAGAGAGAAGACCCTGGATTGGGTAGGTCTACTTCACACCTGGTGGTTCCAAGATTGGCTAAGCCTTCAGCAAAGAGAAGACCCTCGATTGGGTAGCTCCTCACTCTAGCTGGAGATCCCGTTGTCTACCCAGCTTTCAGCAGAGACTGTGGTGGGTTGCTCCAGCCCACCGCTGATACTCCCGACATCTCTTAAGCTCTCAGGGGAGAGATGGCCCTTGGGTAGGTAGCTCCTCTCCACATCTGGTAGTTTGAATAGTCCTCAAATCTAGCTGAGTCCAGGAATATTATGTGCTTCAAAGGAAAGAAAGTGCTTGCTGATTGGATTATTTGGCCACAATGTGTGCATTTCAAAACAGAGTCGGTGGTTCCTATTCTTGTCCATCGGCCTAGGACCTAGACTTCAGGCTGTAACCGGCTTGAAGATGGAGCCTCATTGGAGACCAGCAAATTTACTGCCATGAGCCTGTGATGGCTAACCCTGAGTATCAATTTAACTGGATTGAGGGATACAGAGTATTAGTTTGGCATGTGTCTTTGTGAGTGTTGCCTAAGAGAGATAAACACTAGGGTAAGTGGGCTGGAGAAGGTAGATCCACCCTTAATCTGGTGGGCACAATTGACCTGTGATTGCTGTTCTCTGCAAACCACAGTCACTCAACTACCAAATTTAAATACTAACAATAATTGGACCCCGATGTGACAGGGGTCAAGTGGCACCACTCAACCATCAAAGGTAATGTGGGCACAGCTAAGGGATAGTGGCAGTCAAATAATGTGACTCCTGTAGGGCCTTTTCATTGGTTAATTAGTCACGGTGTTCATGGAAGTGAAATTGATGGAAAGCTTACTGCATTCATACTTATGTTATACATACAGAAATTGTTGGGTCAAAAGGACAAAACACTATTCTGGATGATGAAAACAGAGAAATACAGCCCCTCCATCAATTACCAGGCTAGACACAGTTTAAAGACTGAGAATCCACTGAATGAAGGGGAGGCTGGATTCCCTTGACCAAGAAACTCACAACATAACTGACTATTTATGCAGTGAATCTTTACACCATCTTTCCCCAAGACCTCCAGGCTTTACCAAGGTAATTGTGTATTAGGGAAAGGGAGATAATCAGACTTTGCAGAAACTACTGGCCACTAGCTCTGTGCTGATGTGGGTTCCAGGGGACCCAAAATGTTATTGTGGTCCTACGGTTAAAGTAGGAGCTCAGGGAGATCAGGTAATTAATAGAGCTTTAGCTTATTAGGTCAGATTTACAGAGTGCCCAGTGAGTCCCTGCAGTCATCCTTTGGTCACTTTTCCAGTGCTAAATTGCATAACTGTCATGGATATACTTAGCAGCTGGCAGAATCCCACATTTCCATGACTTGCAAGGTGAGAGCTACAACAATATGAAAGGTCAAATGGAAGCCACTAGAGCTTCCCCTACCTAGAAAAATAGTAAATAAGAAATGATATCAAAACCCTGAAAAGATTATGGAGATGGGTGCCACCATCAAAAATTTCAAAGATGCTGGATTGGTAATTACCAACACATCCTAATTCAACTCTCCCATTTGGCCTGTGCAAAAGACAGGTGGACCTTGGATGATGACACTGGAGTATCACAAGTTAACACAGTTGTGAATCAACTTGCAGCTGATATACTAGATGTGGTTTATTGTTTGAGTAAATTAATACATCTCCTGTTACACGGTATACAGCCATTCACTTGGCCAGTGCCCTTTCCTTTATTCCTGTCTATAAGGACCACCAGAGGCAATTTGCCTTCAGCTGGCAAGGCCAGCAATACCCATTTATTATCCTTGCTCAGGGGTATATTAACTCTCTGGCTCCCTGTCATAATCTTATTCAGAGAGACCTTGATTGCTTTCCACTTCTGTAAAATATCACAATGGTCCATCTCATTGATAAGATTAGGCTGAGTGAGCAAGAAGTAGCAAGTACAATTGAATTATTGGTGAGACATTTATGTACCAGAGGATGTGAAATAAACATGACTAAAATTCGGAGACCTTCTACCTCCATAATGTTCCTAGAGGTCCAGTCTTGGGAAGCTTGTCACAACATCTTTTCCAGGGTGAAGAACAAGATGTTGTGTGAGGCCCCTCTTATAACCAAGAAAGAGGCATAGTACCTACTAGGCCTTTTCAGATTTTTGAAGCATCCCATTGTTCATTTGAATATGTCCCGCAGCCCACTTATTAGTGACCCAAAGGGCTGCCAGCTTTCAGGGGCATCCAAAACAGGAAAAGACTCTGCAACTACTTCAGGCTGCGTTGCAAACACCTCTACCCTTTGGGCCATATGAACCAGGAGATTCAATGGTGCTTGAAGTTTCAGTGGCAGATAGGAATGTTGTTTGGAGCCCACAGCTAAAGAACTGTGGCAGCAGTGTCCTGCTCCTTAAATCTACATGTCTTACCATGTTTCCCATTATCCTGAAGCAGCTGGTTAAATAGAACGGCAAAATGGCTTTTTGAAGTTACAATTACAATGCCAATGACGTGACAGTAGTTTGCAGTGTTCCCACAGGTGAATCAGAGAATACGCCTCTAGGATTTTGAAGCAAGGCCCTGCCATTTTCTGCAGATAACTAGTATTCTTTGGAGTGACAGCTCTTGGCCCACTGCTGGACTTTGGTGGAATATTTGAACGTTGATCATCAAGTCACCATGTGAACTACACTGCCTGTCATGAACTTGCTGTTTTCTGACCCATTGAGTCTTAAAGTGGGTTGTGCGCAGCAGCATTTCATCATGAAATGGATGTGGTATACACGTGCCCAGGCTGAGCAGGTCCTAAGGCACGACTAAGTTATGAGAAAGTGGCTCAAATGCTCACAATCTCCACTGCAGTCACGCCACCTTCTTTTTCTTCAGCCTGTGTCAATGCCCAAATGTCCAGATTTCCAACTATATTCTGATTCATGGTCCATAGCCAATGGTTTGGCTGGGTGTCAGGCACCTGGTAGATGCGTGATTAGAACATTGATGACAAAGACAGACGTTTGGGGAGGAGGTATGTGGACGGACCTTTGTGAGTGGTCAAAAGCTGTCAAAATATTTGTATTCCATGTGAGTTCTAGCCAACAAGCGGCCTTAGTGGATAGAGAGTTTAATAATCAAGTGGATAAAAACACTGGTTCCGGGGACACCACTCTGACTCTTTCCCCAGCCACCCCTGTCATTGCCTGATGGGTCCATGAACAAAGTGGCCATGGTGGCAGAAATTGAAGTTACACATGTGTTCAGCAACACGGACTTCCACTCACAAAGGCTGACCTGGCTATGGCCACTGCTGAGTGCCCAATTTGCCAGCAGCAGAGACCAAAACTGAGCCCTCAGTATGGCCCAGTTTCTTGGGGTGATCAGCCAGCTACATGGTGACACATTAATTATATCGGACCTCTTTCATCAAGGAAATGGCAGAAGTTTGTCCTCACTGGAATAGCCACTTACTGTGGATATGGGTTTCCCCACTCTTCACGCAATGCTTCTGATAAGACTACCATTCATGGTCTCGCAAAATACCTTATTCACCATTACGGTATTCAACACAACATTGCCTCTGACCAGTGCACTAACTTTACAGCTAAACAAATGTGGCCATGGGCTCCTGCTCATTATATCTATTGATCTTACCACGTTTCTCATTATCCTGAAGCAACTAAATTAATAGGATTCTGAAGTGGCCTTTTAAAGTTACAATTGCGACGTCAACTATGTAACAATACATTGCAGGGCTATTGCAAAGTTCTCCCGAAGACCACGTATTCTCTGAATCAGCATCCAATATATGGTATTGTTACTTCCATAGTCAGAATTCACTGATCCAGGTAGCAAGTGATGGAAGTAGAAATTTTGCCACTCACTATCACTACTGGTGTTTCACTAGCAACACTTTTGTTTCCTGTTTTATTTATGATATTATGTTCTGCTGGTCTAGAGGCCTTAACTCCCCAAGGAAAAGTACCACCACCAGATGAAACAATAATGATTACATTAAAGTGGAAGTCAAGATTGCCACCTGGACACCTGGGCCTCCTCCTCCCTTTATGTCAACATTCTAAAAAGGCACTTAAAGTGTTGCCTGAGTCGATTGACCTGAACCGTCAAGATGAAATCAGCCTACACCTCCACGATGGAGGGAAGAAAGAGTGGTATAACATACAGAAGATGCATTAACATGTGTTTTAGAATTACCATGAAGTGTGATTAATGTCAGTGGAAAACTACAACAGCCCAATCCTGACAGGGCTACAGTTGGATCAGACCCTTCAGGTATTAAGGTTTTGGTCACTCACCAGGTTAACAACAACAAAAAGAGCAACAAAAACTACAACAGAACAATAAAAACCGCAACCTGCTGAGGAGCTTGCAGAAGACAAAAGGAACACAGAATGGCTAGTAGAAGAAGTTAGTCATCCAAACCTGCTATAAACATGTGACCAGCTGCAGAAATGAGGACGTTAATTGTCTTAAGTGTTTCCTCCTTCTTTTGCTAAAAAAAAAAATATTGTGCATGTATACACACGTACTGAGAAAATATTTTTTATTTTCCTTTATCATGCTACATGAGATTTATTGAGTTCTTATCAACATTTGCATATTGCAAACTTCATGAAATAGTGTTTTGATTGGGTGTTGTTGCATTCCTGGTTGTAAGAGGATAATTGAATTATGTTAGGTGTAATTATTACCTCATTTTTGTTCTGCATTTGAAGATTATGTTTTATAGCAGAAGATGCATTTCGATTCAAGTTAACAAGGGGTGGATTTGTGATGGTTAATACTGATTGTCTAATTCATTGGATTGTGGGATACAGATTATTAGTCCTGGATGCATTTCTTGGGTGTTTCCCCCCAAAAAATTAACATTTGAGTCAATGGGAAGATCTCAGACAGAAACATGTCAAAAAGTGAGATGGGCCTAGCTTCCAAAGCATATGTCTTTCTTCTATGCTGGATACATTTTCTCTCGGACAGTGGACTCCAAGTTCTTCAGGTTTGGGACTCAGACTTGCTCTCCTTTTTGCTCAGCTTGCAGGCAGCCTACTGTGATCACGTGCATAAGTACTTGTAACCTCCCTTTCATATTTATATATACATATACGCGCACACACACACACACACACACACACATATATGGGCATACATAAAAATATATAAAGGGATGGCAAATTAAACAGTTTGTAAGTATTCTCAAAAAGCATTTTCTTTTATTACACTTTAAGTTATAGGGTACATGTGCATAACGTGCAGGTCGGTTACATATGTATACAAGTGCCATGTTGGTGTGTTGCACCCATTAACTCATCGTTTAACATTAGGTATGTCTCCAAATGCTATCCCTCCCCATGCCCCCTACCCCAAAACAGGCTCCAGTGTCTGATGTTCCCCATCCTGTGTCCATGTGTTCTCACTGTTCAATTCCCACTTATGAGTGAGAACATGCAGGGTTTGGTTTTTTCTCCTTGTGAGAGTTTACTGAGAATGATGATTTCCAATTTCAACCTTGTCCCTACAAACGATATGAACTCATAATCTTTTATGGCTGCATAGTATTCTATGAGGTATATATGCCACAGTCTCTTAATCCAGTCTATCATTGCTGGACATTCAGCTTGGATCCAAGTCTTTGCTATTGTGAATAGTGCCACAATAAATATACGTGTGCATGTGTCTTTACAGCAGCATGATTTGTAATCCTTTGGGAATATACCCAGTAATGGGATTGCTGGGTCAAATGGTATTTCTAGTTCTAGATCCCTGAGGAATCCCCACACTGACTTCCACAGTGGTTGAACTAGATTACAGTCCCACCAACAGTGTAAAAGTGTTCCTATTTCTCCATATCCTCTCCAGCACCTGTTGTTTCCTGACTTTTTAATGATAACCATTCTAACTGGTTTGAGATGGTAACTCATTGTGGTTTTGATTTGCATTTCTCTGATGGCCAGTGGTGGTGAGCACTTTTTCATGTGTCTTTTGGCTGCATAAATGTCTTCTTTCGAGAAGTGTCTGTTCATATCCTTCACCCACTTTTTGATGGGTTTTTATTTTCTTGTAAATTTTTTGGAGTTCTTTGTAGATTCTGGATATTAGTCCTTTGTCAGATGAGTAGATTCTGAAAATTTTCTCCCATTCTGTAGGTTGCCTGTTCACTCTGATGGTAGTTTCTTTTGCTGTGCAGAGGCTCTTTAGTTTAATTAGATCCCATTTGTCAATTTTGGCTTTTGTTGCCATTGCTTTTGGTGTTATAGCCACAAAACACTTGCCCATGCCTACATCCTGAATGGTATAGTCCAGGTTTTCCTCCAGGGTTTTTATGGCTTAAGGTCTAATATTTAAGTCTTTAATCCATCTTGAATGAATTTTTGTATAAGGTGCAAGGAATTGATCCCGTTACAGCTTTCTACATGTGGCTAGCCAATTATCCCAGTACCATTTGTTAAATAGGGAATCGTTTCCCCATTGCTTGTTTCTGTCAGGTTTGTCACAGATCAGATGGTTGTAGATATGCAGCATTATTTCTGGGGCTCTGTTCTGTTTCATTGATCTACATCTCTGTTTTGGTACCAGTATCATGCTGTTTTGGCTACTGTAGCCTTGTAGTCTTGTTTGAAGTCAGGAACATGATGGCTCCAGCTTTGTTCTTTTGGCCTAGGATTGTCTTGGCAATTAAGGCTCTTTTTCGGTTCCAGGTGAACTTCAAAATAGTTTCCTTTTCCAATTCTGTGAGGAAAGTCATTGGTAGCTTGATGGGAATGTCACTGAACCTATAAATTACCTTGGGCTGTATGGCCATTTTCATGATATTGATTCTTCCTACACATGAGCATGGAATGTTCTTCCATTTGTGTGTATCCTCTTTTATTTCATTGAGCAGTGGTTTGCAGTTCCCCTAGGAGATGTGCTCCACATCCCTTGTAAGTTGGATTCCTAGGTATTTTATTCTCTTACTTTATTTTATTTTTTATTATTACTCTTTAAGTTTTAGGTACATGTGCACAGTGTGAAGGTTTGTTACATATGTATCCATGTGCCATGTTGGCGTGCCACACCCATTAACTCGTCATTTAGCATTAGGTATATTTCCTAATGCTATCTCTCCCCCCTCCACCCTCCCCCCACCCCACAGCAGTCCCCTGAGTGTGATGTTCCCCTTCCTGTGTCCATGTGTTCTCATTGTTCAATTCCCACCTATCAGTGAGAATATGTGGTGTTGGTTGTTTGTCCTTGCGATTGTTTACTGAGAATGATGATTTCCAGTTTCATCCATGTCCTACAAAGCACATGAACTCATCATTTTTTTCTGCCTGCAAGATATTCCATGGTGTATATGTGCCGCATTTTCTTAATCCAGTCTATCGTTGTTGGACATTTTGGTTGGTTCAAAGTCTTTGCTATTGTGAATAGTGCCACAATAAACATACTTCTGCGTGTGCCTTTATAGCAGCATAATTTACTGTCCTTTGGTTATATACTCAGTAATGGGATGGCTGGGTCAAATGGTATTTCTAGTTCTAGATCCCTGAAGAATCCCCACACTGGCTTCCACAATGGTTGAACTAGTTTCCAGTCCCACCAACAGTGTAAAAGTGTTCCTATTTCTCCACATCCTCTCCAGCACCTGCTGTTTCCTGACTTTTTAATGACTGCCATTCTAACTGGTGTGAGATGGTATCTCATTGGTGTTTTGATTTGAATTTCTCTGATGGTCGGTGATGGTGAGCATGTTTTCATGTATTTTTTCACTGTATAAATGTCTTCTTTTGAGAAGTGTCTGTTCATGTCCTCTGCACAATTTTTGATGGGGTTATTTGTTTTTTCTTCTAAATTTGTTTGAGTTCTTTGTAGATTCTGGATATTAACCCTTTGTCAGATGAATAGGTTGTGAAAATTTTCTCCCATTTTGTAGGTTGCCTGTTTATTCTGATGGTAGTTTGTTTTGCTGTGCAGAAGCTCTTTAGTTTAATTAGGTCCCAATTGTCAATTTTGGCTTTTGTTGCCTTTGCTTTTGGTGTTTTAGACATGAAGTCCTTGTTCATGACTATGTCCTGAATGGTGTTGCCTAGGTTTTTTCCTTGGGTTTTTATGGTTTTAGGTCTAACACGTAAGTCTTTAATCCATCTTGAATTAATTTTTGTGTAAGGTGTATGAAAGGATCCAATTTCAGCTTTCTACGTATGGCTAGCCAGTTTTCCCAACACCATTTATTAAATAGGGAATCCTTTCCCCATTGCTTGTTTTTCTCAGGTTTGTCAAAGGTCAGTTAGTTGTAGATATGTGGCATTATTTCTGAGGGCTCTCTTCTGTTCCATTGATCTATATCTCTGTTTTGGTACCAGAACTATGCTCTTTTGGTTACTGTAGCCTTGTAGTATAGTTTGAAGATAGGTAGCATGATGCCTCCAGCTTTGTTGTTTTGGCTTAGGATTGACTTGGTGATTCGGGCTCTTTTTTGGTTCCATATGAAATTTAAGGTAGTTTTTTTCCAATTCTGTAAAGAAAGTCATTGATAGGTTGATGGGGATGGCATTGAGTCTGAAAATTCCCTTGGACAGCATGGCCATTGTCACGATATTGATCCTTCCAACCCATGAGCATGGAAAGATTTTCCATTTGTTTGTATCCTCTTTTATTTCATTGAGCAGTTGTTTGTAGTTCTCCTTTAAGAGCTCCTTCACATCCCTTGTAAGTTGGATTCCTAGGTATTTTATTGTCTTTGAAGCAATTGTGAATGGGAGTTCACTCATGATTTGGCTCTGTATTTGTCTGTTATTGGTGTATAACTATGCTTGTGATTTTTGTGCATTGATTTTGTATCCTGAGACTTTGCTGAAGTTGCTTATCAGCTTGAGGAGATTTTGGCTGAGACAATGAGGTTTTCTGGATATACAATCATGTCACCTGTAAACAGGGACAATTTGACTTCCTCTTTTCCTAATTGAATACACTTTATTTCCTTCTCCTACCTAATTGCCCTGACGGGAACTTCCAAAACTATGTTGAATAGGAGTGGTGAGAGAAGGCATCTGTTTCTTGTGCCATTTTTCAAAGGGAATGCTTCCAGTTTTTGCCCATTCAGTATGATATTGGCTGTGGGTTTGTCATAGATAGCTCTTATTATTTTGAGATACGTCCCATCAATACCTAATTTATTGACAGATTGTAACATGAAGCATTGTTAAATTTTGGCAAAGGCCTTTTCTGCATCTATTGAGATAATCATGTGGTTTTTGTCGTTGGTTCTGTTTATATGCTGGATTGCATTTATTGATTTGCATATGTTGTACCGGCCTTGCATCCCAGGGATGAAGCCCACTTGATCATGGTGGATAAGCTTTTTAATGTGCTGCTGGATTCGGTTTGCCAGTATTTTATTGAGGATTTTTGCATCAATGTTCATCAAGGATATTGGTCTAAAATTCTCTTTTTTGTTTGTGTCTCTGCCCGGCTTTGGTGTCAGGATGATGCTGGCCTCATAAAATGATTTAGGGAGGACTCCCTCGTTTTCTATTGATTGGAATAGTTTCAGAAGGAATGTTACCATTTCCTCCTTGTACCTCTCATGGAATTCGGCTGTGAATCTATCTGGTCCTGTACTCTTTTTGGTTGGTAAGCTATTGATTACTGCCACAATTTCAGAGCCTGTTTTTGATCTATTCAGAGTTGCAACTTCTTCCTGGTTTAGTCTTGGTAGGGTGTAGGTGTTGAGCAATTCTCCATTTCTTCTAGATTTTCTAGTTTCTTTGTGTAGAGGTGTTTGCAGTATTCTCTGATGGTAGTTTGTATTTCTGTGGGATTGGTGGTGATATGCCCTTTAACATCTTTTATTGTGTCTATTTGATTCTTCTCTCTTTTCTTATTATTCTTGCTAGTGGTCTACCAATTTTGTTGATCTTTTCATAAAACCTGCTCCTGGATTCATTAATTTCTTGAAGGGTTTTTTTGTTTGTTTGTTTGTTTGTCTCTATTTCCTTCAGTTCTGCTGTGATTTTAGTTATTTCTTGCCTTCTGCTAGCTTTTGGATGTATTTGCTCTTGCTTTTCTAGTTCTTGTAATTGTGATGTTAGGGTGTCAATTTTGGATCTTTCCTGCTTTCTCTTGTGGGCATTTAGTGCTGTAAATTTCCCTCTACACACTGCTTCAAATGTGTCCCAGAGATTCTGGTATGTTGTGTCTTTGTTCTCCTTGGATTCAAAGAACATTTTTATTTCTGCCTTCGTTTCGTTATGTACCCAGTAGTCAATCAGGAGCAGGTTGTTCAGTTGAGTGAGTTTCTTAATCCTGAGTTCTAGTTTGATTGCACTGTGGTCTGACAGAGAGTTTGTTATAATTTCTGTTATTTTACATTTGCTGAGGAGTGCTTTTCTTCTAACCATATGGTCAATTTTTGAATAGGTGTGGTGTGGTGCTGAAAAAACTGTATATTCTGTTGATTTGGGGTGGAGAGTTCTGTAGATATCTATTAGTTCTGCTTGGTGCAGAGCTGAGTTCAATTCCTGGGTATCCTTGTTAACTTTCTGTCTCGTTGATCTATCTAATGTTGACAGTGGGGTTTTAAAATATCTCATTATTATAGTGTGGGAGTCTAAGTCTCTTTGTAGGTCACTCAGGACTTGCTTTATGAATCTGGGTGCTCCCATATTGGGTGCATACATATTTACGATAGTTGGCTCTTGTTTTCGAATTGATCCCTTTACCATGATGTAATGGCCTTCTTTGCCTCTTTTGATCTTTGTTGGTTTAAAGTCCGTTTTATCAGGACTCGGTTTGCAACCACTGCCTTTTTTTGTTTTCCATTTGCTTGGTAGATCTTCCTCCATCCTTTTATTTGCAGCCTATATGTGTCTCTGCACATGAGGCGGGTTTCCTGGATACAGGACACTGATGGGTCTTGACCCTTTCTCCAACTTGCCAGTCTGTGTCTTTTAATTGGAGCATTTAGCCCATTTACATTTAAAGTTAATATTGTTATGTGTGAAGTTGATCCTGTCATTATGATGTTAGCTGGTTATTTTGCTCTTTATTGATGCAGTTTCTTCCTAGCCTCGACGGTCTTTACAATTTGGCCTGTTTTTGCAGTGGCTGGTTCCTGTTGTTCCTTTCCATTTTTAGTGCTTCCTTCAGGAGCTCTTTTAGAGCAGGCCTGGTGGTGACAAAATCTCTGAGTATTTGCTTGTCTGTAAAGCATTTTATTTCTCCTTCACTTATGAAGCTTAGTTTGGCTGGGTGTGAAATTCTGGATGGAAAATACTTTTCTTTAAGAATGTTGAATATTGGCCCCCACTCTCTTCTGGCTTGTAGAGTTTCTGCCAAGAGATCCGCTTTTAGTCTGATGGGCTTCCCTTTGTGGGTAACCCAACCTTTCTCTCTGGCTGCCCTTAACATTTTTTTCCTTCATTTCAACTTTGGTGAATCTATTTTTTTCTCTTTGAAGCGATTGTGAATGTGATTTCACTCATGATTTGGCTCTGTGTTTGTCTGTTATTGGTGTCTAAGCATGCCTGTGATTTTTGCACATTGATTTTGTATCCTGAGACCTTGCTGAAGTAGCCTTTCAGCTTAAGGCAATTTTGGGCTGAGATGATGGGGACAGATAATATACAATCTTATCATCTGCAAACAGGGACAATTTGACTTCCTCTTTTCTTAATTCAATACCCTTTATATCCTTCTCCTGCCTGAATGCCCTGGCCAGAAGGTCCAACACTATGTTGAATAGGAGTGGTGAGAGAGGACATCACTGTATTGTGCCAGTTTTCAAAGGGAATGCTTCCAGTTTTTGCCCATTCTGTATGATATCATCTGTTGGTCTGTCATAGATAGCTCTTATTATTTTGAGATACGTCCCATCAATACCTAATTTATTGAGAACTTTTAGCATGCAGGATTGTTGAATTTTGTCAAAGGCCTTTCCCTCATCTATTGAGATAACCATGTGGTTTCTGTCGTTTCTTCTGTTTATGTGCTGGATTACATTTATTGATTTTCGTATGTTGAACCAGCCTTGCATCCCAGGGAGATAGCCCACTTGATCATGGTGGATAAGCTTTTTGATGTGCTGCTGGATTCTGTTTGTCAGTATTTTCTTGAGGATTTTTGCATCGATGTTCATCATTGATATTGGTCTAAATTTCGCTTTTTTTGTTGTGTCTCTGCCAGGCTTCAGTGTCAGGATGATGCTGGCCTCCTAAAATGACTTAGAGAGGATTCCCTCTTTTTCTATTGATTGGAATAGTTTCAGAAGGAATGGTACCAGCTCTTCCTTGCACCTCTGGTAGAATTCAGCTCTGAATCCATCTGGTCCTGGAATTTTTTTGGTTGTATAGCTATTAATTATTTCCTCAATTTCAGAGCTTGTTATTGGTCTATTAAGAGATTCAACTTCTTCCTGGTTTAGATTTGGGAGGTTGTATGTGTTGAGGAATTTATCCATCTCTTCTAGATTTTCAAGTTTATTTGCGTAGAGGTGTTTATAGTACTCTCGGATGGTAGTTTGTATTTCTGTGGGATTAGTGATCATATTCCCTTTACATTTTTTGTTGCATCTATTTGATTCTTCTATCTTTTCTTCTGTATTAGTCTTGCTAGTGGTCTGTCAATTTTATTGATGTTTTTTAAAAAAACAGCTCCTAGATGAACTGATTTTTTGAAGGGTTTTTAGTGTCTCCATCTCCTTCAGTTCTGCTCTGATCATAGTTATTTCTTGCCTCCTGCTAGCTTTTGAATGTGTTTGGTATTGCTTCTCTAGTTCTTTTAATTGTGATATTAGGATGTGAATCTTAGACATTTATTTCCTGCTTTCTATTGTGGGAATTTAGTGCTATAAATTTACCTCTTCACACTGCTTTGAATGTGTCCCAGATAGTCTGCTATGTTTTGTCCCTGATCTCGTTGGTTTCAAAGAACATCTTTATTTCTTCCTTCATTTTGCTGTGTACCCAGTAGTCATTTAGGAACCGGTTGCTCAGTTTCCATGTAGTGTAGCGGTTTTGAGTGAGTTTCCTAATCCTGAGCTCTAGTTTGATGGCACCGTGCTCTGAGAGACAGTTTGCTATAATTTCTGTTCCTTTACATGTGCTGAGGCATGCTTTTGTTCCAACTATGTGGTAAATTTTGGAATAGGTGTGATACGCGGTGCTGAAAAGAATGTATATTCTGTTGATTTGGGATGAAAAATTCTGTAGATGTCTATTAGGTCCGCTTGGTGCCGAGCTGAGTTCAATTCCTGGATATCTTTGTGATCTTTTTGTCTCATTGATCTGTCTAATGTTGACAATGTGGTGTTACAGTCTTCCATTATGGTGTGTGATTATAAGTATCTTTGTAGGTCACTCAGGACTTGCTTTATGAATCTGGGTGCTCCTGTATTGGGTGCATATATATTTAGGATAGTTAGCTCTTCTTGTTGAATGGATTGCTTTACCATTATGTAATGGCCTTCTGTGTCTCTTTTGATCTTTGTTGGTTTAAAGTCTGTTTTATCAGGACTCGGATTGCAACCCCTGCCTTTTTTTGTTTTCCATTTGCTTGGTAGATCTTCCTCCATCCCTTTATTTTGAGCCTATATGTGTCTCTGCACGTGAGATGGGTTTCCTGAATACAGCACACTGATGTGTCTTGACTCTTTATCCAACTTGCCAGTCTGCATCTTTTAATTGGAGCATTCAGCCCATTTACATTTAAGGTTAATATTGTTATGTGTGAATCTGATCTTGTCATTATGATGTTAGCGGATCATTTTGCTCATTAGTTGATGCAGTTTCTTCCTAGCCTCAATGGCCTTCAAATTTTTCATGTAATGACAGTGGCTGGTACCAGTTTCTCCTTTCCATGTTTAGCGCTTCCTTCAGGAGCTCTTTTAGGGCAGGCCTGATGATGACAAAATCTCCCAGCGTTTGCTTGTCCATAAAGGATTTTGTTTCTCTTTCACTTATGAAGCTTAGTTTGGCTGGATGTAAAATTCTAGATTGAAAATTATTTTCTTTAAGAATGTTTAATATTGGCACCCACTCTCTTCTGGCTTGTACACTTTCTGCTGAGAGATCTGTTGTTGGCCTGATGGGCTTCCCTTTGTGGGTAACCCGACCTTTCTCACTGGCTGCCCTTAACAATTTTTTCCCCTCATTTCAACTTTGGCGAATCTGAAAATTATGTGTGTTGGAGTTGCCCTTCTCAAGGAGTATCTTTGTGGTGTTCTCTGTGTTTCCTGAACTTGAATGTTGGAATGCTTTGTTAGATTGGGGAAGTTCTCCTGGATAATATTCTGCAGAGAGTTTTCCATCTTTATTCCATTCTCCATGTCACTTTCAGGTACACCAATCAGACATAGATTTGGTCTTTTCACATAGTCCCATATTTCTTGGAGCCTTTGTTCCTTTTATTTTTATTATTCTTTTATCTCTAAACTTCTCTTCTCACTTCATTCCATTTGTGTGATTTTCCATCACTAATACCCTTTCTTCCAGTTGATTGAATCAGCTACTGAGGCTTGTGCCTTCCTCAAGTAGATCTTGTGCTTTGGTTTTCAGCCCCATCACGTCCTTTAAGGACTTCTCTGCATTGGTTATTCTGGTTACCCATTCCTCTAATTATTTCCAAGGTTTTTAACTTCTTTGTCATGGGTTTGAAGTTCCTCCGTTAACCCAGAGTAGTTTGATCATCTGAAGCCTTCTTCCCTCAACTCGTCCAAGCCATTCTTCATTCAGATTTGTTCCATTGCTGGTGAGAAGTTGTGTTCCTTTGGAGGAGGAGAGGTGCTCTGATTTTTAGAGCTTCCATTTTTTTCTGCTCTATTTTGTCCCCATCTTTGTGGTTTTAACTATCTTAGGTCTTTGATGATGGTGATGTACAGATGGGGTTTTGGTGTGGGTATTCTTTCTGTTTGTTAGTTTTCCTTCTAACAGTCAGGACCTTCAGCTGCAGGTCTGTTGGAGTTTGCTGGAGGTCCACCCAAGACCCTGTTTCCCTGGGTATCAGCAGCGGAGGCTGCAGAACAGCAGATATTGGTGGACAGCAAATGTTGCTGCCTGATCATTCCTCTGGAAGTTTTGTCTCAGGGAATTACCCGACCACGTGAGGTGTCATTCTGCCCCTACTGTTGGGTGCCTCCCAGTTAGGCTACTTGGGGATCCAGGACCAACCTGGGGAGGCAGTCTGTCCGATCTCAGATATCCAGCTGTGTGCTGGGAGAAACATTACTCTCCTCCATGCTGTCAGACAGGGACATTTAACCCTGCAGAGGTTTCTGCTGCCTTTTGTTTGGCTATACACTGCCCCCACAGGTGGAATCTACAGAGGCAGGCAGGCTTCCTTGAGCTGTGGGTGGCTCCACCCAGTTTGACCTTCCCAGCCCCTTCCTTTACCTGCTCAAGCCTCAGCAATGGTGAGCGCCCCTCCCTCAGCCTCACTTCCACCTTGCAGTTTGATCTCAGGCTGCTATGCTAGCAATGAGTGAGGCTCTGTGGGCATAGGATCCTCCAACCGATTCACAGGATATAATGTTCAGGTGTGCCATTTGCTAAGACCGTTGGAAAAGTGCAGTATTAGGGTGGGAGTGACTTGATCTTTCAGGTGCCATCTGTCACACCTTTCTTTGACTAGGAAAGGGAATTCCCTGACCCCTTTTGCTTCCTGGGTGAGGTGATGTCTCACCTTGCTTTGAGTCATACTCCGTGCACTGCATCCACTGTCCCGCAGCCACTTGATAACACTCCCCAGTGAGATGAACACGGTACCTCAGTTGGAAATGGAGAAGTCACCCATCTTCTTCCTTCAGGTCTTGAGCTGATCACTATCCCTAGGATACAAACAAAAAGCATTCTTTTAATAAATACTAAAACTGTAAGCCTTCTTTTAATAAGTCAGCTTGTTCGATGGTGACATTGTAAACTAATTTCATACAAAAATCCTGACATATATAAACATGTGCATACATGCTTCAGTGGTCCATACCCATCTATGTGAAAAAAAAAAAACAAAAAACAAACAAATGAACAAAAAAACACTTTTAAAGTACTTATTTTTCTATTTACTTTCTTCCAAGTCTATAGAACATGTATCAGAAGAATTATTTAACAAATGGCTACCAAATAGTAAACACTCTCCATTTCTTTAAAAACGAAGGTGTATTATGTCTTCTTAGAAAATGACAATTTAAACTTTCAGAAATTTTTAGTAGATACTGGTTCTGTAATCATTGTAAAATGTACCCATGAACATCATGTTTAAATTTACTTAATCTATAAAGCCTAGCTCCCTCAGTGAAAAAAACTGTTACAGGTAGTAATAGTAATAGTAACAGTAATAATAATAAAACAGTGCCAGCACTTTGAAAAATCAGGTCAGTCACAGGCTTCAATAAATATTCCTCTTTCACTACAAGCTTTACCTGAACAACTTTGTTTCTACAAATAGTGCCAGCTTCTGTACACCACTTAATGTCTCCAATGCCTCAATTTCACACTCTCCACATTGTTCCAAGAATGTGTCTTAACAGCAGAGCTCTCCTTTAGTATATTAAGCAAAAAAAAAGTTAATCTTGCCTTTTCCTTTTAGGTATTCAATGGCATTTTATTAATCTTGGAGAAAAACCAAGCTCTATATGGGTAGGAGTTCTGCCAAGTGGAGAAGGCCCTAACATCAACAACAGAGCCTACAGCTCAGGTGCTAAGTGGGAACTAGGGAAGCAGTGTAAATGTGGATAATTACCAGGTTGCTGCTAGTTGCTCACGTTCTGAAACAAATTTTTGATTCAAATGAAAAAGATTTTCCATTGTAGAAATTCACCTCCTTTTGGATTTATCTTAACATTTTTAGAAATTGTTCCTATTACATCAGTTTCCTCATTCATTGATTTTTGTTTTCTCTTACTGTCTAATATGCTTTTCTTGTGAATGCATTATTTTATTATGTTCGAACAAGGCAGAGAACAAATAATTCTGATCAAAGATGCCCACTATGCAAACTTCTATCAATTTTTTTTTAAATGTAGGAGATAATTGAGCGTTGGTTCTACTAAATAAATTTAGCAAAATTGAAAATCCTCTAGCCCCAGCTATAATCCTTGAAAACTTTGCTTTCATTTGGCTCACTTATTGTAATATCCTATGATCATTCTTGACTATATTATGACTGGGATCATTCATGACTATATTATGGATACACATTGTGCTTTCTGAATGCACAATGTGTATCCATTATATAGTGCACCAATGCACCTGTATGCACGTGTATTATTTATGCCTTTCAACTGTACTAAAGATCAGCTCTGTCCCAAATGCCATTCATTGACTTTTCTCCCTTGGTACCTCCAAAACAGAGGCTGAAAAAGGTGTTATTTTTTGACATTCATGTATTACAAAAACGTTGAAAAAGTAATTGGAAGGAAAAACAGAGAAATAGAAAATATATTGTTTAATTTCTAATCATTGATTAACTGAACTGACCTTACTTTATTAATGTTTACCCTAAGTTGAATCAATGGAAATTATATACGCTTTTTCAAATCCTTCTGCTTTATGGAAACAAAAGTTGGAGTTAAGAAATCTTCAAACTCTAATATCAAAGAGTTACAAATGTGAGCTACTAAAAATAATTTTATCAACAGATGTTTCAACACTGTTAACTTCTCAAAGGTGCCTGACACTCAAGATTTTAGTATATTTAGCAGCATTTCTAACCTCTCAGCAATAGATGCTAGTAAGAACCTTACCAATACCACTTTCAGTCATGAACCAGGGTTAGAGTAGAGTGAAACCTAAAGTAAAATCTGCAGGCCTATAAAAACCCCAGACAATCACATGGACTGTCTGTTACCTCTATGGGCTTATACTTTATAATTTTCCCCTTCTACAGTCTGCTGCAGCCACAGGTAGCTGGATTTTTGAAAACAATTTATACCAGCTTCCACCAGGAATCAGTGTACTTATTGATCTTGCTGCATGCTTACATTATTTTCTTATTATTTTCTTTAGATATTTATTTGAAAGTCACTTTGTAAGCCACTTACTGTATATTTGTTTTATAAAAATCAAACTGTACTTTATAACTGAGAATCTTACCTCATACATTTTCTACAAAATTGATAATTTCACTTAAAGAAAACCAAAAACTTTGGAACATAACCATTAAAAGAAAAACCTAACCTCTGGGATTCAAAATTGGAATTGTAACATTCACTTTAAGTACTTTAAAGAAGAGACAAAACATAAACCTCATAAATAACCATAAACTCTGAAATTTGAAAACAGTGATTTATAGACAAAAATAAAAGCAAAACTGCAGGGATGGCAGTTTCAAAACATTCCAAAAAAGCAAACAAAAAGAAGGTTCAAACCATCAAAGACAGTCTGGACCCTGAAAATCAATAGTTTATATCAACCAAGTAAACATTTAATCCAGAAAGACAATTATAAAATGGTAATTTTTTTTCTTTAAGGATTGTTATATCACTTCCTAGGCACAAATGAAACCTTCAGAATCGAAATCCACACTATCGAAATGAGGACTTGATTCCTGCTCCTGGAAAAAGCAAAGAAGCCTTTATGTGGTAAATTGTTTTTTTTTTTTTTTTTTTCCCCAGTCTTTCCAGAGGACATAAGAAAATTTGATAAAATAAACATTTATTTCTCCTTTGCCTAACTCAGAAGTCACTCTTGGTTGGAAATTCCAGGAATTTGTCACAAATATTTAAGTTGCTGAGTACAAAAAATACTGTTATTCTTTACACTAGGCTAAGGATAAACAGGAACAAAATTTAGAGAGATTAGTATTTGTAAAAATCTGAATATTCAAAAGCAGTTTAACATACTGAAGCACTTAGAAAATCATGCATATTTTTACAACAGTAAAATTCTAAAAGAAACGTAAAACAATATACTTTAACCCTCAAGTTTATCTGTAGCTTCAGAGTGAGAAGAAAGTGAATGTTAGGAGAGAAAGATAAACAATCCCGCTGAGAGTTAAAGGAGAATTTTAATACATACCCTGTTTTGAAAAGTGATAGTTTTCATATTGCTCTTATTCAAAGTGCCAATGGAATGCAAGCTAAGCTTTTAATAACTAACACATTACATTTCAGAAATAACAAAAAGCATTCAGAGTTAGCACATTATGACATTTCAAATACAGAGGTAACTTCCAGTGTTAGCACATTATGACATTTCAAATATAGTTTTCTGAAAAGCAGAAACACAAAAACAAACAGAAAGCCATGAACAATGTAAACTAAATGCAGGAATTAAGTGTGTCCCAAATTTTATAGACAAAGAACTAAAAACAGCAGTCTTAAGTAGGGCTAAAGAGAAATGATAGACAAATGATGAAAGGATAACATGAGATCATCAATGAGACAAATTACAAAAGAACCCGTAAAAAAAATGGGATAACTACCGAAGTAATGTCTATAACAAAGGGGTTTAACAGCAAGTTTGAGCAGGTAAATATTCCTTCAATCTGAAGGAATAAAAACTGAAAAAACCCTGTCTGAAGACTAAAATTTAAAAAAAAATTAAAAAAAAAATAAATAGTAAATAGAACACCATGTGGTACACCGGTACATGCCATATGGACAACTTATAAATGAAGCATAACAGAAGCCAAAAATTTGTAAGGCAAAAATGGCTGAACATTTCCTGAACTTAAAAATCTCAATCTGAAAGAGGACAAAAATCTTTAACCACAATATAGTCAATGATAGCCACATCAGAAAACATTATAGGCAATCAAGAGCCAATACAAAGAAAATTGTAAAAGCCGATAAGGAATAGCAATTTGCTAAGTACAAGAAGGTCTTGATTAAAATAACAAATGATTGTTCAGCTGAAACCATGAAGTCAGAAGGTGGTGGGATATCCAAGTTTTAACCGAAAAATGCTATCAAACCTGAAATATATAACTGGTAAAAAGAAATTCAAGCAAACATGTCTGGGTAAAGAAAAGCTGAAGGAAATTGTGACTAAAGCTTCTCTATAAGAAAAATGCTATTACTATTTCAACCCTGGCAAACTTAACTGTTAATGAACAGTCTGTGTGGACAGATATAATCACAGACAATAATATAAATTGAGAAGGATGGAAAATTACAAGAGCAGCGTATTTTTATATTGTCGACATTAAACACTAAATTATTCACACAAGTTAGTATTGTTCATAGTAGGCTATTTTAAGTTTTCCATAATAATTGGAATCCCAAATACACCTAACTGTAATATAAAAAATATAACAGAAGGTTTTAAAAAGTTAGCCAAATATTTAAACGAGCAAAAAATAAATTCAGGATCAAGCGGAAGAAAGAGCGTATGGAAAACATGTAAGTCAACGTCAGAGTATGTAACATTTTACTTGTAAGAACTGTAAATGTGAGCTCTTGTTTAAAAAGGCAAATGTTGTTGCAAGTGTACCCTTAAACGAAGGAGTCACATTTGTGACTTCTATGTGAGGCATACTTTAGGTGTAAAGACAAATAGGACAAAATAAAATGATAGTAGATTCTGGGTAAGTTATGCAATGTACAACGGATCACTGTATATCCGTCTGTTCAAGTATACAATAGATGCAGTGGAAGGATTAGTATGGTGCAATTACTATACAATTCCGAGTCTACATGAAGTTTTGCAGCTTCCAGAAAAAGATTTGCAAAGTAAATACAAATTAAATTTTATCAATTTTGTAGCCCAGATCAGCAGCAGCTACTTATTCCTTATTAACCACCACAGTGGGATGCTGCCTTCCAAATATTTCTGGAGCAGCTTGCAAGAGCCATGGTAAAGAGAAAGGACTCTGTCCTCCAAATCTCAGGAGGACTCACTTGCCGATTGCTGCTTCTGCTAGTGGCGGTCCCGACAGAGGTGAATAGTCATTGTTTTATTCCCTAAACATTATGCAGGCTCTTTGTCCCTCTGTGCAACCAACTTTCAGTAGGTATAAAAAGCAAAAATATGTTTTTCCTGATGGTTCTTCTTTTTCTCTGAAGACATTTGTAGACTAAAACTTTCAAAATTAGTCATATATATATTATTAATAATATATAAATCATATATAATCATGTACAATATAATATATAATCTATCATATATTATATATCATTAAATTATATATAATATAGACATATATAGTATCATATATAATATGTAATATATTATACATATCATATATTATATTATATATAATATATAATTAAAATATATTATATATCATATATTATATATAATGCATGTATTATATATACTATATATAATATATATCATATATTATATATTATATATACATATATGTTATATATTGTATATTATATATACTATATCTGATATATTATATATCTGATATATCATATATATTAATCATATATACACGTACACATATATGTGTGTCTGTGTATATATATATACACAAATATATATATATATGTATAAAATGAAATGTGGTTTTAACGATGCGTGCCCCAAAACAATGTGCCTCAAAAAAGACCCCAGAAGAAGCTCAGTACATCTGATTTACAGGAGGGAAAGGGCCTATGCAATGAATAAACAAAACGCTACCAAACCATAGAAGTAGAAAATCTTATTTTCAAAGTTACAGCACTTTAAAATTTAAATGCTCTTTTTCAGCCCCGGCAACATCACAAACTACAGAGTGAAATAGGGAAGTATGTCTCATTTTAAGAACAACTACAAAAAAAAAACTACGAAAAAATAAGCTTTTTTTGACAGCCCAAATGGCAGCCTTACCAAAATGTAATATTTAAAATTTAGATACTTAATAAGCTAATAGAATAAGCAAAGAAGCACAAACAATTATGAACAAAATTATTAATCTAAAGAGTAAAATTATTTTAAAACCTAAAGATGTCTAGAGATAAACTGTACAGTGAAATCGAGAAATATGGCTCATTTTAAGAATTAAAAAGAAATTATGATCTGAAACTTTTTGTAGACAGCCCAAATGGTGGTCGTACTAAAACATAATATTTAGAATTAAGTTTCAGAGTCAGCTAATAGAAGAAACAAAAGAAGCACAAAAAGTTGTGAACAAATTTAATAAAAAAAAGGAAAATTATTTTAAAACTTAAAAGTGTCTAGAGATAGAAGTAAAAAAAATATTGACTACAGATATTTAAAAGCAGACTTGAGCTGGGGGAAGAACACACTATCAGCAAACCAAAGAAAGGGTGTTAATATTATTAAGTTAGGAAATGATAGATAAAAAAGTAAAGTAATGAGAACAAAGCCTAAAATGCTGTGGAACACTATCAAGCAGCCATATTACGCATACTGGAATTTCAAAGGGTGACAAAAAGAATCAGGAAGACTATATAGAGACAATAATGGTAAAGAATGTCAAACGCAACAGACTCCAAGTAAGAGAAACTCAAAGAAACAAACTCAAATTATATGATAATTAAACCCTTTGAAAGAAAGATAGAGAAAATCTTGAAAGCAACAAAAGAAGTGGCTAGTAATGTTCCAAGAACCCTCAAAATTAATCAGCAATCTTATCTGAAAACTCAGAGGACAGAAAGCAATAGATTAACGTATTGCAAATGATGTAAGAAGAAACTTTTGAACAGAAATCTGATGTTCAAAACATTGTCCCTTATAAGTGAGGGAGAAATCATGACATTTCCAGATAAAAGCTGGGACATTTTACCAGTAGACTATCCTTTTAAAAAATGCCTTATGGGATACTTCACAGTAAAATGAACAGACAATAAAGAGCAGTATGAATGAATATATATTACGGTAAAGATAAACATATAAGATATTATAAAACATAAAGAATAACAGTGCACACCTCCACAACTTGTTTCCCATGTAATTTAAAACACAAATATATTTAATAAAAATACTATAACTAACTTGTGTTTTTGACCTACGATACATAAAGGTATGATTTTGAGAACTCAATAAGGAAATCATTGGGGTGAAGCTATACAGAGTTAAGGGATTTGTGTGTTACTGAAAGTAAGCTAGTATAACCTTAAAAGTGGAATAGCTTTAGAATATTCAATGTAATCACAGTATCAATGACAATTAAAAAAGAAAAAGAATAACAGGCAGGTATAAAGCTTTCTGTACCATGCCAGAAAGTAGAAGATGTGGATTTAGCTACTCTCATTTGAGGCTACCAAGCCAGCTATCATGTACCATGAGACAAAGCCCAAGCTGTCCCACCAGGGCGTAAGTGTGGAGAGCCTAAAGCACATGGTATAGCTGCTATTTCAAACAATTTTCATTACACCAGTGGCGATGAAATAGAATAGGCTCATCCATATGCAGAACCTGGTGAAGAACTGGAGGCAGAAAGAAGTGGATTACAGGTGTCAACCTGTAATCCCAGCACTTTGCAAGGCTGGGGCGGGCAGATCACGAGTTCAGGAGATTGAGACCATCCTGGTTAATACAATGAAAACCTGTTTCTACTAAAAATCATAAAGTTAGCCAGGTGTGGTGGCAGGCCCCTGTAATCTCATCTACTCAGGAGGCTGAGACAGGAGAATCACATGAACACAGGACGCGGAGGTTGCAGTGAGCTGAGATTGTGCAACTGTGCCACTGTACTCCCGCCTGAGTGATAGCTCAAGACTTTGTCTAAAAAAAAAGAAAAATAAATAAAATTTGGTGATGGAAAGATTAGGAAGAAACAGTATGACACTTGGGAACTAGAGCAGCACTGGGGAAAAATGTATATATGACTTTAACAGATGACAGACTAAAAAACAGAAACAATAAAAAAGTGGCATGGACCAGAACAACTAGAACTTTTTCAAACAATACCAGAAGATGAACTTCTATATCTACCAAGCCCAACTTTTCTAAGAATGCTCCTAAAACTCTAGTGTCTGACCAACACCACAAATTCAAAAGCAGCCATTTATGAGCTGCCAGCCAGAATGTTGGCAGTAATCCAGGGTCACACCTGTCCGAACCAAAGAATATGTAGCTACTATATTCAACTATCAAGAAAGACACTTGCCCCTTACAGCCCTATTCACAACAAGAACACAGTGAGTGGCATTCAGAAACTCAAGAATCTGGACCCTATTGCAGCAGATCAGCAGGATACAGTGGTCTTCAAGGAAGGGGAAGGGATGCTCATCAGGGCTTTATCAGATCCCAGGGCAGGATAGTGTGGAATAGAGAACAAGACCCAGATTCACCCACTATTTTCTCAGAAGTCTGGCTCAGTTACTGCTTCCATGGTGGCAGACTCAGCTACCAAAAAAGGTATAGTGGTATTAATGGGCCTATTAGCAGCCAATGGAGAAACAGACATGCATACATCAGTTGCAAGAGTGAAAGATGGGCAAAGAAATGTTACTGACAATGGCAGAGACCAGCCTTTTATCAAGAAGATGTAATTCACCAGAGGGCTAACAGAAAATGTCAGCACATACAGATATATTGCCATGAAGAAAGAGTACAGATTCACCCAGATGTTGCTATAAACTAGATCGACATAAAAAAATGCACTGGATATAGAAGTAATTAAAGAAATGGTTAATGCTCTGAACAGGACTGCTGTGGGTGGGAGGAAGCTTGTGCTGTTCAGTGCACGTGGAAGTGTCCTTTGCTGTGGCCTCGATTTTGGGTACTTTCTGAAGTATTTAAAGAAGGACAGAAACAGAACAAGCCTTGAAATGGTGAACACCATCAAGAAAATTGTGAACAATTTCAATCAATTTTAAAAGCCTATTTTTGTATCAGTCAGTGGCCCATCCTTTGGAATAGGTGCATCCACACTGCCTCTTTGTGATTTCTTCCGAGCTAATGCAAAGGCTTGGTTTCAAACCCCTTATATGACATCTGGACAGAGTCCAGATGGCTGTTGTGTTACTTTAGATCCTACTCGAACTTTGCAACATCTAGCCTCCTTAATTATTGTGACCATGAGACATTACTTCATCCTTTGATTGGTCCCAGCCCAAGGTCTCAGGCCAAGCTGTCACTTCAGCTCCTTTCTTGGTCCAGGGCCAAGTTCCAAGGCTGAGACTTGTAGCTTCTACAAATCATCACTTCAGCTCCAGGTGAATCCAAGGCCAAGTTTCAGGGCCAAGCCAAATAACGCTTACCCCAAGAACACTAAGTACATTCCGTTACTTCTCTGCCTTTAGAAACTGTAAAGCACAGTCTTATAGTAGGTAAACCACCCACATTCCACCCCCACTGTGAAGAGTTTTTTTACTTTCACTTATAAAAGTTTTGATTCAACCTTTTTGCATCTGTCCTCTTTAATTTTCTTGGCCATGAGACAAAGAACTCTGTGTGATACCTCACATTTAGAGATTTCTAGATTGTAGTGGACTAATGAGACCACAATGATTTAAGTCTGGGAATTGAGCTATGGGATGCATCAGCCTTGTGAGACCAACTGACAAACTGTCCCCACACTGTGATACCCACCCTTGGGGGCAGTCAACCATATAGTGGTCACCAACAGAGTCTGAAAAGGGGCAAGGCAGATTGATATGGCCTAGAAACCTGAGGGACACCATCAAGGAGCCATACATATGCATTTTGGAAGTTCGAAGGAAGAGACAAAAGATCATGGAGACTATTTAACAAAATAGTCATAAAGAATGCAACAATTTAAGACAATAAATAAGCACCCAAGTAGCTCAACAGACTTCAAGTAAAAAAAACTCGAAGAAACAAACTAAAACTTACCTGATAATTAGACTGTCTAAAACAAATACAAAGGGAATCCTGAGGATTTTCAAAGGAAGGAGAGGAAGTAGCTAGTCATGTAAAAGGCACCCTAAAAATAGCCAGTGAATCGCTTATCTGAATAACCACTGAAAAGCAGTAGATTACTCACCTGAAAACTAAGATGATAGAACGTAGTAGACTAATATGTTCCAAGTGATGTCAGAAAAAACTGTCAAACCTAAACCTTATAATCCACCAAATTGTCCATCGAAGGTGAGCGACACATTATGACATTCCCACACAAAAGCTGGCACCCTTTACAAGTAGACTACCCTTTAAGAAATGTCTTATGGAGTACTTCAGGGTAGAATGGACAGACATTCAAAAGCAGTATGAACAAACAAAGGTTAAGGTAAAGATAAATACATGTACAAATATATAAGATATAATATTTGGCCAGGCACGGTGGCTCATACCTGTAATCCCAGCACTTTGGGAGGTTGAGTTGTGTGGATCACGAGGTCAGGAGATCAAGACAACCCAGGCTAACACGGTGAAACCCAGTCTCTCCTAAAAGTACAAAAAATTCGACAGGCAAGGTGGCAGGCGCCTGTAGTCTCAGCTACTTGGGAGGCTGACACAGGAGAATGGCATGAATCCGGGAGATGGAGCTTTCAATGAGCCAAGATTGCACCACTGCGCTCCAGCCTGGGTGACAGAGTGAGACTCCATCTCAAAAAGAAAAAAAAACAATTAACAACATGCACTTCCACAAGTTGTTCTCCACGTACCTTAAAACACAAATATATTTAATAAAAAAAACTACCTCTAATTTCTGTTTTTGACATAAACTGAATAAAGGTATAATTTTGAGGACTCAATAAGTGAAATAGTGGAGGTACATTATACAGGAGTGAAGGTTTTGTATGTTACTGAAGACAAGCTAGTGTAACTTTAAAAATGTTATAAGAATAGAATCTTCCATACAATCGTCATAGCAACCACAATTAAACAAACAAACACAAAAGAGTAACAGGCAGGAAGAACGCTTTCTGTTCTACAACAGAAGGTTGTGGCTGTGGATTTACCTACTCTCACCTGAGGCTACTGAGCAAGCTATCATGCACCATAGCATAGCCGCTATTTCACACAATTTTCACTACACCAGTGGTGACGAAATAGAAGAGGTTCATCCATATGCAGAACCTGGTGAAGAACTGGAGGCAGAAAGGAGTGGCTATGTGGAGACACAACTGAAACAAAGTTGGCACAGCAACTGCTCCAATCCTGTGTCTTTCCTCATGGCTTCCCAGGAGTTTGAGGTTGAAAGTATTGTTGACAAAAGACGAGATAAAAATGGGAATACAGAGTATTTGATTCGGTGGAAAGGTTACAACCAACAGGATGACACTTGGGAACCAGAGCAGCACCTTAGGAACTGTGAAAAATGTATACTTGATTTTAATAGACGACAGACTGAAAAACAGAAAAAACTGACATGGACTAGAACCAGTAGAATTTTTTCAAACAATGCCAGAAGAAGAACTTCTAGATCTACAAAAGCGAGCTATTCTAAGAACTCTCCTACAACGCAAGTGACGGATAGACACCACAGATCCAAAAACAGCAAGTTATTTGCTGCCAGCAAGATCATTAGGAGGAAGGCAGCTACACTTCTCTCCGACACACAGAATATGGAGAAAATACATTCAACTATCAAGACCCTTGCACCTGAAAGCCCCTTTAACGACAAGAAAACTGTGAGTGGCTTTCAGAAACTTGAGAAACTGTACCCTATTGCAGCAGATCAGCAGGACACGGTGGTCTTCGAGGTGACAGAAGGGAAACTCCTCCAGGACCCTTTGTCACGTCCTGGTGCATAACAGCCTGGAATAGAGAACAAGACTCAGATACACCCACCAATGTCGCAGATGTCTGGCTCAGTTACCGCTTCAATGGCCACAGGTTCAGCTACCCAAAAAGGTATAGTGGTATTAGTAGACCCATTAGCAGCCAATGGAACAACAGACATGCATACCTCAGTTCCAAGAGTGAAAGGTGGGCAAAGAAATATTACTGATGACAGCAGAGACCAGCCTTTTATCAAGAAGATGTACTTTACCATAAAGCTAACAGAAAGTGCCAGCACATACAGAGACATTGTAGTGAAGAAAGAGGATGGATTTACCCAGATAGTGCTATCAACTAGATCCACAGAAAAAAATGCACTGAATACAGAAGTAATTAAAGAAATAGTTAATGCTCTTAATAACGCTGCTGTGGATGACAGCAAGCTCGTGCTGTTCAGTGCAGCTGGAAGTGTCTTTTGCTGCGGTCTTGATTTTGGGTACTTTGTGAAGCGCTTAAGGAACGACAGAAACAGAGCAAGCCTTGAAATGGTGGATACCATCAAGAACTTTGTGAATACTTTTATTCAATTTAAAAAGCCTATTGTTGTATCAGTCAATGGCCCTGCCATTGGACTGGGTGCATCCATCCTGCCCCTTTGTGATCTCGTGTGGGCTAATGAAAAGGCTTGGTTCCAAACCCCTTATATGACCTTTGGACAGAGTCCAGATGGCTGTTCAACTATTACATTTCAAAAAATGATGGGTAAAGCATCTGCCAATGAAATGTTATTTGCTGGGCGAAAGCTGACAGCACGGGAGGCATGTGCCAAAGGCCTGGTCTCTCAGGTATTTTTGAGTGGAACTTTCACCCAAGAGGTTATGATTCAAATTAAGGAGCTTGCCTCATATAATCAAATTGTACTGGAAGAATCTAAGGCCCTTGTTCACTCTAATATTAAGTTGGAGTTGGAACAGGCCAATGAGAGAGAGTGTGAGGTGCTGAGGAAGATCTGGAGCTCAGCCCAAGGGACAGAATCCATGTTAAAGTATGTTGAAAATAAAACTGATGAGTTTTAGTTGTCAGTCTGACTGCTCAGGACACGAGAACTAAGCTGAACCAAATGCATCATGAGTTGCAAGATGCCCTAATCCATCTTCATAGCCCAAAACAGTTTCACCCATAGCTAAGGCTTGGAAACACAACCGGAAATGCCCAAGCCAGGTATTTAAATTATTACATCATTTTTGAGCACTGCAGCTTTAAAAGAAGTAATAAAACAGCTTGTTTGCCCAAATGTGGTTATTTTACGCTCACATAAGCCCAAATATAAAAGCAGACTGTTGGGTACTAGATTCTTCTTGGAAGCCCTAATGTGTATCTATGGCTACTACTATATATAAGACCAGAGTTGTGATTTATTGGATGTTTATGACAGAGAATCACGTAATAATGTTGATTTTTCTTACTTTTACATGCTAGAATACCTCTACTGGGTTATAAGGCAGCCTCGGCTTCCCTCCCAGAAGGACACAAAATGGTATGAGATGGTGCCCTTGACTTTACAGTGGCACAAGCACTTCAGAGACACACAATTATAAATTAAAAGACTTTTCTTTTAGAATAAATATTTCTGGCACAAAATTCACTGGAGATCATTCTCCTAAACTGAACATATGACTAGAATTTGTGGTGAGATATCACTTGATTTTATTTTCCTTTATAAATGTCTAGTTCTTACCCAGTTGACAAAAGAAAACTTTATCTCTCTAAAGTAAAACTTGTTGCACTGTACTGGTGAATTATGGAATCATTTTTGTGGAAATATCCACGTTCTAATGTTTGTAATGTGCAGATTTATGTTACCTTAGAGTGTGCTCTAGTTAATAAGTTAAAATTCTGGACACATTATTAAAGGCAGAAACTTCTTTCAAAACAAAGACACCTACACTCTGTACGGCCTTTAAAATTATCAGTGTCTCTTTTTATGAGCACACAAATTTCTAGAACACTGCATGTGTTCAGTTACCCAAAAGCTCTATGAATACTGTCTTGCTAATTTTTATCGAGGCTCCATTACATAGGCATAATTGAATAATCCACTGGCCACTGGCGATGAATGTCATCTTTGTCACAAGATCTCTAGGGTGTCGCTTCACCAGCCAACAATCTCTGTGGATGATGTCACCCTTGTGCAAGTTTCCCTTGAGCCTGCTTGTCTAATTTTACACACCCATCTTACAGCCTGCACTCAACTCCAACTATGGGCTTAGGTTTCAGTTTGCTATGGATGTGCCAGGCACAGAATGGAGGCAGATGCGTGAGTGAGTGTTGGTTGAGTCCAGCCACTGCACACAGCTTTGCATGTTATCTGTGATGAGGTAAGCAGGTCAGGTGCTGGTACAGGTGACAATTCCCTGCAGATCTTTAGGTGAATCAGGCATACCACAAGCTTTCTTTTCTGCAGGCACTGAAGAATGCAGTATCATCCAGAAAAGAAGAAATGCCAGAAAATGCAAAGACCCAAACACGTCATCTCAGCCCTGGCTTGGGAAAGGTTTAGATCTGGAATGTCTAAAGGGCAAATGTCCTGCTTTCTTTTTTCTTCTACTTTTCTTTTTTTATTTTTCTTATCTATGGGATCACTATGGCTTAAATTAGGTTTTTCAAAGGGCTCTGTCTCTCTTTCTACTGGAGATTAGGATCTTGTCTTTTCTTCACTCTTTCTCTCTTTGACTGCTTTTCTCTCTTTGACATGCTATAGAAGAAATGTGTTTTGGCCCAGCATCTTTCTGTTGACTATAGGGCTTTTTGTCAGAAACAGTAAGATTTTGGCTTAGCAATAACATAACGTCTTCCCATTTAAGACCCCAAAAAAAGGGCTAGATATTAGAAAGGCTCTATATATGTATTGATGTATCATAAAACTTCCCCAGGTCTTACTTTATTTGTTTAAGGCACTGTAATGAAAAAGAGACTTGCACTTTACTGGCCCATCATTCATTGGGCATTTCCTGTAGGAGTAGTAAGGAACATGGAGGGTTGGATGTAAAAACTGGAAAAGTTGATGATGATGTGAGTAAAAGATTCTCTACATCAAGAAGATGAGAAAACCTGGAGTAAGAAAATTTTGTTTTGATTGTTTCCAGGGAGAATGTTTCTCTGATGTTTGTGAGTTGTTTCTTGTGGGCTTTTCTGATATGACTGCTAAGAAGGCACGTACAATTTTACAATATTTACAAAGATGTCGGGTGCTTCACGGGTCAAAAAGCCTTGCACATAGGAAACTTCAAAGAATGTGCCTTCGACCCTCAGAAACTTTCTAGGTCTTCAATAGTATTGACAAAGAAAAGCTACATAGTTGTGGTGGATTATTGGGAAAATTTCCACAGGCAGAGAAGCAGCCTGGACTATCAGGCTGCAGACAGAATTTTAAGAATCCTGTACAATCCCGTGGTGCAAGCAAACAATTTTTTTTTAAAAGCCCAACTTTTTTGTGTGTGTGCTTAAGACATGCACACAGCTACTCAGATAAAAAAACAAGACCACGCATTAAAATGTTGTGCTTTTTGTGTAACCAGATTGCTTCCAGGAAATAGTCTCTTTTTCAGAACATGTCCATATTGGACTACAGTGTGTTACAAAGGGCACCTTATGTTACTAAACACGCTTCAAGCCCTGAGCCAAATTTCTGTAAATTATCATTTTAGCCTCTGGTCCCATGCCAAGGTCCTGGGCCATGCTTTCACTTTAGCTCTTGTGGGGCTCAGGGCCAAGTTCCTGAGCCAAGCTGAGTCATTGCATCAGCTATTAACAGTTCCAGGCACAAGGACCCAGGAAAGATAAGTAGTGCTTTCTTCAAAACTAGTTAGTACATTTTCTTTCTTCTGAGTCCATAAAAATATCAGACTCTTTTTCAGAGTGGGCAACTGACTCTACTCCACCAGAAGTTAACATATTACACATTTGCTATCATCTCCCCTTTTGCATTCATAATATTTAATTTTCTTCAGATTAAAAATTCTGTGTGTCACCTGATAGATTTTGGTTCACAGGGGCACAGCAAGGTTTGCTTTTGGTTCATGGACTGGGAAAGGCTTTAATTAAAAAGGTCACTAGTAGCTGGGCATGGTGGCTCATGCGTGTTATCACAGCACTGTGGGTGGCCAATGCGGGCAGATCACAAGGAGATCGAGATTGAGATGATCCTGGCTAACATGGTGAAGCTCCCATGAAGTCTATTAAAAATACAAAAAATTAGCCAGGTGTGGTGGTGGGCACCTGTAGTGACAGCTACTTGGTAGGCTAAGGCAAGAGAGTGGCATAAATCCCAGAGATGGAGCTTGTGGTTACCCAAGATCTTGCAACTGGACTCCAGCTTAAGTGACAGAGTGAGAATCCATTAAATAAAAAAGGTGAGTAGGAGTGCAATTCCAAACTACTTACATTCATATCTGCAGCTTGTCCTCTATTTGCATTCACATCTGCCCCTTGTTCTCAGTTTTTGTTTGTTTGTTTTTGTTGTTTGTTTTTTCTTTTTTTAATTTCTGAAGAGCAAAGAAAGCTCTGGGCAAGTGCCAGGTAAAATGCGATAGATTGCCTGCCATTCTTACAAAGCTTAGGAGAAAGGGATGTTGGGAGACACAATGGCAGTCTCTTTTCACCCTCTGCTGTTGAAAAAGTTGCCTCTGTTCCAACCATTTTCTTTCACAGAGGATCCAGCTGTCACATAGGACTGAAAGGATATCTAAGTTAATTGAAGATTTCTGGATAAGACTATATCACGGTGTTATGTGAAGACCTCAAAACTAACTCCAGTTTCTGACAGTCTATCAGAGTGTTGCCACCAAAAATTTCAGGCTTTTCTGTGGCATTTTATTTATTTATATTTTGTCATTGTGTGGCTAATGTCCCTCCTGTTTCTTCTTTGTATACAATGTTGCGATCTGGAGATGGAAGCTCACTGGTAAAAGTCAGTCATTAGAAATACAATTCAAAGAGTTGCTATTTTGTGATTTTTTTCTTTCAAATAGGAAGAATTCAAAATTGTGATCTAAACATTCTTATTTGATAAGGATCTTTTTGTCCACTGATGATAGATATTCACGTCACCTTAGGGAATGGCATACATTCAAATAAAATTTCTCTTATTGGCTGGTTATTTCTCTTTAAAAACTCCACACAACCACATATATCTAAAGAGTTTGTTTGTGAGACACATCTTTTTTCTACAGAGACGCATACTGTGGGGAGAGGTGATAGAGCATTAACCTTCTTTTTCTAACTTTTGAGTATATAAACCTGGGATTCAGCATTTTCATGGAACATTTTAGATCTTAAAATGCAACCTAGTGAAAGGAGTTTTTTCTCTCTGGAGAAGCCTTGCCAGTTCTTTGCACAAAACCCTTGGTTTTTTAACTCTTCTCTCTCCTATATCCCTCTAACAGTAATAAGGCTCTGTGCCCTATCAGTAAACAGAAAATTTCCACTTTCAATAATCAGAAAGAAGGTGACTTTGAGAGACACACTTTAGCTAGGTACTGCCTTATGAAAGCCAACCATACAAGCTTTACTTGTTTTGAGGCACACCTTCTTCCTCCAGCAGCAATGACATTTAAACTAACAGAGAATTTTATGTTTCAAAGTCAATCGATCTTGTTTCCTGCAATTTCAATATTTTTTCTAAGCCATAGCAAGGGAAGCCACAAATAGCATTAAAATTCTTACTCTATACAAGTGTCTTGCTAGAATCCAATGACTGTACCATCTTTTTTTTTAGGTTCCCAAGTTACTTTGGTTATCTTCTGGGTTGAGTAGGCTTAAGAAATCAACCAGGAGTCACCAGTGGAGAGCTAAAGCCTGTGCAGGTAAACGTTACTTGTCCGGGTCTCTAGCTCCTCCGGAGCTGTGAGTGAAGGTTTAGCTTGCATCCATGGGGGACAACTATGTCAGTCACCAGACTCAGAAAAGACAAGAGGAATGGAAAATCAAGGAATATCCTATCTTTCTATTCAGTCAGGGCTATTTCAAAAGGGGGAAAAAGATAATAGGAAGATTTTTTTCTATATTTCTTTAGAAAGTTCACAAACTGTCTGCAGTGTGAACCTCTCTAGATTACTGTCTGAAATGCAGAAATTTCATTGACTGTGAGACTCTGAAAAAAGAAAGTGGCTTACTTATGTATTTATTGCTCAAGGGCACAACAGCCCTAACAACTCCAGGACAGACATGCCTAGCTTTCTGAGGGACGTGTTCATTTTAGTACTATTCAACAGATACATCTTTTCTTCAGATGGCAAAGAAAAGAGTTTGATTTTTTCTTTTTTTATTCAACCTTGCTTTGACTTGGGAGAAAACCCAGATGTTTCTAAGCATGGTAAAACTGACTCTGCCCTCTTGGCAGTGATAACAGGCAAGTTTCAAAGAGATAATTCATTAAGTCAGAGACAAGCCCCTGAGGAACACTCAAATATATCTTCTAAATGCCATACATGCCACCCTCATTTAGAATCTCCAATTGCCTTTTCATCAGCTTGTCTTCTTGTGCCACTAAAGAAACCCCAACCTCACTGTTGCCCCTGCAGAAAATACTGCATAGATGTGATGCTAGTATAGTAGAAATTTTCTTCTCATTGTAGGGACTTAGATAAAAAAAGGAAAAACTTAAGCAAATGTCCCCTGACGACACCAGTGGACATACAGTGATATTTCAAAATCTAATTCAAGTGCTTAATCATACCTGAATAGATGATACACTACTCCTAAACCAAACCCTAGCTGTTGCCATAAAGCACGCAGCTTTACAGATAGCAGACTTATCCGTGGATGAACCACATGTCTTTTCCAAAATCTTGAAAAAGAGAGGGTGGAAAGGAAAAAATTTGAACTGATAACAGAATTCTTATTCATAATAGGAAAGGAAGAACTGCTGATAACTCGATTGGAATCTTATTGATCCTATATCGGAGTGAAAAAATATTAGTGAGCCTACTGGAAGGCTTATTAGTGAACAGTACAAAACATCATAATTACTCTAAACTATTCATAATAGGTTAAAAAGACATACAAATTATAGAGGCGTTTTAAAAATCCTGAGACAGGCTTTAGTGAAATACATGTTCCTACTTCCCTATTGAGTTAAGATAAAGTTAATCTTAAGAGAAAAGTTTATTACTCAAACAGACCCTGACATCAAAAGAAAGCTGCAAAAATATGTCATACGTTCAGATAATATTGTTCTTTTAACAATGCACCAGGATGTAACAGCCTTTCTTTCATTTCAGATAACACTAAGAGTCTTTTCTTTTACATTTAAGAAAATTAAGGATTGTAAACAAAGGAAACTGTTTGGAGCAAAAGTTTAAATAACTGGAAAAACAAGCTCTCTGCCAGCAGAGATAGAAGCTTGAATAAGTTGTCCACTGGGGTTTAAGGTTTTTATGGCCTAAAAAATAAAGATATGTACTTAGTTTGCAAGCTGTCTTGGGGAATGTGTGACTTAGCTTTGCCCAGGCCCAGGACCTATTAGACAGCTTAACCCAGGCACTTTGCCTGGGAGCAGTGTGAAGTGGTAATTTGCGAAGACTGCTTAGCTTGGCACAGGACCTAAAGTAAAAGCTTGTCCTGGGATGCTGACTCAGGAATAATCAGGGACTGAAATGATGATTCATATGGGTTGAGCAACCAATCAAATACAAAAATAAATATTCAGCCATTACCCACTACATCTCACTGGGTTTATGCCCACAAAAAAAAAAAAAAAAAAAAAAAACACTTTATTTTCGGAAAGCCCTCTGAGTATACAGAAAACAGCATGCTTATGCCAGGCATTGATTCCCCCATCTGAATGAGTGAGAGGATTGTACAAGATTTTATCTGAATGGACTGAAAGTTCTGTTATTTCTGTTGCTGCAGCCATGCTATCAGGCACAAGCTTCTGTGTTAGATCCCTTACTGGTGCCTACGCTTCTTTTGGTCTGATTATTACGTTGGAATCAGGCCCTTACCTGTTGATTGGGGGTCTTCCAGAAACCATTTCCTTGCTGTTTTCATATGGAAAGCTAGCTAACTTGTCTTTGTCTTCCCTCAGAAATGAAAACTCTAACTTCTCTTAGGAGATTGGGTATTGGTCTTTCCGGATGCTTTCTGCTGGAGAAGAGTGTTGTGTAGAAAACAGTAGGTAGGATTCTACTGAGGGTTGGTTTAAGAGTTTGTAGAAGAAAGACATGTTAATGCATGGTTTAATTTGCGTTACATTTTAAGGTGTGATAGACTTAAGGCAAAAAAGAAAACCAGTTTCGATTATTAGAAAAAGCATGTCACAACTAGACAAGGAGAGTAAGAACAACTGAAATACTTCAAGGCTGCTAACATGCCCATATAATTGTGGCTATATTTATACCAGTTAAGATTTTGTTACATGAGACTTGGGTTTATTTAGTTTTCTTGATTTGATCCTTCAAAGCAAAAATTCTGTTACAGGAACCACATTTTCTTCTATTATCTGAAAATATTTGTGGAATACATTCCCAGAATTAGAATATTGTTCTAGATTTCTCTATTACTCATATCTTTCTGTTTTCCAAGAACTGTAGCTGGACCTCACCAGTTGGTGGACAGAAAAAATAAAAAAATAAAAAGGTTAATTAAAATCGTAAGAAAATATTAAAAATAACTTATGAAGTGAGAAATTGGTGATAGGGGTGTGACAGGCTTTGAGACACATATCTTTTTTCTAGTCCTAATTTTTGTTAAGAATGAATCATGATAAACTGTAGTCATTGGCAAAACAGACTTGTCTTACACTTAGCCAGACAATTTTTGTTCAGTGCTGTGAGAAATACCTTTACATGGGCTTTCCTTATGGGCTTTTATGAATCTCTATTTTACAAGGAATCTTAAATAGGACATTATAAAGCTGAATCCAGCCATAGGTTTCACCCTTAGATACATATTATTTGGGAGAACTCCTCTATTTTTTGAGATTCCAAGTGCATGTGGTTCCTAGGCCTGATAGGAAGTGGCTTTTTTTTTTCTTACCACAGATTAGAAAACCTGTATTGGGACTGTGTAAACAAAGTATAAGGCCGGGTTTCTTAGAGGGCTTTTATTGGTTCTAAAAGTCAGATGTAATTCACTAAAGAAGGCACACGCTTCCAGTCAAAGCCTTAGAAAATCAACCAGCTTATTCTATTGGGTTATGTTGCAAATGAAAATACATTTTTTGTTGCACTGATTAAAACAGTTATATTGCTGTAAGTTAAGAATAATCACACACACTTTCCGAATTTTAGAGGAACTAGGCATAGGGAAAAAAAGTGTGTTCCAATTTTTTTTAACAGGAGTATACCAATCGACAGTGTTAAAAGCTGTAACTAGTTTAAAAGAAAGTGCACTTGACTTCAAAAAACAAAACAAGAATTAGAAATGTTCTAAAATAAAGTTAAAGAGATTGCTTCATTCTTCTGTTAGCTTAATCTATTTTAACTTTTGTCCTACTTGATATTTATAGGCGTTCCTATAATTTTTATAGCTATTCCTAAGTTCTGTAAATTTTCCTGTTATAAAAAAAACCTACAGTTGACAACAGCTAGTAAAGCTCTACAGCTAATTTTAAGCCATTATTCTTGATAAAGATTAAATGTCTGTACATGGCAAAACATCTAGTGTGGTTAGAAACAGAATAGGCAAAGACATTTGGTTACTTCTGTGGTTTACAACAGCTTAACATAATCACCTTAATTAAAATTGATAGCACATATTCAGATATTAAGAACGTGAAAAACCTAATGTGGTTTTGAGACCTGTGTTAATATTACTCACTAAAATATATTCTGAAAAAATAAAATATTACCATCAAAATCACATGTGTTAAAATATGTTTTATAATACTGTTTAACTTTTTTTTTTTAATGCCCCAGGGGCTCTATGAGGCATCCAAAACACAGGTTTCAGAAAACACATCCTCGAGGTTACAATTTTATTCTGGGAAGCCTGCTAAATATTTTAGAGGATTAAGACGTTTAATGTTATGATATCCAAATCCAGATTTCCATAAATCATTGTTTTTGCCAAAATATAGTTGGTAGAAATGTTTGAAAGGGCAGAAAAATTTTTATCAGTTTTCAATATTATGTAATAATCTCTTTCAGAATGACAAATTTTCCCCTTGTAGTTGTCTCCCAATATTAACCTTAAGATTAATGAAAACTTATGTAAAATTATATTTAACTTTAGAAAGATTGACACAGAGGTGAGATTTTCACAAACTTGTTACAACGTTTTGACAACCTTCTACAAATTTGCTGAAGAGAAGATTAATGTTTCAAGAAATTTTTGTTGTGTTTTCTCTTCAATGCTTAATGGCAGAAAAAAACCTAACAACCTTTTCAATCTAGTGCCTGGGTGTGCAGAGTTTTCTTTTGCAAGATTAATTTTTTTAAAGCTATTTTCACAATTTGAGTAAACAGATAGCTTTATTTTCGTTAATTAAAGAAAATCCTTTACCTCTAGGCAAAATGTACATTTCCATGTCTTTCTAGAATTTATTTTCACTACAAGCAACTTTTACTCTTCTACCTCACCTGGAGATTAAATTTATATAGAGTACTCTCAATTACACATTATAATAATACCTTTTAACAATTAATAACTTGAGGGAAGCCAGAGAGAAAGGTCGGGTTACCCACAAGGGGAAGCCCATCAGACTAACAGTGGATCTGTCGGAAGAAACTCTACAAGCCAGAAGAGAGTGGGGGCCAATATTCAACATTCTTAAACAAAAGAATTTTCAACCCAGAATTTCATATCCAGCCAAACTAAACTTCATAGGAGAAGGAGAAACAAAATACTTTACAGACAAGCAAATGCTGACAGATTTTGTCACCACCGGGACTGATCTAAAAGAGCTCCTGAAGGAAACACTAAACATGGAAAGGAACAACTGGTATGAGCCACTACAAAATCATGTTAAACTGTAAAGACCATCAAGGCTAGGAAGAAACTGCATCAACTAATGAGCAAAATAACCAGCTAGCATCATAATGACAGGATCCAATTCACACATAACAATATTAACCTTAAATGTAAATGGACTAAATGCTCCAATTAAAAGACACAGACTGGAAAATTGGATAAAGGATCAAGACAAATCGGTGTGCTGTATTCAGGAAACCCATCTCACGTGCAGAGACACACATAGGCTCATAATTAAATGATGGAGGAAGATCTACCAAGCAAAAGGAAAACAAAAAAAAAGGCAGGGGTGGCAATCCTAGTCTCTGATAAAACAGAAATAAAAGCAACAAAGATCAAAAGAGACAAAGAAGGCCATTACATAATGGAAAGGGATCAATTCAACAAGAAGAGCTAACTATCTTAAATATGTATGCAACCAATAGAGAAGCACCAAGTTTCACAAAGTAATTCCTGAGTGACCTACAAAGTGACTTAGACTCCCACACAATAATATCGGGGGACTTTAACACCCCACTGTCAATGTTAGACAGATCAACAAGACAGAAAGTTAACAAGGATCCCCAGGAATTGAACTCAGTTCTGAACCAAGTGGACCTAATAGACATCTACAGAACTCTCCAAACCAAATCAACAGAATATATATTTTTTCAGCACCACACCACACCTATTCCAAAATTGACCACATAGTTGGAAGTAAAGCTCTCCTCAGCAAACGTAAAAGAACAGAAATTATAACAAACTGTCTCTCAGACCACAGTGCAATCAAACTAGAACTCAGGATTAAGAAACCCACTCAAAACCACTCAACTACATGAAAACTAAACAACCTGCTGCTGAATGACTACTGAGTACATAATAAAAGGAAGGCAGAAATAAAGATGTTCTCTGAAACCAATGAGAACAAAAACACAACATACCAGAATCTCTGGGACACATTCAGAGCAGCGTGTAGAGGGAAACCTATAACACTGAATTGCCCACAAGAGAAAACAGGAAAGATCTAGAATTGACCCCCTAACATCACAATTAAAAGACCTAGAAAAGCAAGAGCAAACACATTCAAAAGCTAGCAGAAGGCAAGAAATAACTAAAATCAGAGCAGAACTGTGGGAAATAGAGACACAAAAAATCCTTCAAAAAACTAAGGAATCCAGGAGCTGGTTTTTTGAAAGGATCAACAAAATATATAGACCACTAGCAAGACTAATAAAGATGAAAAAAGAGAAGAATCGAACAGACACAATAAAAAATAATAAAGGGGATATCACCACCAATCCCACAGAAATACAAATGACCATCAGAGAATACTACAAACACCTCTACGCAAATAAACTAGAAAATCAAGAAGAAATGGATAAATTCCTTGAAACATACACCCTCTGAAAACTAAAACAGGAAGAAGTTGAATCTCTGAATACACTAATAACAGTCTCTGAAATTGTGTCAATAATCAATAGTTTACCAATAAAAAAGAGTCCAGGACCAGATGGATTCACAGCCGAATTCTACCACAGGTACATGAGGAACTGGTACCATTCCTTCTGAAACTATTCCAATCAATAGAAAAGAGGGAATTCTCCCTAACACATTTTATGAGGCCAGCATCTTCCTGATACAAAAGCCTGGCAGAGACACAACGAAAAAAGAGAATTTTAAGCCAATATCCTTGATGAACACTGATGCAAAAATCCTCAATAAAATACTGGCAAACCGAATCCAGCAACACATCAAAATGCTTATCCACCATGATCAAGTGGGCTTCATCCATGGGATACAAGGATGGTTCAATATATGCAAATCAATAAGTGTAATCCAGCATATAAACAGAACCAAAGACGAAAACCATATGATTATCTCAATAGATGCAGAAAAGGCCTTTGACAAAATTCAACAACACTTCATTTTAAAAACGCTCAATAAATTAGGTATTGATGGGATGTATCTCAAAATAATAAGACCTATCTATGACAAACCCAAAGCCAATATCATACCGAATGGGCAAAAACTGGAAGCATTCCCTTTGAAAACTGACACAAAATCAGTTTGTTTCAGCACCGCACCACACCTATTCCAAAATTGACCACACAGTTGGAAGTAAAGAGGGATGCCCTCTCTCACCACTCTCATACAATGTAGTGTTGGAAGTTCTGTCCAGGTCAGTTAGTCAGGAAAAGGAAATAAAGGGTATTCGATTAGGAGAAGAAGAATTCAAATTGTCCCTGTTTGCAGATGACATGATTGTATATCTAGAAAACCCCTTTGTCTCAGCCCTAAATCTCTTTAACCTGATAAGCAACTTCAGCAAAGTCTCAGGATACAAAATCAGTGTACAAAAATCACAAGCATTCTTATACACCAATAACAGACAAACAGAGAGCCAAATCGTGAGTGAACTCCCACTCACAACTGCTTGAAAGAGAATAAAATACCTAGGAATCCAACTTACAAGGGACGTGAAGGACCACTTGAAGGAGAACTAGAAACCACTGCTCAATGAAATAAAAGCGGATACAAACAAATGGAAGAACATTCCATGTTCATGGGTAGGAAGAGTAAATATCATGAAAATGGCCATACTGCCCAAGGTATTTTAAAGACTCCATGCCATCCCTGTCAAGCTTCAAATGACTTTCTTCACAGAATTGGAAAAAACTACTTTAAAGTTCATATGGAACCAACAAAGAACCCACATTGGCAAGCCAATACTAAGCCAAAAGAACTAAGCAGGAGGCATCACGCTACCTGACTTCAAACTATACTAGAAGGCTACAGTAACCAAAACAGCATGGTACTAGTATCAAAACAGGGATATAGATCAATGGAACAAAAGAGAGCCCTCAGAAATAATGCTGCATATCTACAACTATCTGATCTTTGACAAACCTGAGAAAAACTATCAATGGGGAAACGATTCCCTATTTAATCAATGGTGCGGGGAAGACTGGCTAGCCATATATAGAAAGCTGAAACTGGATCCATTCCTTACACTTTATACAAAAATTAATTGAAGATGGATTACAGACTTAAACTTTAGACCAAAAACCATAAAAACCTTAGAAGAGAACCTAGACATTACCATTCAGGACATAGGCATGGGTAAGGACTTCATGTCTAAAACAACAAAAGCAATGGCAACAAAAGCCAAAATTGACAAATGGGATCTAATTACACTAAAGAGCTTCTGCACAGCAAAAGAAACTACCATCAGAGTGAACAGGCAACCTACAAAATGGGAGTAAATTTTCGCAACCTACTCATCTGACAAAGGACTAATATCCAGAATCTACAATGAACTCAAACAAATTTACAAGAAGAAAATAAACAACCCCATCAAAAAGTAGGCAAAGGATAGGAACAGACACTTCTCAAAAGAAGACATTTATGCAGCCAAAAGACACATGAAAAAATGCTCATCATCACTGGCCATCAGAGAAATACAAATCAAAACCACAATGAGATACCATCTCACACCAGTTAGAATGGCAATCATTAAAATGTCAGGAAACAACAGATTCTGGAGAGGATGTGGAGAAATAGGAACACTTTTACACTGTTGGTGGGACTGTAAACTACTTCAACCCTTGTGGAAGTCAGTGTGGTGATTCATCAGGGATGTAGAACTAGAAATACCATTTGACCCAGCCAACCCATTACTGGGTATATACCCAAAGGACTGTAAATCACGCTGCTATGAAGACATATGCACATGTATATTTATTGTGGCAGTATTCACAGTAGCAAAGACTTGGAACCAACCCAGATGTCCAACAATGATAGAAGGATTAAGAAAATGTGGCACATATACACTATGAAATACTATGCAGCCATAAAAAATGATGAGTTCATGTCCTTTGTAGAGACATGGCTGACATTGGAAATGATCATTCTCAGTAAACTATGGCAAGAACAGAAAACCAAACACTGCATATTCTCATTCATAGGTGGGTATTGAACAATGAGAACACATGGACACTGGAAGGGGAACTTCACACCCTGGGGACTGTTGTGGGGTGGGGGGAGGGGTAGGATAGCATTAGGAGATATACCTCATGCTAAATGATGAGTTAATGGGTGCAGCACTCCAGCATGGCACATGTATACATATGTAACCAACCTGCACATTGTGTACATGTACCCTAAGTCTTAATGTATAATAATAAAATTAATAACTTGAATGTAAAACATGGTGAGTTTATAAAATTATGGTCTGGGTGCAGGTAAAGTATGATTTATTACAGCATTGTTAAAGGAGTGATTATTTTTGTACATCTTCAGGCCTTAGGTGCTTTTTGTTTTTCATAAGTTAAAGCCACATGAACTGAAAAGTGCAACAGCCTTCATTTCTTTGGAAGCAAAATATTTAGTTCAACTACCTATTCTTCACTAAGTTAATTAATTAGATTTTTAAAATATGTACATAACACATATGTAACCACACAGAAAACAGAAGTTCCAGAAGTTATAAAATTTTATTTTACCAATTTGCGATTGGATTATTGACCTCTTGCTGAGGCCCTTTAAGAACTGGGATATGAATAGCTTCCAGGGCCTAATAAAAAAGCCTCACTGATGCTGGGCGTGGTGACACACAGCTGTAATCACAGCACTTTAGGAGGCCCATGTTTGGGGAACAAGAATTCAAGGGATCATGGCCAACGTGGTGAAACCCCATCTCTACTAAAAATACAGAAATTAGCTGGGCATGTTGGTGGGCACTTTTAGTCTCATCTAATTTGGGGCTGAGGCAGGAGAATCATTTGAACCTAGGAGGCAGAGGTTGCAATGATTTGATGGTGTACCACTGCACTCCAGCCTGGTGACAGAGTGAGACCACGTCTCCAAATAAAACTCAGAGCTGTAAGGAAGAGTCGGGCTTTCATTTTCAGAGGTATTATTCACTTCTAATTCCAAGAGCTACATAAGAAATGCAGATATCTCATAAAAGACAATGGGTGATGCCTTTTCTGTTAGCCTCAAGATGTCCCTCATCACCAGCTTTTATCCAAGAACCTTTTATGCATGCACCAAATGTGTCAAGAGAGAGTGGAGAAAGGTAATTTAGTAGTTTGAAAGAAAAAAGGTTTTCAAGGAAACAAGATTTATGAGGAGACAAACATGAACGTCTTCAATATACATGTAGCATAAATCTCCATTTTTAATTAAGCTGATTGCCTTCTAAGAGTGTTTTCATTAATTTAACTTCACAGAGAATATCAACAGAAGTGTTTATTATTTATTTCACTGGTTTACACCGCTATACGTATGCAATCATGTTCAGAAGCTCAAATTTCCCCTGATAGAATGCTGCTGGGTTCAGGCAAGTACAGGCTTTCAAATGGGCTGCAGTTCCTTCAGCAGTAAACCTGATATTTAAGGAGGTGACTGTCAGTTCACAGGAGACTTTTTTAAGGAAACACAGTACTGCTATACTGGGTGGTGTAGAAACAGATATGTTATTTTCATGTTTAACCTGATGGTTTCTGGCACCAACAATGTCACCGACACAGCTGCTCAGAGGTGGGTTACCCATTTCTTTTTAGAAACCAAGCTGAGTTTCTTTCTTAAGTACACCACTGGATGTTGAGCTGGACCTCAAGACTCATCCATAATTTCAACGTCTGTTTTCTCTATTTCTGATATATGGAAATTAAATACCTTTACTATGAAAAAACTGAGGGCTTCTGCCTTAAGTAAGATTTGCTTAACTGGCTAAATTTTTTGAGTACTAGGTTCTTAAGTTAACCAGTGAGTTTTATCTGCTTTAGTTTCTTCTGTGAGGTGGTATTAAAGATGAGCTACTTCTCTGTACTGAGGTACCTGCCATCTGAAAAATCAAATAATGCCCAAGAATATTCTTAGCTGTTAAGAAAAATGGGCTGAATTGTTTCATGACCCTGTACATTGGCATCTTCTGATAAGACCAGACCCAGGTACTGTACTGAAGTCTGAGAGAGCTGAGATTTAGATTTTGAGACCCAATATTCTTTTTTTTTTTTATTTTTGCCAGATAGTTTAGCAGTGCATTAGTGTGTTCCCAGGAAGCCCATCACAATCTTGCTATTATTGTCATCTCACCAGTACACAAACACATAACAGTCTCTACTTATCTAAGGTAATACTGGGGATTTATTTTCTATGTTTCAGAAAAATAAAGATCCCAGACATATTTTCAAAGACTAAAGAGCACTAAGGTTGAAGAGAAAGGTTAATAAGTGAAATAAAAAAGCTCGATGCCAGCAGTGATGTGGTCAAAATGGGTTAACCAATATGAAAGTTGGATTTAGCGATTTTCTGTGTTTTGAATGGTAAGAAATGCACTTAGTCTGTGGGCTGTCTTAAAAAGTGTGTGACGTCGTTCGACCTGGGGCCTTAGATCCCAGCCCAATCAGGAAGCTCAGCCTGAGACCTCGGCCCCGTACCTATTAGTGGCTAAAGTAAATATTCATAAGGGCTACTCAGCTTAGCCAACAACCTTTCAGAAGCTGAAGTGAATCTGTGGCCTAGGATTTTGTCCAGAACTGATCTGAGGCTGAACTAATGATTCATAGAGGTAGGGTTCACAATCCAGGAAGAAAAGAAAATTGTTCCCTAGAAGGCACTTGCTCCCACTCTCCCACTCTCTTTATGTTCACCAAAGGAAAAGAAATATTTCTGGAAGTCCACTGATTATAAAATGGACAAATGCATTTCTATTTCAGGCCTTGTGTTCCCATTTGAGTAAGCTTGAAGTTTCTGCAATTTTCTGAGTGAGCTGGAGGTTCTTCTCTCTGTGTAGCTGCAGTCAGGTCTTCAGACACAACTTTCTGTTCTAGTTCATTTATTGGTGCCTGCTGCTTAAACGTTTTTTTACAGGCTACTTTCTCTCTTACGTGGAAATGAGGCACTGATCAGTGGGCCGAGAAGTTTCTGGGGACACTTCTCGTTCTGTCTATAGAAGGCAAGCTAGCTAACTCTCTTCACTATTGGAGGAGGAGAGCCCTGGATTGGAGAGAAGAAGAGAGAAACTGGCTCTAGAATTTAGAAAAATGTTGTTGTTGTTGTACAATTTCCATTTTACCTCCAGAATTACTTGAATCCTGTAGATCACAATGGCTGGTAGAACTGGGGAACCATTATTCCTGCTGAACAATCCGGGAAATATACACTGGACCAGGTGACCTAAGTCTCTGGGAACACTCTTACTTTCACTGATCTCCCTCATAGGCTGGAGAAACTTGAGATATATTATTTTTCTGCCTCAGCAATTCATTTGAAAATGCCCCAGCTTGTCACACTAGTAGAAATCAGCAGGTGCATCTTGGAGATTCTGGATTTTGGAGGCCTCTGAAGTGGCCAGTAATGCCTTTCTCATTCTCTTGTGACTCCCTTCTACTTTCTAGGTCTCCTCTTTCCAGTTCTTGTTTTAAAAGATCAAAAAAGCCACCCCAGAAAGTTTTCCACAGTGCTATCTGATTCCATGGCCTGCTTCTGTAGTTTTGTTCTGATATTAGAGGATGGCTGAGAAACAAACTAGTATTTTAAAATTGTGTATCCCTTGATTGAATTAGGAGATGGAGATGAATGTTTTGCTAAAACTTCTCTCAGCCTTTCCAAATAACCTGTGAGATTTTTTCTAGTTTCTGATTTCAACAAGGACAGTTCAGAGTAATTAACAAGTTTTGTTCTGGTTCTTTTGAAGCCTGCTAATATGCACAGTAGAAAGTGATTTCTTTTCTATTCACCTGTAGGTTTACTAAGGCTTCATTTGGGGTTTTCAAACAACACTGTTTTTCTTTCTGTTGGAAACAGTAATTCTGTCTTTGTTTTACACATTTTTCATCCTTCACTTCTGTTTATTTTTTGACTGACTATAGGATGTCTGTTGTTCATCGTCAGATTCCTTTGCTGTCTGCAGTGCTGCCTGTTTTTCAGCAGTAGTTAAAGTTTGGCTTAAAAGTTGCACTGCATTTCTGCACATAAGATGAAACTGTTGGTTGAAATGTTGGAAAGCCTGTGTATGTCTATCAGGTTCATCAGGGAACTGTCTCAAGTCCAGCTTTATGTGTATAAGTTTACTGCAATGAGAAGGAAATTTAAACCTTAGTAGCACAATATTGATTGTGCATTTGTTATAGGGGCAGCAGTAAAGTTGGAGGTTTACTGGGATTGCACAATAAGAGGTGTTTTTATACAACTATTCTGAGCCCCGGTTGAAGGAGTCAGATAGGGTGCTCAGAAATAGCATTTGACAGTTCTCTAGAGATTTGTCTCTTTGACTTTGGAAAATTGTGTACTGTAGACTTACCTCGTATGGTTCCCAAAGTGCAGGGGCAATTTTACAATGTTTACAAAATCTAGAGGTTTTTTTGAAAAGCAAAAAGACCTAGTTGTTAGATATTATTGAAATTATGCCTCTTTGAGAAGGCCTGTCCTCCTATAAGGAACATGGCCACATGGTCACCTTGTTGCCAGTTGAATATTATTATTATTGTTTATAAATTTAGAGACTCAGGGTCAATGGAGTTCCAGGGCTTCCAAGTGCACGCAAGGGGAGTGCAGTCTACAGATGCTTTGTTGCCATTTAGAAACAGATGCTAAACAAGGTGTCATTCAGATGAATTCCTCCTTTTGGTGTTTCCCAGGATAAATAGAAAGTGTTAGGGTATCCTTTTTCATCTTTTTCCTTTGTCTCATCTGTGCCCCCAAAACTGTAATAGGGGCTGCTTAGAAATGCAAGCATAGCCTTTACACATAAATCTGGAGGAGCTAGTCAGAAGCACTAGCGACACTCACCTGTGAAAGGCTGTAGCTTTCTGCCCTGCTTTTGTCCTAGACCCACTGAACCCCAAAGGCTTGAAAGTTACCCCAGAGGTCTTGCAAATGTTATGTAGTAATAAAATTTGTGCTAGACATTTTAATAGAGGAAGCGTCTTCATACTAACTTTGGCTTTCCTAACCATGTTCCCAGTGAAACATTAGAATCTCTGAGAATGAGAAAGATTGACTTTCAAACATTTTAAATGCAAAATTATTGCAATGCAGAACAGCTGGCTCAAAACTGTAGAAATTGAATGTCTGAATGGCCCTTCATTAGATGGGGAAAGCAAAGAGGTTAAAATCTGCTCTTTAACATTGTTTTTCCACCAACAGTTAATAGTGGAGGCTGCCTGTTTAAAGATAGGACATGGGGGCTAATCACTGATGGCAGAATGTAAATGGGAAAAGAATTTCAAAACTGTAAGTTTTGGACAATGGATTGACAAGGCTCCAGGTAGGAAAGAAATCTCATTTCACTAGGGAGTGATGTAGGGTTAGAATTCCTAGGTTGAAAATTCTGACACAAAATTCTTTTTATGCAAAAGTTAGAGAGAGAGATTTTGGGTTAGATACGTTGTCTCCACTAAATGCCTCCCAACAGTCAAAAATTAACTTGTCTCATGGTGTAACTTTTATGTGAAAGAAAATAATATCTTTGTAAAAAATTCCAAATAAAGGAAAGAGTATTTATTTGCAGTCAAATCCCTCCCATACAGTGCCACGATTATCTATTATTGAGGGACAAAAAAGTCCATTATAGGTAACAATTTATAGTGAAATCTTTAATTCCTCTTGTTTCACAGAAATCACAAAAACAAACCTTTTTAAATTACACTACTAATGGCTAAGACAAGGAGTGACTGTGTTAAGGAAACCTGCATACCTAGGCTGTAAAAATGCCCACAACACTGCATAGAAAAAAATATGAAAGACATTATAGCTGTAAAAAAAAATTGTAAATTCTATACATGAAAATGGGAAGTCCTTGTGTCAATGGCCTGATGAGTTGTCACAGACCAGAATTAGTCTAATGGTAATCAGGTAACACTGAGATGTACCCTCAAGCTGAAACTTTTAGCATACCTAGGATCTCCTCTAAATCTCATCTCATTGCCAGTCTCTTTATGAAAAAAAAAAAAAGTCTTAAAACAAACAAGATATTTTTAAATGAATTTGAAAGTTTAAAGCCTACTTTTACCATTCTGATGAATTATTTCCTTCCCAGCCCATGCAGAAACTTATGTGTAGTCTCAACAATGCACCAAGATGTAATAGTATCCCTTTGTCTGTAATTATACCCAGAGATCTTTGCCTTAATTTAAAAAAAAGTAAGAAGCTGAGAAACAAAGTTGAGATTAAAGAAAAAAAAAAAGCACGGGAAGAAAGCTCTCTGTCAATCAAAATAAGGACTCAAATGTGTTTCCCACTATGAGGTTGGGGTTCAGGGTTATTACAAACTAAAAAGAGAAAGAAATGTTTTCAGTCAGTGGGCTGCTTTGAAGATCACGTGATTCAGCTTGGCTCAGGGTCTTGGCCTGAGAATAATTAGAAAGCTTAACCCAAGAAACTTGCCTAGAAATAATCAGGAGGTGTAGTCATAATTTATATCTACTGCTCAACACATCTCATGACTTATCAGAAGCCGATGTAAAAGTTTGGCTCAAGAATTTGGCCCAGGCTTAATCAGGGACTAAAACAGTAATTTATAAAGGCTGGACTCACAGTCCAAAAAGAAACAAATATGCCAACCAGAACCCACCAGGACTCTGTGTTTATGCCAAAAAATGGACAATAAACTACTTCCTGGGAGCCAACTGATTACACAAAAGACAAAGGTATTTTTGTGCATTGGCTGGTTCTCTTATCACAGTGAGACAGAGTTTTACACAAGATTTGTATCTGAATGGACTGAAGCTTCTTCTGTCTGTGACAATATGGACCTCGAGATACAACCTTCTGTGTTAGGTATCTTATTGCTGTCTGCAGACAGATATTTTTAAGGCTGTTTGTGTATTATGTATAAATGAGAAATGAACCAGCAGACTGGTGGATTTCCAGGGACCAATTCCTTGCTGCCTCCCTAACTCAAGCTAGCATTCTCATTTCAATAACTCTGTGAAGAACTTCCTGAATGTGGGCACTTCAGATTTTACAATAGGAAACATGACGAGTCATAAAAGAAGAAGAGTAAAGACAAGAGAAGAACAGGACTCTAGCTAACACAATATGGTTTTGTAAAAATCCAAGTCGCTGAGTGGCACCTGCTAACTGCTAACAGTGTGGCAATCCCAAGAAATGCTTAGAAAACAATAGAAAGCCACCTGAACACTCTCCAGCCAGTGGTGGTGACCACCGAAGGGTGTGCTGATTAATGAGGCATACACCACTGAGTCCAGGACCAATCTCACAAATGGCCCAGCAAGACTGATAGTTCCTAGAGATCAATTCACCAGCTCTAACAGCTGCCATCCTCTTTGGGTTCCAAACTCTTCAAAATCCTTAGATGATTCTGAAGGTGGAATGGAGGAAAGTAAACTTTCTTCTGGAAATTGGAGTGGGTGTCTTTGTTCTGCTGTTCAAACTTGGCTTTCTCTCCTCCTCTAATGTGACAATGATGGATGTGTCAGCAAAAGACCTTTATAGAATACTTTCTCAGCCCCTTAGTTATAGTTGAAACAACTTTCTGTTTAGTCATACCAATTTAATAATTCCTGAAAGTCCCACTGTATTACTAGGTAGAGATATTGTGGTCCATATAGAAGCCTCCATATGAGTGGCTGCAGGACAAACCCTTTTTCTCCACTAAGTGGAAACTAATATTAACTAAGAAGCATGGGATGTCGAGAGAAATGTTGCTGGGCTACAATCACTGTATGCATCTGTATTTAACTTAAGGATTGCACTATCTTTTCTGGCCAGAAGCGTTATTTCCCAAACCAGAAGGTAGAAAAGGGCTAGAAGTCATTATAAATAAGCTGTAAAACAAAGGCCTTTTTAGACCCTGCAACAGTCTTTATGAAACCCCAAATATCAAAGAATGTCATTTTTTAACATGCCCAGAAATCCCATTTGCTTGGATCTCAAGAAGCAAAAAGTTTAACCAAGTCATAGGTATTGGGGGAACCAACACCTGATATTTCAACCTTGGTTCTTTTATATTTTCCCTAAGTGTCAGGCAGTCTTATAAATAAAAGGATAGGTTACAACAAAAGAGAGAAATTTTAAAGCTGTGTGTCTGGGGGAGACATCACATGTCAGCAGGTTCTGTGATGCCCCCTAAGCCACAAAACCAGCAAGATTTATTAGCAATTTTCAAACGGAAGGGAGTGTATGGATAGGGTATGGGAGACAGAGATCACGTGCTCCATAGGGCAATAAAAGACCACAAGGCAGAAGGTCAGGGTGAAATCACAATGTCAGGGTCAACCTAGAATTACTAATGAAGTTCCATGTCTTGCTGTGCATGCAGTGTCATTGATAAACATCTTAACAGGGTTCCAGAGCAGAGAACCAGTCTTACTGGAATTCACCAGGCTGGAATTTCCTAATCCAAGCCATCCTGGGGGTGCTGCAGGAGGCGAGGCTGTGTTTCATCCCTTACCTACAACTGCATAAGGTGGACACCCCTAGAGCGGCCATTTTATGGGCCTCCTCCTGGGAATGCATTCTTTTCCCAGGGCTGTTAATTATTAATATTCCTTACTAGGGAAATAATTCAATGATATTTCTCTTACCTGTTTTTGGCAATAAGAGAAATATGATTCTGTTCTGCCAGGCTCCCAATCAGTCAGACCTAATGGTTATCTCCAATGTTCCCTGAACATCACTGTTATCCTGTTCCTTTTTGAAGGTTCCCAGATTTCATATTGTTAAACACACATGCCTTACAAACAATTTGTTCTGTTAACACAATCATCACAGTGTCCTGAGGTGACATACTTCCTCAGCTTATGAAGATGAAGGGATTAAGTGATTAAATGAAAACAGGCATTGGAAATTATAAGATTATTAATTTGGGGAACTAATAAATGTCCATGAAATCTTCACAATATACATTATTCTGCCACAGCTCCAGCAGGTCCCTCTGTTTGGGGTCCGAAACTTCCTGCAACACATGGGTATTTGGAAGTAAAACCCATGGTTGTGCTTGGCTTTAAGAGGTCTTATCAGAGGTTCCTCATGAAGAAGAGTTTCATCAAAGGCAATGTAGAAAGCTGATTTAAGAACAATAATTTGGCCCACAGTTTATGCCAATGTTTATTTTAGCTATTAAATTTTAGACTATTTTGCTGTCAACTCAGGCCTATTATATTTGATTTTTACAGAAATGAACAAGAAAAATAGAAAAATTTCTTTCAAATCTTACATTGGACATTATCTTCTACTCTCAAGTGGTGTTTGTCTTTGTGGGGATAAGACTAAGAAAGCTAAGCAAAACCAAGCCCTATGCATCCACAAATTCTCTGGCATAACTATAGCTGTCAGTTACAGGGCATGTCAGCAGCCTCAGAATTTTTAAGCTGTTTATTTCCTCAGCTCACCTCATTTTATAACATACATTTTGATAACCCAAATTTTTCTTCTCACATAGAGGAAATCAAACTCCAAATGGTACTGCAAATGAAACCACTTATGAAAACACCATGTTTCTGTGAAACCTTATCCTGATCTCAGGTGGAGCTCCAGCTGTTATGTTTCATTGCACAACCCCCATCCCTAGCAGGAAGTAGCTAGAAAGATCAATTCTGTCTAACGGCAGTTAGTTAGATAGTAGGGTTGTACTCTCCCTAACAGCAGAGAATAGTTAGGTAGTTGAGGGGGCCCTTGGCATAACTCCTAGGAACAAAGATCCAGCTTACCAAAAAATAGGCTACAAACACATATTAGTAAACTTGCACAAACCTTCAGCCCACTCACAGGGAGAAACACAGTCCAACATAGACAGGTCTTTTTTCTTTATGCACAAAATATGCTCACAAACATACTGATTGAAAAACAAGAAAAACAAGGAAACATCGTCATCTTTTGTATAAGCAGTGGACTTCCAAAATTGGTGGCTTTTCTTCAGGTGAGGAAAGTACATGGTGGGCGACAACAAGTTTTAGTGGGCAGTTTTCTGGACACGATTTGGAATATAACCTGAACTAGTATAAATAATCATGTCACCCTCTGATTAGTCATGGGTAGAGGTCGTCGGCCAAGCTTTCACATCAGCACTTGTTTGGTCTCAAGCAAAATTCCAAAGCCAAGCTGAATAAGGCTTCTTCCAAGATCAGTCATCACATTCTTCCATTTCCCAGTACAAGAGGACCCCAAACACCAGCGTCACACTGGACAAACAATTTGAGTTTCCACTGTGGAGAGCTATTTTAATTTCCGTCTTAAATTTCGGTTCTAACGACACTTTATGTGCCCCTTCATCAAGGTTTTGGACCCGAGATATATAACTCTTTGTGATGTCACACAGTGAGAATTTGCTACTTGTGGTGCATTGGTGAGACTACAATTCAAGCCTGAATTGAGCCCTGGGATGCATAAGTCTTACCTGGTCATCAAAAATCTGTCCCTGGAATAAAAACTATGTCTCTGCAGGCATTCCACCTTGCAGTGGTCACCACCAATGGCTGGACTGGATTGAAGTGGCATCGTATTGTTTTCTCTGCAGTTCTTCCTGAAGAGTCCTGGCTTGCCAAACTTTCAGCAGTTAGAGGGTACAGCTCAAAACTCCTGGATTTTGTAGACCTGTAATTCATTCACTAATGCCTTTGTCTATCTCTTGCCTTTTCCTCCTTTCCCGTGCCTCTTTGTGGGCCCTGCTGTAAAAGACCAAGAATGCCACCTACAATTTTTCTACAGTGGTATCTTTTACTATAGTCTGCTTTTGTAGTTATCTTCTGATTTAAAGTTTGAGAAATAACTCATCATCTAGCATTAGGTATATCTCCCAATGCTATCCCTCCCCCCTCCCCCCACCCCACAACTGTCCCTGAAGTGTGATGTTCCCTTTCCTGTGTCCATGTGTTCTCATCGTTCAATTCCCACCTATGAGTGAGAATTTGCAGTGTTTGTTTTTTTCTTCTTGCGACAGTTTACTGAGAATGATGATTTCCAATTTCATCCATGTCCCTACAAAGGACATGAACTCATCCATTTTTATGGCTGCATAGTATTCCATGGTGTATATGTGCCACATTTTCTTAATCCAGTCTATCGTTGTTGGACATTTGGGTTGGTTCCAAGTCTTTGCTATTGTGAATAATGCTGCAATAAACATACGTGTGCGTGTGTCTTTATAGCAGCATGATATATAGTCCTTTGGGTATATACCCAGTAATGGGATGGCTGGGTCGAATGGAATTTCTAGTTCTAGATCCCTGAGGAATCACCACACTGACTTCCACAAGGGTTGAACTAGTTTACAGTCCCACCAACAGTGGAAAAGTATTCCTATTTCTCCACATCCTCTCCAGCACCTGTTGTTTCCTGACTTTTTAATGATTGCCCTTCTAACTGGTGTGAGATAGTATCTCATTTTGGTTTTGATTTGCATTTCTCTGATGGCTAGTGATGGTGAGCATTATTTCATGTGTTTCTTGGCTGCATAAATGTCTTCTTTTGAGAAGTGTCTGTTCATGTCCTTCGCCCACTTTTTGACGAGTTAGTGGGTGCAGCGCACCAGCATGGCACATGTATACATATGTAACTTACCTGCACACTGTGCACATGTACCATAAAACCTAAATTATAATAACAATTATAATAAATAAATAAATAAATAAATAATATATAAATAAATAAATAATCAATTACAATAACCAAAAAATTGCGTAAAAATATATTTTTTATAAATGTTCTCATCACCAAAATTATAAGCTAGTTAGGTGATAGATGTGCTAATTAGCTTGAAGTAATCTTTCTACTACGTATACATAGATTAAAAATATCACATTGTACCCCATAAATATTACAGCTATTTGTCAATTAAAAATAAATTAAAACACTCAAAAAAAATAAATAAAGTTTGAGTAATAAACTTGCCTATTAAGATTACCTGTATTTTATTTAAATCAGGAGACAGAGAGGATTGTTTCACAAAATCCACAGAATCCTCTCTCAGCCTTTTGATAAAGTCTGAAATATTTATATGTGATTTTTATTTCAATATAACCAGTTTGGATTAATTAAGAGGTTTGATTCCAGTTTCTTGAAAGCTTTTTAACATGCACATTAGAAAGTCTTTCTGTTTCCACTCATCCATAAAATCAGTAGGTATTTAGTTATGGGTTTTAAGGGGCACCATCTCCCTTCTTATTGGAAACGGGGCTTCTGTCTCCTTTCCCATATTTTTTTTGGCACTGGTTTTGTTCTTAGACTGCCTATATTAAACATGCTATTTGTCTCTGAAACTCTCTGTTGCCTGTGTGGCTTCCTGTTGCTCAGCAGTACTTAAGATTTGGATTAGGAATGACATAACATGTTGCCATGTAAAACCAAACACTTGGGTAACATTTTGGAAAGCCTGTCTGTATGCATCTGGGTTATCAGAATGCTTTTCTAGGTCCCAATCTATCTGTTTAAAGTCTTATAATAAAAAGAGAACAAGGAATTTATATACACCATGTTTATTGGGCATTTTCTTTAGGGTTAACAGTTTAATGGAGGGTTGCTTGGGAGAATTGAAGAAGATAAGGGTGATAAAGTGACTAGAGGAGTCTCTGGATAGGGGACACAAGAAAAGCTGGAACATCTGGAAGTTTCTTCTGAGGGTTTCCTGGGGGTTTGTTTCTCTGACTTTTGAGAATTGTTCACTATAGACAAGTCTGATATGCTAAGAAGGCATGGTCAACATTACAATGCATACAAACATCTAGGTTGTTTGCAGGACAAAGAAAGTTCCTCAGGCAATTTGCCTTCCCACTTACAGAAAATATCTAGATGTTGGATAGTGTTGAGAGAGAAAAGTTAGGTAGATAGGATGGATTCTTGCTAAAACTACATTGAACAAAGAAACAGGCTAAACTACCAGGCTGCAGGCAGATTTTTAAAAAACCTGCAGAAACCTTCAGTCCACTCATGTAAAAGAACAAAACCTAACAAACAAATATTTTTGCATTTCTTTGTACCTAAATTATGCCAACAGATAATCTGATAAAAGAAGAATGTTCTGCATAAAAGTATTTTTCTTCTTACATAACGCACATATTTCCAGAAAACACTCTCTATTCCTTTTACACAAGGGGCTTCAATGTGCCTCAAAGAGCACTTTTCTTCTTCTTCTTCTTCTTTTTTCTGGATATGCTTTCCACTGTGAGCTGAGCCACTATAAGTTTTTACTTCAGCTAAATTTCAGTCCTGTGTCAAGGTTCTGACTCAACTAGTACTTTTTCAAGACTAGTAAACACACTCTTTTCTTAATTCGTAAAATCATCAGAACCTGCCTCATACTGAGAAATACATCTCTCTCCTATCTGTGCTGTCAACAGTCATTTTTTTCCCTCTTGTTTTCAATCTGACTTCACTACAGTGAAGAAAAAAAGTCTAATGATACCTAAAAATAGCAGACAGATATATATAGTGGTACATCCACGTGACTGCAAAAGTGTTCATCAGAACACCCTGAAGACCACTGGGTAAAATAAATAGAGACTATTTTCTGGAAGGGAAGTGTTTTTATGCAGAATATTCTTCTTCTTTTATCAGATTATCTGTAGGCATATTTTAGGCCAAAAAAATACAAAAGAGTTTATTTATAAAGCTTTGTTCTTTATATGAGTGGACTGCAGGTTTGTGCAGGTTTTTTTTTTTTTTTTAAATTTTCCTGCAGCCTGATATTTCAGTCTGTCTCTTTGCTTAAAGTAGTTTTAGCAAGAATCCATCCTATCTACTTAAATTTTCTCTTTCAATACTATCCAACATCTAGACATTTTCTGCAATTGAGAAGGCAAATTGTCTGTGGTACCATATATGCCAGATTTCTTTGTTCTGCAAAAAAACCCAGATATTTCTAAACACTGTAATGTTGACCATGCCTTCTTAGCACATCAGACTTGTCTATAGTGAACAATTCTCAACAATCAGAGAAAGAAACCCCCAGAAAACCCTCAAAAGAAACTTCTAGATGTTCCAGCTTTTCTTGTGTCCCCTATCCAGATACTTTTCTAGTCACTTTATCATCCCCAGTTTCTTCAATTCTCCCAACTAACCCTCCATTAAACTGCTACCAATAAAGAAAATGACCAAAAAAACATGTTGCCACTAAATTGCTGATTCTCTTTGTATTACAAGACTTTAAACAGACAGATTGGGACCTAGGAAAGTATTATGATAACCCAGATAGGGAGAGGCTATCCAAAATCTTACCTGAATTTTGATTTTGCTTGGCTGCATGTTATGTCATTCCTAAGCCAAATCTTAACTGCTGCAGAGCAACAGAAAGCCACACAGGAAACAGAGAGATTCAGAGACAAATAGCATGTTTAATATAGGAAGGCAAAGAAGAAAACCAGTCCAAAAAATAAAAAGGTGGAAAACAGACCAAAGCCCCATTTTCAATTTATATATATTTGATACATGTTCTGAGAAAGAAATATATTAGAAGACTGAGTAGGAGTACAGGCACACTTCTTCAAATTCTTTGCTTTACTTTTATTTCTGAGGATTTTGTCCTAAGTTTTTTTGTTGTTGTTTCGTTTTTGTACTCAAGAGCAAACAACACTGAGCCAGTGTCAGCCAGTTCAAATGAATAGGATGACTTCCAGCCTTATAAGACTCAGGTGGCAGGCCAGATAGAGAGAACTTGGACAATCCTCCCACTTCCTCAGTTGATGAAAATGTTGGCTCTGTTCCGACTAATTTTTCTTCGCAAAGCAGCTTATGCATGCAGAGACTTAGACTCGGTCTTGAGAGAATTGAAAGTTTCTGGCCAAGGCTATATCTCAGTGTTATCTAAAGACTTCTGAACTAAAGCCAGTCCATGACAGTCCATCAGGATGTTGGCAGCAGGATTTCCAGAATTTTTGATTTTATTTTCTTGCCTTTCTGCTTATGGCGGTCATGTCCCTTATTTTTTCTTTGTATGCAATATTGCAACCAGGAGATATATTCTTATTGGGTGAATTCAGTTGGTGATTTAGTAATCAGAAATATTATTCAAATGTTGCTGTTTTGGTGGTGTCTGGGAAACAAATGAAAATCACGTCTTTATTCTAAATTTTAACTTGGTAAAACCTTTTTGGGATCCCATGATAGACATTTAGAACACTGTACGAAAAGTTTTCTTATCCCAATTGAATACTTTGTTCTGCATTTTTTTCTTCTCCTTCTTCACTGTCCTATTAATCTAAGAGGCATAGTGTAGGGAACATTTATCAAGCCCTAACCCTCCTTTTCTAACTTTTGACAGAAAACTCTGTGTAATCAGAGATTTAATTTAATATTTCAGATCCTACAGCAAGACCTAGTGAGACAGGATTTTTCTCAGCATAGAGCCTTGTCAGCCCTTTGCCTAAAATGTCTAGCTTCCAACTTTCCCTTCCTCCGATGTCTCGCTAATAATTATGGGACTTTATGTCCCATCTATAAGCAGAAAATCTCCACTTTCAACAGTGAAAAAAAGGCTGCCATTGAGAGACAAATTACCACTTCATTGCTGATGTTTTGATAAAAGAAGAAAAGGAATGGAATTTTTTTTTATTTTTTTGAGGCGACAGTTCTGCATCCAGCTACAATGATATCTAAATAAGAAGAAAATGTTAAGTTTCAAAGTCAATCCCTCTCATTTAAGAGGATGTCAATGTTTTGCTAGGAAAATAGTAAGGGAAACCAGGCGTAGTATAAAGACTCAAACTCTATTAAAGACTCTTCCTTCAATCTAACTACTGCATAGTCTCTCTTAGGCTTCCCACATACCTGAAAGTTTTTGGGTTGAATGGGCTTAGGAAACAAACAAGGAATTTTATATATATATATGTGTGTATATATATTTTTATATATATAATTTCATATATATTATAAAATGAATTAGGAATTATGTATATATACACACATATATACACATACATATCTGCACATACACATATATGTATATATGTATGTAATATAAATACATATATGTGTGTGTATATATATACACACATATATAGACAGAGCATACATATATACTTATATATACACACACACATATACATGTGTGTTTATGTGTGTATATATACACAAGTAATATATATACACATGCACATGTGTATATATATATGCATATACATACATATAGACATACCATCTATATATACATACCAGAGTGTATAGTTATACATACATAAACTCTGGGTATCACATATATATGTATTACATACATATATATGCACACATACATATGTGCATGTAAGTGTATATGTATATACACACACATATACATATATAAACCCATATGCATATACATATATGTGTATCTATACACACATACGTTTACATATACATATAAATATGTATAAGAATATATATACACATACACACACTAATGTGTATATACACCTAGACAAATATGAATATATACACGTATATGTATATGTGTATATATATATATAACTACACACAATTTTTTGTATATACACACATACACACAGTTAGGTGTATATGCACATATGCACACATATGAATGTGTGTATATATATGTATTTGATACACACATATATAATACTCAGAGTTTATGTACGTATACGTACACACCACGGTATGTGTATATAAATGTATGTGTATATACACATATCATACATGTGTATGTGTATATATATGTGTGTGTACATACACACAGACAATTTTAAAGATTAAGTAGCGTGAACACAAGTGTAAAGTTTCAGAAAAATTTTAGTATATAAAAACAGACCACTTTGCCAGTAAATCGCTACATGATTTGAGAGCTATTAATGCGCAGATTAAATCAATGGGTGAATTACAGCAGGGTCTGCCATTCCTCACAGCCATTCCAAGTGATTCACCTCTCATAGTACTAGATTTTAAAGATTATTTCCTTATTATACCCTTACATGGGAAGGATAAGCAAAGTTTTGCACCAAAGCATCCTCACCAGTCCTACGCTATTTCAGCGTTTTGTAGGACAGTCCTTAAAGGAGCCCCAGAAAATATTTCCTGCTGCCTACATCATTCATTATATGGATGAAATTCTTTTGGCTGCTCCAATGGAAGAGTTATTACACCAAATGTTGAGAGAAGCAAAACAGGAGGAAATCTCAAAACAGGTCAAGAAAAGATAGAAGTAACCACTTCATACCAATACTTAGGCACTATTGTTACTGAAAAAAATGCTCAACCTCAGAAAGCCGTCCTCCATAGGGACAGATTCCAAGCTTTCAATGATTTCCAACAACTATTAGGAGATATAAATTGGCTGTGCCCAACTCTAGGTATTGTTACTCATCAACTCAAACACTCAGACCCTCCAAGGAAATTCTTCATTAGGAGCAATGGGCTTAAGAGACAAACCAGTAGTTCCAGCAACATACTAAGGAGGCAGAAGCTGAGTTACAGCTTGTAGTCCAGATTCTTCAGCAAACACAGGCCTCCCAGCTACAGCCATGAAAGATATTGGTTCTCTTTATTCCTTCTAGCCCCCAGTCTCCAACAGGACTTTTAGGCCAGATCATAGAAAAATATGTGAAATTCAATCAGAGAGTAAAATCTCGGCAAGTTTATCTTTCTTTACCTACTCAATTTATAACAAGGGGTAGGGATAGATCAAAATCACTTAAGAGATATGATCCAGACAAAATTACTTTTCTCCTTTTAGAGCCAGTCTAAAAGTGTGAGGAAAAATATTGGATTCCCAACAACAGGTTGCAGCATGGGAAATGTTGACTGTGTGGCAAATTGCTCTTTCAGATTATGTAGGAATGATACATAAGGATTATCCATCAGACAAAATTTTGCCATTTTAAAAGTTCAACCTTTCATCTTCCCTGTGATTACCCCTTGCAAGCCCATTTCAGACAACCAGACCTATTTTACTGATGGCTCTTCTAAAGTTCACAAAACTACTTATGGTATAAGCATGCTCATACAATAAAAAACCCCAGAGTTTCAGCTCAATGCTCAGAACTAATGGCAGTTATTCAGGTTTTAGAGCTCACTGCTTTATCTCTTATTAACATTCTCTGTGATTCCGCCTATGTTGTAAATGTAGCCAGTCACATTTGGACTGCCACTATTAAAAGCACCCTAGAACCAAAGCTGTTTAACTTGTTTCTAAGACTTCAACAGGCTGTTTGCCCTTGTGCTGCTTTTTATATTTCTCATATTTGCTCTCTCACACAACTCCCTACACCACTATTTCTAGGTAATAATAGAGCCAATAAGTTGATTTGTTCTGCGTTTCAACAAGCTCAAACTTCTCCTGTATTACTTCATCAAAACTCTGTCTTGACTCGTATGCTTCATTTGCCTAACAGCCAGGCTTCAGCCTATACAAGCCTGTCCTACTTGCCAGCACGTCACTGGAGTCACACCCATAGAAGGCTGTAACCTATGAGACTTAGCTTCAAATGAAATCTAGCAGATGGATGTTACGCACAAAGCTGCCATTGGCAAGCTCTCCTTTGTTCATGTGACTATAGACACTTACTCTCATATGCGGCGTGCTACATGCAAACCAGGTCAGAGAGCTGGTTATGTACAATGACATTGTCTGTCATCATTTGCTCATATAGTGAGTTCCTAAACAATTACAAACCAACAATGGACACGCTTATGTTATTTATATTTTTTACAATTTTTTACAGATATGGTCAATCATTCATAAAACAGGAATTCCTTAAAACCCCCAAGGACAAAGAATTATAGAATGGACAAATTGAACACTACAACGGGAGCTGAAAAAATGGAAAGGGGAAACAGGAGACCAGTTATCACCTCAAACAAAATACATTTACTTTTACTTTATTATTATTATTATTATTATTTTACTTATTTAGTTAAATTTTTTGACTCCTGGCACAGATAGTAAGACTGCAGCAGAACGACGCTGGTAAATGGTATAGGGAAAAAGGAAAGTGTACCCAAATATATTATGAAAATCCCCCTAAGAACGATGGAAAGGCTCAGTAACTTCACTGATGTAGGGATGTAGGGATGAGGGTATGTTTGTGTTTTCACAAGAGATGGATAAACTGTGTGGGTGCCCTCAATGTGTTTGTGACCATGTAAATGGAGACTGGAAAGAGCCATGGATCCCAACTATGCATCCAGCTCCTCCAATACAGGCCATGAGTCACTTGAAACTGCTGCAGCATCAGGGTCAGGCAAACACCCCTGACTTCAAGTTTGTGGCCATGCTACCTGTAACATCCTGTGCAGTAGGTTTTCCTTGTGCAGAGACTAAAACCTACAGGGCATATGTTTCCAATACCCTAGTATTGTGGAGTGTAATTTGGAGTGACACTCCCCCTGACATCTATCATGATCATGGAGGATGGGAACCAGGACCCCTAACACCTCCTGACAAGAGTAATTAGACTCTCCGAACAATGATTATCAATTATGCTGCACCATTGGAGGGACTTCCTTTATGCATCACCCAGGTACATCACTCAACTGCAGTGGCCTTACAAATTAATTCCAAGTATGGTTAAGTTACCATGGAAAAATCATGTACCTATTAGGCCTTAGCTCTATTAACATTACTGGTGTAGTTATTAATCACTCCCAGTCCCATCCCCCAAATTGTATTAATTATACAGAATGGGCTTTCTTGGAGAATTCTTACCACCCTCCTTGGACCCAGAGTCTTGGCCCCCTAGCTAGACAACAGTTCATGCTAATGGTAGACATTATTTTCTGGTTCCCTGTGGTCATTTAGATGGGAGAGAGGAGAATCCGACCTCATGACACAAACTTCACTGACACTGGTCAGCATCTCTTCACTACCTTGCGCTGGAATTCAATCCCAATCTGCAACAAGGTTCGCTTAGCATGGAAGAGGCTTTAGCCCACTTTTGCCTCAATGGTATTATCAAGGAAAGAGATGTCCAATTCAGGAGTCGATAGGGAATGCAGCACTCCACTATATGAATGGCAGCATTTGTATTGGAACACTATCTTGTTATAGTAATTGTGCTGAACACAGTTTTAATGTTACCTCTGTAGAAAATATTACCACTTAATTTACAATTTGTGTTTTAAACTTATGTTTTTCTAGCAGCAAAAAGGACCAAATCCAGGTAAATGATGCACAGTTGACTTGTGATTCCTGGCAACTGTATTATTCCCTTAATCATAGCACAGCACAAACATACAGCATATCCACACTAGTAATTCTAGGTCACAATTCCAGATTATGGATTCTTGTAAATCTGTCTGAGTCTTGTGTGGCCACCTCTGGTTTCCATTTTTTAAAACTTTTTCTTACTCAGCTTACTCATTGTGCTTGTAGAGCCTTAGGCATGGAAATATTTGTGAAAATCTCCTTAGGAATGCTAATAACTTCTGTTGTGGTGTCCTTAGTAGCAATGCACAGCTCCATTCAAGCAGCTCAATATGTGGAAAATTGGATGTGTACAGCCAAGCAGGCATGGATGCTTGGAAATAAACAACACTGAGATATACATGGAAGCAGCAACGTTAAAGACTGCAGTTCTGTAGCTAGGAAAACAAGAACAAACTTGTAGTTGCAGAAGCAATTGCATTGTCATTTTAAGCATACTTATGTTTGTGTAACCAATTTGGAATAAAACAAAAAATATCCATGGAAACTTGTAAAGGCCCATTTACAGGGGGCTTTCACATCCAATGTTACTTTTGATATTAGTGATTTACAAAGTAAAATTCTTAATTGAATAAGCATAATCAAGTATTTCGGCCATGCCCGAAAACTCAGGCAGAATTCCAGCAAGGTTTGGAGAGCCTTAATCTTTGGACCTCCTCCAAACCTCACCTCAATGTTTTTTTTTGTGATTATCAGGTAATGTTATTATGTCTCTGTTTTATGCTCATTGTCTGCAAAAGCAGCTGGACCACCAAGCAGCAATTGAGAGCTGCACAGCCTACAATCATCTTTACTCAAATAATGCAAAAACAAAATGGAGATGTTGGAGGCCAAAATAATGAGGGTTGTGACCAATTCAGTAATGACTGGTGGGTCTAGGAGCAGAGGGCAAACTGTTCTCATGAAAGCAGCATGTCGATAACCTGACACACCATGTCTGGTTCCAGAAGGAATACTGAGGGCAGTCATGCCCCAAGCATAGTATTTCTTGTGGTTATATATAGGAACATCTGAAGTCTGTAGTATAAAGAAAGCAGTTATGTGAGCCTGTGATAAATCAAGCAGCTGACCAACAATTACATTTCCTCCCTGTTCATTCTGCCTAATAAATATGAAGGCCTGTAGAAGCTCAGTGTCTTTGCTGACTAGAAGCAATGAGAACCCTGACCCCTCTTTTAAAGCAACTATTTTTTGTCTTTGTCTTCATTTCTGCATTCATTCTCCTCATTTCATCCCACAGTAACTGACTGCCACAGTGTCTGTATTAAAAAAAATAAATAAAAATAAGTGGGCTTGTTGGCAGGCACGTGTAATCCAAGCTACTCAGGAAATTGAGGCAGAAGAATCCCTTCAACCTATTAGACAAAGGTTGCAGTGGGCTGAAATCACATCTTTGCACCCCACACTGGGTGACAGGGTGTGACTCCATCCCAAAAAAAGCAAAAAACAAAAAAGAAGAAACAAGACAAAACAAAGAAAAAATATGTTCTGGTTAAGAGAACAAAAAAAAAAAAAAAAAACAAGGTGCAGGCTGAGAAAAATTTAGGAAACACATCTGAAACGTGAGTTTTATGCAAAGTGTACAAAGAAATATGATGACCAAATTAATGATACGGACCTGAGTAGACGCCACACCAAAAAAGGTATAAACATGGAAAATCTGGCTCACAAAATGCTGCTTGTTGAGCCCCTGTTATTTCCTCTGAAGGCTGATGTTCCAGCCATTTTGTGAGGGGCAAGAGTGGCTGCCAGAGTGGCAGTGGCACCAAAGATCATCCCAACCTACCCCACCTCTACCCTTCCTCTAGGTTCCAAAGATTCCTCAGCCATTGAGCATGCTCACCAGGAAAGAGCCAGAAGCTGGATATTTTATTTCTCAACTTTTCTTAAATTTCTGGATGCCAACAGGTATCCTTTGATTAGAAATTTTATTTTTATCCTAATAACCTTGAGTCACTGACAAGTATTAAGAAAGATGGTTTTCAACCTACAGTTGTCTCCATAAAGAACTAAAAGAATTGACATGGCTAGGCATGGTGGCTCACACCTGTAATCCCAGCACTTTGGGAGTTAGAGCCAGGTGGATGTCCTTAGGTCAGGTGTCTGCGATCCTCCTGGTCAATGTGGTGAAAAAAGCCCTCTACCAAAAATACAAAAGTTAGCCGTCAGTGGTAACAGGGTCCTGTAATCCCAGATCCTCAGGAAGCTAAGAGAGGAGAATGGAATGAACCTAGGAAGCTGAGGGTACCAGAGCCGAGATCACATCATTGCACTCCAGCTATGGGAACAGAGGAAGACTCCATCCTCCCAAAAAAAAAATGAAAAAAAGGGATTCAGTTACCCTTTTAGGCAGTTATTTTAGAATGCTTGGTACAATGCATTACTATTTTGGTATTCTCAAGACAGAAAACACAGTAACAGTAGTAAGTAAATCCAAATAGCAAGTCATTACAAATTCATGGGATTCATTTCATCTGTCATACTTTCTACCTTTTATCATTTAAAATGTGTAATGCTGAAGTAATCAAACATTTTACCTGTGATATCTAAATGCAAAAAGAAACAACAGTTAGTGAACCATTATTAAATGAATCTCAGCCTTCAAATTTGATTCTGATGCAGTGGAATGTTTTGCAGTTGTTTTAGTGGGCAGGTAGTAAGTTGAAAAGGAGAGTGCAATGATGGAAAGAAGTGCAAATGGGCCAGATGAGAGGGGACTCATTCTGCTTGATGAGATCATGCTGGGCGTGTCGAAGAGCCATGAGTGTGTATACTGGCATGAATAAATAAATACGTTTCTACTCATGATAGGGAGGAGCATCTTCTTTCATCACACATGCAACTATTTTAGGACGATTCAGAGGAAGCTTTTGTTGTAAGTGGAAAAACATACATAAACAAATGTACCATTTCAAACATATTTGAGTGTATAATTTGGAAGCATTAACTATGCTCAAATTGTGCAACCATCAACACCATTTCACATTCTCACCAGCAATGTACAAGGGTTGAAATTTCTCCACATACTCTCAAACTTTTCCTTGAAAAAAAAGAAAAATTCCAATGGGGAGAAAGTGGTAATCTCATTGTGGTTTAGATATTCAAGTATTAAGTGGCTAGTGATTTTGAACATCCTTTCATGCATTTATTGGTTGTGGATTTGTAAATGATTTCATGGCTTTATCACTGAATGAACACAAAACATAAGAACTTCATCAAAACTAAACACTTGTATATTAAAGGACACTGTCAGTATAGAGGAAAGAAAACCAACAACATGGGACAAAATATTTGCAAGACATATACATGATATATATTCAAATCAACCACTTGGATCTCTTCCAAGTACACTCTCCATCTTTTCTTACTCTAAAACTTTCTAAATAAACATCCATATTTGCTGTGAAACTTTTCTCAGTCGCCTTTACTACTTTATTCCCCTCAGCCAAATTCTTTCATCTGAGGAGGGAAGAATTTAAGTTACTGCAGACCATGATAGATATGATGCTGGTAACTCAGATAACTTCCACTGGTAACAGGTCGGGGAGCTGCTGGACAAGGGGGCAGGAGTATGTGCGTAGTATGTGGCTGGCCTGGCCCCAGGCAGTTCTGGACTGTGGAGGGACCAGAACCCCATACAACAAATACTCTGTGGAAAGAAAGCTGAGAATGTTGAGGAAGAAATTTTGTCCTTTTAATGGGGTAGAATTCCTTCACTTAATATAAAATTAAATGTTTCTTAATGAATTCCTTAGTGATCTTTAGTACATGCATATTTGTGTGCAACTACCACATCTTAGTTCCAAATTATTTTCATCATTCCAAAAGGAAATACCCCACTTATTAAGGAGCTCCTACCCAATCTGTCCTCTTTCTGACACCAGCAACCAGTAATCTGCATTTTGTCTCTATGGATTTACTTATTCTAAATATTTATATAAATAAAATCATACACTATGTGACTTTGGTGTTCAGCTTCTTGAGCCAAAATTCTTTTGAAGTTTCTTCACATTTGGCATTAGAGCTGTAAACCTTTTCACAGCTGAATATTAAGCCATTCTATGGACATACTACATTTTGCTTATAACTTTTTGTTGCTGGACATTTATTTGATGTGTTTCCAGATTTTAGTTATTGTGAATGATGCTATGAACACATGTATACATGTTTCTGTTTGAATACCTCTTTTACATTTTTTGTGTATACAGCTTGGAGTGGATGTTGTGGTTTCTATGGTAATTTTATATTTTGCTTTTGCACAACCACCAAACTACTTTCCACAGCAGCTGCAGCAATTTTCTTTCACATTTTCCCACTTCCACTGCAATGATTGTTAGCTTTTTTTTTTTTTTGCAATTATAATGGGTGTGAAGAGGTCTCTAACTGTAGATTTGACTTGCATTTCCCCTAGGTTAAAATGGGCAGGAGACATAAGAGTTGGAGGAGCAAGAGGAAGGCTAAGGACAGCCATGTGGAGAGGATAGGGAAGCTCCAAGGGAGACAGTGCCTGTGGCAAATTCTGCCCGGTCTCAGTTCCAGCAGTGAATGGAAAGTGAGTGCATGATTGTAGTGTGGATTTTCTCACAATCTAGCTATTTCAGATAGGGGAGTTTGTGATTTGGGGTACTGCACCTCCTATTCTCATAGGTTTCCTATAATTCAGTCTTCACTAGGCACCTGCCTAGAGCCAACCTGGTCTCAGCTCCAAGACAAAAGAGACCCTCATGCCCTGGGAACCTGTTCCTGGTGGTCAGTAATGGACACAGGCCTAGAGGGAGGAGCACAGCCCATATGTGCTACAACAGTGACTGTAAAATACAGAAGTGGACACTACATTTAGCCCAGTCACCACAGGCCACATGAAGCAGGCTCACCACTCACGGGCCTCAGCCTCCCTCTGTGAGAAAGGAACTGCCACAACCATCAATCTCAACAGCCTTTTCAGGATTTCATAGGCCAAACAACTTGGAATTCTGCTGATTTTAAATGCTGCTGTCTTTCCAGATCTCACACAAACCTAGCACCAGTGACTGGATTCAGAGTCTGCAGGTAGCTATCTCCTGCTGGTGTGGGAGAATGTGTCAACTCAGTCTCCACTTCTGGCTGGTACACAGAGTGCTTCCCCACCAGCATTTAATTATTTCCACCTTTACCTCTAACGTTTGCCAATATCTGTCTGTGGTGTAAGCTGTCACCAACTTCCCTTCCTTTGGGCCTTCCACAGACTACCTCAAATGCCTGCCACTCTCAAACACAAGCTACTGTGGATTTGGTTAGCTCTGGGTTGACATTTCCAAAACTGCAGCCTCAGAAGGCAACTTCCTTTGGCTCCAAATCTATCAGGCTGTTCAATGAGCATTAAGATGGCCCTGAGATTAGGCCTAGAAAATTTCTGGATGCAAAGCTCATTCCTGCCTTCCACAAAAAGGAGTGATGACCTAATACACCAGCCAGCTGCCCAGTGCCTTCTGTAACCCTAAAATTAATCATAACATTAACCTTAACCCAATCTCTATGCCAATCCTAACCAAGAATCCCTAACACTAACAGCAACTCTAAGCCACAATCTTGACCCCAACATCAACCCTATGCCTAGCCACTTACCAAAACCTAAACCCCAAAACCAATCCCAACTCTAAATCCTAAATCTAATAGCTAAACCTGAATTTGACCCTGACCCTGAAAATAACCCTAACCCAAGTGTAAAGCAAACATTACAGAAACCTGAACTTAAGCTCTAAGCCTAAAACCTTAACCCTAGCACCCTTAGACAAAATCACTAACCCTAAACAAAAAACCCTATCCCTAACCCTCAAAAGGTAATGTTAACCCTAACCACAACCCCTAAATCTAACCCTAAATTTCAGCTCCTAAATCTGCTTTTTGAACATGAACATAACATTCACATTAAGTCCAATACTAACCCCTAACCTGAATGCTAAAACTCTTATTACAACCCTAACACTACACCTACACCACACCTAAACCTAGCTGTTACATAAAACCCAAATCCTAATCCTAACATTAATCTTTAGGTCAACCCTAAACATATACCTAATCCTAACCCTGACCCTAAGCCTGAATACTAACATTAACTCTAACCCTAATGTGTTACTGCAATCTGTACCCTAGTGCTCACCCTAACACTAATTATAACCAATAATTCTAATCTCAACTGTAATCATAATAATAAACATAACCTTAACCCCTTAATCTAAATTTAAACACTAACCATAATTATAAGCCTAAAGCTTAATCTACTCTGACCCTAACCATAAAAATAATATTAAACAATAATTCTAATCTTAATCCTAACTCTAACACTGTGCCCTATCTATAACACCAACTAACTGACTCAAAACCACTAAATTCCAACCTAATGCTAACCCCTCACACTAATTCTATATCTTAAAGCTAACTCTGACCCTGAATTTTAACCCATACCCTTTGACTCTAAACCTAAATCTTACTCTATCTGACAACTTAATTTAATCCTTACCCTAAATACTAACCCTAACACTTAACCCTAAATCCAACCTTGAAAACGTAACCCAAAGCCAATCCCTTATTTTTAAATGTCATCCTAATGCTAACAATAAAAGAGTGTAAAACTACACCTAACCATAAACTCAATGCATCACCCTAACTATAAAACTAATCCTAACTGTAAAAGCATGAAACCTGAACTTTAATATTAAAACCAACCTAACTCTGAACACATCAATAAAAATAAGCCTAAACCATAACTTTAAACCTAAAGCCTAAAAACATAAATATAGTTTTAATCCTTAATCATAAAGTTTAACTATAACCCATAACACTATCCATAAACCAAAACCCTAACCCTAAAGGCTAAACTAAACCTTAGTCCCTAACTGTAACACTAACACAAACACTAAACGCCAACACTAATCCTAAACCCTAACACTAACTGAAACTCAATTCCTAATCCCTACCCCAAATCATAACCCGAACTTCAACACTAACACCAACCCCAAATGTATGCCCTAACACTAAGGCTAACACTAAGCCTAACCCTTACCACAGTACCTAACCCTTACCACAGTACCTAACCCTTGAAAACTTAACTTAACCCTACCCCTACATGAACACCAAACCCAAACATAAACATAAACCTTACCTTACACTAAACAGGGAATCCTAAGCCCAAATCCTAACCCTGATTATAACACTAACCATAAACAATGCCCTAAACTTTAGCCAAACCCTAAATGCTAACTCTAACACTAACACCTAATCCCAAGTCCTGCTCTAACCCTTACACTAACCCTAAACCTAATCTTTAGCCAAACACTTTAACCATCATCCTAACCCTAACTCAACCACAACCAGGCATCCAATTTTAAACCATAAACTAACAATAAACTCTAATCCTAAATTTTAACACTAAACCAAATATTTTAATCATAACCCTAACACTAAACATAACACTTACCCTACTTTTAACCCTCATCCTGAATCCCAAAACTAACCCTAACCCAAACCGTAATCTGAACACATATTACCACCTAAACCTAACCCTAATTCTAACTATAAATCCTGAAGTCCCAAAACACTGAAGGGAGTTTAACTGCATCCCATAACTCTAAAACTTACAATAACACTAACCCTAATACACTTATCCTGACAGTAAAAGTAGTATAATTCTAACATAATCTTAGCCTTAGCACTAAACCTAAAAATAACTCTTCTCCTAAACACTGAACCTAATCATAACCTTAACCCTAAATCAGAAACCCTAACCTTTAACACTAACCCTAGCCCTAAAGCAAAATCTGTAACCCTAATTAAACCTAAACCCTAAACCTAAACCTAAACATAGCCCCTAACTCTAGAAAAACCTTAACACTAACACTAACCATAAATGCTAACCCCTAACCTTAACACTAAACAGAACCCTAACACTAAACCCTAACCCTAAACTCTAAACTGAACCTTAAGTGTTTCCCTAATCGTGACCACTAACCTCAACCTCAACACAAACTCAGCCTTAACAGTCATGCTTAACTTAAATCCAAAGCCCTAACCATATGCCCAGCACTATCACTAACATCTAACCATAAATGCTGTACACTGTCCTTTACAATAATCCTAAACCCTAAACCAGAACCCTGAACTCTAACCCTACATGTAACCGTAAGCCCTGTCTTAATGCTAAATGCTAACCCAAAAACCGAAATGCTCTAACACTTACCCTCACGCTAACCCTTAACACTAAGCCTAACCCCAGCCATGACCCTAATTCCTAACCTCTAACTGTAAGCCTAACTTTTTACCCTAAACCTAAGCATAACCCAACCCCAAACCTAACCTCTAACCATGATTCTGACCCCTAGCCCTAAACTCAACCCTAACCCATAAACCTAATCTTAACTCTAACTCAAACCCTAATCCTACCACAACACTAAATCTTATCTCAAGTCCAGCCCTAACACTCAATCTAATCCTGATCTTGTTCTGCAATTGTAAACCCTATCCTAATCCTCCATTTCTATTCTATGCTTAAGGTTATGCCATTATGCTTAAAAAACATTAAATGCATCCTGTATGACTCTAACCTCTAGCAGCCTATACCCATAAGAGTACAAGAAATCACATCTCTCTCTAAGCCCAAATGAGTATTGAATTAAACATATGATATCACTAGGACAAAAAACTAAATGTTACTGTATCTGCTAATTATAGACATTACAATCTTTAACCAAATAAGTGAAGACAATATAAACCACAAAGTTTAAGATATTTTCTCAGAAAATCAAGTTTTTTTTTTCTTTTTTTACCATTCTAATGCCATCCCTTTTCAATATATTATGTAAATCAAATGTTGAAATGCACCATGTTTGTCTCCACTGTTATAGAATGTACTTAAGGACAGTCAACACATTTAACAATTAAAAATCCAATAAACTGTATTTCAATTTTTTCCCATGATAAAACATCTTTATGCAAAACCCATAATAATCATCATCTAAATTGCTGAGAACCAAAGCTTTAAGATGAGGAACACAGCACTGATGCTCAACTGTATTAAACCCTGTACTAGAAGTTCCACAAGAACAATTACAAATATATATGTATATATACATACACACACACACAAAGCCATTCACATGTGGAAGAGAAAAGAAAAACTACTCACAAATCTCATACACAGAAATCCATAAGGAACCATCTAGAAATTATGAAATCTAGTAAACAAATTAAGAAAAATAACAGGACAAAATATCAGCACACAAAAAACCTTTTTTTTTTCATTTTGATAGCGTTTTGCTCTTGTTGCCCAGGCTGGAATGCAATGGCAAGAACTCAGGTCACTGCAACCTCCATCTCCTGGGTTTGAGCGATTCTCCTGCCTCAGCCTCCTGGGTTTGAGTGATTCTCCTGCTTCAGCCTGCTGAGTAGCTGGGATTCAGACTTGTCCCACCATGCCTGGCTAATTTTGTATTTCTAGTGGAGACTGGATTTCTCCATGTTAGTCAGGCCGGTCTTGAACTCCTGACCTCAGATGATGTGCCCGCTTTGGCTTCCTAAATTGCTGAGATTACAGGCATGAGCCACTGCATCTGGCCACAAAATCTATTTCTATTCACTAGAAATAAACCCTATAAAACAAAATTAAGATGATAGCTTTATTTCTCAAAAAAACAAGAAGCTGGAATATTTCCCACTGACCTGAAACACACAGATAGCAGGCAGCTGGGGTCTGGGACAGCCTTGGAGTTGAGGCTGTGCTACTATATCTGGACCTGGCTGGAATCAATGTGGGGCTAACCAGAAACTGTTCAAGTTCGTGAGAAATCAAAGTCAAATTACTTTAAAACATAATGGATGAAGAACAGAAAACCTCTAGTGGTTTTGAAAACCCTAATGCCATGATGTCAAATAAATATCTTTAGAGTCATAAATTGTGTATAAAAGATCATGCGCAAACATCAGCAATGATGAAACAGTGGTTGAGTGGCCCAGGCCATTTTGCCAAGAAGAAAACCATTGAGGTCAATTGGAGAGACATCCCTTCATAAGTACTGTCAAGGGCATGCACATATTTTACCTACACATTTTACTACACCTACAGCTCCACAGGGATTTTTAAATTCTGATTTCACATAAAACTGTACTGGAACTTCTGATGGCTGTAAAATTTCTAGATTGGATGTAAATGCAATTGATTGTATATCAATACAATAGACGGATATAGTGAAATAAATTATAATCACCTGGTAACTCTTTTCAGTGTTTAAGACCTGTAGTTGAGTTTGCATATTTTCACAGACAGCACATTCGCTGTATGCAACGTAACTAAAAAGTTAATTGTTAAGAAGAGTGTCTTCAGTTTTTTCATAACAGAGTTGAAATTTGTTTGCAATGTCAACAAATTAAGGACATTTTCACAACTGAGAAATAAACAAATACGGCAATTCATAGGTGGTTTTTTTATACTATGGATATGACTTTTAAAATGAACAATGATGATCTAGAAAATGCTGGAAACTAGAAATAATAAACATGTTCTTCCATGAAACTATTGGGCTAAGTGTTTTTATGTATTTAGTTGTTTGTTAATAAAATTCTTGTAGTTGCCCATTGCACTGTTGGAGTTATTCAAATAATTGCATTATAGGTATGTTCATAACTCAGCCAAAACATTGATTTATTTTTACTGACCCTAACACAAAAAATGTTTTATTGATACCTGGAATCTCAGCACTTTGAGAAGCCAAAACAGGCACATCACTTGAGCCCAGAGGTTTCAGAAGAGCCCAGGCAACATCACAAACCATTGTCTCCAAAAAACAAAAAAAGAAAAGAAAGAAAGGAAAAGAAAAAGAGTTAGCCAGGTATTGCAGCTGAAGCTAAGGCAGACGGATTCAAAGGAGCCCGGGAGTGAGAGGCTGCAGGCTGCAATGAGCCATGATGGAACCATTGCAGTCCACCCTAGACAAAAAGTGAGACACTGTCTGAAAGACCGAGAAAGAAAGAAAGAAAAAAAGAGAAGAAAGAAAGAAAGAGAGAGAGAGAGGTATGAGTTGAAATTTCTTAAGTCCTTTGATAATCTTCAGTATTTTTTAAATGTGTCTTGTCTTCTCATTCTTTTATTCCTACAATTGAAGGTGTTTATTTAAAGACAATTTTGGAAGGTTAACAGCTACAAATTTTTAAGAAGTAATTGAAGTTTATGCAGATGGTTGATAAGTCAACTATACAGCATAGAGTTCTTGTGCATTATGTCTTCTGGCCAATTCAAAGTACTATATTTTCATTGATTATAAAGCAAATTATCCTTTTCAACTTCCAAAACAGAAATTAAAAAAAAAAAAAGAAACAGGCTGAATGTTGTGGCTTACACCTGTAATTCCAGTACTTTGGGAGGCCAAGGTGGGAGAATTGCTCAAGCCCAACTGCTTGAAGCTGCAGTGAGCTATGATTGCACAAGCACATTCCCACCAGGGCCAAAGAATAAGGTTCTGTCTCAAAGAGTACTGACAAAAACCAACGATCATAATGTTTTCAAGACTAAATTTTATTAAGGTGCAAGAATTAGACATGAAAAATGACAAAATACTGCTGAAATAAATTCCAGAAACCCTACGTAAATGTAAAGACACTCAATGTTTTTGGATTAGAGGATGATTTTTTATGTGACAATACTGCACAAAGCAATCTGCAAATTCATTGTGATTTCTATGAAAATACCAAAGTCTTTTTGGCAGAAATGGGCAAGCCAATTCTGATGCTCATACACATTTCAGGGGATCCTGAATAGCCAAAATATTCTTGAAAACAAAAACCAATTTGGAGGCTCATATTTCTCAATTTCAAATATTACTTCTAAGAAGCAGTAATCAAAACGGCATAATACTGGCATAAGGACACACACAGACTCTGTCAATTGAACTGAATGTTAGATCCAACCATACCTCTAGAGTCAATTGATTTTTGACATGTAGCCAAGATCAGTAAATTCAACAAATGCTGTTATACAACCGAATTCCACATTCAGACAAAGAAATTGTACTCTTTCCTCACAAGAGAAAATAAAATTAAGTCAAAATGTTTCAAAGCCTACATATTAGAGGTAAAAACATAAACTTTAAAAGAAAATATAGGGATAAATCTTCATGAGGTTGGATTTAGCCGTGGTTTCTTAGATCTGATACTAAAAGCACAGGCATCTTAAGAAATAATTTTCTCAAAATTAAACATTTTTGTGCATCAAAAGACACTATCAAGAAAGTGAAAAGACATGGTGCAGAAAGGAAGGTTTGCATGTTATGTATGTAACAACAGTCTGTTATCGACAATGTATGAAGAATTTGCATACGTCAGTAACAAAAAAAGACAAACCATCCAGGTGCAAAATGGAGAAGTAGTTGAATACACACTTCACCGGAAAGACATGCATATGGAATACAAGCACATAAAAAGATGACCAGTAAAGTATATAAGTTTTACTCCCTCACGTCTTTCATAAATGAGCTTTTCTCATAGTCACTTGATTTCCAGCTCGACCTGAGGAGCAGCTAATGTAACAACACTTCTGGGGAGCAAGTCTGCTTGGATGAGAAAATAAATATCTGGCAGGAAATAATATTCTGCAATGAAAGCTTTCTTGCTGTACTAGAGTTTCCAATAGAGCTGACAGTTTGTCCCTCAGCCTCCATGGGCCCAAAATTTATCATCCAGCAGGAAGTAAAAAGGGAAGTCATTAAGTTAATGAGGTACATGGATACACAAATGTCCCAAGTCCCATATCAAAGCAGTGACATAATTACATACCCTCACAGCAATTCAATATTCAAATATTAGTAATTCATCTGCATAAACATCTAAGCTTACTTTATTTAATTTACACTGTACATTTAAGGAGGCTTACAAATATTTATATGAATTGTCTTGTCATTTTCTAGGACTTTTTTGTCACTTAAATGTATTGATAGACTACATTACATGTAAGTATTTAAACCTAATATAATTTGGAATTAATAACACACAGTTAGGGGAGATAGCAAAGTAATAGTCTGTCCAATAAATTCTTATGTGATTTCAATAATTAATAGTGTCATTAGTCTTCAGCACTGAGATTTTTTCTTTACTAATTATCCCAAACATGAACTTTCATTGCATTAACTAATATTTCCTTGATTTATAAACTGAGAGTGATCTGAATTATCTAACAAAGAATGAATTTCTTTTTATCTTTAGAAACAGCACATTATTAGCTTTTCTACAGTTAAATAGCACAAGCTCTGACTTTATCAGCTGGACAAAGCCTTGGAAAATTACATAAGTGTGGGCACTGGGTGAATAGATTGAGAGATTGAACATAAAATTCCTGAGACACCCAAGAGACTGTGTTCCCACAATTAAAATTAGATGAGACTGCAGGCAGTTGAGCGGACTGAGTGGGCATGGGAAACAGGTAGGAGATCTTGGGGTCTTCAGCCATGGTGAGTTCTATGGTTCTTGTTCTAAGGTCAGTGGGATACCATTGACAAAATTAAATCAAGAGAGTGACAGGATGAAATTTGTGTTTACAAGTGAATATTTTGCCATTACCATTACCAGTACCAACCCTGTATTTCCTGATGTGGTTGGTACCCTTGGAGAATGTCTCCACTTTTAGTAAAACCCACTGGGATATTTTGCGTAAAGCTTCAAATCTGGCACAGCAGAAACCACTGGAGATTCTGGCAGAGAGAATTAATCTATACTAATAGATATTGGTGGTTTCCTAGAAGTATGAAATTATTGAGAAATAAGCTACTTTTTAATAAAAACAACCATATCAATACCTTGTCACTAAAGCAGAGTCAACAACATCAAATATCATTATAGAGGCCAATCCCCCCCCAAATCCAGCTCAGTGGAAGCTCTGAAATGAAGTGCCCCAGTAAGAGTAGGAATGTTATGTCAGTATAGCAGGTGCTACATCTTTATGATGGCTGTTACATCAGTAATTATGGGTGTTACATCAGTATTATGGTTGTTTCATTTGTATTACAAATGTTCTGTTAGTATTATGAGTGTTGGTGTTACATCAGTATTACAGTTGTTACATCAGTATTACAGTTGCTATATTTGTATTGCAGGATGATATATTGGTATTATGAGTGGTATATTGGTATTATGAGTGTTACAGTTGTATTACAGGTGTCATGACAGCATTAGACATGTTACATAAGTGTTATGGATGTTTCATTTGTATTGTGGGTTGTCTATTGGCATTATGAGAGTGATACTTGTATTATGGGTCTTAGATCAGTATTATGGTTGTTGTATTTGTGTTTCAGATGGTATACTGGTATTATGAGTGTTTTATTGCTGTGACGAGAGTACAGTGGCAATATGAGTGTTCGATCAGTGTTTCAGGTGTTACATTAGTATTACGAATGACACACCTGTACTATGGTTGATATATTTGTTTACAGATGTTATATTTCTATTACAGGTGTTATATGATGAATGATACATTTGTGGCACGAGACCACGGTGTGGAGCTGGCATTGTGGACACCACACCTTGTGGGTGGGGAAGGACGTTGGTGTGGACTAAAGCCATGGGATATTTTTATGTTTAATTTTCCACAAGAAACCCTGAGAAGAACGCAGCTCTCCCCCTCAAGCGGCATGTGCTGAAAACACCTGCACTCCCAGGGTAAGAAAAGGCAGACTCATTTTTACATTTTTACATGTTACATTTCTTTAATAATCCATAATAGTGAGCTTTTTAAAATAAGTTTATTGGCCGCCTGTATGCCCTTTGTAAAGTGTCTGTTCACACTTCTCCGAAGAAGACATTTGTGCAGCCAACATATGAAAAATGCTCACCATCACTGGTCATTAGACAAATTCAGACTACCTCGCCATGGTGGTTTGCTGCACCCATCAACCCATCACCTACATTACGTATTTCTCCTAATGTTTTCTCTACACTAGCCCACCACCCGCCACCATGTGATATTTTTCTCCCTGTGTCCATGTGTTCTCATTGTTCACCTCCCACTTAAAAATGAGAACATGTGGTGTTTGGTTTTCTGTTTTTCTGAGAGTCTGCTGATAATGATGTTTTCCAGCTTCTTTCATGTCCCTGCAAAAGACATGAACTCATTCATTTTTATGTCTGCATACTATCCCATGGTGTAAATATGCCACCTTTTCTTTATGCAGTCTATTATTGATGCACATTTGGGTTGGTTCCAAGTGTTTGCTACTGTGAATAGTGCTGCAATAAATATACGTATGCACGTATCTTTATAGTAGAATGATTTATAGTCCTTTGGTTATATGTGCAATAAGAGGATTGCTGGGTCAAATGGTATTTCTCCTTCTAGAGCCTTGTCTTCCACAAGAGTTAAATTATTAACAATGCCACCAACACTGTAAAAGCGTTCCTATTTCTCCATATCCTCTCCAGCATCTGCAGTTTTCTGATATTTTAATGATCACCATTCTAACTGGTTTGAGAGGGTATCTCACTGTGGTTTGGATTTGTATTTCTCTAATAACGAGTGATAACTTAATGAGCATTTTTTCATATGTTTGTTGGCTGCATCAAAGTCTTCTTTTGAGGAGCATCTGTTCATATTCTTTGCCCACTGTTGGATGAGGTTGTTTGTTTACTTCTTGTAAAGTTGTTTAAGTTCCCTGTAGATTCCTGATATTAGCCTTGTCGCAGATAGAGAGATTACAAGATATTTCACCCATTCCATAGGTTGTCTGTTCACACTGATGATAGTTTATTTTGCTGTGCAGAAGCTCTTTAGTTTAATTAGATCCCACTTGTCAATTTTGGTTTTATTGCCATTGCTCTTGGTGTTTCAACATGAAGACTTTGCACATGCCTATGTCCTGAATCGTATTGCCTAGGTTTTCTTCTAGGTAATTTATGATTTTAATTCTTACGTTTAAGGCTTTCATCCATCTTGAGTTGATTTTTGTGTAAGGTGTAAGGAAGTGGTCCAGTTTCAGTCTTCTGAATATAGCTAGCCAGTTTTGTCAACACCATTCATTAAAGGGAAATCATTTTCCCCATTGCTTGCTTGTTTCAGGTTTGTCAAAGATCAGATGGTAGTAGATGTGTGGTATTATTGCTGAGGCCACTGTGCTGTTCCACTGGTCTATATATCTGTTTTGGTACAAGTACCACGGTTTTTTGGTTACTACAGTCTTGTAATGTAGTTTGAAGTCAGGTAGTGTGATGCCTCCAGCATTGCTCCTTTTGCTTAAGATTGTCTTGGCTATGCAGGCTCTTTTTTGGTTCCATACGAATTTTAAGGTTTTTTTCCAATTCTGTGAAGGAAGGGATTGGTAGCTTGATGGGGATAGCATTGAATCTATAAATTACTTTTGGCAGCATGGACATTTTTACAATAGTGATTCTTCCAATCCAAGAGCATGAAAGGTTTTTTCATTTCTTTATGTCCTCTATTATTTCCTTGAGCATTGGTTTGAAGTTCTCTTTGAATAGGTTCTTCACACCCCCTGTAAGTTTTATTCCTAGGTATTTTATTCACTTAGTAGCAACTGGGAAAGGGAGTTTACTCATAATTTCACTTTCTATTTCTCAGTCATTATGTGTAGGAATTCTTGTGATTTTTGCACATTGATTTTGAATCTTGAGGCTTATCTCAAGTTGCTTGCCAGCTTAAGGTGATTTTGTGCTGAGACGGTGAGTTTTCTAAGTATACAATAATGACCTCTGCAAAGAGAGACAATTTGACTTCCTCTCTTCTGATTTGACTACGCTTTATTTCTTCTCCTTGCCTGATTGCTCTGGCCAGAAGTTTCAATACAATTTTGAATAAGAGTGAAGAGAGAGTGTATCTTTGTGTTGTACAGGTTTTCAGAGGGAATGCTTCCAAATTTTGCCCATTCAGTGTGATATTGCTGGTGGGTTTGCCATAAGTAGGTCTTATTATCTTGAGATACATTCCACCCTTACCTAGTTTATTGAGAGATTTTACATAAATGGGTGTTGAATTTTGATGAAAACCTTTTCAGCATCTATGAAGATAATTATCTGGTTTTTGTCATTTGTTCTGTTTATGTGATCTGTTACGTTTATTGATATGTGTATGTTCAACTAGCCTTGAATCCCAGGGATAAAGCTGACATAATCGTGGTGGATAAGCTTTATGATGTGCTGCTGGATTCAGTCTGTCAGTATTTTATTGAGGATTTTCATAGCTATGTTCATGAGGGATATTGGCCTGAAATTTTCTTTTTTGGTGTGTCTCTGCCAGGTTTTAGCTTCAGAATGATGCTGGTCTCATAAAATTATTTAAGGACGATTTCATTTTTTATTGCTTGTAATAATGTCGAAGGAATGGTACCAGTTCCTCTTTGGATCTCTGGTAGAATTCAGCTATGAATCGGTCTGGTCCTGGATTTTCTTTGTTGGGAGGCTATCGGTTACTGCCTCAATTTCAGAACTTCTTAATGGTCTATTCATGAATTTAACGTATTCCTGGTGTAGACTTGGGAGGGTGTATATGTCAAGGAATTTATCCATTTCTTTTAGATTTTCTCGTTTATTTGCGTAGAGCTATTTATAGTGTTAGCTGATGGTAGTTTGTATTTCTGCGGGATAAGGGGTGATATTACGTATATCACTTTTTATTGCATCTATTTTATTTTTCTCTTTTCTTATTATTTTGGCTAGTGGTCTACCTATATTCTTGATATTATCAAAAAACCAGCTCGTGGATTTATTGATTTTTGAAAGTTTTTTTGGTGTCTCTATCTCCTTTAGTTCTGCTCTGAAGTTAGATATTTCTTGTCTTCTGCTAGCTTTTGAATTGGTTTGCTGTTGCTTCTCCAGTTCTTTTCATTTTGATGTTAGTGTGTCTATTTTAGATCTTTCCTGCTTTCTCTTGTGGGCATTTAGTGCTATCAATTTTTCTCTACACACTGCTTTAAATGTGTCCCAGAGATGGTGATACGTTCTGTCTTCATTATCATTGGTATGAAAGAACATCTTAATTTCTGCCTTATTTCATTATTTACTCATCAGTGATTGAGGAACAGGCTGTTCAATTTCTATGTAGTTGTGTGGTTTTGAGTGAGTTTCTTAATCTGGGTTTTAATTTGATTGCACTGTGGTCTGGGAGGCTCTTTGGTACAATTTGCATTCTCTGGCATTTGTTGAGGAGTGTTTTACTTCCAATTATGTGGTCAATTTTTGAATACATGTTATGTGACACCAAGAAGAATGTATATTCTGTTGAATGAGGGTGGATAGTTCTGTAGATGTCCTGTAGATTGGGGGTGGATAGTTCTGTAGATGTCCATTAGTTCTGTAGATGTCCACAGTTGATTTCATGTTCTGCAAATCCTTGCGAATTTTCTGTTTCATCGATTGCTGCCTGTTCTTTTCTTTGGAAGCTTCATCCCCAAGGGGCAACTTCAGATTCCAGCCAGTGTTCTCCTGTATGAGGTGTCTCCCATCAGGATACACAGACACCAGGGATCCACTCAAGAAGGCAGTCTGAACATTAGCAGAGCTCAAATGCTGTGGATGGGAGATCTGCTGATCTCTTCAGAGCCATCATGCAGTTATGTTGATGTCTGCTGACACTGCATCCATGGCTGCCCCTTCCCCTTGGTTTCTCAGGCTTTCCAGGTGAGGTGATGCCCCACCCTGCTTCATCTCACACTGCATGTTCTGCATCCACTGTCTAACCATTCCCAATGAGATGAACAGTGTACCTCAGTTGGAAATGCAGGAATCACTCACCTTCTGCATCAATCTATCTGGGAGCTGCAGTCTGGAGCTGTTTTTATTGAGCAATCTTCCCAGCAATTCTCCCTCATTTTCTTTTTTTTTAATAGGGAAGGAGCCATTAACTTGAAATGTAAAACTATGCAAATTCTCGAAGAAAGCAAGAAAGAAATTTATGTGATCTTGTATTTGGTCATAAGTTTTAACAAATGACAACAAAGCCAATCAGTAATGGTAAAAAAATAATATTAATAATAACTAAAGCCTTCTCATATTAAAAGTCTATACTCTGACTAAAATTTTGTTCAGGAAATAGAAAGATAAGCGACAGACTGAAAGTAAGCATCTGCAAAATACAGATCTGAGCAAAAACTTGCACTGAAAATACACAAATCTTGAAATTCAGCAGTAAAACACACTACCCGATTAATAATGTATAGAAATCTGAGCTCACCAATGAAAATACAAAGATGGCAAGCAAACAAAAAGATGCGCAAACTCATATATCTTTAGTAACTGAAAATTAAAACAATGAGTTAGCATGGCCCATCTATATTTCTTGGAACTGCTAAACCATTTTTAAAACATGACAACTGATATGCTGGAGGAAAAACAGCAATTCATTCATTGCTTGTTGAATGCACAATGGTACAGAAAAAAAAAAAAAAAAATGAACTCTTTCAAATTCTCATATTAACCTGAAAGCCAGTTTCTCTCCTCTACCACACACAGAGGTGCTATGTGGTCTACCTTTTGATTACAGACTTGAGATCCAATACAATCTGTGCATCTGTAAGCATCAGTTGGGATCCAGGCAGAAGGCAGATGGTCCCCACAGTCAATTTCATCTAAGAACTTTTGAATAAAGAGTGACTTATTCAGGATACCCACAAAAGATGGTGGAGTTCCCTGGGATAGTAACAGGACCATACTCTTAGTACTCCTTGGGAATGGAGAATTATGGGAGAGATAAATTCTCAGCACTGGAGAGAGGTAGATGGTTCAGAGCACTTGGAAGATGTCATCACAGGCACTATGATCTCACTGGGCCTTGAGATGAAGCAGCCAGTCTAGGGCCACTCTATGTGGAGGCTGGTGTTTCCACTGGCCAAACCCAATCATCAGGCAGAGGGCAAAAAAATGGCTTGTTACCACCTAGAGGCAGGTTAGCAGGGTTTAATCCAGAAAGCTTAATTTTATAAAACTTTCCAATTTAAGCCTCCTTTACAAGTACAAAACATAGTTTTATGATACTGACTTAGCATGAATCACTAATACATGCAAGCCGTGCACAGTGTCTCGTGTCTGTAATCTCAGCTATTTGTGAGGCCAAGGCTAGTGGGACATTTTGGTCAAAAGATTGAGACCAGCCTGGCCAAAGTGGTGAAACCCTGTCCCTATTAAGCATACAAGAATTAACTGTGTTTGAGGGTAAATTCCTGTAGTCTTACCTACTTGAGAGGAAGAGGCAGGAGAATTGCTTGAATGTAGGAGGTGGACATATGCTTTAGGCGGTGCATTTTTTTATTCTCTCCCAGTGTTTCTTCCTTTAGTAGTAAATAATCACTTATCTCTTGAACACTTTCATTCAGCATATATTTGTTTTGGTAGTGCCAAAGGCCGTGCTTTGACAGACACTAACTCAATCTGAAATTTAAAAAGGAAAATTTGCATTTGAATGATGACTTTATAGTACTGCAAAAGTAAAAGCTGGAAGGCTCCTTTTAGCATAGCATCACAATTTAACTAAGGTCACAGAACAGATGTCTGAATCTCTGCAATAAGACCCAAACTACAGTAACAAAAATTGCCTTCTGCCCTACAGTTGGGGCAGAGGAAGCTTTATGGACCACATCCCATGAAGCAAGTCCATCTAAGTAAGATCATCACCACATTTTGCATAGGCAATGAAGAATCTAACAACAATAACTCATCATAGCAATATAGATTTGTTTTAAATATGAAAAGGTAAGGTAAAAATGGCCAGGCATCGTGGTTCCCGCCTGTAATTCCAGCACTTTGGGAGGCCAACATGAGAGGATAGCTTGAGCTCAGAATTTCCAGACTACTTTGGGCAACAAGGAAAAACCTGGTCTCTACTAAAAGTACAGCAGATCGCTAAGGCTAGGCCTGTAATCCCAGCACACTGGGAGACCATCATGGGCAGATCACTTGAGGTAAAAAATTTGAAACCACCCTAGCCAACATGGTGAAACCCCATCTCTACTAAAACTATAAATATTAGCCAGGCATGGTAGCAGGTGTCTGTAATCCCAGCTACCAAGGAAGCTGAAGCAGGAAAAATCACCTGAAAACAAAGGCATTGGTTGCAGTGAGCCCAGTTTGCATCATTACACTCAAGCCTGGGCAGCAGAATAGACTCCATATTAAAAAATAAAAAAGAAAAAAAGTAAAAAAAAGAAATACATAATTTGCTTGGTGTGGTGGGGCATGGATATAATCTGAGCTTCTCAGGAGATGGAGACACAAGAATTGCTTTAACCTGGGAGTTGTTGATTGTAGTGAGCTGATATCACACTAGCACACTCCATGCTTAATGACAGAATGAGACTCAGTCTCAAAAAAAAAGGGGGGGAACATTTTGTTATAGCTTTTCTTTCCTAGTATACTATAACTTATATTTGAATGAGAAATCATAGAAAGATTTTACATAAGTTCAACTTCCAAAAATAAACTTTATACTTAAAACATTTGAAGTGCCTAAAGTTCCAGCTTCATCTTCAGACAGCAAGCACAAAAATAAACAGAAAATTAAACAAGCAATGGCATGTGATAAATGCATTGCATTTTGTTTTAATACATGAGATAACACTATAATGTCCGAAATTTTTAGCTGCTGCTGATGGAAAGAAAGAACAAGTTTATGTAGAAACAGAAAAATAATAATATTGGCCACCTGCTATGAACTAGGCACATAAGTTAACTCACTGAATTCCCTCAACAACCCTATAATGTGGAAAACATCCTAGAGTTTACAGCTGAGGAATCTGCAATCAAAGGACCTGCCCAAAGGCACACAGGCAATTAGGCCACAGATAGGATTCAAGGAGGACCCTAAGACTCAAAACACTGTCTACACTTTCATATATGATGTTGATTGAAATTAAGAACTATTGAATTAACTTTAGTCATCCCCCCTTTGCCATAGAAATGGCAGTTTAAACATCTCGAGAGAAAGACTTTAAATAAATTATATATGAATAAAATTTTATATATTCATTAAAATCGGTTTCAAAAAAATATGCTAAACAATTCCTCAAGTTCTTACATGAAATATACAGATTGATTGAGTTCCTTCTTTTTTGCATTAATAACTGTGAGCTCCTCTTGCAAGTAAACTTTTTCCTGAAAGAAAGAACCCTTTAAACACCATAAAGTTTTCCTTGTGAATACAAAAGCTATTTAATACTTATGGCCAGTATGTCAGACCTAATGACCATTATTTTATAATATGAAATAGCCTGTGTAGGGTACAAAACTTTCACAGGCAAGGAAACAATAAGCCCTGTTACCTAACAGGTGATGTGAAGCTATAACTGTCGTGTGTGGTGAAATTCCACCATCTACACATGCTAACCAGAGGCGTTTTAATTTCCTTGAAGAAGAAGATCAGTCTGTTACTGTATTGTAAATGACAACATTGTCATTGTATTGCACGTATTACTATTTCATTTTCATTTTATTTAACTTGAGTCTATGTAGATGTATTATCAAGGCATAATTTGTTACATAGATGATGGTACTAGTTTATAAAAGAATTGTTAGTCCGCACAAAATAGTAGTTAAAGGGGAAGTCACACACTGGGTGTCTGGACAACATCAAACAACTACCCTTGGTATACTCTCAAGAATCTATTTGAAAATTCCATGAAAACTTCACTTCTCATTACAGGTAATTTCCTAAAAATATATTGAAATATAAAATATCTAAGGATTGAGACATTACTCACCTTCCAGTCTCAATGGCGTAACACACAAGAACTCAGGAGGTTATATGTAAAGTAAAAATATTATAAATAAAAATATATATTAGAAGGCAACAAAATAAGAAGCTATGTCACAGGAAACAGAGAAGTTAAAATTTTTGCATAAGTGAAAAAGAACGTATCTCATGATTAAAAATAATAGGTACCAGAGGCAATAAGTTGCTGCCAACTTCTTGATAATTGCAGATTTATCAAAATTTATTGAAAAAAAGGTTAATAAAATAACCAGAAAAAAATCACTGGCCTTTCTGTTTATATAAAATATTAAAAATAATGGTTTCTCAAAAGGTGGGAAGACAATGTTTTTTTAAAAAATTTTACATAATTAACATTACACAAAAAAGTGTACTATAGAAAAGAAAAATAGTGTAAGCTTTTTTTAATATAAAACAGACTCAACTAGGCAAGCTAATATCTTGTATCAAAACTGAAAACTACGGCTTCTGGCTCCACCCAAACATCACCTTTATTCTTCCTTTCCTCTTCAATCACTCAATTAGTTCTAATGATGTAGTCATCTGTTAGTTCAAGTTGATATCTGAGAATCAGAACGAGTAAATACAAGTCTCACAGTTGCCTTTCCAGAAAGATGTTTTTCAATGCAGTACCTTATCTATGGTACGGATACACCTGAGGACACTGAATATGACATTGCGGGACTTCACAGTCCCTCAGTACTAAAGCCAGGGATATGACTTTCAAACATAAAATGTCCAACAAAACCCCGCCTTGATGTTATAAAGCACAATCATACAAAAAGCAGGGTTGTGTTTTCATAAGGTTACTGAAAGCATTACTTTCCAGTTGGTCTCAACGGCCCAAACAACAGGGAAGATAGTTAAATTTACACAGCACACAACAGGCTCAATCCCAAATGATAATTGGACAGTCACTTTCATCCCACCTGTACTATCTGCCCAGCCCAAACAAACGTAAGGACTTTAGGCCAAGGGACCAAGCCCAGTCCAGGGAACCAGGTGCTAAAAGCATTATATATGAATTAGCAATATCCAAAGGCACACTTTCACATTTTTACTTTTCTTTCTCAGCTTTTACAAGTTGAATTTTGATTCCAAAACGATCAAGAAACACTCCTGTTGTGTACAGTCCCCAAACTCCAAGACTTGCCAAAGTCATATGAGAATTCCCAAAGCCAGAAAGACACCATGCAGGCCATGCCAGCTGTCACAATGGTACCAAATAGTTCACTACCTCCGTAACTATATAAAATTAACATACTTTAATAGATGTATTACTAAAAATTACTAAATGTGAAACTAAAAATTACTAAAAAATACTAATAAATGTATTACTAAAAAAATTACAGAAACTTCATGTCAGCTATTTTAATATAGAAACTGACAAAAATTCCATAAAATACTTCATTTTCATATGGAAAAATAAAGTTTCTCATGGTTAGAAGTAATATGTACCAGAGGCAATAAGCTGCTGCCAACTTCTCGACAACTACAGATTTATGAAAATATATTGAGAATATATTGGGAATTCAGAATCTATAAAGAAATGTTCTATTTTTTACAAATAGAATGTGTTTATAGAATAACCTCAAGAAACCTTTGCAAGTTCTGTGTAATGGAATATTGATGATAAATTATGAGGGAGGCAATAAAAAACAGGCCAAATAAATACCCAGAGCACATAAGTTGAGTCATTTCCTCTGGACACATTAACAGCAAATATTAACTGAGCATTTTTTATGTCTCAGATGCTTTTGAACACAGTGAAAACTTACAACGTGGGCATAATGTCTTAGAACTGAGGTATTACTCACTAATACACAAGGTGAGAGTAAAGCAAAGCTAAAGTAATCACAGTTGTCCATATTTTGCTTTCCTTTATCAATTTTTGCCCCACATAGTTAATTTTAGCTCTTTTCTTGTGATTATGTTTTCCAGAATCATGAAAGAATACAAGACACACGTTCACTGACAAGCAATCTGACTACGAAGTGTAACTTTTTTTACAGCATGATAAGCTTTTTTTAAGTTGATTTTGTTTAATTTTAATTTTGATCTTATTTCACTTTATTTCATTTTTTTTAAATTTGGTCTTAAAACTTTTTTTAATTTTATAATTTATGCATTGTTAGATATCCCCATCTTTGTGGCAGTATGAGTGTGGTAGAGAAAAAGAAACTAAAAGTTATTATAATTCAAACTTTACAGCTTATTTTCTATGCAACCTGAGCAAGTCACAATATGCCCTGAAATTTAAAGCAAATCACAGCCCTTGATAAATATTCCAGAAGCCATGAATAAGAAGATCAGAGGATGTGCTTTTCTACACCTTATCTTTTAATAGCTACCCTAACTCAAATGTAGGAATATATTGGTTATTGATGAACACATGTATTTTTTTGAACACTAAAGTTTGCATAAAAGATTGATCATGGACTACTTCCTCGGGTTTTGTTATATTTCTACCAATGTAACTTAAACATATTACTTCTTCAAATGTGCCAAACAATTACCTTAGAAGTTCGTTTTTTAAGGTTTCAGTCACAGGTTCCCTTGAGACAGTTTGTATTCTGCTCCCATCTCCTAAGTCCTCAGTCTTGCTTTTATGTTTTTCTTCCTGGAGTTTCTGGGTTCTGAAATTAGCAAAAAACATAAAGTAAATCAACTATAATAGCTGAGTTAACAAATTTAGGAAAAACATCAAATGACACGTTTTTAGTTCAACAGACTAAAACTGCTACGTGACCAGCCTGGACAACATAGCAAGACCCTGTCTCTTAAAACCAAAACAACACCAACAAAAAATCCCCACAAAACAACAACAAAAAAACTATTGATTGAATATTGGTCAAGTACCTAAAGAGAGGGCAACAGATAGATGGGTCATTCAGGGCTTCCAAATATTTAAGAATAGAATGATCTTCATAGGGATACTTCAAATCACCCGTTACACCAACTCCCCAGCCAGGGAGGTGGATTCACAGGAGATGAGATCCAGCCATCTTGAGAAGTACGGCAAAACAGTAACTAGTCTAAGAACAGTTAAAAGCTCCAGGTATTAAGTCCCTCTTCTGGTAATCTGGAATGCCATGGAAAGGTAAACTACATTGATTGTGTATATATGCTAAGAGAAGGGAAAAGGAGTAGAGAAAATGGAGGTAAAAAAAGTGACACACACTCCCTGCCCTAATGTTTCTGTTTTTTTTTCTCTCTCTCTCGTTTAATTTACCTTTTCGTTATTGTCAAAAAGAGAGTAAGGTACACAGTGAGCCAAAATAAAAAATCAAACCTATAGAAGTGAGAAAACAACATTAAATACAATGGGGACAAATTCTTTTATGAGCTAAAAGCCCTAAAATATCTATGGGTGTCAATTAAAAGAATATTCCCAATGGAAAAGGAGGCTTCTTGTGCAAACTATAGACAGGTGAGTTTGCTGTCAACCCAGGTAATATATGAAGGATGAAACATTTGTGAGCACACAGAAAAAGTGAATAGCATTGAGAAATAGTTTCATCCAGTACAAGTCAAACCACAATACTTCCTTTTTTTTGAACACAGGGCAGATAAAAGCAACAGGCCTGGATATCTGGAATTCAGTTACAATACATAAACACACAAAAATATCAGACATGAAGGTCTGAAGTTAACATTAAAAGGTATGATCTGTTCAAGTATTAACAGCATCTCCAAATTTTCTATTTGGTGTTACTGTAGCCTAGTGATAGCATTTCATGTTAAAGTTTAATATTTCAAAAACACAGCCCTGATCTTTGTTTCTGTTAATGTGTAACTTCTATTGCTGGGTGATACCAACTTTATAAGAAAAAATTCTACTCGTCAATAAACATTACAACATTTAGACATATATTTAGAAATTCTTTTTAATCTCATGATTCTGAATATTCAAAATAATCTTGAATACATATAATTTAAAAGCTTCAACTCTCTGCTTCAGCTTTGCTTTTTTTTCCTCTTAAGAAGTCTATATCTTTTAGTAAAAGAAGCCTTTGAACATAAACTTTCTTGTTTCAATCTGTAAAAAAGGATTAATTTTGGCTGATTTTGGTGGCTCATGCTTGTAACCCCAACATTTTGGGAGGCCAAGGCAGATGGATCACGAGATCGGGAGTTGACGATCACACAGGCCAAGCTGGTAAAACCCCATCTCTACTGAAATTACAAAAGTTACCTGAGCGTGGTGGCAGACACCTGTAATTCCAGCTACTCAGGGGGTTGAGGCAGGAAATTGCTTGAACTTGAAGGGTGAAATTTGCAGTGAGCCGAGATCACACCACTGCTCTCCAGCCTGGGTGACAGAGAAAGACTCTTTCTCAAAAAAAAAAAAAAAAAAAAAGGGTATTAAGTTTTACCAAGAAAGTTAATGAATGTAGAACAAATTGAAGTAAATATACTGCTTACTACAGAAATTAAGAACACAATTTCAGAGTCAAGATGGCCAAATAGGAACAGCTCCAGTCTACAGCTCCCAGCATGAGTGACACAGAAGACGGGTGATTTCTGCATTTCCATCTGAGGTGCCAGGTTCATCTCACTAGGGAGTGCCAGACAGTGGGTGCAGTGCATCATGCGCCATCTGAAGCAGGGCGAGACATTGCCTCAATCAGGAATTGCAAAGGGTCGGCGAGTTCCCTTTCCTGGTAAAGGAAATGGGTGGCAGAGGGCACCTGGAAAATCGAGCCACTCTCACACGAATACTGCACTTTTCCGCCTGGTTTAGGAAATGGCACACCAGGAGATTGTATCCTGCACCTGGCTCAGAGGGTCCTATGCCCACGGAGTCTCACTGATTGCTAGCACAGCAGTCTGAGATTAAACGGCAAGTCAGCAGCAAGGCTGGGGAAGGGGTGCCCGCCATTGCCCAAGCTTGCTTAGGTAAACAAAGCAGCCCAGAAGCTCGAACTGGGTGGAGTCCAACACAGCTCAAGGAGGCCTGCCTGCCTCTGTAGGCTCCATCTCTGGGGGCAGGGTACAGACAAACAAAAAGACAGCAGTAACTTCTGCAGACTTAAATGTCACTGTCTGACCACTTTGAGGAGAGCAGTGGTTCTCCCAGCATGCAGCTGGAGATCTCACAATAGGCAGACTGCCTCCTCAAGACTGTTCTCCGACCACTGAACCCCTAGAAGCCTAACTGGGAAGCACCACCCAGTAGAGGCAGACTGACACCTCACACGGCCAGGTACTCCTGTGAGACAAAACTTCCAGAGGAACGATCAGACAGCAGCATTAGCAGACCACAAAAATCCACTGTTCTGCAGACACCACTGCTGATACCCAGGCAAACAGGGTCTGGAGTGGAACTCTAGCAAATTCCAACAGACCTGCAGCTGAGGGTACTGTCTGTTGGAAGGAAAACTAACAAACAGAAAGGTCATCCACACCAAAAACCCATCTGTACATCACCATCATCAAAGACCAAAAGTATGTAAAACCACAAAGATGGGGAAAAATGAGAGCAGAAAAACTGGAATCTCTGAAAAGCAGAGCATCTCTCCTCCTCCAAAGGAATGGAGTTCTTCACCAGCAATGAAAAAAAGCTGGACAGAGAGTGACTTTGATGAGTGGAAAGAAGAAGGTTTCAGACTATCAAACTACTCCGAGCTACAGGAGGAAATTCAAACCAAAGGCAAAGAAGCTGAAAACTTTGAAAAAACTTTAGATGAATGTATAACTAGAATACCGAATACAGAGAAGTGCTTAAAGGAGCTGATGGAGCTGAAAGTCAAGGCTGGAGAACTATGTGAAGAATGCAGAAGACTCAGGAGCCGATGAGATCAACTGGAAGAAAGGATAACAGTGATGGAAGATGAAATGAATGAAATGAAGCAAGTCGGGAAGTTTAGAGAAGAAAGAATAAAAATAAATGAACAAAGCCTCCAAGAAATATGGGACTATGTGAAAAGACCAAATCTGCATCTGATTGTTGTACCTGAAAGTGATGGGGAGAATGGAACCAAGTTGGAAAACACGCTGCAGGATATTATCTAGGAGAACTTCCCCAATCTGGCAAGGCAAGCCAACACTCAGATTCAGGAAATACAGAGAACACCACAAAGATATTCATCGAGAAGTGCAAGTACAAGACACATAATTGTCGGATTCACCAAAGTTGAAATGAAGGAAAAAATGTGAAGAGCAGCAAGAGACAAAGGTCACGTTACCCACAAAGGGAAGCCCATCAGACTAACAGCAGATCTCTCGGCAGAAACTCTACAAGCCAGAAGAGAGTGGGGGACACATTCAACATTCTTAAACAAAAGAATTTTCAACCCAGAATTTCATATCCAGCCAAACTAATCTTCATAAGTGAAGGAGAAATAAAATACTTTACAGACAAGCAAATTCTCAGAGATTTTGTCACCACCAGGACTGACCTAAAAAGAGCTCCTGAAGCAAGCACTAAACATGGAAAGGAACAGCAAGTACCAGCCACGGCAGAAAAAAAAATGCCAAATAGTAAAGATCATCAAGTCTAGGAAGAAACTGCATCAACTAATGAGCAAAATAACCAGCTAACATCATAATGACAGGATCAAATTCACACATAACAATATTAACCTTCTATGTAAATGGACTAAATGCTCCAATTAAAAGACACAGACTGGCAAATTGGATAAAGAATCAAGACACATCAGTGTGCTGTATTCAGGAAACCCATCTCACATGCAGAGACACACATAGGCTAAAAATAAAAGGATGGAGGAAGATCTACCAAGAAAATGGAAAACAAAAAAGGCAGGGGTTACTATCCTAGTCTCTGATAAAACAGACTTTCAACAAACAAAGATAAAGTAGGTCATTACATAATGTTAAAGTGATCAATTCAACAAGAAGAGCTAACTATTCTAAATATATATACACCCAATACAGGAACACCCAGATTCATAAAGCAAGTCCTGAGTGACCTACAGAGAGACTTAGACTCCCACACATTAATAATGGGAGATTTTAACACTCCACTGTCAAGATTAGACAGATCAACGAGACAGAAAGTCAACAAGGATACCCAGGAATTGAACTCAGCTCTGCACCAAGCGGACCTAACAGACATCTACAGAACTCTCCATCTCAAATCAAGAGAATATACATTTTATTCAGCACCACATCACATCTATTCCAAAATTGACCACATAGTTGGAAGTTAAGCTCACCTCAGCAAATGTAAAAGAACAGAAATTATAACAAACTCTCTCTCAGACCACAGTGCAATCAAACTAGAACTCAGGATTCAGAAGGTCACTGAAAACTGCTCAACTACATGGAAACTGAACAACCTGCTCCTGAATGACTACTGGGTACATAAAGAAATGTAGGCAGAAATAAAGATGTTCTTTGAAACTAATAAGAGTAAAGACACAACGTACTAGAATCTCTGGGACACATTCAAAGCAGTGTGTAGAGGGAAATTTATAACACTAAATGTCCACAAGAGAAAGCAGGAAAGATCCAAAATTGACACCCTAACATCACAATTAAAAGAACTAGAAAAGAAAAAGCAAACACATTCAAACAATAGGAGAAGGCAAGAAATAATTAAAATCAGAGCAGAACTGAAGGAAATAGAACAAAAAAAAAAAAGCTCTTCAAAAAATTAATGAATCCATGAGCTGGTTTTTTGAAAGGATCAACAAAATTGATAGACCGCTAGCAAGACTAATAAAGATGAAAAGAGAGAAGAATCAAATAGATGCAATAAAAAATAATAAAGGGAATAACACCACTGATCGCACAGAAATACAAACTACCATCAGGAATACTACAAACACCTCTACACAAATAAACTAGAAAGTGTAGAAGAAATGGAGATATTCCTCAACACACACACCATCCCAAGACTAAACCAGGAAGAAGTTGAATCTCTGAATAGACCAATAACAGCCTCTGAAATTGTGGCAATAATCAATAGCTTACCAACCAAAAAGAGTCCAGGACCAGATGGATTCACAGCCAAATTCTACCAGAGGTACAAGGAGGAACTGGTACCATTCCTTCTAAAACTGTTCCAATCAATAGAAAAAGAGGGAATCCTCTCTAACTCATTTTATGAGGCCAGCATCATCCTGATACCAAAGCTGGGCAGAGACACAACAAAAAAAGAGAATTTTAGACCAACATCCTTGATGAACACTGATGCAAAAATCTTCAATAAAATACCGGCAAACCGATTCCAGAAGCACATCAAAAAGCTTATCCACCATGATCAAGTGGGCTTCATCCATGTTCAACTTATGCAAATCAATAAATGTAATCCAGCATATAAACAGAACCAAAGACAAAAACCACATGATTATCTCAATAGATGCAGAAAAGGCCTTTGACAAAATTCAACAACACTTCATGCTTAAAACTCTCAATAAATTAGGTATAGATGGGAACTATCTCAAAATAATAAGAGCTATCTATGACAAACTGACAGCCAATATTATACTGAATGGGCAAAAGCTGGAAGCATTCCCTTTGAAAACTGGCACAAGACAGGGATGCCCTCTCTCACCACTCCTATTCAACATAGTGTAGAAGTTCTGGTCAGGGCAATTAGGCAGGAGAAGGAAATAAAGGGTATTCAATTAGAAAAAGAGGAAGTCAAATTGTCCCTGTTTGCAGACAACATGATTGCATATCTAGAAAACCCCATTGTCTCAGCCCAAAATCTCCTTAAGCTGAGAAGCAACATCAGCAAAGTCTCAGTATAAAAATCAATGTATAAAAATCACAAGCATTCTTATACAACAATAACAGACAAACGGAGAACAAAATCATGAGTAAACTCCCATTCACAATTGCTTCAAAGAGAATAAAATACTTAGGAATCCAAATTACAAGAAACATGAAGGACCTTTTCAGGGAAAACTATAAACCACTGCCCAATGAAATAAAAGAGGATACAAAAAAATTGGTGCACATTCCATGCTCACGGGTAGGAAGACTCAATATTGGGAACATGGCCATATTGCCCAAAGTAATTTATAGATTCAATGCGATCCCCATCAAGCTACCAATGACTTTCTTCACAGAATTGGAAAAAACTACTTTAAAGTTCATATGGAACCAAAAAAGAGCCCACAATGACAAGTCATTCCTAAGCCAAAAGAACAAAGTTGGAGGCATCACGCTATCTGACTTCAAACTGTACTACAAGGCTACAGTAACCAAAACAGCATGGTACTGGTACCAAAACAGAGATATAGACCAATGGAACAGAACAGAGCCCTCAGAAATAATGCCACATATCTACAACTATCTGATATTTGACAAACCTGAGAAAAACAAGCAATGGGGAAACGATTCCCTATTTAATAAACGGTGCTGGGAATACTGGCTAGCCATTTGTAGAAAGCTGAAACTGGAGCCCTTCCTTACACTTTATACAAAAATTAATTCACGATGGATTAAAGACTTAAACGTTAGACCTAAAACCATAAAAACCCTAGAATAAAACCTAGGTGTTACCATTCAGGACATAGGCATGGACAAGGACTTCATGCCTAAAACACCAAAAGCAATGGTAACAAAAGCCATAATTGACAAATGGGAACTAATTAAACTAAAGAACTTTTGCACAGCAAAAGAAACTACCATCAGAAAGAACAGGTAACCTATAAAATGGGAGAAAATATTTGCAAGGTAACCTATAAAATGGGAGAAAATATTTGCAAGCTACTCATCAGACAGGGGGCTAATATCCAGAATCTACAATAAACTCAAACAAATTTACAAGGAAAAAACAAACAACCACATCAAAAACTGGGTGAAGGACATGAACAGACACTTCTCAAAAGAAGACATTTATGCAGCCAAAAAACACATGAAAAAATGCTCATCGTCACTGGTCATCAGAGAAATGCAAATCAAAACCACAATGAGATACCATCTCACACCAGTTAGAATGGCAATCATTAAAAAGTCAGGAAACAACAGGTGCTGGAGAGGATTTGGAGAAAGAGGAACACTTTCACACTGTTGGTGGGACTGTAAACTAGTTCAGCCATTGTGGAGGTCAGTGTGGTGATTCCTCAGGGATCGAGAACTAGAAATACCATTTGACCCAGCCATCCCATTACTAGATATATACCCAAAAAACTATAAATCATGCTGCTTTAAAGACACATGCACTCGTATGTTTATTGTGGCAGTATTCACCATAGCAAAGACTTGGAACAAACTCAAATGTCCAACAATGATAGACTGAATTAAGAAAATGTGGCACATATACACCATGGAACACTACACAGCCATAAAAAATGATGAGTTCATGTCCTTTGTAGGGACATGGATGAAATTGGAAATCAGCATTCTCAGTAAACTATGCCAAGGACAAAAAACCAAACACCACGTGTTCTCACTCATAGATGAGAAATCGACAATGAGAACTCATGGACACAGAAAGGAGAACATCACACTCTGGGGACTGTTGTGGGTTGGGAGGAGGGGGGAGGGATAGCATTAGGAGATATACCTAATGCTCAGTGGCGAGTTAATGGGTGCAGCACACCAGCATGGCACATGTATACATATGTAACTAACCTGCACATTGTGCACATGTACGCTTAAACATAAAGTATAATAATAATAGAAAAATACAATTTCACCTTCAAGTGATTCTTACTCAGCTGGGAATGTTTATTCACTGCTGTAATCCTAGTCCTTAGTGAGGCCAAAACAGGCTTATTGCCTGAGGTCAAAACTTGAGACCCGCCTTTCCCAATATGGTGAAACCACATCTGTATAGAAATTACAAAAATTAACTGGGTAAGGTGGTCAGCACTTTCATTCCCAGCTAACTGGGAGGCTGGGGCAGAAGAATCACTTGAACCTGGGAGGCAGAGATTTCAGCGAGTCGAGGTAGTGCCATTGCACTCCAGCCTGGGAAAAAGATTAAAACTATATCTCAAAACACAAGAAAAAATCCAACTCAATGTATTCCTCAACTAGTTATTCCAGCTGCACAAGTATTTACTCTCCCAATTCCTGTTACATTAAATTTTCGTATATTTTTAGCATCCCCATTCAATTTATGCTACTTAATTAACATATCTCAGTCCCTTAGGTAATTTTAGGTTTTTTTTTGTTTTGAGACTCGGTTCTGCTCTGTTGCTCAGGCTTGAGTGCAGTGTTATGATTTTGGATAATTGCAACCTCTGCCTCCCAGACTCAAGGCATCATCCTACCTCAGCCTTTTGAGTAGCTGAGTTAGACTACAAACACAAACCATCAAGTTCCCCTCATTTTTTTGTGGAGATGGGGTGTTGCCATGCTGACCAGACTGGTGTGGAACCTCTGAGCTCAAATGAGATCACCATCTCAGCCTCTCAAAGTCCTAAAACTACAAGCATGAGCCACCAGACCTAGCCCCCTTAACTAAAATTTGGGAAGTTCTTCAGGAAAATAAACAAAATGTACTTTCAGAAATAAAACTCCAAAGGAATAAAACCCTCATGGATTTTAGTGGTGGTGTTGCCTAAATGTTTCTGAGTCATCTAAATGTTCATGAGTCATTGTGATTCAGAGTTAGTACGTGCATATGAACTTGCAAATGAATAAGCCAACATTCCACTTTTGTCTTCACAGAGCAAGAATTTACTATCAGTCATATATCAAGCTGCATACTAGGAACTGGGTACTAAAATGTAGACAGATGTAGTCCTCATTTCTGAAGACCTCACAGTATAGTCCAGGAGAAACAATCACACTGAGATAGGATAATTTTATAACTGAGGTAAATAAAGACTGAAGTCAGGAATAAGGCCTAAATCAGTTGCTCAATAGGAGTCAGGGAAGGCATCTCAGGGGTGACATCAAAGCTGGGAATTGAATGACCCTATGGTTTTATCAGGGAAAGAAGGGGGTTGATATTCCAGGTTGGGAAATACAGGCATGGTGGTTTTTATGAGAATGACAAACTTCCTCAAAGTCCTCAGATATTCGCAGTTGAATAAACAGAAATTTAGTCAGTCACCTATCTTGAAGATGAAGTTATTAGACTAAACACAATCTAATCATCTGTAAGATCTGTGCGCCCAATGTCCAGTTTTATAACAGAAGTAAGCTGAATTTCCAGAAATGCTATGGAAAATTTTAGGGTGAGTGCCCTTAGCATTAAACTATGTCTCATTGAGAAGATCCAAGCAAGAGTGGGCACTAGGGGGAAGACTTCATACTTTTAACATCTGGCAGCAGTGGTTTTAGATGTATGTTTGAAATACTGCTGTGACTCCTGTGTGGTCTAAGACACACACATGGAAAAGGAATACAATTTCTTAAAGGAGTATATCCAATCCAACTTGCCAACACACACTCCCTGTCACTCCTCATCCCCTTCATCTCCTTCAAGTTACTTTCCTGGTGATGAGATCAAATGGCCACATGGGAAAAAAAGTTGGTGGAGGGAGCCAAGATGGCCAAATAGGAAGAGCTCCAGTCTACAGCTCCCAGCGTGAGCTATGCAGAAGACCTGTGAATTCTGCATTTCCATCTGAGGTACCTGGTTCATCTCACTAGGGAGTGCCAGAGAGTGGGCGCAGGACAATGGGCACAGCGCACCGTACATGAGCTGAAGCAGGGCGAGGCACTGCCTCACTCGGGAAGCTCAAGGGGTCAGGGAGTTCCCTTTCCTAGTCAAACAAATGGGTGACAGACGGCACCTGGAAAATTGGGTCACTCCCACCCTAATATTGCACTTTTCTAAGAGGCTTAAAAACAGCGCACCAGGGGATTATATACCGCACCTGGCTCAGAGGGTCCTATGCCCACGGAGTCTTGCTGATTGCTAGCACAGCAGTCTGAGATCAAACTGCAAGGTGGCAGCGAGGCTGGGGGAAGGGCGGCCGGCATTGTCCAGGCTTGCTTAGGTAAACAAAGCAGCTGGGAATCTCCAAATGGGTGGAGCCCACCACAGCTCAAGGAGGCCTGCCTGCCTCTGTAGGCTCCACCTCTGGGGACAGGGCACAGACAAACAAAAAGACAGCAGTAACCTCTGTAGACTTAAATGTCTATCTCTGACAGCTTTGAAGAGAGCAGTGGTTCTCCCAACACCCAGCTTGAGATCTGAAAATGGGCAGACTGCCTCCTCAAGTGGGACCCTGACCCCCGTGTAGCTTAGCTGGGAGGCACACCCCAATAAGGGTGGACAGACACCTTACACAGCCGGGTTATCCTCTGAGACAAAACTTCCAGAGGAATGATCAGGCAGCAGCATTTGTGGTTCACCAATATCCTCTCTTCTGCAGCCACCACTGCTGAAACCCAGGCAAAAAGGTCTGGAGTGCACCTCTAGCAAACTCCAATAGAACGGCAGCTGAGGGTCCTGTCTGTTAGAAGGAAAACTAACAAACAGAAAGGACATCCACACCAAAAACCCATCTGTACATCACCATCATCAAAGACCAAAAGCAGATAAAACCACAAAGATGGGGAAAAAAGAGAGCAGAAAAACTGGAAACTCTAAAAAGCAGAGTGCCTCTCCTCCTCCGAAGGAATGCAACTCCTCACCAGCTGGATTTATAAATCATGCTGCTATAAAGACGCATGCACACGTATGTTTATTGTGGCAGTATTCACCATGGCAAAGACTTGGAACCAATGCAAATGTCCAACAATGATAGACTGGATTAAGAAAATGTGGCACATATACACCATGGAATACTATGCAGCTATAAAAAGTGATGAGTTCATGTCCTTTGTAGGGACATGGATGAAATTGGAAATCATCATTCTCAGTAAACTATCACAAGGACAAAAAACCAAACACCGCATGTTCTCACTCATACATGGGAATTGAACAACGAGAACACATGGATACAGGAAGGGGAACATCACACTCTGGGCACTGTTGTGGTGTGGGAGGAGGGGGGAGGGATAGCATTAGGAGACATAGCTAATGCTAAATGGTGAGTTAATGGGTTCAGCACCCAGCATGGCACATGTATACACATGTAACTAACCTGCACATTGTGCACATGTACCCTAAAACTTAAAGTATAATAATAATAAAATAAAACAAATGGCCACATGGATGACCCTTGGGGCCCTGGTGACTCCTTCACTCCAAGGATCTTTACTCTTACTTATTTCCATGGCTCTATCCAATGGCAGCACAGTGCCTTTGATTTCCACTCACTACCTGAAACCTCATTCTGCGATTCTGCACTCCTGGACCATCTTTATTCTTCCACCTGCCAGTCTCTCCAGATCTAGCTCTTGATCACTGAGACTACCACTCAACCCTCCCTTTCCCCCTAGGTTACCAGCCACCTGCCCTCTCCTCTGCTTACCATCACAACATAGGAGATCCAGGGAATCTTCATGAAATAGTCTGCCTTTCTCAAGGACATTGAGTTATGTTCTGGAAATCTCCACTTCCCAAGCATCTCCATCTTTACACCCGCACTGAAAGGGACAGCAGAGAGAGACCCTTACAATTCCTCCACTGAGGTAGAACAGAAAACTCACCTACAAACATGTGGTTTTGTCTCTCTCACTTCCAGGGTTACCCCAACCACAGCTGGGCCTTCAGTACAGGTAATCAGTCTGCTCTGCTTTAAAGAGTTGTTCATACATTACCCACATGAGCTACTCTGCACCTCCAAGCTGCTCCTGAAACCTTTCATCTATCTCCTTAATTTGCCTGACAAGATGAAGTTTTTTAGGGTGTGTTTCTTATAATTCCAACTTGACTGGTCACCTCTGCAGATCTTGCATTTCCAGAAGTCCCAAATGATGCAAATCTGTATCCTTTTCAAGACCCATCGTTCTTTAATTTGCAATCTTGGCCACAGTCCCTACTGCTCTTCTGGAACCCTGTTCCATCATTTGTACATCTCATTCCTTGAATCAATCTAGAAATAGCTGTAGGAAATAGCCACCCAGTAAAATATTTGTAAATAGCAACTCTTGGTGCTTTTGATGTCTCTCAAGGATACTCGACTTCCAAAGACTAAAGTTTCCAGATTCTGCCTGACAAGCTTTCTCAAAATCATTTCAGAACATAGCTAATTCCTTCTCATACTCTCTTATAACTTTCATAAAAAACTTCAATTGCAAGGTGATTACAAATGTAAAAGTTCAAATCATTATATTATAAGTGCAGTAACAGATTCTCTCTCCACAGCTAGGCTATACATTAATGTTCCATCCAAATATGTTATATTTATTTAATCTATCATTTTATACCATTTGCTGTATTTGCAGGACTGAATCAAAAAGAATAAACAAATATCATCAGAAAAAAATTGATTTGCAAAACAGTGAAATACCCTATTTTGTATTAAAAATTCCAGGTATTTTTTAGTATATCTAAGGTTAAATCTTTAGATGACAATCAAAAACATGACTTATTAACTGTAACAAGATAAAGATTACCTTCTGATACATTTCTGCCAGAAGTTGCCTTTCTATTTCTCTCTTATCTTCATTTAGTTTTATTTCTAAAAACTCAAACTTTATATGCTGAGGAAAAGCATCTGCCAATTGATCATCAATAAGCTGAAGGTTGTCAGCTATTAAAAAGTAACAGGACAAATTGGGACACAGAAGCATGGTCAGGTGTGTAAGAGGCCAGACTTCTGGTTCAAAAGTATGGCATACTTAGCGGAAAGCATAGGTGTCTGCAATTTACTTTGAAATACAAGAAGAAAAAGTAAGATAGATGAATAGATGGACAGATTAAAAATGATGAAGTATATATAATACAAATGTAATAGTGAAATCTAGGTTGTAGGTATGTGTTGACTACAATTGTTTCAACTTTTCCACATGTTGAAAATGCTCAGGAATTTACCACCATCCATCATGCAGAGCTAATTTATTTATTATTATTATTATTATTATTATTATTATTTGTATATACAGGTTCTTCCTATGCTGCCTGCCCTAGCTGATCTCAAACTGATGGCCTCAGGTGATCCTCCTGCCTGGGCCTCCTAAGTTGCTGGAATCCCAGGAATGAGCCTCTTTGTCTGGTTATAGCTTTTAAGAGTAAATCTGGAAAAAGTCCTTCCCAAGCATGATACAAAACCTGGAATCAATAAGGAGAAATATTTATCAATCTCACTACATAAAAATTAAAAGATGGTGTCACAGTGTGAGAAATGTGAGAAATACTATCACAGTTTCTTTTATTTTATTTCTTTCTTCCTTCTTTCCTTCCTTCCTTAAGATTATTACAATGAAGCTTGGCAATTAACACTCAGACACAATGGGTGGCACAAAGTATGTACTCAAATGATAAAGTTCTGAATGAATGGATGAATGAATAAATGTCTCTTTGTGGAATATAGAAATGCATGTAACCGACAAAATCCCAACAGGGTAGCAACACAAAAGGACCATTACTCATTCACAGATTATTTTAAAAACCTAAGGGATAACTAAGCATAAAAAGGCAAGTTTCTAGCTTATGTTCATGCTACAAAGCCCATTATCAAGTCTAACCAATGGTGTGAAACCCACAGTACTTACAAACTTTATAAAAGTTCTGTATAAAGGCCAAAATTAAGGCAATTAATCATGTCTGCATAAACATTTAAGAACAAAAGTTACATTACACTTTACCGAACACATATTCTATTCATTAATGATATATTAATACATTTAATACTCTATCAATTGTATTTGAGAGGCATACCTAGTATACAAAGACAGCTGGGCTAAAAGGCAGTTTTTTGAATGTTTTTGTTTTCTTAAAACATTTTGCCAAGAGCGGATATGTTTACAAACAATATCTTTTAGTGTGTCTGCAGGAGTCTTGATACCATCTGAAGTTTTCTTATTTGACTATATAAAGTTATTACAAAAATGATAATATGGGAATAATGACCTGCAGAACAGGTGAACTATTGTTTACAAACTAAGATGTGGTAAGCAAGGAAAAACATGTAATTTAAATGAATTTAAATGTCTTACTTTTCTCACTCAAAATTAGCTTCATTCTTTTATAAGGAAAATTACATAGAAAAACCTTGCTATAGTTTAAAAAGAAATAGGCTCCTACATTTTTGGCTTTCTTTATCAAATCCTGAGACCTGTTAAAAAAAATTTTTGCCTTTAGAATGCTATTCAGTTATAATTAACAAACCAAAGTAGATTACAGAAACTAATCTTACCAGTGATTTCTAGAAACTGGAAGTATGATGACTTTTGTTGAGTGCAATCAATCCTGCATAATAAATACCTTAAGAAAATAAAAAGCTCCTAATTAGACACATGTTTATAGCAGTGTTTAAATGACACATTTTAATATACTTATGAATATGAGATTAAGAAACATCCTTCAAAAAAATAAGATTAGAAAGCAAAATTGAAGCTCTTTCTTACACTGTTAGATAAATTCCTAAAACATATTGAGGTCAAAATAATAAAATATCTTTCTTGATCAGGTAATTAACCTCTAAGTATTTTACATCAAATGTCATTCAATTACATTTTTTAGAAAGTAGTGTTTAAAAATGTAAATAAACTAAATTTTCACTGTCTTTACAATCATGATTAAAATGCACTTAAAATACACTCAAACAGACATTTTGGGCAGCTATTTATATCTGTTTCTACTACACTATGTATCAATTATGTCTACTCCGAGAACACTGACATGTTTTCAACTGGATTTCCTTCAAAGAAAACATTTAGCATTGACATTTTCCATTAGGAGAAACCATTAAGTTGTTTGAGTGGGATGAATTCCTGTCATAAGAATTATACAACTGGTAATTAGACAATAAGTAGATTATAGAGTGATTAGGAAATTAGAGAAAGATATATCAAAAATGAATTCCAGACAAGATACAATGTCTCACAGTTGTAATTACAGCACTTGGGCAGGCTAAGCAGGCAGATGACATGAGCTCAGGATTCAAAACAACACTGCCCACCATAAGAAATCAAGGATCTATTAAAAAAAAATAGCAGAATGTGGTGGTGTGTGCCTGTAATCCCAGCTGCTTGAAAGGCTGCAGTAGTGTAATTGCTTGAACCCTGGAGGCAGTTATTGCAGTAAGCTGAGATTATGGCACTGCCCTTCAGACTTTAGTAAAAGTGAGACAATATTACTAAAAAATAAATATGTAAGTAAATACATTTATAAAACCGATAAGTAAAATTTGGTTGCTTATGAATAAACTCAACATATTTAAAATTTTCATTCAAATCCTGTACTAAGGCCAGGCATTTTGGCTCACATGTGTAATCCCTGAACTTTTGGATGCTGAGGCAAAAGGATCACTTGAGATCAGGAGTTTGAGACAAACCTGGCCAACATGGTGAAACTCCACCTCTACTAGAAATACAAAAATTAGCCAGATGACTGGGTGAACACCTGTAATCACAGCTACTTGAGCAGCTGAAGTGGGAGAATTGCTTCAACCCACGAGGCAAAGTTTACAGCCTGCGATCATGCCACTGAACTCTAGCCTGAGCAATAGAGTGATACTCCATCTCAAAGAAAATAATTACAATACCAAGCTTCTTGTGTCCTTAAAAATTTGGAATATGAAATGTTTACATAACTATGGACAACACAAAGAAAATAAAGACATATACACACAACTAAGAGTGAAATTTAATGTAAATGATAGACTTTGGGAATAATAACATGTCAAGATAGGTTTATCAATTGTAGAAAATGTACCAAATTGATACAAGATGTTGACAGTGGGAGACACTGTGCATGTGTAGGAGCAGTGGATGTATAGTAACTCTTTGTACTTCGCCATCTACCTGGCTGTGAACTAAAAACTGCTCTAAAAAACAAAGCCTACAAACACTGCCCCCCCTCCCCACAACATACACACATATTCACAGGGAAACTTTGCTGCATCTAGCTTTAAAATAATAAACTGGGATGAAAGTTCAAAAATAATGGTGGAGAAATATAGTTAAAATAATTATAAATGTACTAAAAAATAAAAGGAATTTATCTTTACTATTTGGAATCTTTAGAGATTTTTCAGAATTACATCACTTAAGTTACTTGATTCACCTCTCCACAGTCTGGTTCCTCATCTGTAACATGCAAAACATCTGCCATGTGTTTATCACAGTGCCAAACTCAGAGCAAACATTCAGCAGATTGGAAAAGTCTTATTAAACAACATGGAAAATAGATAAATCAGTTTTAGCTCTTAAAGATTTAGAGATTGTAGATCACAAATTTACAAAAGACTAAATGGGATACCAAGAAATTAATTTCAAATTTAGTACCCGCTTGTTATATAACAAATGTATTATGTGCAGGTATGATGTAAATTCAAAGAGGAATGAGAAACAGAACTAGTTTAAAAGCAGTTAGCTATAATGCAGCATGTTACAGTCTGCCGAAAAAAACTGTTAATAAAAAGTTCAAAACAGAAAAGGAAATTCATTACATTTTCTTTTGCTAAACCAATTTCTGGAAAGAAAACAGAAAGTGAAGACTCATAGCCACATCTTTGTTAGCGATCGGCCACTGAAGAGTTAGAGGCTACTAGTAAGAGGGAGTTCCCTTGCACTGAAATGGACTGAGGTTGCAATTCTTCATTCATTTCAGGGTGTATCTACTCACGAATTAGCTGGTTTTGAATTTGTGTCTTGCAACGGAGGAAGGAAGAAAGAAAGGAATAAAAATGAGAAGGAACAGAATGAAGGAAGAAATAAAGGGAGGGAGGGAGAAAGGGAGGGAAAGAGAAAGGAAGGAAGAAAGAAAAGAAGAATAGGAGGAAGGAAGGGAAGAAGGAAGGAAGGAGGGAGGGAAGTCCGACAAGTTAAAAAAAAGTTCAGTAGGATTTTCTCAGTAGAGGTATACAGAGAAGTGTTATATTCATTAGAAAACTTCCTTTTATTTCCATAATGTTTCTAGATCTATGGCCAGAAGTTAGGAACCTTCCCTTGCAAAAGTCTTACCACATGAAACAAGAAGGCCAGTGTGCTCTAGAAAAATGTCTATTTCCTCAGCTTCCAAGTGAAACTGGTGATTAGCCAGACCTATTTGCAGACTCTTCATTTCACTTCCTAGAAGCCCATTTCAGTAGCTTATGCTTGAGGTATGAAGTATAAGAAAAAATTCTGCCATTTCTTCACACCTCTGTGGACCGTTGGAAAATATAACCAAAATATTCAACAAGAGACTGCTCCTGTGTCAGAAAAATATCCAAAGATAAATCTGTTACCCCTAAAAATGAGGATTTCAAGAAACTTTTAAGGAAATAGAGAAATGCTCACACCATGTAACTTAAATTTAAAAAGGATATATACACAGGATATAGCTACATATTTTAAATGTAAAATATGCTTTTGAAATACATATTGCAATGAAAACACATTGAGCTAATGCTATTCCTAGCTGTTAATACAAATATAAAACATACCTACAGATACTTCCTGCACAAATTAAATAGGCAGGCAGATCAATATAGTTTAAAGATGAAAGTGTTCATTGCCAAACTATTAAAACAGCACATTAGTGTTTTCTATAGGGTGTCAATATTCCTCATCCAAATGTATTACACACCCACTTGTTAGTTTAGCAACCAGTAGGCCAGATTTATAAAACAGTCCTCATCTTACTAAAATGTGTTCATTATATAAATGCTTTCTGCTCCTATCTTATTGTGGGTTCAATTAATTATTTGAACATTCTCCTTAAAGTCGATTCGAACGCAACAATTTTCTCAATGGACTCAAAGAGACTGTAATATTTCAGGATAGAATTTTGAAACCCAAACATTGGATGAATTTAAATGAGAACTACTTGTTACGGGTTACACTTTTAAAAGTTATGTAACAGGTAAACCTAAATCCGATACTTGAGTGTGCCCTGTATTCCCCGATCCGTGAGGCAGGACCGCCAGATTACATCCCTCACATTCCATCCTGCGCCTCCAGGAGACCTACAAAGTACAGTCTTCCTGTTCTGAAGATACATGGCGCATGCACTTTGTTGCCTAGCACCCGAAAGACGCTCCACCCACATCTCGCCAGAGCACATCCAAGGTATCCAAAGACCTGCCCCCAGCACACTAGGCTGAAGCAGCAGCAGCGCAAGTCTCCACGGCGGGACTGAGAATTCCTTTCCCTCCTTCACCTCTGGCTGCAGGTAGGGGGATGGAGTGAGTCGAAACAGGCATTTTGAGACCCTGTGGGATTTTACTGGCCCTACATGACAGTGCAGGCTGGTGCTGTACCTCCACTCCTCCCTGGGGTAGCCAGATCAGATCTGCCCACGCCCCAGCAGGTTCATCCGTGCAGTGTGCACACTTCCATCTGCAAGTGTCTGCTCCCTTGGGGCCTTTGCTTTCACAGTTAACAGGGTCATTCAGCTGACCCAGGGTTTCTTAACGGAGCCACTGTTGCCTTTTGGTGCCGGCAGACTCTTTGTTTTTGGAGGCTGTCCCGTGCATTGTAGATTTAGCTGTATCCTCGGTCTCTATGTTGTCAATAGCACCTTCTCCGCCAATGAGACAACCAAAAATCTCTCCAGACATTGCCAGATGTCCTGTTGGAAGCAAGACGGCTCTGGGTTGAGATCCACAGAATGAAATATTTTTTATTAGCCACCATTGTGTGTTGTGAGGAAAGGTGAGACTGACCTCATGATGCTTATACGTAATTAAAAAGAAAAGGAGCCAAAACTGTCAGAAGCAATAATGAAAAATTTATGGCCAGAGCATTGAACAAGAGCTAAGAAAAGATTATAAACTGAGTAAAGAGTTTAAAGGAGAGGTGACTGAAGATGGAAGTGATCCAGATCATCTCTCAGAAAAAGTCATCAGGGCCTTGATGCATAGAATTTAGGTGGGGGGTAAAAGAAAAGCATTGCAGGGAGGGGAAAGGAGAGGAAAGGAACAAAAACAAACAAACAAACAAAAATCCAGGAACTTCTTGGTGGCAGTGAGGAATCTAACCTAAATCCAGAGTTGTATGTTCGGAAAATAAGCCTGATAATGTATCTATGTCCTATGAGGACAAAATTTGATCAGATTCAGCTTTGTACACAACAATGAAGAAGTGTACAATGAGTTCTCAGCATTGGATGTGAAAAAAAAGACTTGAAGAGGCAATATGAGTGACAAGACTTCTTAGGAAGTGAAGAATGTGTAGGTTTTTCTTGGAAATAATCGAGGAGGGGGAGAGATTTAGTTGGATTTTTAAAAATAGGTAGGGGTTGCAGGCAGAATAAGGGAGAAGATTCTAGGCATGGGAAGAGAAATAAGAGTAGTTCTGTAGTGGATACAGTCAACATGGATTTGGGAGAAAAAAAGTGAATGACAAAACTCTACCAGAGGTGGTAGATAGCCGAATAGGAACAGCTCCAGTCTACAGCTCCCAGCATAAACGACACAGAAGATGGGTGATTTCTACATTTCCAACTGAGGTACCAAGTTCACCTCACTGGGGAGTTCCAGACAGTAAGTTTAGGACAGTGGGTGCAGTGCACCGTGTGCGAGCTGAAGCAGGGTGAGAGATCCCCTCACCCAGGAAGCACAAGGTGTCAGGGAATTCCCTTTACTAGTCAAAGAAAGGGGTGACAGACGGCACCTGGAAAACCGGGTCACTCCGACCATAATACTGCACTTTCCCAATGGGCTTAAAAAATGGTGCACCAGGAGATCATATCCCTCACTTGCCTAGGAGAGGCCTATGCCCATGGAGTCTCGATCATTGCCAGCACAGCAGTTTGAGATCAAACTGCAAGGTGGCAGGAAGGCTGGGAGAGGGGGCCCGCCATTGTCGAGTTCGTTGTTTGATTAGGTAAACAAAGCGGCCAGGAACATCAAACAGGGTGGAGCCCACCACAGTTCAAGGAGGCCTGCCTGCCTCTGTAGGCTCCACCTCTGGGGGCAGGGCACAGACAAACAAAAAGAGAGCAGTGACCTCTGCAGACTTAAATGTCCATCTCTGAGAGCTTTGAAAAGATCAGTGGTTCTCCCAGCACACAGCTTGAGAGCTGAGAACGGGCAGACTGCCTCCTCAAGTGGGATCCTGAACCCCGAGTAGCCTAACTGGGAGGCACCCCACAGTAGGGGCAGAAAGACACCTCATGCAGCCGAGTTCTCCTCTGAGACCAAAATTCCAGAAGAATGATCAGGCAGCAGCATTTGTGGTTCACCAATATCCGCTCTTCTGCAGCCACCACTGCTGAAACCCAGGCAAAAAGTGTCTGGAGTGGACTTCTAGCAAACTCCAACAGATCTGCAGCTGAGGGTCCTGTCTATTAGAAGGAAAACTAACAAAGAGAAAGGATATCCACACCAAAAACCCACCTGTATGTCATCATCATCAAGGACAAAAGGTAGATAAAACCACAAAGATAGGAAAAAAACACAGCAGAAAAACTGGAAACTCTAAAAATTAGAGCACCTCTCCTCCTCCAAAGGAATGCAGCTCCACACCAGCAAGGGAACAAAGCTGGTTGGAGAATAACTTTGACGAGTTGAGAGAAGAAGGCTGCAGAGTATCAAACTACTCTGAGCTACAGGAGGAAATTTGAACCAATAGCAAAGAAGTTAAAAGCTTTGAAAAAAAAATTGGACAAATGGCTAACTAGAATAACCAATGCAGATAAGTGCTTAAAGGACATGATTCAGCTGAAAACCAAGGTACAAGTGCTAAGTGATGAATACAGAAGGCTCAGTAGCCAATGTGATCAACTGGAAGAAAGGGTATCAGTGATGGATGATAAAATGAATGAAATGAAGTGAGAAGAGAAGTTTAGAGAAAAAAGAATAAGCCGTCAAAGAACAAAGCATCTAAGAAATGTGGGACTATGTGAAAAGACCAAATCTACATCTGATTGGTGTACCTGAAAGTGATGGGGAGAATGGAATCAAGTTGGAAACACTCTGCAGGATATTTCCCAGGAGAACTTCCCCAATCTAGCAAGGCAGTCCAACATTCAGATTCAGGAAATATGCAGAATGCCACAAAGATACTCCTTGAGAAGAGGAACTCCCAGAAATATAATTGTCAGATTCACCAAAGTTGAAATGAGGAAAAAATGTTAAGGGCAGCCAGAGAGAAAAGGTGGGTAACCCACAAAAGAAAGCCCATCAGACTAACAGCAGATCTCTTGGCAGAAACTCTATAAGCCAGAAGAGAGTGGGGCCCAATATTCAACATTCTTAAAGTCAAAAATTTTCAACCCAGAATTTCATATCCAGTCAAACTAAGCTTCATAAGTGAAGGAGAAATAAAATACCTTACAGACAAGCAAATTCTCAGAGATTTGGTCACCACCAGGCCTGTCCTAAAAGAGCTCCTGAAGGAAGCACTAAATATGGAAAATAACAACCAGTACCAGCCACTGCAAAAATATGCCAAGTTGTAAAGACCGTCAAGGCTAGGAAGAAACTGAATCAACTAACGAGCAAAATAACCAGCTAACATCATAATGAGGGGATCAAATTCACAGGTAACAATATTAGCTTTAAATATAAATGGGCTAAATGATCCAATTAAAAGATGCAGATTGGCAAAATGGATACAGAGTCAAGACCCATCAGTGTGCTGTATTCAGGAAACCCATCTCGCGTGCAGAGATACACATAAGCTCAAAATAAAGGGATAGTGGAAGATCCACCAAGCAAATGGAAATTGAAAGCAAATGGAAAACAAAAAAAGGCACGGGTTGCAATCCTAGTCTCTGATAAAACAGACTTTAAACCAACAAAGATCAAAAGAGACACGGAAGGCCATTACATAATGGTAAAGGGATCAATTCAAAAAGAAGAGCTAACTAACCTAGATATATATGCCCCCAATACAGGAACACCCATGTTCATAAAGCAAGTCCTTAGTGACCTACAAAGAGACTTAGACTCCCACACAATAATAATAGGAGACTTTAACACCCCACTGTCAACATTAGACAGACGAATGAGACAGAAAGTTAACAAGGATACCCAGGAATTGAACTCAACTATGCACCAAGCTGACCTAATAGACAGCTACAAAACTCTCCACCCCAAATCAACAGAATATACATTCTTTTCAGTAACACACCACATCTACTGCAAAATTAACCACATAGTTGGAAATAAAGCACTCCTCAACAAATGTAAAAGAACAGAAATTATAACAAACAGTCTCACAGACCACACTGCAAACAAACTAAAACTCAGGATTAAGAAACTCACTCAAAACCACTCAACTACATGGAAACTGAACAATGTGCTCTTGAATGAGCACTGGGTAAATAATGAAATGAAGGCAGAAATAAAGATGTTCTTTGAAGCCAAAGAGAACAAAACTACAAAATACCAGAATCTCTGGCACACATTCAAAGCAGAGTGTAGAGCGAAGATTATAGCACTAAATGCCCAAAAGAGAAAGCAGGAAAGATCAAAATTGACACCCTAACATCACAATTATAAAAACTAGAGAACCAGGAGTAAACACATTCAAAAGCTAGCAGAAGACAAGAAATAACTGAGATCAGAGCAGAAGTAAAGGACATAGAGACCCAAAATACCTTCAAAAAATTAATAAATCCAGCAGCTTGTTTTTTGAAAAGATCAATGAAATTCATAGACTGCTAGCAAGACTATTAAAGAAGAAAAGAGAGAAGAATGAATTAGATACAATAAAAAATGATAAAGGAGATATCACCAGCGATCCCACAGAAATACAAACTATCAGCAGAGAATACAATAAAGAGCTCTACACAAATAAACTTGAAAATCTAGAAGAAATGGATAAATTCCTCAACATATATGTCCTCCCAACACTAAACCAGGAGAAAGTTGAATCTCTGAATACATCATAACAGGCTCTGAAATAATCAATAATCAATAGCTTACCAACCAAAAAAAGTAAAGGAACAGATGGATTCACAACCAAGTTCTACCAGAGGCACAAAGCGGAGCTGGTACCATTCCTTCTGAAACTATTCTAATGAATAGAAAAAGAGAGAATTCTCTCTAACTCATGAGGCCAGCATCATCCTGCTACCAAAGCCTGGCACAGAGACACAACCAAAAAACAGAATTTTAGACCAAAGTCCTTGATGAACATTGATGCAAAAATCCTCAATAAAATACTGGCAAACTGAATCCAGCAGCAATCAAAAAACTTACCCACCATGATCAAGTGGGCTTCATCCCTGGGATGCAAGGCTGGTTCAACATACACAAATCAATAAATGTAATCCAGCATATAAAGAGACCCAAACACAAAAACCACATGATTATCTCAATAGATGCTGGAAAGGCCTTTGACAAAATTCAACAATGCTTCATGCTAAAAACTCTCAATAAGTTAGGTATAGATGAGATGTATCTCAAAATAATAAGAGCTATCTCTGACAAACCCACAGCCATTATCATTCTGAATGGGCAAAAACTGGAAGCATTCTCTTTGAAAACTGGCACAAGACAGGGATGCCCTCTCTCACCACTCCCATTCAACATAGCGCTGTAAATTCTGGCCAGGGCAGTTAGGCAGGAGAAGGAAATAAAGTGTATTCAATTAAGAAAAGAGGAAGTCAAATTGTCTCTGCTTGCAGATGGCATGATGGTATATCTAGAAAACCCCATTGTCTCAGCCCAAAATCTTCTCAAGCTGATAAGCAACTTCAGCAATGTCTCAGGATACAAAATCAATGTACAAAAATCACAAGCATTCTTATACACAATAGCAGACAGACAGCCAAATCAGGAGTGAACTCCCATTCACAATTGCTTCAAAGAGAATAAAATACCTAGGAATCCAAATTAAAAGGTACATAAAGGAACTCTTCAAGGAGAACTACAAACCACTGGTCAATGAAATGAAAGAGGGTACAAACAAATGGAAGAACATTCCATGCTCATGGGTAGGAATAATCAATATCATGAACATGGCCATACTGCCCAAGATAATTTATAGATTCAATGTCATCCTGATCAAGCTACCAATGAACTTTCTTCACAGAATTTGGAAAAACTACTTTAAAGTTCATATGGAACCAAAAAAGAGTCCACAACACCAAGTCAATCCTAAGCCAAAAGAACAAAGCTGGAGGCATCATGCTACCTGAGTTCAAACTATACAACAAGGCTACAGTAACCAAAACAGCATGGTACTGGTACCAAAACAGAGATATAGACCAGTGGAACAGATCGCAGCCATCAGAAAAAATGCTGCATATCTAAAACTATCTGATCATTGATAAACCAGACAAAAACAAGCAATGGGTAAAGTATTCCCTATAAATGGTGCTGGGAAAACTGGCTAGCCATATGGAGAAAGGTGAAACTGGATCCCTTCCTTAAACCTTATAGAAAAATTAACTCAAGAAGGATTAAAGACTTAAGTGTTAGACCTAAAACCATAAAAACCCGAGAAGAAAACCTAGGCAATACCATTAAGGACCTAGCCATGAGTAAGAACTTCATGTCTAAAACACCAAAAGCAATGTCATTTAAAGCCAAAATTGACAAATGGGATCTAATTAAACTATAAGCTTCTGCGCAGCAAAAGAAACTACCGTCAGTGTGAGCAGACAACTTACAGACTGGGAAACAATTTTTGCAACCTACTCATCTGACAAAAGGGTAATATCCAGAATCTACAATGAACTCAAACAAATTAAAAAAAAAAAAAAAACCCATCACAAAGTGGATGGAGGATATGAAAAGACACTTCTCAAAAGAACACATTTATGCAGCCAAAACACTCATGAAAAAAGGCTCACAATCACTGTCCATCAGAGAATTGCAAATCAAAACCAAAATGAGATACTATCTCACATCAGTTAGAATGGCAATCATTAAAAAGTCAGGAAACAACAGGTGCTGGAGAGGATGTGGAGAAATAGGAAAAATTTTACACTGTTGGTGGGACCATAAACTAGTTCAACCCATGTGGAAGTCAGTGTGCCAGTCCCTCAGGGATCTAGAACTAGAAATACCATTTGACCCAGCCATCCTATTACTGGGTATATACCCAAAGGATTATAAATCATGCTGCTATAAATACTCTTGCGCACGTTTGTTTATAGTGGCACTATTCACAATAGCAAAGACTTGGAACCAATCTAAATGTCCAACAATGATAGACTGAATTAAGAAAATGTGTCACACATACACCATGGAATACTATGCAGCCATAAAAAATGATGAGTTGATATTCTTTGTAGGGACATGGACGTAACTGGAAACCATCATTCTCAGCATACTATGTGAAGGACAAAATACCAAACACCGCATGTTTTCACTCATAGGTGGCAATTGAACAATGAGAACACATGGACACAGTAAGGAAAGCATCACATGCCAGGGACTGTTGTGGGGTGGGGGGAGGAGGGAGGGAAATTATTAGGAGATATACCTAATGCTAAATGATGAGTTAATGGGTGCAGCACAACAACATGGCTCATGTATACATACATAACAAACCTGCACATTGTGCATATGTACCCTAAATCTTAAAGTATAATAATAATTAAAAAAAAACCTATCAGAGGTGGAACAATAGGTACTGTAACAAATTATTACAAATTTAGTGGCTTAATACAAGACAAGTGTATAATCTTACACTTCTGTAGCATAGGAGTCCAATACAGGTCTTATTTGGCTAAGATTGAAGTGTGCACCGAACTGTGCTCCTTTTGGAGGCTCTGGAGGATAATTTGTTTCCTTGTACTTTCTAGCTTCTAGGGGCCTCCTGCATTCCTTAGCTAGAACCCCTTCCTCCATTTTCTAAGCCATCAACATCACATTGCTTTTAGCGTTCTTCTGTCATTTCCCTCTGACTTTTCTCTTTTGCTTCCATCTTCTACGTTTAAGGCCGTTGTAACGGCATTGATCAAGCTGTATCATCCTGGGCAATCTTCCTATCTTAAGGTCATCTGCTGAACAACCTTAATTTCTCTTTGCCATGAGCACTCACGTGCTCACAAGTTTTAGAGATTTGGATGAGGGCATCTTAGAAGAGGTCATATTCTGTTTTGTCCCCTCAGCTGGACATTTGGAAACTATCCCAGATTCTCCTCTTGTCCTCATTTTCCCAATTTAATCTGTTATCTAATTCTGTGTAGCTACCTCATCAGGGCCTCTGGCACAAGAGTTCCTTGGAGATTCTTCAAAAGCCCCTATTTAAAGCAATGGAAAATTCAAGCAGACCATGATTACACATTCATGCCAATGCAGGTATGTCAGTCATGGCAGTTGCTTTATTTGTATTATATATTGGAATACTAAGTAATACGTGTTTTGTTGGTGAAGGGAAGTTGGAGGATGTCACAAATTTTATATAAAAAAGTTGAAATTAGGTTGGGCATGGTGGCTCATGACTCTAATCTCAGCACTTTTGGGGCTCTAATCTCAGCACTTTACAATCTCATGATTCTAATCTCAGCACTGCTGGGGTCTGCCGATCACTTGAGGCCAGGATTTCAAGACCAGCTTGGGCAATATGGCAAAACCCTGTCTCTACTAAAATTACAAAATTTACTCTGGCATGATGGTGCGTGCCCTTAATCCCAGCTACTCAGGAGGCTGAGGCAGGAGAATCTCCGGAACCTGGGAGGTGGAGTTTGCAGTGAGCCAAGATCATGCCACTGGCTGGGAATCTTTGATCTAGACCTGTGCTGTCTATTACATAGCCACTATCCACATGAGGCTATTCTTGTTTAATTAAAAATCATTTCTATAATTACAGTAGCCACAATTCTAATACTCACTGGCTTTCATATTGGACAGCACAGAGGTACAACATTTGCATCCTTGGAGAAAGTTCCACAGATTGGACAGTGCAGAATAGAAATGTGTGTCTCACCTTTTCCCAATACCCTCAAGTGTTTGCTAAGTGATTGCAGCTATTGCCTTCCCTTCCTGTGGCAACAGGGCCATTTTCTCCCAGGGTTTCCCATTCTTCCACTTCACCTGTCAGTTTTCCTTTGTCAAAATTGAATGAAAAATTACAGCCTTCTTGCTTCTTCAGCTGTTTACAGAAGGAAAACAAAATTAGCAACTCACAATAAGTATGGAATGTGTATAAAGTAAGCTCTGTCTTATCTTCTGCCCTTCTGTGTACTTGGTAACAGCAACCTCATGCAATTTTTCTTTGAGTTCCCTTCTGTCTGTCCTCCTGCTGAGTTAGCACCATGCTGCTCACACATTTTTGGCTTTTCTTATAGGGATAAGTGAGGGGATGCATGTTATCTCCCTTATGCACACACTGACACACCCACACTAAACCACACACACACAGTCACACACACATTTGCCCACCCTTTTTCGGTGCTGTTGCTGCTTCAATGTTTGCACTGAAGAAAGTAACAACCACTTCTTTTGGCTCTAAAATTTAGCCCAGCAATAATTCATGATATCATTGTTTACTTTATTCAATTTTCTACTGCCCATCCTTTCTCCCATCACATTCTCTGGAGAATTATTGCCAGTTCCTGTAGTTTTTCATGGCTTTTGTATCATTCCTTTGTTACCCGATTTTTCTATCTCATCTGTTTTCATCTCTTTTCTAAAGCAGGAGCTGAGGTTTTCTTTGGAAGACCAGATAGTGAATATTGTTGGCTCTGTGGGTAACCCTGATTGCAGATACTTAACTGTGCCATTGAAGGGTGAGAGCAGCTTAGATGGTAGTGAGAATGTGGACAAGGATATAGTCCCCACATCTCAGTGTGCATTTGGCCTTTCCATGTTATTCTAGATAATATTAATTGAGCATATCATATAAGTCAAATATTGTGCTGGGAACTTTACCATGAAGTGATACAAAATTACTACATAAAGGAAAAGACCAACAGTAGATTAAAGACTCCCTCTGTTCACATTGCAATTAAGTAGCAGAAGTAGACAGAACCCAACTTCGTTCGATTGCAAATCCCTTGTGTTTAAAACACACACAGTGGGGTTACCGTTGCATATATTCATCCATGTCCCCACTCAACATTCATTCATCTGTATTTTAATTATCTGTGCTAGAAGCCATTGAATTGCTTATGGATTTTCCCCAGTTTCTCATATGTTCATTTCATTTGTGAATCTGTTGAAGTTTTTTGTTTTTTTGTTTTGTTTTGTTTTTGAGTCAGAATAGTTCAGCTTACTGCCATGTCAGGTAATTCTCTCCTGTCAGCCTCCAAAGTAGATGGGACTACAGGCACACACCAACATGTTCAGAAAGTTTTAGAATTTCTGTAAGATGTATTTTTTGTAGAGAAGTATTTCGTCTTCCATGCTGTTGCCTTGGCTGGTCTCAAATTCCCAGGCTGAAGCACGCTGCCTGCCTCAGCCCTCCTAAGTGCTGGCATTACAGGCCTGAGCCATTACACTTGTCCAAATCTGTGAAACTTCATTGTAAGGTCTCTCAGTACCTCAAAATGTCTTCCTTTATGGAATATTTCTTTCATCTCTTATAGCATACAAGACTTCTTTTCTTATAAATTGGTGTGTCAAGAGGCATATCATAGTGTCTTTTATTTGCAATGACATATATTATAGCACATATAGTTCAGGTAGAAAGAAGAAAAATAGGGCACAAAGTGCCGCATTTCTTCTCTTTTCTAAGTGACATGAGGGAGACTTGGTTTTAGCTTCCCCCAATGGATACCTAATGGACATTTCTAAGGCAAGCTAATTAATTCCTTGGTCTTCTCACCACTCTCTGTGGCCCTTAACTTACTGTCTACCTCTGTTAAATCTTCTAAGTGTCAGTGCTGGCACTAACTGCTCCAGTCCAAGTGAAGCCTAGCTTACTCCACCAGACATTCAAGGTCCCATGGGCTGATTGTGCCATACTTGCAGATCATGAGAACGTTGTCTGTGATTTTATGTTAGTGGTCTTCTAGTTTTCTTATAGAAATATATAAGATTCTACAAGAAATATCACAGTTATATCATTTGTTTATTCCAGAAGTCATTCATCTTCACTATTACCCGGGAAATGGTGACAAGCTTACTGGCATCTTCCAAGTTTAAGTTAGAAAGCAAAACAAAAGAAGAATTTTACACTTCTCATTAGTCATCTTTGAATTTCAATATTGACTGCCAAAAATATGCACTGTTTTTTACTTCATCAGTAGGCATACATTTAAGACCATGTCTAGGAGCTTCTACTTTGTAGTTGTTGGCCACCATGATAATCCAGTTTTTGAAATGGAGTTTTTGCCAGCTGGAAAGGCAGAATCCAAAGTGTATGAAGAAGCTTACATTTAATAAGAATTTTTATTATATTGTAACAATATAGTGTAATGTGATTTTAGAACTGGAAGATTGGAACAGTGGAGGTAAATGAAATCCAACACAAATAAATGAGGCTTCCTGTGGAGTTCCAGAGACTGATTGAAGCCAGTCAATGAATATCCTGGGAGTTGTTTATTCATGCTTTAATTCAGCACAGACTAGCCTGACCTCTGACTTTCCTATGATATTCAGTTCACTATGTCATCCACCCTGAATTGTTGCTGCTTGAGCACTTAAAAGCCTAGTTCACCTGTAGCAAGTTGGAGCCTTGAAATGTCATCCATGAATGTTCAGGCAGTTTTCATGAATTACATTTTTCATCAGGACCTACTGGGTTTCATCCATTGAAATTCAGACAGTTTCCATGAATCATGTTTTTGATGAGGACCTACGGGGTCCGAAAAGACCCTCAGTGACCCCTAGTGGCACTTCCTGGCTGGGTCATACATGCATGCTTTCCTCCCCAGTGACCACCTTGGTAATGCACTGGAAGCTCAAAAGCAACACAGAGATGATGCCACCTGATTTTCTTGCCAAGAATGTTTCCAGAAACCCGGCTTAGCTCGAGAACATGTTGTCATTTGGAGCAAACAGGCCCATAGATTTTTGTCATGAGAAGAGCCAAGTCCTTTCCAATTTATGTTTCTAATACATTTCTGGAACATTTGTACTGTTTCCCTCAAGCACCCAAGACAGCTTTAATGGCTTTTGAGGAATTCATATAGTAAGTTGCTTGTAATGTATAATGTTTAATTGTGTGATACTTTTCAACTATTCTGGACTTGTCACCAAAATATGTTAGACAGGATTATGTGGCAGGTGTTGTTGTGACATTATTTTCTCATATTATGAGAACAATACTCATTAAAAATTGTTTTGAGTACTTGTAGCAGTATTACTTCCTGGGATGCAGCTACTTGTGTATAGTTTCTGTGCACTCCACTGGTCCCGTGGTGGACAAAGGAGCACACATAAAAATAATTTATTGCATACATTGACTTTAATTCTTTCTCCTGCTACCATTCACCTTGTTAAGGCACTTTCACATTTTGTTCCTAAGCTTTCAGGATTGATCATCATTTTAAAAGAAACTACTGCTTGACTAGACACAAAAACATCCATTTATCTAAAGATTCACTTAGGTTTTTCATGACAACATGAGTGAAGTAAAGAATGCTTTAGACGTCAGAGACATTTTGGGACAATGGGCCACCCACCTCCAGCCCAGTATCAAGAACAGCTTCTTCAACAAGGAGGCTGTCTCTGTTTTCTGTGGCTGTTGTAACAAAGTACCAAAAATTTAGTGGCTTAGGACAGAAGAAATGTATGGCCTCATTTCTGAGAGCCACTGTCTACAATCACAGTGTCAGTGGTGCCATGCTTCCTATGCAGGTCTTAAGGTAAGAACCTTTTTGGTTAATCTCCCAGCTTCTGGAAGTTCCCTGGCTTGCATCAGTGTAATTCCAGTCTCCCTGTGTCATTTTTCTCCCTGTGTGTATCTCCAAAAGTTTCTTTTTTCTAAATACTCATGTCATTTTGTTAGGGGCCCACCCTACTGTAAAATGAGATCATTTGAAATAACCATGTCTACGTGTAACCTCTCCTTCCAAATGAAGACACATTCTGTGGTACTGTTCACTTGGGACGTCAACAAAGGAATTTTGGAGAGAATAAACTTCAACCCATAACTGAGGTGTCACTTTAAAACTATAGTTTGAAAGAAAGAATTAGATATAATGAGAAAACAGACCTCTTGTATGTCCCTTGAAAATAATTAAAAAAGCAAAGTCACACTTTCCTTTATCTGCACAAGAAAACCATCCATAGAATTTACAGTACTAAATGTTTACATTCTTTATTCCTTGTGGGTAAGTTAATCTGTTGTTGCTCACACAGTCATTTATGAGTATCATCATCTGCACCAGTTCATAGATCATGCTGCTCTTGACCTCATAGATGAGAACATGTGGCTTTTGATCAACATGTTTTGAAAAGTGGGGGCAACTCCAGCAAGTGGTTTGTGTCAGCATTCATTACTTCAGGACATAACTTTACTTTTTAGTAAAGTTAATTAACTAATGTTTGGGTTCACAAACCAAAAGATGATGGAAGACAGACGCCAGGCTCTGAGATTGTACACTTCATAATTTGTATGAATTTAAAAGTTTCCATTCATGGGACTACTTTTGTTTTGTTAAGGGAGAAAATATTTTGTTGGACAGCTAATTTTAAAACTAAGTCTCACATCGACCAAAACGTTTATCTGAATAATATCAAGGGTGATGCTACTTTATTTTGTAGTTATTTTTTCACTTACAATGCTTATGTTCACTTTCTGGTAAAAGTAAGCTAATTTTAAACCCAGTTAATGTATTCAAATCTTCCATCACAAATACATGGTCTTTGACTAATTTGAGGAATATTGTATCAATGAACTGGTTGCTTTTTTAAATTATTATTTCTAAGAAAACCATTCCCTTAAATATGTCACATATGAGAATTATTATTCTTCATGGCATAAGGCAAGAAGATGGAATAAATCACTTCTTTACTGATGTTTATGATTTACATATGAAAGTAAGGCATGTTCTATAATTTTAAAAATCTGATGATAGAGAAAAAAATTTGATCTTTGTCAGGAAACTGGCCTTTTGAAGTAACTCCCTTAGGCTGCACATCTTACCTTTCAGACCGCCTTTTCTCATCATGCAAGGAGGCAGCCTATATAATAGAAAAGTAAATAAAAATGTAATCTGAAATGTTTCCATCTACTTTCCATCTACTTTCAAATAAGTTGCTGTGCTACTAATAGAGATCATGACCTGGCAGGAATTGAGTTTTCTGTGATCAAATAGTCATTCAAGAAGAATGTTGCCAGTTGTTTATTTGGTTTGGTTTTTTATTTGTGATTTTATTGTTGTTCCTATGAAGTCTCACTCTGTTGTCCAGACTGGAGTTCAGTGGCATGATCCTGGCTCACTGCAACATTTTCTTCCAGGGTTCAAGTGACTCTCCTGCCTCAGTCCCTGGAGTACCTCGGACTACAGGACCCAATGCCATGTGTGATGTGTTTTTGTATTTTTAGTAGAGATGGGGTTTCACTGTTTTCATGTTAGCCAGACTGGACTCAAACTCCTGACCTTAGGTGATTTACCTGCCTCTGCTTTCCAAAGCCCTCAGATTACAGCCATGAGCTGCAGCGACTGTCCAAGGTACTTGATTTTCATGTAACAATCCAAAAATAAATTTCAGAGTGAAGATATGTTAGACAGATTTAAAACTAACATATTCTGCAGTTGGAAATGATATGTGATAGGACACACATTCACATTAATTCTTTTATACATTTAGAGATATTATAAAAATGTATATGCAGTGTACACAGGAGTACTCAAGAAGCCAAGAAAACACATGTGTGGTGCTTAGTGTTGCATATATGCTTCTGCCAGTGGCTAGGAATAGTGGTCCTGCTGATTATTTCCTTTCCCTCGGAGAGTAAACCGTTGATAATTATATTTGGAAAAAGTTGTCAGTCAGTTTTTAGGAGAGTTGTCAGAGAAAATCCAGGATTACATTAACATTTGTACTCATCCTTTTAGATGCATCAAAGGTCTCTGTTGAAGCAATAAAAAAATTGAACAGACCATGGATACGCACTCATATCAATGTAGTACTTTGGTCATGGCAGTGCTTTATTTGTATTATATATTGGAATTCATATTAATGCTTGTTTTGTGGGTGAAGGCAAAGTGGAGGAAGTCACAGAACTTTTATAAAAAGTTTGGAATTGCCCTGGGCATGGTGGCTCATGCCTCTAATCTCAGTATTTTGGGAGGCAGAGATGATATACCACAGGAGGCTGGGAATCATCTTTTTGTTCCTATGACAAGATCTTACTGTAAAATATGTAATGTTCATTGAAAACCAGGTTATACAACCTGTTCTAATGCTAAGCACTTGAACAATTTTGTTCCATTCTGAATTAACTTTAAGCAAGTAATTCTAAGGTTTTGTCTTGTGTCCTTGTGTGAAATAGCTACCATCATTTTTACCCCACTTATTTGATTCTTACAATAAAGATATTTGTTCAAGATTGTGGTAGTTTAATATTCATTTTTAAAGTGCTGCCAACCACAGCTGTTTTTGTCCTATTTCCCCTATCGGTAGTGTCCAAACTTATATGATGTCTTAACCTGTTAGGTAGCACTCATATTAAGACAAACTAAATCCAAGAGCTATTGGTGTAGAAAAAGTAAAACTCATCTAGAAATCTGGAAGTAATTTCAGCAAGCACATATTTTTTAATATGGTTGTTCCTGCCCTCAATGAGCATAAAATCCTGAGGATTATGATGAAATCCAACCAAGAGCAGCAGAGTGAGTGACAGCAGGAAGACATGGCCGAGGTGCATGACAGTGGCACTCTGAATATAACCTTTCCTCCAGGCTAATGAAAGTGAGGTGGAACTAGTAATCCACATCCTGGGTGTATATTAGTAAAGTTAAGTGACAAATTTTATGTGCGGCCAATTCTTTGAAGGAGCTGGAAGGAAAGTGGAGCATTAAGTGGGACCTCATATGTTGGCTGCAGAGAAAAGTATCACAGGTGTGAATCTGTGAAGAAGAGCACTGGTGCACATGGGTAGAAATATGAGCTGATAGATAGGAGCTGATCATGAGGAAAAATAAGCTGGCAAAGCTTGGATCTACTAGGCAATGTCCCTTGAAGGCTCTTTAACATGAGGAAAGAATGAAGTCAGTCTTAAAATCAGGCTCCCCTTAGCACATGTACGTTAGGACTAAGCTTGTTTTCTTCTTAGTGCTCCAAAAGTGATCCAGAAGAAATGTGCATATGGAGTTTCATTCTTTTGTCATAGCCAAAATTTCCTAGGATACTTCCTTTGGCATGGACAGAGATACTGTTGATCTCTGTTTTCCCCATGCTGTACTTGTGATCTTTAACTTTTCAGTCACTTCAACACTTCCTGGTTGTTGGTCCAGAGTTCTAGAAAGCACTGACTGTCCAGACACCACCTTTCACTGGGTACCACACTGGGGCATTTCTCTACTTATCAATTTACTACTCGGTATGACATGTTTATTGCAATAAAAGTTACATGGTGGTGTCTTCATATAAAAGTGAAAACTTAGGTTTATACAGAAACCTAAATAACTTTGTTCTAAGATAAGAAACAGTGGGAATGTTTTATCTTCAACTAGGAAACTTTCCCCAAAGATGAAAGTTAACAAAAATATTTATTTAATTGGAATGCAATTGTTATTTTGTATCCTCTACTCAGAACACTGTAATTATTACTTATGTTATTAAATGCACATGTGTCTATTCTTCAAGTTCTGTAGTTAGCCTTTTTCCATAAACTGAACTCTCTGTATGGAAAAGCTTTCCATTCTTAGCTTGCATCTAGCTGGATATATGACAGACTGTATGGAGCAACTTCTGTATCACTGGGAACCACACTTTGTTCACACTGTGGAGCATCATTTATGGTTCTTCTGTCCAGGGTAGCTCTGCAGATGCTTCTGACTGCTCCTGCTCCCACACTCACCACCTGCTTTGTTCTGCCACCATTTTCTATTGTATTTTTTATCAAATGTTTCCAGATGGCAATATTGGGTGGGGCCAGGAAGAGAAATGTTTTGATGTAAGTTTTCAAAACTCCACTCCCTATATGACAGCCACCTCCCCTCATCCATCATGTCCTTTGATACCTCCATCACTCCCCAGTGGCAGGTCTCATCCACATTCAGTCCAAGCTTCGGTTGCTTCCATAGAATCAGATAGTTACCGACTGCAGAGAATGTGAACATCCACAAGAGGCCACAATTTGCTTTATCAAGTCTGATCATTGTGGCAAGGATTTTTTTTGAAACAAACACAAAAATCCTAGAAAGCAAATCACTAAACAATGTTCAGTAATAGAGGAGACACTAAGTAAATACGTGGCATAATAAAGATGGCTTGATTTACCCTCTGCCAAAGTACAATCCTTCTTAGTATTTCCTCTGAGAGTGATAAGGTTACCTTCTGTCTTGTGTGAAAAAGAAATGGTTTAACTTCAACTAGTAGACTTTCCACAAAGGTGAAGAAAGTAACACAAATATTAACTATCCCATTAGTGGAATTGTAATTTTGTATCCTCTACACACACATTATATTTCTTAAATCAGTCATCAAATGCTGATTTGTCTTTTCTCCAAGTTCAGGAGTTAGCCTTTTCCTTAAAGCTGAACTCTGGGTATGGAAAGGCTTTTTATTCATGGAGAGCTTCAATTTAGCAGGACGTGGGACAGAGTATGAAGCAACTCTTGTGCCACTGTTGGCCCTCCCTCCTCCTGGGGCTCTGAAACATCATATATGATGGTAGAAGCTCATGAATGGCATACAAATGATGGAGTAATTGCTAGTGAGTATAATTCTAATGCTATGTAGAATGAAAATAAAAAAGGTTAAGTCATTTTGAAAAGAATAAAGAAGTAAATTAAATAAGAATGCTTTACAAATGCAGTAGATGCTAATCTTTGATATCTAACATTATTGTTTTAGGAAATCATTTTGTTTCACCAAGAATACAATACTAATTGCCTAAAAATCATGTACATATAAAGAGTAGTATCTGATTTTCCCAGGAAAAAAATCCAAGTCTGAATTCTATAGTAGTCGTTTCTTATTTTAATTATAATTAAAGTCTTTATTAGCTCTCTAATTTACATATGAAAATCAAAGAAACATTTTCAGAAACCATTACAGTTTATAAACGTAAAGTGCCATTATTGAGCAAATATATTACTCTATGAGTGGATTTGTCCCATCTCCCATCAACTAATGACATAGCTATATAAACTTGTTGAATTTTATTGGTAAGTAATACACTGTTACAAACACTAATTCTCTTCTCCATGTCCATGTTGATTTTGTGTATACATGTGAGTGGTTAGAATGTGTCTGCCTAATCTCTAACACTCAACAGAAAGATGAGCTAGAGGTCACATTTATATGAATGATTGACTCAGACAATTAGCAGATCATTTTAAGTAACTTGTTAAAATCACAAATATTTTACTATCTAAAATTAAGTTCTATGGTCACACATTTCTGTAATGAATGTGTTATTTGTATTATTAATATATACCTTCAGGAGAAAATAAATTTTACCATTTACTCTTCCTGCTCTGACGACCTCTGTACTTTCTTTTTCTCAGCCTAGCCTGACTACATCTGAGATGCTGGTATAATTTTAGTAGAGTAGGAGCATATATTATACAAACGTAAACACAATACTTACTTTTAAAGTAAAAGTATCAAACTTAAGAATTCACAAAAACTTTGTTTTGCACAATTTAACTTCAGATTTTAGTTGCTCATACCAACGCATGGTCAGTTTATGATATAACCTAAGTTTAATTTTAATTGCCAAGGTTCAGTATGGTTCAGTATATATTTGTACATCTTAAGGCATTTAGGTAGTGTGTTTTAGGTTTTAGGAATTCTTGCATTTGAGAAAACTGAGTCAACACATTTGCATCGCTTTGTGTACCATTACCTGTAAGGTTCCCGAAAGTACTCAAGAATCAAACTTGCTAATGTCTCTATGAAGAGAAATGGATATTCTCTTTAAGGGTGAAGGATACATGAATGCAGACCGAAATAGCTTCCCTCAATTAAGTCTTTATTGCATCAGAAATTGAGTTACATACCAATCTTATTTTAAAAAGTATTGCTTAATTGATCTTTTTCAATTTCAGATAAAGTATTTTGAATCTGTCTTAATTATGATTTTGAAAATACAGTACTGAATAAACAGCTCAGGTAAGATACAAAGCATCATAATAAAAAATACAATACAAAGTGATCTGCCTATTATAGGGTGTATGTGACTTAGATTTGGAGAGTAAAAAGCATCTTGCTGTTGAAAAGGGTTGCTTTGTTAAGTTGATTTTTTTTTTAAGTATACAGTGGGTCCAGACTTAGTATTGACATAACTTGGCTTTTTAGTAATTATGTGAGATATTCCATGTGACTTGATAAACCATCAGAGGATAACAAAGGGCATATATTAGTAACATCTCACTGTCTATAGCATAGAAAATTTCACAATAGACCACAGTAAGGAAGTATTCAAAATTATCTGTAGAAAAAAATTGTAGGTGCGCTATAGTAGAAAAGCTGGCAATGTAGAATATATGTGTGGACAGATTTATGAGCTCTTAATGAGTTAGAATAGGCAGTTGTTAGCAATTGGATATTTGAGAAAGTGGGGTAGGAAAGAGATCTTAACACCTATGTCCTGGTTGTGATTTGATAAGCTGAGAGAATGCAATTTACTGATAGAAAAAAAGGGAACCTGTTTGAGCAGGTTGCACTTTAGAAACATATGGGACACCAAATAAAAAATTGTAATGGGGAGTTGGATACATATGTCCAGAATTTGGAATCATCTAAAAGCATACATGTGTTACTACAGAAGTAACAATGAAAAACAGTCATAGAAAGTAATGTCCTAGAATGGAAACTTTTTTGGAAAAGTTAATGTTGTCATGACAGACAACATTAAGTTATCCAAAAGCAGTCTGTAGCATCTAAGTAGTTAGACTATCGGTATGTAAGAAAAAGAGCTTTATTTCTTTTTTATTTTTTATTACTATTATTTGTGTGTGTGTGTGCATGTGTGTGTAAGAGGAATTCTCGCTGTCTCACCCAGACAGGAGTGCAGGAGTGGAATCTCAGCTCACTGAAACCTCTGCCTCCTGGGGTCAAGCAATTCTCTGCATCAGCCTCCTGAGTAGCTGGGATTACAAGTGCTTACCACCATGTCTGGCTAATTTTTGGTTTTTAGAAGAGATGGGGTTTCACAATCGTGGCCAGACTGGTTTCGAGAAAAATTATAATTTTAAAGAACTATGTTTGTGCTAAACACAAATCTTTAGCATTCTTCTAGAGTTCTTAGTTGTGTCATCTGCAGTAAAATAAGCCTAAGAATTGCACCAGAATTAGTTGCCCAACTAATTAGTTGCCCAAGGAGATTCAAAGTTTTATTGTTATAGGTTTCTAGAAACAATCAGACTATATATCTGGAAATTCTATACACACATGCCCACACACAAACACACAATTTTCACTCAATAGACATTATAATAAGCACACTGAAAATCTGATAATAAAATTATTAAAAAGCTGTAGAACACAATAATTAAAGGCAAAAGATAATTTTAAATTTAAAACAACTGAAATATTAGATTTTAACAATTAAAATTTTCTAATTGTTCTTTGGTCCACCATCATAGATTTCAAGAAGATAATTAATGTTGCACGAACGACATTGAGTTCCCTATCAATGAAATTTAATTTATACCATTTTAAAAATTGTTTGTATTCATATATTGTTTATTATGTAACTTCTTCTATTTGCTCTAAAGTAAGGCTAGATCACATCTTAGCCTCATCTCATCCAAGGGGGTGTTTACAGTAAAGGTATACATGTTGACATAATGTGGAATATAGTTGATGTGGATTAATGTGGGTTTCATGTATAAATTTATTATTCTCTTTATTAAGATAGGCTTGAAATGTTTTGTCTAATGAACATTTAGTCTATTCAATAGGCAGTGTTCAACAGATATATATCAGCATCTGCTGAGTACCAACACTGTTCAAGGCAGCAGATAACAATATAGGCAAAGATAATATTAATCCAAATTTCACATGAAAACTTTTGATACTATTAATAATGTGGCAAATGACATGATTTTCACTTTATTATAATTTTTAAGAGAATAAGAATATGAAATGTGTATTGTTTAAGTGTTACAAGAAGCCTTTCCATGTTATTCTTTACCTGAAATTAGATTATAAAAATTACCTTTTTCAAAAGAAATATATATTATAAATGTTCCTATGGCAAAAAGAAAAAAAAACCTGGCCTCTGACTTGGAATATAATATCATTTTATTAAATAAGATACATAGTAGAGAGAAAAAACTATTTTATTTATCTGTCATGGTAATGACAAAAAAGACAGAGGTCTTTTTTTTGTGATTTTTAATATTGACTCCTAAGAACAGTAAACAGTTGGCAGTGTAAATATGTTGCAATTTAGCCAGCTGTGAAAGAAAATGACTGATCATTAGTAAATCAGGCAATTTTTATTGTTGCCATTGAAAATTGTTGTACTCATCGTGTGTGTTCTTTTACTGTCAGAAATGAAATCAATTTTGTACTGCCAATTAATATCACTGTTTTATTATCATGGGATTCTAGCTTTACATTCTAAAATGTGGTCTCTGAGAAATGAGTAAAAACCAAGTAAGTTTTGTTTTTTCTTTAAAAAGGAAGTCATAAAATGCTACTCACATTTAGTAAAAATAATGAGGTGAGTGGGACATGGTGGTGCATTTGTCTAATCCCAAGTAGTTGGAAGGCTGAGGCAGGAGTGTTCCTTGAACCCTGGAGTATGAGGCCTCATTGAGCTATGAGCTATCATCTTGTCCCTGTAGTCCAGCCTGGGCCATGGAGCATAATCTTAAGTATAGGATAAAAAATAGAACTGTGAAAAGTAATATAGCATTACAGTTTTTAATTCGCTTGTAGTAATGCATGGATAGTATATTTAACCAAAATATTTTTAATTGGTCGTACACCAAGAGGTCAGATATTTGGGTCAGATTGCTAACTAGCTCCTCAACTGGCTAAATCTGTAACAATTGGTGAAGTATTTGTTCTAACTGTAATTGATATTTTATTTGTTAAATGGATTTACTAATGTTACCCGCTTAGGAAACGAACTGATATTGATTAGATTACCTCAAAAACTTGTTCTGAATGACACATATTAGGCAGTAAAATATTAGCTACTACTACATATTATAAATTATTTTCTTCTGCTTATTTTTAAAGCTCATAGTGCACATGATAAAATTCCAGAAGACTGAGAATGGCTGTTATATACAATAGAACACTGTAAGAGTCACTATCAAAAATGAGTATATCAGTGCATAAAATGTATGGTAGGTTTATTTAGTAGTCATTTCATTGTTTATCATAGTGTTTTTTCTTACAATTTTGTAGAAGCCTCTGTCAGAATTAAGAACTGTTTTAGAAAAGAATAATCATGGATGATTGAAATTAACATTTTAAGCTCATACTGAAAATTATTCTGAATTCTATTACATTTATATTTGTATTTTCTTTCGAAGGCTAATGGAAGTCTTAAAAAGAAAATGGATACTTCCCTGCCAGGGGAGACACCATGATCACGAAGGTGGCTTTCCCAAGGCAAGGCGGATCTATTGCACTCTAGATGGGCTGACCCATGAAATTTCCCCAAATGTGGGAAACTCAACTGCATAATTTGTGGAAGTGAAGGATTGTGTTTGTGCTTTCACATGGGAAAAAAAAAGAAAGAAAATTGAGTCATTTAGTGTATGTAGAAAATTGAAAGGGAACCATATACTGGAAAGAATTAAATATGCCTACAAAAATTGTTGTCCTCCAGTAAAAAACAATAAAACATCAAATTGTTATTTATTAGAAAAATCAAATAGTGCTAGGATGACACTTGCAAATGCTTGAGAACTTTGTCTAGATGAGGTGGCTGGGGGAAGACCCCAAAGTTCAGCAACTATATCTGGGAGAAAGAGAAGTAATTTTTAAATGTGTAAGCCAATGTTTATGTATTAATATTGCCCTTAAAAATATTTATTTTGTGAAATGATTAGCAATGGTTTGTTTGTTCTTAAAAAGTAATTTCCTTTTGGAAGCAGCTTGTGTGAAATGGGCTAAAAATTATGTAGCTAAAATAATTCAGAATTTTTCCCTAAATTATAAATCATTTGCAGGAATTGTAAAGATGTTATAGCTGTCAGCTTTCTTGCATTTCTTAAAAGTTTATTCTAAAGAAGAAAATAAAATATAAGTTATAAAGTTACTTTTATAATCAAATTGTCAATCTTTTTAAATATTTAGAATTTGGAGCCAGTTGACCATGATGTTTTAGATGGGCATAAGACCTCTCCAACAGAAGATGCTCCATTATATCCTCATTCAACAGGCTCTTTGTATCAGCAGGTTAAATAATAATAATAATAATTTTCTTTTTCAAAACTCATTTTGATGATTTACTTATATGGTCTTCAATTATTATTTTATTACATATTTTGTAACTTATCAGCTGTGACTGCAAATTAAAAAAAAATTTCTAGGACAGCTATGGCAAGATGATCAGAGGAAGAATAGTTTAAGTGGGATCATGTTTTATTTTACCCTTGTGATACTTTCTTTGTAATTAGGTACTACCTTGTCCTAGTTCATAAAAATGTGTGATATTTCAATAAGAGCATAATTTATTTAGTCTTTCTCAAAATCCAGTGGCAGTAAAACTTAACGATTTTACCAGCTTTAATATGAAATTTACTGTAAAGAACAAATACTGACCAAAAATATAAATAAAATCCATTCATGAGCACTTCTAAGTTAAAAAAAATATTTGTGTTAAAATATTCTGGGAAGATTAGCCACAATGTGAGTAATGCAGTTTTCTTTTCTCTTTTCTCTTTTCTTCCCTCTTTTCTCTTTTCTCCCCTTCCATTCTCTTTCCATTTCTTTTCCTTCCTACATTCCTTCCTTCCTTTCTTTATTTCTTTCCTTTCTTTCTCCCTTTCTTCTTTTCTTTCATTTGTTCTTTTGATAGTTTCACTCTTGTTGCCTAGGCTGAAGTGCAATGTTTGTGATCTTGGCTCACTACAACTTCCACCCCCCGAGTTCAAGCGATTCTCCTGTTTCATCCTCCGAAGTAGCTGAGATTACAGGCATGCATCTGGCTAATTTTGTATTTTTGGTAGAGACAGTGTTTCACTGTGTTAGGGTGTTCTGGATCTCCTGAGTTCACAATCCACCCACCTCCGCCTCGGTCTCTCAAAGTCCTGGGATTACAGGTGGTGAGTCATTGCACCCGGCCAGGTTAATCATTTAAAGCTTGTCTTGTGCTGTAACATTTAGCATGACTTCCCATCAAGTTCATGTAGCCAAGGGATGGAATTACCTAAATTACAACAGTTGCCTAGAATAACAGCTGTATTGCTCAGAAACCTTATTTTTTATCACCAGAAAAAACATAAAATGGTGAAAAATGTCAAAAACAAGAAGATTTTAATTCTACACGTTCTTCACATTTAATGTTTGATAGTTTAATTTCTTGTTGAGATAAAGAATATGGATAGATTTTAATAGAAATTCTAAAATCTTAAAAACCAATATGCACAATTTTCATATGTCACAATATGTGAAGCATAGTAGATTATATATTTGTGCTTGGAGCACTTTTGTGGTAGAATTTATTAAGTGATGCCTCTAAAATTTGGTTTCATCTTATCCCAGTGAAGTGCATATTATCAGAATCCACAGTACGTTGAAGCACCATTGTGCCAAGATTTCTGACTGCTTTGCTAGCCAGTCAAAATTTTCCTTGAAAGCAGTAAGTCTCCTAGTTTATTTCTATATTATTTTAAAGCTTTTGTTGTTAGATATAGGGTTTACTGAAGATATAATCGCCTTCTGATTTTAAATAATTCATATAATTTTTTATTTGATGTGATATCTCAACATCCATTGTTGGAAACAATAGGATATGAAGTGTGTTGTGTAGCTTGAGGAACAGCAATTTGTTTGTTCAAATTGGTTAGAATATACTATGTTTTTATCTTTTTATAGTAGATAAGCAGTAGCATCAACCACTATGAATGCAAAATGCAGTCTACCTTAGTCAAGACTTATAAATACACCATTAGGGCTACTGATATTGGTACATTGTAATCCAACTATGTTATGGCCCTTCCTAATTGGCCTATTGTTATTTGCAGTCTATGTTTCTCTTCTGGCCTAGACTTAGATTTTGGAATTTCTGTTCCTTAGAGAGTGTAAGAGAAATATGTGTAGATTAATCTTATCTCTGTATTACTGCTGCATCTCTATAAGTTTGCTACCTCAAGTGAATGCATCATGTTTTCCTGGTTCTAATCACCTCCCAATCATCCTGGAGAGGATTCTTCAAATGGAAATCAACATGTCCTTCTTTAATGCACCCCTGAAATTATTACTGACATATTTGTGTAAACAGCTTTCCACATCTAAACTTCTAGTTATTTTGAAATCTATAACAAATTATTCATACCTATATTCTCCCTCCTATACAATCAAACTTTAGAACCTATTCCTTCTAACTGTATTTTTTACCCATCAACTAACTCACTTATTTGTTTGCTCAATATCTTTCACAGTCTATAATAATCTGTCATTCTATTTTCTACCTCCGTGAGATCATCTTTGTTATTTCTCACATATAAATAAAAAGATGAAATCTTTGTCTTTATATTTCCTGGCTAATTTCACTTAACATAATGTCCTTTATATGAAGCCTTTTTCTGAGTAATGTTTAGTCAATTTATTGAGGTTTTTATGAAACTGAAATAATCACTTTCATAAAATTTACCTTAACTGTTACCAAAATTCCTTGGGTACATAGGACTGTAGTTTGGAAACAGCTAAATGAACAAAGATGTCTTGAGGCTGTCTTAAGACATTAATATTGTACTCTTTTCTGTCTCTTATCTTACTTAGCTTTGGTTTGTCTTCAAATTAATAAAACTATTCTAGTAAATTATCTTGGGTACCAACATTAAAGACCAAAAGAAATCAGTAATGCACTAATTTAACTTTATAAATACAAGGAAAGATGTTACAACAAATACCAAATGTTACTGAATAAAGTGATATACTGTTTAGGCTCCTAATTTTCAAAGCACTTAATTTATTTATTAATTTTTATGATTATTGCTTATTTCAAACATGGACTATTATAACTGAGTTCACAGAAAAGTTATTATAAAAGAGTAATAAAATAATAATATACACTAGATGTAATACAGTAAAGTTTGGTCAAGTAGGCATTAGTAAAGACAAGTGAGTCCTCTGCCATGAGTAACTTTGGGGGAATAAGTACAGATTGGGTAGTAAGTTACATAGTCTTTCTAGGATTCAGAATTTTCTTTTGAGAATAATGCATTTTCCAAATTACATAAGATTATTTACATGATTAAATCAGAATTATTAACACTCAATAAATATGCCTATTAACCATAGTTGTGGAAGGAAGGGGAGCATAGACAGAAGCTCCAAAACTCAAAAGATGTTTGTAGCCATAAATCAAAATACTGTTTGTTTACAAGTATCTAAGAAATTTCTGTAAGCTTTTAATTGTGTCTTAGGTTTGTGACAAAGAAAGAAACAATACCTATGTCCTGCCTTGGAGAAGCTGATTGCATAGAAAAAGAAACAAGGCAGATATATGTTCCACAGAATGTTGCCAAGACAACATAAAGCAAAAGCAACCAAGTACAAAGGTGAGATATCTAATTTGCAATTTTATTTTCTGTCTGTTTCATTTGCTTCTTGCTGGTATGATTAACCATCACTATATGTGTTAAATTCAACACCCTAGGAGTCATAAGGGCTATAGTACTGGAACTTACATTACAATTTTTCTTCCCATAGTGGCTGTTAAGGAAGTATTAGTGAACATCCCATATGAAGACTCTACTAAAAGTAAAGCTACCACGACTACGATGCTTGGATAATATAATTTACTGGATCTAGCAAAGAGAAAGAAAGTGTGTGTTTTGTAATCCTATATATGATAAGTGCTGAGAAACTAGTAGCCAAAAGACAAACTATTTCTGCCCACTGAAAGGAAAAAGAGAATAAATTGTAGAACCATTTACTACAGTTATAATATTCCATTTTTTAAATTTAGTTTCTATCAATATCTGTACAGAAAAGTAAAAAAAATATATAACAATAATAAAGATCTTGAGTATAAACATTACCAAAATTTAGGTATCCCATATTCTCTTATTTGGAGATGTATCCTAAATAGGTGACCTACCACTATGATCTAACTCTTTTACCGCTTTATATTCAAATGAATACCTTTCATAGGCAGTTTGATGATAATCCTTAACTAATATTTTTTACAAGTTCACATGACATAATTTGAAGAAGAAATTTGTTTCTTTAGCAGAAAAAGCTCTCATTTGAGAAAAATATAGAGAGAATTTTAGAAAAAGCACAGCTTATGAAAGAGATAACATAAATATGTCAGTCATAGTATCTCAGAGATTTTAGCCATATTATGAAGAAGATCTTCCTGCATAATTCTTTTAAAGTACAGTAATTTCTGAGAGAAAAACAGTAGCTGCTATCAGAATCTTCAAAGTAATAAAAATTAATAATTAGAATTTACCTAACCGTTCTGCTTCTCATCTTTGAAAAAATCATTGTCTATATTTTGACCTATGCATTCAATTGCAAGAATACTGTTTCTGGTGGAAACTATATATACACATAAATTATATATATATAATATATAGTTTATACTATATATAATATAGTATATAATATATAATATATAATTATATAATATATTATATAATTATATAATATATAATTATATAATATATTATATAATATATAATATATAATTAATACTATATATAGATTTATATAAAATATATGGATTTACATAATAATATATTATATAATATATAATTATATATTATAAAATATATTATATATAATGTATATATAATATATATAATATAGTATATGTGGCTGTTGGATCACAGAATTCATGTGACAAGTAGCACCAGTATTTTTGAGTCCCACAAGTTTTTCTGGTGGGTGAGATCTAACAGAGAGCAGATATTCCCACTCAAAAAGTGCTGACAACCTGAGATAAGAAGAAAAAATAATGCTTGTAGTATGAAAATGATTCTGTCCACTTTTCTTTTCATCAAGTGACAAATTAATATTAACAACAACTCATTTATCAATACAGCCATCTTTGAATGAATATTTTAAATTTTGATATTAACAGCAAATCCAGTGACTATTCAGATTTTTAACTACAGATCCCTTATGTCCATATTTTAATGACATTATATCTGTTTGGTTTTTTTAAAAAATTTGTTTGTTTACAAAAATTTTTTGATTATATACATTAACTATGTCAATGCAACTGTAAATAAATTAACAAAAAAATGTGTTTTTATAAAGGAAACTCTTCTTTCTACATAGATCCCACCAGACAAATAAAGCTCTACCCTTTTAAGTAGTGAGTTTAGCTAGAAAATTCTGCAATGTGTTAGAAAATACACTCACACAGATAAAAACATAAACAAATATAACTTCACATTTTCCAATTAAAGATCAGTACAGAATGTGTTGTTAATTGTATTCTTAAACCTCAGTTTTCTCTTGAAATGAACTAAATTTTGTTATCATTTGTTAATTTACTTATATGATTTCACACCCTGAGTTTCTGTTCTGTGTAAGATTTGAACATTACTACTTATTTTGTTGGACAGAGGTGGATATTTAGAAGTAATACAATGCACTCAAAATTTCTCTTCTCACATTATGATTTTTAAAGCCATACCTCTCTTAGAATTTAAATAAAGTAACATTAAGCAACTTCAAGGCTTGGTTTATTAAAATATTTATCATGAATACATTTTAAATATAAATATTTTGTGCCATTAAATTTGGCTTCTTTTTACACTAAGGTTTCAGTATTTTTTAACATATGATTCAATAAAACTCAGTTTAGTTACCAACACCAAGTATAGGGGAACACTTAAGAAATACATATATTTTTAATTTAATATTGTCTGACATAAATGATTTTAAATATATACCTGGTAGCTAATAAAATGTTAAACTAGTTGATCAAAAACAAACTTAAAAAAGAGTTAATTTTTTTCTAAATGAAAATACACTTTCAAAGTAATCTCTTATTAATGAACAAAAACAGCTTTATAATTTAAAAACTCCCTAAGTATTCCTTTGTCTATATAATATATTGCATTCAAATTCAGGAGTTTGAGGTCTGCCTAGCCAACATGGCAAAACTCAGTCTGTACTAAAAATGTCAAAAAAAAAAAAAAAAAACTGCCAGATAGGCTGGCAGGTGCATGAGGTCCCAGTTACTCAGGAGGCTGACTCAGGACAATTGCTTGAACCTGAGAGGCAGAGGTTGCAGTGAACTGAGATCCTGCCACTCCAGGTTGAGCAACAGAGAAAGACTAAATCTCACCCCACTCACATGCCAAAAATAATAAATAAATAAATAAATAAGAAAAGATCAATTTAACTGTGAATACATCAAGTATTGTTTATGCCAGTTCACCTGAGCAAGGACAAAAATCCATGTACTGATGGAACTTACATTTTCACTTTAGGGGAAAGTAGTGACAATATCTAGTGATTTTATTTTTATGTAAGAAGGATAAGGATTTTGGGTTCATTTATAAGCAAGTGAATAGCATAAGCTCAAAGGAGATTTGAGCAAACTTCTTGAAACAACAAGGAGCACAAAACCGCTGAAGTCACAGTGTATACTGAGGCTCTGAACAAGAAAGAGGATGGTAGAAGAAGATATGCAAATGCAAATAAGAGGAAAATAATATATGGTTGTTTGTTACATTATAAAGACCATGGTTTTAGCTTAGGAAAAAGGGGAGCTGGTATTGAATGTTCATAGGTAGAGTTACTTTTTAAGGTAAGGGCAACTTTCTATGTTTAAATAATAGTGATGGTATCATAACATTGGGAATATCCTGCAAATCGCTGAATGTGTACTTTAAAATGGTTAATTTTATAGTATCTGAGATATAATTTACCTAGTTGTAATAGTACTGATAGTGTAATACTTGTAATAGTGGAAGGTAGGAGATCAGTAAAGAGGCTGAGTTAATCAGATGAGAAATGTGGATAACCTGTATCTGGGTGACAGCAGGAAAAATAGGGAAAAGTGGTTAGATTCTGGACCTGTTTTAGAAGGAAAACATGCAGAATTTGAGGATTAATGGAAATGAGTAGATGAAAAGAAAAGCATCAAGAATGACCTTATAGATTTAGGCCTTTGCAACAGGATGTAATTACTATCAGATGAAATGGGATACACTTGGGGGAAGTTGTTTGGAAGGAGCATCAGAATTCAGTGTATAGCCTTGAGATCAAATTGCCTGTTAAACATGAGTATGTGCAATACAGCCATATATGATTTGGTCTTTGGTAAGAGAATGGCTGGAGATAACCATTTGGGACTCATAGTACCATTCAGAAATCCATCATACAGGAAGAGATAACTGGGAGATTGAGAACAAATTTATCAGGAATAGTTCCAGGAAGAGGGTGAATAAGAAGTAACTTATATTTGGCCAGGCCTGGTGACTTGCACCTCCAATGCTACCACTTTGGGAGCTTGAGGCAGGCAGATGGCTTGATCCTAGAAACTCAAGTCCAGGCTGCAACACATGGGAGAGACCCCATTTCTACCAAAATTAGCTAGTCTGGGTGGCCTATAGTCACAATCACCCAGGAGGCTGATGAGGAAATGCCATCTGCGCATGGGAGTTTGAGGCTGCAGTGAGTTCTTGATTGCACCACTGCACTCCAGCTTGGACAACAGAGACAGACCCTGTCTCAGTAAACAAACAAACAACAAAGACAAGAAATTAAATATATATATATATATTATATTTGGCAAAAAATTGATTATTTTAAGTATAGTATATTTGGTAGACTGTTGGGGATGAGCGCCTGACTGGTAAGGTAAGTGGAATTTTCAAGTGAGGGCATATTATCAATAGAAAAAAGTTCACCTGAAATTCAATATAACATTTTAAATTTAGCAATTAGGGTGTCACTGATGGTCTTTGAGAAAGGACTGTGATTTCATTGCTGTGGGATAAAATGTGAGACAGAATATGAACTGATGGAAAGAAAATACCTAATAGAAATTCTCTGTTGAAATTAAAAGCAGAGAAAAATGTCAGTACCAAAAGAGACAGTTTCTGTTGTGGTTCGTAAAATATGGAGTTTTTATATATGTGTGATAAGAAAATCAGGGCAGTGAAGAAGAGAATAAAAGAAATTACATGAAAGAGGAAACGATCAATCACATTGATGGGTTGGGTCCAGGAGGATGTATTTTAAAATGTGATAAAGCTTTTTGTCTTTGAATAAATACGTGCATATAGTTAAAGGTGTGATTTAGATCAGAATAATAAACGACAGCAGTTGAGGAATTTAATACTCTACAGTATAAAACTTAACAAATTGGAGGAAAGGATGTTTATGGTAAGTTATGAGAATAAAAGCAACGCAAAGAAAGTTCAGGAAATGAACATCTTATCAAATAAAAATAAAATAGATAACTTCTTGATTCTTCCCTCCCACTTTTTTAAACTACTACTTCTATTTTTCCCATTGATATATTTTAACAAATGACCAACATCTTCTGGGGAAATATTATGTTCTGTCTCTGTTAATTTGCATTATATTCTTACACATTTCATGCCTTTTTATTATATTAATAGAATTTTTAGTCAGAAAAGTTTTCTGTCTAAATTCCATTCCAATATTTACTTGATTTAAAAGTAAATCAAGTAATTTACTTTTAAAAGTACTGTTGCCTTTTATCTTCCTTTCTATTCATTTTTGTTGAATATTGCTTCCCACCGATAATGACTAATTGATCTTCACAATGTATCATTAATTTATCTGATAGTTTGTCCGGAAAGAACCTAATATGAGCTTCTTCATACCCTCCCCCAACAAAATAGAATTTACATCTTCTATAACCATGCAAAGTCTGGATTTCCTTTCTATTTAAATTGAAACTTTACTTGATTAATAATTTCATAGCATCAAGCCAAGAAACAGTATTTTAAATGCAAAATGACCAACATCTAACAATAAGTGGAACTTAAAGGGCTCACTGTTTTGTAGTCCTTTCCAAATCAGAAAAATCTGCTTGTTAGTTTTCTTAGTGTCATCACGGTTGCACTTGGCTTAGACCTTGTACGGTTTTGTTTTAGTCAATGTCAGCGGCAGACACTGGCTGCAGAGCACAAAAAGAAAACTTATGAGAAATATATCCCTTTCTTCTTACTACTTGAAGACAGGACAATCATCTTGTTGTTAAGAGGTAGTTAAGTCCTCATAGTAGTTTTATTGTCTATTTCCTTGAAACAATGTTTGCTGAAGAAATAATATGTCAAGTTATTTGACATATTGACTAAATTATGTCAAATGCTTTAATTGACTGCGTTATGTCAAATGGTGATTCAATATTTCCGAAACCAGATATATATTTTTTATTGTGATTAGTGATCCATATTTACCTTTTTACATTTTCCATGAATAGTGAATTATACTGAATCTTGTTTTCTTCTATTCGGATTTGATACGGAACTATACTGGATTCACTGAAAAGAAGAGTTTGAATTAGCAGCATGCTAAGAATGGACACCGTGTTTGAAGAGACTGATAAAGAAATTACAAGAGGAGTTTCATCTTTCGAAGAAAAAATGGTCCTTGGGCACACACACCATATGAGCTTTACTTTCAGCATTCTCTGCTCAACTGTTCGGTGCTGTGGTGAGGCACCTATGCATTGTATATATCTGAAATTAAGTGAAAAGCTATTGACAGATTCTGATATCATTTGCCATGAACTTTATTACTGTGTAAGTACTTTTGGATCAAATTACCCTAATGTTTTTCAAAAAAGACTTTAGAAGAAATAAAGCCGCGTTACTTTTTTTGGCACGTTCTTCCTTTAGGATCTACAGTGAGGTAAGTGATACAAATCTCTCTCATTCTGTTTCCAACAAGTAAATAGAATACAAATTGTTCACTAACAAGATTAAGGATTGGGTAATCATTGTTCCTCTAAGTGAAATGCATCCCTGTTTAGTTTTGTTTAGTTTTCACAATTTTGAAAATTTTCCTATTCAATTTTTATCAGTCATAATATATTGAGAGTTTTTAAAAAATGAAAATGGGATTTAGTTAGTGGTTTTTTCTGCTCCTTTTAATATTATTCTCATTCAACTTAACGGGCATTCTAAATAGTAATGAGTGATATGAATATAACCTTAAAGGAAGGAATGAGGGTAGAGTGAGAGAGAAGAGAGTATGACTCGAAAATAATCTCACAAGTTTTATTTGTCAACTCATATGTTTTAACATGTTAGTAGTAGATTTTCTACTCATCCTTAAATTCAGAGCTGTGACTTAGAATACAAAAATGGAGCTAAACAATTCATTTCCATATGACTTCTGTCTGCTACTATACTGACTTTCACGAGTACTATAAATTTTGTAAGAACTAATTTCATTCAGATCTGCATTTAGACTTCCAAGATAGTAAAATGTATAAAAAATATATACATTTTATAGAATAAGGAGTCATTGGGGTAAGTATTACCTTTCTTTAAAAGGTAAATGCAGAAGTTTATAAACACTGCAAAAATGTGCAATCTCATGATTTAATCTTCTATTCAAATAAAAAATAGTAATAGCTAGGCCGTTAGTGACACCAGCAGGGTAATAAACCCTCCTGCAAAGCCAAAGCATTAATACCAGCGATAATGCATGAAGTGATTTTGGGCCATAATCTGGAGAAAATTTAAGTTTAATTGACTGAATCTCCTGAAAGAGAAGGACTTAGGCAGAAACAACAAAAAAATGAACAATACATTAGCCAGAAATCTCAACAAATAAATAAGACACTTGAAAATATTAGAACCAATAAATCTCCATGTAGTAAAAACACACCTAGTTTTGTTGCTGTAGTTGTTGTTTAGAGACAGTGTCTGTCACCCAGGCTGGAGGGCAGTGGTGTGATCTTACCTCCCTGCAACTTCCAACTCCCAGGTTCAAGGGATTCTCCTGCCTGAGCCTCCCAAATAGCTTGGACTACAGGCTCACACCACCAAGCCCAGCTAATTTTTGTGTTTTTAGTAGAGATGGGGTTTCACTATATTGGCCTGTCTGGTCTCAAGCTCCCGACCAAGTGATCCACACACCTTGGCTTCCCAAAGTGTTGGGATTACAGGCATGTGCCATCATGCCTGGCAAAATTTTTCTTTGTTACAATGTTAATTTAAGAAATTTTATACATTTCTTAAATTTTTTGCAATAGGCTGAGCATGGTGGCTCACACCTCTAATCCCAGCACTTTTAAAGGCCAAGGCATACAGATCATCTGAGGGTGGCAGTTCAAGGCCTGCTTTGATGACATGGTGAAACCACCCCTACTACAAATACAAAAGTAGCTGGGTGTGGTGGCATGCCCCTGTAATCCCAGCTACTTAGGAGGTTGAGGCAGTAGAATCACTTGAACCTGGAAGGTAGAGGTTGCAATTCTGTGATGATGAGAAATGTTGACATATTTATATATAGTGTGTGTGTGTATATATATATATACACACCGCAAAAGACACACACACACACTACACCTGTTAGCTGTGTATATGCATTCTTTGGTAAACAGAAGATACATATTTTTAATTGGGTTATTATTTTCTTGTTCTTTTAAATCTGTTTTTATTTCCTTGTACATTTTGATTAACCCCTTTTCTGATGGACAGTTGGAAAATATTTGCTCTCATTATATTAGTCTGGTGATTTATTTTATTTTATTTTATTTTATTTTATTTTATTTTTGTAAAGAATTTTTCTAGTATGATGTAACCTCACTTTTCTGTTTGTGCATTTTTTTTGCCTGCGTTGTTGAAGTCTTATCCAAAAAATATTCTTGCCCAGACCAAGGCCATTAAATGTGTTTTGTGATTTATTCTACTAGTTTCACAGATTGGTGTTGTCATTACATCTTTAATTTTAAACGTTTTTAAATATATATTCTTATAGGTCAGGTCTCACTATATTACCTAGTGTAGAGTGCAGTGGCGTTAAGTGTTTCATGCTATAGGTTTGAACAGTTAGGCTCAGGTAATCCTCCCTGCTGGAACCCCTGAGTAGCTAAAATTATAGGGGCACTCCACTGCACTAATCTTTTTAATCCATTTGGGTTAATTTTTGTATTTGGTGAGAGATAGGGTTCTAATTATGTTCTTCTGCATATAGCTGTCCTGTTTTCCCAGCACCACTTATTGAAGAGACTGACATTTCCTCATTTTGTTTTCTTGGCACCTCTGCAGAATATCAGTTGGCTATACAGGCGTAGATTTATTTTTGCTCGGTGTGTTCTATTGTATTGGTTTATAACATTGTGACATCCCCAATTCTATGGATTCAATCCCCAACCCCATTGACGTCTTCAGGATAGCTCTGGCTATTCACGATTTTTGTGGTTTCATATTTATTTAGCATTTTTTTTCAATTTCTGTGAAAAATGCCATTGGTGTTTTGATAGAGACTGCATTCAACTTGTGCACTTCTTTGGATCATATAAACATTTTAACCATATTACTTTTTCCAATCAATGAACATAAATATCTTTCCATTTATGTATGCCATTTTAACATTTTATTAGTGTTTCATAGATTTCAAACGCAGATTTTTTTTATCTCCTTGGTTAAATTTACTCCCTTTTATCCCCCATACCTATTATGAATAACATTGTGTTCTTAAATTTTTGGGGTTTTTTTGATATTTTGCTGTTAGTGTATGGAAATGCTATGTAATTTTATATGTTGAGTTTGTAAACTGAAACTTTACTTACCTTCTGTATTAGTTCTAACTACTTTTTACTTGTGTGTTTAAGGATTTCGATAGTATGTCATTAGCATATATGCACAATTTTACTATTTTCTTTCTAATTTGGGTAGCTTTTCTTACTTTCTCTTGTCTAATAGTTCTGGCTAAGGTCTTTTATTATTACATTAATAGAAGTAGTGAAAATGAACATCCTGGTCTTCCTTCAGATCTTCTCAGAAAAGCTTTCATCTTTTAATTCCCTTTGAGTGTAATATTAGCTAAAGGTTTGTATATATGGCATTATCTGGTTATTTGGGTCTATGTCTTTTGTTGTGTTGAGTTACAGTTGTTCCATGCATAATTTGTTAAGAGATTTTATTGTGAAAATGTTGAATTTTGTCAAAACTTTTTTAACTTATTGAAATGACTGCACAGATATTGTTCTTTATTTTGATGATATGATGTATGACATTTAATGATTCCAATATATTAAAACATTCCTGCATCCCTGTAATCTCACTTGATCATGGTGAATGATTTTCTAAATGGTCATTATAAGTCATTTCCCCAGTATTTTATTGAGGATTTTTACATTATGTTTATCAGATATATTAGCGCATAGTTTTCTCTTTTTTCTTGTATCTTTGTCTGGTTTTGTAATCAGCATAATGCCATCCCAATGGAATGAGTTGGAACAGTTCCCATATCTTCCTTTTTGTTTTATGTTTTGACTAGGTTAAAAAAAAGTGGCAGTAGTTTCTTTTTTGTGGCAGGTAGAATGCAGCAGTGAATACATCAGGTCCAGGGCTTTTCTTTAATAGGTGACCTTTTATTGCTGATTTGATTTCTTACCATTAATTTGCTTCTGGGTATCAATTATGGTAACTCTTTTATGGCTCTGATTTCCTTTATAAGGGGCTTTGTTTTCTTTTGTTTTTTTTGTTTTGTTTTGTTTTCTTTTCTTTTTTTACTTTTGAGTTTAGATTTTTGTTTTTCTAACTCCTTCATTGAAACATCAAGTTGTATATTTGATGTCTTCTTGTAGTTGAAGGCATTTATTGCCATAACTTCCCTCTTAAAACTGTTTTGGTTGAATCTCTTAGGTTTTGGTGTGTTGTGTTTCTATTTTTGCCTGAAGAAATATGGTGTTTTTTTTTTTGAGATGGAGGTTTGCTCTTTTCTCTCAGGTTGGAGTGCAATGGTGTGATTGTGGCTCACTGCAACACTCACTTCCTGGGTTCCAGTGATTCTCCTGAGTTCCAGTGATTCTCCTGACTCAGCTTTCTGAGTAGCTGGGATTACAGATGTCCAACAATACACCCAGCTTATTTTTGTATTATAATAGATAAACTGTTTCACCATATTGTCCAGGCTACTCTCAAGCTCCTGACAACATATGATCCACCTGCCTTGGCCCACAAAATTGCTGAGGATACAGTCATGAGCCATCACACCCAGCTCTACCACACTCTTAAATGCCAGTGTCTGATACATTTGCTCTTTGGATGTTATCCCATTAGTCTCATGAATCTTATTTATGTTTTCTCCTCTGACTCTACATTTTGAATTGACTTGTCTGTGAGTTTTGCTGCTTGACCACTTCTATTGTCACTAAAGTCAATTGCATTTTTTATTTTGTTGTGTTTTATTCTTCAAGATTTCTGTTTGTTTTTTCCTCCCATTTTTTAATCTCTTGTGTAAGTTCTCTGTGTAAATTCTCTGTGTAAAATCTCTTATGTAAATTCTCTGATAAATTTCAGAATTCTTTGTGTTTTGCTGAAGTTCAATGCATTGTCTTAAAACAAGTATTTTGAATTCCTTGTCAGGCCATGTGTCCACGCCCATCTCTTTTGGGGCAGTCACCACCACCGCTTTATTTTAACCACTTGATGCCATCATGTTTCTTTCATTGATCCTAATGCTTGTGACTATGCCTCAATTTCTGTGCAGTGATGTATGTGCCTAATTCGGTGTTTGTAGTTTGTCTTTGTTTGGAAGCTTTCTTCCACAGTAAGACTGTCCAGAGATTCAGGGCAATGAAAAGAAGGAAATTAAGGTCTTTAAGCCTACTATAGCTTCAGCCCTGGTAGCATGAGGGGAAACATTAACGAGCAGACTTTCATGGCAGGAGTAATTTGACCGACAAAGTTGACTCAGTGCCAGGTTGCACCTGCATCACATAGTTGAGCACTGGGTGCACTCAAGGCCTGTATCTTCCATGGCCTGCCCTCTGAACTTTATTCCTGTCTGAGGTTACTGTAGTCAATCAACAGGAATATTGACTGTAACTCAGCTCCATTCTGCTGAGGTCATAATTTCTAATCTGTTGCCGGGGTTGGTCTACATGATTACCCCTGAGTTTCAACCTCCCAAAGTGCTGGGGTAAAGGGACAGGCAAATAAAAGTACTATGCCTACTTCCTTTGACCAAGCAAGCCTCCCACCTCTGCCTCCTGAATAGTTAAGACTACAGGAATGTGCCACCATGCCTGGCTAACATTTTTGGTGTTTTGTTGTTGTTTTTGTTGGGCTCAAGTGATCTAATCACCTCAGCCTTCTAAAGTGCTAGGGTTACAGGTATGAGTCACTGCACCCAGCTAAAATTTACTTTCTAAAATTTAACTTTTAGGTCATTTCCTTTTATTCAGTCTTATTTCTCATAAATGCAGTTAAGAATGTTATTGCTTTAGAGTTTCTCTTTGGGTATTCCTGAAGGAATAAATGGACTCGATAGTAATTTTCTAAATGGTGTTAGAAAACGAATAATTACTTTAGATGAGTAAAGTCTATTTGTCCTCTTTTTGCTTTCTGTTTTCATTTCATTGTGTATAAAGACTGTATTATTTTAACCCTCCTGTATATGTGAAATGAATTTTTACTCTTTCAACTGAATGTAGTAGAAGATTGTTTGAACTGATTATACAACTAGTATATAATTTTGGTTTTCTTCCTTGTGCATATTAGTCTAATTATTGGGATAAAAATGTCAAAATTAAATTAATTTTCTTCTTAAAAACTTTCTGATAAAATTACCTAAATACACATAAACAAAAACATGCCCACACATATCACTTAATTTCTAAAACTTTTAATTTTTCTGCTTCTCTAGTACCTCGTATTCCATCACTCAGCAAAATCTGGCAGCTCCACTTCCAGAATTTACTTGAACTCCACAGCTTATTTCTGATTTCCTGTTATCACCATAGTCTAAAACACAGTTTATATTGCATTTGCCTCCCATTTTACACTGTAATTTCCTACTTTACACTCTAAGTTTCTATAAAAAAGAAACCACTTTTTCAAGATCTAATTCAGGTAATTTTATTTGTTCTTAATTGAGACTTCTTTCTAGGTGATGTCACACCTTATAGCATCAGACATGAATGTCTCTATCCAATTTCATGTGTTCCAGTTATTTTATTTTGAGGGAATGTGGATATACATTTATAAATTTGGGTATGTGTGTATTCACTTATTATTTGTTTTTCCCAGGTGTAATATATGTTTTGCATGCATATATTTACTAAATCCCTGATAATGGAAAGATAACAATTCTTTTTTTTTTCTTTCTTGTAAGTAAATTATTTTCTGAAGGAGGTGGGTTGGGAGAAATATATCTTAACATGGCAAGTTTAAAAGAGAAAGTGGCCATTGCTAATGAAAATTATTCTCTAACATTTTTGTGTTTATCTTTAATAGCATTGATGATGATTGCTGATGACATATTCCCTCTTCTCAGTTGTATAGGTGCCATTCACTGCAATATACTGGCCATCCACACTGGCAACGACTTTGCTGCCATTAAGCTACAGGTGGTAAAATTCATCTATGTCATGATATGGCGTTCCTTGGTGATTATCTCACATGTAGTGACTCTGGCATTTTTCCCTGCATCTCTGAAACAGGGGAGCTTACACGTTCTATTAATCTTATATTTTGTATTATTGTTGACACCATGGCTGGAGTTTTGGAAAAGTGGAGCTCATCTTCCTCCCAACACAGAAAATAATTCCAGTTTGGTGGGTAACTATGGATGCTTATCTTAATCATACTAGTTATATGCTGCCATCAATTCTCCTGCTGGCCAGCAGTGAAACTGCAGCTGTCAAATGAGGAATTAATTGATAAGGGACAGAGGTGGGCCATACAATCTACACTACAGCTTTCAGTTTTTAGAAAATGTAATAATAATATTGATATTTATGTTCTTTGTAGGGAACATTTTACTGAAGTCTTGTGACTCAATAATTGCTGTGTAGCTCATCATAATCTGCATATTAGCCATTAGCTTTATGCCCCTCTTCTGTCAGTATTTGCAACCAAGATGGTCAGGCAAAGTATTGCCAGGAGATGTTGAAAATTATCCAGAAGCACAGTGATATTGTGTAAGCATCTGGAGAAAATTCAGTTAAAAGAATAAAAGTAAGCAGCTGAGGAATTACTATCACTCATGGAGAAGGGTTGGATATTTTCAATAAATGAGTATGCAATATCCATATATACTTTCACAGAACAAAGAGTAAAGACGGTGAGTGTTACTTTATAAAGATACTCATAAAATATTATAAACAACAAAATCTTGGAAGTAGTTTCTAATGAAATTGATTTTTCTAATGTGACTATGCATTAATAATTTTTATTTTCTTAAATATAATTCTACAACTTTTTAAACAAAACAAAATCAAAATTGATCTGACTCCAAAAACTAGGCAGAAAAAATAACCATAATACATTTTTCACCTAGTATATTTTTGGAACCTATACCTTAAATTTAGTAAGTTTTTGTAATATAGCATATACATTATCTGTGAACTTTTTCTTTTCACCCTTTTCCCTCTGCAGTGCAGAAATGTTTTAGTTTGACGTAATGTGATCCAATTGTTTTTCGTTGTGCTTTTGTAGTCTGTGCTTTTGGGGTTATAGAATTGAGTTTTCAAAAACACAATTAAATTAAAAATAAGAATTACCACATAATCCAGCTACTCTACTTCCAAATATGTACTCAAAGGATATAAAATTAACATGTCAATGAGATATTTGCACTTCTATTTTCATCTCAGCGTTATTCATAGCAGCGAAGATATGATAACAATCCAAGTGCTCATCAACACATCAACAGATAAAGTGTGGCACATATACACAATGAGATATACTATAGAGCCTTAAAAAAAGGAGGCTGATCTTTTATTTATTTGTTACCAAATGAATCGAGTTGGAAGATATTACGCTCAGTGTAATAAGAGAGGCACAGAAAGACAAGTATAGAATGATCACAATTATATGTAAAATCTAAAAAAGTTGAACTCATTCAAACTGTGAATATGTCAGATGTGGTGGCTCATGCCTGTCACTCCAGCACTATGGAAGGATGAGGTGGTTGGATCACTTCAGGTCAGAAGTTTGAGGACACTGTGAGCCATAGTTGTGTCACTGTACTCCAGTCTAGGCAATGCAGCAAGGCCCTGAATTTTTCTACAAACACACAAAAAATAGTCGGAGATTGGAGTGTGGGGTGGTGATGAGAGTGGATTGAGAAATGAGAGGTGTTCATCAAAGGGTAAAAAATTTCATTGAGACAGGAAGAATTTCTGGTGATCCTTTGCACCAAATGGTGATCAAAGTTAATAAATATCAACTTCAAAATTGTTTAATAAAAAAAAGACAGGCTTGATGGCTCATGTCTGAAATCCCAGCACTTTGGGTGGCCATGGAGGGAGGATCAGTAGAGGTCAGGATTTCAAGACCAGCCTGGCCAACACGATGAAACATTGTCTCTACTGAAAATAAAAGAATTAGCCAGCTTTGGTGGCATGCTTATCTCACCCCAGCTACTCGAGTGGCTGAAGCAAGACAATAACTTGAACTTGGGAGGTGGCAGTTGAAATGAGCTGAGTTTGCACCAGTGCACTCAAGTCTGGGCAACAGAAGCAAAACTCTATCTCAAAAATACAGATTGTTTAAAACGTAGAGTTTATATATTCTTACCACAAAGAAAGAAATGGTATATATGTGAGGTAATGGATATGGTAACTAACACAATATGATTATTTTGCAATATATACATGCATTATAAAAGCACTTTGTGTCCCATAAATATTTATATTTGTTAATTTAAAATACAAATTTTAATAGAATGAATTACAGTTAAAATAAACTTGGCTTAATATACATAGACAGTAATATATGCTAAAGTTTTCTTCTATTTTGAATATTTGGCTTCTATTATTTCTTGAGGAAACAATCACCATGGGAAGGGATAAAGAACACTAAAGCTTAACGTTGTATGATTTACATTATTTTGTTGTGGTTGGTCTTTCTCCTTTTTTTCTTTCTACAAAAGCAATGGTGACAACTTTCTTATTCACACTTTCTTTTGAGTTTCTTTCTCCTGAGAAATCACCACCAAAAATAAAACTTGTGTAGATTTGTGTATATATTTTACTGCTGCTTGTTATGACTCTGTTGCCTTTGCTTTGGATTTCTCAGCTTCTTAAAACACCGATTTGCTTATTATTTTTTTTTCTCTGTACCATTACTGCTTCACTCTACCTGCAGGATCCTTTCTTTTTATTTTATTTTAGTTTAATTTTTTTCAGAGAGAGTCTCTGGCACAATCTTGGCTCAATGCAACCTTAGCCTCTCGGATTCAGGTGATTCTTCTGCCTCAGCCTCCTGAGTATCTGATATTACAGGCATGCACTACCACATTTGGCTAGTTTTAGAATTTTTAATTATGATGGGGTTTCACCGTGTTGCCAAGGCTGGTCTCAAACTGACCTCAAATGATGTGCCCCCTCAGCCTCCCAAAGTGCTGCAATTACAAGTGTGTGATGCCACACCTGGTTTGATCATTTTCTTTACTAGATCTACATGCTGCTTCTCTTAGTCCTACATATGCCACTGTCAACTCACTTATTTATTTTCTGTGATAGGAAGACTCATGTAAAGAGTTGGCCCTGACAAGGTTTAATTTTATTTTTCTTAACTCTCCTTTCTTAAGGCATTTACCCTGTTTTTAGAATCATATTTTATACTTGTCACTAAATCCCATATATCACTTCTCTGTTGCATATTACTCAAACAGTGATGTGTATCTTTAAAACTGATTCACACCATCATTCTTGAAATACTATTTTGCTTTGGATTACATGACTCAACTTTCATCTGATTTTTCAATTTAATTGTCAGTGTGTTTTGCTTCATTTTATCTAATAGACATCTGTTCATTAGATCATTAATGTAACTACACAGAATATGTTTCTCCTTCCCTTTCTCCTTCCCCTTTTCCCTTCCCTTTTTCTTTTCTTTCCTTTTCTTTTATTAAGAAAGTGTTCTGTTACCCAGTCTGGAGTGCAATAGTGAGACCTTGACTGACTACAACCTCAAATTGCTGGGCTCAAGCAACTTTCCTGCATTGATCTCCTCATTAGCTGAGACTACAGATGCACACCACCACACCTGGCTTTTTATTGATGTTTTGAGACAAAAGCCTCTTAAGTTTTAAACCTGTAGTTCTAAGGAATTCAACCAGTGATATGATCTCTGAATTTCTATACATTGTGCTTTTCTTTTTTTTCTTATGAGTGCCCCAAGATTAAGACAGCTAAATTGAAAACTTCCCCTGAACTTCTTTACACTTTCTACATGACTCTCTCCCATCATTTTTTGTCCAAAAGTACATCACCTATATAACATAAAAACTGGGGATATTCCAAATACGATTATTTTCCCTCATGTCTTTCATATTTTATCTTTAACAACTTATTTCTTATCTACCACCTACAAATTCTTTTTTCTGATTGCTGTTTATGCATTAAAGGTGAGGTCATCATTTATTGTTCCCTAAATGATAGTATCTACATCTTAATTTACTTCTTTCTTCTGTGTTACCCTGTTCAATTTATTTTTCATTGAGGGTCTAGAATTATTCTACTTTTCAACGAATAAAACACATCTCTTTTCTTTTCCTTTCTGTTCTTGTTCCTTTCTGCTTTACTATTAACTGTTACTTTACGAAATGAGGAGCCATTTCAGTGTTATTTACTATTATATCCACCATTTTAGAAGCCATTACAGTGTTATTTACTATTATATCTACCATTTTAAGCTAGAATTCTGAGATATAATAATTTCTCTCTAAGTGTTTAATATTATAATAAACAATACAACTTTGTAATTTCAATATTAAATTGTTGAATACTAAGTCTATATAGTATTTATGAAACAATATTTTAGTTGACTTGCAGATAAGCTTATGCTATTTTTTCACTCATTCCTTCCATTTCTATCCATCCTAGCTATAAGACTTTTAGAAGTGTGAACTAGACATATTCTTCTCTGTACTTGAGAGCATGTTGAAGTTATATGAATAAAGAAATGTACGCTGACCATTTAATTCATATTAATAAATATAAATGTTTAAAATTTAAAATTTATTTAAATGTTTTTATTACTTAAATGTATTATTACAGTTATTATTTACATTTTTTATTATTCAAAACTCAATACGGGAAACAAACGTGGAAAAATCTCAAGTAATTCTATATTTATCATTCCTTTTATCATAGAGGTCACAAGCCTTCTCCTTACTGGTTAGGGCCATATTTCCACAACAATAATAACATTTCACTTTTCATTTCCCAGTGAAATCCTAGGAGTGTCTTTTGAAATCTATATTGATATGCCTACAACTGCCCAGTGTAATTCTGTCTACTTAGGAAGGTATGACTCTACAAGATGAATATGATAATGTCTTGAAATATCACACTTACATTTAATTATACAAAACACCACTAATGTAATAATAATATATCAGCTGCACATTATGTTGTCTATATAGAGAGTTAATTTTTACACTCAAATACTTTAGTTAGAGACTGTGAGATTAAACTGGCCCAAGATGGAACTGAATTATCTGTAACAACTACCACACTGTGGTGAAATTAAGTAAATGAATTCTTAATAATTTGGAAAACAATAAAGTCATATCACTTAAAAGTTGCTAACAGAAACATATATTTCTTAACTATTTCTTATTACATGAAAGACAGAATGGCTTTCATGATAATGATGGAAGCAGTGTCAAATGAAATCTTACAAGACCATCTGGACATGATGGCTCCATGACTGTAATCCCAACACTTTGGGAGGCTGAGGCAGGTGGATTACTTGAAGTCAAGAGTTTGAGATGAATGTGGCCAACCTGGTGAAACGCCGTCTCTACTAAAAATAAGAACATTATCTAGGCATGGGGGTGCATGCCTGTAATCCCAGCTACTCAGGAAGCTGAGAAAAGAGAATCCCTTGAACCTTGAAGGCAGAAGCTGCAGGGAGCCGAGATCGCACCACTGCCCTCTGGCCTGGGTGAGAGAGTGACTCCATCTCAAAAAAAGACCTCTCTGAACATTAAAAAGCAAGGTAGATTTAATGAAGTTTCTATTTTATGTTGTCATTAAAGTTAATTGTGTTTAAAATGAAGAGATATAAGGAAGAGAAAACAACCTCAGACTTGATTTTTGGAGCTCTAGAATCTAATAATGTAACTCAGGGGTGTGTTTAATGAAGAAAGACCTGACCTCTAAGTTTGGGCAAGACAGTATGTGGCATTTTAACTGACCATCATCACCCACTCCATGGCTTCATGGCAACTGTGAGGAATATTAAATTCTAGATGCAGATTTTGATGCACGTGTGGAAATACGGAGCTTATCTCGAATAATTGTGGTTGTGTGATTTAAAATGTCTGAGGCTCCCTTAGAGATTATTAGCTCAGAGGCTTTTCTTCAGCCCACCTCAGAGCTTTCTTGGGGGCAGATGTTGACTCCCAGGAGGCATTTGTGGAAAGGAAATATACTAGTCGGAGCCACCAGTAGCAAGGAATAAGAGTCAGACAAGCAGTACACAAACAAAATGCCTGGAAAGAAGAGGCTGGTGAAGAAAATTGATGAGGAAAATCAGCTTTGTAAAACTCTCACAGTTTGTTGCTGTTTATTTTGGATTGGGTTTTAAATAGTCACAGAACTTGCCCTGTGACCCACATTGGAGTCCTGTGGCATGATCATGGCCTACTGCAGCGGCAATCTCCTTGGGTTCAAATGATCTTGCCACCTCAGCCTCCTGAGCATCTCACCTCTCTGGACTCCACCAGTCCTCCCCCCCTCAGCATTTCACAGTACAGGCATGGGCCTCCAAAACTAGCTTATTTTTGTATTTTTTTATACAGAAGAGATCTTGTCATGTTGTCAAGGCTGGTCTCATACTTCTGGGCTCAAGTGATTTGTTCTCCTAAACCTTCCAAATTGGTGGGATTACAGATATGAACCACCATACCAAGACTCCTACTGGTATATTTAGAAGGATATAAGAATGTCCATTTTGAATGCACGCATGGAGAAGACCCCAAAACTTTTCACTTTTCGCTGACTTTGGACTAAACACTAGAGTTCCTGAAAGAGTCCATATGCAAATTCTGGACAGTTTTTCTTTTCTTTCTTTTCCTCTTTTTCTTTTCCTTCCTTGGATTTTTTTTTTTAAATGTGTCAAGTACAGTAGATGACGAAAAGGATGACAGAACACAGATTAAGTGGCCATACATGACAAAGAATATAGAGTGCAAAACTAGCTTTAAAGAGTTGTGAAACATGTACACAACCCACAAACTAAGCAATTGTGGAGGTCAAGAATTTGTTATCTGAATATGCCAAATAATATTCAAAGTGTTCAACATTCAACAATAAAATAAAAGGCATTCAAAGATAAACACAAAAAAAGCACATTCAAAGAAAACATAACTAAAAGAAATTATTTTAGAAAGCCCAGTCATGGTACTAACTAGGGAAATATTTCAATTATCTTCATTTTAATGTTCTCAAAGACCTAAAGGAACCCAGTAGAATAGTGATTTAAAATTGAAAATAAGAATAAAGACATATAAATTATTTAAAAAAATGAAATCAATAATGTGTAACTAGAAAGATTGACTAGCTTGTGTGGGCATGCAAAAAGTGTAATGAGGCAACTTGAAGATTGATTGTTTGATATTATTCAGTGTGAGAAACAAGAATAATGAACAAAACTAAGGTTGCCATGGGATTCCATCAAGAATATCAGCATATTCATAATGGGAGTTCCACTGAAAAAAGAGAAATATGGGGGAAAAAAAATTTGAATGAACCATAGCTGAAACTTCACAAACATGTTGATAGATGGAAATCTACTGATCCAAGTATCTCCAAAGAAAAAAAAAAATTCTCCAGGAAGAATAAACTCAAAGATATCCACACTGAAACACATGAACTGAAATTGACAGAAGACAAATAAATAGAAAACTTTAAAAGAAGCAAGACAGAAGTAACTGATCACATGCAAGTTATCATCCATGACATTAACAGCCAATTTCTCATTAAAAATTATGGAGGAAATAAGTCATGGTGATGAGATCTTCAAAGTGCTGAAATAAAAAAATTAAGTCAATCATAAACTCAATATCTGTCCAAACCAAAATTTAAATTTTTGAGCAAGTAAGGCATTTCCAAGCAAACAGAATTAAAGAGAGTACATTACTGCTAGATCAGCCTTACAAAATATGATAAAAACACATAAGGCATGAAAGTAAAGTAGTATCTCATGTGAAAATAAAGAAATAAAGAACGTCAATAAAGTAATTACACCAGGAAATAGAAAAGCCAATATTATTGTATATGGGGTTCCTGTGACTTTATTTTTCTACTATATTTAAATGACAAGAGGAAAGTCACAGTATCTTACAACTGTAATCCCAACCAAGGATGGGGGTTTCCTTGAGCCCAGAAGTTTGAGACGAGTCAGGGCAACAAAGTGTGACCCTGTCTCTACAGAAAATCAATAAAATTAGCCAGCTGTGGTGGCATACATTTCTGTCCCAGGTACATGAGGGGCCGAAGTGGAAGGATCCCTTGAGCCCAGGAGCTGGAGGCTGTAGTGAACCATGTTTATCCTATGTGACTGAAACCCTGTCTCAATGAAGTAAAATAAAATTCAATAATAACATAAAGAAATGACAGAGAATAAAACAATAATTACTTATCTGGGTTGTTAGTAGAAAAATATGTAATATTTTTGTATAACAATTTTTGTTTGTTATACAAAATTTGTATAACAAAAATCGTACAACATTTGTATATGAAATTTTGTGTAACAAACAATTTTTGACAAAAAAATAGAAAGGTAGGGAGAGCAATATGAGAAAATGATTTTTGTGTAATATCAATACTCAGTTATTGTAATTCACAATGTTATTATAAATTTAAGATATTAATTATAATACCATTAATAGCCAATAAGAAAATAACTGTTCAAATATACTGAAGAGAAATGAAGGAGTCAAAATGGTACCCTAGAAAAACAAATGCAAATATGAGCAGTTTTGGAGGAATGAAATATAACAACACCAATAACAAAACTTGTAGAAAAAAAGGACAAAAATAGGAAAATAAATTCTTGTCAGAAATTAATTTCCATCCAAATAAACTCCAGTTAAATGTCAAAGACTGGCAGAATAACTTTTTAAATATTTTAAAAGTGAGGGAAAAAATAAAGCAAACAGTAACCAAAATAGAGGTAGAATTACTAGACAAATATCAAAATTGTTTAATTCATCAAGAAGATATAACACTTACATATATACCTAATAACAGATCCTCAGGATATATGAAACAAAAATAAATTGATTTCAGGAGCTAGACAGTCCTGCAATAATAATAACAGTGGGAGATTTCAACACCTCACTTTCAACAATGTATGAAATGACCAAATCCAACCTCAATAAGAAAACAAAGGTCTTGAAAAGCAGCATAAACCAAATAAGTCTATATGACATATACAAAACACTCCACTCCACAAGCTGACTACACATTCTTCTAAAGTGCATGTTTGTTATTCTCTGTGCTATCTTCAGAATAGACTTTATGGTAGGCCACAAAGGAAGTCTATTATATTTAATATTACTGAAATCACATATAATGATTTCTCCAACCACAATGGAATAAAACGAAAGACCCATTTTCTTTTTTTTTCCTTTATTTCTTTTTTTCTTTCTCTCTTTAAAATAGGTGAATAAATAAATAAGTTGGAGTCTCACTCTGTCACCCAGGCTGGAATTCAGTGGTGTGATCTCGACTCATCACAACCTTTCATGTTCAAGCAATTCTCCTGCCTCATACTCCTGAGTAGCTGGGACTACAGGCACACACCACCATGCTAGGCTAATTTTTGTAGTTTTAGTGGAGATGGAGTTTCACTGTATTGATGAGGCTAGTCTCAAACTCCTGACCTCAGGGGATCTACCCACTTCAGCCTCTCAAAGTGCTCGGATTATATGCATTACCACCATGCCTGACTGAGACTCATTTTCTAAAAACTGAAAAATATATATTGTTTGGAAACTAATAAATACACTCTTCAACAACCTATGGTTAACTGAAGAATCTTCAAGGAATTAAATTATTTTCACAAATAAAAGAAAATTTAAAGCATACTAAACCTTCTGAAATGCAGATAAATCAATGTTGAGAAATATATATGTGTAAACATAGATAAAAGAGAAGAAATGTAAAATTTATAACATAAATGTACACAAAAGAAAGCAGAAAAAATGTAAACTAGAGGACAGTACTTTTGTAAAATATATGGCATAGTAAAGGAAGCTGCCATCGATTGCCCCCAACCCTAACCCCTCAAGAATACCCACAGAAAAACCAAAACCAAGTATACAGTGCCAAGATTATCACCATCAATAATGCAGAGCTCAAAACTGAGAATGAGGCTGCTTCTAGGGTGACAAAGAAGTGAAGAAACCAGGCAGAGGGTAAAAAAGTTGGCCTTTTATATTCATGACACTAGTCCTCTAATCTGCTGACAAACAAGTGTGAAAAAATAGAAAAAGAAAAACTCCTCTGACTCTTGGTTACTACACTGTATAAAATAAAGTTGAAGTGGATGGACAGCTTCCCCATCACTTTGGATTGCCTGGCAGCAAAAGTATTTGTGCCTTAGCCCAAGGAAGCCTTGTGAGTGCCTGAAAAGAGAAAAATAACCTGAGGACAATAAGGGATGAAGTAGCAAGGCAGGACTACCATCTCCAGCCTGCATAGCTCAGTCACAGGAGATGACAAAACTGAATGCCTCTACAGCATTACCATAAGGTATGAGGTATATTGCATAATTTCCTTGATCACAAATCTATAGAGAGCCTTCTCACACTCTTAGGATATCCCCTTCAAAATCTCTCAGACAGGAGACTGACAGTGTTTCAAAGTTTGTTAGAGCTGAGATAAACCTGGGTTTAAGGCACCATCTACTGCCAAACAGAGGCACTGACCTAGCCAAAATCAAGCAAACCATGTCCCTCCATACTTTTGTCTTAAAGAAAATTCAAAACAATTATATACAACAAAATGCAAAATAAGACAGAGAAAACAATAAACTAAGTGACTAGTCCTTCAATAAAAAGATATATATGTATAACCACAAGAAATAATACCAAACAGGAAATTATAACATCCCTAAATGGACAAAGAATTAACCATTGACCAATGCTAATTAATGAGAATGGCTATCAGTGGTTATTGGATCAAGAATTCAAAATATCAGTTTCCAGGAAACTCAGGTCTCTAAAACAACACAGAAAAGGAACTGATACAATTCTGAAAGAAACTTTTAAAAATAGACTGAAATTATCTAAAAATAAAAAGTCCCAGAACAGAGAAATATACTGGTTGAAGTGGAAAATTCAGAAGGTTTTCAACAGCAGAAGAGATCAAACAGAATAAAGTATCAGTGAGCTCTAAAATGAGCTATTAGGATCAGGTGTGCAGGCTCAGGCCTGTAATCACAGCATTTTTGGAGGCTGAGATTGATTGATCAGTTGAGGGTGGCAGTTCAAGACCAGTCAGGACACCATGGTGAAACCCTATCACTACTAAGAATACAAAAAATTCTCTGGGCATAGTGGTGCACACCTGTAATCCCACCTATTCAGGAGGCTAAGAGAGGAGAATCACTCGAACCTGGGAGGCAGAAGTTGCAGTGAGTCAGCGTTGTGCCATTGAACTCCAGCCTGGGCAACACAGAGAGAATTTGTATTAAAAAAAAAATGTAAAAGAAAAAGAAAAGAAAAGAAAATTAACATAGATTATTAAGAAATGAACAAAGAACAAAACAGAAAAACAATCAAAAAGAATGGAGAACATTTACCAGATATACAAAATTCCCTTGAATAAGCAAATCTAATATTTAGCAATATTCATGAAAGGGTTCAGCAAAAGGAAGGTATATACAGCATATTCAAATGAATAATGACAACTTTCAAAAATTTGAGAGATATAAATATATAGGTTCAGAAAGATCAGAGACTACAAAAAAGATTAATATCCCATAATACTACCCCACAACAAAGAAGAATCAAACACTCACTGTCAGTCACCACTGACGGCTCACTCACCTTGCTCTTCTGCCACTCTGCTATCCCACTCCTCTGCCCATCGCAATAGAAATGGAGATAGCCGTGCTGGTCATTGACAATGGCTCTGGCATGTGCAAAGCTGGCTTTGATGGAGACGATGATCCCCGAGCCAAGTTTCCCTCCATTGTGGGGCACCTCTGACACAAGGGCGTGATGGTGGACATGGGCCAGAAAGACGCCTATGTGGGCAATGAAGCCCACAGCAAGCACAGCATCCTGACCCTGGAGTACCCCATTGAAAATGGCATCATCACCAATTGGGACAACATGGAGAAGATCTGGCACCATTTCTACAATGAGCTCCATGGGGCCCCAGAGGAGCAGCCAGTGCTGCTGACCAAGAAACCCCTGAACCCCAAGGCCAACAGAGAGAAGATTACTCAGATTATGTTTGAGACCTTCAACACCCCAGCCATGTATGTGGCTATCAGGGATGTGCTGTCCCTCTGTGCCTTTGGGCACAGCACTGGCATTGCCATGGACTCTGGAGACAGGGTCACCCACACGGTGCCCATCTAGGAGGGCTACTCCCTTCCCCATGCCACCCTACTTCTGGAGCTGGCTGGTTGGGACTTGATTGAGTAACTCATGAAGATCCTCAGTGAGCGAGGCTACAGCTTCACCATCACAGCCTAGTGGGAAATCACGTGCGACATCAAGGAGAAGCTGTGCTAGGTCTCCCTGGACTTCAAGCAGGAGATGGCCACTGCTACATCCTCCTCTTCTCTGGAGAAGAGCTACGAACTGCTCGCTGGCCAGGTCATCACCATTGGCAATGAGCGGTTCTGGTGTACAGAGGTACTGTTACAGCCTTCCTTCCTGGGTATGGAATCTTGCGGCAACCACTAGACCACCTTCATCTCCATTATGAAGTGTGACGTGAACATCTGCAATGACCTGTACACCAACACGGTACTATCCGGTGGCACCAACATGTACCCAGGCATTGCCGACAGGATGCAGAAGGCGATCACTGCCCTGGATCCCAGCATCATGAAGATTAAGATCATTGCACCCCCAGAGTGCAAGTACTCAGTGTGGATTGGCGGCTCCATCCTGGCCTCACTGTCCACCTTCCAGCAGATGTGTATTAGCAATCAGGAGTATGACGAGTCAGGCCCCTCCATTGTCCACCACAAATGCTTCTAAATGAACTGAGCAGATGTGTAGCATTTACTTCATGGGTTAATAAAGAAGTATAAATTTGCCCTTGGCAAATGCATACACCTCATGCTAGCCTCATGAAACTGGAATAAGTGTTTGAAAAGAAATTGTCCTTGAAGCTTTTATCTGGTATCAGCACTGGATTGTAGAGCTTGTTGCCAGTTTTGACCTTGTATTCAAGTTAATTGTTCCTCTTGGTATTTGTTTAATACTGCGTACATATATTTGAGTTCAAACTTTAGTGCATGTGGCTTGGTCACTTCATGACTGCTGAGGTAAGAAAGTGCTTGTGGAAGACAAGTCTGTGGCTTGGTGAGTCTGTGTGGCCAGTAGTCTCTGATCTGTGCAGAGTAGTAATGTGTCAGGACTGAGTGTTCTGGGGTGTCTCTAGAGGCTGGCAAGGGCTCCTGAACCAGTTGCTTCTGTCCTGCCTGTCTGTCACAGTTGGAAAGTCCAAGCCATAGGACCCAGTTTCCTTTCTTAGCTGATGTTTTCTGCCAGAACTCCGTGGGCTGTCACTTGCCTTGAGCAGGAAGCAGTTTGCATTTACACCTGTAAATGTATTCATCCTTTTAATTTATGTAAGGTTTTTTGTATGAAATTCTCAATTCTTTAAAGAGATGACAACAAATTTTTGTTTTCTACTGTTATGTGAGAACATTAGGCCTCAGGAACACATTATTGTGTAAGGAAAAATAAAAATGTTGCCAAAAAAAAAAAAAAAAGAATCAAGCTCTAAAAGTTTGAGAAATATAGAGAATTGTAAAAGCACTAAGGGAAAATAAACAAAAAAATGGAGGAGCTTGAAATCATTCGGCAAAAGACTTGTCAACAATAGGCTTTTAAGGAAGACACAGTATTAAAAGATATAAATTGTGATGTCAAAAATGTAATTGGAACAGAGGGTAAATGTCTAGAGTTTTTATGTGACAAAAGTTGTCAGCTTAAGCTAGTTGATTATTAACTAAGATGTTTTCTCTGAGCCTTTGATGACCATCAAAACTATAGCAGCAACACTAACAATAAAAACAAAGCAGTCGAAGCTTATCACTACTGAAAATAATTAAAAGCTAAACATTTAAAAGCAGACATGGGAGGAAGAAAGGAAAAAATGATGTATGACTCAATCAGAAACAACTAACAAGATAACAGTAGTAAGAACTTACTTATCAATAATTATCTTGAATGTAAATGAATTAAATTATGCAATTAAAAGACGTGGAGTGACGAAATAGATTTTAAAAATGGGATTCAAGTACACATTACCTATGAGACCCACTTAATCTTTAAGGACAAACATAGGCTGAAGGAATAAAAGAAGATACTGCTATGCAAGTGGTAATAAAAAGTTAGGAGTGGCTATACTCCTATCTATAAAAGAGATTTCAATTCAAAAGCTGTCATAAGACCAAGAAAGTCATCGTTTAATAATAAAGCAATGAATTCATCAAAAGTTTGTAATAATTATAGATATACATCTGCACTCAACATTGGAGCCCCTAAATATTTAAAGCAAATATAAATAGAAATGAAGAAAAAATGGCAATAAAATAATGTAGGAAATTTCAGCACCTCAATTAAAACAAGGAATAGATAAACTTAACAGAAAATTAATAAGAAAATGTCAGACTTGAATTGTACTTTTAACTAAATGAACCCAACAGACATATACAGAACTTTTCATCGTGTAGCAGCTGAATATATATTTCGCTGAAACATGCTTGGAGGATTCTCTAAGATAGACCATATTCTAGGCCATAAATCAAGTCTTAACAAAGTAAGATGGCTAAAAACATACTTAATATTTTTTCAGACAGTCATAGTAGCAAACCAAAAATCAGTAAGAGGAGAAATCTTAAAAAAAAAAAGTCACAAATAATAAATTTTTATTTTTATTTTTTTGAGACAGAGTCTCCCTCTGTTGCCCAGGATGCAGTGCAGTGGCACAATCTTGGCTCACCACAAGCTCCACCTCCCAGGTTCATGCCATACTCCTGCCCCAGCCTCCCGAGTAGCTGGCACTATAGGCACCCGCCACCACCTCCAGCTAATTTTTCATAATTTTAGTAGAGACGGGGTTTCTCCATGTTAGCCAGCATGGTCTCGATCTCCTGACCTCATGATCTGCCTGCCTTGGCCTCCCAAAGTGCTGAGATTACAGGCATGAGCCACCACCCCCCAGGCTACATGACATTTTTAAAACATTGCTCCTAAATAATGAATTGATGAAACGAAAGATAAAAAAAATTCCTAAATATGTTGAGACAAATAATAGTTGAAACAACATACTTAAACCTATGGTGTGCAGTGAAGCAGCATTATGATGGAATATTATAGCAATAAATGCATACATTAAAAAAAAATATACCAAACAAGCAACATCTCATTGTATCTAAGAAACTAGAAGGAAAAACAACTAAATTCAAAATTAGCACAATGAATGAAATAATAATTAAAACAGAAACAAATCAAATAGGGAACATAAACATCTGATGAGAAAAAAAATAGAAGGCAGCCAAATTATAAAGCACTAAGTAAAGTTATCTCTCTTTGCAGATGACAAACTCTGATATGTAAAAACAGCTCAAATATTCTACTTAAGAAACTGTTAGAACCAATGAACAAATTTGGTAACGTCATTGTGCAAATAATTACCTAACTGAAAAAGAAGTCAAGAAACTCATGTGACTTATAAGCATATCAAAGAAATTAAATAATTAAAAAAAGGTAACCAGAAAGTAAAAGATCTCTCCATTGAAAACTATGAGACATTGATAAAAGCAATTAGTAAGATAAAAATAAATGGAAAGATTATCTATGCTTATGGATTGGGAGAGTTAATATTGTTAAAATATTTATAGCACCAAAAGCAATACACAGATTCAATGCTAGCCAATCAAAATTTCAATGGCATTCTTCACAGAAATAGAAAACAAAATATAAAACTTGTATAGCCATATCGAGAGCCATAAATTGTGAAAACAATTCTTGAGAAAGATAAAAGAACTAGGAAGAATCACACGACCATATTTGAAATTGGCATGAACACAGAATCATGGACAAATGAACAGATCAGAGAATTGATAAAGACATCCAAGCATATATAGTCAATTAGTTTTTGAAATCTGCAGCAAAATGATAACATGAGAAGAGGGATCATCTTTTCTATAAGTAGTGCTGGGAAAACTAGATTTCCACATGCAAAAGAACAAAACTGGATCCACATTTTACATCATACACAAAAATCAAATGAAGATGAGTTGAAAAATCCTTAATGTAAGACTGCAACCTCTAAAACACCTAGAAGAGAACATAGGAAATAGCTATGAACGATGGCCTTGGTAATAATTATTTTGAATACCATATTAAAAACTCAGTCCACATAAACAAAAACAAATGAGCAAGACTACATCAAATGAAAAAGCTTTTGCACAGTAAAGGAATCAATCCACCAAATACAATAGCCTAAATATTGGAGAAAATATTTTCAAGCTATATATCTGACGATAGGTTAAGATCTAAAGTTTATGAAGAAATTTTATGTGGGAAAGAAAGTTTCTGGCATGCCAGTTGATTTGATCTCTCCCGTGTGAGACACCCATGGGTAGCCATGGGCGGCTTCTGAGGAGAAAATCTCCTTACTGCCTTCATGTCTTTTTCCCTGAGAGCACAACGGCGCAGTGCATTCCACTGGTTGCTCAGGGAGATAACACTCCCTTGAAGCAGTGAGGTATAATCAAACGTCTTGGCTCTTCCTGGTCCCACCCATTTCAGTCCTGATAAGTTAAAGATTTTAAGTAGTTTAGACACATGCTTTTGCTCAAGGGAATTCACAGAAACCGCCAGTGCTGTACCTATTACTCAATGACTCATGAGTTCTCCTTCACTGGTTAATCCTTTTCCTCATTCCTTCCTCCCCCTCCCATTTACCATAAGAACAAAGAGCTTGTAAACCACTAAATTAGGAGAAGCCTGACAGCTTTGGGCCCTAAGCAAGCCTCCAACGCTCCGGCCCCCTGGACCTGCCTTTTAATTGCTTATTCTCTGTCTTTCTAACTCCTCTGTCTCCCCCAGACTCAAGGTACCTGCGGGGTGTTGTGGGACTGTTTTCCCCAACATTGTACAACTCAACAGTAGCAAAACAAATAAACATATTAAAAGCTGAGAAAAAGCTCTGAATTGACATTTCTCCAAGGAATATATAAAAAATGGGCAACAGGTATTTGAAACATATTCAACATTATTAATCACAGAAAAAATTTAAATCAAAGGTACTTTGAGATGTTACATAACTCACATCAGGATAACTATTATTAAAAACTCAGAAGATCACAAAGGTGGCTAGGATGTATAGAAAATGAAACTCATGTACAGTGTTTTTGGTAATGTGTAGCAATTATAAATATTGGTATGGAGGTTTCTGGAAAATTAAAAATAAAACCACTTATGCCTCAACAACTCTTCCTTTAGACATATAACCAAAGGAAATCCCTACCTCATGGACATATTTGCACTCTCATGTTCATTGCAGCATTATTAACAATAGCTAAAATATGGCAACAACATTATTGTCCAGTACAAAGAAATAGTATTTAGCCCTAAACAAGAATGAGATCTTGCCATTTGCTCCACCATGGAGGAGCATGGGGGAAACTATGCTAAGTGAAATAAACCAGACACAGAAAGAAAAATATTTATAATCACATATATGCAACAGAAGGGATAGTTGGTGCCAGGTTTTTTTTTTTTTTTTTCAATGAGTTCTCAAAAGCTAATAAAAAAAAGATCTCCCTCCTTATCACAAGAATGACACCAAGCTCTTCATAAAGTATCCATCCCCATGACCCAAGCATCTCCCACTCAACCTCTCCTCCAACACTGGGGATCAAATTTCAGCATAGTTTGTAAAGGCAAATGTCCAAATTATAGCTGTAACTATGTGAGATTAGAACTATGTTAATTTGCTCTAATATAGTAGCCTTTGAAATAGTAATATGTATCCCATAGCATATGTTGTACACATTAAATGAACATAATAGGATGCATTTTTATTTATTTATTTATTTTTTAAATTTTATTATACTTTAACTCCTAGGGTACATGTGTACAGTGTGTAGGTTTGATACATAGGTATTCGTGTGCCATGTTGGTTTGCTGCACCCATCAACTCATCATTTACATTAGGTATTTCTCCTAATTCTATCCCTCCCCCTAATCCCTACCCCCTAACCCCTGACAGGACCTGGTGTGTCATTTTCCTTGCCCTGTGTCCAAGTAATCTCATTGTTCAATTCCTAACTATGAGTGAGAATATGTGATGTCTGGTTTTATGTCCTTATGATAGTTTGTTGAGAATGATGGTTTCTAGCTCATCCATGTCCCTGCAAGGGACATAACCTCATCCTTTTTTATGGCTGCATAGTATTCCATGGTGTATATGTGACACATTTTCTTAATCCAGTCTATCATTGATGGACATTTGGATTGTTTCCAAGTCTTTGCTATTGTAAATAATGCCACAAGAAACAAACGTATGCATGTTTCTTTAGAGTAGCATGATTTACAATCCTTTGGGTATATATCCAGTAATGGGATTGTTGGGTCAAATGGTAATTCTAGTTTTAGATCCTTGAGGAACCACCACACTGTCTTCCACAATGGTTGAACTAATTTACACTCCCACCAACAGTGTAAAAGTATTCCTATTTCTCCGCATCCAATCCAGCATCTGACTTTTTAATGATTGCCATTCTAAGTGGCATGAGATGGTATCTCATTTTGGTTTTCATTTGCATTTCCCTGATGACCAATGATGATGAGCATTTTTCCCCACATCTGTTGGCTGCATAGATGTCGTCTTTTGAGAAGTGTCTGTTCTTATCCTTTGCCCACCTTTTGATGACTTTTTTTTTTCATGCAAATTTCTTTGTGTTCTTTGTTGATTCTGGATATTTGTTCTTTGTTGGATGAGTAGGTTGCAAAAATTTTCTCCCATTCTGTAGGTTTCCTGTTTACTCTGATGGTAGTTTCTTTCACCGTGCAGAAGCTCTCTAGTTTCATTAGATCCGATTTGTCTATTTTCACTTTTGTAGTCATTGCTTTTGGTGTTTTAGTCATGAAGTCCTTGCCCATGCCTATGTTCTGAATGGTATTGCCTAAGTTTTCTTCTAGGGTTTTTATGGTTTTAGGTTTAATATTTAAGTGTTTAATCCATTTTGAATTAATTTTTATGTAAGGTGTAAGGAAGGGATCCAGTTTCAGCTTTCTACAAATGGCTAGCCACTTTTCCCAGCACCATTTGCTAAATAAGGAATCCTTTCCCCATTTATTCTTTTTGTCAGATGTGTCAAAACTGAGATGATTGCAGATGTGTGGTGTTATTTCTGAGGCCTGTCTTCTGTTCCATTGGTCAATATATCTGTTTTGGTATCAATACCATGCTGTTTTGTTTACCATAGCCTTGTAGTGTAGTTTCCAGGCAGATAGAATTATGCCTCCAGCTTTGTTGTGTTTGCTTAGGATTGTATTGGCAATGTGGCTTCTTTTTTGGTTCCATTTAAACTTTAAAGTAGTTTTTTTTTTTTCCAATTGTCTGAAGAAAGTCATTGGTAGCTTGACCAGAATGGCATTGCATGTATAAATTACTTTGGGCACTATGGCTATTTTCAAGATAGTGATTCTTCCTGTCCATGATCATAGAACATTCTCCCATTTGTTTGTGTCCTTTTGTATTTTATTGTGTCCTTTTTTATTTTGTTGAGCAGTGTTTTGTAGTTCTCCCTGAAGAGGTCCCTCACATCCCTTGTTGGATTCCTAGGTATTTTATTCTCTTTGAAGCAATTTGGAATGGGAATTCACTCATGATTTGGATCTCTGTTATTGGTGTATAGGAATGCTTGTGATTTTTACCACTGATTTTGTATCCTGAGACTTTGCTGAAGTTGCTTATCAGCTTAAGTAGATTTTGGGCTGAGACAATGGGGTTTTCTCAATATAAAATCATGTCATCAGAAAACAGGTACAATTTGACTTCCTCATTTCCTAATTGAATAATCTTTATTTCGTTCTTTTGCCTGATTGCCCTGGGCAGAACTTCCAACACTATGTTGAATAGGAGTGGTGAGAGAGGGCATTCTTGTTTTGTGCTGGTTTTCAAAGGGAATGGTTCCAGTATTTGCCCACTCAGTATGATATTGGCTGTGGGTTTGTGATAAGTAGCTTTCATTATTTTGAGATACATTCCATGGATACCTAGTTTATTGAGAGTTTTTAGCCTGAAGGACTATTGAATTTTGTCAGAGGCCTTTTTTGGATCTGTTGAGATAATCATGTGGCTTTTGTCATTGGTTCTGTTTATGTGATAGATTACATTTATTGACTTGCATAAGTTGAACCACATTTGCATTTCAGGGATGAAGACGATGTGATAGTGGTGGATAAGCTTTTTGATGTGCTGCTGGATTCAGTTTACTGGTATTCTACTCAGGATTTTCACATCGATGTTCATTCATGCTATTGGTCTAAAATTGTCTTTTTGTTGTTGTTTCTCTGCTAGGCCTTAGTATCAGGATGATGGTGGCCTTATAAAATGAGTTAGGGAGGATTACTGCTTTTTTTTATTGATTGGAATAATTTCAGAAAGAATGATACCAGCTCCTCTTTGTACCTACAGTAGAATTCGGCTGTGAATCCATCTGATCCTGGACTTTTTTTGATTGGTTGGCTATTAATTATCGCTTCAATTTCAGAGCCTGTTTTTGGTCTATTCAGAAATTCAACCTCTTTCTGGTTTAGTTTTTGTAGGGTGTATGTGTCCAGGAATTAATCCATTTATTCTATATTTGCTAGTTTATTTGCGTAGAGGTGTTTATGGTTTTCTCTGATGGTAGTTTGTATGTCTGTGGGAATGGTGGTGATATCCCCTTTATCATATTTATTGCTTCCATTTGATTCTTCTCTCTTTTCTTCCTTATTAGTCTTTCTAGGGAGTTATCAATTTTGTTGATTTTTTTTAAAAAAAAACAGTTCCTGGATTCATTGATTTTTTTGAAAGTTTTCTTTGAGTCTCTATCTCTTTCAGTTCTGCTCTTATCTTTGTTACCTTCTGCTTTCTGCTAGCTTTTGAATTTGTTTACTCTTGCTTCTCTATTTCTTTTCATTGTGATGTTAGAGTGTCAATTTTAGATCTTTTCTGCTTTCTCTTTTGGGCTTTTAGTGCTATAAATTTCCCTCTACACACTGCTTTAAATGTGTCCAGAGATTATGGTACGTTGTGTCTTTGTTCACATTGGTTTCTAAGAATGTCTGTTTTTCTGCCTTTATTTTGTTATTTACCCAGCAGTTATTCAGGAACAAGTGGTTCAGTTTCCATATAGTTGTATAGTTTTGAGTGAGTTTCTTAATACTGGGTTGTAATTTGATTGCACTGTGGTCTGAGAGACAGTTTGTTGTGATTTCTGTTCTTTTACATTTGCTGAGTATGCTTTATTTCCAATTATGTGGTCAATTTTAGAATAAGTGTGATATGGTGCTGAGAAGAATGTATATGCTGTTGATTTCAGGTGGAGAGTTCCACAGATGTCTATTAGGCCTGTTTGTTGCAGAGCTCAGTTCAGGTCCTGGATATCCTTGTTAACTTTCTGTCTCGTTGATCTAACATTAACAGTGCAGTGTTAAAGTCTCCCATTATTACTGTGTGGTAGTGTAAGTCTCATTGTAGGTCTATAAGGACTTGCTTTATGAATCTGGGTGCCCCTGTTTTGGGTGCATATTTATTTAGAATACTTAGTTCTTCTTTTTGAATTTATCCCTTTATCATATGTAATGGCCTTCTTTGTCTCTTTTGATCTTTGTTGGTTTAAAGTCTGTTTTATCAGACTAGGTTTGCAACCCCTCCTTCTTTTTTTCTTTCCATTTGTATGGTAGGTCTTCTTCCATCCCTTTATTTTGAGCCTATGTGAGTCTGTAAATGAGATATGGGTCTCCTGAATATGAAACACTGATAAGTTTCAACTCTATCCAATTTGCCAGTCTGTGTCCTTTAAATGGGGCATTTAGCCCGTTTACACTTAAGGTTAATATTGTTATCTGTGAATATGATCCTGTCATTATGATATTTGCTGGATGGTTTGCCCATTAATTGATGCAGTCTCTTCATAGCATTGAAGGTCTTTACAATTTATCATGTTATTGCAGTGGCTGGTACCGGTTGTTTCTTTCCACCTATAGTGCTTCCTTCAGGAGCTCTTTTAAGTCAGGCGTGGTGGTGACAAAATCTCTCAGCATTTGCTTGACGGTAAAGGATTTTATTTCTCCTTCACTTATAAAGCTTAGTTTGGCTACATATGAAATTTTGGGTTGAAATTCTTTTCTTTATGAATCTTGAATATTGGCCCCACTCTCTTCTGGCTTGTACAGTTTCTGCTAAGAGATCCACTGTTGGTCTGATAGGCTTCCCTTTGTGGGTAATTCAACCTTTCTCTCTGGCTGCCCTTAACACTTTTTCTTCATTTCAACCTTGGTGAACCTGACAGTTAAGTGTCTTGGGGTTGCTCTTCTCAAGGCATATCTTTGTGATGTTCTCTATATTTCCTGAATTTGAATGTTGGCCTGCCTTGCTAAGTTAGGGAAGTTATCCTGGATGATATCCTGAAGAACATTTTCCAACTTGGTTCCATTCTTTCCATCACTTTCAGGTACACCAATCAAATGTAAATTTGGTCTTTTCACTTAGTCCTATATTTCTTGGAAGATTTGCTTGTTTCTTTTTACTCTTTTTTTTTCTCTAATCCTGTCTTCTCCTTTATTTTATTGCTATGATCTTCAGTCATTGACACCCTTCTTCCACTTGATCATATTGGCTTTTTAAGCTTGTGCATGTGTCACGAAGTTCTCGTGCCATGGTTTTCAGCTCCATCAGGACATTTAAGGTCTTCTCTACACTGTTTCTTCTAGTTAGCCATTCATTTAATCACTTTTTGAGGTTTTTTTATCTCCCATGTGATGGGTTCGAACATGTGACTTTAGCTCAAAGAGATTTGTTATCGCCAACCTTCTGAAGCCTACCTCTGGCAACTCATCAAGGTCATTCTCCATCCAGTTTTGTTCCATTGCTTGTGAGGAGCTGTGATCCTTTGAAGTAGAAGTTATGTTCTAATTTTTAGAATTTTCAGCTGTTCTGCTCTCTTTTCTCCCCATCTTTGTGCGTTTATCTTCCTTGGGTCTTTGATGTTGTTGATCTACACATAGGGTTTTGGTGTAAATGAACTTTTTTTTTGATGTTGAAGCTATTCCTTTCTGTTTGTTAGTTTTCCTTCTAACAGTGAGGTCCCTCAGCTGCAGGTCTTTTGTAATTTGATGGACTTCCACTCCAAATTCTGTCTGCCTGGCTGTCACAAGCAGATGATGCAGAAGAGTAAATATTGCAGAACAGCAAATATAGCTCTCTGATCCTTCCTCTGGAAGCTTTGTCACAGAGGTGCAGCTGCCTATATGAGGTCAGTCCCTACTGGGAGGTGTCTCCCAGATAGGCTACACAAGGGTCAGGGATCCACATGATGAGGCAGTCTGTCCATTCTCAGAGCTCAAATGGCATGCTTGGATAACCACTACTCTCTTCAGAGCTCTCAGACAGGGATGTTTAAGTCTGCCAAAGTTGTCTGCTGCCATTTTTTCAGCTCTGCCTGGCTGACAGTGGCAGAGTCTAGAGGCAGTAAGCGTTGTTGAGCTGTGGTGGGTTCTGCCCAGCTCAAGCTTCCTGGGTGCTTTGTTTACCTACTGAGGCCTTACCAATGCTGGACACCCCTCTGCCAGCCAAGCTGCCACATTTGGGGTTGATCTCAAACTGCTGCATTAGTAGTGAGCAAGGCTCTGTGGGCATGGGACCCACCAAACCACGCATAGGAGAGAATCACTTGTTCTGCCAGATGCTGTGACCTTGGGAAAAGTACAGTATTTGCACAGGAATACCCCATTTTTTTCAGGTAGTCTGTCATGGCTTCCCTTGGTTAGGAAAGGGAAATCACCCAACCCCTTGCACTTCCAAGTAGAGGTGACGCCCCACCCTACTTCAGCTCACCCTCTGTGGGCTGCTCCCACTGCCCAAACAGTCCCAATGAGATGAACCATGTACCTCTGTGGGAAATGCCAAAATCACTAATCTGCGTTGACCATGCTGGGAGCTGCAGACCAGGGTTGTTCCTATTTGGCCATCTTGGAACATCCCCAGGAAAAAAATAGGATGCATTTTTTAAAGTATTTTTTCTTTTTTTTAGATGGATTCTCATTCTGTCACCCAGGCTGAAGTTCAGTGGTGTGGAGAGTGCTTCCTCCACACACTTCCCTGTCCCTTTCAATCAGCTGGCTGTGAGATCATTGAAACCAGGGATCTGAGGCTCAGGGCAGTCCCAAGCAGTGTTGTGGCTGCCTGTCTGCATTTCAAGGTCACTGTATGGTAGGGTCAGTCCTTTGGCTAGAGAAAATGCTATTGTGTCACCAGAGGAGGGCTTGTTGAGTTGATTTGAGAGACAATACAAGCACCGAGATTTGGAATGTCCCAGGATTGTGTTGGGGAAACCAGCCCAACAACCAGTGGGTACCCTGAGTCTGGAGGAGACAAAAGAATTAGAAAGAGATAGAATAAACATTTAAAATGTGTGTCCAGGAGACCAGCACATTGAAAGCTTGCTCATGGCCCATTGATCTTGGGTTTCACCCAATTTATTGGATTACATGATTTTTGTTCTCAGGGCAGCTGGGAGGGGGAGGAAGGGATGAGGAAAAGGATTATTCAGTGAAGGAGAAATTCTGAGCCATTCAATAAGATGTTTGGCACTGGCAGTTTCTGTGAATTTCCTTGAGAAAAGGTGTGTGTAGAACCTACTTGAGATCTGTAACCTATCAGGCTGAAACGGATGGGAGCTGGTTTCAGGAGGAGCCAAGATGTTTGATTATACTTCACTGCTTCAAGGGAGTGTTATCTCTCTGAGCAACATGTGGAATGCTGCTGAGCAGTTATGCACTCGGGGCATAAATATGTGAGGGCAATAAGGAGACTTTTCTCCTCAGAGGCTGCCCATGGCTCCCCATGGGTTTCTAACACAGGGTAGACCAACTCAACTGGCACCACACTAACTCTCTTTTCCACAGTTAGTAATTATCGGTTTTTGTTTTGGACCAAAGACAGGACAAGAGATAAACAAATAATATTGGGTTGGCCCTGTGGTGACAGCATTTTCCAGCCAGCAGGCCTGCTTTACCTTCTGGAAAGAAGGCTGGGCCCCGGAGTCCCACAAAACTTCTTCTTCCATCTGATCTCTTTTAGTCGGACATGAATAAAATGGGCCTCCACAGTCCCAAGAAAACTCTCAAGGACTTGGGCTTGGACTTTCCTGGAGACAAGACAATTCGAATGCCACTGACAGCCAGGTACTGTCATCCCATGGGCCATGAGACCATTTCACCTGTTCAGTTCCCCTCTACCCTTTATTGGGGACTAGGGCATGGAATGGCTGTAGGGATGACTGGCCCTGTCTCTGGGACAAGGACAGACCCCAGGGAAGGGGAAGCCACCAGCCAGGAGCCAAGGTCTGGGGCCAGGTTTGAGGAGAAATTTCCTCTGACCCTACGCTTACTCCTGCAGCCTGATTTATCACCTGAATTTATGTCTATTTTGGAGAATGGAGAAAACAGACTTAGGAAAAGACACTTGCAGGCCTGTCACCTAAAGACAAACCCAGCTGTAATTCTGCTGTGTTTATTTTTAGCATTTTGTTTGTTTCTCTTTTATCAGGTTTCTGCTAAATATCAGTGCTTTTTTGAGCACACTCCCTTCACTCTGTGATCTTCCTTTGAAGAGAAGGATCCTTTAAGATAGAAAAGTGCAGGCTGGCCAGCTGTGGATCTGGCCTACATTTGAGGCTGGCCTACGTCTTGTCTGGCCTTCACACCATATGCACTTTTTCTCCTCCTTTCCACATACCATTAGGATATTATCATCTTTCTTGGCACCTCTTTTGCCTGTTTATATTTAGATCCTCCACAGCCCAGGTTTGTGACCCTGGTCGGGTTCATGTGACTTCTCACTTCTAAAATAGGGATGGTGCCAGGATCTGCCATGGGGATTGTCGCAAAAATTAAGTGGGGGTATTTATCAAAAGCCTAAGAGTACCTTTGAGACACAGTGCACATTCATGAAATACCAATTCTTTATTATCAAGTGCTGCCTAATTGTTCTTTACGATCAACCATCATTTATTTGCATAACTATCAAGCTCTTGTTAATCATTTTCATATTTTCAATACTGGAGAACAATACTTCATTGAAGTCATTGTAAATAAAGTGCTAACGTGTTAACAGTTTCAAGTAATAGGCTTTAAGTCCCTCAAGAGTGCCAGGTCAATCAGAGCCTGATCCAAGTCTTTGCAGCCACAGAGAAAATGGGAAAGGCATTGCCATTTGTGATATCCTGGGATCCACAGCCACAGGTGGCCAAATTGAAACAGGAAACCATATTCCTCAGCTTGGCTTCAGTTTCTTTCCAAGTCCTACTGCTCTGACCTGAGAGAGCCTCTTCCCACCAAAATATGGTGTTCTTTGTGTCTCCCAGGCCACTGCAAGGTAGTGAGATATACCAGTAGGGGCCCAACCATGATGTTGCCACCCTCCCTCTCATTTTTCCTGCTCCTTTCCTCTGCCTTCTGGCTGCTTACAGTAACATGCTGGACCACTCTATGGCTGTACCTGAGTGGAGGCTGATGCTACTAACACCGGCATCCTCTAAGGAAATTTCCTTCCAGAATGGGAAGTTGGTCTACACTTAGGGGCTGCACTTCATGATGCATACTGCAGACACCTCTGTGGTTGTGTCTACTGATACCCTTGGTGATGCCTACATGTGGGTCTGCTTTGGACAGATATTGAGTTTTTGAGCTGCATCTGGTGATTACTTGGGTCCTGTTTCAGGGAGTGGAAGTGTGGGTAGAGACAGGATTTTCTGCTGGAATCTGTGGTGTCTAATTAGACTTGGAACCAGTATAGCTGGAACAGAGACTCTTCCTAGAGTCTCTGACACCACATATTATTTCTCATATATTTTATTTTGAAAATAAAAATATGTACATGTGAATGAAAAATACAGAGGTGAAGCAAGAGTTACACAGAAGGAGCTCCTACCATGTATACCTCACCCTAGTCCCCTGAACTACCCATTAACAACCAGGTACCACAGAAGAAGACTGAGTTTCTTAGACTCCCACCTTTTCTCCACCCTTAGACAATGATAGGAATATAATGATTTCAGTTCCTTTCTTACTTATCATTGAATTTGTAAGTAACTGTAGTGTATAAATATTTATATATATATATTTTGTTGATCAAATACAATAGAATCTTGTGACTTTCCTCTTGTAGGAAGTATATTAGCACTGTCAATTGGCATATATGTCTTGGTATTCTATGGGTATATACAACTTTTTTCTTTAGCTTTCTATTTTCCTGGAGTTTCTATTGCCTTTTCTTTTCTCTTTCTATTTAAAATTAAATTGTCTCCTTTTATCACATCCTTAACATCTTCCCTCATTTCTAACCTCCCATCTGAAAAGTCACTGCTGGATGCCTTCCTTTTTCCTGTTCCCACCCAACCAATATCTCTCTATGCCTGGAATTGAGCTGTCATTCCAAGGGCTTTCATAACCGCCTCCCTCGGTTTTTACATGTCAAATGCTATTTCACTACTGCAACTCAGGGACTCATTTGCCAGAGAGCTAACCACATTTCTTATGTGTGTTTTTTTTTAATTGTATGTGGTTTTGAAATATATTTTAGATTCTGTCTTCCATTTTTTTGAGAGTTACACATTTTAAGAGAATTTCAAGCTGTCTTTCCTGATCTCTGAATTTTCCTATTATCTTCCTAAATTTTGTTACTTTCTATGGATGCAATATTTTATACTTCTTTGAGACTATAGGGAGCATTAATTCTGAACTTTCCTTGAACAGAAGTCATGGGGCCAGAAGGAAAAAAGAACTTAAAAACTCATTTCTCTCGAGGTGAGTTGTCTGTTTGATCATATTTGTCTTTTTTTTTTTTTTGCATTTCTTAAAACTGTTGAACACTTACGTTTGCCTGTGCAATTAGTAATAAGGCTGAAATGGGAATGATCACAGGCTCATTTCACATTGGGACAAGAGGAACTGGGCTTCAAACCAGGGGTCTACACACGGGAAGGATGATTTCCTCTGGGAATCCCTAAGCTTCCTTGTTTCCTCTGCAGAAATCTTCACCTTCCGTTGTCCTGCTGCTGCTTTGGCAGGGCGATGCTCTTCCTCCACTTGCAACCTGACTGCACAACTGTGGACATTGTGCTCATGGCTTTTCCCTTTTCTTCGTCTTGAAGAGAGACAATGCAACCCATTTCTCTACTGTGATGGAACCAGAATGTTCGTATTAGAACTTGAACATTATTTCCTCTACATTAGAGGGCAGGCAAGCTTCTGCAGGAAAGAGGAAATACCAGAAAGTAGACATGAGGACAGGAGGTCACTTTGACCTATAAAGGTCCTCAGGGACAGCTTGGTACTGTGTTAGGTGGTCACTCTTCTGTGCAGAAGGAAGGACTGTGTGAGGCTTTCCCTCAGGCCTGTTCTGTGTCTGAGCTCAGGACCAACTTAATTCTCATTGTACAACCTCATAGATTAAGAAAAGAGTCTTTCCTTCTCAGGTCTCCTACCCATCCATATTCTAAGCTTCAGATAGTGATTCCTTATTTAAAAACAGCTTTGTTGAAGTGTGATTGGCATATGATAAACTGCACATGTGCAGACAGAAGAACCGATGATTTTCTCCATGTGAGTATTTCATTCACTGTAAGACCAGAAGTGCGATGAAGGTCATGAAAAGTACCTTCTTTCCGGCAATAACGATCTCTCCCTGGCTAATCTGGGACCACAGATCTGCTTCTTTCACTAAAATTTCACGGGTATTTTATAGAATTACATATAAATACAGTATGTACTTGTGTCTTTGTGCTTCGTTCTGATCCGGCCTTTTATTCAGCAGAACCACTTTCAGAGTCACTCTGTTATGATTGCATCAACAGTCCATTCGTTTTCATGCTGAGCCACATGCCATGGTGTGGATGTGCCACAGCTTGTTCACCCTTCTTCTGTGTATGGGCATTTGGGGGGCTCCTAGTTTGGGAATATTGCATATAAGGATGTCATGAATATTTATTTATGTATGTAGCCTGTAAACTTGCCTTCATTTCTCATCGTTCATTCCTAGGAGGGCAGTGGCCACATCATGTCACGGTAGATCTGCATCGACCTTGCTAAGGAACCACTGGCCCTTGTGCTAAGTGTTTGGTCCATTCCCTGCTTTCCTTCTTGCTCCATCTGATTTAGTCATACTAACCTCTTGTCTCTTTCAGCCTCTAGGGCAATAACTTCTTAGCATATCACACTTCCTTTACACTTGGAATCACAAGCTCCTTCTCCATGTGCTGGTTTTGATTCCCTCACTAAAGTTTGCCATCTGTGACCCATGTGTAACACATTGCCCTCGAAATATCCTATGTATGAGAGGGTTTTGGGATAAGAGACTGTTCCTGATGAGTTTCAAGTACCTGCAGTGCCTCTGAATGGAAGAAAGATGACTGGCTGTGTCTTGTCACCCATTGTCCCTGGAGCTCACCTTGGTTGATAGAAAGAAGACTGGGTGTGACCTGGACATATGTTCAAGTGACTCACAAACTTTTTCTAAATGACAACTGGAGACCTGGCCAGGAGCTGGAACCTGAAGTTACTTGGAAGCTGTGTGATTGAAAGTGGGTCACTCAATCACCTGATCCTGGCCTTTTTCTCCACATGTGGGACTACCCATACCTGGCAGAGTTACTTTGAGTTCACCTGAGTAAGTCACCTGCACGTGGTGGTGCTCAGAAAATGTTAATTTCCCTTTATTTACGTGGAACAATGCATGCATATTATATGCTGAGGTCTGAATTACAATAGAGCAAGATGCAGAAGACCTTGTAAACTCTGAGGAGACATAACTGATCACTGGGTGTCTGGATAGGCAGCATAGAAAAAGTGACCTGTAGCTGGAAATGGCCAGTGGGTGTGTTACAGATATTTAAACACGCATGAGTGGGACAGGAGAGGGAATACTACCTTATACCCACTAGAATGTCTTTTTTTTTTTTTTTTTTTTGAAAAAGGGAGAGTTGGAGAGTTTGTGAAGAAAATGGAACCCTTGTGCATTGATGGTGGGAATGTGCAATGGTGGTGATGGTTGACCAATAACATAAACATACTTAATACCACTTACCTGTACATGTAAATATATTTAGATTGGTAAATTTTATGTCATGTTTCCTTTAACACATACAATAAAGGCTTCCTGAGACCTGGTCCTGAAATAGGTCCATGTGGAACAAAAGAAGACACTTCTTTCCTAGAGTGAGTAGGAGCTTTTTATTTTTCTGAAACAGAGTCTTGCTCTGTGGCCCAGGCTGGAGTGCAGTGGTGTGGTCTTTGCTCACTGCAGAGCTTTGACTGTGGCCCCAACCAGCTAGTGAGACTCGCATTAATTCAGTAAAGACTAATTGACCAAGGCTCAAGTTGACACCACTAAAGGGTAATTGACAGTGTGGACTTCCCAATTAAAAAGCAATTTAGCACTGTACTAAGTCAAAGATTAACCTTAGGACCACATGAGTAAGCAAGCTAGTTAGATAAACACCCCACATTCGTTTGTTTCTACTCTAACTTACTTAACGAAAGGGAAAAGGCCATTTTCAGCCAAGTTTATTCCTGGAGCTTATGCCAACCCCCTAGCCTTGCAAGAAGGTTTGCATCTGCTAATTAACATCTTGACTGAATCCCCACAGATATTAAAGCAACAATAGGAGTTTCTAGAGTACAAGTTAATTTCTGTGAAAATTGAAGAAGTAATTGATTTCAATTTCTGTACATACTTTGCAATGCTTAATACTTGATACAGATTAGAAACCTGGAGGCTTACCTTCTTAAATCTGCTTTTTCAAAAGTGAACCAACATGTGAAATCAAATGTTTCTGGTCTGTTCATTTTTCTTCACCTTTTGCAACATGGCACTGCTTTTGATTGACATTGAAAGACAGAGATTAATTAATTAAAACATTTTTCACTGTTCTTTTCCCTCTTGCTTTTAGACATTACAAGTGAAACTTCTGGTAATTTCAACAGTGCACACTATAAATAAGAGGAAAATCTTGTGGGCATCTGGCAATTTGGTTGAAAAGTAACAACTCTGTTCTGCAGCTCCCAGTGAGATGAACACAAAAGACAGGTGATTTCTGCATTTCTACCTAAGTTACCTGGTTCCTCTCACTGGAAGTGGTTAGACATTGAGTTCCAGCCACAAAAGGCAAGCAGAAGTAGGGTGAGTTTTACCTCACTCAGGAAGTGCAAGGGGCTGAAAACTTACTCCGTTAACCAAGGAAAGCCATCAGGGGCTGAGCTATCAAGACCATAACCTGCAGTTTTGAATGGTTTTAACAATGCACAGAACAGGAGATTCCCTAGTGTGCCTGCATAACCAGAGACGTGGATTTCAAGCACACAACTGGGTGACTGATTTCACAGATGCTGAACTAGTTGCAAAATAATTTTTGTACCCCAGTGGCACCTGGAACACCAGTGACACAGAACCATTCACCCCCCTGGAAAGCGGCTGAAGCCAGGGAGCTAAGTGGTCTCACTGTGCAGGCCCCACTCCCATGGAAAACAGCAAGATGAGATCCACTGACTTCAAATTCTCACTACCCACATAGAAGCTTGAAGTCAACCTAGAATGATCAAGCTTGGTTGGGAGAGGGTCGACCACCATTACTGAGACTTGAGCATAAGGATTTCCCCTCAGTGTTAAGAAAACTGCCAGGAAGTTTGGACTGCATGGAACTCACAGAAGCATGCAAAGCAGCTGTGGCCACATTGGCTGTCTAGATTTCTCCTAACTGGATAGCGCATCTCTGAAAGAAATGCAGCAGCCTGAGTCAGGAGCTTATATATAAAACTCCCATCTCCCTGAGACAGAACACCCGGAAAAAGGGATGGCTGTGAGTGCAACTTTAGCAGACTTAAACATTTTTGCCTTCTTGCACTGAGGAGAGCAGTGTATCTCCCAGGACAGTGCTCAAGCTCTGCTCAGGGACAGACTGGCTTCTCAAGCATGTCGCTGACCAATGTGCTTCCTGACTAGGAGACCCCTTCCAGCAGGGGTCAACAGACACTTCATACAGAAGAGCTGTGGCTGGTACCAGCCAAGTATCACTCTGGGACAAATCTTCCAATCATTGCTGTTGTGCAACTTCATATGGTGATATCCAGACAAACAGCATCTAAAGTAGACCAGCAAACTGCAGCAGACCTGCAGAAGAGATGCCTGACTGTTAGAAGAAAAACTAACAGACAGGAAACAGTAATATCAACATCAACATCAACAAAAGGACACTCACACAAAATCCCAATCCAAAGACATTCAGGATCAAGGATCATAGGTAGATAAATCCATGAAAAATGAGGAATAGCCAGCAGAAAAGAGCTGAAAATTCAAAAAACTAGAATGACTCTTCTCCTCCAAATGATTGCAACTCCTCTCCAGCAAGGGCACAAAAGTGGATGGAGAATGAGGTTGATGAGTTGGCAGAAGTAGGCTTCAGAAAGTCAGTAAGAATAAAATTCTCTGAGCTAAAGGAGTATGTTCTAAACCAATGCAAGGAAGGTAAGAACCCTGGTAAAACGTTACAGGAGCTGCTAACTAAAATAACCAGTTTAGAGAAGAATATATGTGACCTCATAGTGCTGAAAAACACAGTGAAAGAAACATTGTGAAGCAAAAACAAGTATTAATAGCTGAATCAATGAAGAGAAAGAAAGAGTATCAGAGATTCAAGATTAGCTTGATGAAATAAAGCATGAAGACCAGATTAGAGAAAAATGAAAGAAAAGCAACAAACAAAGCCTCCAAGAAATGTGGGACTGTGTCAACAGACCAAACCTATAATTGATTGGTGTACCTGAACGTGATGGGGAAAAATGGAACCAAGTTTGAAAACACACTTCAAGGCATTATCCAGGAGAACTTCACAAATGGAACAAGACAGGCCAACATTCAAGTCCAGGAAACATGGATAACACCACTAACATACTCCTCAAGAAGAACAATAGACAAATAACTGTCAGATTCTGCAAGTTTGAACAAAAGAAAAAATGTTAAGGACAGCCAGAGAGACAGGTCATGTTACCTACAAAGGGAAATCCATCAGACTAACAGAGGATCTCTCTGCAGAAACCCTACAAGCCAAAAGAGAGTGGAGTACAATATAAAACAACCCTAAAGAAAAGGCAATTTCAACTAGAATTTTATATTTTGAGGGAAACTAAGCTTTATAAGAAAAGAAAAATAAAATTGTTACAGACACCAAAATGTAGATGGTTTTGTCACCACAATGTCTGCCTTAGAAGAGCTCCTGAAGAAAGCACTAAATATTGAAAGAAAATACTGGTACTTACCTGGTGTAGTGGCTCACGCCTGTAATCCCAGCACTTTGGGAGGCAGAGGTGGGCAGATCATGAGGTCAGGAGATGGAGACCATCCTGGCTAACACAGTGAAACCCCGTCACTACTAAAAATACAAAAAAATTTGCTGGCCATGTTGGTGGGTACCTGTAGTCCCAGCTACTCAGACCCAGGAGGCTGAGGCAGAATGTTAGGAACACAGGAGGTGGAGCTTGCACTGAGCCGAGATCATGCCACTGCACTCCAGTCTGGCCAACAGAGTGAGACTCTGTCTCAAAAAACAAACAAAAAAAATAACAAAACAGAAGAAAACTGGTACTCACCATTGAAAAAAATAGCAAAATATAAAGAACAACAACACTATGATCAAATTGACACATAAGAATATTAACCTTAAGTGTAAATGAAATAAATTTGCCAATTAAAGTACAAAGACTGGCAAATTGGATAAAGAATCAAGACTCTTCAGTGTGCTATATTCAGGAGACTCATCTCATGGGTGAAGACACACATAGGCTCAAAATAAAGGGATGGAGGAATATTTACCAAGCAAATGGAAAGTAAAAAAAAAAAAAAAAAAAAAAAAAGAAAATGCAGGGGTTGAAATTGTAGTCTATCCTAAGACAAACTTCAAGCCAACATAGATCATAAAAGACAAAGAAGGGAATTGCATAATGGTAAAGGAATCAATGCAAAAAGCAGAGCTAACGATCCTAAATATATATGAACCTAATACAGGAGCACTTAGATTAAAAAGCAAGTTCTTAGAGACTTACACAGACTTAGATTCACACACAATTATAACAGGAGACTTCAACACCCCACTATCAATATTACACAGATAAATGAGACAGAATTTTAACAAGAATACACAGGAAGGGAACTCAGCCTTGACCAAGCAGAGAAAACAGACATCTACAGAAGTCCCCACTCCAAATCAACATAGTACACCTTCTTCTCATCACCACATAGCACTTATTGTAAAATTAACCACATAATTGGAGGTAAAACACTTCTCAGCAAATGCAAAAGAACGGAAATAAAACAAACTGTCTCTCACACCAGAGTGGAATAAAATTAGAACTCAGATTAAGAAACTTTTTCAAAACTGCACAATTACATGGTAACTGTAAAACCTGCTCCTGATTGACCACTGGGTAAATAACAAAATTAAGAAAGAAAGAAAGAAGTTGTTTGAAATCAATGAGAACAAAGACACAACCTACTACAATCTCTAGAACACAGTTAAAACAGCGTTAAGAGAGAAATTTATAGCACTAAATGCCCACATCAAAAGTGGAAAGGATCTAAAATCAACACCCCAAAATCACAATGAAAAAACTAGAGGGATAGGCATAGTGGCTCATGCCTGATATTTCAGCACGTTGGGAAGTTGGGCCAGACAGGTCACCTGAGTTCAAGATTTCAAGACCAGCCTAGTCAACCAACATGCTGAAACTCCATCTCCACAGAAAATACAAAAAAAAAAAAAAAAATGTAGCCTGACATAGGGGCACACACCTGTATTCTAAGATACTTGGGAAGCTGAGTTGTGATAATTTCTTGAATCAAAAAGTTAAAAGCCACAGTGAGCTGAGGCAGCACCACTCCACTCCAGTGTGCATGGCAAAGCAAGACACCTTCTCAAAAAAAAAAAAAAAACAAGAAGAAAGAAAGAAAAAGAGCTGGAGAAGCAAGGACAAACAAATCCAAAAGCTGAGACAAAAAAAGAAATAACTGAGTTCAGAACATAACTGAAGGTGATAGAGACAGGAAAATATTTCAAAAAATTCATGAATCCAGGAGTGTTTTTTTTTTTATTTTGTAAAAATTAACAAAATAGATACACTGCTAGCCAGACTAATAAAGAAAAAAGAAGAGAAGAATCAATTAGACACAGTAAACAAAGATAATGGGGATGTAACCACTGATCCCACATAAATACAAACTACCATCATAGAATACTCTAAACACCTCTATGTAAATAAAGCAAAAAATCTAGAAGAAATAAATAAACTGCTGGACACACACACTTTTTCAAGACTAAACCAGGAAAAAGTAGAATCCCTGAAGAGACCAACAGATTCTAAAGTTGAGGCAGTAATTAGTAGCCTACCAACCATAAAATGGCCAGACCAGACAGATTCACAGTCGACTTCTACCAGACGTACAAAGAAAAGCTGGTGTCATTTCCTTCTGAAACTATACCAAACAATAGAAAAAGAGGGACTCCCACTGAAATTATTTTATGAGGCCAGCATCTTCTTAATACCAAAACCTGTCAGAGACAAAAAAAAAAAAAAAAAAAAAAAAAAAAATAGGCCAATATCCCCGATGAACATCAATGTGAATATTCACAATAAAATATTTGCAAACTGAATCCAGCAACACTTCAAAAAGCTTATCCATCACGATCAGAGCAGCTCCAACCAGCAAGGCTTGTTTCAGCCTACACAAATCAAAAAACATAATTCATCACGTGAAGAGAACCAATGACAAAAACCACATAATTTTCTCTATCGATGCAGAAAAGGCCTTAGATAAAATTCAATATCCCATCCTACAGAAAACACTCAATATACCAGGTATTGATGAAATGTATCAAAAACTAAAAAGAACTATTTGTGACAAACCCATAGGCAATATTATACTGAATGGGCAACAGCTGGAAATATTTCCTTCGAAAACACAAAACACAAGGCACAAGACAAGGATGGCTTCTCTCACCGCTCCTATTCAACATTGAATTGAAAGTTCTGCCCAGGGCAATCGGGCAAGAGAAACAAATAAAGGATATTCAGATAAAAATAAAGGAAATCAAGTTTTCCCTTTTTTTAGAGGACATAGTCGCATATTTAGAATACCCCATTATCTCACATCTAAAACTCCTCAACAATAAACAAGAAACTTGTCTTTTGTATGAGTTTGCTTAAGCTTATAAGCAACAACAGCAATCTCAGACTACCAAATCAATGTGCAAAAATCACAAGAATTTCTATACACCAATAACAGACAAACAGAGAGTCAAATCATGAATGAACTCAAATTCACAATTGCTCCAAAGAAAATAAAATAACTAAGAATAAAAATTACAGGGAACCTGAAGGACTTCTTTATGGAGAAGTACAAACCACCATTCAACGAAATAAGAGAGGACAACAAAATTTGGAAAAAAAAATATCATGTTCACAGGTAAGAAGAATAAATATCATGAAAATGACCATGCTGCTTGCAGTAATTCACACATCTACAGTGATCTGAACTTTGACAAGACTGACAAAAACAAGCAACTGGGGAAGAATTCCCTGATATGGGAAAACTGGCTCACCATATGCAGAAACCTGAAACTAGATCGGTTTCTCACACCACATAATTAATTCAAGATGAATTAACAGACTTAAACATAAAACCTAAAACCCTAAATGCCCTAGAAGTAAATCAAGACAATACCATTCAGGATATAGGCATGGGCAAAGCCTTCATGACAAAGACCAAAAAACAATTGCAACACAATCCGAAATTGACAAATGGGACCTAACTAATCTAAAGAGCTTCTCCACAGCAAAATAAAATATCATCAGAGTGAACAGGTGACATACAAAATGTGAGAACATTTTTTCAACCTATCTATCTGAAAAAGGTCTATGATTCAAAATCTACAAGAAATTTTTGAAAATATACAACAAAATAAAAAAACCCCATCAAAAAGAGGGCAAAGGATATGAACAGACAATTCTCAGAAGAAGACATTTAATCAGCCAACAAACGTGTATAAAAAAAGCTCAGCATCACTGGTCATTAGAGAAATGCACATCAAAACCACAATGAGATACCATCTCACACCGGTCAGAATGGTGACCATTAAAAAGTCAGGAAACAACAGATGCTGGTGAAGATGTGGAGAAAAAGGAATGCTCCATACTGCTGGTGGGAGTGTAAATTAGTTCAATCATTGGGGAAGACAGTGTGGTGATTCTTCAATGATCTATAACCAGAAATACCATTTGACCCAGCAATCCCATTATGTTGTATACCATAAGAGGATTATAAATCATTCTACATAAGGAAACATGCACACATATGTTTATTGCAGCACGATTCAGATGCAAAAAAGACATGGAACAAACCCAAATGCCCATCAATTATGGACTGGATAAAGAAAATATGGAACATATATACCATGGGATACTATGCAGCCATGAAAAAGAATAAGTTCATGTCCTTTTCAGGGACAGGAATGAAGCTGGAAGCAATCATTCTCAGCAAGCTAACATAGGAACAGAAAAGCAAACACTACCTGTTCTAACTCATAAGTGGGAATGGAACAATGAAGACACAATGGAGCCTGTCAGGGAGTAGGGGGTAAGTGGAAGGAGATCATTAGGACAAAACCTAATGCATGTAGGACTTAAAACTTAGATGAGGGGTTGATGGGTGCAGCAAACCACTGTGTCACATGTACACCAATGTAACAAATCTGCCTGTTCTGCACATGTATCCTAGAAGTGAAATTATGATTTTAAAAAGTCAGGTTAAATGACAGACTAAATAGTATCCATGAATTCATGATTACTCCCTATTTGGTTTTTACTTTATAATTTGTCTGTGCTTTGTGTCTCCAGGGAAACAAAATAAAAATATATTGTACCGAACATTTTAAAAGAATTTACTAAAAAGCAGTTGGAGCCAATTCTTTTATCTCTTTATGAAGACAAGTATGGATTAAAAACCAACTCTCCTAATGGATTTATTTATACTTAATGGATTCAATTTTGTGGGTAGTATTGTAAGTGGTGCTTTAATATTCAAATTCCAATGATTTCTATTCACTGTTGCTGATATACAAAAACTCAATTGTGTTTTATCTATTGCCAGTCTTCTTTACTTCTTTTTATCTCCATTCAGGTATGTGAAAGTTGGCTCTATTTAACTTCCACTTCCTGAGATTACCTCGTGGATTAACCCACACTTAATTTCAGAGATTTTCCCGGGCTACCACCAGAGGGTGTACGGAGCCTATGCAATGAGCCCGCAGAGCCGGCAAACCAACTCTGAGGAGCAGGGTGTCCTCACAGAGCCTCAGACAGCGCTTCCTTCTCCTCAGGACACACCGGAGAAAGGCCATTGTTTCTGTGTACCTGGGGACACCGGTGGCACGTTCATCTTCAAGACTATGCCTCGTTCATCTCAGGACCCGCCCAAGAGTGGTCGCGGATTTGGCATAAATGGGGTCGCGTCCACCATGAAGATGAAGTCCCTTTCCCTTCCGGACATGTCCAGGAGTGGCCGTTGCTACAAGAGATCTGGTGCTACGACCAGGTGAGAATAAAAACGTCTCCGCAGAACCCTCCCAGGAAAGAACATGGCATTCAGACATCTGGTGACCAGGTGAGGAAAAGACACCCTGTCTGCAGCACCCAGAACTGAGGAGGGGCACTGTCCTGAGCCTTAATTCCCAGCCCTAGCCTCCAATTCTGACTATACGAAAGTGTCCCTTGAGTGAGTCAGTGACCACACATTGTCACAGCTACCAAAGTGTGGTTTGCAGATGATCTGAGCTTGTTTCTGGGGGAGATTCTGGTACAGAGAAAGGAGAGGTGCTGAGTGGAACCACTATGACTGGCTGAGGCCAGGGGAGAAATCACAACCTCCAACAACACTTTTTTCATGCTTTAATGACTCATTTTTCTTAGAGAACTAAAGTAGTTCAAACAACATAGAAAAGTTTTTAAGTAGGTATATGAGAACTTGAATTATTATTTAAGTTTATGTATATGATATATGACTGGTTAGCAACATTTTTTCTTTTCCTGAGACAGTCACAGTTTAATTCAGAGTGGATTTCTAATGGTGAAGAAAATGTCCACTTTATGAAGATTGACATCCTACATTAGCTGAGATGTACTAACAGTATCAAATTTTAATATTATATCATAAAATTAATTGAAGAATTCTGAGCCAGATATGAGTGACAAATGGTCCATGGCACAGCCCTACTCAGGAGATCCTGAGAACATGTGCCCCAGGTGATGGGTATACAGACTATATTTGTACATTTTAGGGAGACAGGAGACATCAATCAAACATATGTAAGATGTACATTGGTTTGGTCGAGAAAGGATGGACAACTTGGAAATAGCGATGGTGCGGAGCTGGACTTTCAACTTACAGGTAGATTTAAATATATTTTCAATGGCAGTTGTCTGAAAGAATGAAGTTATTACCTAAAAACCTAAAACAGATAGGAATGACTGGGTTACAATAAATAGTAAGGGATGTAGAGACCAAAGTTTTATCATGATGAAGACGACTCCATGTAGCAGGCTTGAGAGAATAGAAGGTAAATATTCCTTGTCAGACTTAAGGTATGTGTTGCTGTTAATGATGGTCAACTTTTTCTAAAGTGAAAAAGGGAAGAGTGTGTAATGAATCATGTGTGTCCCTCTTTCCTGCTGGGAACTGGACCACTTTTGGAATGCCCTTGGTCAAAAGGAGAGGTCCATTCAGATGACTGTGGTGGGTGGGGGGACTTGAGAGTTAATTTTTTCTATAAAGTTTCACTTCTATTTACAAAAGTGTAACCTATTAAATTGTTATACATTATAATTAGTCTAAGAGAAAAAAGGGATTTCTTAAAGAAAAAAAAAAACAAATACTAAAAAACCTAAGCCACCACATCTTGCCACATTTTTTATTGTTTCTGTTTTTAAAGTTGTCAGGGATGCTTTGCTTGTAAGTCATATAGTTGACTTGTTGACCATCTGGGTATAGTTCTTTTGCTTCTTCAAATACTGTACCTAGTAACCTTCCAAAATTGTTTTTAAGTAAATTTCTTAAATTGTAGCAGTAAACAAAATGAAAAGACAATATTAAAAAATACTGAGGTTGATCACAGCACATAAAATTTTCAACTCTTATTCCTTTTCTTCTTCTATTTTTTTTTTTTTTTTTTGACACAGGATCTCATTCTTTTTCCCAGCCTGGAGTGCAGAATTGCCATCATGACTCACTGCAGCCCCTAGCTGCCAAGATCAACTGATCCTACACCTTAGACTCAGCTATCATCTCTGGCTAACTTTTTGTATTTTTTGGTAGAGACAAATGTTTGCCATGTTGCCTGGACATGTCTCAAATGTCTGGACTCGAGTGATCTGCCTGCCTTGGCCTCAAAAAGTGCTGAGATTATAGGCATTAATAAAACATTTATGTTAGGGTTAGATAAAAATCAATCTTGAAAACTGGGTAGCCATATGTAGAACGCTGAAACTGGATCCCTTCCTTACACCTTATACAAAAAATTAATTCAAGATGGACTAAAGACTTAAATGTTAAACCTAAAACCATAGAAACCTTAGAAGAAAACCTAGGCATTACCATTCAGGACATAGGCATGGGCAAGGAGTTCATGTCTAAAACACCAAAAGAAATGGCAACAAAAGCCAAAATTGACAAATGGGATCTAATTAAACTAAAGAGCTTCTGCACAGCAAAAAAAAATTACCATCAGAGTGAACAGGCAACCTACAAAATGGGAGAAAATTTTCACAACCTACTCATCTGACAAAGGGCTAATATCCAGAATCTACAATGAACCCAAACAAATTTACAAGAAAAAAACAAACAACCCCATCAAAAAGTGGGTGAAGGACATGAACAGACACTTCTCAAAAGAAGACATTTATGCAACCAAACAACACATGAAAAAACACTCACCATCACTAGCCATCAGAGAAATACAAATCAAAAGCACAATGATATACCATCTCACACCAGTTAGAATGGCAATCATTAAAAAGTCAGGAAACAACAGGTGCTGTAGAGGATGTGGAGAAATAGGAACACTTTGACACTGTTGGTGGGACTGTAAACTAGTTCAACCATTGTGGAAGTCAGTGTGGTGATTCCTCAGAGATCTACAACTAGAAATAGCATTTGACCCAGCCATCCTATTACTGGGTATACACCCAAAGACTATAAATCATGCTGCTATAAAAACACAAGCACACATATGTTTATTGTGGCACTATTCACAATAGCAAAGGCTTGGAACCAACCCAAATGTCCAACAATGATAGACTGGATTAAGAAAATGTGGCCCATATACACCATGGAATACTATGCAGCCATAAAAAATGATGAGTTCATGTCCTTTGTAGGGACATGGATGAAATTGGAAATCATCATTCTCAGTAAACTATCGCAAGGACAAAAAACCAAATATGGCATGTTCTCACTCATAGGTGAGAATTGAACAATGAGAACACATGGACACAGGAAGGGGAACATCACACTCTGGGGACTGTTGTGGGGTGGGGGGAGTGGGGAGGGATAGCATTAGGAGATATACCTAATGCTAAATGATGAGTTAATGGGTTCAGCAAACAAACATAGCATATGTATACATATGTAACAAACCTGCATATGGTGCACATTTACCCTAAAATTTAAAGTATAAAAAATAAAAAAAAAGTTGGAGTTGGTAGATCCAGAAGTTCCTTTTCTGGCCTTGTTTGAAAATCTTTAAAATGTTCTAATTGTTTCCTGTCCATGTACTTCTTTTTCTGTTTTTTAATCTGTCATCTGTTAAAGTCATAAATACATTTTTCACAGTTTGTGAATTGCTGCTCTGCTTCCCAAGTGTCATTCTGTTTGTCATAGTTTTTCCACTGAATGAAATACTCTGCCTTCCTATTTTTGTCTTATCTTTTGTCAACAACAGTTTCAACCTCAAACTCCTGGGATGCCATGAAGGAAGAGATAGGATTGGAGCAATTACTGTGTCATTTTTATTTTTCTTTTCTTTTCTTTTTTTTGAGATAGACTCTCACTCTGTCGCCCAGGCTGTAGTGCATTGGCGCAGTCTCAGCTCACTGCAACCTCCACCTCCCCGGATCACGTCATTCTCCTGCCTCAGCCTCGCGAGTAGCTGGGACTACAGGCACGTGCCACCACGCCCGGCTAATTTTTTGTACTTTTAGTAGAGACAGGGTTTCACCGTGTTAGCCAGGACGGTCTAAATCTCCTGACCTCGTGATCCGCCTGCCTCGGCCTCCCAAAGTCCTGGGATTACAGGCATGAGCCACTGCGCCTGGCCTGTCATTTTTCTTTCTGATGAGTCTCCATGTTGTCACTGCTTTCAGCCTCCATTGCTGCACCAGCCCTGGGTATGGATGAGCCTGTCCACTTTGTGGCCACTGGTGTAGTAAAATTTGTGTGAAGAAGCAGCTATGCTATGTACCTTTGTATCTCCTAACTTAGTCCGCGGTGGGACAGCTCAGGCTTCTCTTTGTCATCCCAAGTTTTCTGGCTGGGTAGCCTCAGGTACTCCTACTTTCTGGTGTGGTAAAGAGATCTTTCTTCCTGGCTATAACTCTTTGCTTTGTAGTTGCTCCAGTGTTTATATAGAACATTCTAAAAGTAAAACACTTCTAAAGTCACATTAGTTTATTCTCACTTAACATACAAAACCCTTACTCCTTTATAGCATGGCTTGCTTTATTTCAGTTATTGAGTTCTCAAAATTATAACAATATGCATTCTATCTCAAAAACACAAGCTAGTGAGTTTTTTTTTAATATAATAGTGTATTAAATTATGTGGAGAACAGATTGTGAAGGTGCACATTGTTAATTTTTTTATCTTTTGGAATTGTTCATATATTTATCTTTACTTTATTCTTTGTTTATTAATACTGCTGTTCATTGTCCTTTCATTTTACCCTGGAATAATCCATAAGGTATTTGTTAAATGGTTGTCTAATGGCAAAATAATGTGGCTTTTATTTGGGAATTTCATAACTTCTGCCTCACTTTTGATGGACACTTTGTTTAAACATAACTTTTCTCTTTGAAAGTTTTTTCTTACTGCACTTGGAATATTTGAGTCTTCTCTGAGTTTTGAGATAAGAAATTCCCCTGTTATTTGTGAGGGTATTTTGTGCATTACTAGTCAGGATTTCTCTTTCTGCTTTCAAGATTCTCTTTGTCTTTGTTTTAGACAGTTTAACTATCATGTATGTTTGGGTGTGTTTCTTTGAGTTTATTTTATTTGGAGTTTGTTGAGTTTCTTAGGTATTTATTATCTCAAATTTGTGACATGTTTAACCACTTTTTTTAGTCTCCCTATTTCTTTATCTCCTCTTGAATTTCCAAAATGCCTAAGTAGGTCTGCTTGATGGTGTCACACTGGTTTCTAAACTGTTTTCACATTTCTTTATTTTTTTCTCTTCTTAACTTAATAATTTCAATTGCCTGTTTTATTCAATTTGCTAACATTTTGTTCTATATGCACAAGTCTCCTGTTAAATGTCTGTAGTAATAATTTATTTATTTATTTGAGATGTAATCTTGCTCTGTCACCAGGCTGGAGTGCATTGGCACAATCTTGGCTCACTCCAACCTCTGCATACTGGGTTCAAATGATTCTCCTGCCTCAGCCTCTTGAGCAGTTGGGACTACAGATATTTGTGACCACACTCAGCTAATTTGTGTATTTTTAGTACAGATGGGGTTTCATCATGTTCCCCAGCAAAATCACAACTTCTTGACCTTATGATCTGCCACCTAGGTCTCCCGAAGTGCTGGGATTGCAGGCCTCAAGTGAATTTTTTTTCTATATTTTTTTTAGTAGAGATGGGGTTTCACCATGTTAGCCAGGATGGTTTTGATCTCCTGACCCCTTGATTCACCCAACTCAGTCTCCCAATATGCTGGGATTACAGGCATAAGCCACCATGCCCAGCCATGAATTTTAATGTCAGTTGTTTTATTTCCATCTCCAGATTTTTTTTTTCTTAGAGCCACTGAACCTGGACCAGAATTTTTTTCTAAGTTTGAAAATAAGTTTCCATGCTTTCCTAAGAACCTGTATTATTTTACTTTCAATGTCTGTTTCTTGAACCTAAAGTAAGAGATGCATGGACATCACATTTGTGAATTTTTTTCAAAGATGCATTTTTACCAGTCTGTGTGTTTTTATATAAGAGCTCACATTTACAGTGATTACAGGTAAAAAAAATTACTTACTGTGACATTTACTTACCTTTTTTATATGTTATTTTTCTTATTTGATCCTCAATTACTCCTTTATCCATTAAAAAAGTTAACATTTTTAAACTTTTTTCTGTATTTTCATGTAATAATTAGTTATATTTGGGACTTTAATTATATTTTAAGCATAAACAGACTTCTCTGAATAATATTAACTTGTTTGAATATTCAAAATTTTAATATTAACAATATAAATATATGCTGCTCTTGTACTTTTCTCTTTCTCAATATAAATTGTCTCAGATTATATCTGTACACACTGAGTGTCCATTAGGGTAAATTTGTAACTTTTTGTGTAATAGCTGCCTATGAGATCTGTAATAGTAATAGCTAACTTTGCCAGGATTGCAATAGTAACAGCATTTTTTTTAGGCAAATGTTAATCACACATTATTTTAGCTTTTCTATATGTAGACATTTTTTGCTTGAGTATCATTTTCATAAGATATAGATTTTGTTCATTTCTCCAATGTGTTTTTCTTAGTTATTGATAGCTTAGAATGCATTCCATTAACACTATGAATAAGAGCAATACAAAACTATCATTTTTTTAAAAAATTGGATCTGTATTAACAAATCTTTTGTATTGTCTATTGTATGAAAAAATTGTATTCTTGCTTTCAACAACTTAAAACTTTGTTTGTGACCAATTCCTGGCATTTTCAACCAAGAGTGATTTCTGACTTTGCAAAACAGAAATAAATATGTTTCATCGATTCTTTATTTATCTTCTAGAAAGACTACAAGAAACACAATAAGTTAACACACAAGTGCTTCTTCACTCCTCCCAGAATTAGGAAACAGGGCCTGAAATGGAAAATGCGGATTTCTAATTTTGAAGGCTTCATCTGTGCCTGGGAGGCAGTATGGCAATCCAAAAAAATATTTACTACTTTAAAACTGTCTCTTTTGATGGTTTGCTTGGTTTATACAAACTACTGATTTACAGGGATCAGACAGTTTTTGATTGGTTTGATGTTTCTTTGAATGGTTTGAAGCTGCCAGCCCTGCAGTTTTGCCCTCATTTTTATTTGGGAAACACTGATTGTTTTATAATCTCAGAAATTAATTTTATTTAGGGGATCTATGATTTGTCCCTTGAAAATATGGTTTAAAATACTAAAATTGAATTTTACACTTTTAATTTGTGTTTCTAATTGTTAGCTTTTGTTTTAGTGGTTATGGTATGAAGTTTGTTGTTTGCTTTTTATTAATTGATGTTATCAATTTCATATAAAAGACTAGGGCAATATTCTCTATTATGAATCACGTCTTGGTTTTATGTAAAACATGTATACAATTTTTTGTTTCCAAAGTGACTTTCAAGTACATATGAAAATAAAATAATAAGGGAATAATTATGTAGGCATGCAGCAAGATCTACAAGTGTGATGATCTCTGACAGAAGCCTGCATAAATTGTTTGAAAAACAACCAGGTCACTGTGGATGGAGCAGACTGTGGAAGGAAAATGATTGTAGACAATGAGATTATAGGTGTAACACACAGTTGATGTGATTGTCTAGGGTTTCCATAGGTCAGTAGATTTTACTTTAGTTTCACTTTAAGCCAAGTTCATGACAGGAAGTGGAATTGGTAAGGTTGTTATTAGCATCTAGTGCCAAGAGGCTAGAAATGCTGTTGAATATCTTAAAATCTAGTCTCAGGCACCTTTGAACAATTAACAGTATCGACCCATCTCTCCAGAAAATTGTAAAAGAGAAAAAAAGAAGCACACTTTTAGAAAACATTGATTTTATATTTTCAAGGTTACTTAACTCAATCTTTGGTTTATGTAAATCAGAAGGATTTTAAGAAGCTCTTGTAAAGTTCAGTTGATTCAAGTTAGGGTAAGTGTTAGTAAAGTGAAGTCAGTTCAGTTAATCAATAATTAGAAAGTAAATTTCAGGCCAGGTGTGGTGGCTATAATCCCAGTACTTTGGGAGGCCAAGGTGGGCCAATCACAAGGTCAGGAGATCAAGACCATCCTGGCTAACACAGTGAAACCTTGTCTCTACTAAAAACACACACACACAAAATTAGCTGGGCATGGTGGCAGGCACCTGTAGTCCAAGCTACTCATGAGGCCAAGGCAGAAGAATGGTGTGAACCCAGGAGGTGGAGTCTGTAGTAAGCCGAGGTGGTGCCACTGCACGCCAGCCTGGGTGACAGAGCAAGACTCCATCTCCAAGAAAAAAAAAAAGAAAGTAAACTATTTCCTTTTTTCTCCCCCTTTTCTTTTCCATTACTATAAAATATTTCTGTAAAGCACTAATATAGCAAAATAAAACCCTAGGCACACTCTATTTTTGGGATACCATGGAGAACACTCCTAGGCTTTTGGGATAGAACTAATCTTGAATACAACTGGAAGTCATACAGAATACAGATGCATATATGTGCATTAGTGCAATTCATTATGCATACAGACTGGGCATAATGATTGTCATAAGACAAATATTAAATGTTTCTTATGACATAATATTTGCTAAGATTTTACAATAACCATGCCAAATGGAAACCAAGATTTCAAGGATTACAGCCAGGGTTAGAGAACTCTGGCTGTTAAGTACAATGAAAACTCAAGCATCTTCTAGGAGAGGCCATCACTCTTGCCATAACCAGCATGGGGATTATCTCTACAGAAACAGGTGAAAGGGCTGATGGCAGCATGAATTTCATTATTCCTGGATGCAGAAACATAATGCGAGATTATCTGAATGGCAGGGCTGAATGACCTGGAACACAAACAGGGATAAAAGTTTCCCCTGGCTTACCACATTGTGGTAAGACAAAAATAAAACAAGAGCTGTGGCCCTTCAGTGTGCACAGACCTAGGAGCTCTCAAAGCCAGCGGGGGCTGCCACACCCTTTGCGGCTTTGCATTTTCTGGCATCTCCAAACTTCTGGGTATCACTACGTTCCCCATTATCAGCTGTGGAAGCTGCTTGCGGTTCGCCTGGTCCAACTGCAGCTTTTCAATGATCTGGCAGTTCTGTTGGCAACTAAAACTTCCTGGCCTGATACAGCTGGCATGACTGACCTTGTTTAGCAGCTGAAGCCCACACTTGCTCATACACCACTCACCACTCATCCATGCTTGCCCTTGGCAGGTGATAAATCCTGGCCATTAACACCTGATGAGTGCAGCATGTCAAGCAGAGAGGGTAGAACAACTTAGCAGGCCTGATTAAAGCTCAGGGAAAGGCACCACAGGCCAAAGAGGTTTTTGTCTGCAAAGTGACACCCCTAAACACCCATAGCAATAGAAGCATAGCTGGTTATGTTTAAATGACTTACTTCTTTTGGTTCCTGAAATAATGACTATTCAGTGTCCTACATTTTGGTATTTTTTAACCTCATTTGCAAATGATTATATTTCAAAATTTTTACAAAATCAAATTTGACAGATTATTATTTGCATTGAACCACCTGATCCATCTTATGTACACTACATTTTTTTAAGACGGAGTTTCAGTTTTCTCATCCAAGCTGGAGTGCAATGGCATTTTCTCAGCTCAGTGTACCTCCTGCCTCTGCCTCCCGTCTAGCTGGAACTACAGGCACCCACCATGGTGTGCAGCATGGCATTGGAGTTCAGATTAGCATTCTCCTAGTAGATTATGAAGCTTACTTATGAAAGAGTATTTCTAATTCCTGGACTTTGATGTTTTGTACTCATGTAATTTCTGTTTGAGAGTCACTTTTGCTCAGGGTTGTAATATGATGAGCAGCATTTCTGGCATTTTCTGCTAAATGCAATAGTAACATCCATTTTCTGTGGTTGAAATACCCTAATATGTTTGTGTCTCAAGAAATCTGAATCGTTGACATTTACTATTCTAGAGATCTCTGAAGAAGAAATTAAAAACCGCTTTATAAAATTTTGCAGAGACCAGGATGAGTGGTTCATACCTGTAATCCAAGCAACTTTGGAGACTGAGGCAGGAGGATAACCTAAGTTTAGGAGTTGTAGACCAGCCTGATCAATAGGGTGAAACCTCATCTTCACTAAAATTACACACACAGACATGAAGTAAAATCAGCTTGTCAGGGTGGTGGACAGCTGTAATCCCAGCTATTTGGGAGGCTGAGGCAGGAAAATCTCTTAAATCTGGGAGGTGGAGGTTGCAGTGAGCTGAGATCACACCATTGCACTGCAGCCTGTATGACAAGAGAAAACCTCTGTCTCAAAAAAAAAATTGCAGAAATTTTATATGAGATATCATTTTTCTCTGATTTTTGGCTATTCTAACATCCTGATATTTTCTCTAACTTGCTGCTATAATAACATTCTGTCATTTGTGAAATATACCAGGGTGTCCTGCATATACCATGGAACTTAATATAAAACAATATTTAATTAATTAAATACAAATAAAAAGTTTTTTTTTTTTCTGGATGTGAGGTTATAGTAGTTTTGAAAAATGTGCCACACTTTAAAACATTTTGTAATTACACATCAGCGTTGTCACAAACTTCATTGAAAAGCAAATAAGTAGCATATTTCAATTTTAAGTTGATTGAATTTCTTTTCTTTTATTTTTAAAATGAAATCTCACACTCTCTTTGGCTGGAGTGCAGTGGTGCAATCTTAGCAGACTGCAACTCCCTGCCTCCCAATTTCAAGTGTTTATTCTTTCTCAGCTTCTTGAATAGCTGAGAATACATGTGTGCATCACCACCCCTGATGGATTTTTACCATATTGGCCACACTTGTCTCAAGCTCCAGACCTCAAGCACTCTCCCTGTCTTGGCCTCCAAAAGTACTGGAATTACATGTGTGAATCACAATGCCTGGCCCCTGACTGAATTTCTAATTCAAAAAAAATCCATCTGACAAAACCTTATTTTCCATATTATATTTTTGATGTGTTTCTTTATATGTCTCATTACTAAAGAAAATGGTATAATTTTAATGTATTTTTTGTAATTGAAAATGAGTTTATTTGTATTAATATGTAATTAAAATAGTAAGTATATTAAGAATTTTTTTTGCTATGTGTAAAGTAATGAGGTTTTAGAAATTTCTTTAAAAAACTAATTTGGAAAATTAATTACATTATTTGATTGTACTTGGGTTATTTTCCTCAGGATTTTCTTTTGTAAGAAAATTCAAAATTGCTTCAAGATACATTGAGATGTTCAATTATGTGAAATAAATTTAAAGGTATTTTCTTTGAAAAGAAAGTTTTTATAACCTATCTTTTCTACTAATAATATGTGATTTTTTTTCTAACATGCTAGAAATTAATTTTTTTCATCTTCCCTGCACCTAAAGTTCCCCTGTAATATATGACAAGCAAATAACTGCTATCAGAGGAGGCTGTTGTAGTCCGTAAGTCACCCATTACCATCAACCCTGGTTTTGAGCCACTTGCAGCACCAGCTATTGGCTGTGTAAAAAAACTCACAGTGATGCTAGACTCTCTGACAGAAATGTATTACATAGACAAAGTAAAAACTGTGAGTATCTTAAATTATAAACAGTTTTGTTCATTAATCATACTTTTGCTTGAAATTCTATTATTTCATTTAGAAAAATTAACTCATGGTTTTCTTTGTTTTTGGTCAACTAGTTTACCATTTTGTAATCATCAGGTATATAATTTAAACCATTTAACTAAGAGAACATCAATTTTTTCATAAGCATGTATTTCTTAACTTCTCCCCTATAGTTGATTTTAGTACTTTACCACAGTGGGTTTTATTTAGTCATATGTGAAAAAAAAAATCAACCCTTTAGAGTAACAAGAAACCTAATTTAATGCTACAAAAATTTATATTTAAAATGTATTTATTAAGTCAGGTTGTATGATGCCTCCAGCTTTGTTCTTTTGGCTTAGGATTGACTTGGCAATGCGGGCTCTTTTTTGGTTCCATATGAACTTTAAAGTAGTTTTTTTCCAATTCTGCGAAGAAAGTCATTTGTAGCTTGATGGGGATGGCATTGAATCTGTAAATTACCTTGGGAAGGATGGCTATTTTCACTATACTGATTCTTCCTACCCATGAGTATGGAATGTTCTTCCATTTGTTTGTATCCTCTTTTATTTCCTTGAGCAGTGGTTTGTAGTTCTCCTTGAAAAGGTCCTTCACATCCCTTGTAAGTTGGATTCCTAGGTATTTTATTCTCTTTGCAGCAATTGTGAATGGGAGTTCGCTCATGATTTGGCTCTCTGTTTGTCTGTTATTGATGTATAAGAATGCTTGTGATTTTTGTACATTGATTTTGTATCCTGAGACTTTGCTGAAGTTGTTTATCAGCTTAAGGAGGTTTGGGGCTGAGCCAATGGGGTTTTCTAGATATATAATCATGTCATCTGCAAACGGGGACAATTTGACTACCTCTTTTCCTAATTGAATACCCTTGATTTCCTTCTCCCGCCTCATTGCCCTGGCCAGAACTTCCAACACTATGTTGAGTAGAAGTGGTGAGAGACGGCATCCCTGTCTTGTGCCAGTTTTCAAAGGAAATGCTTCCAGTTTTTGCCCATTCAGTATAATATTGGCTGTGGGTTTGTCATAGATAGCTCTTATTATTTTGAGGTACATCCCATCAATACCTAATTTATTGAGAGTTTTTAGCATGAAGGTTTGTTGAATTTTGTCAAAGGCCTTTTCTTCATCTATTGAGATAATCATGAGTTTTTTGTCTTTCGTTCTGTTTATATGCTGGATTACATTTATTGATTTGCGTATATTGAACCAGTCATGCATCCCAGGGATGAAGCCCACTTGATCATGGTGGATAAGCTTTTTGATGTGCTGCTGGATTTGGTTTGCCAGTATTTTATTGAGGATTTTTGCATCAATGTTCATCAAGGATATTGGTCTAAAATTCTCTTTTTTTGTTGTATGTCTGCCCAGCTTTGGTATCAGGATGATGCTGGTCTCATAAAATGAGTTAGGGAGGATTCCCTCTTTTTCTATTGATTGGAATAGTTTCAGAAGGAATGGTACCAGTTCCTTCTTGTACCTCTGGTAGAATTCGGCTGTGAACCCATCTTGTCCTGGACTTTTTTTGGTTGGTAAGCTATTGATTATTGCCACAATTTCAGCTCCTGTTATTGGTCTATTCAGAGATTCAAATTCTTCCTGGTTTAGTCTTGGGAGGATGTATGTGTTGTGGAATTTATCCATTTTTTCTAGATTTTCTAGTTTATTTGCATAGAGGTGTTTGTAGTATTCTCTGATGGCAGTTTGTATTTCTGTGGGATTGGTGGTGATATCCCCTTTATCATTTTTTATTGCATCTATTTGATTCTTCTCTCTTTTTTTCTTTATTAATCTTGCTAGCAGTCTATCAATTTTGTTGATCCTTTCAGAAAACCAGCTCCTTGATTCATTAATTTTTTGAAGGGTTTTATGTGCCTCTATTTCCTTCACTTCTGCTCTGATTTTAGTTAGTTCTTGCCTTCAGCTAGCTTTTGAATGTGTTTGCTCTTGCTTTTCTAGTTCTTCTAATTGTGATGTTAGGGTGTCAATTTTTGATCTTCCCTGCTTTCTCTTGTGGGCTTTTAGTACTATAAATTTCCCTCTACACACTGCTTTGAATGCATCAAAGAGATTCTGGTATGTTGTTTCTTGGTTCTCATTGGTTTGAAAGAACATCTTTATTTCTGCCTTCATTTTGTTATGTACCCAGTAGTCATTCAGGAGCAGGTTGTTCAGTTTCCATGTAGTTGAGCAGTTTTAAGTGAGATTCTTAATCCTGAGTTCTAGTTTGATTGCACTGTTATCTCAGAGATAGTTTGTTATAATTTCTCTTCTTTTACATTTATTGAGGAGAGCTTTACTTCCAAGTATGTGGTCAATTTTGGAATAGGTGTGAGATATAGTTCAATGGAACAGAACAGAGCTGTCAGAAATAATGCCACATATCTACAACTATCTGATCTTTAACAAACCTGAGAAAAACAAGAAATGGGGAACGGATTCCCTATTTAATAAATGGTGCTGTGAAAACTGGCTAGCCATATGAAGAAAGCTGAAACTGGCTCCCTTCCTTACACTTTATACAAAAATTAATTCAAGATGGATTAAAGACTCAAATGTTAGACATAAAACCATAAAAACCCTAGAAGAAAACCTAGGCATTACCATTCAGGAGATAGGCATGGGCAAGGACTTCAGGCCTAAAACACCAAATGCAATGGCAACAAAAGCCAAAATTGACAAATGGGATCTACTTAAACTAAAGAGCTTCTGCACAGCAAAAGAAACTACCATCAGAGTGAACAGGCAACCTACAAAATGGGAGAAAATTTTCACAACCTACTCATCTGACAAAGGGCTAATATCCAGAATCTACAATGAACTCCAACAAATTTACAAGAAAAGAAAAAACAAACCCATCAAAAAGTGGGTGAAGGACATGAACAGACACTTCTCAAAAGAAGACATTTATGCATCCAGAAAACACATGAAAAAATGCTCACCATCACTGGCCATCAGAGAAATGCAAATCAAAACCACAATGAGATACCATCTCACACCAGTTAGAATGGCAATCATTAAAAAGTCAGGAAACAACAGGTGCTGGAGAGGATGTGGAGAAATAGGAACACTTTGACACTGTTGGTGTGACTGTAAACTAGTTCAACCCTTGTGGAAGCCAGTGTGGTGATTCCTCAGGGATCTAGAACTAGAAATTCCATTTGACCCAGCCATCCCATTACTGGGTATATACCCAAAGGACTATAAATCATGCTGCTATAAAGACACATGCACTTGTATGTTTATTGCGGCATTATTCCCAATAGCAAAGACTCGGAACCAACCCACATGTCCAACAATGATAGACTGGATTAAGAAAATGTGGCACATATACACCATGGAATACTATGCAGCCATAAAAAATGATGAGTTCATGTCCTTTGTAGGGACATGGATGAAATAAGAAATCATCATTTTCAGTAAACTATCACAAGAACAAAAAACCAAACACTGCATATTCTCACTCATAGGTGAGAATTGAACAATGAGAACACATGGACACAGGAAGGGGAACATCACACTTTGGGGACTGTTGTGGGGTGGGGGAAGGGGGGAGGGATAGCATTCGGAGATATACATAATGCTAGATGACGAGTTAGTGGGTGCAGCGCACCAGCATGGCACATGTATACATACGGAACTTACTTGCACATTGCGCACATGTACCATAAAACCTAAAGTATAATAATAATAATAATAATAATAATAAAATAAATAAAATAAAATAAATTAAAAAAAATAAATAAATATATAAAATGTATTCATTAAAAAGATTTTCATAACCCAAATGTTAAAGTTGCTCAATGTATTTTAATTATATTCTGAGAGGTACTTTTAAAAAAAAATCATAATTTGAGAAGAGAACATTTGAATGCATTTTATTACTTTTAAATATCCATATTAGTTAAGCAAAATGAGTAGGAATGTTGAAATTTTACACAAAACTGAAACTCAGAGTGGGAGCCAATGTAAGTAGGTTAACAAGTAATAACATGAAATTTAGTTGATTTGAAGAGAAATCTGAGGGTTAAGAATATAATTAACAACAGCATTCTGTACAGATATTTAATTGGAAATATGAAATTATATTTGTTTATGTTTTTTTCTTGGTTTGAGTATATTTTTTAGTACATTGTAGGAGTTTCTAGCTAAACTCAGTATTCAAAAGTTCAGATCTTTATGTGTTCTGTAGGATCTACGTAGAGAGAAGAATTTCCTTTTTGAAAACACTTTTTTTGTTTATTTGTTTAACTATTGTATTAGAATAGATAATATATATTTTCAAAAGAGATTTTTTAACTAAACACTATTTTTCTTAAACTATTTAGCCAATGTTTTCTTGTGATTAATATATATTTTCAAATATATAAGAGGATATGCAGTAAAATCTATGAACTTGTCACCAATATATATTTCTGATGCAGAGATTTTCTTTTAGGTATATGCACATCTTCAAACACTTACCTATTTTTTTATCAGAAATATGCAATATACAATATGGTTAACTTTGTTTTGTACTTAGTCACACACCTGTCAATACATGAAGATCTGTTTAATTCTCTTTTGTAGCTACTTAAATTGCATTTCAATGTGCTCTAATTTATGCAATCCACCTCTAAGTTGAAGTGAGGTGTAAGTTGTATTCAGTTTTACAAAAAGTAATATTTACAATTTTCATGGGTATTTTAAAGACATCATCTAATTGACTTCTTCTTACAATAAAACTGTGAACATATTTAAAGCAATTATCACTATTAGCTGAGGAAGAAAGTGATATGTATGTGGAGGTTATAGTTTTTATGAGTTGGAAAAATAATTTAAATGAAGTGCTCAATTAAAACTGAGAAAACCCTAATGTTCCATTTATATACAGTTCTGATGAAAGTGTATTGGATATAATTATTTTAAGTGCAAAAGTTTTTTAATATGTAAAGTCATAATGATTAATTCTAAGTCTCTGTTTAACACATGATAATTTAATATTATATCATCGTGTATGAACTCGTTCTAATAGAATTATTACAAAAGCAATGCCATTAAAAATGTGGACTTAAAAATTCTGTATTTAATAGTCTTTATAGTGGCTCACATTGCTGATGTAAAAGTTTAAAGTACTCTTTCAAAATGGCTGTGTTAGCCTGATAGAATAAATTTCACAGCCCAATTAAGAGAACAATGGGTAAAATCATTATTTTTGTTGCAAAATCATTATTTTTTCTTAGCTTGTGAAGCACTCAGTGAGTAGGAATAACTGTCCCCTGTTGGATCCTGCCCACCAAAAAGATTGGTGGGACTCAGAGAAACTGCTGCTACTTTTCACCTAAATTATGTGATCCATCAACTATACATAATCCTAGTCATCAGAAATAGTTTATCTACAATTGAAGAAACAGTTGGTGATAAAGATGACGATTGTTCAAAGATGGGAAACAAAATTGTGAGGTAAGTTTTAATTATATATTTTTAAATATTCTGATAGTAGATACTGTTGTTATTCCTGAGATTAGTGTACTTTCATGAGATTTTTATCCGTACTGCATTTTGATGATATGGCTAGAAAATATGAGATACTATGACTGGCATATTTATTGTGCTCTCTATCTAGTAACTTGAAATTTTGGTTAATAATATGTATCACTTTTTGTTTGTTTGTTTTGAAACCATGGTAGATACAATCACATTTGTATGACCTGGTAAATGAAATTCAGCCTTTGAATAATGAGAATTTTTTTTTTTTTTTTTTTTTTTTGAGGTGGAGTCTCATTCCGTCACCGAGTCTGGAGTGCAGTGATGCAATCTCAGCTCACTGCAAGCTCTGCCTCCTGGGCTCACACCATTCTCTTGCCTCACCTTCCCAAGAAGCTGGGACTACAGGAGCCCATCATCACTCCCGGCTATATTGTTTTCATATTATTAGTAGGGATGGGGTTTCACTGTGATAACCAGGGTGGTCTCCTGACCTCGTGATCTGCCCGTCTCAGCTTCCCAAACTGCTGGGATTACAACCACGAGACAATGTGCCAGGCCTTTTATTTTTAATAATTATATTCACATTTTGTCTTTTAAAGAGCCATTTTTTTTTTACTTTTGTTCTGTCTGTGTCATATAAGCTGTGCTTATTTTTAGGAATCTCTGAATATTTTTCTCAAATTAGGGTTTTTTCTGCTAAGGAAGAAAATTGTTTTTGAGATAATGCTACATGGACCTGTTAGCAACATGATATAATTCTTACAATCAGGCTGCTAAGTGTATAAAAACATCTGGTTGAAAATACAAAGTACATGGTTGAAAATAAAGCAGAAAAAACGTTAGGTTTTAGTGGCAGTTTACATATTTAAGATATAGCTATTAAGTAAATGAACCCAGAAAACTTTAATTTTGGAAACGTTTGTATTCAAGTAATTTATCATTCCTATACTTTTTTGCATAGATATTGACAGAAACTAAATTAAAAAATTAGAATATTTTAACTCTAGTAAATAATTCTTAAATTTCTGTTTATCTTCCTCAGTGATCAGAAATAGTTTGGTTTTCAAATAACATCTCAGCGCTTATCATCAATAGAGATTGAAACACAAACTTGCCTCTGCCTTTCCAGATCTGATAGATCATACCATACAGTTATTACAACCTTGGTAGCATTTCTTTTATTAGAATCTCCATATGGGATGTTCACTAACACTTGATTAACAGCCACTAACAGACAACAACAACAAAAAAGTAAAATTTAAGTCCTGGTATTGTAGTCGGTTTTACCTCAAGGGTTTTGAATTTAAAACAGATGGGGGTGGGAGGAGGAAGGGATAGCTTTAGGAGATATACCTAATGCTAAATGATGAATTAATGGGTGCAGCACACCAGCATGACACGTATACATATGTAACTAACCTGCACATTGTGAACATGTACCCTAAAAGTTAAAGTATAATAATAATAAAATTAAAAATATCAGATAGAGATGGTTAATTATACTGACAAAAAGTGAATGAGGCAGACAGAATATAAAATTCAAATAAAGTCCCCACCTGTGTTCTTGGTTGCCTCTGCTTTATGTTTTCTTAGGATTCACTGTGGCATGCATATCTGCCTAGCTAATTTTTCTGCGTGATGAACTTCATCAGGGCACAAACTGGGTATTGTTTATTTTTGTATCAAAAACCTCAGGTGTAGAGAAAAACATATAGAAACGGATGTGTGTAAAATAACTGTATTTTGCTCTGTAGCTACAAAGAAATTATGACCTTTGGAGGACCTGTGTATGTTCTCATTCCTTCCACAACTACTCTTAACATTCGTATTTATTGAGTGGTAATAATTCCAAATACATCACATAAATTATATCATGAAATCTGTAAAAATACAGTATACTCACAAGAGGACTCTGAATTCTAGCAGAACAAGCTATCTTATTCCTTGTAAGTTATTTATCACAGGGCACATAGCCATCAGTGTCCGTGTCGGTAATGTTTTCTGATTTGCAACAAATAAGAGACTTCTACATACACAGGTTCTGCAAACAGATATCTCCAAATATATATTAAAATGTTTGAAAACAAAAACAAATCAATACTACAGTAAAATGTAACAAATTTAAAGCCATGAGAGTATATTATCTGTCTACAGATCATTTACATTTTATTAAATATTTATGTAGAGATAAAGCAAACTACACAGGAGGAGGAGTGTGAATTATATTTACATACTCCATCATTGTAAACCAGAAGCTTGAGCAGACACAAATTATAGTATTTAAGAGGCTCCTTGAGCCAAACCCCTACAAATATCAAACGATTACTATATGGAAATATTTTAAGCTTTGGTAAGAAAGTATTGCTTAAGGTAGTTATGGCATAATCACCCTAACGATGTTAATTTTTATTTACTTATCTTTTTATAAATAAATTAAAAGATTATAAACCTTAAAATTATCATTAAATTGTTTTAATGTTTGCTCAGGGAATGTGAACATTTGTATATGTTTTCTGTTTAAGGTGTGTAACACAGTTAAGCACTTGCTATTTAAATAATTTTCTTTTCTTTTTTTTTTGGCCAACAGAAATGATTTGAGTATGACTAAAAAATGGGCATTTACATTCAGTGATTATTTTGAATTTCCTTGGGAGTTGGATATGGGACCTTACACAGAAGCAGGCATTGCAAAGCTGGAAGAGAATAATGTGAAATCAGATAATCGGTTGATTCCACAGAAAGAGTAACCTGAAAATAAAACTACAAAGATCACAAAATGCAGACTTTTAGTGTGCTTGTATACTGTGGTCAAGCAAAGCAGTGGACATTATTATTCTCATATTATTCAAAAAATGGTAGGATGATGACTGAGATTACTGGTATAAATTTCATGATGAAGATTTAACAGGACTTAACATGGATGATGATAAAGAAATTTTATCAAAGGCCTTTTCTGCATCTATTGAGATAATCGTGTGGTTTTTGTCTTTGGTTCTGTTTATATGATGGTTTGCATTTATTTATTTGTGTATGTTGAACCAGCCTTGCATCCCAGGGATGAAGCCCACTTGATCATGGTGGATAAGCTTTTTGATGTGCTGCTGGATTCAGTTTGCCAGTATTTTATTCAGGATTTTTGCATCAATATTCATCAGGGATACTGGCCTAAAACTCTCTTTTTTGTGGGTGTGTCTCTGCTAGGCTTTGGTATCAGGATGATGCTGGCTTCATTAAATGAGTTAGGGAGGATTCTCTTTTTCTATTGAGTGGAATAGTTTCAGAAGGAATGGTACTAGCTCCTCTTTGTACCTCTGGTAGAATTCAGCTATGAATCCACCTGGTCTTCGACTTTTTTTGGTTCATAGGCTATTAATTACTGCCTCAATTTCAAAGCCTGTTATTGGTCTATTCAGGAATTCAACTTCTTCCTGGTTTAGTTTTGGGAGTGTTTATGTGTCCAGGAAATTTGTCCATTTCTTCTAGATTTTTCTAGTTTGTTTGTGTAGAGGTGTTTATAGTATTCTCTGAAAATACTTAAATGTAAGACCTAAAATCATAAAAATCCTAGAAGAAAACCTAGGCAATACAGGACATAGGCATGGACAAGAATTTCATGTCTAAAACACCAAAGGCAATGCAACAAATGCCAAAATTGACAACTGGTGTCTGATTAAACTAAAGAGCTTCTTCACAGACAAAGAAACTTCCATCAGAGTGAACAGGCAACCTACAAAATGGAAGAAAATTTTTGCAATCTACCCATCAGACAAAGGGCTAATATCCAGAATATACAAACACCTTAAAAAAATGTACAAGAGAAAATCATACAACCCCATCAAAAAGTTGGCAAAGGATATAAACAGGCACTTCTCAAAAGAAGAAATTTACGCAGCAGAAAGCCACATTGAAAAATGTTGATTAACACTGGCCATCAGAGAACTGCAAATCAAAACCACAATGAGAGACCATCTCACACCAGTTAGAATGGCGATCATTAAAAAGTCAGGAAACAACAGGTGTTGGAGTGGATGTGGAGAAATAGAAAAACTTTTACACTGTTAGTGGGACTGTATACTAGTTCAACCATTGTAGAAGACAGTGTGGTAACTCCTCAAGGGTCTAGAACTGGAAATATCATTTGACCCAGCCCTCCCATTACTAGGTATATACACAAAGGATTATAAATCGGCTGCTATAAAGACACATGCACACGTATGTTTATTGTGGTACTATTCACAATAGCGAAGACTTGGAACCAACCCAAATGTCCATCAATGATAGACTGGATTAAGAACATGTAGCACATATATACCATGGAATACTATGCAGCCATAAAAAATGATGAGTTCATGTCCTTTGAGGGGACAAGGATGAAGCTGGAAACCATCATTCTGAGCAAACTATCACCAAGGACAGAAAACCAAACACCATATGTTCTCACTCATAGGTGGGAATTGAACAATGAGAACACTTGGACACAAGATGGGGAACATCACACACTGGGGCCTGTTGTGGGATGGTAGGAGTGGGGAGGAGGGAGGGATAGCATTAGGAGATATACCTAATGTAAATGATGAGTTAATGGGTGCAGCACACCAGCATGGCACTTATATACATATGTAACAAACCTGCACGTTGTGCACATGTACTCTAGAACTTTAAGTGTAATGATAAAAAAAAGAAATTTTAAAAATTAGTGTTTTGACGGAGAGTACATGAATGTATTTAATCATATGCTGAAGTGCATGTCATATAGACAGCAGAAGAGGTGATAAAATGCTTATATAGTTTTGAAGCAATAAACAAATGGACATGATTGATGTAGGAGATGAGATGATAAGACATATATTATGGCTAACTGTTGCAAGACCACATTACATCGTCATGTCACCAGCCTTCAAGAAAAGTGTACGGTAAAAAAAAGAAAATGACATTTATTCCTAAATGAAAGCAATAAAGATGAGAGTATTTGCAGTTTGTGAAAGAACTGCTTACATGTAATGGTGTTTATTTAAACCCTGCTCATGCTATGCTTTTAGATTAGCTTCTTCGTAATAAAAATAATGTGTCCTTGGCTTCTACGATTCTTTACAAGACATCAACATGTTTTTAATATTTTTCTTCAGTCTTCTTTTTGCTTTTTTCATAGAATCATTAGCTTTAATTTATGTGAACGTGTTGCCTTTCTGGTTTAATTATTCTAAAGTAAAAAAATTTAAGATATCTGTACCTTAGAATAGTGGAACTTAATGTATGGATATATGAAAAGCATTTATTTATTACACCAGTGATCATTTTTTACTGAAGCATTAGTTTAAAATGTGGGTTAGTGAAGTGGTAAGATCATCAGTAAAACTAGTCTTAACTAACAAAAATTATGTTAAGAAAGAGCTTGAAAATACAACTGTTTTTGACTGTATAGGTACTTTTTATTTAAAGAGCAGAATTATTTTTCTGCCTGAATCAAAATAAATTACTTTGATTAGTATACACATTGCTGCTGTATTCCTCATTATCATTGTATTTTACATTTTAAAAAAGTAATTTGTGTTCCTGCCAGTGACTGGTATACAGCTTTGGATTTTATTCATAGGGAACTTATAATTGGTTTGGTTGTCTATTATACTGCTTTACATTTTCCTAACCATAAAAACATTATTTCAAATTTTAAATATACAATAAACATTTTTGCAGTAATTGTGAGAGAATTCTTCCTAAACTTAAAATTGTCTAATCTAAATGTGTGTTTATTATTTCAAAATTGGTTCCTACTCCAATACCTTCGTATTGCACGTTTTTCCACTTTATCATTAAGTATGAAGTTTTACCTTTACTAAATAAAATATTAAGTGATAATTAAAAAGATATAACATATTGTAGATGAGGTTTTCTTGGTGATATTCATAATTCCAATAATTTGGAAGGCCAATGCAAAAGATTGCTTGAGGCCAAGAATTTTGAACATGGTTTGGCCAAAGAGTGAAACACAATCTCCACAAAAGTTTTTACAAATCAAGAAGTTATGGTAGCTCACACCGGTAACCTTAGCAATCTATAAGTCCATGGTGAGTGGATCAGTTCAGCATATAAATTGAGGCCAGCCTGAACAATATAACAGGATTCTGTCTATACAAAAAATTAAAATAATTAAAGAAATTAAATAATTATCTGAGCCTACTGGCCTTTTCCTGGAGAACCAGCTAACTGGGAGGCTGAAGCTGCAAGAACATGGGTATCACAGGCTGCCACTAAGGAGATGAGACAGATACCTGATTCTTTCACATAGCTAAGTGGATACAGCCTACTTTACATTTATCTTTTTCATGTAAAATTGCTTATTTTCTTGACTTTGTATGACTATAGGTAGGGTTGTAGTTTGGAGTCAGAGGACAGCTTTAGCTGAGCCATCTTCCCCTGAAACACAAGGCATTCTTCCTTCCTACACAGTCACCCATCTTAGTGCCCCAAAACGTTCAGCCAATTTGACTTAGATTGTCCTAAATTAATGTGATTTTTGTCTTCTGATCCTTCCATTAACGCTCTCTTTTCTCCACACTCAAGTCCCATCTTTTGCTACTGTCAGTAATCATTCATCCCCTCCCATCACAAAAGAAGCCTGTACTCCCTTCAGATACAGCAACATGAAAATTCCCCAGAAAAACCACAAAATAAAAAAATACATATTTTAATTTTGCACTTTTTTAATTTTTAAAAAACGGTCAAAATTGAGGAACCACATGCATCTGGTAGGAGACGGGTTTCATCTTCACAAAGAATTTACTGATAGGAACATTTTTGTTACATAATATTAGTAGAAAAAATTCTGAATGAAACAAGAACAAAAAAACCCCAAAACCTGAAGTGAAGCCCTGCTGCTGGCCCGGGACGGGCCCTCTGCCCTGGGTTCGGCGGCCCCCTCTCCGCCGCCTTGTTGGGCCGGGCCCAGAGACAGTCCGCCGCCGCCTCACAGCCAGGGTTCGCATTGGCCGCCTGGCGCCACTACAGCGAGGCGGTGGCCGAGCGCGAGGACGATCCTAACTTCTTCAGGACGGTGGAGGGCTTCTTCAATCGCGGCGCCAGCATCGTGGAGGACAAGCTGGTGGATGACTTGAGGACCCGGGAGAGCGAGGAGCAGAAGCGGAACCGGCTGCACGGCATCCTGTTGATCTTCAAGCCCGGCAACCTTGTGCTGAGTCTCCTTCCGCATCCGGAGCGACGACAGCTCCTGGGAGGTCATCTAAGGCTACCCAGCCCAGCACAGCCAGCACTGCACACCCTGCAAGGGAGATGTCCGTTACAGCACTGATGTGAGTGCAGATGAAGTAAAAGCTTTGGCTTCTCTGATGACATACAAGCGTGCAGTGGTTGATGTGCCATTTGGGGGTGCTAAAACTGGTGTTAAGATCAATCCAAAGAACTATACTAATAATGAATTGGAAAAGATCACAAGGAGGTTCACCATGGAGCTAGCAAAGAAGGGCTTTATTGGTCCTGGCATTGATGTGCCTGCTGCAGACATGAGCACAGGTGAGCGGGAGATGTCCTGGATCGCTGATGCCTATGCCAGCACCATAGGTCACGATGCTATTAATGCACTCTCCTCTGTTACTGGTAAACCCATCAGCCAAGGGGGAATCCATGGACGCATCTTTGCTACTGGCCATGGTGTCTTCCATGGGATTGAAAACTTCATCAATGAAGCCTCTTACATGAGCGTTTTAGGAATGACACGAGAGTTTGGAGAAAAAACATTTCTCTTTCAGGGATTTGGTAATGTGGGCCTACACTCTATGAGATAATTACATCATTTTGGTGCTAAATGCATTGCTGTTGATGAGTCTGATCGGAGTATATGGAATCCAGATGGTATTGACCCAAAGGAACTGGAAGACTTCAAATTGCAGCATAGGTCCATTCTGGGTTTCCCCAAGGCAAAGCCCTATGAAAGAAGCATCTTGGAGGCCTACTGTGACATACTGATCCCTGCTGCCCGTGAGAAGCAGTTGACCAAATCCAATGAACCCAGAGTCAAAGCCAAGCTCATTGCTGAAGGTGCCAAGGGGCCCACAACTCCAGAAGCTGACAAGATCTTCCTGGAAGGAAACATTATTGTTATTCCAGATCTCTACTTGAATGCTGGAGGAGTGACAGTATCTTACTTCGAGTGGCTGAAGAATCTAAATCCTGTGAGCTATGGCCATTTGACCTTCAAATATAAAAGGGATTCTAACTACCACATGCTCATGTCTGTTCAAGAGAGTTTAGAAAGACAATTTGGAAAGCACGGTGAAACTATTCCCATTGTACCCATGGCAGAGTTCCAAGACAGGATGTCAGGTGCATCTGAGAAAGACATCTTGCACTCTGGCTTTGTGTACACAATGGAGTGTTCTGCCAGGAAAATCATGTGCACAGCCAGGAAGTATAAACTGGGATTGGACCTGAGAACAGTTGCCTATGTCAATACCATTGAGAAAATCTTCAAAGTGTGCAATCAAGCTGGCGTGACCTTCACATAGATGGATCATGGCTGACTTCCTCACTGCCCTCTTCACGTGTAACTTCTGCAGACCTATCACAAGTTTACATGTAACCACATAAATCCCTTTCTCTCCTGACTCATTAATAATGGATACCATTCTCAACAAGTCAATCCAAATCAGCCTGTTAAGGAGTAATAAATTAAGGTTAGAGGATCATGTACGAGCTGAGTGTGAAAGTAGAAATCACCTACATCAGAGAGCCATTTTGGTATTTTGCCTTTAAATAAAAAGCCTCCTCAATCTGGCTATGCAGCCTTGCTCTGTGGCTTTTCCCAACACAATCAGTGCTAGTGTTGGGGAAGGGACAGTCAAGAGCAGTCAGTTGCTTACTTATTTTGCTCTGGATGAGTCTGGGACATGCTTTAACTTTAACACATTTAAGAAGTAGTTGTGTGGCCTTTTCAGAAGGTGGCATGGTCCTCAAGTGAGTTCTTAGTATTTTATGTCAGCAAAATAACACAATTTTGCAGGTTACAGACAAATATAAAAGCTGTTTCTGTTTATGAATTTTATTATTTTAGAATAGAATAAGTACATGCTGTCTTTAATCACTTAACAAGCCTAACCTTGACTCAAACAGTGAATGCCTATAAAAATAATAAATAAAAAAACTAGTATTTTTATATCATAAATCAATATTATTTATAGCTTATCATTCATGTGTTGTTGTCCAGCAAATATTAAAAGCCCTGTGGATAATTAAGTTTTCTTCATACCTGCAAAATATGGAGGCTATTTTCACTAAAACTGTCAGAATTTGCTTACTATAATTATGAAACATAGTCCAAAGAATGCAGGAATCTTTTTATCATGTTAACTAATTTTTCTCTTTTGAAGACCTATGGTTGACTAATTAAACTATAATTCAAGTAGAGTGTCCCAGAAAGAAACCACTTCGGCTCCCTCTTTGGAGTCTGGCTGGCTCTGAGCATTGCCAATGGCCCCTACTCACCTTACTTTGTATCCTCTCCTTTTAGAGGCTTTGCATTCTGCACCCAGCTTCACTAACAGTGGGCTCAAAACAACCTTGGGTTGAGTGTTTCACTTGGGAGTTAATTGGCCAGTGCCTTTTGAACAGTAGTGTCCCGATGAAGTGGTAGATAATATATGTGTAAGAATCAACTTCTTTTTTTTTAAACTATAACACCCTTCAGAAATTTCTCACTACTTTGTAACTGCATGGCTTAACCTGTTGATAAAAGCAGTTATTTAAAGTCTACGTTTTCCAAAAAAAAAAAAACAAACAAAAAACCTAAAGGATATTAAACCAGGACAATCTTCTAACAATGACACCTCTTTCCAGTATGAGAGAACTACCTCCTATGATATGAGAAATATCAATATTTTATTTCTTTCTTCTACACATATTCAACACTTATGAATGCCAAAGAGTTCAAATTTTAATATGTCAAATTCAACCATGAAGATATAAAAATTCTTACTGTAAATGCAGCACTGTTGTTTCATTCAATAATAATATTACTTTATGAATTCAAGTCCTGCTTAATAATGATAATATTATTTGCAGGACACAAAGATCATTCCTTGCAAATCTTTTTTTAATAGAGATTATGTTCTTGGAGCCAAATAAAAATTTTGCTGCTTAGACACACATACATATGTTCTTTTCTTAAAACATTTTCTTGTTATTATTTTTATTGTTATTATTATTTATTTACATCTACTCTTTGGGAATTCCTTACAAGTAAATCACCAGCTTTTAAAATATTTCATCATTAATATTTGTCAGATATTTACAGACATAACAAATAAAATCATTATTTATTTTTCTGATATGACTGAAAAATGTTTTGAAGAGACATGCATATAAATAACTTTTATTCTGAAAAGTAATCAGTTAGTTTTATTCACATTTGTTTTCTCCTTAATTTATCAAGGTAAGTTTCACATAATGTGAAATTACATTTGAGTATGCAATTCAATGAAATTTATTCTGCTTATGATGTTGTACAATCATCATCTATCTTTAGTTCCTAAACATTTCTATTGTCCAACAGGAGACTCCATATCTACTAAACAGTTCTTTTTATTTCTCAGTCCCTGATAACCAGTAACCTACCTTTTATCTCTATGGCTATGCCTTTTTACCACATGGGTTTTGCACTGAAACAGTTTTCAATCCAACATGCCAAAGTCATAGAGGTTTTAAAATTGTTCATTTTTCTTTTCCTTTTCCTTTTTTTTTTTTTCATTTTGCAATTACCAGGCCCTGTGCTCCTCTCACCAATCTAGTAAGAGTGTGTGTGTCAGTGAGAGAATTATTACATTTATTTCAGGGATTGAGGACATTATTTTCTTATTTATTTAAATGCTGCTACAGGGATGAGATTTTGCAGCCTACAGTATGTAAGTGAGCAGTCTATAATTTATTTTCACTGGATACATTTCTCAGACTCGGAAGGAAATACTTTTAGCCAGATTTTTGTTGGTTGCTAGGAGACTAAAGTACTCTTGTGATGTCTTTGCTACTCAGCTTGACATATACTAGAGTGATGCTTTAGATTGGTTTGCCTTCATAGGCCTTCTGAAGCAGTGTTTGAAGCTGCAGTCTTGAAAATCATAGAGGCTGAAAAAATATCTAAAGAAATATTTATTTGAGATGGCACATGTTTCTTCAGAAACTCAAGTTGTTTCTCCCAGAGATGAATTAACTGATTCAGAAGCCTTCCACTAGATCTCCACTGTGTAAACACACATTCCCTGGGGACTCAGACTTAAGGTCAAACATTGAAGAAAATTCTGTTCAGGTTTTGTCACAAGAATCCTTGTTAAAATGGCCATGTTACAGAGTGTGTGTCTCTGAGCCAGATAAAGATAATGATTTTTTTTTCTGTGACCTTTCCCAGGAAACATTGGAAAATATTTGAGAGTGACCAATTCACGTCTATTCTATGGGATGAGAATGGAACTTGCATAGTGATTAACGAAGAACTCTTCAAGAAAGAAATTTTGGATAGAAAGTCTCCTTACAGAATATTTCAAGCTGACAGTATTACAAGTTTTGTTTGACAGCTCAGCCTTTATGGATTTAGTAAAATTTACAGAATTTTCAAACATCTGCCTTTGTAGCCACCTTTCTGGCAGAAGAGAATAAATCCATTGTCTCGAGCAAGGTATTTAACATATTTCAGTTAACACTTTACATAGAGTAGATATGTAATTTTACTTTGTACATCAGTAAATATATTAATACATGCAGTGAGACCACATTTTGAAAATTATATAAAACACTAATGTAAAAATTATTTAATTTTTTGAAATTATTGAGTTCAGCTTGAGCATTAATCTTTCAGGGTTTTAAGAAATTTTGCTAACAACTTTGAATCTCATTTATCAAAATAAGTGTACCAAAGCCATTAATGCAATGTTACTATTAATATATAACATGTTTTCACTTGAGGGCTTAACAATTTGAGTGCTTTTTTCCCAAAAGCACATTCCTGAAGATAGTAAACCATGTTCATGAATTACTTGATGACATTAAGTTTGTGTGATGAAACAGAAATCTGATATTTTAAGTGTTATGTTTGTTATTGCCACTTGTCTCAACAAATTACAAAAGATCAACATGCTATTTTAAATCAGTTGACCACTATTCATGTGCACTCTCATAGCACCTGCATCCAAGCAAGTGGCCACATTGTGAGTTTCATTACAACCACAACTTCTCAATACCCTAACATATCTCCCTAGCAAAACCATTATCTGGGGCTGATGGTGGAACAATCTGCTCTTCCAACAAGATATCATGTGATATCAGTCAACAAGGCTACACATTTTAACCTGCTACCAGCAGGCAACTCGTGGTTGCAAATGCCTATGATACCAGATACGTCAGCTGTCCCTCATTCCAGGCCAGATCTTCAACCATCACAACTGGACAAATATCACCCTAATTACAAATGATCTTCCATTAAAAGAGTACCAAATTATGCGGGACAACAGAGACTAACATTTACATTGACCAAAAAAATCCTAAAAAATTCTGTAATTATCTTACTGAACAATAAAACTGCATGTCGACTTTCATGTTTGCTTTTTTCTCTTTTTCTCAAAGTATAGTTAAAAGTAGAATGGTGTTTTCTTTCAGTGTCAGGCTATTGTACTGATTTTTGTAAAAGTATATATGGGCTTTTTGATCATTTGTAAGGAAATTTAATGTGCTCCTATGTAAGTTAACTAATTTAGTTCTCTAAAGAGGAAAAAATAATAAAGTCTTTGGGTCCATTTGCTGCTGAAACAACACAGTACCACTGCCTGGGTAATTTGTAAAAAGACTTATTTTGCTCATGGTTCTGGAGGTGGGGAAGTCCTAGGGGCTGCATCTCATGAGATCTTCTTTCTATGTTACAACATGGTAGGTTGACCTCATATGGTGAAGGGCATGAGATGAACAGAAAATCGAGGCCAAACTCATCCTTCATCAAAGACAACTCACAGAATAAATAACTTGTTCTCCAGATAACACCATCAATTCAGTCATGAGGTTACACACGCATGGCTAATCACCTCTCAAACATCCTACCTCCCAACAGTATCTCAATGGACACAGAATTTCAATGTGAAATTTGGAGGGGACATATCAAACAATGACAGCAGGCAAAGGAAAGGAAACAACTGGAGTTAGGAAAAAGTAATAAGTGACTTCTAAAGTACTCTGGCATAAATCAAATTAGGGCAAAAATTTGCATGACAGAAAGGGAATAGATGCTCACATAAACACATGCCCACAACACTGGGCTAATTTTTATATTTTTAGTAGAAATAGGGTTTCACCATGTTGGCCAGGATGGTCTTGAACTCCTGGCTGCCTGTGATCCACCCACCATGGCCCCCAAAGGTGCTGAGATTACAAGCTTGAGCCACCATATCCCACCTCTAATGCAGATTTTCATCACATTGGTTTCGTGCTCCATACAAAGTCAGATTTAATTGCTTTTGTCAGGATTAACACCTTTTAGATTCTGAGTCCAGATCCTCAGCATGGCTAAATAAATCCCTTCCAGACCTGATATTTGTTCTCCTTTCAGCTTCATGTCCTTCTATTTCACCACAGTGAGACATTCAGACCGTTCCACTTTCAGACATGCCCTTTTCTATCTGGTAACTTCAGTCCCATTATTTTCTTGTAGATAAAAGTATCTCCCCAATTTGCCTACTTAAGACGACTACAACACAGACATCACTCCTTCCAGGATAGTGCTTCTTGTCTATCACATTAGTTTTACTGTCTGTCTTGGACACCCAGCACTGATGTAACACAGTACCTAATACATATATGTATGTGTGTGTATATATATACACGTATGTATGTGAATTAGTCAATGTTGACTGGGACTTACAAATATAGCACCTATTTTCATTGTCAAAATGAACATTCTTGGTGTTGTGGCATTAATTTTTATTCTTTTTTCCTCACCACAACTTTTTCTAAAAGGGTAGGTCACAGTATTGTTCACTAGAGATGCAATGATTTTGACTTACTGAGACTAGCATCACTGGTTATCATTTCAACTATGATGCTTTCTTTTTAGGTCTAGTTATAATTTTTCCATGCTTCTAAAAGTTCTTTTTCATCTTCTGTTTTGACTGGCAGGTCCTTGCCTGAAAGAATTAGCTGTCTCCTTACCACTTCTTCCTTTATTTGCAGTAGCAATTCCCAGTGGCAAAGGGATATTTGGGAGCCCTTTGTGGCCTATGGAAAAAAACAAAATATCCTAAAATAAAAACCTAAAGAAGCTCTTTGTGAAACTGACTTTTGATGTGTGGATTCATTTGATAGAGCTTAACCTTTCTTTTGATTCAGCAGATTGGAAACCCTCTAACTGTAGAATCTGCAAAGGGACATTTGGGAGCCCATAAAAGCCTATGGGGAAAAATCTACTATCCCCACACAAAAACTGGAAAGAAACTATCTCTGAAACTGCTTTGTGATGTGTGAATTCATCTCATGGAGTTAAACCTTTTCTTTAATCCAACAGTTAGGAAAAATTTTGGAGAATCTATGAAGAGACATTTGGGAGTCCTTTGAGGCCTATAGTGAACTACCAAATATCCGCAAATAAAAACTAGAAAGAAGCTATCTGTGAAATGTCTTTGTGATGTGTGGATTCATCTCACAGAGGTAAAACTTTCTTTTCTTTCAGCAGATGGGAAACATTCTTTTAACAGTATCTGTGAAGGGACATTTTATAGCCCATGAGGTCTATGATGAAAAACTACATATCCCCAGAAGAAAACTGGAAAGAAGCTATCTGTGAAACTGATTTGGGAAGTGTAAATTCGTCTCACAGAACTAAACCTTCCTGTTGATTCAGCAGATTGTAAACACTCTTTTTGGGGAATCTTCAAAGGGACATTTCGGAGGCCACTGTGGGCCTTTTGAAAAGAAAAGAATATCCCCAGATGAAAACTAGAAAGAAGCTATCTGTGGAACTACTTGGTGATGTGTGGATTAATCTCATAGAGTTAAACTTTTATTTCAATCTAGCAGGTTGGAAATACTCTTTTTGTAGAATCTGTGAAGCAACATTTGGGAGTCCTTTGAGACCTATGAAGAAAAACTGAATATTCCCAGATAAAAGTTAGAAAGAAGGTATCTGTGAAACTATTTTGTGATGTGTGGATTCATCTCACAGAGCTAAACATTTCTTTGATTCAGCAAGTTGAAAACACTCTTTTTGAAGAATCTGTGAAGGGACATTTTGGATTCCATTGAAACCTATGGAGGAAAATTGGATATTCCGAGATTAAAACTAGAAAGAAACTATCTATGAAACTGCTTTGTGATGTGTGGGTTCATCTCACAGAGTTAAACCTTTCTTTTTATTAAACAGCTTGGAAACACTCTTTTTGGAGAATCTGTGAAGAGACCATTGGGAGTCCTTTTAAGCCTATAGGGAAAAATCAACTATCCCCAGATAAAAGATAGAAGCTTTCTTTGAAACTACTTTGTGATGTGAAGATTCATCTCACAGAGTTAAATCTTTCTTTTGATTCACCAGGTTGGAAACACTCTTTCTGGAGAATCTGCAAAGGGACATTTGGGAGCCCATTGCAGCCTTTGGGGGAAAATGGAATATCCCAAGATAAAAACTAGAAAAAAGTTCTTTGTGAAATTGCCTTGTGATGTGCGGATTCATCTTACAGCCTTTTTTTTTTTTTTATTCAGGAGGTTGTAAACACTCTTGTTAGACAATCTGTAAATGGACATTGGGGGTCCATTGTGGGTTATGAAAAAAAAAACATGCCAGATAAAAACTAGAAATAAGATATTTGTGAAATTTTGTGATGTGTGGATTCATTTTGCAAAGTTATATCTTTCTTTTGATTCAGCATGTAGGAAATACTCTTTTTGGAAAATCTGTGAAGGGACATTGAGAAGCTCATCGAGGCCTATTGAGAAAAACTGTGTATCCCCAGATAAAAATTGGAAAAAACTGTATGTGAAACTGCTTTGTGATGTGTGGTATGATCTCACAGAGTTAAACCTTTCTTTTGATTCAGCAGTTAAAAAACACTGTATTTGGAGAACCTGTGATGGAACATTTGGGAGCCCATTGAGGCCTAGAGTAAAAACAAAATATCCCTATATCAAAATTGGAAGGAAGCTATGTATCAAACTGTGTTGTGATGTATGCATTAACCTCACAGAGGTAAGCCTTCCTTTTAATTCAGCAGGTTGAAAACACTCCTTCAGGAGATCTGTGAGGGTACATTTGGGAACCCTTTGAGGCTTAAAGGAAATAACTGAAAATCCACGGGTATAAACTACAAAGTGTCTGCTGTGAAATTGCTTTGTTTTGTGTGGATTCATCTCACAGTGTTAAATTTTGCTTTGATTCAATAGGTGGGAAACATTCTTTTTGGGGAATCTGCAAAGGAATATTTTGGAGCTTTTTGAGGCCAATGGGGAAAAACTATATCCTCAGGAAAAAACTAGAAAGAAGCTATCCATGAAACTGCTTTGTGACATCTGGATTCACCTCACAGAGTTAAACATTTCTTTTGATTCAGCAGGTTGGACACACTCTTTTTGGAAAATTTCCAAAGGGACATTTGAAAGCCCATTGAGGACAATCAGGAAAAAAACTGAATATCCAAGGTAAAAATTAGAAAGAGGTTATCTGTGAAATGGCTTTATGATGTGTGGGTTCATCTCACAAAGTGAAACATTTATTTTGATTCAGCAGATTGGATACCCTCTTTTTGAAGAATCTGTGAAGAGACATTTTGGAGGCCATTGAGATCTATGAGGAAAAATGGAGTATCTCCAGGTATAAACTAGAAAGAAGCTCTCTGTGGTACTGCTTTGTGATATGTGGATTCATCTCTCAGAGTGAAACATTTCTTTTGATACAGCAGTTTGGAAACACTCTCTTTGGAGAATCTACAAAGGGGCATTTGTGACACTTTTATGGCTTAAGGGAAAAAATTGAATATCTTCAGTTAGAAACTAGAAAGAAGCTATCTGTAAAACTGCTTTGTGATGTGTGGCTATATCTCACAGAGTTTAAACGTTTCTTTTGATGCAGCAGGTTAGAAATGCTCTTTTTGGAGATTCTGATAAGGGACATTTAAGAGACCTTTGAGGCCCATGCAGAAAAAAACCACGTATCCTTAGGTAAAAACTAGAAATAAAGAATCTGTGAAACTGCTTTGTTTTTTTGTGAATTCATTTCACAGAGTTAAGCATTTCTTTTGATTCAGCAGATTGGAAACACTCTTTCTGGAGAATCTGCAAAAAGACATTTGGGAGCCCATTGAGGCCCATGGAGAAAAACAAAATATACCCAGGTAAAAACTATACAGAAGCTATTGGTATAACTGATTTGTGAAGTGTGCTTCATTTCACAGTGTTAAACTTTTCTTTTGACTCAGCAGGTTGGAAATACTCTTTTTCAGAATCTGAGAAGACACAATTGGGAACATGTTGAAGATTATGGGGAAAAATGCAATATCCCCAGGTAAAAAATAGAAAAAAGCTATCAAAGAACCCACTTTGTGATGTGTGGATTCATCTCACAGAGATAAACCTTTCTTTTGATTCAGCAGGTAAAAAACACTTTCTGGAGAATCTACAATGGAACATTTGGGAGCCCATTGAATCATATGGGGAAAAACTGAATATCCCGTGGTAAATACTAGGGAGAAGTTATGTGTAAAACTACTTTGTGATGTGTGGATTCATCTAACAGAAGGAAAACATACTTTCTGCTCAGCAGGATGGAAACACTCTTTTTGGAATATCTGCCTAGGGACATTTTGGACCCCATTGAGGCCTAGAGGGAAAACAGAATATCACAGATAAAAATTGGAAAGAAGATGTATGAGAAATGGCTTCATGATGTGTCGATTCATCTCACAGAGTTAAACTTTTCTTTTGACTCAGCAGGTTGGAAAGACTCTTTTTGGAGAATCTATGAAGGGATATTTGGGAGCTCATTGAGGACCATGGGGAAAAACCAAATATCCCAAGGAATAACTCGAAGGAAGGTGTCTGTGAAACTGCTTTGTGATGTGTGGATCCATCTAACAGAGTTAAAACTTTCTTTTGATTCAGTAGGATGGAAACACTCTTTTTGGGGAGTCTGCAGCGGTAAATTTAGGAGCCTAGGAGACCATGTGGAAAAATAGAATGTACCTAGGTAGAAACTAAAAACAAGCTGTCTGTCAAACAGCCTTGTGATGTGTGGATTCAACTTACAGAGTTAAAACTTTCTTTTGATTCAGCAGGTTGGAAACACTCTTTTTGGAGGATCTGTGAAGGGACATTTGGAAGTCCATTGAGGCCAATGGGGTAAAATGGAATATCCCATGATTAAAAACTAGAAAGAATCTATCTGTGAAACTGCTTTGTGATTTGCAGATTCTTCTCACAGAGTTAATACTTTCTTTTGATTGGACAGGTTGAAAGCACTTTTTTTTTTTTTTTTTGGAGAATCTGTGAAGGGACATTTTAGATCCCATAAAAGATCATGGGGAAAGTCAGAATGTTCTCAAGTAAAAACTTGAAAGATGCTATGTGTGAAACTGCTTTGTGATTTGTGGATTCATCTCAGAATTAAACCTTTCTTTTGATTAAGCAAGTTAGAAAATCTCGGCTGAGTGGGGTGGCTCATGCTTCTAATCCCAGGACTTTGGGAGGCAAAGCTAGGTGGATGACAAGCTCAGGAGTTCAAGACGGTCCTGGCTAACATGGTGAAACACCATTCTATTAAAAATACAAAAAAAAATTAGCCAGGCATCGTGGTGGGTGCCTTAGTCCCAGCTACTTGGTAGGCTGAGGCAGGAGAATGGCATGTACCTGGGAGGTGGAGCTTGCAGTGAGTGGGAAATTGCAACACTGCACTCCAGCCTGGGTGACAGAGAAAGACTCCACCTCCAAAAAAAAAAAAAGAAAAAGAAAATCTCTTTTTGGAGTATATGCAAAGGTATATTTGGGAGACCACTGAGGCCCATGTGGAAAAACTGAATATCTCCAGGTAAAGACAAGAAAAAAGCTCTCTGTGAAACTCTTTTGTGATGTGTAGATTCATCTCATAGAGTTAAAAGTTCCTTTTGATTCAGCAGATTGAGAACACTCTTTTTTAGAGATTTTGCTAACGGATATTTATCAGCCCATTGAAGCCTATGGGGAAAATCCAAATATTCCCAGGTAAAAACTAGGAAGAAGGTATCTGTGAAACTGCTTTGTGATGTGTGGATTCATCTCATAGAGATAAACCTCTTTTTTTGGCTCAGCAGGTTGAAATACTCTTTATGGAGGATCTGCAAAGGGACGTTTTGAAGCCCATTGTGGCCAATGAGAAAAACAAAATATCACCAGGTAAAAACTAGAAAGAAGCTATCTGTAAAGCTACTTTGTGGTTTACTGATTCTTCTCACAGAGTTAGATGTTTTCTTTGATTCAATGGGTTGGAAACAATCTTTCTAGAAAATTTGCAAAGGGACATTTGAGAGCCCATTGAGGCATATGGGGAAAAACCCAATATCCCCCGGTAAAAACTAGAAAAAACTTTCTATGAAACTACTTTATGATGTGTGGATTCATCTTACTGAATTAAAAGTTTGTTTTGATTTAGCAGGTTGGAAACACTCTTTTTGGAGAATCTGCAAAGGGATTTTTGGGAGCCCATTAAGGCCCATGAGGAGAAACTAAATTTCCACAGGTAAAAACTAGAAATAATCTGTGTAACAGCTTTGTGATGTGTGGATTCATCTCACAGAGTTAAATATTTCTTTGGATTCAGCAGGTTAAAAACAGTCTTTTGGAGGATCTATGAAGGAATTTTTGGCAGCCCATTAAAACCTATTGGGAAAAAAAACGAATATTCTCAGGTAAAAACTAGTAAGAAGCTATCTGTGAAAATGCTTTTGTCATGTGTGGATTCATCTCACAGAGTTAAACATTTCTTTGGATTCAGCAGGTTAAAAGGATTCTTTTTGGAGAATCTGCATAGGGATATTTGGGAGTCCATTCAGGCTTATGTGGAAAAACCCAATATCCCCAGCAAAAAATTAGAAAGAAAATGTGAAAATGCTTTGTGATGTGTGGATTCATCTCACAAAGTTAAATCTTTCTTTTGATTTATGTGGTTGGAAATGTGAGAAGGAGGGTTTCTGGGGTGACAGTTGTGTTGGTCTCCCCTGTGTGAGACACCCATGGAAAGCCATGGCTGGTCTCTGAGCAGAAAATTCTCCTCATTGCCTTCAGGTTTTTATGCCCCAAGAGCATAACCACTAGTAGCATTCCACAGTTTTCTCAGGGAGATAATGCTCCCTTGAAGCAGTGGAGTATAGCCAAACATCTTGGCTTCTCCTAAAACCTGCTCCCACCTGTTTCAGTCCCAATAAGTTAAAGATCTTAAGTAGTTTAGACACACGCCTCTCCTCAAGGAAATTCACAGAAATCACCACTGCTATACATCTTATCGATTGACTCACAAGATCTCCTTCACTGATTAATCCTTTTCCTCATTCCTTCCTCCCCCTCCCATCTGCTGTAAGAACAAACTGTCCGTATACCAATAAATTGGGTGGAGCCTGAGGGCTCCAGGCTGTGAGGAAGCCTTCAATGCTCCAGTCGCCTAGACCCACCTTTTAAACACTTACTCGGTCTAACTCTTTTTTTTCTCCACCAGAGTCAGGGTACCCACTGGGTAGGGTGGGGTTGGTTTCCCCAACATCTGGCACCCAACACAGGTCTCCCTGTAATCTCTACAATAATACAGTGAAGAAATGCCAGAGCATGGAAAGTGGAGCATAACTGACAAAGGACACCCACATATGTTTTCACTTCAGGCTCTGTGGAGAATTCCATGGTAACCTCAGGAAAATGTGGGTCAGGCTGAAAGTAAGTTTGCTAATTACTTATGCCTGCTGACACAGTTATTAGGCTACAGTGGGGCAATTGTGAGTACCTGAAATCTCACATCTTTGTTCCATCTCATAGAAGAGTATTCTCCTTGGTTCATGGAATATGGAACCAGGCATGTAAAAGATTGGTATAAGGTTGGATCAGACTTAAAATTAGCACAATGAGAGAGCCACAATATTACTTTCTCCACTTGGTCATTGTGGTTGGCAATTAAAACAGCACTGAAGTGCTTCCCCACTGAGGAGGAAGGAACAGGAGTTTCAGGATGACATAGAAAATTTTAATAATCAGAAGTCTGATGATGAGCAAAGTGAACCATCACAGTCTAGGTTTAAAAAGGGGTAGAAATGAGAAGCTATATATTAATCTTCAAAAACTTATGAAAGAAACAGTTCCACCTACTGCAGAAATATTGCCACCTACTGTGTCTTTAGAGGAAGGCCTGGAATGGTCACCCCTTCCTCAGCCTTATGAATTTCTGGAAAGGAAACCTGAGACACGGCTTGCCACTCCCAATGTTGCATGCCCCACCATTGACTATGGTGAAAGGAAGCTGCATGCTTGCCCAACAGCCAATTACAGTAGGGAATGATCCAGGCTTGTACACCTGTTAATTATGGTAAAGGAATTCTGTGAGCCAGCTCAGATACTAATTATGACTCAGGGATAATCCAGGCTTCCATTCTCCTGACACAAGAAATGGGGTATTTGGATGCTTGGCAGTTTTTACTAATTATTTTGCCAGCTGAAAATTTCAGAGAACATACTCAAGCACAGTGGAAGCTATTTTATTTTAAAATATTAAAAGACTTAAGGCAAGCAATTGAACAATATGGGCCAAATTCTCCTTATGTTCATTTCTTATTACAATCTGTGGCTTATAACCAACATTTAATATTTATGGATTAGGAGTTATTAGCCTAATCCATCCTGTCTCCCTCTCAATTTCTCTAATTTGAAACTTGGTGGATGGATGAAACAACAAATTAGGCATGCAGAAATGCTCAAGCACAACCTGCCATTAATATCACATCTGATCTGTTGCTTGGAATTGGAGAGGCATAAGGTACTTGAAATCAACTGATGGTAATGGGTGTTGAATCTGTTGATCAGCTAAGAACTATATGCCTAAGAGCCTGGGAAAAAATTCACAACCCTGGTACTACTTACCATTCTTTTAACTCAGTTCCACAGGTTCCAAGGGAGCCTTATCCAGATTTTGTCACCCATTTGCAAGACACGTCTCCAAAAGCCATTTTGGATTATCATGCCAGGAAAGTGCTTCATGAAGGAACATTTTGGAGCCCATTGAAATCTATGGGGAAAAACCTTACATTCACAGGTAAAAACTAGGAACAAGCTATCTGTGGAACTGTTTGCTGATGTGTGGATTCAGCTCACAGAGATAAAACTTTCTTTTGATTCAGCAGGTTAGAAACACTCTTTTTGGTGAATCTGTCATGAAACATTTGAGAGTGCATTGAGGTCTATGAGGAAAAACTGAATATCTTCAGATAAAAACTAGAAAGTAGCTATCTGAAAAACTACTTTGTGATATGGGGGTTCATCTCACAGGGTTAAAACTGTCTTTTGATTCAGAAGTTAGAAACAGTATTTTTGAAGAATCCACATAAAGACATTTGGAAGGCCATTGAGGCCTCTGGGAAAAAAACAAGTATCTTCAGAAAAAACTAGAATCTCTCTGTGAAATTACTTTCAATGTGTAGATTCATCTAACAGAGCTAAACCTTTCTTTTCATTCAGCAGGTTGTAAACACTGTTTTTGTGGAATCTGCAAAGACACATATTGGAGCTCACTGAAACATATGCTGAAAAACAAACTATCCCCAGATAGAAACTAGAAAGAATCTGTGAAACTCTTTTGTAATATTTGGATTCATCTCAAAGAGTTAAACCTTTCTTCTAATTCAGTAAGTTGGGAAAACTCTTTTTAAAGAATCTCCAAAGGCAATTTTCAAGCCCATTGAGTCCTTGGGGAGAAACTGAATATCCTCAGGTGAAAACCATAAAGAAGCTATCTGTGAAACTGCTTTGTGATATGTGGATTCATGTCACAGAATTAAAATTTTGCTTTTATTCAGCACGTTGGAAACACTCTTATTGGTGAATCTGTGAAGTCATATTTGGGAGCCTTTTGAGCTTTATGCAGAAAAGCAAAATTTCAAGAGATAAAAAATAGAAAGAAGCTATTTGTGAAACTGCTTTGTGAGTTGCAGATTTATTCCACAGAGTTAAAGCTTTCTGTTGATTCAGCAGGTTGAAAACATTCTTTTAGGAGAATCTGCAATAAAACTTTTGAGAGCCCATTGAGGCCTATGGTGAAAAACCAAATATCTCCATTTAAAAACTAGAAAGAAGTGAGGGACTGATCCAAGATGGCTGAATAAGAACTGGTCCAGTCTACAGTTCCCAGAGTGACACAGAAGACAGGTGATTTTGCATCTCCACCGGAGGAACTGGGTTTATCTCTCTGGGACTTGTTGGACAGTGGGTGCAGACCATGGAGTGTGAGCCAAAGTAGGTAGGGACATTGCCTCACCTGGGAAGCATAGGGGGTCAGGAAATTCCCTTTCCTAGCCAAGGGAAGACATGACAGATGGTACCTGGAAAATCAAGACACTCCCATCCTAGTACTGCACTTTTCCAACAGTCTTAGCAAATGGCACACCAGGAGATTACATTCTGTGCCTGGATCAGGGGGTCCAACACCCACAGAGCCTTGCTCACTGCTAGAGCAGCAGTCCAAGATCAAGCTGCAAGGCAATTGCAAGTCTGGGAGAGGGGCGTCCACCATTGCTGAGGCTTAAGTAGGTAAACAAAGCAGCTGGGAACTTCAAACTGTGTGGAGCCCATTGCAGCTCAATGAGGCCTGCCTGCTACTGTAGACTCCACCTCCGGGGGCAGGGTATAGCTGAATAACAGGAGGCAGAAACTTCTGCAGACATAAAAGTCCCTGTGTGACAGCTTGAAGAGAGTAATCATTCTCCCATCATGGAGTTTGAGATCTGAGAATGGACAGACTATCTCCTCAAGTGGGTCCCTGAACCCCAAGTAGCCTAACTGGGAGACACCTCCCAGTAGGGAGTGACTGAAGACTCATACAGCTGGGTGCACCTCTGAGACAAAGCTTCCAGATGAAGGATCAGGCAGCAATGTTTCCTGTTGTGCAGTATTTGCTGTTCTACAGCTGCCGCTGGTGATACCCAGGCAAACAGGGCCTGAAGTGGACTTCCAGCAAAGACCAACAGAGCTGAAGCTGAGGATCCTGGATTTTAGAAGGAAAACTAAAAAACAGAAAGGAATAGCATCAACATCAACAAAAAGAACATCCATGCCAAACCCCCTTCTGAAGGTCACCATTATCAAAAACCAAAGGCAGATAAAACCACAAAGATGGGGAGAAACTAGAGCAGAAAAGCTGAAAATTCTAAAACTCAGACCATCTTTTCTCCTCCAAAGGAATGCAAGCTCCTCCCCAGCAACAGAAGAAAGTTGGAGGGAGAAAGACTTTGATGAGTTGACAGAAGTGGGCTTCAAAAATAGGTAATAACAAATTTCTCCGAGCTAAAGAAGGATGTTTGAACCCATTGCAAAGAAGTTAAAAACCTTGAATAAAGATTAGCCAATTGGCTAACTAGAATATACAGCATAGAGAAGACCTTAAATGACCTGATGGAGCTGAAAACCATGGCACGAGAAGTATGTGATGCATGCACAAGCTTCAGTAGCTGATTCGATCAAGTGGAAGAAAAGGTATCAGTGAAAGAAGATAAAATGAATGAAATGATGCAGGAAGAGAAGTTTAGAGAAAAACAGAGTAAAAACAAACAAACAAAGCCTCCAAGGGATATGGGACTATGAAAAAAAAAAATCTACATCAGATTGGTGTACCTTAAAGTGACAGGAGAATGGAACCAAGCTGGAAAAGACTCTTCATGATATTATCCAGGAAAACTTCCCCAACCTAGCAGGGCAGGCCAACATTCAAATTCAGGAAATATGGAGAATGCCTCAAAGATATTCCTCAAGAAAATCAAACACAAGACACATAATTGTCAGATTCACCAAGGTTGAAATGAAGGAAAAAATGTTAAGGGAAGCCAGAGAGAAAAGTTGGGTATCCTAAAAAGGGAAGTCCAGCAGACTAACAGCTGATCTCTTGGCAGAAATTCCACAAGCCAAAGAGAGTGGAGGCCTATATTCAACATTCTTAAAGACAAGAATTTTCAACCCAGAATTTCATATCCAGCCAAACTAAGCTTCATAAGTGAAGGAGAAATAAAATACCTTACAGACAAGAAAATGCTCAAAGATTTTGTCACCAGCAGGCCTGCCCTACAAGAGCTCCTGAAGGAAGCACTAAAAATGGAAAGGAACAACTGGTACCAGCCACTGCAAAAACATGCCAAACTGTAAAGACCATCACTGCTTGGAAGAAACTGCATCAAATAATGAGGAAAATAACCAGCTAACATATTAATGACAGGATCAAATTCAGACATAACGATATTAACTTTCAATGTAAATGGGCTAAATGCCCCCATTAAAAGACAGACTGGCAAACTGGATAGTGTCAGGACCCAAATGTGCTGTATTCACGAGACCCATTTCATATGCAGAGACACACATTGGCTCAAAATAAAGGGATGGAGGAAGACCTACCGAGCAAATGGAAAACAGACAAACAAAGAGACAAAAAGCAGGTTTTGCAATCCTAGTCTCTAATAAAACAGACTTTAAACCAAGAAAGATCAAAAGAGACAAAGAAGGCCATTACATAATGGTAAAGAGATCAATTCAACAAGAAGAGCTAACTATCCTAAATATATATGCACCCAATACAGAAGCACCCAGATTCATGAGGCAAGTTCTTACAGACCTACAAAGAGACTTAGAATCACACACAATAATAATGGGAGACTGTAACACCCCAGTGTCATCATCAGACAGAGCAACAAGACAGAATGTTAACAAGGATAACCAGGACTTGAACTCAGCTGTGGACCAAGTGGACCTAGCAGATATCTACAGAACTCTCCACCACAAATCAACAGAATATACATACTTCTCAGCACCACATCACACTTATTCCAAAATTGACCACAGAGTTGGAAGTAAAGCACTCCTTAGCAAATTTAAAACAATAGAAATTATAACAAACAGTCTTTGTGATGAAAGTGCAATCAAATTAGAACTCAGGGTTAAGAAGTACACTCAAAACAACACAACTACATAGAAATTGAACAACCTGCTCCTGAATGACTACTGGGTAAATAACGAAATGAAGGCAGAGATAAAGATGTTCTTTGACACCAAGGAGAACAAAGATTAGACATACCAAAATCTCTGGGACACATTTAAAGCAGTGTGCAGAGGGAAATGGATAGCACCAAATGCCCACAAGAGAAAGCAGGAAAGATCTAAAATTGACAGGCTAACATCACATTAATAGAGCTAGAGAATCAAGAACAAATACATTCAAAAGCTAGCAGAAGGCAAGAAATAACTAAGACCAGAGCAGAACTGAAGGAGATAGAGACATAAAAAAAAAAACCTTCAAAAAATAAATGAATCCAGGATCTGGTTTTTTGGAAAGATGAACAAAATTGATAGACCACTAGCAAGACTAGTAAAGGAGAAAAGAGAGAAGAATTGAATAGATGCAATACAGCTTCACAAGACTAAACCAGGGAGATGTTGAATCCCTGAATAGACCATTAACAGGCTCAGAAATGGAGGTAATAATTAGTAGCCTATGAACCAAAGAAAATGCACGTCCAGATGGATTCACAGCTGTATTCTACCAAAGGTACAAACAGGAGCTGACACCATTCCTTCTGAAACTATTTCAATCAACAGAAAAAGAGGGAATCCTCCTGAACTCATTTTATGAGGCCAGCATCATCCTGATACTAAAACCTGGCACAGACACAACAAAAAAATAAAATTTTGGACGAATATCCATGATGAACTTTGAAGCAACAATCCTCAATAAAATACTGGCAAATCGAATCCAGCAGCACATCAAAAAGCTTATCCTGCACAATACAGTTGGCTTCATCCCTGGGATGCAAGCCTGATTCAACGTATGCAAATCAATAAACGTAATCCATCATATAAGCAGAACCAAAGACAAAAAACACATGATTGTCTCATATGCAGAACAGACCATTGACAAATTTGAACAGCCCTACATGCTAAAAATTATCAATCAACTAGGTATGGATGGGATATATCTCAAAATAATAAGAGCTACTTATGACAAACCCACAGCTAATATATTGAATGGCAAAAGCTGGAAGCATTCACTTTGAAAACCGGCACAGGGATGCCCTCTTACTACTCCTATTCAACATATTGTTGGAAGTTCTGCCCAGTGTAATCAGGCAGGAGAAAGAAATAAAGGGTATTCAATTAGGAAATGAGGAAGTTAAATTGTCCTTGTTTGCAGATCACATGATTGTACACTTAGAAAACTCCATTGTCTCAGCCCAAAATCTCCTTAAGCTGATGAACAACGTCAGCAAAGTCTCAGAATACAAGATCAATGGGCAAAAATCACAAGCATACCTATACACCAATAACAGACAAACAGAGAGCCAAATCATGAGTGAACTCCCATTCACAATGGCTTCAAAGAGGATAAAATACCTAGGAATCCAACTTACAAGGGATGTGAATGACCTCTTCAAGGAGAACAACAAAGTACTGCTCAACGAAATGAAAGAGGACACAAACAAATGGAAGAACATTTCATGCTCATGGTTCAGCAAGTTGGAAACAATCTCCTTGGAGAATCTGCAAAGGGACTTTTGTAAGCCCACTGAGGCCTTTTGGGAAAACTGAATATCCCTAGATAAAAACAAGAAAGAAGCTACCTGTGTAACAACTTTGTGATGTGTGTATTCAACTCACAAATTTAAAACTTTATGTGGATTCAGCAGGTTGGAAACGCTCTTTGTGGAGAATCTACAACTGGACATTTGGCAGTCCATTGAGACCTAAGGGGAAAATCAGAATATCCCCAGAAAAAGTAGAAAGTAGCTATCTGTGAAACTGCTGTGTGATGTTTGAATTAATCTCACAGGGATAAAAATTTCTTTTGATTCAGCAGTTAGAAAATGCACATTTTGAGGAATCCGCTAAGGGACACTTAGTATCCCATTCAGGCCTATGGGGAGAAGTCAAATATCCTGAGATAAAAACTGGAAAGAATCTCTCTGTGAAACTTCTTTGTGATGTGTGAATTTATCTCACAGTGGTAAACGTTTCTTTTGTTTCAGCAGGTTGGAAACACTCTTTTTGAAGAAAGTGCAATGGGGAATTTGGAAGCCCACTGTGGCCCATTGGGAAAAACTGAATACCCCAAGACAAAACCTAGAGAGAAGCTATCTTTGAAACTGCTATGTGATGTGTGGATTCATCCCATAGAGTTAAAACTTTCTTCTTATTGAGGAGGTTGGAAACACTTTTTGGAAAATCTCACATGAGGGTGTCCATTAGGGCCTATGAGGAAAACCAGAATATCCCCTTATAAAAACTGGAAAGAAGCTATTTGTGAAATTGCTTTGTGATGTGTGGATTCACCTCACAGAGTTAAACTTTTCTATTGATTCAACAGGTTGGATACTTTTTTTTGGAGAATCTGCGATGGGACATTTTTGAGCCCATTCTGGCCTATGGGGAAAAACTGAACATTCCCAGATAAAAATTAGAAAGAAGCCATTGGTGAAACTGCTTTGTAATGTGAAAATTCACCTTATAGATTTAAACCTTTCTATTCATTTAGAATGTTGGAAACACTCTTTTTGGAGAATCTACAAACTGGCATTTAGGAGCCCATTGAGGCTGATGGTACAAAACAGAATATCCTCAGATAAAAATGAGAAAGAAGTTATCTGTGAAACAGCTTTGTGATGTGTGGATTCAGCTCACAGGGTTATACTATTCTTTTAATTCAGCAGTTTGGAAATGCTTCTTTTGTAGAATCTGTGAAGGGACATTTTGGAGCGCATTAAGGCCTATGATGAAAAACCAAATATCCCGCAATAAAAATTTGTAAGAAGCTATCTGTGAAACTGCTTTGTGACGTATGATTTCAGCACAGAGTAAACCTGCATTTTGATTCCACAGATCAGAAACTCCTATTTTAGAATCTACAAAGGGTCATTTAGAATATACAAAGAGTCATTTTGGAGTGCAGTAAGGCCGATAGTGAAAATCCAAATATACCTAGAAACAAAGAAACATGTTTTCTGTGAAAGTGCTTTGTCTCCATTCAGCTCACAGAGTTAAACTTTTTTTTGATTCAGCAGTTTGGAAAAACTCATGTTGTAGATTCTGTAAAGGGACACTTTGAAGGACCTTGAGACCTACAGTGAAAAACTGAATATCTTGTGATAAAATGTATAAAGTAGCTATCTGTGGAACTGCTTTGTCATATGTGGATACAATTCACAGAGTTAAACCATTGTTTTGATTCAGCAGGTTGGAGACCCTCTTTTTGTAGAATCTGCAAAGGGACATCTTGGAGCCCATTATGCCTATAGAGAAAAACAGAATATCTCATGATAAAATTTCAAAATAGTCTATCTGTGAAACTGCTTTGCAATTAATGCTTTCAGCTCACAGAGTTAAATTTTTATTTTGATTCAGCAGGTGTGAAACACTTTTTGTAGGATATGTGAAGGGACATTTCAGATCACGGTAATGCATACAGTAAAAAACTGAATATTCCATGATAAAAACTAAAGAGAAACTGTGAAACTGCTCTGTGATGTGTTGATTCACCTCACAGAGTTAAAATTTTCTTTTGATTCAGCATGTTGGAAACACTCTTTTTGTACAATCTGCTGAGGAAAATTTTGGAGAACAGTGAGACCTATAGAGAAAAATTGAATATCCCACGATAAAATCTTGAAAGAAGCTGCATGAGAAACTGCCTTGTGATATGTGGATTCAGCTCACAAGTTAAACCATTCTTTTCATTTGGTAGTTTGGAAACACTCTTTTGTAGAATCTGTGAAGGGACAGTTCAGAGGACAGTAAGGTCTATAGTGGAAAATCATATAGCCCTATGTAAAAATTAGAAAGAAGTTATTTGTGAAACTGCTTGATGATGTGTAGATTCAGCTCACAGAATTAAACATCTCTTTCCTTCCAGCATGTTGGAGACACACTTTTTGTACAATCTGCTAAGGAAGATTTTGGAGCACAGTAAGGCCTATAGTGAAAAATCAATATTCCATGAGAATAACTAAAAAGAAACTATATCTGAAACATTATTCTTAGGTCTGCATTCAGCTCACAGATTTAACTTTTCTTTTTCATTCAGTAGTTTGGAAACTCTTTTTTGTAGAATCTGTGAAGGGACATTTCAGAGCCTACCAGGTATATAGCGAAAACAGAAGCATCCATGATGAAATTTATAAAGAAGCTATCTGTGAAACTACTCTGTGATACACAGATTCAGCTCACAGAGTTAAACCTTTCTTTGGATTCAGCAGTTTGGAAATACTCTTTTTGTAGAATTTGCTAATGAACAATTTGGAACACACTAAGACCTACAGTGAAAAACCTAACATCCTATATTAAAAACTAGAATGAATCTATCTGTGAAACTGCTTTTTTGTGTGTGAATTCAGCTCACAGGGTTAAATCTTTCTCTTGTGATTCAGCAGTTTGGAAACATTGTCTTTATAGATTCTGTGAAGGTACATTTTGGAGTGGAGTAAGGCCAATATTAAAAAAACTGAATATGCCATGATAAAAACTAGAAAGTTATCTGTGAAAACTGCTCTATGATGTGTGAATTCAGCTCAAAGAGTTAAACCATACTTTTGAATCAACAGTTTGGAAACTCTTTTTGTAGAATCTATGAAGGGACATTGAGGCCTATAGTGGAAAACCAAATGACCTGTGATAAAAACCAGAAGGAAGCTATCTGTGAAATGACATTATGCTGTGTGGCTTAGGCTCCTAGAGTTAAAATTTTCCTTTTTTTCAGCAGGATGGAAACACTCTTTATGTAAAATCTGTGAAGGGACATTTCAGAGTGCAGTGAGTCCTAAATTGAAAATTGTATATCCCACTAAAAAACTAGAAAGAATCTATCTGTGAAGCTGCTTTGTTATGTGTGGACTCAGCTCATACACTTAAACCTTTATTTTCATTCAGCTGCTTGGAAACACTCTTGTTTGGAGAATCTGCAAAAGAGCATTTCAAATCCCATTTTGCTTATAGAGAAAAGCAGAATATCCCACAATAATATCTAGAAAGAAGGTATCTGTGAAACTGCCTAGTGATGTGTGGATACAGCTCACAGAATTTAAACTTTATTCTGATTCAGAAGTTTGGAAAAAGTGCTTTTGTAGAATCTGCAAAGGGACATTTCAGAGCATAGTAAGGCCCATAGTGAAAAACCGAATATCCCACAATAAAAACTAAATCTGTGATGTGTGGATTCAGCTCACAAAGTTAAACCGTTTTTTAATTCAGTGGTTTGGAACGTCTTTTTGCAGAATCTGTGAAGGAACATTTCAGAGCACAATAAGGCCTATAGTGAAAAATCGAATATCCCATGATAAAATCTAGAAAGAAGCTATCTGTGAAAACGTTTGTCAACTCTCCATTCAGCTCACAAGGTTAAACCATTCTTTTGATTCAGCAGTTTGCAAAAGCTCTTTGTGTAGAATCTGTGAAGGCAAATTTCGAGACCACTAGGCCTACAGTGAAAAAGTGAACATCTCATGATGAAATCTAGAAAGAAGCTACATGAGAAACTATTTTGCTATTTGAGAATTCAGTTCAAAAAGTTAAACTGTTTTTTTGGTTCTGCAGTTTGGAGACACTTTTTTTTGTAGAATCTGTGAAGGGACATTTCAGGGTGCCATCAGGCCTACAGTGAGAAACAGAATATTCCTAGATAAAAACTAGAAAGAGATTATCTGTGAAACTGCTTCCTGTACATTCAGCTCACAGATTTAAACCTTATTTTGATTCATCAGTTAGAAAACACTCTTTTTGTAGAATCTGCAAAGAGAAATTTTGGAGCACAGTGAGCCCCATAATGATAAAGTGAATATTCCATGATAAAAACCAGAAAGAAGCGATCTTTGAAACTGCTTTGTGAAGTGTGCATTCAGTTCACAGAATTAAACTGGTCTTTTGATTCAGCAGCTTGGAAACACCACTTTTGTAGGATATGTAGAGACATTTCTGAGCACAGTAAAGACTATAGTGAAAAACAAATTATCCCACAATAAAAATTGGAAGAAAGAATAGTTGTCAGTTTGCTTTGTGATGTGTGCACTCAGCTCACAAAGTTAAACCTTTCTTTTCATTTAGCAGTTTGGAAAAACTCTTTTTGCAGAATCTGTGACTGGATATTTCTGAGGACATTGAGGCCTATAGTGAAAAAGTGAATAGCCCATGATAAAAATTAGTAAGAAGCTATCTGTGAAACTTCTTTGTCATCTGTCAATTCAGCTCATAGAGTTTAGCCTCTCTTTTGATTCAGTAGGTTGTTAACTCTCTTCTTGTAGAATATACAAAGAGATATTTCAGAGAAAAGTAAAACCTGTAGTGAAAAACAGAAAGTCCCACGATAGAAACTAAAAAGCAGCCATCTACAAAACTGCTTTGTGATGTGTGGATTCAGTTCTCAAAGTTAAACTTACCTTTGATTTGGTGGTTTCAAAACACTATTTTTGTAGCATCTGCTAAGGGACATTTCAGAGTGCAGTAAGAAAAAAACTGGATATCCTATTTAAAAACTAGAAAGAAGCTGTCTCTGAAACTGCTTTGTGAAGTCTCCATTCAGCTCACAGTGTTAAAATTTTCGTTTGATTCAGTGTTTGGAAACACTCTTTTTGTAGAATCTGTAAAGGGACATTTTGGAATACAGTAGGCCTATAGTGAAATACAGAATATCCCATGATAAAATCCAGAAATAATCTATCTGTTAACCTGCTTTGTGAAATGTGGATTCAGCACACAATGTTAAACCACTCCTTTGATTTAGCAGTTTTTAAACACTCTTTTTGTAGAACGAGAGAAGGGAAATTTTGGAGCATATTAAGGCCTACATGAAAAAACAAGTATCTCTAGACAAAAACTGGAAAAAGTTATCTGTGAAATTGCTTTCTGATGTGTGCTTTCAGCTCACACAGTGAAATCTTTCTTTTGGTTTTGATTTTGTATAATTTGGAAGGTATTGAGGCCTGTAGTAAAAAATTGAACATCCTATGATAAAAACTAAAAGAAGTTACCTGTGAAACTGCTTCATGATGTCTGGATTCAGCTCTCAGAAGTAAACCTTTCTTTTCATTCAGCAGTTTGGAAACACTTTTTTTAGAACCTGCAAAGGGACATTTTGGTGGACATTGAGGCCTACAGTAAAAAACCTAGTAGCCCACAATAAAAACTAGTAAAAAGCTGTCTGTGAAAATGCTTTGTGATGTGTGTATTCAGCTCACAATGTTAAGCCTTTCATTTGATTCAGTTCAGTGGAAACACCCTTTTTCTAGAATATGTGAAGGGACACTTCAGTGCACAGGAAGGCCAATAGTAAAAAACAGAAGATCTTGCAATAAAAACAAAAAGAAGCTATCTATGCAACTGCTTTGTGATGTCATTCAGCTGACAGAGTTAAACCTTTCTGTTGATTCAGCAGTTTGGAAACACACTTTTTGAAAAATCTGCAAAGGGATATTTCAGAGACAACCAGGCTGATAGGGTCAAACAGAGTATTTCATCATAAAATCTTAAAGAAACTATCTGTGAAACTTCTTTTGGAATATCTCAATTCAGCTCACAGAGTTAAATCTTTCTTTTGATTCAGATATTGGAAGCACCCCTTTTGTGAAATACGCTAAAAGATATTTCAGAGTACAGTAAGATGTACCGTGAACAGCAGAATATCCCACGACAGAATCTAAAAAGATATTATCTGTGAAACTGTTTTGTGATATCTGCATTCAACTCACAAAATTAAACCTTTCTTTTGATTCAGCAGTTTGGGAACACTCTTTTTCTAAAATCTGCAAAGGGATATTTCAGAGACAACTTGGCCTATAGTGGAAAACCTAACATCTTACATTAAAATCTAGAAAGAAGGTATCTGTGAAACTGCTTTGTGACGTTGGATTCAGCTCACAGTGTTAAATTTTTCTTTTGATTCAGCAGGCTTGAAACACTTCTTTGGAGAATCTGAGAAAAGACATTTCAGAACACATTAAGTCCTTTTGTGAAAAACTGAATATTGCTTGTAAAAACTGAAAAAAAAAAAAAACAAGTTTTCTGAGAAACTGCTTTGTGATGTCTGCATTCACCTTATAGAGCCAACCCCTTCTTTTGACTCACCAGTTTTGAAACACACTTTTTGTAGAAGCTGCAGAGACATTTCAGAGTTTATTGAGGCGTATTGTGAAAAAAACATTATCTCGTGTTGGAAACTAGAAAGAAGCTTTCTGTGAAACTTCTTTGTAATGTCTGCATTTACATCAGAAAGTTAAAGTTTTCTTTTGATTCAGTAGTTTGGAATTGGATTTTTTTTTTTTTTTGGAGACTCTACAAGGGACATTTTGGAGCCTAATAAGTCTATAGTGAAAATCCAAATATCCTATGATAAAAACTAGAAAGTAGTTATCTGTGAAATTGCTTTATGATATGTGTATTCGGATGAGTTAAACTTTTCTTTTGATTCAGCAGGTTGAAAACACTGTATTTGTAGAAACTGTGAAAGGACATTTCAGAGGGCAGTAAGGCCTGTGGTAAAATACTGAATATCCCTAGATAAAAACCAGAAAGAAGTTATGTGAAACTGCTATGTGGCATCTGCATTTACCTCACAAAGGTAAATATTTTGATTTAGCAGATTGGAAACAAAATTTTTTTTTTTTTTAGATGGAGTTTCACTCTGTCACCCAGGCTGGACTGCAATGGTGTGATCTCGGCTCACTGCAACCTCTGTCTCCCAGACTCAAGTGATTCTCCTGCCTCAGCCTCCCTAGTAGCTGGGATTACAAGCATATGCCACCATGCCTGGCTAATTTTGTAATTTTAGTAGAGACGGCATTTCTCCATGTTGGTCAGGCTGGATTTGAACTCCTGCCCTCAGGTGATCTGAGTGCCTCGGCCTCCCAAAGTGCTGGAGTTACATGCATGAGCCACTGTGCCTGGCTTTGGAGATACTTTTTTTGTAGAAGAGATGTTTTAGAGCACATTGAGGTTTGTAGTGAAAAACTGAGTATCTTTTGATTAGAAACTAGAAAGAAGCTCTGTGTGAAACTGCTTAGTTATGAAAGGCCTCAGCTTGCAGAGTTAAATCTTTCTTCTGGTTTAGCAGATTGGAAACACTATTTTTGTGGAATGTGCAAGAAAATATTACAGAGCACAGTGAGGTATATAGTGAAAAACATAATATCTCACAATAAAAACTACAAAGAAGCTATCTGTGAAACTGCTTTGTGATGTGTGGAATCAGTTTGGAAAAACCCGTTTTGTAGCATCGCCTAAGGGACATTTCAGAGTGCACAAAGGCCTATATTGAAAAACCGAATATCTTGCCATTAAAATCTAGAAAGAAGCTATCTGTGAAACTGCTTTGTGATGTGTGGATTCTGTTCGCAGAATTAAACCTGTCTTTTGATTCAAAAGTTTAGAAACACTCTTTGTAGAATGCACAAATGGATATTTCAAAGCATAGTATAGCTGATAGTGCAAAACCAAATAACTTGAGATAAAAATTAAAAAGATGCTATGTATGATTTTTGTAGAATCAACTAAGGAACTTTTCTGAGCACACTAAGGCCTATAGTGTAAAACTGAATATACTGTGATAAAAACAAGACAGAAGCAATCTGTTAAACTACTTTTTGTTGTGTGCATTCAGGTCAGTGTTAAAACTTTCCTTTGATTCAGAATTTTGGAAATATTCTTTTTGTAGAATCTGTGAGGGGCATTTCCGAGGCCACTAAACCTATAGTGAAAAATCAAATATCTTGTGATAAAATATTGAAAGAAGCTAGCCGAGAAACTGCTTTGTGATGTGTGGATTCAGCTTACAAAGTTAAATTGTTCCTTTCATTCAGCAGTTTGGAAACATTCTTTTGTAAAATCTGCAAAAGGGCATTTTGGAGTGCAGTAAGGCCTATAGTGAAAAATCAAATATCCCTAGATAAAAACTAGAAAGAAGCTCTCTGTGAAACTGCTTTGTGATATGTGCATTCAGCTCACAGAATTAAAACTTACTTTTGATTCAGCCATTTGGAAACACTCTTTTTATAGAATCTGCAAAAGAACATTTTGGAGGGCTATCAGGCCTATAGTGAAAAACCGAATGTCCCATGATACATTCTAGAAAGAAGCTATCTGTGAAACTGCTTCATGGTGTGTGGACTCATCTCTTGTAGAATCTACAAAGGCATATTTCAGAGGACACAGAGTCCTATAGTGAAAAAGCAAATAGCCTGGGATAAAAAACTTACAAGAAACTATCTGTGAAACTTCTTTGCAATGTGTGGATTCTGCTTCCAGAGTTAAAACTGTCTTTTAATTCACCAGCCTGGAAACATTCTATTTGTAGAATCTGCTAAGGGACATTTCAGAGCACATTAAGGCCTATAATGAAAAACCCAATATCCCATGATAAAAATTAGGAAGAATCTATCTGTGAAACTGCTTTGTGATGTCTGTATTCAGATCACAGGTGTAAGCCTTTCTTGTGACTCAACATTTGGAAGTACTCTTTTTGTAGAATCTGAGAAGGCACATTTCAGAGGCCATTAGGCCTATAGTCAAAAACTGAATATCCCATAATAAAAACAGAAAGAAGCTAACTGGGAAACTGCTTTGTGGTGTCTACATTCAGCTCACAGAATGAAACCTTTCTTTTTATTCCACTGTTGGGAAACACTCTTTTTGAAGGATCTAGAAGAGACATTTCAGAGCCCACCATGCCAATAGGAAAAAATTGAATATCTAGTGATAAAATCTAGAAAGTAGCTGTCTGTGAAACTGAATTATGAAGTGTGGATTCAGCTCACAAAATTAAACTGTTTTTTCTGATTCAGCAGTTTTGAAACACTCTTTTTGTAGAATCAGTGAAGGGACATTTCAGTGCACAGTAAGGCCTACAGTGAAAAGCTGATTATTCCATGATAAAAACTAGAAAGAAGAAATCTGTGTAATTGTTTTGTGATGTGTGCATTCAACTCACAGAGTTAAATCTATCTTTTGATTCAGCAGGTTGGAAACACTGTTTTTGTGGGATCTGTGAGGGATATTTCAGAGAGCAGAAAGACCCATATTGAAAAACCAAATATCCCTAGATAGAAAACTAAAAAGAAGTTTTCTGTAAAACTGCTTTTTGATGTATGCATTCAGCTCAGAGTTAAACCTTTCTTTTGATTCAGCTATTTGGAAACACTCTTTCTGTAGAATCTGCAAAGGTACATTTCAAAGTGCATTAAGGCCTATAGTGAAAAAACGAATATCCCTGAAAAAAAAGTAGAAAGAAGTTATCATAGAACTTATTTCTGGTGTGTGCATTTAGCTTACAGAGTTAAACCTTACTGTTGATTCAGCAGTTTGGAAACACTCCTTTTGTGGATTTAGCAAAGGGATATTTGGGAGGGCATTGAAGCCTATAGTGAAACATTGAATATTCCTTGATAAACAATTGAAAGAAACTCTCTGTAAAACTGCTTTGTGAGGTATGGATTCAGTTTACAGACTTAAACTTTTGTTTTCATTCAGCAGTTTGGCAACACTCTTTTTGTAGAATCTGTAGATTTCTACAAAATTCTGAAATTTTGTAGACATTTCAGAATGCAGTAAAGCCTATAGTGAAAAACTTATTATCCCACAATAAAAAGTATAAAGAAGTTATTTCTGAATCTGATTTGTGATGCGTGCATTCAGCTCACAGAGCTAAACCATTGTTTTCATTCAGCAGTTGGGAAACATTGTATTTTTAGACTCTACCAAGAGACATTTCAGAGTGTATTGAGGTCTGCAGTGAAAAACTGAAAAGCCCAGGTTAAAAACTAGTAAGAAGCTATCTGTGAAACTGCTTTGTGATGTGTGCATTTAGCTCACAGAGTTAAGCCTTTGTTTTGATTCAGCACATTGGAAACATTCTTTTTTGTAGAATCTACAAAGTGATATATTGGGGCACAGTAAGGCCTGCAGTGAAAAACAGAATATCTCAAAATACAAACTAGTAAGAAGTTTTTTGTGAAACTGCTTTGTGATGTGTGCATCCAGCTCAAAGAATTAAATTTAACTTTTGATTCAACAGTTTGGGGACACTCTTTTTCTAGAATCTGTGAAGGGATATTTCAAAGGGCATTGAGGTGTATACTGAAAAAATGAATATGCCACTATGAAAACTAGAAAAAAAATCGGCTGGACATGGTGGCTTTTGCCTGTAGTCCTAGCATTCTGGGATGCCTGTGTGGGTGGATCATGAGGTCAAGAGTTCAGGACTAGCCTGGCCAAGATGGTGAAACCCTGTTGCTTGTATAAAAACAAAAATTAGCCAGGCACAGTGACAGGAGCCTAAATCTCAGCTACTTGGTAGGTTGAGGTCAGAGAATCAATGAACTAGGGTGGCAGAGGTTGCTGTGTGCCAAGATCAATCCTCTGCACCCCCAGCATGGGTGACAGAGTGAGACTCCATCTCAAAAAAAGAAAAAATCTAAAAATAATCTATCTGTGAAACTGCTTTGTGATGTGTGCATTCAGCTCACAGAGTGAAACCTTTATTTTGATTCAGCAGATTGGAAAAACTCTGTTTACAGTATCTATAAAGTGACATCTTGGGGAATAGTGAGGCCTATAGTGAAAAACAGAATATCCCAAAATAGCTAGTAAGAAGAAATTTGTGAAACTGCTTGTGATGCATACATTCAGCTCAGAGAGTTAAAGCTTACTTCTGATTCAGCAGTTTGGAAACACTCTTTTGGTAGAATCTGTGAAGCAATATTTAGGAGTCCACTGAGGCAAATAGTGAAAAACCAAATATCCTGAAATAAAAACTAGAAAGAAGCTATCTGTGAAGCTGCTTTGTGTTGTGTGCTTTCAATTCTTGTTTTACAGCATTACATTTGATTCAACAATTTGAAAACACATTTTTTGTAGGATCTGCGGAAGGATATTATAAGACCCAGAAGGCCTGTACTGAAAAACACTATATCCCATGATAAAAACTGGAAAGAAGCTGTCAATGAAACTTCTTTGTGACGTGCACATTAAATTCATAGAGTTAAACCTTTCTTTTTTTAAATTCAGCTGTTTGGAAACACTCTTTTTGTAGAATCTGAGAAGGTACATTTATGAGGGTATTGAGGCCTATAGTGAAAAATGAAAAATCTTCTGATAAAAAGTAGAAAGCAACTATTTGTGAAACTGCTTTGTGATGTGTGGATTCAGCTCACAGAGTTAAACCTTTCTTTTAATTCAGCAGTTTGGAAACCCTTATTATGTAGAATCTGCAAAGGGACATTTGGGAATGCACTGAGGCATATAGTGAAAAACTGAATATCCCAAGACAAAAACTACAAAAAAGCTATCTATCAAACCACTTTGTGATGTGTGAATTGAGCTCACTGAGCTAAACCTGTCCTTTGATTCAGCAAGTTGGAAACATTCTTTTCATAGTATTTGCAGAGGGACATTTTGGAGGGCATTGAGGCCTATCATGAAAAACTGAATATAGCATGATAAAAACCTAGAAGAAAGTATCTCTGAAACTGCTTTGTGATGCATGCATTCAGCTCATAGAGTGAAAGGTTTTGTTTGATTTAGCAGTTTGGAAACACACTTTTTGCAGAATCTACAAAGGGTGATTCAGAGCTCTTTGAGGCATATAGTGAAAACCTGAATATCTCTAGATAAAACCTAGAAAGAAGATATTTGTGAAACTGCTCCTGATGTGTGCATTCAGATCACAAAGTTGAATCTTACTTTTGAATCAGATGTTTTTAAATGGTTTCTTTATAGAGTCTGCAAAGAGATTAGAGACCACAGAGCCCTGTAGTGAAAAACCAAATATCCTGAAATAAAAACAAGAAAGAAGTTATTTGTGAACCTATTTTGTGATGTGCACATGCAGTTCACAGAGTTAAACCTTACTTTTGATTCAGTAGTTTCAAAACACTCTTTTTGTAGAATATGCAAAGGGACATTTCTGAGCCCTCTGAGACCTAAAAGTGAAAAACCAAACATCCCAAAATAAAACATCCTAGAAAGAATCTACCTGCCAAACTGCTTTGTGAAGGGTGCATTCAGTTCACAGAGTGAAACCTTTCTTTTGATTCAGCAGATTGGAAACACTTTTTCTAGAATCTACAAAGCGACATTTTGGGGTACCATAAGGCCTACAGTGAAACACAGATCACAAAAGAAAAACTAGCAAGAAGCTGTTTGTGAAACTGCTTTGTGATGTGTACATTAATGTCAAAGATTTCAACCTTATTTTGATTCAGAATTTTGGAAACACTCTTTTTGTAGAATCTGCAAAGTGACATTGCAGACCCCAGTGTGGCCTATAGTGAAAAACTGAATATTCTGAAATAAAATATAGAAAGAAGCTATTGGTGAAACTGCTTTGTGACATACACATTCAGCTCACATTTTTCAATGTAACATTTGATTCAACAGTTTGAAAATATTCCTCTTAGAGTATCCGCAAAGAAACATTTGTGTGTGCACTGAGGCCTATAGTGAAAAAATGTATGTCCTAAAATAAAAACAAGAGTCTATCTGTGAAACTGCTTTCTCATGTGTGGATTCAGCTTTCAGGGTTGAACATTTCTTTTGATTAAGCAATTTGGAAACATACTTTTTGTGGAATCAGCCAGGGAACATTTCAGTCCACTGAAACATATAGTGAAGATTGGAAAGGCTCTTTTTGTAGAATATGCAAAACGGAAATTTGGAGGGCATGGAGGCATATAGTAAAAAACCAAATATCTCATGATAAAAACTAGAAAGAAGCTATACATGAAACTGCTTTGTAATGTGTGGATTCAGCTCACAGAGTGAAACTTTTCTTTTGATTCATCAGTTGGACATATCCCACGATAAAAGCTAGAAAGAAGCTATCTGAGAAGCTGCTTTGTGATGTCTGCATTCAACTTACAAAGTTAATCCTTTCTTTTGATTCAGCAGTTTAAAAACACTCTTTTTGCAGAATCTCCAAAGGGAGAATTTAAAACCCATTGAGGGATTAAGTGAAAAAGAGAATATTCCAAAATAAAAACAAGAAAGGAGCCATTTGTGAACCTATTTTGTGATGTGTGCATGCACTTCACAGTTAAACCTTACTTTGGATTTAACAGTTTGGAAACTCTCTTTTTGTAGAATTTGCAAAGTGAGATTTCTGAGCCCACAGAGACCTATAGTGAAAAACTGAATATCTTGAAATAAAAAGTAGAAAGAAGCTGCTTGTGAAACTGTTTTGTGATGTGTGCATTCAGCATACAGAGGTAAACCTTACTTTTGATTCAGCAGTTTGGAAACATTCTTTTTGTAGATTGTGCATCAGAACACTTCAAAGGGCATTGAGGCCTATAGTGAAAAACAGAATATCCTTTGATAAAGAATAAAAAGAAGCTATATAGGAAACTGCTTTGTGATGGGTGGATTCAGCTCACAGAGTGAAACCTTTCTTTTGATTAGGCAGGTTGTAAACAACTATTTTTGTAGAATCTGCTAAGGAAATTTTCTCAAACCACTGAGGCCTATAGTAAAACACAGAATATCAAGCCATAAAAATGGGAAAGATGTCTGTGAATCCACTTTCTGAGGTGTGAATTCAGCTGATAAAGTTAAACCTATCTTTGATTCAGCAGGTTAGAAACAATTTTTTCTGGAATCAACCAAGGGACATTTCACACCTCACTGAGACCTATAGTAAAATGTTGAATATCTCACAATACAATTTAGAAAGAAGCTATCTGTGAAACAGCTTTGCAATGTGTGGATTCACCTCATGCAGTTAAACTTTTTATTTGATTCAGTAGTTTTGAAGCACTCTTTATGTAGAATCTGTGAAGAAACATTTCAGAAGTCCCTGAGGCCTTTAATGAATAACCTAATATCCTGTGATAAAAAATAGAAAAAAGCTATCTGGGAAACTGCTTTATGAAGTGTACATTCATCTCACAGATTTAAACTTTTCTTTTGATTAAGCAGTTTAGAAAAACTCTTTTTGTACAATCAGCAAATGGAGATGTCACAGTGCAGTGAGGCCTATGGTGAAAAAATGCATATCCCATGATAAAAACCAGAAAAATCTATCATGAAACTGCTTTGTGATGGGTCCATTCATCTTTCTTTTGCTTCTGCAGGTTGGAAACTCTTTTTGTAGAATCTGTAAAGGGACATTACAAAGGTAACTGAGGTCTACAGGGAAAAAATAATATGACATAGTAAAAACTAGAAAGAAGCTATCTTGAAGCTTCTTTGCTCTGCGTGTATTCAGCTCACAGTGCTAACCTTACTTTTGATTCCCTTGTTTGGAAACAGTCTGTTTGAAAAATCTACAAAGGGACATTTTGGAACACAGTGAGGCCTACAGTGAAAATCTGAATATCTCACATGAAAAACTGGAAAAAATGTATCTGTAGTACTGCTTTGTGATGTGTGGATTCATCTCACAGGATGAAATCTTTCTTTTGATTAAGCAGGTTGGAAATACTGTTTTTGTAGAATTTGTGAAGTGGTATTTCATAGGACATTAAGACCCATGGTGAAAAATAGAATATCCCTTGATAAAAACTAGCAAGAAACATCTGATCTGTGAAATTGCCTTGTGATGTGGGCATTCAGCTCACAGGCTTAAATCTTTCTTTTGCTTCAGGAGTTTGAAAACACTCTTCTGTAGGATCCACAAAGCTGCATTTCAAAGGTCATTATGACCTATAGTGAAAAACTGAATATTTCTTGATTAAAAACTAAAAAGAAGCTATATGTGAAACTGCTTTGTGATGTGTGGGTTCACCTCACAGATTTGAACATTTCTTTTGATTCAGCAGTTTGGAAACACGGTTTATGTAGAATCGGCAAAGGGACATTTCCCAGTGCAGTAAGGCCTATGGTGAAACACTGAAATTTACTAGATAAAAACTAGAAAGAAGCTATCTGTGAAAATGCTTTGTCATATGTGCAAACAGCTCACAGAGTTAAACTTTACTTTTGAATCAGCAGTTTGCAAATACTCTTTTTGTAGAATATATAAAGGGACATTTTGAGCACAGTGAGGCTTATAGTGCAAAACCCAATATTCAGTCACAAAAACTAGAAATAATTATTTGTGAAACTGTTTTGTGATTTCTGGATTCAGCTCACATAATTAAACCTTTCTTTTGAGTCAGCAGATTGGAAACATTATTTTTGTAGAATCTGTGAAGGGACATTTCTCAATCCACTGAGACTTATACTAAAACATCAAATGTCCAGCCATAATGATGGGAAAGATACTATCTGTGAATCCGCTTTGGGAGATGTGGATTCAGCTGACAAAGTTGAACTTATCTTTTGATTCAGCAGGGTAGAAATACTTTTATTGTAGAATCTGTGAAGTGGCATTTCACACCACATTGAGGCCTATAGTAAAAACTCGAATATCCCACTATAAAACCTAGAAAGAAGCTATCTATGGTAATGCTTTGTGAAGTGTGTATTCTGCTCACAGAATTAAACCTTACTTTTCATTCAGCAGTTTTGAAACACTTGTTTTATATAATCTGCAAAGGGACACTTTGGAGGGCCTTGAGACTTATAGTGAAAAACCTAATATCTTGCAATAAATCTAGAAAAAACTACCTGTGAAACTGCTTTGTAATGTGTGGTTTCAGCTCAGAGAGTTAAACCTTTCTTTTGAATCAGCAGTTTGTAAACACTCTTTTTATAGAATTTGCAGAGATATTTCAAAGTGCAGTAAGGTCTATAATGAAAAATTGATTATCTTGTGATACAAACTAGAAAGAAGCTATCTGTGACACTGCTATGCAATGTGTGAGTTCATCTCCAAGAGTGAAATCCTGCTTTTGGTTCAGGAGCTCTGTAACATTCCTTTTACAGAGTCTATGAGAGCCATTTTGCAGCCCACTGAGGCCTATATTAAAAAACCAGGGGGGAGGAGCCAAGATGGCCGAACAGGAACAGCTCTGGTCTACAGCTCCCAGCATGAGCTATGAAGAAGATGGGTGATTTCTGCATTTCCATCTGAGGTACTGGGTTCATATCACTAAGGAGTGCCAGACAGTGGGTGTAAGTCAGTGGGTGCATGCACTGTGCATGAGCTGAGGAAGGGCAAGGCATTGCCTGACTCAGGAAGCCCAAGGGGACAGGGAGTTCCCTTTCCTAGTCAATGTAAGGGGTGACAGACGGCACCTGGAAAATCGGGTCACTCGCATCCAAATACAGCTCTTTTCTGATGGGCTTAAAAAACGGTGCACCAGGAGATTATATCCTGCAACTGGCTCAGAGGGTCCTATGCCCATGGAGTCTCACTGATTGCCGGCACAGCAGTCTGAGATCAAACTTCAAGGTGGCAGTGACACTGGGGGAGGGGTGCCCACCATTGCCCAGGCTTGCTTAGGTAAACAAAGTGGCCAGGAAGCTCGAACTAGGTGGAGCCCACCACAGCACAAGGATGCCTGCTTCCATAAGTTCCAGCTTTGGGGGCAGGGCACAGGCAAACAAAAAGACAACAGTAACCACTGTAGACTTAAATGTCTCTGTCTGACTGCTTTGAAGAGAGCAATGGTTCTCCCAGCATGCAGTTGGAGATCTTAGAACAGGCAGACTGCCTCCTCAAGTGGGTTCCTGACCCGAGACCACTGAGCAGCCTAACTGGGAGGCAACCCGCAGTAGGGGCAGCCTGACACCTCACACAGCCAGGTACTCCAACAGACCTGCAACTGAGGGTCCTGTCTTTTAGAAGGAAAACTAACAAACAGAAAGGACTTCCACACCAAAAACCCATCTGTACATCACCATCATCAAATACCAAAAGTAGATAAAACCAAAAAGATGGGGAAAAACAAGAGCAGAAAAACTGGAAATTCTAAAAAGCAGAGTGCCCCTCCCCCTCCAAAGGAACGCAGTTCCTCACCAGCAATGGAACAAAGCTGGATGGAGAATGACTTTGATGAGATGAGAGAAGAAGGCTTCAGATGATCAAATTACTCTGAGCTACAGGAGGATATTCAAACCAAAGGCAAAGAAGTTGAAAACTTTAAAAATTTTAGAAGAATGTATAACTAGAATAACCAATACAGAGAAGTGCTTAAAGGAGCTGATGGAGCTGAAAACTAAGGCTCGAGAACTACGTGAAGAATACAGAAGCCACAGGAGCCAATGAGATCAAATGGAAGAAAGGGTATCAGTGATGAAAGATGAAATGAATGAAATGAAGTGAGAAGGGAAGTTTAGAGAAAAAAGAATAAAAAGAAATGAGCAAAGACTCCAAGAAATATGGGACTATGTGAAAAGACCAAATCTACGTCTGATTGGTGTACCTGAAAGTGACAGGGAGAATGGAACCCAGTTGGAAAACACTCTGCAGGATATTCTCCAGGAGAAATTCCCCAATCTAGCAAGGCAGGCCAACATTCAGATTCAGGAAATACAGAGAATGCCACAAAGATACTCCTCGAGAAGAGCAACTCCAAGACACATAATTTTCAGACTCACCAAAATGAAATGAAGGAAAAAATGTTAAGGGCAGCCAGAGAGAAAGGTTGGGTTACTCTCAAAAGGAGGCCCATCAGACTAACAGCGGCTCTCTTGGCAGAAAGTCTACAAGCCAGAAGAGAGTGGGTGCCAATATTCAACAATTTAAAGAAAATAATTTTCAATCCAGAATTTCATATCCAGCGAAACTAAGCTTCATAAGTGAAGGAGAAATAAAATACTTTACAGACAAGCAAATTCTCAGAGATTTTGTCACCACCAGGACTGACCTAAAAGAGCTCCTGAAGGAAGCGATAAACATGGAAAGGCACAACCGGTACTAACCACGGAAAAATCATGCCAAAATGTAAAGACCATCAAGACTAGGAAGAGACTGCATCAACTAACGAGCAAAATAACCAGCTAACATCATAATGACAGGATCAAATTCGCACATATCTATATTAACTTAAAATGTAAATGGACTAAATGTTCCAATTAAAAGACACTGACTGACAAATTGTATAAAGAGTCAAGACCCATCAGTGTGCTGTATTCAAGAAACTTATCTCACATTCAGAGACACACATAGGCTCAAAATAAAAGGATGGAGGAAGATCTACCAAGCAAGTGGAAAATAAAAAAAGGCAGGGGTTGCAATCCTAGTCTCTGATAAAACAGACTTTAAACCAACAAAGATCAAAAGAGACAAAGAAGGCCATTACATAATGGTAAAGAGGTCAATTCAACAGGAAGAGCTAACTATCCTAAATATATATGCACCCAATACAGGAGCACCCAGATTCATAAAGCAATTCCTCAGTGACCTACAAAGAGACTTAGGCTCCCAAAAAATAATAGTGGGAGATATTAACACCCCACTGTCAACATTAGACAGATCAACGAGACAGAAAGTTAACAAGGATACCCAGGAATTGAACTCAGCTCTGCACCAAGTGGACCTAATAGACATCGACAGAACTCTCCACCACAAATCAACAGAATATACATTTTTTTCAGCACCACACCACACCTATTCCAAAATTGACCACATTGTTTGAAGTAAAGCTCTTTTCAGTAAATGTAAAAGTACAGAAATTATAACAAACTATCTCTCAGATCAAGATATAAAAAATTATAACAAACTATCTCTCAGATCAAGTTCTAGTGAAATCAAGCTAGAACTCAGGATTAAGAATCTCACTCAAAACTGCTCAACTACATGGAAACTGAACAACCTGCTCCTGAATGACTACTGGGTACATAACGAAATGAAGGCAGAAATAAAGATGTTCTTTGAAACCAATGAGAACCAAGACACAACATACCAGAATCTCTGGGATGCATTCAAAGCAGTGTGTAGAGGGAAGTTTATAGCACTAAATGCCCACAAGAGAAAACAGGAAAGATCCAACATTGACACCCTAACAACACAATTAAAAGAACTAGAAAAACAAAGGCAAACACATTCAAAAGCTAGCAGAAGGCAAGAAATAACTAAGATCAGAGCAGAACTGAAGGAAATGAGACAAAAAAAAAAATCCTTCAAAAAATTAATGAATCCAGGAGCTGGTTTTTTGAAAGGATCAACAAAATTGATAGACTGCTAGCAAGATTAATAAAGAAAAAAAGAGAGAAGAATCAAATAGAAGCAATAAAAAAATAATAAAAGAGATTTCACCACCAATCCCACAGAAATACAAACTACCGTCAGAGAATAGTACAAACACCTCTATGCAAATAATCTAGAAAATATAGAAGAAATGGAAAAATTCCTTGACACGTACATTCCCCAAGATTAAACTGGGAAGAAGTTGAATCTCTGAATAGACCAATAACAGGAGCTGAAATTGTGGCAATCATCAATAACATACCAACCAAAAAGAGTCCAGGACCAGATGGATTCACAGCCGAATTCTACCAGATGTACAAGGAGAACTGGTACCATTCCTTCTGAAAGTATTCCAATCAATAGAAAAAGAGGGAATCCTCCCTAACTCATTTTATGAGGCCAGCATCGTCCTGATACCAAAGCCTGGCAGAGACACAACCAAAAAAGAGAATTTTAGACCAATATCCTTGATGAACACTGATGCAAAGATCCTCAATTAAATACCGGCAAACCAAATCCAGCAGCACATCAAAAAGCTTATCCACCATGATCAAGTGGGCTTCATCTCTGGGATGCAAGGCTGGTTCAATATATGCAAATCAGTAAATGTAATCCAGCATATAAACAGAACCAAAGACAAAAACCACATGATTATCTCAATAGATGCAGAAAAGGCCTTTGACAAAATTCAACAACACTTCATGCTAAAAATTTTCAATAAATTAGGTACAGATGGGATGTATCTCAAAATATTAAGAGCCCTCTATGACAAATCCACAGCCAATATCATAGTGAATGGGCAAAAACTGGAAGCATTCCCTTTGAAAACTGGCACAAGACAGGGATGCCCTCTCACCACTCCTATTCAACATAGTGTTGGAAGTTCTGGCCAGGGCAATGAGGCAGGAGAAGGAAATAAAGGATATTCAATTAGGAAAAGAGGAAGTCAAATTGTCCCTCTTTGCAGATGACATGATGTATATCTAGAAAATTCCATTGTCTCAGCCCAAAATCTCCTTAAGCTGATAAGCAAGTTCAGCAAAGTCTCAGGATACAAAATCAATGTACAAAAATCACAAGCATTCTTATACACCAACAACAGACAAACAGAGCCAAATCATGAATGAACTCCCATTCACAATTGCTTCAAAGAGAATAAAATACTTAGGAATCCAACTTACAAGAGACGTGAAGGACCTCTTCAAGGAGAACTACAAACCACTCCTCAAGGAAATAAAAGAGGGTGCAAACAAATGGAAGAACATTCCATGCTCATGAGTAGGAAGAATCAATGTCGTGAAAATGGCCATACTGCACAATTTAATTTATAGATTCAATGCCATCCCCATCAAGCTACCAATGACTTTCTTCACAGAATTGGAAAAAGTACTTTAAAGTTCATATGGAACCAAAAAACAGCCTGCATTGCCAAGTCAATCCTAAGCCAAAAGAACAAAGCTGGAGGCATCACACTACCTGACTTCAAAGTATACTACAAGGCTACAGAAACCAAAACAGCATGGTGTTGGTACCAAAACAGAGATATAGATCAATGGAACAGAACAGAGGCCTCAGAAATAATGCCACATAACTACAGCTATCTGTTCTTTGGCAAACCAAAGGAAAAAAAAAAGCAATGGGGGAAGGATTCCCTTTTTAATAAATGGTGCAGGAAAAACAGGCTAGCCATATGTAGAAAGCTGAAACTGGATCCCTTCCTTACACCTTATACAAAAATCAATTCAAGATGGATTAAAGACTTAAACATTAGACCTAAAACCATAAAAACCCTAGAAGAAAACCTAGGCATTACCATTCAGGACATAGGCATGGGCAAGGACTTATTGTCTAAAACACCCAAAGCAATGGCAACAAAAGCCAAAATTGACAAATGGTATCTAATTAAACTAAAGAGCTTCTGCACAGCAAAAGAAATTACCATCAGAGTGAACAGGCAACGTACAGAATGGGAGAAAATCTTCACAACCTACTTATCTGACAAAAGGCTAATATCCAGAATCTACAATGAACTCCAACAAATTTACAAGAAAAAACAAACAACCCCATCAAAAAGTGGGTGAAGGACATGAACAGACACTTCTCAAAAGAAGACCTTTATGCAGCCAAAAAACATACGAAAAAATGCTCACCATCAGTTGCCACCGGAGAAACGCAAATCAAAACCACAATGAGATACCATCTCACACCAGTTAGAATGGAAATCATTAAAAAGTCAGGAAACAACAGGTCCTGGAGAGGATGTGGAGAATTAGGAACACTTTTCCACTGTTGGTGGGACTGTAAACTAGTTCAACCCTTGTGGAAGTCAGTGTGGTGATTCCTCAGGGATCTAGAACTATAAATTCTGTTTGACCCAGCCATCCCATTACTGGGTATATACCCAAAGGACTATAAATCATGCTGCTATAAAGACACATGCACATGTATGTTTATTGTGGCATTATTCACAATAGCAAATACTTGGAACTAACCCAAATGTCCAACAATGATAGACTGGATTCAGAAAATGTGGCACACATACACCATGCAATATTATGCAGCCATAAAAAATGATGAGTTCATGTCCTTTGTAGGGACATGGATGAAATTGGAAATCATCATTCTCAGTAAACTATCGCAAGAACAAAAAACCAAACACTGCATATTCTCACTCATAGGTGGAAATTGAACAATGAGAACACATGGACACAGGAAGGGGAACATCACAATCTGGGGATTGTTATGGGGTGGGGAGAGGGTGGAGGGATAACATTGGGAGATATACCTAACGCTAGATGACGAGTTAGTGGGTGCAGTGAACCAGCATGGCACATGTATACATATGTAACTAACCTGCACATTGCGCACATGTACCCTAAAACCTAAAGTATAATAATAATTAATTAACTAATTAATTTTAAAAAAGGAAATATGCTGCCATGAAAACTGGAATGTTATCTGTTAAACCACTTTGAAAAGTGTGGATTCAAAAAGTTGAACATGTCTTTTGATTCAGCAGGTTGAAAACACTCGTTCTAGAATCTTCAAAGGAACATTTCAGAGCCCACTGATGCCTGTATTAAAATCCCAAATATCCCACAATAAAAACTAGAAAGAAGCTCTCCACTTTGTGATGTGTGAATTCATCTTAAAAAACTAAACCTTTCCTTTGATTCAGCATATTGGAAACCCTCTTTTTGAAGAAACTACAAAGGGACATTTTGGTTCCCATTGAGTCCTGTAGAGAAAAATGGAATATCCTTCAAAATAAAACTAGAAAGAATCCAACTGTGATGTGAAGATTCGTTTCACCACGATAAACATATTTTGTTTCAGCAGGTTGAAACCACTCTATGTATAGAATTTATGAACGGACATTTCAAGAGCTTTATGAGACTATAGTGAAATACCAAATATCCTGTGATAAAAGCTATAAAGAAGCTATTTGTGAAACTGCTTTGTGTGTGTGGATTTAGCTCACAGAGTTGAACTTTCTTCTGATTCAGCTGGGTGGAAACACTCTTTTTGTAGAATCTGTGAAAGAATATATTGGAGCCCATAAGGCCTATAGTGAAAAATGGAATATCCTGCTATAAAAAATAGAAAGAAGCTATCTGTGAAACCACTTTGTGGTGTGTGGATTCAGCTCACAGAGTTAAACCTTTCTTTTGATTCAGCTGGTTGGAAACCCTTATTGTGTAGAATCTGCAAAGGGACATTTCAATCCCCAATGAGGCCTATAGTGAAAAACCAAATATTATTTGACAAAAAATAGAAACAAGCTTTCTGTTGAATTGTTTTATGATGTATGCTATTATTGCATAGAGTTAAAACTTACTTTTGATTCAACATATTGGAAACACTCTCTTTCTATAATCTACAATTGGATATTTTGGAGACCATTAAGGCATACTGTGAAAAACTGAATATCCCATTATAAAAACTAGAAACAAGATATCTGTAAAACTTCTTTGTTATGTGTGGATTTATGTTATAGACTTAAAAAATTATTTTGATTCTGCAAACACTCCTCTTGTGGAATGCACAAAGGACATTTCTGAGCTCATCAAGGACTATAGTGAAAAACAGAATATCACATGGTAAAAACTAGAAACAACTTATGTGGGAAACCACTTGGCAATGTGTGAGTTCATCTAACAGAGGTAAGCCTTTCTTTGATTCAGTAGGTTGGAAACCCTCTTTTTTTAGAATCTATTAAGGGACAGCCAGGCATAGTAGCTCTCACCTATAATTCCAGCACTTTGGGATGCCGAGAAGAGTGGATAACCAGGTCAGGAGCTTGAGACCATCCTGGCTAACATGGTGAAAACCCATCTTTACTAAAAATACAAAAAAAACAAAATTTGCCAGGTCTGGTGGTGGGCGTCTGCAGTCCCATCGACTTGGGAGGCTGAAGCAGGAGAATGGTGTGAACCTGGGAGGCTGAGCATGCTGTGAGCCTAGATCATGCCTCTGCACTCCAACCTGGGTGACAGAGCGAGACTCCATCTCAAAAAAAAAAAAAAAAAAGAACCTACTAGGGGACATTTTGGGGCCCATTGAAGCCTACAGTGAAAAATTGAATATCCTGCAATAAAGACTAGCAAGCAGATATCTGTGAAACTACTTAATGATGTATGGATTCATCTCACAGGGTTAAGCCTTTCTTTTGATTCAGCTTGTCAGAAACACTCTTTTTGTAGAAGCTGCAAAGAGACATTTCAGACCTATAGTGAAAAACTGAATATCCTGCTATGAAAACTAGAACAAGCTATCTGTGAAACACCTAGGCCATATTTGGATTGATTTCACAGAGTTAAACTTGTCTTTTGATGCAGTGGGTTGGAAACACTCTTGAAGTAGAGTATCTGAAGGGACATATCAAAACCCATTGAGGCCTATTTTGAAAAACCGCATATCACACAATAAAAACTAGAAACAAGGGCAGGCACTGTGGCTAAAACCTGCAATCCCAGCACATTATGAGGCTAAGTCACCTGAGGTTGGGAGTTTGATACCAGCCTGACCAACATGAAGAAACCCTTTCTCTACTAAAGATACAAATTGCCCTGGGCATTGTGGTGCATGTTTCTAATCCCAGCTCTTCAGGATTCTGAGGCAAGAGAATTGCTTAAACCCAGGAGGTGGAGGTTTCAGTGAGCAGAGATCGTACCATTACACATTAACCTAGTCAAGAAGAGCAAAATTCCATCTCAAAAAAAATAGATAAATAAATCTAGAAACAAGTTCTCTGTGAAACCTTTGTGTGACGTGTGGGTTAATCTCACAGAGGTGGACCTTTCTTCCGATTCAGCAAGATGGAAACCGCTTTTAGTAGAGCCTAAGAAGGAACATTTTAGAGCCCATGAAGTTTATTGAAAAAAAATGAATATCCTAAGATAAAAATGAGAAACAATCTACCTGTGAAACCTCATTGTGATGTGTGGATTTATCTCACAGAGATAAACATTTCTTTAGATTTAGCACGTTGGAAACACTCTTTTTGTAGAATATATAAAGGGACATTTCAGAGCCCATTAAGGCCTATTGTGAAAAACCGAATATCTGGAGATAAAAAACAGAAACAAGCTATCTGTGAAGCCACTTTGGGATGTGTGGGTTTATTTCACAGAGTTGAGCTTTTCTTTTGATACAGCAGGTTGGAAACACACTTTTTTTCAGAATCAATGAAGGGGATATTTTGGAACCCATTGAGGCCTATAATGAAAAATCAAATATTCCATAACAGTAACTAGAAACAAGCTATCTGTGAAATTGCTTTGTGATGTGTCCATTCATCTCACAGAGGTAAACCTTTCTTTTGATTCAGCAGGTTGGAAACACCATTACTTCATAGAATCCACGAAGGGACACTTTTGAGCCTATTAAAACCTACAGGAAAAAACTGACTATCCCACAATAAAAACAAGAAACAAGCTATCTGTGAAACTGCTTACTGATGTGTGGATTCATCTCACAGAAGTAAGCTTTCCTTTGATTCAGTAGGTTTGAAAAATTCTTTTTGTAGTATCTACAATGGGACATTTCAGAGCCCATTAAGGCCTATAGAGAAAACAGAATTTCCCCTGATAAAAAATATAAACAAAGTATCTGTGAAACTGCTTTGTGATGTGTGGATTCATATCACAGAATTAAACCTTTCTTTTGATTCAGCAGGTTGGAAACACTCTTTTTGTAGAATCTATGAGAAGACATTTCGGAGCCCATTGCAGCCTGTAGTGAAAAACCGAATATCCCACTATAACAGTCTGATGGCTTCCCTTAGTGGGTGACTGACTTTTTTCTCTGGTTGTCTATAACTTGTTTTCTTCATTTTGACTTTGGTGACTCTGACGATTATGTATATTTCTCGGGATTCCTCTTCTTGAGGAATATCTCTGTGGTGTTCTCTGTATTTCCTGAATTTGAATGTTGGCCTGTCTTGCTGGGTTGGGGAAGCTCTCCTGGATAATACCCTGAACAATGTTTTCCAGCTTGGTTCCATTGCCCTTGTCACTTTTAGATTGCCAACCAAATGTATATTTGGTGTTTTCGCATAGCCCCATATTTCCTGGAGGCTTTGTTTTTTCCTTTTTTGTCTTTTTTCTATAATCTTGTCTTCTCACTTTATTTCATTAAGTTGATTTTCAACCTCTGATTTTTTTCCACATGATTTGTTCAGCTATTGATTCTTGTGTATGCCTCACAAAATACTCGTGCTCTGTTTTTCAGCTCCATCGGCTCTTATATTCTTCTCTAAACTGGTTATTCTATTTGTCAATTTGTCTAAAGTTTTTTCAAGGTTCTTAGATTCCTTACATTGGGTTAGAACAAACTTTTTTAGTTCAGAGGAGTTTCTCATTACCCACCTTCTGAAGCCTACTTCTGTCAATTCATCAGAATCATTCTTTGTCCAGTTTTGTTCCCTTCTTAGTGAGTTATGTTTTTTTTTCCCTGAAATGGAGTCTCACTGTGTCACAGAGGCTGAAGTGCAGTGGTGTGATCTCAGCTCACTGCAACCTCTGCTGCTTGGGTTCAAGCAATTCTCCTATCTCAGCTTCCCAAGTAGCTGGGGTTACACATGTACACAACCATGCCTGGGGTAATTTATTACATTTTTAGTAGGAACAGGGTTTCATCATGCTGGCCAGGCTGGTCTTGAAGGACCTGACCTTGTGTTCCACCCACATCAGCCTCCCACAGTGCTGGAATCACAGGTGTGGACCACAATGCCTGGGCTATGTTTTTTATATATGATCAAAGAACAATCGGACCCAGTCATCAGTGTGGCAAGTTTCTATGCAACAAGGGAGAGAGGAACTTGGAAGTTGGGGCAGAGGCAGTGAAGAAGACACAGTTGCCCAAGGCTGTGCTCTGGCAGCCTGAGCTGCTGTCCCCCTTGAGGCCTCAGTTTTCAGAATAACAGTGTCCACTAGGTGATGCCTGATAGCTGTACTCTCCTAGGTGGTCACCACAACTAATCAACCAGGGTCCCTGGAAGACATAGTCTAAGTCCCCAACCATCAGATAATCTGGAATTTCCAATCAGAGACAAGAGACTGACTGGAAATTCTAAGTCAAGGTCCTAACTGAGAGAATCACTTGCACACCCACCAGGACTAAGAAAATTTTTAAAAGAATAATTTCTGTGTTTTGGGTGCAACCGTGTATTTCTGTAAAACAAAATTACTTATTGTAAACGTTACTTTTTTTACTCATTATGTGTATGGTCCTATGATAGACAGACCAGGGGACTCATCACCTCTGAGTCCATAAGACCGATGCTGACATCTTCAATTTCTATTTAGATTGAATTTAAACAAGCCAGCCAAACACTCTGCAGTGAAACTCTCATAAAGACACGTGATTGAAAAAGGGAAAGAAAAAAAAAAAAACAATGCTGTCAGGGGAACTGTTTCACACCTGTCATGGCTGCATTTTGGGAGCCTGAGGGCACATGGATCCCTCGATCCCAGACAATCCGTAACAGCCTTGGCAATATGGGGAAATCTCTCTACAAAAGTACAAAAATTAACTGGTTTCATAACTTTGACTCAAAATTAATAAATAGATTAAAATTTAAAACAAAAAATCTTAAATGCTGTTTTCTCTTACTTTTGCTTCCTATCCTGAGAAGAACATAATATAGCTGTTGTCTGTCTGACTGTCCATCTGTTTGTGAGAAAGTCTCACTTTGTCTGTCACCCAGGCTGCAGTGCAGTGACACCGTTATGGCTGACTGCAGCATCAACCTCCCCAGTATTAGGTGAGTCTTCCACTTTGGCCTCTTGAGTAGCTGGGACCACACAGGCATGCACTTCAGGTTTTGGCTATGTTTTCCAAGACTTGACACAAGCTCCTGGGCTAAAGCATTCCTACCACCTCAGCCTCCCAAAATGTTAAGGTTGCAGGCATTAGCCACCACACCCGGCATGACTTAATACATCTGGTCTCATTACACCTTGACCACATGCCCATGAAGAACTCAAATCAAGGGAGAATCAACAAGAGAGGCCACAGGTAGAGGATAGATTTCAAATGTTTCTGTAGAGGCACAAACCACAGTCATTTGGAGCAAAGGAAGGGGTTTCTGACAGTGTCTTAAGGTCCAGGAAAGTCCAGGATCTGCAAAGGCCCATGTTCCAGGGGCTGGGGGGTCTATGGAATCCAGGGTAGAAGGAGCCATTGGTCCTCACTGAGTTCTAGCCCTAGGCCACACTGTGCAGACCACGTCAGAAGGAACAATCCCTCATCCTACATGCCACATCCCTCCACTGAACTTGAAAGCAGATCAATTTTGCAAACATGAGGTGACTCTTGGTTGGAAATGGATGACAAGGGGCTGGCCTTCCCTGAGTCAGTAGGATAAAGAAATTATTCTGTGGCATAGAACGAGGTGTGGCTCGAATCTTGAATCTCCATTTTAAAACCAACGAAGCTGGCCAAGTGCTGTGGCTCATGCCTGTCATTCCAGCACTTTGGGAGGCTAAGGCAGGCAGATCACAAGATGAGGATTGTGAGACCAGCCTGGCCAACGTGGTGAAGCCCCATTTCTACTAAAATTACAAAAAATAGCTGGGTGTGGTTGTGCATGCCTGTAACCCTAGCTTCTCAGGAGGCTGAGTCAGGAGAATCGCTGGAACCCGAAAGGCGAAGCCACTGCAATTCCAGCCTGAGGGACAGAGTGATACTCATCTCAGAAAGAAACAAACAAACAATGCCGATGAATGTGTTTAACACAAAGTGTCATGCTTGGGTCTATGGACAGGATACATCGAGCACCCGGAGAAATGTCGGGGAGTGGGGTGGAAATTATTTTGTGGCCTTAAAGGAAGGGTTGGAGGGTAGTCCCACAAACCTGATAGCCTAAGGAATCCCCTGCACTCAAGAAGCGATATTCACTTCTACCCTGTAGCCACCCATGCAGGATAATTAGGATCTCTACAGAACTCCTTGTGAAATGTGCTCTCGCTCCATTGAACGAAAACGGGAGAATCTGTTTCCTAGCTTGCAGCTGCAGATGAATGATGATCTGGACACTCGCATAAGAAGAATGTCAGGCTCAACTCACACCATGTGGTTTCGTAACCTCCAGTGTGTGTGCTGGTGGGGGGTGCTGTGGACAGAGGAGGGGAGAGAGTGGCAGTGTCCGGCATGTGCTGGAGACATGGGACGTGGTTGGGTTGATCAGAGTCTAGGGAACTCATAATCTGTCAGGACATCTCACCTTCTGCTCTCCTCTCTGCCCTACTCTCCACATCTTCACAGTGCAGTGGAGACGATGTAGGTGGAGGTTGCCGTCACGTTGGACTTAAGCAAAGGAAGGCCGCCCTCCCAGGGTTTTCCCTGGAGTGGGTGCCTTGGGCAGGCTCACAAAGATGCTGATGGTGACAGTGAGAGGGATGTATTGTGGAGGGAGCAGGCTGATGTAGAGGTATGCATTTGACCTCTTTGCAGGTGGTCAGATTTGTGGAGTCCCGTGCATCCTTCCAGAGAGTCATTCAGTGCTAGCAAGCATCGTCTCCAGGATCACAGCTCCCAGCAGAGACATTTTTGTTCACACAGAATCCTGGAAAGGAAAGCTCTCAGCAGGCTTAGGCCTTCTATCTGAGAAGCTGAAACCACTTCTGGGAGGTTTTTCAAAGAGCCAGTGGTTCCACAAGGGGCCATGGGAGTTCTGGAAATTGAGAAAAGTGTTTGGAGATATATAATTTGACAGAATGGACAGAACTTGGTCATGAGTTGTTCAGGACACAGGGGATACAGATTGGGAAAACCCTCCTAGCATCCTAGGTGAACAGAGGTACGATTTATTGAGACAGTAAGTCAGGGCCACAGCCAAGGGGAGGGAAAAGCAAACCCAGATTTTAGGGTTGGATTTTGTTACTATGTCATATCTATGAGATATCCAAGCCCAGAAATGAACTCTCTGGTTCAGTACAGGATTCTGTATGGAGATCAAATCTGGGATTTCTAAAGTTAAGAATTCGGCCTTGGTAACAGATTAGATTAGATCTACCTGAGCCTATACTAGAAAAAAGACAGGGAGGGAAGAATAGGACAGAGAAAGAAAGATACAAAGAGAGAGAGAGAGATAGAGAGAGGCAGAGAGAGACAGAGTCACAAAAAAGAAAGACAGAAAAAAAGAGAGAGAGACATAGAGAAAGAAAGAGAGAGATGGATAGAGAAAGAGACTGACAGAGAGAAACACAGAGAGAGAGACATGGATAAAGAACAAATGACAGAGGACAGAGAAGCAGACTGAGAGAAAGAGAGACAGGAAGACAGACACAGAGAGAAACAGAGAGAGAGATAGAGAGATAGATGGAGAGAGAGACAGACAAGGAAAGAGACAGAGACAGACAGAGAGAGATAGAGACAGAGACAGAGGGAGAGAGAGGGGCAGAGAGAGAGAGAGAGGAAGAGGAAGGGGGTACTCAAGAAATAATTACATATATTGTATAATGCTCTGATGCCATAAACAGTGGCCGGAGTATGCTTTGAAAACAAGAACATCAAAAACAACCGTTCCAGCAGCAACACTCACTTACAGATTTTTAGAAACTAAAATGTTATGAATTATAGTTTACTTCAACTGGTACTACACGTTAAGAGATTTGCAAAAGTGCTAGTTAACAACAGAATGAAACAGCGGCTAATATGTCCCGGGGAAAATATACATCTTCCTAAAAATTGGTGAATTCTACTTCAGCTGAAAATAAATAAATAAGAAAAAGAAAAAACAGTAACAAAACAAGCAAACAAACACGGGCCAAAACATTGTCTCTGGAAATCTTAAATGAGCAAAATGCTTTGTAGAAAGCGTTTCTATTTTGGGCAAATACTAATAAGGCCCAGGGTAGGTGACCCCTTCCCATTTTGAAAATATGCTGGCCTGTGGGAGGAGAAAATAAAAAAAAAAAAATACATCTTGATGAAAGGTAATTCAGACCAAGCCAGGATGAAGCCTTCCTAGGGGGAGAGGCCTGAGGGGCAAAGGGGAAAACAACTCACAACTGCAGTCTGGCCTGCCTGCCCGTCCGCTTGTCCACGCGGGTGAAGGTCTATGCCATCGGCCCAAGCTGCCTCTGGGGAAGTGGGACCGTGCCTCCGCTATCTTCAAAAACTGTGGCCAATGAGTGAGGCTTGATGAACACCAATGTAAACGTCAGCCTGGTGAGAATAAGATCACCGGCGAGGGGTGGAGGAAGGGAAAGGAAGACGGAGGCACACCCGGGTGGCACTCGAACGTTTCCAAGCACGGTGGTGGGAGGTGGAGGGGTTGGCGGAAACCCACCTAACTAACACTAAATTATGGCAAAAGGGCTAGGGGGGCCAGGGGGTGACTTATAAATTAAAGTGACCCCACATAAAGCCAAAGTAGAAGAGCCTATGAGCATTAAATAAACCAACACACGAAGAAAAATAAAGTGCTGATAAAAGACCAACAGGGTCCCCGCCAGGGCAGAGGTTCCCTAGGAACGATGGAGAGAAGGGGGCTTCCAGAACGGAGGAAGAGAAACCAGGTGCCCCAGGCTCTGTGAATTCGGCCAGACCTCCCTCTGTGCCACCTCGACTTTCAATAACAGTGGCGGCTATGTGATGCCTGAAGACAACCGATGCTTGCAAGTGTCAGTCAGCACAGAAAAGAAACGAAGGATGCATCGTTCTGGGTCAGGGTGGAGGTTGTGGAGGGGGCGCGCAAGAGCAGTGTCTGGCCACGAAAACATCACAGCCGTATTAGCCTGGTAGCGATACAGTGCCATTTACTAGAAATCACTCAAGAGTTTTGCCTTGTTGCCCAGGCCAGAGTGTGGTGGCACAAACTCAGCTCACTGCAACCTCTGCCTCCCAGGTTTAAGCAATTTTCCTGCCTCAGCCTCCTGATACCTGAGACTATACGCATGCACCACCACGCGCGGTTAATTTTGTACTTTTTGTACAAGCAGGGTTTCTCCATATGTGTCTGGCTGGTCTCAAACTCCCGACCTCAGGTGATCTGCCCACCGGTGGTCTCAGGACCCAGAGTCAAACAAGACACACACTGTGGAACTCAAGCACATACACGGACAATTTCCCCATCCTCTTGTGGCCTTCGTTCTGTAGACTCGCGTGAAGACAGGTCCCAAAAACATGTCTGCCTTTTCTTTTATTCATCTGCCTCTGACTAGTTGAGGTTTCTGATGAACCTTCGGAGGGCGCAAGGCAAAGCGCTCCTCCTGCCCCCACGTGAAGTTTTTTGTGAGCAGTGAAAAGTGACAGTCTCCCCATGCAAAAGTCTCCAGACACCCTGATTGGTTTGTGCCCTCCCAGTGGGATTCCGTGCGTCCAGCTTGGGGTGACACACAGGCTTCCAGCCACCAACAACAGCCGCGTCGACCGCACCGTCTAAAAGCCAAGAAGATAGAAAACAAAACTAGCTTACTTAACTGAGTAACTAATGGGGAGAGGGAACTAAAGGAGTCAACCTATGGCAGAAATGACGCACCATTCAGAACATAAGGGCCGCAGTGAAAGGCAGCAGAACACGCGCTTTTAAAGGCTGAAATCTCGGAGGCTCATGCCTGTCATTTCAGCACTTTGGGAGGGCCAGGAGACTTGAAGTCCAGAGTTCGAGACCAGCCTAGCCACCATGGCAAAACCCCATCTCTACTAAAAATACAAAAATTAGCCGGGTCTGGCTGTGTGCATCTGTAATCCCAGCTACTGAAGGCTGAAGCAGGAGAATCGCTAGAACCCGGGAGGCAGAGGTTGCAGTGAGCTGAGATAGTGCCACTGCACCCCAGACTGGACAGCAGAGTAAGAGACTCAGTATCAAAAAAAAAAAAAAAAAAAAGACTGAAATACTCCCCTGCCTTCATTCCCTTTTCCCCTTTAGAACCTACGGTTATTTGCAGTTTCTGATCCCTTAAGTGGCAGAATATATTCCATGAGGCTAACCGTGGCTTTCTTGCATTGCCACTGAACATCCCCCATAAGGCCGGATACCCCCCACCTCAGGTGGAGGAGGTGGTGTTTGGTTTTATTTCTCTATCTCTCTTTCTCAACTTTTATTTCTCATGCAAGCATACATGTGCAAGACTGTTATATAGGTAACTTCTGACTGAGGGATTCAGAGTGCAGATTATTTCATCACCTGGGTACTCAGCGCAATACCTGACAGTTTTTGTGTTTTAATCTGAACCTATCTCTCCTACCACTCCTCCTCCCTCAAGTAAGGCCCAGTGTCTGTCTTCCCCCTCTTTCTGCCCACGTGTTCTTAATATGTAGTTCCCACTTACAGATGAGAACACGCGGTATTTAGTTTAGTTTTGGTTTCATCCACGGTGACGGTGATAAAAGAGGCATGAGAGTAAATCGACCTTTACGACACTCCCCTCCATCCTCACCACAGAGATCCCTCCCCGCACAAGCTCTCATCCCTGCACCCCCTACTCAAGACCAAGAAAGGAAGAAAGACAGAAAGTAAAGTAAGAGGTCAGCATCCAAGGTAGTGGAGGCGGGAGATCTCAAAGGGTGAGCAAGAGGTGGGAGGCTGGGGATGTCGTGGCCAAGCTAGAAAAGGTAGGAGACTGAACAGGAGACTGACTTTCTACCCCCACCCCCCAGCCTTCGGGTTGGGTGGCTCCTGCAAAAGCTTCTGAATGGAGAGAAGCCTGAGGCTATGGAAGTCACCAGCTAGGACTCCAGGAAGGGAATAAAGCTTTGGGCGTTTGAACGGAACTTTGGAATGCAGTGCTGTGGCTTCCAAGGTGATGCTCCTCGCCTTGCACAGAGCAAGACTCTGTCAAAAAAAAAAAAAAAAAAAAAAAGAAAGAAAAAGAAAGAAAGAGAGAAAAAAAAGAAAAAAAAAATTAGTACACTCATCGTGGTTGTGAGTCATTACCGGGTGGCCAGGAGAAGTGGCTCAAGCCCGTCATTCCAGCACTCTGAGATGCTGGGTCAGAAGGATTGCAGTGAAGTGATGAGACTCTGTCTGTAGGAAAAATTTAAAAATAATCTGGGCACAGTGGCGCATGCCTGTGTTCCCATTTACTCTACTCTGGAGGCTGAGGAGGAAGGATCGCTAGAGCTAATGTGTGTCCAGTCTGCAATTCATGAGCAATGATGGCACCACTGCACTCCGCCAGGGTGACAGAGTGAGACGCTGTCTCTGAATCAATCCATCAAATCACTGAAAGGACCTCTCTATTTCTTATTTTCAATGGATATCTCTTTAGGTCAGATAGGCATGATGGCTCACCCCAGTAATCCCAGCATTTTGGGAGGCCAAGGCGGGAGGATTAAAATAAAGAAAGGAAAAAAAAAGAAACAGGTGGGGGGAGGTGTATCTCCTTGACTGGTGACCAAAATTACACAAACCCAACAAGGTAAGAACGTGTGTAGGATTTGATAATCGCATCCTGTTTCCTTAGACTAGTGTACAGTGTTGTCATCTTAAAGACGAGTGGGGCTGGGGATGGGGGTGGCTCATGCCTGTGATCCCAGAACTTTGGGAGGCCAAAGTGGGCGGATCATGAGGCCAGGAGTTCAAGACCATCCTGGCCTATACAGTGAAACCATGTTTTTACTAAAAATACAAAAATTAGCAGGGTGCGGTGGTTGGAGCCTGTAATCCCTCTTACTGGGCAGGCTGAGGCAGGAGAATCAGTTGAACCTCGGAGGCAGAGATTGCAGTGTGCCAAGATCAGGACACTGCACTCTTGTTCCGGGTGACAGAGCAAGACTCAGTCTCAAAAAATATATATATATTAAAAAAAAAAAAAGGATGAGTGGACCAGCCTGACCAACATGGCAAAACCCCGTTCGTCTCTACAGAAAATGAAAATGTCAGCCAGGTGTGGTGGCACAAACCTGTGATCCTAGACACTCAGGGAACCTGAGGCGCAAGAATCACTTGAGCCTGGCAGGCAGAGGTAGCAGAGAGCCTAATTCGAACCACAGCACTCTGGCCTTGATGACACAGTGATACCATGTCTCAAAAAAAAAAAAAAAAAAAAAAGGCCGGGCACGGTGGCTCATGCTTGTCATCCCAGCACTTTCAGAGGCTGAGGCAGGTGGATCATAAGGTGAGGATTTTGAGACTACCCTGGCCAATATGGTGAAACCCCATCTCTGCCAAAAATACAAAATTAGCAGGCTTGGTGGTACACTCATGTAGTCCCACCTGTTTGGGTGGCTGAGGCAGGAGAATCACTTGAACCCGGGAGGCAGAGGTTGCAGTGAGCTGAGCTTGCACCAATGCACTCCAGCCTAGGTGACAGTGGGAGACTCCATCTCAAAAAAAAAAATGATGGAAAATATAGATCTCAGAATTGACAAATGGGTAGATCCAGTATGAGATGCATGTGCAATGGTGGCAAAGTTTGATTTGCAGTTTTCTTTTTTTATTTTTATTTTTATTTGTTTATTTATTTTTTTAGCTCTGTCACAAGGCTGGAGTGCTGTGGTGTGATCTCAGCTCACTGCAATCTTTGGCTCCCTGGTTCAAGCGATTCTCTCACTTCAGCCCCCCGAGTAGCTGAAATTACAGACAAGCGCCACCACACCTGGCTAATTTTGGATTTTCATTAGAGACAGGGTTTCACCATGTTGGCCAGGATGATCTTGATCTCCTGACCTCGTGATCTGTCCACATTTTACTCTTTCTTTCTTTCTCTCTTTCTCTTTCTCTCTCTCTTTCTTTCTTTCTAACTTTCATCTTTCCTTCTCTCTTTTCTTTCTTTCTCACAGGATTGCCCAGTTTAGAGTGGGTCATGACTGACTGCAGCCTCAACCTTTCAGGCCTCAAGTGATCTTCTCCTTATCTCAGACTCCTGAGTAGCTGGGAATACTGGCATGCAGCACCACGCCTATCATATCTTTTTATCATTTTTATTATTGTTATTATTTTGAGACAGGATCTCACTCTGCCACCAAGGCTGGAGTACCGAGGCACAATCTCAGTTTACTGAAGCCTCTGCCTGCCTGGTTCAAGTGACTCACTGACTGCAGCCTCCTGAGTTTTTGCCATGTTGGTCAAAGCTGGTCTCAAACTCTTGGCCTTAATTTGATCCACCTGCCTTGGCCTTCTAATGTGCTGGGATTACAGGCATGAGCCACTGCACCTAACTGAATTTTATTCACTCTATCTCATATATATTCAAATAAATTGTTTGGAAGTTGATGCTAGCATAATCCCCATTGTGCACATATTTCAGGACTGTGGAGACCTGAAACACAGTGATTTTTTTATAGTCACAGAAATGAGAAAAAAAGAATATTCTAATCCAGCTCTGTTCCCTCAAACCTGGGGCTCTGGCTGCATTCGATGTTTTCACACAGTAAGGGGCTTGTCTTTGCATAATTGTATACAGGAGAAGAATTTACATGGGAGAGGAAGGTGAGTAATCAGCAGCTGCACAGGGACTTTGCATACATTTATACAAGAAAAGTGCTCAGAAGATGATGGAAACTTGAAGAATTAACACACTCCTCTTGTGACAGAACCTGACAGGATTTACAAGTTTGAAAACTAGACATATTCTAGAGACATGTTCTAGAGACAGTCCTGTACCTAGCTGATTTCATGGGAGATGCTTAAGAGGACACTATGTTCTTATTGTATGGTGACATTCCTAAACTGTTGCTTTAGAAGGGTCCAAAGTGAGAGCCTTTTTGAATAATACAGACATTGGCTGAGCCCACATCCTTGATACTTGTGTCCATTTGGCAAAAGGCACCCACAGATAATGCACTGTAGCCCAGGGCAGGCCTGTCCATTCCAGGCTCCTCTTGTCTTCTAATCTGGGAAGCCCCATCTGACCCACCATAACTATGTGTTGCAGGGGGAAAAGGAAAGGTGGGCGCTCTTCCTGACAGTTGTAGGTTGTCAGGTATTGGAACTCTGGTGAGTCTGTCATGTTCACACCCATGTCATCGCTGGTTGAATAAAAAGTTGAGTGTTGGGGACCAAGTGTGTCTACTCAGATGTGAATCCCAAGGCCTTAATCTGTCCTCTGGTTTCCTCATAGGCTGTGGGTCTATGCAGATGCTCCTGTGTGCCCGATATGGGGAGCGGAATTTTTTTTTTTCAGACAGAATCTCGCTCTGTCACCCAGGCTGGAGGTCAGTGGCTCAATCTCCGCTCACTGCAAGCTCCGCCGACTGAATTCACACCATTCTCCTGCCTCAGTCTCCCGAGTAGCTGGGAGTACAGGCTCTTGCAACCACATCCAGCTAATTTTTTTTTTTTTTGTATTTTTAGTAGAGATGGGGTTTCACCTTGTTAGCCAGGATGATCTCGATCTCCTGACCCCGTGATCCACCCTCCTCGGCCTCCCAAACTGCTGGAATTACAGGTGTGAACCACCATGCCCAGCTGGGAGGAGAATTTCTAATGGGAATATCATCTTGTAGTAAATAGAAGGGAGACCACTAATATTTTTAGGGGGAGGAGTTGGCTTGGCTGCTGGACATTCTCTTTACAGAGCTGTATTAAAATCAATGAGCAGCCGTTTGATAAGTTCAAGTCCCCATCTCCTTGGATAAGGGGCAGGTTTTCCATACCACCAAGCATGTCCCACAGTGAGCTATGGTGAAGGCAGGCACATGGGAGTCTCTACAGACAGGGGTCTCACAAGGCCATGATGGGTCCAAAACCCAGACCCAAATATGGACTCTCTCTGGACTCTGTCTTAGAGCTTTTTTCTCAGAGTGACCCAAAGTTCTGCCGCCAAAAACTCTAGCCTTCATTAGTCCCAATGGCAACTTGGTTAGGTGTAAATTCCCTGTTCACATACTTGTAGAAATACCAGAGGAGGCCTTTGTGTTGTTTTTACTTTGCATTAGGTTGTATTTGTTCATGTTGCTACAGTTCGCATTGTATTTACCCCAGGTATCTTCTGTATTTACCCCAGATATCTCCTGTATCTTCTGTATCTTGTGTAGCAGGCAGCTTCACTGTATTGCCAGACTTTCTCTGAGACTTAAAAGCCACCACTATTACTAGGGAGGTTTTTACATAAAAATAGGGAAGAGGTTACATGAAAAAAAGTTTATGTTGTTCCCGGCATTTGTCTGCAATATGTCACCTCAGAGAACTCATCCCTGTAACCCACCAGGGTACAAGCTGTGACCTCACATGCCTTTGTAATGTTCTATAAAAGAAAGTCATTTACCAGAGTGGCTTAGCCTTTCAATAATGGTGGAGCCTGCCATGATAACATTCTATTTCCATTTTAGCTGTAATGCCACAATCCAGTAACATGTACTGAAAGTCTCAATGGAAACTGAGTTTCTCATAATTCTGGAGGCTAGAAATTGAACAACAATCTATTGGCTGAAGTGATTTCTCTAATGCCTCTTTCTATTTGAGATTAGTTGAACACCTTCTATCTCTGTTTTCACAGGGTCTTCTCTTGAGCCTCCGTGTCTTTATTCTTTTTAAAAAGACTCCAGTCATGTTAGATTAGGGTCCACTTTACTAAATTTACTTAATCATAGTTACCTCTTTAAAAATGATATGTCCAAACACACACTTACTCACAATTTGAGGCTAATTACATTATATATGCCTTAGAATGTCAACATATAAATATTAGAATATCAACATATAAATTTGGGAGAAGGGACACAATTAAGAACATGTTATGCATTAATGGTAGATTGCCAGGAAAGTGATTACTGGGTAAAAGAATGTACATGCGTAAAACTTTTAAAGCTACAGCCAGATGACTTTCCTCAAGGTCTGTGGCAAGTGCATTGTCATCAAGAGTCCCTGAATAAAGCTGCTTCTCTGAACCCAGCCTCCCCTGGATATTAACTTTTTTTTAAATTTTCTGACAATCTTATGTCTGTGGGGCCAAGAAAAACACATTGTTCCTTTTATTTCCATTTTTCCAACTGATATGTTTAAGTCACTTGCTAGTTGTTACTTTAAATATAGATATGGATTTTCTGTACCTCTATTTATCTCCTCAGATCTTTGACTCTGCCATTAATCCTGGAGTCTCCCAGCATTCATCTTCTTACCAGGTCTGAAAATGTTGTGTCTCTTTCTTAAGACTTTCTTTAACATTAAAAAAAGAAAGGCAAGGCACAGTGCCTCACACCTGTAATCCCAGCACTTTGGGAGGCTGAAGCAGGTGAATAACGAGGTCAGGAGATCGAGACCATCCTTCCTAACATGGTGAAACCCCATCTCTAATAAAAATACAAAAAAATTACCCAGGAGTGGTGGCCGGCTCCTGCAGTCCCAGCTACTCAGGAAGCTGAGGGAGAAAAATTGCATGAACCCAGAAGGCTGAGCTTACAGTGAGCCAAGATCCTGCCACTGCACTCCAGCTTCGGTGACAGTGTGAGACTCTGTCTCAAAAAAAAAAAAAGGAAGAAAAAAATGTTGATTTAATTCTTTCTAAGATGTCTTGCCCTGTTCACTGTCTCCAAAATGGAGAGGAAATATGGCTTCTCAAGGTTCTTGCACTCAATGTCAGAAGCTTCTGTGTTTCAGGTAATTTAGAGGAAATTTCATGCAGCCCTCTCTGGAAGGTTCTTAGGTCTGACCCATGTGTTCAGCAGCCATTTGAAATTGTGTAGCCTGTGTTTTCTCATCTCTACACTGAGGACGTTTTGGGGGAACTCAGTGGGAAAATGCACTGCATACAGGCTATTAATGCTGATGGATGCTGTTGCTTCACAGTTGACAAAATTACATGAGGATTTCTTGGAGCTAGTAGTGGTTAGATTACCCCCAAACCCATATCAAACTTTTTAAAAAGTCTAAAACTTTTTTTATCAAGGACATGCATGTCCTCCACATTCATGAGAATGAATGTTTGTGGCCAGGTGCAGTGGCTTATGCCTGTCATCCCAGCATTGTTGGGGGTCAAGTCAGGCGGAGCACTTGAGGTCAGGAGTTCAAGCGCAGTCTGAACTACATGGAGATACCCCATTTCTACTAAAAATGCAAAATTAGTTAGGCACAGAGGCACATGGCTGTAATCCAAGCTACTAGGGAGGCTAAGGCAAGAGAATCACTTGAAACTAGGAGGCAGAGGTTGCCATGAGCCTAGATCATGCCATTGCACTCCAGCCTGGGCAACGAGAGTGAAACCACATCCCCCCCTGCAAAAAAAGGAAAGTTTGTTACATTTACACACGATGGTTCTTTCTCCTTCCCAGTACAACATGGTGCATCTAGGAGTGGACTCCCAACTCCTGGCTTCAGAATGCTCAAAGACATGGTGGTGTACTTTAAATGACAGATTGGTTTGGCTGAGAACAAGTGTAATGAAAGAAAATGACTCTTGAGAAAACGTTTGAGAGAACTTCAGAATTTCTAAGCCCACCAGTTTGTGTCAGACTCTCTCAGAACAAAGCCTCTATGTAAAACCTATGACCAGTGATTATTTTAAATGGACAAGTTTAATGGACATATAAAATATAATATAATCAGCCAAAAATTACAACATGTACAAAATATTAGGGTAATACAACAAAATAATAATTTTAAAAAACAAGATAAATACCCAGAAATCTACCCTAAAGAAATAGGTATAAATTACCTAAAAAATTTTAAAAGAATTATCTAAATGGTGCTCAGTGAGCAAAATGTGATCACAGACAATGAAATAAAATCAGGAAAATTAGAACATAATAAGAAAAAAATTAAAGAGCAAATTATGGAGTTGAAGAATATAAAAAGAAAAAAATGCCTGAGAAATTATCAAGCCTAAGTAAAAAAGATAAAAATTAAAATGTTCAACCAATTTTGACTAGGATAAACACAAAAAGATTCCTAATGAGAAAAATTATAAGCAAAGTTTTAAAAGTCACAGAGTAGCAGATAATCTTGAAAGCCAAAAAGGAAAAACTATGTGTCATTTATATGGATGCTTCTATGAGATAATCAGTGAATCTAGCTGCAGAAATCTTGCTGGCCAGAAGGGACATGGGTAATATTGTCAATGTGCTGAAAGAAGAAAAAATTTTAAGCAATAATACTATATCCAGATATACTATTTATCAAAATGAAGAAAAAGTAAATTCTTTTCATGATGACCACATAGTGCAATAGCATATCACCACTAGGAGTGCACTACAAGAAATGCTAAAGAGAGATTTTCTCATTATAAAAATAAAGTGATGATAAATAGCATCACAAAATTAGATGAAAATCCATAACTCTCTGGAAAAGAAATATTCAGGCGCAAAAATAAAATTGTGATGAATTCAAATGATGGTTCATAAAACATATGAAATTATGTAATATAATTAAAAAACAAAAGCCTAAAAATATGCAAAAACAGTTGTTAATGTTATATAATATAAAAATATATTCATGACATCAGTAATATTAAGTTGAGGCAGATAGAAAGAGAAAGAATGTTTGCATGCAATTAAAATTAATTTGTTACTGGCCGGGCATGGTGGCTCACGCCTGTAATCACAGCACTTTAGTAGGCTGAGATGGGTGAATCACAAAGTCAGGAGATTGACACCAGCCTGGTCAACATGGTGAAACACCCCATCTCTACGAAAAATACAAAAAATTAGCCAGGGATGGTGGTGGTCCCCTGTAATCCCAGCCACTGGGGAGGCTAAGGCAGGAGAATCATTTGAACTCAGGAATCAGAGGTTGCTGTGAGCTGAGATCACACCATTGCACTCCAACCTGAGCGACAGTATCCGACTCCAACTCAAAAAAAAAAAAAAAAGGTTTTATGAAATCCCCATGTAATCCCAACATTTTGAAAGGCCCAGGTGGGTGGATCATGAAGTCAGGAGATGGAAACCATCCTGGCTAACACGGTGAAACCTCATCTCTACTAAAAATACAAAAATGTAGCTAGGAGTAGTGACGGGTGCCTGTAGTCACAGCTACTTGAGAGGCGAGGGAGGAGAATGGCATGAACCCAGGAGGTGGAGCTTGCAGTGAGCTGAGATCGTGCCACTGCAATCCAGCCTGGGTGAGAGTGAGACTCCTTCTCAAAAATAAAAATAAACTTTTAGTCTAAACTGTCACAGGAGACAAAGAAGGCCATTAAATAATAATAAAAGTTCTCATTCACTTAGAACTTATGAAATGTTATTATATATGTGTATGTGTATATATGTATACATACATTTTTCACACCAGTGTTTCCAAATGCACAAAGCAAACATTGAAATAATTATTACAATAGACAGAAAAATAATAATAGTAGAATAGTTTAATTCAAACTTTTAATAATAAATAGTAAAGCCAGCCTAAATATTAATAAGGAAACAGAAATTTTGAAAATACTAGAGAAAAATTAGATCTAATGAGAATATACAGAATACACAACAACAGAAGAACACAATTTTCTCAATAGTTCATAAAACATTCTCCTAGATAAACCACCTATTAGGCCACAATACAAGACTTAACAATTTCTTAAGAATAGAAATCTTAAAGACTATTATTTCTGATCAAAATGGAATAAAACTAGAAATCAATAACAGAAGAAAACAAAAATATTATCCTATATGGAAATTAAACAACTCACTTCTGAGCATGCTTGTGTTCAAGGGTTGTAAGGCTTAATATTGTAAAAATGTTCTTAGTTCCTAGTGAACTACAGATTCAATGCAATCCCTTTAAATTAACTTTTTTTTTTTTTTTAGAAATAGAAAAACTAACCAACAATTTATATGGAATCTCAAGGGACAAAAAAGGGTCCAAAAATGTTTAAAAAAAGAAATAATGTTATTGATGTCACCTTTTCTGATTTCAAAGCACATTACAAAGCTTCAGTAATAAAAACAGTTTGGTTCTGGCATAAAAACAGACAAGGTTTCCAATAAAACACAATGTAGCACAGATGAAAACCTTGCACATATGGGCAAACGGTAATTGGAACATCTATACCATTCCAATATATCTATTGGAACATCAGTACTCATTGAAGCATTATTCACAAAGGCCAATATTTGAAAGCAAAACAAACTTTCCTCATCAAATAAATGAATAAATACAATCTGTGATATAAAAGTAATGGAAAACTACTCAGCCTTTAAAAGGAATAGAAAATGGAATGGTTTTCATCAGGAGTCAGGTGTTAAAAAACCTGGGTATTATTAGTTTATATTGAGTTTTAGTTTTGCAAAAGAAAAAAGTTTTACAGATATGTTGCATAGCAATGTAAAGACACTTAACGTGGCTAAACTGTATAAGAAAAAATAAGATTTTCAATTTTATATTATGTATTTTTGCTACAATTAAAATTAACAGTGACAGCTGAGGGCAGGTGGCTCAGGCCTGTAATCTCAACACTCTAGGAGGCCAAGGTGTTCAGATCACTTGAGATTAAGAATTCAAGACAAACCTGGCCCCATTTCTACTAAAAATACAAAACTTAGCCAGGCATGGTGGTGCATGCCTTTATTACCGGCTATTCAGGAGGCTGAAGCAGAAGAATTACTTTAACCTGGGAGATAGAGGTTGCAGTGAGCTGAGACTGTGCCACTGCACTTTCAGTGACAGAGCAAGAGTCTGTCTTAAAAATAAATAAGACAGCTAACAGAAATAGAGTTACAAACTTTCTAAAAAGTTACCTTCAAACTACAAAAAAGTTTCTTTCACACTAAGATATTATAAGATAAAGATGTTGAAATTAAGACAATTTCCATGAATACTCACCTAGACAGAATCAATTATTGGTCACCAGCCAAGAAGAAAAATATACAAATCATAAACAAAATAGGGGTAATGTTTATAAAAGCAAACAAAAACTTAGATAATTATATTGACAAAGGAAGTAGGGCTGATTCATAGTTGACTTTTGCCTCACAGTGTATTAAGATGTACAGAGCTGACAATTGTCAAACAAAATTATAATATATAAATTAAAACTAAAAACAGTAAACTGATTTAAGGTGGCCTACCCTAAAAAATGAAACAAACAGATACAAAATTGCAAACAAAGTTAAAATTAACATTAACACCCCAAATTCTGATTTGAATACTGCAAATCAAAACTGTAATAAATAGGTAGAAACTAGAAACACAACTTATGTGAAGCAGCCTTCTCTGAAAAATACAGAAATATAAAATACAAAACTTAATGAAGAGCAACTTTAACCCATAAAATCCTCAATAAACGAGATAAAATTCTAGATAACTACAATTTTCAACTCTAACTGTGCATCCACAAAAAACATGAACTTTGAAATGTTTGATACAGTTAGGGCAGTAACATTTCAAAGAAAACACATTATAATTATTCATAAAGAACTTTGATGAGAAAGTTTTAAAAAATAAACATTTAAGTAATACTAGAGAAACTTTTAAATTATGCTAGTGATACTTTGACATATTGCTGCTTTGTTTTGCCTTTTTTTTTTTTTTTGAGACGGAGTTTTACTCTTGTTTCCCAGGCTGCAGGGCAATGATCTTGGTTCACCACAACCTCCACCTCCCAGGTTCAAGCTATTCTCCTGCCTCAGCCACCTGAGCAGCTGGAACTACAGACATGTGCCACCATGCTCAGCTAATTTTGTATTTTTAGTAGAGATGGAGTTTCTCCATGTTGTTCAGGCTTCTTGTCTCAAACTTCTGAACTCAGGTGATCCACCTGGCTTGGCCTCCCAAAGTGCTTGGATTACAGGTATAAGCCACCATGCCCGGCCCATTGCTGCTTTTCTTACAAAATAGTAAGTCTGTAATTTAGCCTTTAGAAGAAAAGTCTTACATTTCTAAATACAATAACTATATATATTTTACATACAGTATAATAAATTGATACATAAAATAAAATTGGTAATAAGTTGTGCTATTATTCAGGTAAAAGTTGAGGAAACTGGTAGAAAATGCTAATAATAACATTGTGCCTAAAGTCGATGAAACATACAAGACAAATATTTTAATAAATTTTATAATTTATATGTAACATATACATTTGAGGATGTTGTATTATTTTATTTATGTATTTATTTTTTGAGGCAGAGTATCACTCTGCTGACCAGGCTGGTGTGCAGTGGAAGGATCTTGGCTCACTGCCAACTCCACCTCCCAGTTTCAAGTGATTCTCTTTTCTCAGCCTCTCAAGTAACTATGATTACAGATGCATGCCACTACACCTGGCTAATTTTTGTACTTTTAGTAGAATTGGGGTTTCACTATGTTGGCCAGGCTGGTCTCAAATTCCTGGCCTCATTATCTGCCCACCTCTGCCTCCCAAAGTGCTGGGATTACATGTGTGAGCCACCATGCCAGGCCTTGAGCACGCTATTGTAGAACTTCTGAAACCAAGATTGCAGGCAAATTACAGACATATGACAATTCAGAAAGTGAAAACACAGTCATGATAATCTTCATGTTAAAGAAGACAGAATCACAAAATAATAAGTGAGAAATAAGGTAATAATTGGAAATTCAATGTATGTAGAGCAATGTTTTAATTTCCCCTATGGTAAAAGTTTTTGTAAGGAATCCATAAAATGAGTACATACAATAAGCCACCCTATAGTAGATACTGTTGGCATATAGCGTTTAAATTTTTAAGATTAGGTCCTGATAAGGAAAAAGAATTCTCCATAAAATAATTTTTTATATTTAACAAGATACTTTTGCACATAAAGATTTTCCATCAAATTTTTTTTGTAGAATTATGTTTTAAACCTTCATAAGATGAGAAATTATAAAGCAGGAAACATGTGCCATCTCTCTCTGTGGTATTCCTGAAATTTCTTTTTTTATTGTGTAATCCCATTTATATGAAATATCCAGAATATGCAAATCCATAGAAACAGAAAGCAGACTAGTAACTGCAAAGTGAGGAGGAGGAAAGTATAGAGAGTGACTGCTAAAGGGTATAGGATTTTCCTTTATCATCACTGCTTTCCTCACAGTGGTGACAGTCATAACCCTGTTAATAAGTTAAAACCAATGGAATGTATAATTCATTTATGTTTGTTTTTAGAGTCTAAGGTCTCACTATGTTGCCTAGGCTGTTCTTGAACTCCTGCCTTAAGCAATTCTCCACCTCAGCCACCCCAGCTGCTGGGATTACAAGCATAAGCCACCATATCCAGTTCTGATTATACACTTCAAAATTGTAAATTGGATTGTATGATATGTATATCTCAGCTAAAAAAAAAAGGGGGCAGTTCTGTACTGATATGATATAAACTCCAAATATATTAAGTAAAAAAAGAGAGGTACAGAATAGTGTGTGCAATATACTATTATGTTCTAAAAAAATTGTACACCCGTATATATACACTGTGCAGACATAAAACCTCTTAAAAGATATACTGGAAACCAGTAACATTATTTCCTAAAGTAAAGGATCCTGGATTGCCTGTGGATATTGTGTTCTGGAAGGGAAACCTAACTTTTCAACATGCTCTTTTGTACCTTTTAAATTTTCTATAGGGTACAACACTTCCCTTATTTTCTACTTTCTAGAAAGAAAAAAGGAATACTTTGATGCTTTCTCTTTAGTCTTTAGTTTATTTTAAGAGATCATCTACATTTTTTTCTGTAATAAACTTAAAACATATCCACCCATTTTGTCAGATTTATTTATTCCTTAGCAATTTGTTTTAAAATTACAGTTTTTGTCTCAATCCTTAATTATACTATATTCATTATATTTCAGATGTATAGGTTTCTCATGGAGAAAAAGATACACAGGCATAAACCTCTATACTATCCACCTGCTAGTCCTGCAACATGATTTTAATAAAGTGTTACTGATACTTGAACAATTTCTATGATGTCAGCAGAGTAATATCAACAAGAATGATTGTAAGGTAGCTGGTCCTATAAGTCAAGAGTTGTGGTATTTGATCCACTGTTCAATCCATTTCTAGATCTAATCTATATTATTTTCTTATTTATTTATGTATTTATGTATGTATGTATATATATATTTATTTATTTTTGTTTATTTTGAGACGGAGTCTCGCTCTGTCGCCCAGGCTGGAGTGCAGTGGTGCGATCTCAGCTCACTGTAAGCTATGCATCCCAGGTTCACGCCATTCTCCTGCCTCAGCCTCCTGGGAAGATAGGACTACAGGCACACACCAACATGCCCCAGCTAATTGTTTTTTTTTTTTTTTTGTATTTTTAATAGAGATGGGGTTACACTGTGTTAGCCAGGATAGTCTTGATCTCTTGACCTCGTGATCCACCCACCTTGGCCTCCCAAACTCTCAGGATTACAGGCGTGAGCCACTGCGCCCAGCCAATCTGATCTACATTATTTTCTAGCTCTTCCCGTATATTGCTGGGCAACTGATGCATGATTTCTTCCTTGTGGGATATTGTGGCTTCTTTATAAAGAACTTGAATAATCTCACAATGAGTATTGTCTGTTAGAGTCTTCTCATTATAACCCCTTGTTTCAAGTCTTTCGTACAATACATTGGTATCTGTCCTCAGCACAAAAACTATGTGAAACCAGCGTTTAAGGAAGAAATCAAAACCGTGGTAATCAAAAATAACTCCACCTTCTCTCATTTGGTTATCTAACTCATCAAGTACTCTGTCTTCATCTAAAATGGGACAGTCATACTCTTCATCATAGACATCATACAATTGCTCTTCTCAAGATAAATCACCCACATCAATGTATTTCAGTCCTGATACTGATGCAAGTTCTTTGCCTAGTGTGGTTCTTCCAACCCCTGGTGTACCAGTGAGTAGGAAGTTCACAAGCAATGACAGCTTGCCACGACGTCTCCGAGTGCCTTGCTCACATGTCTTTGCACTACTGTTCTTGGAATTTCTAAACCAAATCCCAATGCCTCCACTACTCCCTTCACATACCTTTGACTTGAGACACCACACATTTATTTAAAAATTGCATAACATAGAGGTCTCCAGAAATGCGCATAGATTTCCCCAGATTCCCAAAACTAATGAAAACTAGTCAGACCATGTAGGTTCTTACAAATTCTGAAAGGACTTTGGTTTTCAGTGTGAATGCACTGGAAGATTCTGGGAGGGAGAAAAGAAGCCATAGAAGATTCAAGAGCGTAGTAAGCATGCGACAGGAACATGTTTCTCTGTGACAGCAAGAAAAATAAAATTAGGCTTTTTTAAAACAATTTCCATTGGAACAGAGGTGACCAAACCATATTTAAACTCTGGCTTTCTCTAAGACCTTTGGACCTCTCCCATGTGTTACATGCTCATTTATTTTCACCTTGCTTTGTACATGGCTATTGCCTCCTCTCTTTCCACACTGCAGGAATTTTGCTACAGACTATCCACCAGAGATATTTTTTTCCTTCCCCACAATAGTAATTGGGCTCACCATAAAAAGCCTAACTCCCAGCATCTTCCTCAGGACAGAATTAAAGCTGTAGTGTATGTGTCAAAATGTCTGTCCTTTTGAGAAGTTGCCTAATGAATAGATTATTTCCTGACATGGAATGCTGAAGGACATGATGGAGTCATACAGGTGAGAGTTGTGTCTGATGAGAAGAAAGAAAATTGCAGCACTAGAGAAACTGCAATACCACAGACAGTCAACTGGGAAATAAAATAGGTAATCAATCTAAAAACAATGGAAAAATTTCTCTTTAACTGAGAAATACACACAGATCCAGAGAAGACGTATCTGAGAATGCATCTGTGAAGCAGATGCATAGCCTGTTTGATTTCTGTCAATATCACCCTTTACTAAGCCAGTTTTTTTTTTTTTTTTGAGAAATAGTTTTGCTTTGTCCCCCAGGCTGGAGTGCAGTGGAGCAATCTCAGCTCACTGCAACCTCCGTCTCCCAGGTTCAAGCAATTCTCTTGTCTCAGTCTCCTGAGTGGCTGGGACGAGAGGTGCACACCACAATGCCCAGCTAATTTTTTTTTATTTTCAGTAGAGACAGGTTTTGCTATGTTAGCCAGGCTGGTCTCAAACTTCTGGCCTCCAGTAATCTGCCCATCTCGGCCTCCCAAAGTGCTGGGATTACAGGCATGAGCTACCGTGCCCTGTCATGCCAGCCTTTAAATGCTAGATTTGATGGATGTTGTATAATTTTCCAGATCTTATAAAAAATTACAAGGCATATGGAGAAGGTGTAAAATACACTTCACTGGAAGAAACAGAATAAATATCCAGAAGTTGAATCTTAAGAAATGAAGATTTTTTCATACCTGATAAAGAATTAAAAATAATTAAACATTCTCAGTGAACAAAGATAAAACAAAAATAAACAATTGAATAACATTTAAAAATAATAAATGAATAAAATGTGATATCAACAAAGAGATTAAACCTTTTTCTAAAAACCCAACAGAAATTGTGGCATTGAGGGATCCAATAACTGGCATTTACAAATTCACTACAGAGACACAATAGCAAACAATGGAGCAGAAAAAGAATCAGAAAATTAAACATACATTATTCACAAATATTTAGGCCTGGAAATCAATTTTTGAAAAAAAATAGAAAAAGTAAGTGTGAAATATGAGACTTACTGGACATCATCAAGTAAACCAATATATTTAGAGAAAGAGTCTTATAAAAAGAACATACAAAGAAAATGACATAAATGTTATTTGGGAGAAAAAGAGGGCATGCTGAGAAACTTATACATTGCATTGATGAAACAAAAAGTACTAATAACCAAGAATAATTGATCTGGAAAAAACTGTACTTCAAAAATTAGAAAAATAAAGCCTTTCTAACTTTAAAATAAAAAATCTAAGGTTGCTTACTACTAGAATGACCCTAGAAAAAAATGCAAATGAGAGTCAATTATGTTGAAACATTAAATGATGCTGGACAGCATCATAAAACCATATGAAAATATAAAGCTCTCTGTTAAATATAAATACATACAAAGATATAAAATTTGCTATTGTAATAATAATTCTGCATAAAATTCTTAAATCTCTGGAAAATACACACAATATATAGAGATATAATTTGTAACATTAGTAAGAGAGTGGGGGAAGTAAAAATGAATATATTTTGTAAGCTGTTAACTTGAAGTTGAAGGCAAAAGCTGTTTGCCCTGGGGACCTTAGCACTGGGCAAGGGATGAGGCAAAGTTACCATTTTGTATCCCTTAGTTCTTCCATCTCCCCCTACTCTGCATAGGGATTTTTCTTGGTCTGCAGGGATAGTCAGTGTGACCAGGCTCTGTTCTACACACAGAGACAGGTGTAGGTAGGCATGACAAATATAGAGGCGGCCTGGGATTCTAAAAAGAATTAAATATTCAAAAAGTGGAAAATTGAGAATTTTGGGCATGATTCTCTGGGCTTTCGGTTGGGGAAACGGTAAGTCCTTGCTTCCAGCCATGCAGTTTCTCATCATAGTTGTTGGGGCCTTCTCCCCGTAGGTGTCCCTTAAGGAGTTGTTGCAGGAGATTTAGCCAGTGCTGATGGTCCATGAAGAAATGTGTTACTGCCCCTGCGTCTCACTGCACCTGGACAGCAACACGCCAAACAGCTTCCCTGGGCTGCAAAACAGTGAGGAGCTGCAGGGGGCTCAGGGCTGTGTATGAGGGAAAGCTGGTTTCGAAGTTGGGTAGACTGTCTTGGGGAGGGACCCCAAAAGAAGGGCCAGGCAGCACTTCCCTACTCCTCGGAGATCTTTGTGTCACAGATAAGAATGTGCATGTAGGATTGGACCACAGGCTTCCTTCTCTAGCCTGTCACACCAACACCTTATAACTTCACAGCCCACAAGTTAAAGAACTGACTTTTGATTCTAAAATATCAGGCAGTACAAAGCCAGGCTTGATATCAGCCCAATCAAACTCTTTAAAGCTAAATGATGTCTTGGAAAAAAAAAAAAAACTTAAAAAGATTCACAGTGTTTGAGTGGGGAAATCTTCCCAGTGCAGCACCAACTGCTGTGTTGAGATTCACCTGGTTGTAAAGCAAAATCTCTCATGTACTCATGTTCCCTGGGAAAAAGCCACTCATGTTCTCAGGGTCTACCTGCTTGCTAAGAGCAATTATGGAAAAGATTTGTAGCTCAATGGTGCCCATAGTTGATCACAGAACCTTTCATCTTTCCCAAAACAGCCACCATTAACATTCAATGAGACACACACTGGAAGATGGTCCTGAAGTTGGAGACCCTGGGGAGTCCTCAGCACACCCCTGCATGAGGGCTGCCCAAAAAGGCAGCTGTAAATGCTCCATCTTCCCAAGACACTAGTGCAAAAAAAGCAGTTAGCCTTGTCGGCTCCCCAAGAACCATGTGTGCTTCAGAGGCATTTGGCAGAAAATTCTTCATAAGAAAGGATCTCTGCCCACTAGCAGACAGGAGTGTGTGTTTGTGTGAGTGTGTATGTGTTGAAATTATGAACCTTTTGTGTTCATTATGGAATTTGAAAATAGAAACCTAAAGTTGAAAATTAAAATCACCCATGAAAGCATCTTGCAAACTATTTTCTGTTCTAAATGTGATGTTTTAGGGTACAGGGCCCTCGTAACATCCTACTTCCCTCTCCCTGAAAGAGCTGCACACACTATTCAAGGCCTGCTTCCACATGAACCACATCCAAGAGCAGCTTAAGAGCCTTGACCCATCTGCCACCTTCAGCAGGGCTGACTAAAGCTGCTTGTTCTTCTCGAACATCTTCTCCAATGACCTGAGAGGTGGGAGAGACATTGGGGCCAGGATTGAAAAGAGGGAAGGGGAGCATGGAGACCAGAGGCTGAGGACCAGGTTTTCTCACATGGAGGGGTCTGGCCTAGAGGCCCTCAAACCAGGGTCAAATTTAGGTGGAGACAACTGGCCTTGGGTGGCCTTTTGCTGACCACCAGCCTCGAGTCCCTTAAACAGTAGAAAGTGAAAGAATGGCATGGAGATGAGCCTCATTGACTGTGTGCCACCTAAGTACATCTTGCCAGGGACCCAGGAGGGACCATGGTGTCTCCAGAGCCATGACTGGAAGGTGGAACTCACAAAGGGAGCAAAGAAGAGGGTCCTCAGTGAGATGAAGAGCTTATTTTTACTTTACCACTCCTGAAGCGCTTTCAGTGCCTAAAAATGCCTAGCATGAACAGCTGGAAACCACTTCCTGGAAACTGCAAGATGCAAGAGGCCTTCATGTACCTCTTTGTAATTACAGACAAGGACAAGAAGGGCCCCATCACTGCATCCTCATGGGGCTTTTACTGGATCCAGTAAGTCTCTGCCGGCTTCCCAAAGACTCCTGGGATGTCACTTCTTCTGGGTCTGTGAACAGACAACTAGGGCACTTCCTCAGTGCCCACTTCCTCCTTGTAGGCCTACAGCCTATTGCTCACCAGCCCTTGCTTCCTAAGCCATTCCTCACTGGAGCTGCTCGAGTACCACAGTCTGAACTTCACAAAACTCTTTGTCATACCATGAAAGAAAAAGTAGGGCTGCCGGGCATGGTGGCTCATGCCTGTAATCCCAACACTTTGGAAGGCCAAGGCGGGCAGATCACGAGGTCAGGAGTTTGAGACCAGTCTGGCCAATGTGGTGAAACTCCATCTCTACTAAAAATTCAAAAATTAGCTGGGCGTGGTGATGCATGCCTGTAGTCCCAGCTGCTTGGAGGCTGAGGCAGGAGAATTCCTTGAACCCAGGAGGGGAAGGTTGCAGTGAGCTGAGATCACGTTGATTCACTCCAGTCCAGGTGACAGAATGAGACTTCTTCTCAAAAAGTAATAAAATAAAATAAAATAAAATAAAATAAAATAAAATAAAACAATACAATACAATACAATACAATGCAATAAAATAGAAAATAAAATGTAATGTCACTGTTTCATCTCCCCCTGACTTGTGTCATGTTACAGGAGCTTATGGGATGAACCAGCTGGCCAAATCTCAAGAGCTTCTGCCCAAACAATCTGCCTCCACTGCTTGAGTCCCCTCTAGGGAGCTGACAGTGTGACAGGGGGTATCCATGGGAGTGGAGGCCATTTGCTTCTATCTGACCTCAGGGCAGATTCTCAGGGCAAGAAGATCCTAGAGCAGATGGAAGTCTCAGAGAAGAAGCCTATGGCAGGGTTCTGGGCTCACTGGTCTGTGTATCTCCCTCTCCCCTGCTTGTCATGAGGTCCAGCACCACACACTCACCCAGGTCACTGCTCCATTCCAGGTGTGCAGCTGGATGGCTCCCCAGGCAGAGGATGCCATGGACTGTATGCATACAGAGAATGCCTACAACTTGAGGCTGTACTATGAGGAGAACATTCCTGAACAGGGTCATGCAGACTGGTCCTGGCCTCAGTGGGAACCCCCTTCCTCCTGGGTACTAGACAGAATTTTGTGCACTTTCCTGAAGGCTCCATGCTGGGTCTGTTCATTTGGAAGTTTGAGGCTGTCCATAGGGAGGTAACAAAAGAGACTTCTCCTCCATCTGGGAAAAAAAAAAAAAAAGAAGAATGAAAGAAAAAGGATGCTTCTCAGAGCACGTTGTGGGGCACAGGCTGAGACCTTGCCTCCCTCCCTGGTCCTTCTATGGTCCCAGGACTGAAACAGTGAGCTGAAGACAATGAAGGAACTGCTCTGCAAGAACTGGCCTGAGTGGCTGCTTCAGGAATGAACCACAGTCAAAGTGCCTACAGCCCGTAGTGACTGATTGGCAGCCTCAGGCCCACCTACCATCTGCAGGCAGGTTTTCTTGCTGACAGAGTGAAAGCAAGGAAGGCAGGAAGGAGCCCAGCCCTCTCAGTCACTCTGAAGGCTGTCTGGGGTTCCCTGCAAGGCCTTCTAGACTTCTGCTTCTTGGCAGACCACACAAGCATCTTTTTCTGGTCTTCGAGACTTTGATTATCTGGAAGGAGAAGGTCCTACTTTTCACTAGGCTAAGAGGCCAGGGCCATCCAGCTCTCCCTTTTCAGTAAAAACCTATGGGCTCTCACCTGGGCACACATTGCCCAACCTTGGCCCTTCTAAGGCAGGAGCTCATTTGTCTTACAGTTCAGCTTGGTAGGACTTAAAAGTTATCGGTGCTGTTATTAAGATAGAGAAATTAGGGGGAAGGTGTTGCCTTAAAAAATTTCCCCTAATCTTACCTTGGAGAGCATGAGCACAGGTGACAGCATAGGCAGGGCCGCTGAGGATGCTGGGGGAGAGTGCCCAGCCTGTCCAGCCAGCTGGTCCTTGCCAGAGGTGGCTCATGACCCAGCCCCTGAGAGAAGCAGGCAGACATCCCAGCAAAGAGCTGGAGTGTATAGATCAGGGCAGCCCAGGCACACTGATGGTGGCTTGGCACTACCTCTCATCAAGAGGTGTCACCACAGCTGACCCTTGGAGCCAAGGAGTGATTTTCAGTATGTTCAAGTCAGTCAGCTCTATCAGCTGTACAGCCTTCAATACTCACTTCACCTTGGACATCTCACCAGAAAGCAGTGGAGACTGGCCAATGCAGAAGCTCTGTAAAGTGGGATGGAGCATCATGGGGTGGGGATCTGGGTACTGTCTACTCATCTGGCCATTGCTTCCTGAGGGTGTGCTCTGCAACCAAACAGTGACTGTTTTCATGTTTGTCTGTTTATTTATGGGTTTAAAATACCCTAATATTTCATTTATAGTAGTTTAAGGTTTGTATTTGTAAAAATTTTATTAGAAGAAAGAGGGCTTAGGACAACAATATTTTAGAAGGTCTTGAGGGGGCATAGACTTTCATGTCACAACAGGTGCTGTTGACCTCTTTTTGCTACATTTGTGCACACAGAAAGTGCACAGAAAGTATACACAGAAAGTGCATAAAGAAAGTATACACAGAAAGTGAAGCCACAGGTGATAGGCCAAATGTCTAGAGCAGAGCTTCCTGGGCTTGCTTACTGGTCTGCAGTCAGGTGGACTTTGGCTGTGAGGCAGTGCCCACCCTGGATCTACACCCCCCACCACCTCTCCTGAGTAACTAACACAAGGCAGTGCTAATTAGCAGGTGAGTGATGGGCATCGGGCACCCCAATACCATCTGGGAATATTTGAATGCCATCTGGGCTAGGGCTGTGGGGGGGCAGGGGCTGTGGCTGCCTTAGCTTGTTATGGCACCAACCACAGATGCATCTGCCCTGTGCTGCTTCTCCAGCAGTCAGCTGCCCATGGTCCTGAGCCTGTCATGCCACGCCTGCTACCTCACACTGCTTTCATTTGAAAAAAACATCCTGAGATGGTGCTGCTGGATGTGAGCATTGGCAAGAGGACAGCACCTTTGTCCTGGGGGATTAGGAGCTGGCCAGATAGCTCCTGACTGCCTCTACAACAAGAGGGGGCTGGTGCTGCAATTAGCAATGCCTCCCAAAAGATGTGTTTGCAATGGCTCAATGAATATTTGATGCAGAGGCCTAAATGAAGACACATGAATGGAGTGTGTGGACATCAGGTAACAGCTGGGAAACAGGTGCCTCCCAGTCCTCATCCTTCAGCAACTGTGGAACATGCCCAAGCCATGAGTGGATACACCTAGAGTTTATACATCTGGCTTCCGCTTTTGCTGCCACTATCTCCAGGCTCAATGTTGCTTAAAATCTGGATTTTAAATAGAAAAGATGAGAGGCTTTTCTGTTTCCTGGAATAGGAAGCCAGAGATCTGTGTAGGGCTGGCACTGGGTGCACATTAGTTTTTTGACAGGATGAGAGCTGCAGTGTTTTTTTTAATCATGATAGGCCTGGCCTGGTTTTAGCTCTGAGTGATGAGGAGAGAGACAGCAGTGGTGGTCAAGTACACATCCACGTGCCCAATCCTGACCTTCCTGCCTTCAGACGTAGCAAGAGGCAACACCACAGTCCCGACTTTCCTCCCTACTCCCTGCATGCCAGATGGGAGCACCCAGAAGATACAATCTGAATGTATTATTCTCCCATTTTGACCTGAGCTGGCTAACACACACTGGGGGTGGGTGGGTGAAGGGCCTGGTGGAAAGCAGGGCTGAGTCACGGATCCCGGTGGAAATTTAGAGATACAGGAGTGGTTGTCACCTCTCTGTGGAGCCCAGCTCCCTACGGGATCCTTGCCACGCAGCCCTGTCTACAGAGAACAATTCTGGCAATTTTGGGGATCCTTAAGGCCCTGGGCTGTTCCCTGTCACCCCCTGTCTGTGCTCCTTACTTTCCTGCTGGCAGAGCCCAACATGGAGGAGGAGGTTGCCACCCTGTGAGCCTGAGGGAGCTGTGTCTGACTAGGGCTTCTGTCTGGGGTTTTGCAAAGTGCTACTTATGTGTATGGTCTGTCCAGATACCTTGTCTCAAAGGAAGTGAGCTTGAACTAGGAAGATCAGCAACCCCACACTTGATAAATAACTTTTTCTTGTCTTTAAACCATCACATTTTCATTTCACATTGGAATAAAAGTAAATGAAACCTGCCACACGAGCCTCGCCCATGTGTTCTGTAACCCAGACTCATTTGGTTCTGAGGGCCGTTGTCAGAAATGTTATGAAAAGAAGAGTATGTATAAATTAGATCAAATGTAAAATTATGCTTATAATGTCATTTGTGTGGGAGATAAGAGGGTAGAGTAACAGGCACTCAGTTGGAGTTTTCCCACCTGTCACTTACCAGGCTCATGCGTGTCCTCTGGTGAACATCACCGACATTGGTGACAGAAGAGAAAAGGCCCGTGTGAAGGCTAGGTGGAGGAGAGGTGCCAGGCTGTGGGGCTAGGCCCTGGGCATGCTGGGCCTCTTAGGTCACTGGACATCTAACTGCCTGGGCACCGGCCATTGACACATAAGTTGACGTAAGAGGATTAGGCAGCACTCTTCGGAAGTCACATTGTGCTGGGAGAATGGAGGGGAATGTACAACTGGCCATCATAGGGTAGGTTTTAGAGTTATCTGGACACTCTTGGAGAGCTAATGAGATGAGAGGAAGGCAGTCCGCCAGGTGCACCTGACGACGGGAGCCTATGGTGCTTGGGGCGGAGGGTGGTTGTGGGGGTGGCCTGTCCCTATGAGAGGAAGAGCTTACAGCTTTTACACTTGGTGGCTGCTGCCCAGCAATCCCTCTGCAGAGCAGGCAGATCGTCAACTGCATGTATAGCTGAATGTCTTTTGAAGTGTTTAGAGAGTGCTCTATGTCTTAGAAATTCACTTCCCCTGTCCTTGTCCAGTGAACACTGTTCACATGGCTAACACCACTTCTTGAGAGGTCTTCACCATGCAAAGATGAAAATGGATTGGGTTTAGTTACCGTTGTGCCTCCTCCTCTCCTGAAAGGCCTATTTTCCTAGGTTGATTCCTTAAGTGTATTAGTGCTGTCAGTCACCTTTGGACAACCCAAATGACAAGTGGCTGTAGTTTCATAAAAAAAAAAAAAAAAAGAAAGAAACAAAAAGGCTTTGAATGTGAAACCCTCTTTTTCTCCTCTCCTTCTCATATGTGAAAGATTTTATTTTTTTAAAAGGGTACATAGTGGTATCCCACCAGGTGTAGTATGGGAACTGGCTTGAACTAGGCTATGGTTTCAGTGTGGATGGGCAATTCTTCAAGATGGAAAACCATGTCTCACTGAGTTCCTGGAGCCATACTCACTTTTCTCCACATCCCCCACCATAGGCTTTCACTTATCTCCCGTGCTTGAATTTTTTATCATACATTTTTATATATATATACATATATGTGTATATATACACATACATATATACGTATATATACACATACATATATACGTATATACATATATGTATATATACACACACACCCCTACATACACACACATACAGGTCTCACTCTGTCACCCAGGCTGCAGTGCAGTGGCTGAATCATGGGACACTGCAGCCTCAAACTCTTTGGCTCAAGTGATGCTTCCACCTCAGCCTCTCAAGTAGCTAGGACTATAGGCAAGCAACGCTACACCCAGACAATTTGTAAACTTTTTCTAGAGACTGAGCCTACTTATGTTGCCCAGACTGGTCTTGAATTTCTGGGATCAAGCAATCATCCCACCTTGACCTTCCAGTGTTTAGATTGCAGGTGTGAGCTACCAAACTCAGCCAAAAATATGTTTTTTAAAGAACCGTTATAACCAAATTATGAGTTATGATGACACCACTGCTCTCCAGCTTGGACACCAGAGCAAGACCTTGTATCCAAAAACAAAGCAAAATGAAACAAAAAAATACTTAAAACCAAGTTAAACTTTGAAGATTGTGTCATCTGTGTCCATCCCTGCCCTCCAAGCTATCAGAGTTAAATATAATGGTTACTGAGAAAAGGGTTAGATATTATTAAGAAATTTTTTTTTTTTTTGGAAACTGAGTCTCGCTCTGTTGCCCAGGCAGTAGTGCAGTGGCGTGATCTCCGCTCACTGCAAGCTCCGACCCCGGGTTCACACCATTCTCCTGCCTCAGCCTCCCCCGTAGCTGGGACTACAGGCGCCCGCCAGCACGCCCGGCTAATTCTTTGTACTTTTTAGTAGAGACGGGTTTTCACTGTGTTAGCCAGGATGGCCTCGATCTCCTGACCTCGTGATTCACCCACCTCGGCCTCCCAAAGTGCTGGTATTACAGGCGTGAGCCACCGCGCCCGGCCAAGAAATTTCTGTATGTCCTTCAGCTAAGAACGAGGTAATCTAAATGTGATCCAGGTATTTTCTCACCTTCAGAATCTAAACTAGCACTACCTTCAGAATCTAAACTAGCAAATCAAATCAGGGCACCTGCAGAGGATAGTTTGTCGTTTTCAAATAGAAAGAGAATTACCCCCGTTAATAAGAGTAATACAGTGATTTTCAAAAGCAGAAGTCAGACTGAGATGCAGCACAGTCAGGGCACAACTACCCTGGAATAACCTTCTCTCATAGAATTGTTGAGGAGGCTTTCTTAGATGAGCAAATTTGGGCAATATAATTCATGCTTATTTATTCCCAGCTCTTGCTTCTCGCCTGATTCCTAATGGCCACCTCACAATATGGTCAGCAGTGGGGTGCACTGTGGTGAGAGTGGGGCTCAGGGATGGAACGAGAGTCCTTCCTGCATTATCAAAATGCATAAAAGTTGTGAAAACGGTGTTCAAATGTTCTACTTCCTACCTTTAAATAGCTGTTAAGATGCATTATACAACAGACTCAGGAAAGGGAAAGAACAAGTGCATTTCAAGTCTCAGCTCACTTCTTTATTAGCTTTGATACTTTGGGCATGTGACTCCAACTATTTGAGCCTGTTTGCCTGTTCACCCAAGACTATCTTAAGGAAAAATAACAAAGCTTGAGTCATCATGCTACCCAACTTCAAACTACATTACAAAGCTATAGCAGCCAAAAGAACTTGGTGCCAGTACAAAATAGATATATAGACCAATGGAACAGAGCAGACACCTCAGAAATAACACCACACATCTACCACCATCTGATCTTTAATAATCCTGACCAAAACAAGCAAAGGGGGAAAAAAAAATCCCTATTTAACAAATGTTGCTGAAAAAACTGGCTAGCCATATGCAGAAAACAGAAACTGGACCTCTTCCTTACATCGCATAAAAACATTACCTCAAAATGGATTAAAGTTTTTTGGTTTTGTGGGTTTTTCTTTTTGAGATGGAATCTCACTTTGTTGTACAGGCTGGAGTACAGTGGATTGATCTGGGCTCACTTCAACCTCCGTTTTCAAATAGAAAGGCAAACACCTTTCTAGCAATTCTACTACCCCAGCATCCTAATTACCTCAGATTACAGGCAGCCACCACTACATCCAGGTAATTTTTTGTATTTTTAGTAGAAATGGAGTTTCACATGTTGGCCAGGCTAGTCTCGAACTCCTGACCTTGTGATTTGCTTGCCTCAGCCTCCTAAAGTGCTCAGGTTACAGGCATGAACCACTGTATCTGGCTGGATTAAAGTCTTAAATGTAAAAACCCAAACCATAAAAACCCTAGAAGAAAACCTAGGTAATACCATTGAGGACATAGGCATGGACAATGACTTCATGACTAAAACACTGAAAGCAATTGCAACAAAGAAAAATTGACATATTAGATCCAATTAAACTGAAGAGCTTCTGCACTGCCAAAGAAGCTGTCATTAGAGTGAACAGGCAGCCTACAGAATGGGAGAAACTTTTTGCAATCTGTCAATCTGACAATGGTCTAATATCCAGAATCTAGAAGGAACATAAACAAATTCACATGAAAAAAACAAACAAAAAACACCATGAGAAAGTGGGCAAGGGATATTAACAGACTCTTCTCAAAAGAAGACGTTTGGCTGGGCGAGGTGTCTCTGGCCTGCAGTCCCAGCACTCTGGCAGGCTGAAGCAGGAGGATCATGAGACCAGCCTGGCCAACGTGGAGAAACCTTGTCTGTACTAGAAATACAAAAAATTAACTGGGCGTTTGGGTGGGCCCCTGTAATCCTAGTTTCTCAGGAGGATAAGGCAGGAGAATCGCCTGAAGCTGGGAAGCGTACATTCCAGTGAGCTGAGATCCTGCCACTGCCCTGCAGCCTGCATAACAGAGCAAGACTTCATCTCAATAAATAAATATATAATAAGACAGACATTTATGTGACCAAAAACATAAACCTTATTTTCACTGGTCCTTAGAGAAATTCAAATCAAAACCACAATGAGATACCATCTCACGCCAGTTAGAATGGCAATTATTAAAAAGTCAGGAACCAACAGATGCTGGTGAGGCTGTGGAGAAATACACAAACTTTTACACTGTTGATGGGAGTATAAATTAGTTCAACCATTATGGAAGACAGTGTGACAATTCCTCAAGGATCTAAAAACAGAAATATCGTTTGACCCAGCAATCCCATTACTGGGTATATACCCAAAGCATTATAAATCATTCTACTACAAAGACAGATGCACAAGTGTGTTTATTGCAGAATTGTTTACAATAGCAAAGACTTGGAACCAACCCAAATGCCCATCAATGATAGACTGGAGAAAGAAAATTAGGCACAGGTACACCACAGAATATTATGTGGCCATAAAAAGATGAGTTCATGTCCTTTGCTGGGTCATGGATGAAACTGGAAATCATCATCCTTAGCAAACTAACACAGGAACAGGAAATCCAATAGTACATGTTCTCATTCATAAGTGGAAGCTGAACAATGAAAACACATGGACACAAGGAGGGAAACATCACACACTGGGGCCTGTCTGAGAATGGTCAAGAAGAGGGACAGCATTAGGAGAAAAAGCTAAAACACGTGGGGCTTAAAACATAGATGGCGGATTGATAGGTGCAGCAGAGGGGCACGGTGGCTTATGTCTGAAATCCCAGCAATTTGGGAGGCGGAGGTGGGTGGATCGCCTGAGGTCGGGAGTTTGAGATAGGTGCAGCAAACCACCAAGGCACATGTAAACTTATGTAACAAACCTGCAGGTTTTGCACATGTATCCCAGAACTTAATTAAAAAAAAAAAAAAGGCACTAAGGCTGAGGGGGAGTAGGGGTAGGGGTGAGAGTGCTTGGGCCCTGGAACTTTATCCAATCAGTGGCGATGGCGTGGGAACCGCCCAATCAGGCACCCAGTTGTAGATGAATGGAGAGCGTGGCTTCCAGCGTTTGGTGGGAACTTTTTCTCTCCCTTGCGCCGGAACTTGGGAACGATCTCTCCTCTTCCGCCTTTTCCATGTTGGGAGCTCCAGGCGACTTCCTCACAGCCTCTGTTAATAGCCCTGTAATCTGCAGGTACTTGCCGATGCATAGCTAAGATACCAGGACATCCTGCAAGCTGGGAAATGGTGAGTACGGGGTTCAGCATCCCAAGAGAAGAGAGCAGTCTGTGAAACCGGCAGGACCCGCCTCTCCATGGTTATCTCCGAGTCTCCTGTGCAGCTTGGCGGTCAGTCCCCTGAGGCCGCAAGATGGTGGCTGGGCCAGCAGCGGGGATCCCCGCGTCCCACCTCGTGCAGTCCTGTCCTCTCCCTGCGCGGCGTTCTGCTGTGCGCCCACAGCCCCGAGTACTTTCCAGATTGTTCAGGGATGCCAGTGGGTCATAAGGGCAGAAACCCCACTCGGAGTGTGTGCGGTAGAAGCTACGGCCCCAGGGGTCCCCATTCTCTCTTGTTAAAAATTAAAGGGAGTCCAGCCGGGCGCGGTGGGTCACGCCTGTAATCCCAGCACTTTGGGGGAATACGGCGGGCGGATCACAAGGTCAGGAGATCTAGCCCATGCTGGGTAACACGGTGAAACCCCATCTCTAGTAAAAATACAAAACAATTACCCGGGCGTGCGCCTGTAGTCCCAGCTACTCCGAAAGCTGAGTCATGAGAATGACGTGAACCTGGGAGGCGAAGCTTGCAGTGAGCCGAGATCGCGCCACTGCAGCCAGGGCAACAGAGCGAGACTCCGTCTCAAAATAATCATAATAATAATAAAAAATAAAAATAAAGGGAGTCCATGTTAAAACGTTTACCAGTTTATTTGAGCAAACAGTGATTAGTGAAATGGGAAGCACCCAGACATGATTTGTAGTCCACACGAGGAGCATGCAGGAAAGGCTTTTATAAGGTACATAGGAAAGTAAGTCAAGTTGAAGAATTGGTTAGAGTTGGCTGGCCACGGTGGCTCATGCCTGTAATCCCGGCACTTTGGGAGGCCAAGGCGTCAAGACCACCTGAGGTTGGGAGTTCAGCCCAGCCTTACCAACATGGTGAAATACTGTCTCTACTAAAAATAGAAAATTAACCGTGCATGTTGGCACATGTCTGTAATCCCAGCTACTCAGGAGGCTGAGGCAAGAGAATCACTTGAGCCCAGAAGGTAGAGGTTGCGGTGAGCCGATATTTCACCATTGCACTCCAGCCCGGACAAGAGCGAAACTCCATCTCAAAAAAACACAAACAAACAAACAAAAAAACCACAGGGCTAAAATACATGAACTAAATGGCTTCCAATAGTTCCTGCAGCTTTGCCATGTCCATGTTAAAAAAATTACATGTATGGGGCCTGGCATGGTGGCTCACGCCTGTAACCCCGGCACTTTGGAGGGCTGAGGCAGGCGGATAACAAGGTCAGGAGATCGAGCCCATCCTGGCTAACATGTTGAAACCCCGTCTCCACTAAAAACACAAAAAATTAGCCAGGCATGGTGGCAGGCACCTGTAGCCACAGCTACTAGGGAGACTGAGGCAAAAGAATGATGTGAACCCAGGATGCAGAGCTTACAGTAAGCGGAGATCGCACCACTGCACTCCAGCGTGGGCGACAGAGCGAGACTCCATCTCAAAAAAAAAAAAAAAATATATATATATATATATATATACATATATATATGTGTGTGTGTGTGTATGGATATATTTCCTGACCCTTAATTCTATTCCATTAATGTGTATATATTGATCTCTTCTTCTACAATGTTCCAGAATATGATTATGACTGTTAACAGTTTTATTATTACTTGGGGTTTTAATTATACATATAAAATTATAACATCTCTCTGTAGAAATAAGCCTATTTCTTTTCTAATTGGAATGTTTCTTTTCTTGTATTGCTCAATTATTCTGACCTGATTTGTATTGCAATTTTGATCAGAAGTGATGAACGCAACTATCCTTGTCTTGTTCGTGATCTTAAGGAGGAAGTTTTTAGTCTTTCCCCATTGCATGTAATGATAGTTTTGAGTTTTTATAGGGGAATGGGTGGGTCGCCCCTCCACACCTGTGGGTGTTTCTCGTTAGGTGGGCAGCAATTTTCTTGGAAAAGAAAAGACAGAGACAAAGTATAGGGAAAGAAATAAGGGGACCCAGGGGACCAACGTTCAGCATATGGAGGATTCCCTTGGCTTCTGAGTTCTCTTAGTATTTATTATTTGTCCGTGTTTCTCAGAGAGGAGGATGTGTCATGGTCACAAGACAATAGTGGGGAGAGGGTCAGCAGACAAACACATGAACAAAGGTCTTTGCATCATAGACAAGGTAAAGAATCAAGTGCTGTGCTTTAGATATGCATACACATAAACATCTCAATGCTTTGCTAAGCAGTATTGCTGCCCACATGTCTCACCTCCAGCCCTAAGGCGGTTTTTCCCTATCTCAGTAGATGGAATGTAGAATCAGGTTTTATATCGAGACATTCCATTGCCCAGGGATGGGCAGGAGACAGATGCCTTCCTCTTGTCTCAACTGCAAGAGGCATGCCTTCCTCTTATTCTAATCCTCCTCAGCACAGACCCTTTATGGGTGTCAGGCTGGGGGACGGTCAGGTCTTTCCCTTCCCAGGAGGCCATGTTTCAGACTGTCACATGGGGAGAAACCTTGGACAATACCTGGCTTTCCTAGGCAGAGGTCCCTGCGGCCTTCCACAATTTTTGTGTCCCTGGGTACTTGAGATTAGGGAGTGGTGATGACTCTTAAGGAGCATGCTGCCTTCAAGCATTTGTTTAACAAAGCACATCTTGCACAACGCTTAATCCATTTAACCCTGAGTTTGAGACAGCACATGTTTCAGAGAGCACGGGGTTGGGGATAAGGTCACAGATTAACAGCATCTCAAGGCAGAAGAATTTTTCTTAGTACAGAACAAAATGGAGTCTCTTATGTCTACTTCTTTCCACACAGACATAATAACAATCTGATCTCTCTTGCTTTTCCCCACATATAGGTATATTTTTTATGTTGAGGAAGTTTTAGTCTGTATCTAGTTTACTAGGTGCTCTTATAAAAATGTTTTGGATTATTTCTAATTTTTTCTCCATCAGTCGAGATGATCATTTTTTTTCCACAAATCGTTCTACTGACGTGGTATATTGCATTGACTAATTGCAATTGTTAGAGTGAGAAAAATTGGATTTACATCTTTTAATGTTTAAAACAATTCATCAGTGAAGCCATCTGATTCTCGACTTTTCTTGTTAGTATCATATTGATAATTTATGCAGTCTTTTGCTAGTTACAGTTTGTATTAGACTTATACAGAGAAATAGAAGCAATAGAACAAATATCTACCTCTATGTCAATATCTATGTGTCTGTGTTAATATATGGGACAGAGCCCTTTTGGGTTGTCATGGCGGTGTCTGTGCATGGGGCCTTTCTCAGCCATCTCTGGGTGGGTTTAGAGAACCCTCTGTTCTTCCACTCACCTCATTTCAATGCTGGCCCTTGTTGGCAACAGCAAGCTTCTGCACTGCCCCAGAGGAAACAGAGTGTGATCCGATTAAAACCTTTTTGTCAATCTCCTTTGTGGAGCTCTGCAAAAACAGTAACTGGCAGCCAGAATTGGAAGACTAAGAGCTATTTCTGGCCATCACCGCTGCTTCTTATACCCCATGCAACTTTCTGCTCCCCAGATGAGGCATAGAATTATGTCTGCACAGACCTTCAGCCTTGGAAGGCACCAGATAACAGCTCCAGAGCTTAGAACAATCAATTCAGGTGGATGGGCACCACAGCAGCATTTGCCTTCCTGCTTTGTCAACCGTGACCTGGTTTGTAAACATGAGCCATCAGTATTCTAACATCCCAACAATCTGCTCCTCCTCAGAATGGGCCAGCCTCATATGACATTCCCCTACACACAAAATTTGACATTAAATATTTATCCTTTTCTATTTGGCTTGTTTTACACACTGTAATGTTTTCAAGTTTCATCCATGTTGTAGCATATATGAGCATTGCATTTTTTTTTTTTTTGAGATGGAGTCTCTTTTTTCACCCAGACTGGAGTGCACAGCAATGCAATCCTAACTCACTGCTGCCTCAACCTCCCTGGGCTCAAGTGATCCTTCTGACTCACATGGACCTCCCCTGTGGCTGGGAATGTAGGTACACACCACAAAGGCCAACAAATTTTTGTACTATTTGTAGAGATGGAATTTTTCTATGTTACTCAGGCTGTTCCCAAATTCCCAGGCTCAAGATATCTTCTCATCTTTGCCTCCCAAAGTCCTGAGATTATAAGCATGAGCCACCATGCCCAGCAGCATTGCATTCATGTTTAGGCTAAATAATATCCCATTGTGTATCTATACCACATTTTCTTCATCTGTTTATCTGTTAGAAGATATCTGGATTTGTTTTTACATTTTGTACTGTAAATGATGCTGCTATAAAAATAGGTGTGAAAGTATCAGTGCATAAGTGAATATAATGTAAAAACCCGAACACACCTGTGCATGTGTTCTTAAATTGAATAACAGAAGCCAGGCATGGTGGCTCACACCTGTAATCCCGAAAGTTTGGGAGGCTGAGATGGGCACATCACTTAAGCTCAGGGGTTCAAGACCAGCCTGGGCAACATGGCAAAACCTTGTCTCTACTAAAAATTTAAAAATTAGCTGGGCATGGTGGTACATCCTTGTAGTCCCAGATATTCGGGAAACTGTGGGACAAGAATCAGAGGCAGAGGCAGAGGTTGCAGATTAAGTCCTTGCATTTAATTATTTTGGATACACCTGAAGTTGAAACATATGGAAGTGTTCCACCTGTTGCTGAAACATACAGTAATTCTATGTAGAAATTTCTGATATACTGCCAAATTATTGATCACAGTTGATAAACTATTGTTCACACTCGATAAACCATTCTCACCAGCCATGCACCAGGGTTCCACTTCACCCACATCCTAGCCAGTACCTGTCTTTTTCATTTTTGTTGTTTTGGTTTTTATATTGCCACCCTAATAGATGTAACGTGGTACCTTATTGTGGTTTTGATGTGCATGTCCCTCGTGACTGATGATGCTGAGCATTTTTCTGTAGGCTTATTGACCCAATATAGATTCAAGTCCTCTTCCTTTTTATAAATACTGTTGTTGTTTTGTTTTGTTGTTGAGTCTTAGAAGTTCTTTATATATTCTGCTTATTATATTACACCTTATGTACCTAGTCAGATACATGATTTGCAAATCTTTTCTCCCATTTGCTGGTTGTCTTTTCACTCTGTTGTTCAGGCTTTTTGTACCAAATTTTAGTAGAAGTGAGTTTTTATTTTTGGTATTAAAAAACATGAACAACAGTGTGTTTTTCATATGAAAAAAAGATTCACATTTTAATCAAGTCCAATTTATCTGTTTTTCATTTTGTAGCCTGTACTTTTGGCATAACAGTCAAGAAACAATCAGCAAATTTAATGTTATATGATTTTTGTATATGCTTTTTCCTAAGAGATTTTAAAGTTTAACTTTTGAAAACTTTTACAGTAGGTTTGGGGGTACATGTGAAGGTTTGTTACATAGTAAACATTTGTCACAGGGGTTCACTGTACATATGATTTCATCAACCAGGTTTTAAGAACAGTACCTGATAGCTATCTTTTCTGTTTCTCTCCCTCCTCCCACCCTCTAATTTCAAATGGACCCCAATGTCTGTTGTTTTCCTCTTTTAGTTCCTAAATTCTTATTTAGTTCCTAAGTGAACATGCGGTATTTGGTTTTCTGTTCCTGTGTTAGTTTTCTAAGGATAATACCCCCCAGCTACTTCCATGTTGCCACAAAAGACATAATCTGTTTATTTTATGGCTGCATAGTATTCCATAATGTGTATGTGGCACCTTGTCTTAATCTAATCTGTTACTGATAGTATTTAGATTGATTCCGTGTCTTTGCTATTGTGAATAGGGCTGCAATGAACATTTGCATGTATGTGTTTTTATGTTACAATAATTTCTATTTCTCTGGGATTACACGCAGTAGTGGAATTGCAAGCAGAACTATTGAATGGTAGTTCTGCTGTTAGCTCTTTGAGGAGTTGCCAAACTGCTTTCCATAATGGTTGAACAAATTTACACTTGCACCAACAGTGTATAAGTTCCCTTTTCTCTACAACCTCGCCCACATTTATTGTTTGACTCTTTAACTATAGCCATTCTGACTAGTGTGAGATGACATCTCATTGTGGTTTCTTTCTGTCTTCTTTTTTTTTTTCCTCTCTTTTTTGACATGGAGTCTCACTCTGTGGCCAGGCTGGAGTGCAGTGGCATGATCTCAGCTCACTGCAATCTCTATTTCCTAGGTTCAAGCGATTCTCTTGCCTCAGCCTTCTGAACAGCTGTGACAACAGGTGTATGCCACCACACCCAAATAATTTTTGTATTTTTAGTAGAAACAGGGATTCACCATGTTGGCCAAGATGGTCTCGATCTCTTGACGTCATCATCTGCCTGCCTCAGTCTTCCAAAATGTTGGGATTACAAGCTTGAGCCCCCAAACCTGGCCGTCTCATTGTGATTTAAATTTTCATTTCTCTAATGATCAGTGATGCTGAGATTTTATTCACACACTTGTTGGCGATATGTATGTCTTCTTTTGAAAAGGGTCTATTCATGTCTTTTGCCCATTTTTAATGAGGTTTATTTTATTGTAAATTTAAGTTCCTTACAGATGCTGGAATAGTAGATCTTTTTCAGATGCATAATTTGCAAATGTTTTCTTCCACTCACTAGATTCTCTGTTTACTCCGTTGATAGTTTTATTTTCTGCTATGCAAAAGCTCTTTAGTTTAATTATATCTTACTTGTCAATGTTTGCTTTTCTTACTATTGCTTTTGGTGTTTTTATCATGAAATTTTTGCATGTTTCTATGTCCAGGATTGTATTGTCTGGATTGTCCTCTAGGGTTTTATACTTTTTGGTTTTATATTTAAGTCTTCAATCAATATTGAATTAATTAATTAATTAATTAATTAATTGTATATGGTGTAAAGATGCGGTCTGGCTTCAGTCTTCCACATTTGGCTAAGCAGTTATCCAAGCACAATTTATTTATTAAGAAATCTTTTTCTTATTGCTTGTTTTTGTCAGCTTTGTCGATTATCACATGGTCACAGATACGGAGCCTTATTTCTGGGTTGTCTATTCTGCTCCATTTCTCTATGTGCCTGTATTTGTTTCAGTATTTGTTTCCACCTCCTGGGTTCACGCCATTCTCCTGCCTCAGCCTCCCAAGTCCCTGGAACTACAGGTGCCTGCCACTATACCTGGTAATATTTTGTATGTTTAGTAGAGACGGTGTTTCACCATGTTAGCCAGGATGGTCTTAATCTGACCTCACGATCCACCTGCCTTGGCCTCCCAAAGTGTTCGGATTACAGGCATGAGCCACCACTCCCGGCATTTTGGTTTTATATGAAATTTAAAGTAGTTTGGTCTAGCTCTGTAAATAATTTCATTGGTAATTGAAAGGAATAGCATCGAATCTGTAAATTACTTTGCCCAGTATAGCCATTTTAGGCATATTGGATCTTCCTATCCGTAAGCATGGGATGTCTTTCCATTTGTTTGTGTCTTCTCTGATTTCTCTAAGCAGTGTTTTGCAATTCCCATTGTAGAGCTCTTTCACCTCCCTGGTTAGTTGTATTACTTGATATTTTATTATTTTTGTGGCAATTGTGAATGAGATGACCTTTCTGATTTGGTTGTCAGTATTGCTATCTTTGGTGGAGAGAAATGCTAGGGATTTTTGCACATTGATTTTGTATCTTGAAACTTTGCTGAAGTTGTTCATTGACTAAAGAAGTTTTAGAGTTGTAACTACAGGGTTTTCTAGATATAGAATCCTGTTATCTGCCAACAGAGATAGTTTGACTTTCTCTTTTCCTATTTGGATGCTCTTTATTTTTTTTCTGTTGCGTGATTGCTCTGGTCAGGACTTCCAATACCATGTTGAATAGAAATGGTGAGAGAGGGCATTCTTGCCTTGTACTGGTTTTCAAAGGGAATGTTCCCAGCTTCTGACCATTCAGCAGAATGTTGGCTGTGGGTTTGTTATAGATGGCTCCTATTATTTTCTGCATCTATTGGGATAATCATGTTTTCTTTTTAATTCTGCCTATGTGATGAATTACATTGATTGATTTGCATACGCTGAGCCAAACTTGCATCTTAAGGAGGCAGCTTACTTGACCATGATAACTATCTTTTTGATGTGCTGCTGGATTCAGTTTACAAATATTTTGTTCAGAACTTTTGTGTTGATGTTCATCAAGAACATTGGCCTAAATTTTCTTACACTTGTTGTGTCTCTGCCAGGTTTTCATGTCAAGATAATGCTGACCTCATAGAATGAGTTGGGGGTAAATTCTCCTCACTTTTTGGGGATAGTTTCTGTAGGAATTGTACCAGCTGTTCTTTGCACATTTGGTAGAATTTGGCTGTAAATTTATAAGGTCCAGGGCTCTTTTTGATTTACAAGCTATGTATTACTGATTCAATTTCAGAACTCGTTATTGGTCTGTTTAGAAAATCAATGTCTTCCTAGCTTAGTCTTGGGAGGGTGTGTGTGTCTAGGAATGCATCTATCTCTTCTAAGTTTTGTACATTGTGTGTATAAAGTTGTTCATGGTAGTACTGACCCCAGATAAATAAAAACAACCATCAGAAACCACTAAAGTTTTAACAGTCATTTTTATGTCTTGAATCGATTTTTATTTAAGTTTTTACATGAAATATGATAAAGATTTAAACTTACTGGTTTAAATTTGGACTTGTTTTCCCAGCACCACTTGTTGAACAAACTGTCATTTCCTTTACATAATGGTTTAGGCACCCTTGTCAAAAGACAACCAACAATTTATGCAAGGTACTTTTTTTTGGAGTTTTCTATTTTATTAATTTTCTCTCTATCATTGCTTTTAAGCCAGTATCAAACTTTTAATTATAGCAACTTTTTATGTTCTGAAGTTTAAAATGTGAGCCACCTAGCTTTGTCCTTTTTTTCAAGATTATTTTGGATATTCAGAGCACCTTCAAATTTCATATGAATTTTAGAATGGGCTGTTTGGTTTTGGCAGAAGAAAAGTTGGGAAAAATAAAAAATTGGGATTGCAGTACCTCTGTAACACTACTTTGGCTAATATTGTCATTTTAACTTTATTAAGGCTTCCAGTCCATGAACATGGAATTCTTTGCCACTTATTTAAGTATTTTTTAGTTTATTTCATAAATATTCTTATCTTGCAGTTTTCATTGTACAAGTTTTGTACTTCCTTATTAAATGTATTGCTAAGCATTATATAATTTCAATGTTGTTGCAAATAATTGTTTTCTTAATTTACTCTCAAATTTATTGTTGGTATATGGAAATGCAGTTTATGTTTCTGTGTTGCAAAAATGCTGATTTTATCTCTCAAATCTAGATTAGCAATTCATTCAGAATAAATATGCTATTTACACTGGTAGTCATTTAAGTATTTCCAATAAGCCAACTAATTTCACTGTGTTCTAAATATGTTCAATTGTGTTTTATTTTCATTTCCTCTCATCTGTCATTCACCCAGCGAGAATTACATCAATTCGCACATAGAGCTTTTATTTCTGGTACTTGGTGCAGTGGTTTATGCCAGTAATCCCAGCATTTTGGGAGGCCAACGCGGGTGGATCACCTGATATCAGGAGTTTGAGACCAGGCTCACCAATATGGTAAAACTCTGTCTTTACTAAAAATTAGCTGGGCAGGGTGGCAGGAGACTGTAGTCCCAGCTATGATGCAGGAGAATCAATTGAACCTGGGAGGCAGAAGTTGCAGTGAGCTGAGATCGCGCCATTGCACTCCAGCCTACAAGACAGAGAAACTCCATCAGAAAAAAAAAAAAAAGGAAAAAAAAATCCAACAACTTCCATTTCTCTAATGTCCCTATACTCCTTGGTAATTGTATTTATTCCTGTCTCTTACAATCCTTAACAATCTCACAACACAAAACAACCAAAGTTAGTCTTCATTTCGAAAATCTTCATTGGATCTTTTACATCAGAAGATTGCTTAGTGTAATATTTAATGGAATGGATGCACGCTGCTGAGATATAAGTCTCCAAAAGTCTTTTAGAGTTTGTTGTTTTGTTATTTTTTATGTCACATATCTGTCCTTTTCCAGGTTATTTTTTAAATATTTTTGTACAGAAATAGCCTGGTAAAAAGGTAGTAATTTTTCTTTTCAGGTGAATGGCAGATAAATTACTCAACCAATAAAAAAAAGACAGTTTTTCTCTGTGAGGCAAATGTTGGACAGGTTTGCATATAATCTACTTTTAAAAGATTGAGATTTCTTAACTTGAGTTTGCTCAGCTGTGATACAAATCTTCCACATGTGCAATGTGCACCTAAGGCTTTTGAAATCCCTCCAAAAATTGTAGTATGAACAAGGAGAACTAATACAAATATGAAGATTTTGCCTCCAGTTCTGCAGTCAATCATAAGTATTTTTGTCATTGAAACCATTTGTTTCTCAACTACCTATGACCTGGAAGTCCCCTCCTCGCTTTGAGAATTCCCGCTTTTGCTTCAAGTTGTCCTGCCTTTGCAGACAAAACCAATGTTAATCTTGCACACATTGATTGATGTCTCCTGTGTTCCTAAAATGTATAAAACTAAACTGTTCTGATGACTTTCAGCACATGTCCTCAGAACCTCCTGAATCTGTGTCATGGGCATGTGTCCTCAAACTTGGCCAAATATATTTTATAAATTCACTGAGACCTGTCTCAAGTTATTAGGGTCCACAATGGAGAGTGCATTATAGCTCCACCCTGGGACTCCTCGTTAACAAGAACTGTCCTGAATCTCTCCAGATGCAGCGAAACCAGATATATATAAATTGTAAGAAACTAAATGGCACTTTCTAGAAGTATATGAATGAGTGTTGAGGAAAAACCACAAACCACTCATCTTTCAAAGAAGCAATAACACTGAATTCTGTGACATTTTCAGAGTGAACTTGTTTCCTGAGTCATCTCCACCAAATTTGGAAACATTCCAGGGTGAGCTATTGTCCCTCCAGCCTTTGGCCCCCCCTTTCAGTCATCTGTGCTGTCCCCTCAACCCTTGCAGCTATCACATTTTCTGATTCTGCAAAAGCAGATGGGAGCCCTGAACTCTGCTCACTTCAACCTCCACCTCCCGGGTTCCAGCAATTCTCCTGCCTCAGGCCTGTGAGTAGCTGGGATTACATGCAGGTGCCACCACATCCAGCAATTGTATTTTTAGTAGAGATGGGGTTTCACTATTTTGGCCAGTCTGGTCTCAAGTGAATGGACCTTCTCGGCCTTGCAAAGTGCTGGGATTACAGGCATAAGCCACTGCACCTGTCCAGGGAACAATGGCTTTTTAATGATTTTTTTGAGTCATGAAGTCCTTTGAGAATATTATAAAAATTAGGAGCTCTCTCTCCAGGAAAATGCACACACACTTACAGAATGTTCCCAGAGCCTCTGAAGCCGTGCCATGCAACCCTGGCTAAGAATCTCTTGTCTATAGAATATATTCTACTTATAGTGCTATTCATCACAAAACAAGTTGCCCGTCATGACCTGATGTTGAAATGCACATGTGGAATCTTGCAGTCACATAACCTCAAGTGTTCGCTCAAGAAAGACAGATTCCTCCCACAGCAATGTGGCAAAAACTTTACATAGTATGCCAGGGCCTCCTTCTGGACTGTTTATGGTTCCTCCATACACTTGAGCATGTACACAACAATCTGAGATGTGAAATGCACAGAAGCTGGTCTTAATCTGAGCAAATCAGCAGCTTTCAGAAGCTGCAAGGAAATGAAACATCAGAGAAAATGAAAATTGTCCCTAACGATAGCTCAGAAAATAGGGCTGATTAGGCAAACTGTAGCCCCGAGTTTCAGTGGATCCCAGATGTCATGGATCACCAATCACTGTTACCATCCTCCTAGGAGCATCCTGCTTACCTGTTTGCCAGCCAACTCTGTAGAACAGATTTTAGGGTCATGCAGGCCTGGATTTAAATGCTAGCTTTCTTTACTGTATAAATTTGTGGAGGCTGCTTAGCTTCTCTTAAACTTGGTTACCTCACTGTAAAATGGGACTAACAAGAGAATCTACCTCATAGGATTATTGTGAACATTAAATGAAATAAGACATGTAAAGTGCTCAGCACCCTGCTTAGCAAGTGGGAAGTATTCATTAATATGGCTGTTGCTATGGACAGTAGCAGAGGGCAATAACAACATAACTCCATAGTTAGGAAAACTTGATTCCAGGCCAGACACGGTGGCTCATGCCTGTAATCCCAGCACTTTGGGAGGCCAAGGCGGGCAGCAGATCACTTGAACCCAAGAGTTCTATACCAGCCAGGACAACATAGTGAAACCCTGTCTCTATAAAAAATAATAATAAAAAAAAGCCAGGTGTGGCCGTGCATGTTTCTTGTCTTAGCTACTCAGGAGGCTGAGGTAGGAGGATCGCTTGAGCCCAGAAGGTTGAAGCTAAAGGGAGCTGTGATTGCACCACTGTGTTCCAGCCTGGGAAACATGGCAAGGTCCTGTCTCCAAAACAAAAAATAAACAAAAAACCTTTGATTCTACATTTTGACTCTAATACTTGCAGGTTTAACTTTGTGCAGGTTACTAAACTCTCCCATTTTTAGTTTCCTCAACTGAAGCAAAGGGTTAACCCCTGACTTCAAAGTATAGTTCAGCCAGGCACAATGGCTCAAGCATGTAATCCCAGCGCTTTGGGAGGTCGAGGTGGGCTGATCACTTGAGGTCAGGAGTTAAACACCAGCCTGTTCAACAGGGTGAAACCCTGTCACTACTAAAAATATACAAATTAGCCTGGTGTGGTGGCACACAGGTAGTCCCTGCTACTTGGGAGGCTGAACTAGGAAAATTGCTTGAACCTGGGTTGCAGTGAGATGAGAACACACCACTGCACACCTGTCTGAGTGACAGAATGAGACTCCATCTCAAAAAACAACAACCCCCCCTTCAAAAACAAACAAAGTTAAGTTCAATGAGCTAATAATGCACGTACTATATGTGCTTAAACATGTCTGGAACATACTAAACACCAAGTAAACAGTGGCAATAAAGATGATGATGACACTAACAATAGTTAATGCTCACAAAGCTCTTACTAAATGCCAGGAACCGTTTTAAGCACTTTTCATGTATTATTTTTTATTTACCTGTCATAACCAATAACGTAAGTCCAATTATTGTCTTTGGATGAGGACTGCAAAACTCAAATAAATTGTGCTAGATCATAGAGCTGGTAAAGTTTTTTTTTTTTTTTTTTTTTTTTTTTTGAGGCAGGTTCTTGCTCTGTTACCCAAGCTGCAGGGCTGTGGCATGATCACAGCGAATCACAACCTCAACCTCCTGGGATCATTTGATCCTTCTACCTCAGCCTCCTCAGTAGCTGGGACTACAGGAACGTGCTGCCATGCCCAGCCAATTTTTAAATTTTTTGTAGAGATGGTGTCTTGCTATGTTGCTCAGACTGGTCTCAAAATTCTGAGCTAAAGCAATCCTCCTTCCTTGACCTCCCAAAGTGCTGGGTTTACAAACGTGAGCCAATATGTCAGACAGAATTTCAACCTAGATAGAGCTTGAGACCATGCCCTAAACCACTGTTTTCTTGAGAATAATGTGTCAACATCATCCCTGTATACAGCGATTCAAGATTACTTCATATCGAGGAATCTGCCCTGATATTCACGTAGGTTCTTTTCTAACTTCCTTAAGCATCAGCCAGCTTGAGAAATAAAGGGACAGAGTCCAAAAGAAATTTTAAAGCTGGGCTTCCAGGGGAGACATCACATGTCGGTAGGTTCCACGATGTTCCACAAGCCGCAAAAACCAGTAAGTTTTTATTAGGGAGTTTCAAAAGGGGAGGGAGTGTGCGAATAGGTGTGGGTCACAGACATCAAGTACTTTACAAGGTAATAGAATATCAGAAGGCAATTGGAGGCAGGGTGAGATCACAGGACCACAGAACTGGGGCAAAATTAAAATTGCTAATGAAGTTTTGGGCACCATTGTCATTGATAACATCTTATCAGGAGACAGGGTTTTGAGATCAACCGGTCTGAACAAAATTTATTAGGTGGTAATTTCCTCTTCCTAATAAGCCTGGGAGTACTGTGGGAGACTGGGGTCTATCTCACCCTGCAGTCTCGACCATAAGAGATGGCCATGCCCGGGGGTCAGTTCAGAGACCCACACCCAGGTTCACATTCTCTTTCACAGGGATATTCCTTGCTGAGGAAAAGAATTCAGTGATACTTCTCCCATTTGCCTTTGAAAGAAGAGAACTATGGCTCTGTTCTGCCAGGCTCACCGAGCATTGCTGTTATCCTGTTCTTGTTTTCAAGGTGCCCAAATTTCATATTGCTCAAAAACACATACTGTACAATTTGTGCAGTTAATGCAATTATTGCAGGGTCCTGAGGTGATATACATCCTCCTCAGCTGACAGGATTAAGAGATTAAAGACAGGCAAGGAAATCACAAGGTTATTGATTGGGGAAGTGATAAGTGTCCATGAAATCTTTACTATTTAGGTCTAGAGATTGCAGTAAAGACAGGCATAAGAAATTACAAAAACTTTAATTTGGGGAACTAATAAATGTTCATGAAATCTTCACAATCTATGTTCTTCTGCCATGGCTTCAGCTGGTCCCTCCATTTGGGGTCCCTGACTTCCCACAGCATCTCTCCCTTTCTTTTTATATAAATGTGTCATGGCAATGAAGTCTTGTTCATTCTCTTCATTTTGGCACAGGATGCTTTGACTCGTCTGACACACTAAAAACAAGCAGATTAAACAGAGAAACGTAATTCTAAAATTTGCTACAGTGGGGCCCCCAATAGATTTATGGATTTATGGATTAATCCAAGTCATGGGGTTTAATCCATAAGTATTTTCTGCCACCTGATCTAACACCTCAGCTCTAGGCACAATGGATAACTGAGCTTGAGGGGCTTCAAAAATTTGTTTTTTTAATTTAGTTGTTGTCAGGCATCTGAGCCCAAGCTAAGCCATCATATCCCCCGTGACCTGCACATACACATCCAGCTGGCTGGTTCCTGCCTTAACTGATGACATTCCACCACAAAAGAAGTGAAAATGGCCTGTTCCTGCCTTAACTGATGATATTGTCTTGTGAAATTCCTTCTCCTGGCTCATTCTGGCTCAAAATCTCCCCCACTGAGTACTTTGTGACCCCCACTCCTGCCCGCCAGAGAACAACACCCCTTTTACTTTTACCTACCCAAATCCTATAAAATGGCCCCACCCCATCTCCCTTCGCTGACTCTCTTTTTGGACTCAGCCCACCTGCACCCAGGTGATTAAAACTTTATTGCTCACACAAAGCCTGATTGGTGGTCTCTTCACATGGATGCACATGAAATTTTGTGCTGTGACTCACATCAGGGGACCTCTCTTGGGAGATCAATCCCCTGTCTTCCTGCTCTTTGCTCCATGAGAAAGATCCACCTACAACCTCAGGTCCTCAGACCGACCAGCCCAAGAAACATCTCACCAATTTCAAATCTGGTAAGCAGCCTCTTTTTACTCTCTTCTCCAACCTCCCTCAGTATCCCTCAACCTCTATCTCCTTTCAATCTCAGTGACACACTTCAATCTCTCCTTTCTCTTAATTTTAATTCCTTTCATTTTCTGGTAGAGACAAAGGAGACATGTTTTATCCGTGGACCCAAAACTCCGGCGCCAGTCACGGACTAGGGAAGGCAGCCTTCCCTTGGTGTTTAATCATTGCAAGGATACCTCTCTGATTATTCACCCAGGTTTCAGAGGTGTCAGACCACGAAAGGATACCTGCTTTTGTGCTTCACCCTTAGCAGCAAGTCCCGCTTTTCTGGGGGATTGGCAAGTACCCCAACCCCTTCTCTCCATGTCTCTACCACTTCTCCACCTTTCTAGGGGGCAAGAAAACCCCGACCCCTTCTCCTTCACCCTTAGGGGCAAGTCCCACTTTTCTGCAGGAGGGGCAAATGCCCCAAACCCTTATACCTCTTTGCCTGATCCCTTATTTCCGTGACCCAACCTCATATCTCTGTGCCCCAATCCATTATTTTTGTGCCGCAACCTCTTATATCTCTGCACCCCAATCCCTTATTTCTGCACCCTGACCTTGTATCTCTGTGCCCCAACCCCTTTCCCATTTTTCTGGATGGTAAAAACCCCCTAACCCCTTCCCTCCGTGTCTCTACTCTCTCTTTTCTCTGGGCTGGCCTCCTTCACTATGGCAACATTCCACCCACCATTCCTCCTTCTTCTTCCTTAGCCTGTGTTCTTAAGAACTTAAAACCTCTTCAACTCTCAACTGATCTAAAATCTAAGCATCTTATTTTCTTCTGCATTGCTGTTTGACCCCAATACTAACTCTAGAGTTGTTCCAAATAGCCAGAAAATAGCACTTAGAATTTTTCCATCCTGTAAGATCTAAATAATTCTTGTTGTAAAATGGGCAAACGGTCTGAGGTGTCTGACGTCCAGGCATTCTTTTACACATCTGCCCCTCACTAGACTCTATGCCCAGTGCAACTTGTCCTAAATCTTCCTTCTTTCCCTTCTGCCTGTCCAATCAGTCCCAACCCCTAGCATTGCTGATTCTTTCCAATCTTCCTTTTCTACAGACCAGTCTGATCTTTCTGCTCCTCACCAGGCTGAGCTAGGTCCCAATTATTCCTCAAACTCTGCACCTTCACCCTGAAATCTTTTTATCACCTCCCCCCCTCACACCTGGTCCAGTTTACAGTTTCATTCCATGAGTAGCCCTCCCCCACCTGCCCAGCAATTTCCTCTTAAAAATGTGGCTGGAGCTAAAGGCATAGTCAAGGTCAATGCTCCTTTTTCTTTATCTGACCTCTTCCAAATCAGATAGTGTTTAGGCTCTTTTTCAAATATAAAAACCCAGCCCAGTTCATGGCTCATTTGGCAGCAACCTGAGATGCTTTACAGCCCTAGACCCTAAAAGGTCAAAAGCCTGTCTTATTCTCAATATACATTTTATCATGCAATCTGCTCCCGACATCAAATAAAACTCCAAAAATTAAATTCCAGCCCTCAAACCTCACAACAGGACTTAATTAACCTCACCTTCATGGTGTACAATAATAGAAAAAAGTTGCAATTTCTTGCCTCCACTGTGAGACAAGCCCCAGCCACATCTCCAGCACACAAGAACTTCCAAACGCCTGAATCGAAGTGGCCAGGCATTCTTCCAGAACCTCCTCCCCCAGGAGCTTGCTACAAGTGCCAGAAATCTGACCACCCAGCCAAGGAATGCCTGAAGTCCAGGATTCCTTGTAAGCTGTGTCCCTTCTGTGTGGGACCCCACTGGAAATCAAACTGTTCAACTAACTTGGCAACCACTCCCAGAGCCCCTGGAACTGTGGGCCAAGGCTCTCTGACTGACTCCTTCTCAGATCTTCTCAGGTTAGCAGCTGAAGACTGACACTGCCCGATCACCTCGGAAGCCTACAGGACCATCACAGATGCTCTAGGAAACTCTCACAGTAGAGGGTAAGTCTGCCCCCTTCTTAATCAATACGGAGGCTACCCACTCCACATTACCTTCTTTTCAAGGACCTGTTTCCCTTGCCTCTATAACTGTTGTGGGTACTGACAGCCAGGCTTCTAAACCTCTTAAAACTCCCCACCTCTGATGCCAACTTAGACAATACTCTTTATGCACTCATTTTTAGTTATCCCCACATGCCCAGTTCCCTTATTAGGCCAAGATATTTTAACTAAATTATCTGCTACCCTGACTATTCCTAGGCTACAGCCACACCTCATTGCCACCTTTTCCCCCAGTTCAAAGCCTCCTTCACATCCTCCCCTTGTATCTTCCCAACTTAACCCAAGTATAAGACACCTCTACTCCCTCCTTAATGAGTGATCATGCACCCCTTACCATCCCATTAAAACCTAATCACCCTTACCCCACTCAATGCCAACATCCCATCCCACAGCATGCTTTAAAAGGGTAAAAGCCTGTTATCACTGGCCTGCTACAGCATGGGCTTCTAAAACTTATAAACTCTCCTTACAATTCCCCCATTTTACCTGTCCAAAAAGCAGACAAGTCTTACAGATTAGTTCAGGATCTATGCCTTTTCAACCAAATTGTTTTGCCTATCCACCCCATGGTGCCAAACCCATATACTCTTCTATCCTCAGTACCTCCCTCTACAACCCATTATTCTGTTCTAGATCTCAAACATGCTTTCTTTCCTATTACTTTGCACCCTTCATCCCAGACTCTTTTCGTTTTCACTTAGACTGACCCTGACACCCATTAAGCCCAGCAAATTACCTGGGCTGTACTGCTACAAGTCTTCACAGATAACCCCCATTACTTCAGTCAAGCAGAAATTCCAACCTATCTTGGCATAATTCTCATAAAAATACACGTGTTCTGCCTGCTGATCGTGTGTGATTAATCTCCCAAACCTCAATCCCTTAGAAAGCAACAACTCCTTTCTTTCCTAGGCACGGTTCATGCGGTCAGAATTCTTACACAAGAGCCAGGATCGCACTCTGTAGCCTTTCTGTCCGAACAACTTGATCTTACTGTTTTAGCCTAGCCCTCATGTCTGCGTGCAGCAGCTGCTGCCGCTTTAATACTTTTAGAGGCCCTAAAAATCACACACTATGCTCAACTCACTCTCTACATTTCTCATAACTCTATAATCTATTTTCTTCCTCATACCTGATGCATATACTTTCTGCTCCCCAGCTCCTTTAGCTGTACTCACTCTTTGTTAAGTCCCACATTACCATTGTTCCTAGCCCGGACTTCAATCCAGCCTCCCACATTATTCCTGATACCCCACCTGACCCCGATGATTGTATATCTCTGATTCACCTGACATTCACCCCATTTCCCATATTTCCTTCTTTCCTGTTCCTCACCCTGATCACGCTTGATTTATTGATGGCAGATCCACCGGCCTAATTGCCACACACCAGCAAAGGCAGGCTATGCTATAGTACAAGCCACTATCCTGCCTTTTAGAACCTCTCATTTTCTTTCCATCATGGAAATCTATCCTCAAGGAAATAACTTCTCAGTGTTCCATCTGCTATTCTAATGCTCCTCAGGGATTATTCAGGCCTGCTACCTTCCCTACACATCAAGTTTGAGGATTTGCCCCCACCCACGACAGGCAAATTAGCTTTACTCAACATATCCCAAGTCAGATAACTAAAATACCTCTTAGTCTAGGTAGACACTTTCACTGGATAGATACAGGCCTTTCCTACAGGGTCTGAGAAGGTCACTGCAGTCATTTCTTCCCTTCTGTCAGACATAATTCCTCAGTTTAGCCTTCCCACCTCTATACAGTCTGATAAGAGACCAGCCTTTATTAGTCAAATCAGCCAAGCACTTTTTCTGGCTCTTAGTATTCAGTGAAACCTTTATATCCCTTAAGGACCTCCATCATCAGGAAAAGTAGAATGGACTAAAAGTCTTTTAAAAACACACCTCACCAAGGTCAGCCACCAAATTAAAAAGGACTGGACAATACTTTTATCACTTTTGCTTCTCAGAATTCAGGCCTGTCCTCGGAATGCTACAAGGTACAGCCCATTTGAGCTCCTTTTTATTAGGCCCCAGTCTCATTCCAGACACTAGACCAACTTAGACTGTGCCCCAGAAAACTTGTCATCCTTACAATCTTCTGTCTAGTCATACTCCTATTCACCATTCTCAACTACTCATACATGTCCTGCTCTTGTTTACACTGCCAGTTTACACTGTTTCTCCAAGCCAGCACAGCTGATATCTCCTGGTGCTATCCCCAAACTGCCACTCTTAAACTCTTAAAGTAAATAAATAATCTTTACTGGCAAGGCTATGATGAACCTCCTTAGGCACTCTCTAATTAGATGTCCTAGGTCCTCCCAATTCTTAGTCATTTAATACCCATTTTTCTCCTTCTCTTATTCCGTTTAGTTTTTCAATTCATACAAAACTGTATCCAGGCCATCACCAATAATTCTAAATGACAAGTGTTTCTTCTATCAACCCCACAACATCACCCCTTACCACAAAATCCTCCTTGAGATTAATCTCTCCCACTCTAGGTTCCCACACTGCTCCTAATCCCACTTGAAGCAGCCCTGAGAAACATTGCCCATTATCTCTCCATACCACCCCCAAAAAATTTTCACCGTCCCAACACCTTACCACTATTTCATTTTATTTTTTCTTATTAATATAAGAAGACAGAAGTATCAGGCCTCTGAGCCCAAGCTAAGCCATCATATCCCCTGTGACCTGCACATAGACATCCAGATGACTGGTTCCTGCCTTAACTGATGACATTCCACCACAAAGGAAGTGAAAATGGCCTGTCCCTGCCTTAACTGATAACATTGCCTTGTGAAATTCCTTCTGGCTCATCCTGGTTCAAAAGCTCTCCCACTGAGTACCTTGTGACCCCCACGCCTGCCCGCCAGAGAACAATCCCACTTTTTCCTTTAGCTACTGAAACCCTATAAAACAGCCCCACACTATCTCCCTTAGCTGACTCTCTTTTCGGACTCAGCCTGCCTGCACCCAGGTGATTAAAACCTTTATTGCCCACACAAAGCCTGTTTGGTGGTCTCTTCAAAATGGATGTGCATGAAAGTTATGTCCAATGATAAATTATCTTCTCTACCCAGAAGGTATCCTTTGACCATTTCCCATGAATGACTGTTATAGGAATACCGGGTGATGCAGAAATCCAAAGTATTCCAATTGCACTGCATTTGCATGTGATGCTCGAGACTCACTACCCGGTCTCCAAGCCAAATAACAGACTGTCTTAAATCATTAATTTGATTTGCCAATTTTTGATCGAGGCGTTGTTGAGAATTCCACATTTGGGTGGAATTGGCTTGTCAATCATTAACAAAATGAGCCATTTGAATGGATTGGTGTAATGCTATTCCAGCAGTGGTGGCCATTGTAGTGACTGTAATTAGGCCCATGATAACAGTGATTAAAATGAAAACAAATTTCTTAGATCTTTTTAGAATTCGCTGTAGCACTTCTTTAATTAAATGTATTGAGGCAGAGGATTTCAAAAGTCTAGGTAAAGTTACCAGAATCCAGATTCCTTCTCGAGCTTGAGCCAACATTACACTTTTCCTGGAGTCAAAATGGAGTTAATACAAGTGTACTGATAACAATTAATGCATTGGACAGTTTTAGTACTCGTCCAAATCTTGATATTTCCTACTAACAGCATGTAAGAAGGCTTAACACAATTCTGTATGGGAACACTCAGGTTGGAGGTAAGTAAAGCAGAATGTCTGAGTGTACGTTGATACTGAGAGAGTGGGACGGTAGTGGGAACAACAGTCAGAATAGTCTTCTTTTCCCATACTCGCAGTCCGGACATGGCAATAGCCGATTTCCAAAGTTCTGGGTGTTCTGAGCTCAGAATGCGGAGTATCATATGAGGCCTAGGGAGGGTAACGTTTTATCTTCCCATTTTAAGGGAAAGAATGAGCTGATCCTCCTATGCAAAGTAGAATGATGATCCTCATTCTCCTCATAAGAAATAAAATAAGTAGCCTCCAGGCATTCCCTTCTGCCAGAGGAACAATAGTTTTTTAAATAGCCCTTTGGTGCCCAGTCTATTACTAAACAGTATGAGTCATTTTTAATATTACTGCATGTGAGTTAACAAAGTCTTTCCAAATTAAAATTTTGTATGGGCCCTCAAAATGTTTAGTGCATGGTTTTCCTGCAGTTTTATATTGAATATATGGGTATCTCCCATTACTCCTCCTTTCATTTGTTTTAAAGGAGAAAGGGAGACGCCAGAGATCAAATGTCCCATTTTATCTTTAGCTCATCTTTCCGGAAGATAAGCAGCCCAGAACTGAGTTTCTAGATGGATGCAATCAGGTGCAGGTCCAAGACACAGAGGTGGGTATTTATAACTCATGGTTACATTGAATGCGGTGACTTCTTCTCCTGGTTGAGCAGGGCAATGTTCATCTGTGGTTCCAGGCATCCACACACTATCTTTAGTGTAGATTTCTGTAGGAGCGTCTATCCAGCTGAGAGTCGAATAAGTGGAGGAACAGTCACATAAGCCCAATAAAAATAGTTATGCATTGCAGGTAAATCAGTGTGAGAGGAAATTGTTGAGACAGAAAGTATAAAGAGGAGAATCATTAAATGAAACCTAGTGTAAGCAAGATTTAGTGCTGAACGATGAAGAGAAGAACAGAGAATATTATTTTCAGGCTAATAGAAATGGTGAGATTTTTAGGTTTGTAAGGAGAAAAAGAGGTAATCAGGAGAAGTGTGATTAGTTAGATGGGTCTCCATTGCCATCAGGGAGGATTGATTTACACCCATTGTGATTTGGTGTAACTGTTTCTGAGGTGTCGCACAGATCTCATCACGTCTGATGGCAGTCTCTGACAAAGTCATCTTTTCTCTGAGATTTTTGTTATGAGTATTCACCCAAAGCTTGACTCTTCTGGTGGGTACCCAGACAGGGAATTGATGATCTCCAGGTGAAACACAATCATATCGTCTTCCCCACGTTATAATTTTTCCAGGTTCCCAGGTATTGGTTTGGGAGTTTTGCCATAACACTGGCTTGCCTCCTTTTAAGGAAATTTTTTTGCCTGTATAATCACGTTCGGCTGCAGTTAGAGTATTATCTTTAGGAACATTGAAAAAACTTAAAGTAAACAATGTCAAATGTAATTGGGAGTGTGGAGTAGTTAAATCATATTTTGGTTGTTCAGACTGTTTGGACAATTGGGTTTTTAAAGTGTGATTGGCACATTCCACCACAGCTTTTCCCTTAGGATTGTAAGGGATTCCAGTAATATGGGAAATTCCCCACTGTTGCATAAATGAACCAAAAGCCTTGCTAACATATCCAGGGGCATTGTCGGTATTTATTTGATATGGAATACCCATAACTGCAAGGCAAGAATACAGATGTTTTTTGACATGGGCCGTGCCTTCCCCTTTTTTGGCAAGTAGCCCAGATAAAACCTAAGAAGGTATATACAGAGACATGCACATGTGACAGTCTGCCAAAGGAGCTAACATGAGTCACATCCATTTGCTATAAAGCATTTGGAGTTAGGCCTCCGGGATTAACAAAACCAAATTTATCTTTTAATCCAGCGGCATTGACATGAGTAAGATTATGGAACTCCTGAGCTTCTTGGGTTGTAAAAGAAACCAAACAGTAGACTTTATGGTTACCGGCAGACATGGGTCCTGGTGAAGTGGTTTGAGACCTACTATGTGCAATATAGAAAGGGTGTCTACATTGGTGAACCGCCTTTGTAACCTTGAAAATAAAGAAGCCAATTCAGAATTATCAGTATGTTTGATAGTAGCAGTTTCTATATTTTTAGTGGCATGTACAACATAAGTAGAATCTGAGATAATATTTAAAGCTTTGGGAAAATCCTGTGAGGCAGTAGTCACAGCAATTAACTCCGCCTTTTGAGCAGAAGTATAAGAGGTTGAAAAAGGTTTGTCTGTAGGACCTATATAGCCAGCATTGCCATTACTGGAGCCATCAGTGAACACTGTAATAGCCTCAGGAATGGGTTGATCTTTGGTTAATCGAAGAACCACCAAAGACGTCATTTTTATAAAATCAAACAATTTGTTTTTTGGATAGTGATTGTCAACACCAATAAAATCAGCCAAGTGCATTTGCCACAGTACAGAATGTTGAAAGGCAGCTTGAACTTCGAGCCAATTTAAAGGAAGTACAATTATATTTGGATCAAATCCAGAAATTTGAAGTATTCTGCACCAAGCCTGTCCAATTAATATGGCTATTTGGTCTAGATAAACAAAGTTTTTGACACAGAATGAGGAAGAAAACACCACTCCACTAAATCATTATGTTGAACTATTAGTCCAGTAGGTGAGTGAAATTAACCAAAAATCCGAAACTGGAGAGGCTGAAACAGCTGTATTCTAGATAACTGGGTGGTCTGAATTCTTTCTTCTACCAATTCCTGTTCTAGTAAAGCCTCAGGGGTCAAAGTCCTGGCGCTACAGAGATCAGAATTTCCCTGCAGCATAGAGAAAAAGTTAGACGGTGCATAGGTTGGAATGCCTAAAGTAGGTCTTAAATAATTAATTTTACCCAAATGTTTTGGAAGTCATTTAGAGTTTTTAAAGAATCTCTCCTAATTTGAACTTTTTGAGGTTGAATACCTTGTTTGTCACAATTGTTTATCGACATTGTTTATCCAAATAGAGTGACCATATTTTTCATAGTTACTCAGACACCACCCTGTTTTAACAGGAGTCTAGTATACCAGAGAGAAGCATGATACTTAGACTCCTCATGACCCATAGTTAAAACAGACCTTACACAGACTGCTCACCACTCGTAAGAGAGTCTAACACGCATATCTGTGGACCAAGCCGATTGATATTTCACCGCACTTACCGAAGGGAATCCTGTTCCCTCATGCACTTAGGAAAAAAAAGACCACGTGGGCACCAGATATTGGGGAATCTGCTCCGATATTCATGTAGGTTCTTTTCTATTTTCCTGAAGCATCAGCCAGCTTGAGAAATAAATGGGCAGAGTACAAAAGAGAGAAATTTTAAACCTGGGCATCCGGAGGAGACATCACATGTCGGTAGGTTCCACGATGCCCCACAAGCTGCAAAAACCAGCAAGTTTTTATTAGGGAGTTTCAAAAGGGGAGGGAGTGTGTGAATAGGTGTGGGTCACAGACATCAAGTACTTTACAAGGTAATAGAATATCACAAGGCAAGTGGAGGCGGGGCGAGATCACAGGACCACAGGACCGGGGCAAAATTAAAATTGCTAATGAAGTTTTGGGCACCATTGTCATTGATAACATCTTATCAGGAGACAGGGTTTGAGATCAACCGGTCTGACCAAAATTTATTAGGTAACAATTTCCTCTTCCTAATAAGCCTGGGAGTGCTATGGGAGACTGGGGTCTATTTCACCCCTGCAGTCTCGACCACAAGAGATGGCCATGCCCAGGGGTGCCAGTTCAGAGACCCACCCCCAGGTTCACATTCTATTTCTCAGGAATATTCCTTGCTGAGAAAAAGAATTCAGTAATATTTCTCCCATTTGCTTTTGAAAGAAGAGAAATATGGCTCTGTTCTGCCCAGCTCACTGGCAGTCAGAGTTTAAGGTTATCTCTCTTGTTTCCTAAACATTGCTGTTTTCCTGTTTTTTTTTTCAAGGTGCCTAAATTTCATATTGCTCAAACACATATGCTGTACAATTTGTGCAGTTAATGCAATTATTGCAGGGTCCTGAGGTGATATAGATCCTCCTCAGCTGACAAGATTAAGAGATTAAAGTAAAGACAGGCATAGGAAATCACAAGGGTATTGATTGGGGAAGTGATATGTGTCCATGAAATCTTTACAATTTATGTTTAGAGATTGCAGTAAAGACAGGCATAAGAAATTACAAAAGTATTAATTTGGGGAACTAATAAATGTTAATGAAATCTCCACAATCTATGTTATTCTGCTATGGCTTTGGCCAGTCCCTCCATTTGGGGTCCCTGACTTCCCACAACAACTTCACTAATATTTGAGACACTTCCTATTTCTGGCTGGAGTTCCGCCACCTGCCCTTCAGTTTTCATGGCTTGCGGGGGAACCACTGTCCCAAAAACATGTGCACCACTAGGGCCACAAGCTGTTCTAAGAGAACAAAGACAGCCTTCTCCAAATCCTTCCAGATCTACTGTTAGTCTCAGTCAGCAAATGGCCACTGACTGCTCTAGTATGAGAGGGACAGCCCTTCTCCCTCAGCACACCAACAGAAAGCATTCAGGCTTTGCTTGATGATTTCATGAGGGGAATATTTTGGGGTGCAAGAATGTTCCCTACATGCTTGTTTTGCAACTTCCCAACTCGGGCAGGCTCCAGTGACAATCGTGTGATTAGGGAGCCCAGACTGATGGCAGATCCAAGGCCCACTACTCTCCTCCAAATTCACAAGGCTTTCATTGTCACATCTCACAGGAAGCCAAGAAGAGCACCAGGGACAGGTGGAAGATATCCTGACATCATGAAAAGTATGGGTAATTGAACATAGCTAGGTTACCTTAATCACCCAGGGTCAGAGAACACAACCAGGAAAGGAGAAAGGGGAGAAATCAGTCCAGCCTTTCTGGTCAGTTGGCACAGGAGCAGTGGCATAAAACGGGTTTATGTGGGTGATTTAGCTCACGTAATATCTATCAGGGCACCCCCTCCTTGCAAATTGTCCCAAATATACATACAAATTAAATTCAAGGCCAGCCTCAGCCTCTCCTCTGATGAGATTGCTGCCCTGACCACTTCCTTTGTAGAAATGCTGGCAACACCATGGCTACTAAGCCACCTATGGTTTAGGGGGGCCATAGAGGCTTGCATTTGCACTGCTGCATTCAGAGGCAGAGAGCTCTGAAGCCCAGAGGTAGTTTCCTAGATTTAAGTATTTGCAGGGATTAACTGGTCATTATCTCCTCTGGTATTCATGTTCTGCAGACCCTGCTTTCTGTTTATACCTCACATCTGGCCCTACCCAGAGGATTGGTTTCAGCAACCATAAATTTGGAGGGAGCTGCCCATCTTGGAAAAGATTCTGGAAAGGAGACCTGAAAGGGTGGAGGAAACATGTTTCCCAGGAACCAAATACAAACAATGTTCAAATACAAATCATTCCTGACCACTCCTAGGCTTCTCTGAGTTGGTTACAAGACTACAGGCTCAAGGAGCTTCAGAAGATGTGTACCATTCAGTCTCAGTGAGCAGAATCTTTAGGGAGTTGCCACATGGCCTCTGACCTTGTGTATGGTCTAGGTGAAGATACATATTTTTCTCACAATATGACAGACAGCATGAAGCTAGAAGCAGATACACTTGAGATGACAGAACAAGGAATCAAAAATATAGTGTAAAATAAGGGCAAAGTGCTGACTAAAAGATGAAATTTATGAATAGCAGGAACAGATGCAGTCTTTCACTTCTGCCAACAACATAAACAAAACCAACCAAAGGACCCTGCCGAGGTTTGGATTCTTGTCACTCTTACCCTCGGCACAAAACATAATCTTGTGAAGTCCCACATTCTCACTTATAAAGCTGGGATAATAGCCCCTACATTATGACATTATTATGATAATTAAATCAGTTAATGTAGGCAAAGTGCACACTTATCATGGTGATGATGATGGTGATGGTGGTGGTGTTGGTGATAATGGGGATGGTATGATGATGGTGGTGGTGAAGTTGATGGTGGTGATGGTGATGGGTGATGGTGCTGGTGATGATGGTGGTGGTGATGTTGGTGATAGTGATGATGGTGATGGTATGATGATGTGGTGGTGACAGTGATGGTGATGATGATGGTGTTGACAGTGATGATGGTAGTGATGGTGGTGATGGTGATGGATATTATGTCAATGATGGTGGTGGAAATGATGGTGATGATGTTGGTGATGATGGTGATGGTTGTGTGATAGTGGTAGCAATGGTAATGATGGTGATGGTAATACTGGTAGTGATAGTGATAGTGATGGTGATGGTGTTGATGGTGATGTGATGATCTTGATGGTGGTGATGGTGATGATCATGATGGTGATGATAGTGATGATAGTGACAGTGATGATGGTGATGGTGATGATGGTGGTAATATTGATGGTGATAATGATACTGATGGTAACAATGGTAATGATGGTGATTGTGAAAATGGTAGTGATAGTGATGGTGGTGGTGGTGATGTGATGATGGTGATGGAGATGTGATGATGGTGATGGACATGATGGTGATGGTGATGACGATGGTGGTGATAGTGATGGAAGATGATGATGATGATGATGATGGTGCTATATAACACATGGTGCCAATCATAGTGCTTCCCACAAGGCAGTCTCATTCCAGAGCCTATGTTCTTAACCATCTTGCTACACTAATTTTCATAAGTGTTAAGTATAATTATTATAGTTATACTGACTAGGAAGAAATGTGGCTGATCCACAGCATGTGCAAAAATGACTTTAAGGATGACGACTGACAGCAAGTACAAGCTGAGTCAAGTAAAGACTATCTGTAATGAGGTGGTGACAGTCCCAAGCTACTTTTGCAGCATGGGTATCACAAGAGGAGAGGCCTAAAGACACACAGAGCAGGATCAGAGGGAAATTACTATGGCTGGGTGTGGTGTCTCAAGCCTGTAATGCCAGCACTTTGGGAGGCTGAGAGAGGTGGATCACCTGAAGTCAGAAGTTCGAGACCAGCCTGGTCAACATGGTGAATCCCTGTCTCTACCAAAATACAAAATGGTGGTGCTGGGCATCTGTAATCCCAGCTACTCAGGAGGCTGAAGCAGGGGAATTGCTTGAATCTGGGAGGCAGAGGTTGCAGTTAGCCCAGATTATGCCATTGCACTCCAGCCTGCGTAACAAGAGTGAAACTCCATCTGAAAAAATAAATAAATACATAAATAAATAAACAAATTAATTAATTAGTTAATTAAGTGAAAAGAAAGAAATGACCAGAATGAAGAAACCATTGCTTAAGAAGATTAGCGAAGACCAGTTATGGTGGCTTATGCCTCTAATCTCAGCAATTTGGGAGCCTGAGGCAGGAGAATCACTTAAGCCCAGGAGTTTGAGATCACCCTGGAAACATGGTGAAACCCTGTCTCTAAAAAAAATTAAAAAATAATAGCCAGAGGACCTGGCATGTTTTGCCTGAAGAAAATACTTGAGGGACATTCCAGCCACTTTCTAAGGCCTTAAGCCTGCTACATAAAATCCAAGTTCCAGAAGCAGGCCAGGTGAATGTGGGATCTAGGTAGACAGATCTCAGCTCAATATAGGAAGTCCTTTCTGACATGTTGACCCAAGATGAACAGGAAGCATCCTGTCCCAGAAGCATCTGAGTGCTGGCAGAATCTAGAAGTCTAGGACTCAAACACTGGATAAGGGAGTAGCTATTTTATAGGATCTAAATAGCTCCTCCTAGTGTGGGACTAGGACCATCTGACGACCACATGCATCACCCGGGGGCTTATTAGACACACTGATCCAGAGTCTCCACCCCAGACACTAAGTCTGAATGTGCATTTTCACAAGTTGCACAGCTGATCTGTGTGCACATGAATGCTGAAAAGCACTGATGTGGAGATCATCTGAAAAAGTCCCAGATCCAGGCGGCCTGCAGCTATGAAAAGTAATAGAGGGGAGAAACGCTGGGGCAAGGAAGAGCAAGTAGTTCTAGAGTCTGGTCTCTATGGGGGTGGCCCAGCTCTGCTTCCAGCCCAGCTGCTCCAATTATGTCTTTTTTTTATCTAGTGGGGCTCAGAAGAGTCCGTCAAGTTTGCATAAGGAGGCCTGAGGTAAAGGGGCTTGTGGGTACAGGTACTCATCTGACATCTCATTAAGCCATCATGGTAAACCATCTCTAGAATGCTTGTTGTTATTTTAGGAAACAACATAAAGGGAATGATAATTAAAAGTAACACCTTGAGTGGGAATTTCTACCTCCTTCCAGTGGTTGGAAAGTAAAGCACTTTGGGAATTTTTTGGTAAGGTAACATTTCTATACATTTTCACAGATCACACAACATCAAAGCTTGTCTATATTGAAGGTTTTTTTCCCTTTCATTTCTTGATGCTTAGGGTTTGCAGCTTTATCCTATTGCTGTTTTTATGTCTTCTGTTTTTTTTTTTCTTTCCACTGAACATTTTCTGATTTTACTTTGACTTGCAACGGGAGAGGGTGTTGCTTCTAGATGTTACATGACATCCGAAGCATAAAATGATAAACGAAGCTGCAGGCCACTTTCAGCTGAAAAGGCAATTTTACGACTCATAGTTACGACCATGTAAGGCATTTTCATGGCGGAGTATTTTTTATCTTAGATCTCCATCGGGATGGCATCCAGGGATTTGTTTTCCAGTAGAAAGTTCACCTTCGAATTATCCACCCTCTGCAGCCTCCTAGCCTTGCTGCTTTCCTTCACAGGTGCAAGGGCATTCTTGTTAAACCTTCTCCCTTCCTGGAACTGCCAGGACCCTGGTTTTGCCATATTCCCCTGGTTTTCAAGGCCCTTTGCCATGCGTCTTCCCTATCCCTCATGACCCTCATTGCCTACCTGCTCGGCCCATGTTCTAGGGCCTGATCCCCTTAGTAACATAACACTCCTTGATCTGCCTTCCACATTCTCCTCCTAATCCTCCTTTCTGATAAAACCCAAACTTCGAGTCATTCCACCATCTGCCTTCTCTGCTTCTGACTCCACCCTGCTGAGAGAGGAGAAAGCACACAGAAGCACCAGCTGAGGCCACCACAGTTTCATGGTCTCAAGCCTTCCTTAGATTCTTGTGCTCTCTGACAACCATTTTAGTTGTCCTAAATCAGCTCCTCAAAAAAAAAAAAAAAAAATCCTGTCATTTGGCCCCACTTCCCGGCCTCACAGAGGAGACTTCTGTTTGTCACAGCATGTTGACAGCTCTTTCAATACCAGTACTTTTGTTAACTCACTGAGGCAGCATTTTAGGATACTGGAACAGGTTCCATGGCCCTGTGATGAAGCAAATAAATTTGAATCTTTCAGGTGGGGCCCAGGGCTCCTTTTTATTTATTTTTGTTATCATTTTTTTTAGAGACATCATCTTTCTCTGTCACCTAGGCTGGAGTGCAGTGGCGTGATCATAGATCACTGCAGCCCCTAAATCTCTAGGCTCAAGACATCCTCCTGCCTCAACCTCCTGAGTAGCTGGTACTACAGGTGCAAGCCACCATGGCCAGATATTTTATTTTATTTTTGAAACACAGTCTTGCTCTGTTTCTGTAATAAACCTCGAATACTATCTAGGAGGGACCTACCATACAATAAACAGCTCTGGGGAAACACATTTCATAAGGTCCAATGTCATGAGTTTAACTTCTTTACTGTTATCCAAGTACTTTCTTACCTGTAGCTTCTTTTTTTTTTTTTTTTTTGACACTCTTTCTGTGTCACCAAGGCTGAGTCCAAAGGCACAATCATAACTCAATGCAGCCTTGAACTCCTGGGTTCAAGAAATCCTCCACCTCAGGTCATAAGCGGCTGGCACTACAGGTGAATGCCACTGGGCCCAACTAACGTTTTTATTTTTTATTTTTTTCATAGTAGAAATGGGGTCCCCATATTTCTCAGCTTCTTAAACTCCTGGATCCCATTAGTCCTCTTGCCTTGGCCTATCGAAGTTCTGGGATTCACAGCATGAACTACTGTGCCCAGCCTCAATTTTTTTTTTTTTTAATTCACTGAGCAGGGTTGGGTGTGCCTATGATCCTACCTACTTAAGAGGCTGAGGTGGGATGACTGCTTGAGCCCAGGAGGCCAAGGCAACAGTGAGCTATAGACTATCATTTCCTTGTAAGAGAAAAAAAGATTAAAAAAACCCCTCTGTGGGCCAAGCTGATGCAGCCAGCTGACATAGAATTTTACATATAATAATTTCATTTTATTTGTTTGTTTATTTATTTATTTATTTTTTGGGACAGAGTTTCTCTTTGTCTCCCAGGCTGGAGTGCAGTGGCATGATCTCAGCTCACTGCTACTTCCTCTGCCTCCAGGATTCAAGCAATTCTTGTGTCTCAACCTCCTGAGTAGCTGGGATTACAGGCATGCACCACTACACCAAGCTGATTATTTTGTATTTTAATAGATATGGGGCTTCACCATGTTTCCCAGGTTGGTCTTGTACTCCTGAGCTCAGGCAATCCGCCCATCTCGGCCTCCCAAAGTGCTGGGATTACAGGCGTGGGGCACAGCACCCGACCTTGGATTTTAGATAGAATTTAAAGAGCTCATGGTCCCTTTGAAGTTCTTTCACCATCTTCCCAGACATACAAGGAGCCTAGTTAAAAACATCTGGGTTAGAGGTCCTCTGCAGTCTTTGAGTCAAGGTGAAAGAGATGGACAGGAGGACCTCAGAGTTCAATGAATATAATCCTTATTAAAGTCAGATATTATAATTCAGTCAGTGAGACCCAGAGAGTTTTCCTGGCTGACTCACAGCATAGCTGGAGGAGACTTGTATCTTGGTTTTCTGAATCCCAGTCCTCACACAGTGTTGTGTTAATATACTGTGTTTAAAACAAATATAAAGAAGGAGAGAGTACAGTGGAAAGAATGGCTGGGGGCAAAAATAAAAAGCAATAGTTATTCCTAGGATGTATAGGTTGGCTATTACTTGGTTTGTTTTGCGTTCAACATAGATTAGTTTTCTAGCTTCAACCCAGAAGAAAAACCAAGCCTGAAGCTCCCTTCTAGATCCTTACTTTGGATCTGTGACTAAATCCTGATGGATTATCTGAGCAAGACATGTGGAGAGACGGATAGCGGGGCCTAGGCACACCATGAGTTCTAAAGGGCTGATGTCATTACAAAAACCATAAGCAAGAAAGAATCTACTGTTTCCAGGAAGTGGGGGGAAAAGTTTCTAAGGAGAAAGTATGATTATTGAAGAAGGAGGGTAAGGGTTATGCAGCAAAGAAGAGGTTATTGGGTGGTCCCTGTAGGCCAGGGGTGGGAGAGGGTTGCACAGCAGGGCGGGGTATGAGTGAGGTATGCTCAGAGATCATTTTTTATTTTGTTTTTTGGCCAATAACATGTTCAAAATTTTTTAGTTTTAAAATTTTAAAATTTTATTTATTTGATCAGTGAAATGAGAGATGGTTTTGGGGATGTCTTGGAATCATCTAAGAGGTTTATTGAGCTGCAGATTATCAAATTGAGATTTGCATTTTAGACAGATGCTTTTACATGGATGGTAGATCTAAGATATTTTTTTCAGTTAAGTGTTAAAATGCAGATGCCAAGATTATGAATCATTCATTCACTGATACAACTTTGCGAAGCTCATAATATAAGTCAGGCACTGATCTAGACAAGAAAATATAGTCCAAAACAGCACAGTGACAATGGAGATGGAGTTATATAACCAACAACACATACAGAGAAGACAGATTTGAGAAATACTTAGGAGATAAAAATCAGTAAGACCTGATAACTAATGAGGGCAGCGGGAAGTGGAATGAAAGGAGTAAGGATATTGACAGATGCTTGAAACAAATATGTCCAATATTTTAGAATTATATAATAAATTTAAAGGAATTTTCTGTAAGGAGCCTCAGAAAGATTAAAACCCAAATACTAATACATAAAGATCAAAACAGCCTTCATTTGCAACATCTTTGAATGAGGAGACTACTTTGGACTTTGTTATTTCTCCAAGGCAGAGATACAGGCCTGCCAAAGAGAGGTAATAATATCAACTACCAAACTGTAGGTTTAACCAAGAGAGGTTGAAATAAAGAGTACTAAAGTCTTGCTGGGCTTCTTTCAACAGCCTCATGGTAAGCCATTTCTACCAGAATTCTGATTTTGTCAAAATGCAGTTGCTTTCATGTAATTTTGGAATAAGCTCTTAAAAACTGAAAGCAGCAAGAACAGCATGTGAACACAGATATGCTGGGGGGCAGAGTGAATTGGGTAAAGTTTATACAAATACAAAAAAAGAGGGAATTTTACTAATGCTACTTTCAAAGGCAAAAGACCTAGTCAAAGCACTTATTTTTGCTTTCTTAATTCCTTACCTGCTAGTACAAATAAAGGGCAGCAAAATTAAAAGAAAAAAAAAAAAAGCTGTGTGCCGTAAATGCCTTTAAAGACACTTCCTTAGTAGTTCATTGCGTTGTATACATCATAATATCTTGTTGGGCAGGCTGCCCAGCTCAACTTCCAATCTCACAGTTCTGTGAGATGAAAAGTGAAATGTCATATTTACAATCCTGGGAATTAATTAATCCCTGGCAAAACAGAAGGGTTTGATTTTCTCATCTGCTCATATCTAGCTCCTTTTTACCTAAGCAAGGTACCAGGGATCCGTTTCTACTTGTCACCAGTGGGCAGGGAACTAGAATCAGTTCCTGAAGCTAAATGCCTGAAATGTCTCAGACAAGCAAAAACTGACAGAATTCATCACCATTAGACCAGACTTACAAGAAATTCTCGAAGGAGTCCCACATCTGCAAGTGAAATGATAATTACTATCAAGAATACACAAAACATGTATAAAACTCACTGGTAGAACACATACACAAAGGAGAAAGAGAAAAGAATCAAACTTTGTCACTACAGAAAACCACCAAATTACAAGGATGAACAATTAAGAGGGGAAGAAAGGAACAAAGGATATATAATATATATATACATATATAGAAAATAATTAACAAAATGAGGGAAGTTCTCACCTATCAATAATAGTCTTGAATGTAAACTGATTAAATTTCCCCCCTTGGAATAGATAGACTGGCCGAATGGATTGAAAAACATGGCCCAACTATAGGTTGCCTACCAGAAACTCACTTCATCTGTAAAGGCACACATAGACTGAAAGGGTGGAAAAAGATATTCCATGCTAACAGAAACCAAAAGCAAACTGGGTGGCTGTACCTGTATCAGATGAAACAGACTCGAAGTCAAAAATGATTTTAAAAAGACAAAGGTTATTATATAATGATAAAGAGATCAATTCAGCAAAAGGACATAACAATTCTAAATAGATATGCACCCAACACTGGAGCACCCATATATATAATATAAACCAAATATTATTAGATCTAAAGGGAGACATAGAGGCCAATACAATACCTGGAGAATTTAACACCCCATTCTCACACTGAACTGATCATCTAGATAGAAAATCCACAACAAAACACGATTTATACTGCACTTTAGGCTGGACACAGTGGCTCACACCTATAGCCCCAGCACCCTGGGAGGCCAAGGCAGGCAGATCCCTTGAGGCCAGGAGTTTGAGACCAGCCTGGCTAACATGGTAAAATGCTATCTCTACTAAAAATACAAAAATAAGCTGGGTGTAGTGGCGGGCATCTGCAATCCCAGCTACTTGGGAGGCTGAGGCATGAGAATTGCTTGAACGTGGGAGCTGGATGTTGCAATAAGTCAAGATCATGCTACCGCTCTCCAGCCTGGGCAGCAGAGACTGTCTCAAAAAAACAAAAAAGCAACTGCATTTTAAACTGATAAAGAGATATTTACAAAACATTTCATCCAACAGTTGCAGAAAACACATTCTTTCATCAGCGCAAGAAACATTTTCCCTATTCTGGTCTATTCTACCACATGTTAGGCCAGAAAACAAGTCTCAACAAATTTAAAATTATTGAAATTATGTAGAGTATCTTTCCTTACCACAATGGAATAAAACTAGAAGTCAACAACAAGGTGAACTTTTGAAATTGTACAAATACATGGAAATTAAACAGTATGCTCCTGAATGATCAATGAAGAATATTTTAATTTTTCTTTTCTTTCGTTTTCTTTTATTTTTCTTTTTTCTTTTTTTTTAAGTAGCTAAGAACAATTGTTCTGAAGATGCAACGCTAAACTAACTGCTAAAGTTCTGACGCACGCTGACAGTGTAGCAGCAAACTTTGCTCCTGATCCGTGGGTAAAAGGAGCTCTCAGATTTGCAGAAGCCTTCTGTTTGTGCCGCCTGCCATGGGACAGAAAGGAAGCACCTGTAAGCAAGAGCCATACACTCAGTATACCACTGCTGATTCCTAAGTGCCCAGAACTTCATCCAGAGAAGTAGCTTTAGAAGTTAGGTGATGAATTCTATTCACTTATTTAAAATTTTATATATATAAATATAATATATATATATATATTATATTTTTATATATTTTTAGGCAGAGTCTTGCTCTGTTGCCTAGGCTGGAGTGTAGTGGTGTGATCTTGGCTCATGGCAACCTCTGCCTCCTGGGTTTGAGCGATTCTTCTGCCTCAGCCTCTTGAGTTGCTGGAATTACAGGCATCTGCCACCATGCCTGGCTAACCTTTGTATTTTTAGCAGAGATGGGGTTTCACCATGTTGGTCAGGCTGGTCTCGAACTCCTGACCTTAAGTGATCCACCTGCCTCGGCCTCCCAAAATGTTGAGATTAAAGGTGTGAGCCACCGTAACTAGTCATTTTTTTTTCTTAAACAGAACAAAGATGAGGGAGTCTCCATCCTAACTATACACCAAGGATATTATCTGCCTGCATTAGGAAGATTCCAGGGCATACAGGATGGCAGGAACTTCCAATGGAGTGAATGAGAGTGACTTGGAGTTACTTGATGGGATCCCTTTGGATATTTCTAATACTCCTACGCTTCCTGAGGCTTTGCAGCTGGGCTTGGGAAGAGGAGGACCCTTTAATATTTAGGAAAGCAGAGAAAGAGGGAGAATGGAGAAGCCACATACTACAGTCTTCTGTGTTTTACTGGCTAAAAGGTGTGCAGATATTTTACATGCCTGCCATATTTTCAACAGACCAGGCAAGGTGACTGACACCTGTAATCACAGCACTTTGAAAGGCTGAAGTGGGCGAATCACTTGAGATCACGAGGTCGAGATTAGCCTGGGCAGCAAGGTGAAACCCCATCTCTACTAAAAATACAAAAATCAGCTGTCCGTGATGGTGCGCACCTGTAGTCCCAGCTAATTGGGAGGCTGAAACAAGTTGATCACCTGGATCCGGGAGGCAGAGGCTGCAGTGAGCCAAGATCGCACCACTGCACTCCAGCCCGGTGACGAAGGGAAAGTCAGTCTGAAAACAAAACAAAACAAAACAAACAAACAAAAATGCTGGGCGCGGTGGCTCACGCCTGTAATCCCAACGCTTTGGGAGTCTGAGGCAGGTGGATCACCAGGTCAGAAGATTGAGACCATCCTGGCTAACATGGTGAAACCCCATCTCTACTGAAAATACAACAAAAAAAAAAAATTAGCTGGGCGTGGTGGTGAGCACCTGTAGTCCCAGCTACTCAGGATGCTGAGGCAGGAGAATGGCATTAACCTGGAAAGTGGAGCTTTAAGTGATTCCAGATCGGGCCACTGCACTGCAGCCTGGGTAACAGAGTGAGATTCCGTCTCAAAAAAAAAAAAAAAGAAAAAAAAAAACTCAAAACCCAAAATTGCCAACAAGAAGAAGGCAGAAACAAACAAACGAGGTACTCACGGTGCTCACAGCTGCCAGAGATTTGTGGGCCCTGCCTGGGGTAGAGGTCTAAATGCTGGCTCTGCATTGAAGACATGAGGGAATTTCTTTTTCTTTCTCTTGCTCCAGCTCCCTGTAACTACATACCGTGGTATCTCTTTCCTTTCTGGGTGATAATGCCCCATCCATAAGCAGGTTACTAACAAAATGGAGGACAGGATTTCACTCTTCCCTGAACACCTACAGGGAGAAGGTCTCTTTTAATGAGCACCACGGTACAATTTTAACAATTACTGCAAAATAAAAGTTGCTACATTCTCATGATGATGGGTTTTCCTATCACCTGAAAAATTATTCACCAAGTCTCTGTAGCCAGGGTGAAAAACACTCTTAAAGTTTAGTATGCATAAGTATTTCCCTGAAAATAGCACAGGTTAAAACTTTCATAAAAAGAAAACTAAAATAAGGAGTTGAAAAACATGTAAGTATAAATTAACAGCCACAAAAGGGGGAAGCTAGAGACTATGAAATAACATTGTCTTGAGGAAAGATACAATCTGAGAAGAAATTCTGCAGGACTTAGCTGAAAGTCAGTGGGATGCTGATCAAATGATGTGGTAGAATCCATGTAATTTGTCACATGATGCATCTGTGACAAACCCACATCGAATCCAAGGAATGTAGGTGATCTGAAAAAAGGCCCCATGTTTAAAATTTGCCCTAAGTTTCCCCAAATCCGCCAAAAATTTCCCCACTTGAGCCACTTTTTCAGATACAGTTTAGCTGTCTGTTCTTGTGACACTAAGTGCATTTAGAGAGTTCTTGGGAGCCACGTGCGGTGGCTCACACCTGTAATCCCAGCACTGTGAGAGGCCACGGCACGTGAATCGCTTGAGGTCAGGAGTTTGAGACCATCCTGGCCAACATGGTGAAACCCCGTCTCTACCAAAAATACAAAAATTAGCCAGGCATGGTGGCATGCACTTGTAATTCTAGTTACTCAGGAGGCTGAGGCAGGAGGACTGTTTGAACCTGGGAGGCAGTGAGCTGAGAGTACACCACTGCACACCAGCCTGGTTGACAGAGCAAGACTCTGCCTCAAAAATATAAATAAATAAAATAAAAATTATTGGGGCTGAGTGCAGTGGCTCATCCCTGTATTCCTTGCACTTAGGGAGGCCAAGGTGGAAGGATGGTTTGAGGCGAGGAGTTTGAGACCACCCTGGGCAACATAGTGAGACATCATCTTTGCCAAAAAAGAAAAAAATCCATGTTGAGACATTTTTGTGTAGAAAAAGAAAAGAAAAATTACCTGGGCATGGTGGTGTGAACCTGTAATCCTAGCTCCTGGGAGGCAGAGACTGGAGGATTGCTTGAGCTCCAGGAGTTTGATGGTGCAAGTGAGCTAGGATTATGTCACTCTGTCTCAGCCTGGGAAATAGAAGGAGACACTATTTCAAAAAAAGAAAAGAAAAGAAAAGAAAAAGCTAGACAGAGTGGCTCATGCCTCTGATCCCAGCATTTTGGGAGGCCAAGGCAGGTGGATCACCTGAGGTCAGGAGTTCCAGAATAGCCTCACCAACATGGTGAAACCCTGTCTCTACTAAAAATACAAAATTGGCCAGACGTGGTGGCACATGCCTGTAATCTCAGCTACTTGAGAGGCCGAGGCAGGAGAATAGCTTGAACCTGGGAGGCAGAGGTTTCAGTAAGCTGAGATCGGGCCATTGCACTGCATTCTGGGCAACAAGAGTGAAACTCTTACTCAAAAGGAAAAAAAAAAAAAAAGCTCTACTTTTTTTACTGTTACAATGACATTAACAGAGGCTTTTCTCTCGAGGAGCTCTATACACATAGGCTGGTTGCGATGGCTCACGCCTGTAATCCCAAAACTTTGGGAGGCTAAGGCAGGCAGATCGCTTGAGGTCAGGATTTAGAAACCAGTCTGGCCAACATGGCGAACCCCGTTTCTACTAAAAATACAAAAATTAGCACAACATGGTGGCATACCTGCCGGGTTCAAGCGGGAGGCATCCGCCTCCCGGGTTCAAGCGATTCTCCCACTTCAGATTCCTGGGTAGCTGGGATTATAGGCACCCGCCATCATGCCGGCTAATTTTTGTATTTTTATACAGACAGGGTTTCACTATGTTGGCCAAGATGATCTTGAACTCCTGATCTCAGATGATCAGCCCTCCTCAACCTCCCAAATTGCTAGGATTGCAGGCATGAGCCACTGCCTCTGGAGAGTTCTCTTTTCTTTGCGAAGGGCAAGGAAAACCGCAATGGATTCATCGGAGAGCGGTGCACATGCTCTAGAAAGCATTATGGTTAGATTCATGGGAGACAGGTTAGTTTTACTGTATGTATTCCCCATGTGTTGTTGCCCATGTGTTGCTCCCACGGTAATCCTGCTCAGTAGGAGAGAAATCACAGGTGCAGACATTTGGTGTATGTCCTTGGCTGAGGAGCCAATGGGGTAAAGCTACCATATGCGGGATTAGGACTGAAGGACTACAAGTTAGAATCCCGCCCAGGAGGACCGATACGGCAGCGCCGTGGAACCTTTGTTGGCCTCAGGTAGATGGTCTTCTGCAGTCCCCTCCGGGGGGCCGCTCTGCCCCGTGATGGCATGTCCCGCTGACCTCCGGGAACCGGAGCAGAGAGACCCTCATCCTGGGAAACCGGCTGCTGCTAGAAAGGCGGTCACCCCCTGACCCATCACATAACGTGTTTGTGGGGAACTTGGTGCTAAACTATTCATAGATGTCTTGCTTCTGGGTCAGGGTTTTCTATGGAGTAGAGCAGCTCCCTCGCTGCTGTCTGTTGAAAGTCAGAGCTCCACACAAGGTTCTCTGCACCCGTGTGCCAGGGACCTGTTGATGTGGCGTGTCCTGTGTAATTCAGCCCTTGACATATACCTTCCCTCCCTTCTCCTGTTCCCGAGAACCTCGTTCCATGGCCCACTCATGCCCGCCCACCCACCCCAGAGCCCTGGAGCACGCAGTGGGTGTCTCTCGCGAGAGACCATCGGAGCCTGCTATGCATTCGGGAGGTGCCGGTCCCCACCCTCGGGCTTTCTAAGGTGCCGCACCAGGGATTGCTGAGGTAGGGGTGGCGCCCCTGCTCGTCTTTCCACCTCTCCGATTCCACCTCCTCTCCGCACCCAGCTGGGAACTCCTCCAGGGGCTGAGCTTGGATTCATCGAGCCTGGTGAGAATGACTGAGGAGTGGTTGTCGGAGGATGTGCCCCTGCGGTTCCTGTTCGAGAAGTGTTCACGCGTGCCCGGTGGTGGCCGTTGGGGTCACGGCCTCTTTCCCTATCCCAGGCGCGTGGGGATGGGATATGAACCAGTCACTCTTGTGCTTTCCTCCTCTCTCCGCTCTCCTGGTCAACCAGCAAACAGTGGGGAACTGCGGGCAGGTCGGCGGAGTTAGATGGCATCAAAGGTGGGCCGGCTTGCTGTGATAAGGTTCCAACTGGGTCAGTCCGCGAGCCCTGGGTCCATAAGATGTCGGCGGGGAGAGTTGGACTTGACCATCAACTTGGGATTTCTAAGGTAGAACGGATAACTCTGGTCAGCAGCACTACCACCTGAATCTACTAGATGTCACTCTTTCACTAAGTCGTTTTTTCCTGTCCAGTTGTTTCCACAGTATTTTCAGTTGCTCTTCATTTTGTTTTTCTTTTTCCTTTTACTTTTCTTACTTCTCTTTCTACACACTGAAGTTGCTGTTGTTTTACGTTTACTTCTTCTTTTTTTTTTTTTTCGAAAAGTTGGAGTGTGAGAATGCAGTCTCGGCTCATCTCAGCCTCAACCTTCCTGGGCTCCCTCAGGTGATCTTTCCATCTCAGCCTTCCAAGTGCCTGAGATTGCAGGAATGCCTTGATTCTGGGGTGTGGAAGCTTCAGTGAGCCATGCTCACGCCAATGCCCTCCAGCCTCAATGACAGAGAAAGACCCTGTTTCAGAAAGCAAGAGAGACAGGTTAAAGAAATAACTCGTTGAAATTACTACAATTGATTGTGATCTAAATTACCTTTTTTATTTTTATATTTTTCACTCTAATATGTTTATTATTATTGCTGTTGTTTGTTATTATTTCTTTGTGTTATTGTTTGTTATTATTGTTATTGTTTTTATTATTTAGTTATTTAGAGATGGAGTCTTGTTCTATCACCCAGACTGCAGTGCAGTGGCATGATCTTGGCTCACCATAGCCTCAAATTCCCAGGTTCAAGTTCGGGACCAACCTGGGCAATATGGCATAACAACCATGTCTACTAAAATCTGTCACTGATATCCCCAGGGCCGTTGAATATGGCAGATGCAATTTCGGAGGCTGAGGCAGGCACTTGGCTAGAGTTCCAGAGTTCGAGACCAGCCTAGACAACAGGCTGCAGTACATTTGCCTGACCAAGGCCCAACACAGTGTCCACCTCCCGAGCCCAGGTGATGCTCCCACCTCAGGCTACAAAGGAGCTGAAACTACAGGCGCCTGCCATCACGCCCTGCTAACATTTTATTATTATTTTTTTTTAATGTAGAGACGTGGTCTCACTGTGTTGCCAGGGTTGGTCTCAAACTGCTGGGCTCAAACAATTCTTCCACCTCAACCTCCCAAAGTGTTGGCATTACAGGTGTAAGCTGTGATGCATTTCCCTCTTTTATTTCCTTCATTTTTCTTTTTTCTTCCTCTTTCTTTCTTTCCTTTTCTTTCTTTCTTGTGTTTTTCTTTCTTCTCTTTTTCTTCCTTCCTTCTTTCTATCATTTCTTATTCTCTTTTTCTGTTTCTCTGTCTTTCCATTTTCTTTATCTTTCTTCCCTTTACATCTCTGTCCTTTTTCTTTACAATTATTTTTCTTCATCTTTTTTGCTGCCTCTCTTTTCTCAATTCATTTCTTCCCATCCCTCCATCTGTCTGTCTTTGTTTGGATTCTGGAAGAGTCTCCTCATTCTGTATCCCCCTGTGTATCACAAGCCTCTGAGACTTTCACTTGGTTGTTTTTCCTCCTTGCTCCATAAAATACACTCACTCTTCTTTTATTTAGGTATTCTATGGATGGTCGAGGGCTGAAAAGAAAGAAATGACCATAAATTTGATTGGTTTCACAAGAGACATGGGAGACCGAAGAATGCATGATGAGTACTTTTCTGAATGTCCTGTTTATTCTCCCAATCGGGCTCATAAAAATATGGATGCATTCAGTGGGTTGAGAGATCTCTGTGTAGCCATGACCCGGCAATAATACTTGAAAAGAGTGGTGATGAAAGACGGGTGGCACAGAAACCGACACTTCTTTGACAAGAATTGAGCATGGTGACAACAGATATAAAATGGCCTGTGTCTGAACTTGATGGTCCTGTTTTTCTGCTCTGGTCTTTAGGAATGAGTGGAGCCTTCCTGTGTTCCGCCATTTCCTTGCATTTTTTTTTTTTTTAACATACATTCATTCACTTATTTATTTATTAATTTATTTTAAATAGAGTCTGGTTCTGTAGCCCAGGCTGTGGTGTTTTGTTGGCTGGCTGCAATCTCCACTTCCCTGGTTCCAGCGATTTTCCTGCCTCAGCCTCCTGAGTAGCTGGGATTAGGCATATGCTACCCTACCCACCTAACTTTTGATTTTTATTAGAGATAGGGTTTCACCATGTTGCCGAGGCTGTTCTTGAACTCCTGACCTTCAGGGATCTGCCCACTTCAGCCTCCCAAAGTGCTGGGAAAACAGGTGTGAGTCACCGCGCCCAGCCTAAATTGCAATTTTTTTAAATAAATATTTTTTTCAAATAAATAGGTCATCAGCTAGTGACCACTGTTATTGAAAGGCCACTGTTATTGAAAGTGGCCATTGTTATTGAAAGGTGGCACTGAGGGAGGCCTGGCCAGCTTCACAGAGTCTGGGGCAACTGCTTTCTCTCCTTCCCTTCAGGAGGCCCCTCCCTCTCTCCCTCATTGCCTAGGGAAACTCCATCCTTGTGGGGACCCTGTTGTTCTTGTATCTCTGTAAGTAAAGTGTGTCTCATTATCTCGCCAAGGTGGTGGCATGGGCTCGGTTGGCTGCGATCTCTCTCCACCTCCTTGCTTCCAGCGATTCTCCCGCCTCAGCCTCCCAAGTAGCAGAAATTACAGGTGCGTGCCACCCTATCCAGCTAACTTTTGTTTTTTTAGTAGAGACTGGGTTTCACCATATAGACCAGGCTGATCTCACAATCCTGACTTTGTGATCCGTCAGCCTTGGCCTCCCGAAGTGCTGGGATGACAGTTGTGAGCCACTACGCCTGGCCACCATCATTAGTTTTAACTGGAGATTCTAGACTTGAGGCATATCTCATTCTATGCCACAGAATAACTTCTTTATCCTCCCAGCCCAAGAAAGCCAGTCCCCCTGTGATTTATTTCAAACCGAGAGTCATTTCTTGTTTGGAAAACAGATCTGCTCCCAAGTTCAGTGGATGGATGTGGCATGTAGGAGGAGGGACTGTTCCTTCTGACTTAGTCTGCACGGTGGGGCCTAGTGCTGGAACTCAGTGTGGGTGGATGGCTCCCTCTACCTTGGGTTCCATTGTCCCCACCCTGGAACACCAGCCTTGACAGATCCTGGCCCTTCCTGGCCCTTAAGATGCTGTCAGAAACCATATCCCAAGCTTGGATGCCCTGAATGACTGTGGCTCACACCTCTCTGGAAACATTTGAAATCTATCCTCTATGCGTGGCCACCTAAAACCACAGAAGCACAGGACACTCGACGACCATCCACTTCACTGGTTTGTGGAGAGAATGCTGAAAGTCTCTTGCTGACTCTCTCTTGACTCGTGTTCTTCAAGGGCATGTGGTCAGGACGTAGTGAGACCAGATGTATTAAGTCAGTGTGGGTGTGGTGACTCACGCTTGCAACTCTAACACTTTGGGAAGCTGAAGCGGCAGGATCACTTGAGTGCAGAGCTTGAAACCAGCCTTGGACGACATAGCCAAAACCTGAGTTGCATGCCTGTGGTCTCAGCTATTCAGGAGGCTGAAGTGGGAGAATCACCTAACCCTGGGGTGGTTGAGGCTGCAGTGAGCTGTGATGGTGTCACTGCACTCCATCCTGGGCTACAGATAGAGTGAGACCCTGTCACAAATGGAAAGACAGACAGACAACATCTATATTATGTCCTTCTCAGGGTAGGATGAAAAACTAACAGAATACAGCACTTAATACGATTTTTTTACATTGTAAGTTTCAAACTATTTATTTATTTTGAGTCCAGATTATGAAGCCAGCTAATTTTTGTATTTTTGTAGAGATGAGGTTTCACCATGTTGCCAAGGCTAGTCTTGATTGCCTGGATTCAAGGAATCCACCCGCTCTCAGGCTCCCAAAGTGTGGGGATTAAAGAGGTGAGCTACTGCTCCTGACAGGATTGTTTTTTTGTTTTTTTGTTTTTTTTTTTTTCTTTTCTTAATTGCTTGTCTTTCCAGGAGTTTAATGGCAAGGTGTTTGGTTGGCTTGTTTAAATTAATTCTAAATAAGAACTGAGGATGTCAGCTTCTGGCCTCATGGACTGTAGGCTGAGGAGTCCCCTGGTCTGTCTATCACGGGACTGTACACGTAAGAAGCAAAAAACTCTAAACGTTTAAAATAAATATTTTTGTTGTACAGAAATATACAGATGCACCCAAAACACAGAAATGATTCTTTTGAAAGTTGTCTTAGTTCTGGTGAGTGTGGAAGTGATTCTTTTAGGTTTGGAGCTTGACTGACAGAATTTCCAGTCGGTCTCTGGACGGAAGTTCCAGATGATCCAATGGGTGTGGACTTAGACTGTGTCCCCCCAGGGACCCTGGTCGATTAGTTATGGGTATTGCCTGTGACGGTTTCATGACCCACTGTACTGTGGGGGCTTCCATCCTTTGCCTCCTTTCCCCCCTCTGGGTGATGCCAATTCATTGCAGGCTGACACTCTCATTGGCAGAAGTTGGGCATTACCTAGCGGCCGTTGTTACTCTGAAAATGGAGGCCTTAAGGAGGAATAAAGCTCATGGCTCCCGGGCACAGCCCAGGGCAACTGTGTCTTCTCCACTGCCCCCGCCCCCACCTCCAAGTTTCTCCCTCCCTTGTTGCTTACGGAATTGCCACCCTGATGAGTGGGTCTGATTGTTCTTTGATTAGTTAAAAAAATAAACATGCCAGGCACGGTGGCTCACACCTGTAATCCTAGCACTTTGGGAGGCAGAGGCAGGTGGATCACCAGGTCAGGAGTTCAAGTCCAGCCTGGCCAGTATGGTGAAAACGTATCTCTACTAAAAACACACAAAAAAAATAGCCAGGCATGGTGGTGTGTGCCTGTAATCCCAGCTACTTGGGAGACTGAGGAAGGAGAATTGCTTAAACCTGAGAGGTGAAGGTTGCAGTGAGCCGAGATAGCACCACTGCACTCCAGCCTGGGCAACAGAGTGAGACTCCATCTCAAAAAAGAAAATAAATAAAGAGTCCAGGCACAGTGGCTGACACCTGTAAACCTAGCACTTACGGAGGTTGATGCGGATGAATCACTTGAAACTGGGAGTTTGAGACCAGCCTGACCAACATGGAAAAACCCTGTCTTTACCAATAATACCAAGTTAGCTGGGTTTCTTGGCACTTGCCTGTAATCCCAGCTACTCGGGAGGCCAAGGAAAGAGAATTACTTGAACCGGGGAGACAGAAGTTGCAGTGAGCCAAGATTGCACCATTACTCTCCAGCCTGGGCAACAAGGGCAAAACTCCATATCCAAAATAATAGTAATAATAATGATAATAATAATAATAATGGTATAAAAAATAAGTGAGTTTCCAGGAAAAAAATAAAAAAATAAAACCAACAGCGACATAAACGTATTCCTCTGTCTTTTCAAGGCTGCAATGATGTTACCAAGGGATCCATCTGTCTCAGCTTCCCAAAGTGCAGAGGTTACAGGTGTAAGACACTGCACTCAGCTATGTGTAATTTCTATGTGTACTTTCTTTTTTTAATTTAATTTAATTTAATTTAATTTGTGTTTGTTTTGAGACAAAGTCTCACTGTATCACCCAGGCTGGAGCACAGTGGCATGCTCATGGCTCACTGCAACACCCACCTACCAGGCTCAAGTGGTTTTCCTGCCTTAGCCTCCTGAGTAGCTGAGACTATTAGCAGGCGCCACTGCACCTGACTAATTTTTGTATTTTTAATAGAGACATGGTTTTGCCATGGGCACCAGGCTGATCTCGAACTCCTGACCTCAAGTGATCCACCCATCTCAGCCTCTGAAAGTATGAGAAAAAGTTTCTGGGGTGCCAGATGGGTTAGTCTCCCCTGTGTGAGGCATTCATTTGGAGCCATGGGTGCCTCTGAGGAGAAATGCCTCCTTATTGCCTTCAGGTGCTTATGCCCTGAAAGCATAGCAGCTTAGAGGCATTCCACAGGTTGATAAGGGAGATACCACTCCCTTGAAGCAGTGGAGTATAGTCAAACATGTTGGCTCCTCCTGAAACCCACTCCCACCCATTTCAGTCCTGGTAAGTTAAAGATCTTGAGTAGTTAAACACACGCCTTTGCTCAAGGAAATTCACAAAAATCTCTGCTGCTATATATCTTACTGAATGTCACTGATTAATACTTTTCCTCATCCCTTTCTACCCATCCCATCTGCCCTAAGAACAAACAACTTGTAAACCAACGAATTCGGCAGAGCTCCAGAGCTCTGGGCTGTGAGCAAGCCTCCGATGCTCCGGTCTCCTGGACCCGCTATTTAAACATTTATTTTATCTCTTTCCAATTCCGTTGTCTCTGCCAGACTCTGGGTACCCACCGGCTGCTGTGGGGCTGGTATCCCCAACACAAAGTGCTGAGGTTACAGGCATGAGCCACTGTGTCCGGCTATGTGTAATTTCTTAACTCAGCTCATTTCTTGACTGGGTACCATGGGCATTGGGGCCACATTCTCATGGAACTTACTTGTGCTTCAGTATCTGTTCGCACCCAGTCAGGTACACAACACTTCTGTGTCATGCTGGAGTTCTGCTGTGCACACCCACTTACGCCCTGTGTGTGATGAGTGGCTCAGCTTACATGGTAGCTTCGTGGCTCCATGGTTAGGCATTTGGTTTCTACTAAAAACCAGAGGCTAGCTGAGAGAGCCTGTGGCTAGAAAGAATGGTTATCTGCAGATAATAGCAGGGCCTTGCTCCAAAATCCTCAAGACCTCCATTGTGATTTGGAATAGCTCTGTCTCAAATGGTTGGTCCTGTTTTTCTGCTCTAGTCTTTATGAATGAGTGGAGCCTTCCCGTGCTCTGCCACCTCCTTGCATTTGTTTACATTCATCTATTCATTTATTCACGTATTTTTCAGAAACGTGGCCTTCCTGTGTCTCCGAGGCTGGAGTGCACTGGTAGGATCATAGCTCACTGTGACCTTGAACTGCTGGGCTCAAAGTGATCTTCCTCTGCCTCAGCCTCTGGAGCAACTGGGCCTACAGGCATGCGAGCGAGCCACAACACAGCACAACGCCCCGCTAATTATCTTCAATTTTTTGTTGATTCCCTGGCTTGCACCCAGGGTGAGTGCCTCCCCCACGAGGGCCATCCCAAAGAGGCAAGAATGTTCTCGGGGAAGGGGACAGCACATCAGGCTTGAAGGGGGACGTTCAGGCAGCCCCGGGGAAAAAAGAGGGGATACTGGGTTCCTGTCATGGACGACACTGCCTTCCTGGCAGACTCTGCGTTGGGCCCGGGAGCTTTGTGTAGTTCCTGGCTTGCACCCAGCGTGCGTGTCTCGCCACGGGGGGCACCACAAAGAGGCAAGAAGGCCACCGGGGGAAGGATACAGAACATCAGGGTTGAAAGGGATAGTTGAGGCAGTACGGGAAAAAAAGCGGAGGGACGGTATCTTCCCACAGAAGACAGTGACTTCCCGGCCACCCCTGCTCCAGGCCCGGAGTGATCGTGGAGTCCCTGGCTTGCACCCCTGGTGCGTGTCGTGCCCACAGGGACACCCCAAAGTGGTAAGAAGGCCTCCAAGGGAAGGGAACAGGACGCCAGTCTTTAAAGGGGACGCTGAGGCAGCACGGCGAAAAAAGCGGCGAGCGGGCGTCCTACTATGATGACAGTGCCTTCCCGGCAGCCCCTGCGCTACGCCCGGGGCGACCTGGAGTCCCTGGCTTGCTCCCAGGGTGCGTGTGTCTCCCATGAGGTGCACCCCAAAGCGGCAAGTAGGCCCCTGGGGGAAGGGGACAGCACCTCAAGCTTCAAGGGGGACATTGAGGACGCACGGGGAAAACAACCTCGAGGCTGGGGTTCTCCCACGGACGACAGTGCCTTCCTGGCAGCCCCTGCGCTGGGTCGAGGGTTTCATGGAGTCCCTGGCTTGAACCCAGGGTGCAAGTCTCGCCCATGGGGGGCACCCGAAAGCAGCATGAATACCTCCGGGGGAAGGGAACAGGACGGCAGGCTTGAAAGGAGACGTTGATGCAGTCCGGGGAAAAAAAATCCCTTGGAGAACAGTGCCTCCCCGGCAGTCTCTGTGCCGGGCTCGCGGTGGTCCTGGAGTCCCTGGCTTGCACCCAGGGTGCGTGTCTTTCAAGTGCGGTGTCCTGTTACTTTTCGCCGGGGGAATTATTGTTGCCGTGGGGTGCCCCCTGAGGGCGAGACACACAACCTGTGTGCAAGACAGGGACTCCAGGAGCCCCCCAGCCCGCCGTAGGGGCTGCCCAGAAGGCACCGTCTTCCCTGGGAAGTTTTTCCACGGACTGCCTCGACGTCCCCTTTAAAGCCAGTTCCCATACCCCAGTGCCTTCTTGCCGCTTTGAGGTGCCCCCGTGAGCGAGACACGCACCCTGGGTGCAAGCTAGGGAATCCTCGCTAGAGGCCTGGGTCTCTCTCGTGTCCTCGCGACGGGAGTTTACACTAAATCGGTGGCCATGGGAATCCGGCTTCACAAGGACGTTTTCCTGGTAGCTGGCAAAGGCAATGTCCTTCCCTGGATAAAGCAGCCGGTGCGTTCTGGAGGAGGTCTTGGCTGCCGCCTGTGGGACCCTCTGCCCCTGCCCTCTGCTTCCCCAGGCTTGGACGTTTTTGGCGGCACCAGATGAGTGCATCAAATTACCTCTGCCTTCCTGGAGCAGGAAGACAACCAGGATGGCAGGGAACATGGGCCTGCGCCTTTGGGGTCTGGTGCTGTCCTGTCCCTCCCTGCCTAGAGCTGGGGACCTGGTGGAGCTGCAGCAAGGTAGAAGAGGTGGGATACTGCTGCCTGGCAGTGCACGAGGAGGTCCTGGTGTGCGGTGGGGACGCAGGCAAGTAGAAAAGGGGTAGCAGAATCAGGAGGTGGTTGGGGAAGCAGGGCGACAAAAGGGAAAAAGAGGGAGCGGGAAGCCAAAAGCCTACAGCACCTGGTATTCCCAGGCGGCCTCCTTTCCAAGTACTGAATGAGGCCGCACCCTACTTGGCTTCACAGGCCAGAAGAGATCAGGTGTCTTCAGGGCGGTAAGGCCTTAGACACCCTCAGTGATACCTGGCTGACACCTGACACAAGAGCCTGGCCCACCATGGCCGCCGGACTCCAGGCGTCACTGCCACTCCAAGGCCGCGCGGCTCGGATCGGGACACCCCTGAGCCACTCCTCGCCCGCTGCTGGGCTGCTCTCTGCTCTCCCTCTCCACGCCGGCGCACTGTGGGCCGCCGTGCTGCACCTTCCGCCGGCCTCCAAGGGCCTCCGGCCATAGCCGACAGGGCCACGCACTGGACTGTCTCGGCTCCGCCCTGCTGTTGAGTGAGGATGCTAGAGGTTTCCATCTGCTGCCGAGACTTCGGGCTCTCTGGGCGGTCTCCATTTCTCCGACGCTTCAGGGCTTCCCCAGGCTCCTGAGCTCCCAAGCTTCCACGACATCGGGCTTGCTAAGTTTGTGCTCCCAGGAGTCAGGGCCCTGGGTCCATGTTCCTGGGATACCCTCCTGTCCTTGCCGCGGAGGGATTGTTTTGGTTCCCTTGCCTCCTCTCCTGCAAGGCCCCCTCTTGCCTCACCTACCCTGAAGGCTGCTAAAGGCTGCTGCCAGGGCAGCTCAGGGGTGAACACCCGGCCTAGCCCCACGGGCACTTTCTCTTACAATGTCCCTAACAGAGTCACTTGTCCCGACAAGGACGTGGCCCATGGTCAAGTGAGTGGGTGGAGCTCCTTTGCCCCGCGCTGCCACTAGAGCTGGCCGACTGATCCTGGGAGAGAGAGGCTGATGGACAGCCAGACACACCAACCCAGTACCACGAAGAAACCCACTCCCACTCCCACAGACACATATGGATGCACGCGCGCGGGCATACAGACACACACAGATACACAAAGATAGAGATAGACAGCTTGAAGGAGAGCAAGGGAAAGAGGGATGGAGAGATAGAAACTGAGGGAGAGAGACCTAGATAGAGACAGGAATGAGAGAGAGAGAGAAAGAGAGAGAAGGTGACAGAAAGAGCATGAGATGGAGCGGGGAGGAGAAATAGAGAGAGGGTGAGAGAGCTAGAGAGCCAGAGCCTAAGAGCCTGGGAGAGGGAGCTCCCTGCTCTGGTAGACAGGGCTCCTTCAAGCAGGGGTAGGGTGGAGGGTGCTTGAACCTGGCCAGAACAGGGGGGTAGAGCCGCCCATGCAAGAGGACCAACAGAACCTTGAGAAGTATTTTTTCGTGGATTGGTTGGTTGCTTTTGGGCTGCGTTTCATAGAGTCCTTTTGTTGGCTACTCCCTGTCTTCTTGGTGGAGTGGGCACCGAGATTTGTAGAGTGCGTCTGTCCCTCTGGTGGGAGTGGTGGTGCAGAGCGTGCCGACCGGACCGAGGCCTGGGTCTCTCTCGTGTCCTCGGGGCTGGAGTTTACACGAAGACTGTGCCAATGGGAATCTGGGTGCACAGAGACGGATTTCCTCGTGACTGGCGAAGGTAATGTCCTTCCCCTGGGGAAAGTAGCCCATAGGTCCTGGAGCAGAGGGTTTGGCTGGCGTCTGTGGGACCTCTGCCCCTGGCCGCCACTTCCCCACTGGCTGGAACTATTGCATGGCGCCGGATGAGTAAATTGGATTGCCTGGGCGTCCCGGGAGCGTGAAGACACAGGGCAGCTTAGGGAACATGTACCGCCCCGCCCCGGCTGGAGCCAGGCACCTGGTGGGGCTGCAGCATGGGGGAAGGTGTGGGATGCTATTGCCTGGCGGTGCTGCAGCGGTGGACCCCCAGGAGGAAGTCCCGGGCTGCTTTGGGGCTGCAGGCGAGGGGAAAAGTGGGAGCAGAGTTAGTGGAAGGTTGTGAAGAACGGCGACAAAACGGGGAAAGAGGGAGGGAGGGGGAGGCCAAAAGCGTACAGCACCCAACATTCCTGGGCTGCCTCCCATCCAAGTACCAACCGGGACCCACCCTACTTAGCTTCCGAGGTCAGATGAGAATGAACAGGGTGATATGGCTGTAGGGGCTGGCAGTGGGGCCTGGATGCTGCAAGGGCCCGGCACAGCCATGCCCCGCTCGACTCCAGGCGCCACTGCCACCCGGGAGCTGCAGGACTTGGATCCGGGGTCCGGGAGCCGCTCGCCAGTGGCAGGGCTGCTCTCCTCCTCTATTTTTCCGAGCACGGCTGGCCACGGCTCTGTGCCTTCATCCGGCCTCCTGCCGTCGCTGGCGACCTGGCCTCCCGCAGGACCGCCGAGGCGCCGTGCTGCTCTTGCTCGGGGGCGCCAGAGGCCTCGGTCCCCTGCCCAGGCTTTGGGCTCTCCGGACGGCCTCCCTTCTGCCCACGCTTCAGGCCTTCACACGGCTTCCGAGCTTCCACCACATCAGGCACGCTCAGGAAGGGTGTGCTTGTCCCTTCACTTTTTGACTTTTTGTTTTTTCTATTTACATTTTTTTTGTGTCATGTTTTGAAACGTTCTTTTTTTCTTTCTTGAGATGGAGTCTGTCTCTGTCGCCCAGGTTGGAGTGCATTGGTGCGATCTCGGCTCACAGCAAGCTCCGCCTCCCGGGTTCACACCATTCTCCTGCCATAGCCTCCCGAGTAGCGGGGACTACAGGCGCCCGCCACCACGCCCTGCTATTTTTTTTTTTTTTTTGTATTTTTAGTAGAAATGGGGTTTCATCTTGTTAGCCAGGACTGTCTAGATCTCCTGACCTCGTGATCTGCCTGCCTTGGCCTCCCAAAGTGCTGGGATAACAGGCGTGAGCCACCGCACATGGCCTAAACGTTCTTGTAGTTGTTACTTTTGTTTGGTTTATTATTTAGTCTTCCTACTTGGAATGAGTAGTTTACACAGCACAGCTATAGTGTTATAATATTCTGCTTTGTTTTGTATAGTTACTATTACCAATGGGTATTTTTTTTTTTTTTTTTTTTTTTTTTTTTTTTTACCTTCAGTTGATTATTTCTTGCTCATTAATGTCCTTTTCTTCTTTACGGAAGTACTCCCTTTAGCATTCCTTGTAGGACAGGCATGGTATTGATGAAATCTTTCAGCTTTTTTTCGCCTGGAAAAGTCAGCATTTCATCTTTTCATTTGAAGGAAATTTTCGCTGTATATGCTGTTCTAAGGTAAAGTTCTTTTCCTTTAGTGCTTTAAATATTTATTGCTTCTTTCTCCTGGTCAGTAGGGTTTCCTCTGTAAAGTCTGCTGCCAGATGTTTTGGAGCTCCTCTGTGTATTATCTGTTTCTTTTCTCTTTCTTTTGCAGAGCTTTTCTTTTTCTTTGACATTTTGAAGACTGGTTATTGAATGTTTTGAAGTAGTCTTTTCTGAGTTTAATCTGTTTAATGTTCTATAACTTTTTTGTAGTGGATTTGGATATCTTTCTCTAGATTTAGAAAGTTTTCTGTTATTATCCCTTTGAATAAATTTTCCTACCCCTGTCTCTTTCTATATGTCTTCTTTAAAACCAATAACTCTTAGGCCTGTCTTTGTAAGGCTGTTTTCCAGATCATGTAGACACTATTTGTTGCTTTTATTCTTTTTCTTTTCTCTCTTTTAACTAGATATTTTCAAACAGCCTGTCTTCAAGTTCACCATTTCTTCTGCTTGATCCATTCTGCTATTAAATGGCTCGAATGCATTCTTCAGCATGCCAATTGCATTTTCCAGCTCCTGAATTTTTGCTTAATTTGTTGTAACTATTTCAATCTCTTTGTCGAGTTTAGCTGATAACACTTGGAATTTCTTTACTTTGTTATCTTAAATTTCTGTGAGTTTTTTAAAATACAGCTATTTTGAATTCTCTGTCTGAAAGATTGCATATCTCTTTTTCTCCAGGATTTGTCACTGGTGCCTTACTTAGTTCACTTTGTGAGGTCATGTTTTCCTGGATGGTGTTGATGCTAGCAGATGTTCTTCAGTGTCTGGACATTAAAACTATGGCATGCGGCACCGTACAAGAGGTTAAAAAAATATTTTTTTAAAAAAAAAGCTGAGTATTTCTTGTAGTCTTCACTGTCTGGGGTTATTCGTAGCCATCTTTCTTGGGAAGGATTTCCACATATTTGAAAAGGCGGGTGTTGTGATCTAAGCCATATCTGCTTTAGGGGGCACCATATACCCATTAGTGTTGTAATTTTTGCAGGCTCATAGATGTGCCACCTTGACAGTCTTGGACAAGTTCCAGGAGAATTTTCTGAATTACATCCTTTCCTTTTCCAAAGGCAGAGTAGCTCCAGCACCCCAGGCCACAAGGAGTACCACCTTTGTTCCTTTAAGGCCCAAATCCTCTTTTCAGCTTGTGATGAACATTGCCTGGACTGGGACTTGCCATTTTCAGGCCAGTGGGCTCCCCACTGGACCTGGGCAAGTTCATACATACCAACCAAGAATCAAGTCCTAGAAACAGGGATCCCAAAAGCTTTCTTTGTGCTCCACCCACCTCTGGCCTTGCTGGTACTTAAGTGGCAAGAAAAAGTCCCCTTTATTTTTCCCTCTTCTTTTTCCAAGCAAAAAGAGTTTTGCTCTTTAGCCACCACAGCTTATAATGTGCTGAGTCTCACCTAAATCTAATAAGTCCATGAGGCTCATGCAAGGCTCTTGATGTAGTATCTGGGTATGGCTGCTGGTTATTCAGGCCCAAAAGTTGTTAAGTGTGCAGGTGATAAATGCTGCCAGCACTGGCTTCTCTCCTTCAAGGCAGCAGGTTTCCTTCTGGCTCAGGTTGTGTCTAGGAATGTCTAGGAGCCAGAGCCTGGACAGGAGGCCTCAGGACTCTGACCAGTGTGCTGTCTTGCTGTGGCTGAGCTGGTATCCAGGATGGAATACAAAGGTCTCCTGACTCTTTTTCCTCCTCTCCTCAAGCAGAAGGATGGGGTCCTTTTGGAGCTATAAGCTGTGCAGCCTGGTATTAGGAGAATGATAATTCCAGAACTCCTCTGGCTGCCCCAGCTGGTGTCTCAGTATGTTGCATGCCCTCCCACCTCAGTTGACAGTTCTTGGGCCCAGTTCAGCCCTAGGCCTCACCTAAGAGTTGCAGTCCTGATGGCCTAGGCTGCCTTTCAAGTTTTCTTAGGTACATGGAGCTCTGGAGCCCTCAGTACCCAGATTTCCAAATGCTCAAGTTCCAACCAGTGGAATCTCATTCCTCTCTGGCCAGGGCTGGTTTAAATAATCCCTCTGTGGATGGGCTTTAACTGCATTTGGTCTAGTTTTCCTTTCTGGTCTAACAGGGCAGCACAGAGTTCAATGCCTTACAATTGCTGTGTTCTCCCTCCTGCAGAACTCAGAGTTGACCTCTGCACCATGCCATCACCGCTGGTCGTGAGGAAATGGTGCCTCTTTTAGTAATATGAAGTTAAAGCCAGGTACTTTGAGTACTCACCTGATTTTTGGTTCTTATGAATGTATTTTCTATGTAGATATTAATAGTTTTTCATCTGGTGCCATTGCAGGAGGGAAGATCAATGGAGATTTCTTTCTGCCATCTTGCTTTACCTTCATACCCAAGAATCAGAATGCAGAACTTTCAATAAGAAAAGTTTTTAGAACTCAGGAAGGACATAGAAGATGTCCTGGTTCTGTACGTTTAACATTGGACTGTTTCTCTTCAACTTAGGAGCATAACAGTGACTAATCAGGGATTATCATAGATAATTTGACTTGGAATATGGAGTTCATTCAAATACTTTGTCGAGACAATTTAAGTACTGGCTAATTTGGCAAGAAAATCTGACAAACTATTTTCTTGGTATTCAATTGATTTTTACTCTGTTTTGGGTAGTAGTTTTGTAAACCAGTCAGTCTCTTCATTAAAGTTCTGGGAATTCTTACCCTGTTCAAATGATATGATTCTAATGTGGTCAAAAATCTGTATTCAAGAATACTTCTCAGGACCTTTTCCATCCTTTCATGAAACTCCTTAAAGATACAAGATTCTATAATTTTGCAAGTTTGTAAAGTTTTCAGAAACTACCTCAGAATTAAGCAATTTACAGTGGAAATGGTTTTAAATTGTCATAGACACCACTGACAAGAAAATTTTATTATTTACTGGAGTGAGTCACTGCACCCGGTCTCTGAAGTTCATTTAATAAAATTTTATTAATAAATTTATCAAATGTGTCATCTTTTAATCCCAGATATTTGTGAACCTATACTTTGGATTTTCCCTCAACTTTCTCTATTTATCTAGTTTTATCTATTTTTTACTTATTCAATTTGAAAGCTTTAAGTAACTTAAAAAAACACACATTTTTATGCCTTTATAAGTTTTCTAATCAAAAGTTTATCTTCACAAGTCTGTAATCCCAGCACTTTGGGAGGCCAAGCTGGGTGTATCATTTGAGGTCTGGGATTTGAGAGCAGCCTTGCCAACATGGTGAAGCCCCGTCTCAACTAAAAATACAAAAATTAACCTGGCATGTTGGTAAGACCCCGTAATACCAGCTACTTGGGAGGCTGAGGCCAGTGAATTGCTTGAACCTTGGAGGCAGAGTTTGTAGTGAGCTGATGCCACTGCAATCAAGCCTGGGCAACAGAACAGGACTCAGTCTAAAATAATAATAATAATAATAATAATAATAATAATAATAATAATTAAAAGAAGCGTATCTTGCTATTTTATTTTATATAGACTGATTACACAATTGTTTCTCTCACATCTAGTAATTTAGTCTCAGTAACCACAATTTTCAGTGAAAACCCTAAAAAGTGATTTTCAATTGTCTTATATCAGTATTTTCAGATAAAAACCGTTTTATACTTTTAAAGAAATATAGTTCTTCAAATTATTGCTTACTAACAGAACCAAAGATATTTAGGTTTTCTATACCATATACAAGTAACATGTCATGGCATGTAGACCTAATTTTTAGTGGTGGATATTCCATTATTTTAGCTTACAAGTGACTCAAGACATTTTATAATTATCAATTACTTAATTTAACATGACTTTAAGGTTTTAAATTACTGAACAGAATTTTGGAACTGTGACACAGTTAGAATCACTAATGTCCTCCCCCAGTAATTCTTGGTCCCAAGTAGCCCCACGGCACCCAGGAAAACTATGAAGATCATGGTCTGCCTGAGTCCATTAGGACTAAAGACAGAGCTGTGAAGGCTATACCTGGAGGATCCAATCCCTCCTAAAATAGCCAGGAAGCAAAATAGGAAAAGCATAGAAAGAACAGATCCGTTGGGATTGATTCCCACTTGTAACTGCTGGTGTAGACACTGAAGACATGTCTCCAGACTTCATGATGGGCACCTATCAAGACCCCATGAATCCAGAAACTCTTAACAAAAGACATAAGCTCACAGTTAAATAAAGCAAGTACCTACATGTATTTAACTGATAAGTGTAAAGTCATTTCTATTTTACTAATGATGTAAGAACTAGCTTTATTTACAAAATATTACATACATGTAACACATATAGACATACAAACACACATAGGAACAGATCTTATAGCTTTCACAGAGGATTTCAATTTTTTTTAATTTTGGGTTCGGGGGTACATGTGGAGGTTTATTACATAGATAAACTCATATCACAGGGGCTTATTATGCAGATTATTTCATAACCCAGATATTAAGCCCAATACTCTATCGTTATCTTTTCTGTTCCTCTCCCTCCTCCCACCCTCCTCCAACAAGTAGAACCCAGTGTGTGTTATTTCCTTCTTTGTGTTCATAAGTTCTCATTATTTAGCTCCCACTCATAAGTGAGAACACGTAACTGCATAGTATTCCATAGTGCATATGTGTGTTCTGTGTAGAAAATGTGTGAGGAGAGAAGAAAAGAAACACACAATACTTTTAAGGGTAAACAGACATTATCCCAAGTATATGGCAATATGGATATAATAAATCATCTAATAAGCCAATGATATAATAAACAAATTGCAATGGGAAGGGGAGAAGGGAAAAGACATATTACATATAATATATACATATACCTGTGTATGTGTATGTGATTGTGTGTGTGTGTATATATATACACACACACACACACACACATATATATACACACACACAATACACATATTCATCAGATGATGGAGGATTCATCACCAGATACGGAAGCAATTACCTGGCCTCTAGAGTTGGCCACTAGTCTGTGCACAGATGAAGAGAGGTCCCATGAAGCTTCAGTGTGGTCTTGGAAACTAGCCCTTTTTCATAAAAGTTGTTTGACATGAGGCGCAGTCATGAGGGCCTTTCTTGACTGGGCTCAAGGAATACAAAAAGGTCATCAAAAGCATACCTTCACAAGCCTGTAGTTCCAGCACTTTTGGAGGCCAAGGCTGGTGCATCACTTGAGTTCATGTGTTTGAGACCAGCCTGGCCAACATGGTAAAACCCCATCTCTAATAAAAATACAAAAATTAGCCCGGCGTGGTGGTGTAATATTTTTTGGAATGTCTGTTGTTTTTCAATAAGTATTTCTCTGAAAGAGCACTGAATGAATGCCTCAAGGGGCTCACACAACTCATTCCAGATCTTAATGACCATTGTGTGTGTCCATGTTCAGTTGAGTTCAAATTTAATATTTAATTTTTGGTCCATAATGTCCTACATTATCTATATTCAATCTGTCATTGATGGGCATTTAGGTTGATTCCATATCTTTACTTTTCTGAATAGTGCTGCATAAAAATGTACATGCTTGTGTCTTTATGATAGAACAATTTGTATACTTCTGGGTATATTCCCAGTAATGAGATGACTGGGTCAAGTGATGGTTCTACTTTTAGCTCTTTTGAGGAATTACCATACTGCTTTCCACAATGGTGGAACCAATGTACATTCCAACCAACAATGTATGTATTGTTTTTCTCCACAACCTTGCCAGAATCTGTTATTTTTTGACTTCTTAATAATGGCCATTCTGATTGGTGTGCGATGGTGTCTCACTGTGCCTTGAATTTGAATTTCTCTAATGATAGGTGATATTGAGCTTTGTATTCTATGATTGTTGGTCACATATATGTATTCTTTTGAAAAGTGTTCATGTCTTTTGCCCACTTTTTAAATTGTTTTTTATTTCCATAGGTTTTGGGGCTACAGGTGGTATTTGGTTACATTAGCAAGTTCTTTATTGGTGATTTGTAAAATTTTGGTACATCCATCACCTCATCAGTATATACTGAACCCAATTTGTAGCCTTTCATCCTTGGCCCCCTTTACCCCTCTCCCCATGAGTCCCTAAAGTCCATTGTGTTATTCTTATGCATTCGCATCCTTATAGCTTAGCTCCCTCTTATAATTGAGAATGTATGATGTTTGGTTTTCCATTCCTGAGTTAACTTACTTAAATTAATAGTCTTCAATCCCATCCAGGTTGCTTCAATTGCCATTGATTCATTCCTTTTTATGGCTGAGTAGTATTCCATCCTACATATATAACAGAGTTTATTTATCCACTTATTGACTGATGGGCATTTGGATTGGTTCTACATTTTTCAATTGCAAATTGTGCTGCTTTAAAAATGTGCGTGCAAGTATCTATTTTGTACAATAACTTCTTTTTTCCTCTGGTTACATAGCCAGTAGTGGGATTTCAGGATCAAATGGTATTCTACTTTTAGGTTTTAAGGAATCTCCACATTGTTTTCCATAGTGATTGTACTACTTTACATTCCCACCAGCAGTGTAGAAGTGTTCCCTTTTCACCACATTCACAACAACATCTATTATATTTTTATTTTTTGATTATGACCATTCTTGTGGGAGTAAGTGGTATCACATCATGGTTGTAATTTGCATTTCCCTGATTATTAGTGATGTTGAGCATTTTTCCATATGTTTGTTTGCCATTTATATATCTTCTAAGAATTGTATATGACCATACTCCCAAAAGCAATCTACAAATTCAATGCAATTGCCATCAAAATAACACCATCATTCTTCACAGAACTACAAAAAACAATTCTAGAATTCATATAGAACCAAAAAATAGCCCGCACAGCCAAAGCAATACTAAGTAAAAAGAACAAATTAGAAAGCATCACATAACCTGATTTCAAACTATAGCATAAGACCATAGTCACCAAAACAACATGGTTCTCCTACAAAACTAAGCACACAGAAAAATGAAACATAATAGAGAACCCAGAAATTAACCCAAATATTTACACCCATCTGATCTTCCACAAAGCAAACAGAAACAAAAAGTGAGGAAAGGACACCCTAGTCAACAAACGGTGCTGGGATAATTGGCAAGCCACATGTAGAAGAATTAAACTGGATCTTCATGTCTCACCTTATACAAAAATCAACACGAGATGGATCAAGGACTTAAATCTAAGACCTGAAACTATAAAAATTCCACAAGATGACATCGAAAAAAACCTTCTAGACATTGGCTTAGACAAGGATTTCATGACCAAGGACCCAAAAGCAAACGCAAGAAAAACAAAGATAAATAGGTGTAATTTAATTAAATCAAAGCGCTTTTTCAGGACAAAAGGAACAGTCAGCAGAGTAAACAGACAATCCACAGACGCGGAGAAAATCTTCACAATCTGTGTATCTGACAAAAGACTAATATCTAGAATCTACAATGAGCTCAAACAAATTAGCAAGAAATAAACATCCCATAAAACAGTAGGCTAAGGACATGAGTAGACAATTCTTTGGCCACTCTAATAGGGTTGTTTGTTTTACTCTTGTGAATTTATTTAATTTCTCTATGCTGAATATTAGACCTTTGTCAGATACACTGTGTGTAAATATGTTTTCTTATTCTGTAGGTTGTCTCTTCACTCTATCGGTAATTTCTTTTTCTGAGCAGAAGCTTTTAAGTTTAATTAGACCCCAATTGTGAATATTTGCATTTGTTGTAATTGTTTTTTGTGTCTTTATCATGAAATCTTTGCCAGTTTTTATGTCCAGGATGGTATTGCCTAGGTTGTCTTCCAGAGCTCTTATAGTTTTGGGTTTTACAGTTAAGTCTTTAATCCATCTTGAGTTGATTTTTGTACATAGTTTAAGGAAGAAGTCCAGCTTCAGTCTTCTATGTATGACTAGCCAGTTATCCCAACAACACTTACTTAATAGGGAGACTTTTCCACATTGGTTGTTTTTGCCAGCTTTGTCAAACATTAGATAGTTGTAAGTGTGCAGTCTTATTTCACGTCTCTCTACTCTGTTCCATTGGTGTGTGTTTCTGTTTTTGTACAAGTACCCTGCTGTTTTGGTTACTGTAGTGCTGTAGTATAGTTTGAAGTCCTGTAATGTGATGTCTCAAGCTTTGTTCTTTTTGCTTAGGCTTGCCTTGGCTACTTAAGTTCTTTCTTCGTTCTATATAAATTTTTAAATAGCTTTTTCTAGTTCCATGAAGCATGTCATTGGTAGTTTAATAGGAATAGCTTTGGGCAGTATGGCAATTTAAATGATATCAGCTCTTTCTCTCCATTAACATGGAATAAGTTTTTCATTTCTTTGTGTCTTCTGTGACTGCTTTGAGTAGTGTTTTGTAATTTTCATTGTAGAGATCTTTCACGTCCCTGGTTAGCTGTATTTCTAGGTATTTTATTCTTTTTGTGGAAACCCTGAATAAAATTGCATTTCTGATTTGTCTCTCAGTTTGGCTCCTCTTCATGTATAGGAATGCTAGCAAATTTTGTACATCGATTTTGCACACTGAAACCATGTGGAAGTTGTTTATCAGCTTAAGGAGTGTTTTGGGACACAAGTATAGGGTTTAGATAGAGAATTATGTTGTCTGCAAACAGAGGTAGTTTGACTTCTCTTTCTATTTCAATACTCTTTATTTCTTTTTTAATACCCCTTATTTCTTTCTCTTGTCTGATTGCTCCAGCAAGGACTTCTAATACCTTGATGAATAGGAGTGGTGAAAGAGGACATCTTTGTCTTGTGCAGGTTTCAAGGGGAATGCTCCCGGATTTTGCCCATTTAGTATAATGTTGGCTGTGACTTTGTCATAGGTGGCCTTTATTATTTTGAGGTATGTTCTTTCAATATCTCTTTTATTGAGAGCTTTTACCATGAAATGTTGTTGAATTTTACAGAAAGCCATTTCTGTATCTATTCAGACAATCATATGGTTATTGTCTTTAGTTTTATTTATGTTATGACTCACATTTTATTGATTTGCCCATGATAGAACAACCTTCCATTACAGGGAAGAAGCCTACTTCACTGTGGTGAACTACCCTTTTGATATGCTGCTGGATTCAGTTTGCAAGGATTTTGTTGTAGACAATTGAATGGACATTCATCAAGGATACTGGCCTGAAACTTCCCTTTTTTGTTGTCTCACTGCTAGGCTTTGGTATCAGGATGATGCTGGCCTCATAGAAGTCGGGAAGATGTCCCTCATTCACTATTTCTTGAAATAGTTTTAGTAGGAATGGTACTAGCTCTTCTTTGTATATCTGTTAAAATTTGACAGTTAATCTATCAGGTCCTGGGCTTTTTTTTTTTTTTTTCTTTTGGTTTGTAGGCTGTTTATTACTGATTCAATTTTTGGAGCGCATTAGTGGTGAGTTCAGAGACTGAATTTCTTCCTGGTTCAGTCTTTAGAAGGTTTATGTGTCCAGGAATTTATTCATCTCTTCCAGAGTTTTTAGTTTAGTTTCTGGAGGTGTTTGTTGTAGTTGTTGATTGTTATTTTTATTTCTATGGGGTCAGTGGTAATATTACCTTCATCATTTATAATTCTGCTTATTTGAATCTTCTCTCTTTTCTTCTTTATTTGTCTAGCTAGTGTCTAGCTAGTGCTATTAATTTTTTCAAAAAACCTTGATTAAGTGATCATTTGAACGGTTTTTAAGTCTCAATTTCTTTCAATTCAGCTAGGATTTTAGTTATTTCTTGTCCTCTGCCAGATTTGTGGTTGATTTCCTCTTGCTTTTCTAATTGTTTCAGTTGTGATGTTAGGTTGTTAATATGAGATCTTTCTAACTTTTTGATGTAGGTATTACTTCTTATGCCCTACACTAACTTTCCTGCTTCTTCTAGAAAACTCAGAATCATGCTTTCTAAACTAATTCAAACTTTCTCAGTGAATCAACCTGATCTCCCTGAGGTGAAGTTAGCAATTTTCCATTACACATGTTTCTCTTTCTCTGTAATAATATCTGATGCAATAATGCAAGTGTTTCATGCCCTCCTGGATATTCAAGTAACTCATTTGGCTGAGACCAAGACTTAAAACTTTGTTCTTTCAACATTAATGAAGATTTATTTAGAAAGTCTCCATTTTACAGAAAAGGTGTACAAATACCAGTAAAATAAATATAAAATTATATGGCACACAATTATATTGTGGAAAGATTGAATAAATAAGTGAATTAAGCTCTAAGAAAAAAAGTGGATAATATAAAATGATACATAAATGAAAAACCTATGCTGGTATAGCATTATTTATGTACAAGTAAAGTGTGTACATTGCAGAAGTGGCAGGAAAACTGCATACAGAGTGAGACCTGACAAAAAGCTTTAAGGAAAGGCCAAATCTATGTAGGAGATTGGTAGAGGAGAAAAGGAGAGGCCAGAAAAATATAATTTGTTTGATCTATAGCCTTAAGAGTGATTAAAGTGGACTTAGGAAAACATGGTCCACTTTAGGAGAAGGACACATGTTCAAGGCTGGCCAAAGCTCAGAGCATCCCTACCTTCTCCAGGAGGAAAATGTAGGCAAAGGAGCAGGCAGACAGAAGTACAGCTAGGTCAGTACAGGGCACCCGGGCCAAGCCAGTTAGGCAACATTGTACAGGTAGTGAGGAGCCACTTAAGGCTGGGCTTTACTCATTAGTTTGTTATGATTTCTTTAGTAACTAAGGCACATGAACAAAGTTGTTCTTTGTAAGTATTGCTGCAGCTGAACATAGGATGGATAAAACAAATGTTTAAAAAATTATGTTGTATAGAACACTGGCCTCAGTGAGATATTAGTGGAACACACAGGTGCATGCACACACATAAACACACACACAGGCTTAAACTGAGCCCAGATTATTCTGGCAAAGGCTGGGTTAAGCAAACTAAGACATCTTTAGTGCCAGACGTCTCAGAATCTGGAACTTGGCTATGTGACTCATAAAACAGCAAGGTTAAGACAGAGCATGTGATATTGTTTTCCAGAAAAGTTGAAACACTTTCCTTTCCTTGGCTTCAGTGCCACCTTCTTTCCCCTCATTCTCCATCAACCTCTTTTGCTGGTCCTTCTTGATGTCTTTCTTGACAATCTGCTGCTGCTCACCCATTCTCGTTTCATTCCCCATGAATTTCTCAAGTGTGTTTCTATTCCTTCAGATCTTTCCTTGTTTTTCCTGACACCTCTCCTTGTCTAACCCTCCCCCATTCTAAGGCACGTGTTCCATCTGTGTGCACTTTTGGAATCCTGGGATGCTTCCAGAGTGTTCCATGCCATACTCCATCTGGTTTTCTCCCCCAGACTCTGTGAGGGCAGTAGCGTTGTCTCCACTGTAGCTTCAATACTCAGCACATAACACAGAAGCTGATTCCAAAACATTTACTGGGCCAACTGAGACTAAATACACGTTCCTCCAGATCTTAAAAAGTTACAGTAATAAACATAGCACAATAGTCCAAAAAAGTCTCTTCAGTCAGTAGTTCTCTATATATGCACAACAGTTTGAAGTTATTATGAGGCAAAGTTAAACAGAAACTGTCACAAAGTTCTCCAAGATAAATTATTTTGCTTTAATCTTCAATTCATCAGGTGAGATAATCAAGACAATATGTTATTGTAAATATTTCTAGCTTACAACATAGCAACCTGATTTTTATTGTTTGAAATAACCACAATATAAATATGTTAACTAAAAATTGAATAAATAATCCTTTCAAATAAAATTCTGCCGAAATTTTACATTATTCTTATGTTCAAATTATAACGAGCTCATAGATTTTCCAGTACCTCAGTCAAAACATTGTACTGATTCCGGCTGTGGGAATAGCATTTGAGAGTTATGTTACAGATGGGGAAAAGGTACTTATGTGACATTTGCCTTTGCACTACAGTGCCCTTTTGGTTCAGGAAGAAGCTGTTTCCTTAAAATTCTAAAATCTCTTTTGTCAGGTCTGAATGGTAGGTGGGAAACACAGTTTTATAAATTTTAGCCACAAGTGTTTTATTTCTTTCTGAAAGCAGTGAATAGATAAAGGCCACCAGAAGTGCCTCTGATGTTGCTTCAGAAGCACTGTGACTGAGAGCATCTTCCTGAAACACTCCCTTATGTCTGCCTAAAATCACCTTAGCTAGGAAAGTCAAAATTTAGGAGGCTGTGGAGAAACAAGTGGATCACTGAGCTCTGAGACTTACGAGAGAAGAGAAGAGAAGAGAGAGAGGTCTAAGACATTTTGGGTATAAATTGATGGGTTACAAGTGCAATTTTGCTGAAAGCATGGATTGTGTAATGGTGTAGTCAGGGTTTTTAGGGTATCCATTACCTGAATAATGGACATTGTACCCATTAAGTAATTTCTCACTATACACCCCTTCCATCCCCTCACCCTGCTGAGTCTCCATTATGATTCCACTCTCTACATCAATACCTAGGCATATTTTAGCACCCACTTATGAGTGAGAACATACAATGTTCACTCTGTGTCTGGCTTGTTTCATTTACAATAATAGCCTCCAGTTCCACCCATGTGTCTCCAGAAGTTATGATTTTATTCTTTTTTATGCCTGAATAGTATTTCATTGTGTATATTTTCTACATTTTCTTTCTCCAATCATCTGCTGATGGACATTTAGGTTGATTTATATCTGTGCTACTGTGAATAGCATTGCAGGAAACACACAAGTATGGGTATCTTTCTGATACATTTATTTATTTTCCTTTGCATAGATACCCAGTGGTGGAGTTGCTGGATCAGACAGAGCCAATTGATGACCAGTATTGGCGGCCAATAATCAGCTAGAAACAAAGTACTTAGCAGGGCCTGAAAATGCCAAAACTCTGAGAACATTGACCTTGAAAACTTCAACAGCCCTGAGTGAAACATGCAAACATATTTATCCACCGTTTAAACACCCCTTATTGCCTGTCTTCTATGTGTCTCAGAAGTGTCTTTTTACAACACTATATATACTGCATTAGCCATTTATATGAATCTCCAAAGCATCTTATACTAAATAGTCAACCATGTATCCCTAGTACCTAGCACAGTCCTGGCATATAGTTTGCTACTAAACATTTGCACAATGAAATAATTATCTTGTATCCAGGTTCCAACTTCTAAGGTGATTTCTCACTAAAAACAAAGTATTACAGTTCACAAATAATCTACTTCCTTTTCTGCAAGTGGGATATACTTTAATCGTATCCCTTAATAACATTATTTTCATTTAATTCCATCTAAATATACTGTCCTAAGAGAGTAATAAGAAAGAGAGTTGAAGCTGTGGCTTGAAGAATTGTACATGGTCCACACTGCAGCCTGACATTCATTTCTCACCTGAGCTTCATCTGTTAGGTATGTCAGAGAACATAAGCAGGGTGAGAGTGGCCTCAACAGAGGACCCCAGATCTCTGGCTTACCCATCTGGCAAGTACACCTCTGTGAACAAAGCCTTCAGAGCCAGACGACAAGAATGGCCCAAGCAGTCCACCAGGGAAATCTGGGCCATGTGTACATCAATGCAGAGCACTAAGCAGCACGTACCAGGTGTACAGTTCCCTATTCCTGTTCAGAGATAATGCCACCCCATACACTAAAATGAAGAGATGCTGAGAAGCAGATGTAACTGAACAGTACAGCTGGAGCAACAACGAGGGACAACAATGACCTAGGAGGGCACCATGCCAGAGATGGCTGAACCCCACACTAGGATCAGTGCCCATTATACTTTTGGGACCCAGTGCTTTCCTTCACCATCACTTGGCATACTTGACATTTGTTTTTGCTTAAAATAATTGTTTTAGTGTTCACCTTTTCTGTGAGACAGGCAGATCCAGTGACACTACAGCTTCTGGCACACAGTAGGTGCATCACAAACATCTGCTGAGTTCACTCACTCTTGCCTTCTCAAAACTTCTTGTCAACTCTTCAGTGAAGAGGAATTGCTGATTGAGAAAGAACTAAACTTCTAGAGACTCCTGGATCCACTGAAGTTGGAGGCAAGGTGAGATTTGTTTACTGCCATATTCCTAGCTCATAGCATACTGTAGTCACTTAATAAATATTTGTTAAATAAGTGAGTGAATTGATTCATACATCTTACTTAGCAATATGTTTTCTGAGTAAAGTTGATAAATGTAGTAGTTTACTTCTGGTATAATTTTACTTTTCTTATTCAACAAACCTGACAATTCAACTTTGTGCCAGGCACACCACTGCTGAAGAAAAAGAGGTATAAAATACAATTTCTGTCTACATGAAAGCCACAGTCTAAAAGGTAGAAACATACGAACAAATTTTAACAATAAATTGGCTAATTTCAAAATCGGAGGGGTTTGTTTCTATTTTCAACAGCTCTAGTTAGGAAATGTTAGAAAGTTCTAAAGAGGAAGTGTTTCAACACACCACCTAAGCATGAAGCAGAAACCACCATAATTGAGTTTGCTACCACCAACCTCAACAGCAAGAATTCCAATCCTGCTGCTGCAAATTAAGTGTCACTGTGATTTTGTTACTGCTATGTAATCCAGTTTTAGACTCTCTGGTTGTCATATAATGTTCCAAAAAAGTATTAAAGAGAAAATACTATTATGGTGATTAGCTCATTCAATGCAGCCATCTCAACATTTTACCAATTATAAGTCCTATCATTTTAAAAGAAAACTGTTGGTTTAACTCATTTATCCAAAAGTCAGTGTAACATAAACATATTTGCTATCAGGCTTTGGATTGATTGGTTAAATAGCATAGAAATATGATTAGAGGCTTAAAGTTTACACTTTTCTGGTTCTCTCAAATATTTTTTTCAAAATAACATGTGCCTTTCTAAACAATTGTTAGTATTTTTTAAATGAAATTAAAAAAGTGCATTTTGCAAAAGAAAAATACAGATCCCACTGGTAAATGATGATGTTGAGATACAATAGACAGCTTCTCTTGGGAACCATTTAATCAGTCCTTGCTTTTACACTCTGTCCAGAAATGTCAATGGCTTTAAAGTATAGAAGTATATTACACAACTAAACTTATACTTATTCAGTATTATGCAATTTAGTACTTGTTCTAGCTCTCTGTTGCTGAATAGTAAGTCATTCCAAAAAATAAAGAATTATTTATTGTTTAATATTTTTTATTGTTATTTTCATTTAGTAATTTTAAATAACATTAATTATCAAGGATTTGTGGGTTGAAGGGCCCTACCAAAGTTCTCTTCTGGAGTTTCTCTTGCAGCTGCTGTCAGTTGGCTTCTACTGAAGTTACCTGAAATCTCAACTAGGCTAAAAAGCCTAGATGGGTTACTCAAATAGCTGGCAGTGTCTATTGTCTGTGGTGTGTGGTGCCTATCTGGCCTCTCCATGTTACCTGGAGTCCTCACCTCTTGGTAGTTGGTCCCAAGACATACAGAGAAATACTGCAAAGCTTCTTATGAACTAGACTTGGAGGTCCCAGAATATGATTCTGCTGCATCTTGTTGGTAAAGCAAGTCATTGTGACCAGCACAGACTCAAGAAATGGGAGATTTGACTCTACTCATCATTATATTTTAGATAGATCGTAGTAGCTACTCATGTCTCCCCCAGAAACCCAAGTTAGGAATTGACATATTGAAAATAATGTCACTACCATTAAAAATATCTAGAAAAATCACATGTGATGACAGGTTAATTCACTCTCTCAATTATGTCAACATAGTTCCCTTCTTTTTACCCTAAATATGATAAAACAGAATTGAATTCTACAAAAGTCTTTCATCTGTTTTCCTATGGAATAATTAACAAACCCAATAAATGTGCAAAGAGTATGAAGTCCAATTTACTTTAGATTTATACATCTTAATTTCAAAGCCTGTAGAAATTCAGATAACTAATCATCATAATCCATAATGCCTGGATCAGAAGTCAATGTGCTAAGAGTATCCCATGGCATGCCAAAAATGAATTACTAACTAGGAAACTTAAGAATCTTGTTGGTGACTTTAAGAGAGTTGACTAGCTCATCAGCACAATTCACACAGATTAAGAATGGAGGTTACTCAGCTGAGCGGATTCATAATTATCAGAAAAAAATCACAAATAAGAAAAGGAGATAGAGAAAGGGAAACATACTGTCAATCACTACAATTTAAGGGAATTTTCAAATTGCCTGATTTTGTATTTTTCAAAAGAAAGACAGTTTATTGTGATAGAATAAGAATCCCACTTGTATGTCTTCTTTTGAGAAATGTCTGCTTATGTCCCTTGCCAATGTTTTAATAACATGGCTTAGTTAATGTTCAACATCACCAATAATCAGAGAAATGCAAATCAATGTAAGATATCTTCTCATATTATTCAGTACGGCTACTATTAAAAGGTAAAAAAAAAAATTACAAATTCTGGCTAGACATCAGAGAAAATAAAATGCTTATAGACTGTGATGTAAATTAGTTTGTCCACTGTGAAAAGCAGTTTGGAGTTTTTTCACAGATTTCAAAACAGGAGTACCATTAAAGCAGCAATTCCATTACTGAGTATATATCAAAAAGAAAATTAAAATTTTTACAAAAATAATCACTATATGCACTTGTGTATTCATCATATTGCTATTCACATTAGGGAAGCCATGGAATTAACTTATGCATGAATCAATAAATTGGATAGAAATATCCAACCCCATAAAATACTATGCACACATTAAAAATAATACAATCATGTCCTGTGAAGCAACATGGATGCATCTGGAGGCCATTATACTAAGAAAATTAATACAGGAAGAGAAAACCAAGTACCCCATGTTCTTGACTATAAGTTGGATCTAAACATGAATATAAAGATGTCAACAATAGATACTGAGAACTACTAGATGAAGGAGGGAAGGAGGAGGTCAGGGGTTGAGAAACTATAGGTTCTATGCTGATTACCTTGGTGATGGGATCAATAGTATCCCACATAGCTCAGCATTGCACAATATATCCATGTAACAAACCTGCAAACATATTCCCTGAATCCAAAAAATTTAAGGCAGAGACAGAGTAAGGAGGCAGAATAGAAGCCTACACCACTCATTCCCCATACCAAAACACCAAATTTTCACAACTTGCTATATTCAAGAAGCACTATCAAAGGGACCAAAAATTAGGTGAGCAATCACAGTACCTGGTATTAACTTCATATCCCTGAAAGAGACATTGGAGAAGACAAAAAAATGACAATCTAGAAACACTGATGCCACCTCTTTTTCAACCACCAGTAGTGGCCACGTGGTGCAGAGATTGTATGTTTGGGAGAGAAAGAGCATAGTTTGTGAGGCTTTGTAATAAACTCAGTACTGCCCTGTCACAATAAAATGCAGGCCCAGATTGTACTCAGCTGACATCTACCAATAGAAAGCATTTTGATTGGCCCTAGCAAGACAAAAATCTCCCATCTCAGTTTTGGGAGCTTGAGTCCTTACAAGCCTTGCCACATGAGTTGAAGAGCTATTGGACCCTAAGAGAACTTAAGGTGCAGCCTTAGTCACAAGGACTTCAATTATTAGGTGAGTCATACTGCTGAGCTGGGCTCAGAGTGAGTGGAATGTGGAGGGTGGGGAGAATGTGGCCTACTGAGACACCAACCAGAGCTGCTAAGGGAGTGCTCACAACACCACTTCCCCACCCCCAACACAGCAGCAGCCACACAACTCAGAGAAACTTGTGAATTTGGGAGAGGGAGAGCACAGTGACTGAAGGACTTAACATTAAATTCAATGCTGCCATGTCAGTAAAGACCTGGCAGAATTCATCACCTGCTGGTGAAAGAATCTCTGTATCCAGAATAAAAAACAGTGATACCCAGGTAATACACCATGGGTATTGGGCTCTGAGAAGTGCTAACTTCAGGTGTGACCCAGCACATTTTCAACTGTGGTAGCTATGGTGAAAGACTTCTTTTTGAGAAAGCAGGTGGGAAAGTAAACGGAACTCTGTGTTGCAGCTCATATACCAGCTCAGCCACAGTGAGGTAGAGCACCAAGCAGATTCTTAGAGTGTCTGAGTCCAGACCTAGGGTCTTGGTCAGCATTTCTGTACTTGCCCTGGGCCAAAGGTTGAGTCCCAGGCATTGCAGAATTTGTCACAAGCTAACTAAAGGGTCCTTGGTCTTTAAGTGAGAAATTGATGATGATTTGGCAGAACCCCCTCATGGGCTGGTGGTGTTGGCAGTCATCAAAGAGGCTCCTCTGCCTGCAGACAGAGGAAAGAAGGGTAGAAAATAGTTTGTTTTAGGCCCTAAATACCTGGTTAGCTACAGTAAAATAGAAGAGCTGGTAAATTTTCAAGAGTCTATACTTTAATCTCTGGCTCTCTAGCATCTATGGACACACTCATGGCTACTGGGAATTGCCACCCTATAGGCAGAGACTCAAACATGGCTGGTTTTGACATCTATTAATCATAGAGCCCTAGGGCTTTGAATAAACTAATATGGTAGCAAAATAATGCTTACAGTGAGCCTTGGGTGAGACCAAGTTCTGTTCCTGACTGAGATATGAACCAGCACAGTCTCAGAGCTAGTGGCCATAGAGGTTCTTATGTTACCACAACGCCAGCCCCATAAGCCTCAGCACACAGAGAGAGACTGTGCTGGTTTGAGAGAAAGTAAGGGAAGAGAACAAGAGTCTACGTGATAAACAAAGAGAATTTTTTCTGGTGTTAACCCAAGGCCACCGAGGCAGTACCTCTATGTGTTTACATAAACTACTGTGTTATTGGGTTGAGACCCAAGTCTCTTTGAATACCTGGAAAGCGTTCAAAAAATAATGGGCACAAACAAGCCCAGACTTTAAAGACTACAATAGACAACACTTCAATGCCCAGATATAGATGAACATCTACAGTATCAAGACCATCTAGGAAAACATGGCCTCACCAAACAAGCTAACTAAGGTGCCAGTGACAAATCCTGGAAAAACAGTGATATGTGACCTTTCATACAAGAAATCCAAAATAGCTGGTAGAGGTAATTCAAAGAAATGCAATATAAAACAGAGAAAAATTCAAAAGTCTATCAGATAAATTTAACAATGAGATTGAAACAAAAAGAATAAAGCAAAAAAATTGAAGTTAAAATGCAATTGTCATACTGAAGAATTACGTAAAAAATTGATCAAGAAGAAGATAGATTTAGTGGACTTGAAATCAGACTATTTGAAAATATAAAGTCAGAGGAGAGAAGAAAGAATAAAAAACAAAATATGCCTGCAGAATGTAAAAAGTTAGCCTCAAAATAGAAAATCTGAGAGTTATTGGTCTTAAAGAGGAGATAGAAAAAGAGATGAGAGTTAAACATTTATTTAAAGAAATAGTGTTAAATAATATTAAACAATTCTGCAACATTCGTTATCAACATTTGAGTACATGAAAGCTACAGAATATCAAGTAGATTTAGCCCAAAGAAGACTACCTCAAGGCACTTAACTGAACTCCCAAAGATTAAGGATAAAGAAATGAATCCAAAAGCAGTGAGAGAAGAGAAACAAATAACATTCAGTGGAATTTCAGTAGATCTGACAGCAGACCTTTCAGGAAAAAATTTACGGGATGAGAGAATGGCTTGACATATTAAAAAAGACGAAGCCAAAAAAAAAAAAAAAAGACTTTTACTTTAGAATAATGTATCTGGCAAAAACGTCCTTTAAATCTGATGGAGAAATAAGAACTTTTCTGGACAAAAAAACTGAGGGATTTCAGTAACACCAGACAAACCCTAGAAGAAATGCTATAGGGAGTTCTTAACCGGAAAGAAAAAAAGTGAATGAGCAATAAGAAATCATCTGAAGGTACAAAACTCACTAGTAATAGCACACGGAAAAACACAGAATATTATAACATGGTAATTATGGTGTTCAAAAATCTCAAATAGAAACAGTAAGCAATAAACCAATTACAAAAATAACTACAACATATTTCCAAGATAAAGAGAGTAAAGTCGGGAATGAAAAGAAACAACAAAAAGTTTAAAAGAATGGCAATGAAATTTAAGTGTAGAGTTTTTGTTAGTTGCTCTGTTTGTTTCTTTGTTTATTCAACCAGTGTTAAATTGTTCAGTCTAAAGTGATGTGTTATAAGTTATTATTTTCAAGCCTTATGGTAATTTCAAATCAAAAAGCATACCACAGATGTACAAAAATAAAAAGGAAGAAATTAGATTATATTACATGAGAAATCGCTTTCACTAAAGGGAAGACCAGAAGAAAGAAAAGAAGGATGAGAGGACAAAAATCAATCAGAAAACAAATAACAAAATGGCAGGAGTAAGTGCTTTTAAAATCAATTACCATCAATTCATTTACAATCAATACTAACATTGAATGTAAATGAACTAAATACTCCAATCAAAAGACAAATAATGGATGAACGATAGTGAAGCAAGACCATAGTAAATTGTGAACTAAAAAAAAAAAAAAAAAAACTTTACCTTTAAAGATATATTTAGACTGAAAATGAAAGGATGGCAAAAGTTACACCATGCCAATAGAAACAAACAAACAAAAAAAAAGCAGAAATACCTATACTTATACCAGACAAAAATAGATTTCAACAAAAGACTGTAGGAAGAGATTAAGAAGGTCATTATATAATAATAAAGAGATCAATTCATCAAGAGGATATAATAATTGGAAATATATATGCACCCAACACTGAAGGCCCTATATAAATGAAGCAAATATTAAGACAGCTAAAGAAAAAAACCTCATTAGAATAATGCCTGGACACTTCAACACTCTGCCTGAGTCATTGGATAGACCTTCCAGAGAGAAAATCAGCCAAGAAACATCAGACTTACTCTGCACTATAGAACAAATGAACCTAATAGATATTTACAGAAAATTTCATCCAACAGCTACAGAATACACATTCTTCTCCTCAGTACATGGGTTACTCTCAAGGATAGACCATATGTTAAGTAACATGTCTAAAAACATTCAAAAAGTTGAAGTAATATCAAGCATTTTCTCTGTCAACAATGGAATAAAACTAGAAATAAATTAAAAAATGAATTTCAGAAACTGTACAAGCACTTGAAAATTAAACAATATGCTCCTGAATAATCAGTAGGTCAATAAAAATGTTAAAAAGAAAATAGAAAAATTTCTTGAAACAAATGATAATGGAAACATAGCATAGCAAAACCTGTGGAATATAGTAAAAGTGATACTAACATAAAAGGAAAATTTAAAACTATAACTGCATATATAAAAAACAGAAAACCTTCAAATAAATAATCTAACAATACATCTTAATTAAATAGAATAAAAAGCCAAACCAAACTCAAAATTAGGAGAAAAGAAATAATAACAATTTGAGTGGAAATAAAGTTAAAATGAAGAAAACAATGCAAAAGATCAATGAAAAAAAGTTGATTTTTTTGAAAAGTAAAAGAATTGACAAATATTTAGATAGTCTACCTGAAGAACAGAGAAGATACAAATTAATAAAATCAGACTTAAAAAAGGAGATATTACAAGTAATGCTTCAGAAAATCAAAGGATCATTAGTGGCTAAGTTGAGCAATTGTAGGCCAACAAATTAGAAAACCTAGAGGAAATTAATCCTTAGACACACACAACTTACCAAGATTTAACCAGGAAAAAATCAAATGGGCAACGTACTAAAGATCACTAAGGAATTCATTAAAAAACAGTTAATTTTATATTATGTGAAGGAATTTGACCTCACTAAAGAGACAAATTTTATTCCTCAGCATTCTCTCAGCAATGTGATCTCTCTTTCCACGGAGTGCTTGTAGTATAGAGGTTTGGTCCCTCCACAGTCCAGAGCTGCCTGGGGCCAGGCCAGCCACACACTAGGCACATACTGCCACCTCCCTGTCCAGCAGCTCCTCGACCTGTTACCAGTGGAAGTTACCTGAGTTACTGGCATCAAATCTATCATGGTCTGCAGTAACCTAAACTCTTCTCTTCTCAGAAGAAAAATTTGACTGAGAGGAATAAAGTAGTAAAGGACACTGAATAAAGTTTCACAGCAAATGTGGATGTTTATTTAAAAAGTTTTAGAGTAGAAAAAATGGAGAGTGCACTTGGAAGAGATCCTCATATATACCATATATATGACTTGCAAATACTGTGTCACATGCTGCTGGTTTTCTTTCCCCTATACTGACAGTGTCCTTTAATGCAAAAAAGTGTTTAGTTTTGATGAAGTTCAATTGATCTATATTTTCTGATGTTTTGTGTTCATTCAGTGATATAGGCAAGAAATCATTTACAAATCCACTGCCAATAAGTGCATGAAAAGATATTCAAAATCACTAGCCAGCCACTTAATACATGAATATCTAAACAAGAATGAAATAACCACTTTATCTCCACTGGAATTTTTCATTTATTTTTAAGAAAAAGTTTGAGAGTATGTGGAGAAATTGGAACCCTTGTACATTGCTGGTAACATTGTGAAATGGTGGTGATGGTTGCACAATTGAGCATAGTTAATGCTTCCAAATTATATGCTCAAAAATGTTTGAAATGGTACATTTGTTTAAGTATGTTTTTCCACTTACAACAAAAGCTTCCTCAGAAATCGTCCTGAAATAGTTCCATGTGTGATGAAAGAAGATGCTCCTCTCCTATCATGAGTAGAAGCCTATTTATTTATTATTGGTAGTATACACACTCCTGGCTTTTCCACATGCCTAGCATGATCTCATCAAGCAGAATGAGTCCCTTCTCATGTGCCCCATTTGTGCTTCTTTCCATCATTGCATTCTCCTTTTCAACTCACTACCTGCCCACTAAAAGCAACTGTAAATTGTAGGTCTGTTTACAGTCTCTATAAACATTTCTTCTCTGTAATGTAATAGAAATGAAATCATACAATATGTCATCTCTTCAGACTGGCTCTTATCACTTAGCTTTATGTATGCCTGATTCATACATGGCTTTGCATGTCTGCATAAATCACTCCTTTTCTTTTTATGAATAGTATTTCATTTTATGAATTTACCTGGCTTGGTTAACATTGAAGGTCATAATGATTCCTTAAAGTATTTGGCCATTGTCAAGAGAGCAGTTATATATAAATGCATGTGGTTTTCAGTTAGATGTGAGTTTCCAAATCAGTTGTCTACATACCTAAGTGTGCAATTGTTAGTCTATATAATGAGACCATGTTTAACTTTGGAAAAAACTGCCAAAATGTGGCAGAAGAAAATAACCATATTTTGAAGTTGCAGTACCATTATGCATTCCATCAGCAGTGAATGAGATTTTCTGTTGCATTTTTGATTATATTAAAAAGAAATTTACACATAATATAGCTGTTTAGTGCTCTCACTTTTATTTTAATTAACCTTCCCCAAATGGCAGGTGTTGTGGAGCATGATTTTGTTGTTATTGTTTGTTCATTAATCTATGATTGCTGCCAAAAAGCATACATGTGTTGTGCCACAGAAAACCAATTTTTAAAAAATGTACTCTAAGCTCTACTTGGTAAAAACTAATAAAATTTTTCTAGTACACAGTCATTTATCCTGCTATTTTTTCTAATCTTATGGTGACTACAATAAAATAGTGAACTGTAGCTAATAAGAAAATGTGGTGTATTAGTGTGGTTTTTCACTGTATAAAGGTCCCTTTCAATCAAGTGATTTTTTTATGGATTTCAAGGGAGCAACTGGAATGTCTAGAGTACAAACTACTTTCTATTGGAATTGAAAAAAAGCTCTGATTTCAGTTTCACTACATATGTTGCAATGCTGAATCATTGACAAAAGTTAGAACTATGAAGCTTTTGATTCTTCAATCTGCTTCTACAAAAGTAGACCAAAATTTGAAATCACATATGTTTGGTCTGTTAGTTTTTCATCTTTCACAAAACATTCCACTGCATCAGAATCAAATTTGAAGACTGAGATTCATTTAATAATGGTTTACTAACTGTTGTTTCTTTTTGCATTTAGATATCACAAGTAAAACATCTGATTATTTCAGCATTGCACATTTTAAATAATAAAAACCAGAAAGAATAACAAATGAAATTAATCCCATGAATTTGTAATGATTTGCTATTTGGTTTTTACTTACTACTGTTACTGTGTCTTCTGTCTTGACAATACCAAAATAGTAATGCATTGTATCAAGCATTCTACAATAACTGCCTAGAAAGGTAATTGGATGATTTTTTTTTTTTTTTTTTTTTTGTGACAGAGTCTTGGTTTGTTTCCAAAGCTGGAGTGCAATGACATGGTCTCAGCTCTGGTAACCTCAGCTTCCTGGGTTCATTCAATTCTCCTCTCATAGCTTCCTGAGGATCTGGGATTACAGGTCCCAGCCAACACTCCCAGCTAATTTTTGTATTTTTAGTAGAGAGCTTGTTTCACCCTGTTGACCAGGATGATCTCTAACACCTGACCGAAGGACATCCACCTGGCTCTGCCTCCCAAAGTGCTGGGATTACAGGTGGTAGCCAACATGCCTGGCCAGGCCAATTCTTTTATTTCTTTATGGAAACAAGTATAGGGTGAAAACCGTCTTTCCTAATACCTGTCAGTTCCTCAAAATTTTTTGGATAAAAATAAAAGTTACAACCAAAGGATACTAGTTGGCATCCAGAATTTTAAGAAAAGTTGAGAAATAAAATATCCAGCTTCTGTCTCTTTCCTGCCGAGCATGCTTAATGTCTGGGGAATCCTTGGGACCTGGAGGAAGGGTAGTGCTGGGGTAGGTGGGGATGATCTTTGGAGCCATTGACACTCTGGCAGCCACTGTTTCTCCTCAGGAAATGGCTTGGAGCCTCAGCCTTCAGAAGAAGTAACAATGGCTCAGGAAACAGTATTTTGTATGACAGATTTTCCATCTTCATATCGTTTTCGGTGAAGTATCCACTCAGGTCTCTACCATTAATTTGGTTATCTTACTTTGTACATTTTACATAAAAGTCACTTTTCTGATGTGTTTCCTAAATTTTTCTCAGCCTGCGGCTTGTTTTATTTTTTTGGTTCTCTTAACCAGAACATATTTTTTGTTTGTTTGGTTTTGTTTTCTTTTTTGCTTTTTGCGTTTTTTGTGATGGAGTCACACCTTGTCATCCAGTCTGGGGTGCAAAGGTGTGATTTTGGCCCACTGTAACTTTTGTCTAATAGGTTGAAGGGATCCTTCTGCCTCAGTTTCCTGAGTAGCTTGGATTATATGTACCTGTCAACAAGCCCACCTACATTTCTTTTTTTGTATTTTTAATAGAGACAGTGTGGCAGTCAGTTTCTATGGGTTGAAATGAAGGGGGTTGAATGCAAAAATGAAGACAAAGACAAAAAACATCTGTTTTAAAAGAGCAGTCGGGGGCTCATTGCTTCTAGTGAGCAAAGGACCTGAGCTTCTACAGGCCCTTATATTTATCAGGCAGAATCAACAGGGAGGAAAGGTAATTGTTGGTCAGCTGCTTGATTTATCACAGACACACATGATTGCTTTCATTATACTGCAGACTTCAGATTTTCCTATATATAATGACAACAAATACTGTGTTTGTGGCATGACTGCCCTCAGTATTCCTTCTGTCACCAGACATGGTGTTTCAGGTTACCAACATGCTGCTTTCATGAGAACAGTTTGCTCTCTGCTCATAGACCCTCCAGTCATTACTGAGTTGGTCACAACCCTCATTCTTTTGGCCTCCAATATCTCCATTTTGTTTTTACATTAGTTGAGTAAAGGTAATTGCAGGCTGTTCAGCTCTCAATTGCTGTTTGCTGGTCCCAGTGCTTTTACAGACAATGAGCATAAAACAGAGACATAATAACATTACTCTGATAATCACAAAAAAGACATTGAGGTGATGTTTAGTGGAGGTCCAAAGGTTAAGGCTCTCTAAACCTTGCTGGAATTCTGCCCAAGTTTTCAGAGATGGCTGAAATACTTGATTATTTCATGTTAATAAGTTAAATACTTAACATATTCAAGTTAATAATTTTACTTTGTAAATCATTAATATTACTTTATGATTACATTATGATTACCTTGTAAATCATTAATATCAAAAGTGACATTGGATGTGAAAGCCTCCTGTAAATGGGCTTTTACAAGGTTCCATGGATGTTCACTTTGGTTTTATTCCAAATAGGTTACACAAATATGAGTATGCTTAAAATGACAATGCAATTGTTTCTCCAACTACAAGATTGTTCCTGTTTTCCTAGCCACAGAACTGTAGTCTTTAACATTGCTGCTTCTGTGTGTATCTTAGTGTTAAGTTTATTTTTAAGCATCCATGCCTGATTGGCTATGCACATCCAATTTTCTACCTATTGAGCAGTTTGAATGGAGCTGTACACTGCTACTAAGGACACCACAACAGAAATTACTAATGTTCCTAAGGAGACTTTCACAAAAATGTTCATGCCTAAGGCTCTACAAGCACAATAAGTAAGCTGAGTAAGAAAAAGTTTTACAAAATGGAAACCAGAGGTGGCCACCCAAGGCTCAGACAGATTTACAGGAATCCACAATCTCGGATTGTGACCTGGAATTAATAGGGTGGATGTGCTGTATGTTTGTACTGTGCTGTGATTAAGGGAATAAAACAGTTGACAGGAATCACAAATCAATTGGGCATCGTTTAACTGCAGTTGGTCCATTTTGCTGCCAGAGAAACAAGTTTAAAAACACAAAATGTAAATTGAGTGGTACTATTTTCTACAAAGGTAACAATAGAACTGTGTTCTGCACAACTACTATAATTAGATAGAGTTCCAACACAAATGCTGCCCTTCATATAGTGGAGTGCTGCCTTCCCTATCAACATCTGAATTGGATGCTTCTTTCCTTGATAATGCCATTGAGGCAAATGTGAGCTAAATCCTGTTCCATGCCAAGTGAAACTTGCTGCAGATTGGGATTGAATCCCAGTGGAATGCAGTGAAGAGATGCTGACCAGTGTCAGTGAAGTTTATGCCATGAGGTCTGATTCTCATCTCTCCCATCTAAATGACCACAGGAACACAGAAATTAATGTCTCCCATTAGCATGAGCTTTTCTCTAGCTAGGGTGCAAAGACACTGGGTCCAAGGAGGGGGATAAGAATTATCAAAGGGAACCCATTCTGTTAATTAATATAATTTGGGGGATGGGGCTGGGAATTATTAGTAGCTACACCAGTAATGTTAATAGAGCTAAGGCCTAATAAGTACATAATTTTTCCATGGTAACTGAACCATACTTCGGATTAATTTGCAAGGCCACTGCAGTTGAGTGATTTACTCTGGGTGATGCATAAAGGAAGTCCCTCCAATGGAGCAGCATAATTGTTAATCATTGTTCTGGGATTCTAATTACTCTGTGTCATTGGGTGTTGGGGTCCTGGTGTCCATCTTCCATGATCATGATAGATGTCAGGGGCAGTGTCACTCCAAATTTCATTCCATAATACTGGGGGATTGGGAACATATGCCCAGTATGTTTTTGTCTCTGCACAAGGAAAACCTACTGCCCAGGATGTTACAGGTAGCATTGACATAAATGTGAAGTAAGGGGTGTTTGACTGACCCTGTTGCTCCAGCAATTTCAGCTGACTCATAGCTTGTAATAGAGGAGCTGGATCCATAGATTGGATCCATGGCTCTCTCCAGTCTCCCTTTACATGGTCACAAACACATTGAGGGCACCCCTACAGTTTATCTATCTCCTGTAAAAACACGAGCATACCCTCATCCTTACATTAGTAAGTCTACTGAGCCTTTCCATTGTCCTTAGGGGGATTTTCACAATATCCTTGGGTATTCTTACCTTTTTCCCTATAACATTTACCGATGTCATTCTGCCGTAGTCTTACTATCTGTACCACGAGTCAAAAAATTTAAACTAAGTAAGTTAAAAAAAAAGAAATTAAAGAAAAAGTAAATGTATTTTGTTTGAGGTGGTGACTGGTCTCCTATTTTCCCTTTCTGTTTTTTTTTCATCACGCGTTGTAATATTCAATTTCCTCGCTCTATAATTCCTTGTCCTTGGGGGTTGTAAGGAATTCCTGTTTCATGAGTGATTGGCCATAGCTGTAAAAATTTTAAAAAGCATGACTAAAATAAACGTGTCCATTTTCAGATTTTAATTGCATAGGAACCCCATATGAGCAAATGATGACAGACAATGTCATTGTACATAACCAGCTGTCTGACCTGGTTTGCATGTAGCATGCCTCATTTGAGAATAAGTGTCTATAGTCACATGAACAGAGGCGAGCTTGCCAATGGCAGCTATGTGAGTAACATCCACCTGTCAGATTTCATTTGAAGCTAAGTATCATGGGTCACAGACTTCTATGGGTGTGACTCCAGTGACATGCTGGCAAGTAGGGCAGACTTGTACAGGCTGCAGCCTGGCTGTTAGGGAAATGAAACGTGTGAGTAAAGGCAGAGTTTTGATGCAGTAATACATGAGAAAGTTGAGCTTGTTGAAATGCAGAAGAAATCAATTTATTGACTGTATTATCATGTACAAATAGTGGTATAGGGAGTTGTGTGGGAGAACAAATATGAGAAATGTGAAAAGCAGCACAAGAGCAAACAGCTTGTTGAAGTCTTAGAAACAAGTTAAACAGCTCTGGTTCTAGGGTGCTTTTAATAGTGGCAGTCCCAGTGCGACCGGCTACATTTACAACACAGGCTGAATCATAGACAGTGTTACTAAGAGATGAAGCAGTGAGCTCTAAAATCTGAATAACTGCTATTAGTTCTGAGCGTTGAGCTAAAACTCTGGGTTTTTTTATTGTATGGGCATGCTTAGTACCATAAGTAGCTGTGAGACCTTTGGAAGAGCCATCAGTAAAATAGGTCTGGCTGCCTGAAATGGGCTTGTGAGGAGCAATCACAGGGAAGATGAAAGGTTGAACTTTTAAAATTTCAAAATTTTGTCCGATGGATAATGTTTATCTATCACACCTACACAATCTGAAAGAGCAACTTGCCACACAGTCAACATTTCCCGTGCTGCAACCTGTTTTTGGGAATCCAATATTTTTCCTCCTACTTTTAGACTGGCTCTAAAAGGAGAAGAGTAATTTTGTCTGGACAGTATCTCTTAAGCATTTTTGATCTACCCCAGTATCTCTTAAGCTTTTTTGATCTACCCCTACCCCTTGTTATAAATTGAGTACTTAAAGAAAGATAAAGTTGCAGAGATTTTACTCTCTGATTGAATTTCAAAAAAAAAAAAAGCCATTCTATTACATTTTCATATTTTTCTATGATCTGGCCTAAAACTCCTGTTGGAGAATGTGGAGTAGAAAAAATGGGGAGACCCAAAGGCTTTTTTGGCTGTAGCTGGGGTGCACGTGTTTGCTGAAGAATCTGCACTACAAGCTGTAACTCAGCTTCAGCCTCCTTAGTAAGTTGCTGGAGCAACGGTTTGTCTCCTAAGCCCATTGCTCCTAATGAAGAATCTCCATGGATGGTCTGAGTGTTTGTGTTGATGGGTAGCAATAACTAGGATTGGGCACAGACAATTTATGTCTCCTAATAGTTGTTGGAAATCATTGAAGGTTTGTAATCTGTCCATATGGAGGACTACTTTCTGAGGTCGAACACTTGTTTCAGTAACAATAGTGCCTAAGTATTGGTATGGGGAGGTTGTTTCTACATTTTCATGAACTATTTTGAGATTTCCCCGTGTTTTGCTTCTCTCAAAATTTGGTGTAATAACTCTTCCATTGGAGCAGCCAAAAGAATTTCATCCATATAATGAATGATGTAGGCAGTAGGAAATATATTCTGAGGCTCCTTTAAGGACAGTCCTACAAAATGTTGAAACAGCATAGGACTGGTGAGCATGTATTGGGGCAAAACTATGCTTATCCTTCTCATGTAAGGGTGTAGTAAGGAAATTATCTTTAAGGTCTACTACTATGAGAGGTGAGTCACTTAGAGCACCTTCCAGGAATGGCAGACCTTGCTGTAATGCACCCATTGATTTAATCTGTTCATTAATAGCTCTCAAATCATGTAGCAATTTGCTGACAAAACAGTCTATTTGTATATACTAAAATGTTGCTGAAAATTTACACTCGTGTTCATGCTAGTTAAACTTTTAAATTGTCCGTGTGTGTATGTACACACACATATATACATATACACATATATGATATATGTATATATACATACTTCTATATACACATACCAGCATGTATAGGTATACATACATAAGCTCTGGGTATTATATATGTTTGTATTACATACATATGTATATACACACATTCATATGTGTTTGTGTGTATATATATATGTACATATACACATATGTGTGTATATATGTATTGTGTGTATCTACATATGCACATACACACACATACGTATGTGGGTATATACCTGTATGTAATACATATATAAGTAATACCCAGAGTTTATGTATGTATATCTATACACTCTGGTATGTGCGTATAGATGGTAGGTGTATATGTATGTATATACATTTACATATACACATACACACATGTACGTATGTGTATATATATTACACATGTGTATATATAAGTATAGATGTATGCTCTGTCTATATATGTGTATATATATAGACACACATATGTGTCTATATGTATATATGTATGTAATATATGTATATATGTATGTGTATATATGTTTGTATATATATAAAATTCCAAATTCCATACATATATATGTATAAAATTCCTTGTTTGTCTCCTAAGCCCATTCAACCCAAGAACTTCCAAGTATGTGGGAAGCCAAAGAGAGATTAGCAGTAGTTAGATTGAAGCAAGAGTCTTTAATAGAGTTTGAGTCTTTATACTATCCCTGGCTTCCCTTACTATGGTCGTAGCAAAACATTGACATCCTCATAAATAAGACAGATTGACTTTGAAACTTAACATTCTATTCTTATTTAGATATCACATAGATGGATGCAGAACGGTTGCCTCAAAAAATAAATAAAAATATTCCATTCCTTTCCGTCTTTTATGAAAACATCAGCAATGAGGTTGTAATTTGTCTCTCAAAGGCAGTTTCTTTTTGACTGTTGAAAGTGGAGATTTTCTGCTTATAGATGGGACATAGAGTCTTATAATTATTAGCGAAACATCAGAGGAAGAGAAAGTTGGAAACTAGACATTTTAGGCAAAGGGCTGACAAGGCTCTACACAGAGAAAAATCTTATCTTGCCAGGTGGCGATGTAGGATCTGAAATATTAGATGAAAACTCCTATTACAAACACTTTTCTGTCAAAAGTTAGAAAAGGAGGGTTAGGTTTGGGTAAACTTTCCCTACACCATGCCTCTTAGATTAATAGGACAGTGAAGAAGGAGAAGCAAAAAATGAAGAAGAAAGTATTCACTAGGGGTAAGAAAACTTTTTTTACACTGTTCTAAATGTCTATCATTGTTTCCCAAAAAGGTTTTTACCAAGTTAAAATTTAGGCTAAAACTTGAATTTCATTTGTTTCCAAGATGCCAACAAAACAGCAACATTTGAATAATATTCCTAATTACTAAAGCACCAACTGAATTCACCCAATAAGAATATATCTCCTGGTTGCAACATTGCATACAAAGAAGATTAAGAGACATGATTGTCATAAACAGAAAGGCAAGAAAACAAAACAAAATATTCTGGAATTCTTGGTGCCAACACCCTGATGGACTGTCATTGATTGGCCTTAGTCCAGAAGGCTTTAGATAACATTGAGGTGTAGCCTTGGCCAGAAACTTTCAATTGTCTCAAGACCGAGTCTATCTCTGCATGCATAAGCTGCTTTGTGAAGAAAAATGAGTTGGAACAGAGCCAACATTTTCAACAACTGAGGATGTTGGGGGATTGTCAAAGTTCTCTCTATCCAGCCTGTCACCTGAGTCTTATAAGGCTGGAAGTCATCCTACTGACTTGAACTGGCTGACACTGGCTCAGTGTTGTTTGCTGTTGAGTACAAAAAGGAAAAATAAACTTAGGACAAAATCTTCAGAAATAAAAGTAAAGCAAAGAATTTGAAGAAGTGCTCCTATAGTTGTACTCAGTATTCTAATATATTTCTTTCTCAAAACATGTACCAAATATATATAAGTTGAAAATGGGACTTTGGCCTGTTTTCCAACTTTTCTTTTTTTTTTTTTTTGGTACGGGTTTTCTTCTTTGCCTGGCTATATTGAACATACTGTTTGTCTCTGAATCTCTGTTCCCTGTGTGGCTTCCTGTTGCTCAGCAGTACTGAAGATTTGGCTTAGGAATGACAACATGCGGCCATGCAAAATCAAAATTCAGGTAAGACTTTGGAAAGCCTCTCTCTATTTATCCGGGTTATCATAATACTTTTCTAGGTACCAATCTATCTGTTTAAAGCCTTGGAATAAAAACAGAATCAGAAATTTAGAGGCAACAGGTTTTTTTGGTCATTTTCTTTAGGGGTAGCCATTTAATGGAGGTTTGGTTAGGAGAATTGAAGAAGCTGAGGATGAAAAAATGACTATAGGAGTCTCTGTATAGGGGACACAAGAAAAGCTGGAACACCTGGAAGTTTCTTCTGAGGGTTTCCTGGTGGTTAGCTTCTCTGATTTTTGAGAATTTTTCACTTTAGACATGTCTGATGTGCTAAGAAGGCGTGGTCAACATTACAATGTTTACGAATATCTTGCTTGTTTGCAGGACAAAGAAATCAGGCATATATGGTACCACAGATAATTTGCCTTCCCTATTGCAGAAAATATCTAGATGTTGGATAGTATTGAGAGAGAAAAGTTAAGTAGATAGGACGGATTTTGCTAAAACTACTTTAAGCAAAGAGACAGACTGAAATATCAGTCTTCATGCAGATTTAGAAAAAAAAAAAAATCTTCACAAACCTTCAGTCCACTCATATAAAGGAAGAAAGCCTTATAAATAAACCCTTTTGTATTTTTTTGGCCTAAAATATGCCTACAGATAATCTGATAAAGAAGAAGAATATTCTGCATAAAAACACTTCATTTCCAGAAAATAGTCTCTATTTATTTTACCCAGCAGTCTTCAGCGTGTTCCGGTGAAGACTTTTGCAGTCATGTGGATGCATCACTATATATATCAGTCTGCTACTTTGAGGTATCATCAGACTTTTTTTTTTCTTCACTGAATTGAATACTTAACAAGGAAAAAATGACTGTTCACAGAACAGATAGGAGACAGATGTGTTTCTCACTATGAGGCAGGTTCTGATGTTTTTATGAATTAAGAAAAGAGTGTGCTTACTAGTCTTGAAAAAGTACTAGTTGGCTTGACTCAGAACCTTGACCCAGGACTGAAAAGTAGTTGAAGTAAAATTGTGTAGTGGCTCAGCTCACAGTGGAAAGCATATCCAGAAAAAAGAAGAAGAAGAAGAAGAGAAGTGCTCATTGAAGCACACTGAAGCCCCCTGTGTGAAAGAAATAGAGACTATTTTCTGGAAGTATGTCCTTTATTTAAGAAGAAAAATATTTTTATGCAGAATATTCTTGTTTTATCAGATTATCTGTTGACATATTTTAGATAACAAAAAAATGCAAAAAATGTTTATTTGTTAGGCTTTGTTCCTTTATATGAGTGGGCTGCAGGTTTGTGCAGGTGTTTTAAAAATCTGCTACAGCCTGGTATTTTAACCTGTTTCTTTGTTCAAATTAGTTTTAGCAAGAATCCATCCTATCTAACTAACTTTTCTCTCTCAATACATCTAACAACTAGATATTTTCCGTAAGTGGGAAGGCAAATTATCTGAGGTATTTTCTTTGTCTTGCAAACAACCCAGATATTTGTAAGCATTGTAATATTGACCATGCCTTCTTAGCATATCAGACTTGTCTATAGTGAACAATTCTCAAAAGTCAGAGAAACAAACCCCCAGGGAACCCTCAGAAGAAACTTCCAGATGTTCCAGTTTTTCTTGGGTCCCCTATCCAGAGACAACTCTAGTCACTTTATCATCCTTGTCTCCTTCAATTCTCCCAAGCAACCCTCCATTAAACTGTTATCCCTAAAGAAAATGCCCAATAAACTTGGTGCATCTGAATTGCTGGTTCTCTTTTTATTATAAGACTTTTAACAGATAGATTGGGACCTAGAAAAATATTCTGATAACCCAGATGAATGGAGGCAGGCTCTCCAAAATGTTGCCCAAGTGTTTGGTTTTACATGGTAACATGTTATGTCATTCCTAAGCCAAATCTTAAGTACTGGTGAGCAACAGGAAGCCACACAGAGAATAGAGAGTTTCAAAGAGAAACAGCATGTTTAATATAGGCAGGCAAAGGAGAAATCCTGTCCAAAAAAAAAAAATGGGAAAGAGACATTAACCCCATTTCCAATAAGAAGGGAGACATTGCACCTTAAAAACCATAACTAAAGACCTGATGATTTTATGGATGAGTGGAAACAAAATGACATTTTAACGTGCATGTTAAAAAGCTTTCAAGAAATTGGAATCAAACCTCTTAATTAATCTAAACTGGCCATATTGAAATAAAAACCCAATCAAAATATTTCAGGCTTTATGAAATGGCTGAGAGAGGATTCTGTGGATTTTGTGAAGCAATCTTCTCTATGTCTTGATTTAAATAAAGTACAGGTAATCTTAATAGGCAAGTTTATTACTCAAACTTTAAATCAGAAGATAACTACAAAAGCAGACTATGGTACAAGATACTACTGTAGAAAAATTGTGGGTGGCATTCTTGGTCTTTTATAGCAGGGCCCACAAGGAGGCACAGGAAAGGAGGAAAAAGCAAGAGATAGAGAAAGGCATTAGTGACTGAATTTCAGATCTACAAAATCCAGGAATTTTGAGCTGTACCTTCTAACTGCTGAAAGTTTGGCAAGCCAGGACTCTTCAGGAAGAACTGCAGAGAAAACAAAACAATGCCACCTCAACCCTGTGCCCAGCCAGTGGTGGCGACCACTGGAAGGTGCAGTGCCTACAGAGACATAGTTTTTATTCCAGGGCCAGATTTTAGATGATCGAGTAAGACTTATGCATCCCAGGGCTCAATTCAGGCTTGAATTGTAGTCTCACCAATGCACCACATGTAGCAAATTCTCACTGTGTGACATCACAAAGAGTTATTTATCTCGGGTCCAAAAACTTGAGGAAGGTGCAAAGAAAGTGAAATTAGAACTGAAGTTTAAGGAGGAAATTAAGATAGGTCTCCACAGTGGAAACCCAAATTGGTTGTCCAGTGTGACTCTGGTGTTTGGTGTCCTCATGTACTGTGAAATGGAAGAATGTGATGACTGATCATGGAAAAAGCCTTACTCAGCTTGACTTTGGATTTTGTTGGGACCAAATAAGTGCTGATGTGAAACCTTGGCCTGCGACTTCTACTCATGACTAATCAGAGGCTGACATGATGATTTATGCCGGTTCAGGTTATATTCCAAAGCGTGTCCAGAAAAGTGCCCACTAAAACTTATTGTCACACACCGAGTACTTTCCTCACCCCACAAAAGCCATTATTTTTGGAAGTTCATTGCTTATAAAAAGACGAGGGTATTTCCTTGTTGTTCTTGTTTTTTAATCCGTATCTTTGTGAGTATATCCTTGTGAACAAAGAACAAAGATCTGTCTATGTCGGACTGTGTTTCTTCATGTGAGTGCACTGAAGGTTTGCACATGTTAACTAATATGTGTCTGTAGCCTATTTTCTGGTAAGCTGGATCTTTCTTCCTACAAGTTACACCAAGGGCCCCCCAACTACCTAACTTTTCTCTGCTGTTAGGGAAACACAAACCCTACTACCTAACTAACTGCTGTTAGACAGAATTGATCTTTCTAGTTACTTCCTGCTAAGGAGTGGGGTCGTGCAATTAAACACAACAGCTGCAGCTCTGCCTGAGGTCAGGATAAGATTTCACAGAAACACAGTGTTTTCATAAGTGGTTTCATTTGCAGTACCATTTGGAGTTTGCTTTCCTCTATGTGAGAAGAAAAATTTGGGTTATCAAAATATATGTTTTAAAATGAGATGAGCTGAGGAAATAGAGAGCTTAAAAATTCTGAGGCTGCTGACATGCCCTGATAACTGAGGACTGTAGTTATGCCAGAGAAGTTCCAGATGCATGGGGCTTGGTTTTGCTTAGCTTCCTTATTCTTATCCTCACAAAGCTAAACACGCTTTAACTATGAGTCCACAGTATACTTTCATTACCTAGCACAGTCGTAGAATAATTGCCCAGAAGAAAGTATTGTTACATACTTTACTATGTTCATCTTTTTTATGTTTTCTACTTAGCTGTAGCTGGAGATTTCCGACTGGCTCACAGAAATTAACAGGGATAGTCTAAAATACAGACAAATTTTAAAGACAACTAATGAGACTAGAAGATAATGGCCAATGTAAGATTTGAAACAAATTTCTCTATTTTCCTTGTTCATTTCTGTAAAAAAAAAAAAAAAAAAAAAAAAAAAAAAAAAAAAAAAAAAGGCCTGAGCTGACAGCACAATAGTCTACAATTTAATAGTTAAAATAATTATTGGCACAAACTCTGGGCCAAATAATTGTTCTTAAATAGGCTTTCTTCATTGGCTTTGATAAAACTCTTCTTCATGAGGAACCTCTGATAAGACCTCTTAAATCTAAGCACACCCATGGGTTTTACTTCAAAACACCTATGTGTTGCAGGAAGTAGGGACTCCAAACAGAGGATCCTACTGAAGCTGCGGCAGAAGAACATAAATTGTGAAGATTTCATGTATATTTATTACTTCCCCAAATTAATAATATTATAATTTTCTATGCCTGACTTTACTTTAATCTCTTAATCCTGTCATCTTCATAAGCTGAGGATGTCTGTCACCTCAGGTCTCTGTGATGATTGTGTTAACTGGTCAAATTGTTTGTAAAGCATGTGTGTTTGAACAATATGAAATCTTGGCACCTTGAAAAAGGAACAGGATAACAGTGATGTTCAGGGAACATTGGAGGTAGCCATTAGGTCTGACTGATTGGGATCCAGGAGGACAGAGCCATATTTCTCTTATTGCTGAAAACAGGTAAGAGGAATATCACTGAATTCATTCCCCAGTAAGGAATATTAATAATTAGCAGCCCTGGGAATAGAATGCATTCTCAGGGGGCAGCCTCTAAAATGGCCACTTTAGGGGTGTCTGCCTTATTCAGTTGCAGGTAAGGGATGAAATACACCCTGGCCTTCTGTATCACCCCCAGGATTATTAGGATTAGGGAATTCCAGCCTGGGTAATTCTAGCAAGACCAGTTCTTTGTTCTGGAACCCTGCTAAGATGTTTATCAATGACACTGCATGCACAGCAGCACATGGAACTTCATTAGTAATTCCAGGTTTGCGCTGACATTGTGATTTTCCCTGACTTTCTGCCTTGTGATCTTTTATTGCCCTACAAAGCATGTGATCACTGTATCCCACACCCTATTCATACACTCTCTCCCATTTGAAAATTGCTAATCAAACTTGTGGTTTTGTTGCTTAGGGGGCATCATGGAATCTGCTGACATGTGATGTCTTCCCCAGACAGACAGCTTTGAAATTTCTCTTTTTTTGTAACCTATCCTTTTATTTCTCAGACTGGCTGACATTTAGGGAAAATAGAAAAGACCTGAAGTTGAAATATCAGAGGCTGGTTCCCCCAATACCTGTGAGGTGGTTAAACTTTTTTTTTCTTGAAGTCCAAGCAAATGGAATTTCTGGGCATGTTAAAAAATGACCTTCTTTGATATTTGGGTTTTCATAAAGACTGTTGCAGGGTCTAAGAAGGCCTTTGTTTTGTAGCTTACTTATAATGACTTCTAGCCCTTTTCTACTTTTGGTTTGGGAAATAATGCTTCTGGCCAGAAAAAATAGTGCAGTCCTTAAGGTAAATACAGATGCATACAGTGGTTGTAGCCCAGTAACATTTCTCTCAACATCCCTTGCTTCTTAGATAATATTAGTTTCCAGTTAGTGGAGACAAAGAGTTTGTCCTGCAGCTATTCATATGGAGGCTTCTCTATAGGACAAAATATCTCTACCTAGTAAAAAAGTGGGACTTTCAGGAATTATTAAATTGGTGTGATTAAATAGAAGGTTGTTTCAACTCTAACTAATGGGCTGAGAAAATATTTTATAAAGGACTTCTGTTGACACATCCATCATTGTCACATTAGGGGAGGACAGAAAGCATAGATTGAAAAGCAGAGCAAAGACACTTGCTCCAACTTCCAGAGGGAAGTCTACTTTCCTCCCTTCCACCTTCAGAATCATGCAAGGATTTTGAAGAGTTTGGAACCCAAAGAGTATGGCAGCTGTTGGAGCTGGGGAATTGATCTCCAGGAACTATCAGTCTTGCTGGACCATTTGTGAGACTGGTCCTGGACTTAGTGGTGTATGCTTCATTAATCCCCACACCCTGCAGTGGTCACCACAACTGGCTGGATAGGGTTGAGGTGGCTTTCTATTGTTTGCTCAGCTTTTCTTGGGAATGTGTCCTGTCTTGCCACACTGTTAGTTGTTAGCAAGTGCCACTCACGGACTTGGAATTTTACAAAACTGTATTGCATTAGCTATAGTCTCTGTTCTTCTCTTGCCTTTACTCTTCTTCTTTTATGCCTCCTCATGTTTCCTATTGTAAAATCTGAAGCACCCACATTCAGGAGGTTCTTTACAGTGTTACTGAGATGAGAAAGCTATCTTGTGTTATGGAGGTAGCAAGGAAAGTGTCCCTGGAAAACCACCAGTCTGCAGGTTCATTTCTCATTTACACGTTAACACATAAGCAGCCTTAAAAAATCAGTCTGCAGACACCAATAAGATAACTAACACAGAGGGTTGTATCTCAAGATCCATATTGTCCCAGACAAAAGAACCTTCAGTCCATTCAGATAAAAATTTTGTGCAAAACTCTGGCTCACTGTGGTAAGAGAACCAGCCATGGCACAAAAATACCTTTGTCTTTTGTGTAATCAACTGGCGCCCATGAAGTAGTTTCTTGTCCAGTTTTTGGCATAAGCACAGTGGGTCCCAGTGGATTCTGGTTGGCACATTGGTTTCTTCTTGGACTGTGATCCCAGCCTTTATAAATTACTGTTTTAGTTCCTGATTAAGCCTGGGTGAAATTCTTGAGCCAAGCATTTACATCAGCTCCTGATAGGTCATGGGATGAGCTGAGCAGCAGCTGTAAATGATGACTACACCTCCTGCTTATTTCTAGACAAGTTTCTTGGGTTAAGCTTTCTAATTATTCTCAGGCCAATACCCTGAGCCCAGCTGAATCACATGGTCTTCAAAGCAGCCCACTGACTAAAAACAGTTCTTTCTCTTGCTAGTTTGTAATAACCCTGAATCCCAGCATCATAGTTGGAAACACCATTTGAGTCTTTCTTTTGATTGGCAGACAGCTTTCTTCTTGTGCTTTTTTTCCCCTTAATCTCAACTTTGTTTCTCAGCTTCTTATTTTTTTTTAATTAAGTCAAAGATCTTTGGGTATAATTACAGACAAAGGGACACTGTTACATCTTGGTGCGTTGGTGAGACTACACAAATGTTGCTGCATGGGCTGGGAAGGAAATAATTCATCAGAATAGTAAAAATAGCATTTAAACTTCCAAATTAATTTCAAAAATATCTTGTTTGTTTCAAGAATTTTTTTCATGAAGGGCCTGCAATCACATGAGATTTAGAGGAGATCCTTGGTACACTAAAAGTTTCAGCTTGAGGCTACATCTCAGTGTTACCTGATAACCATTAGACTAACTCTGGTCTGTGACAACTCATCAGGCCATTAACACAAGAAATTCCCATTTTTATCTATTGAATTTACAATTTTTCTTTTCACAGCTATAATGAATTTCATATTTTTTTCTATGCAGTGTTGTAGGTGTTTTTACAGCCTAGGTATACAGGTTTGCTTAACACACTCACGCCTTGTCTTAGTAATTAGTAGTGTAATTTTAAAAAGTTTGTTTTTGTGATTTCTGTGAAACAAGAGGAATTCAAGATTTCACTATAAATTGTTACCTATAAGGGCCTTTTTGTCCCCCAATAATAGATAATCATGGCACTGTATGGGAGGGATTTGCCTGCAGTAAATACTCTTTCCTTTATTTGGATTTTTTAAAAAGATATTATTTTCCTTCACATTAAAGTTACATCATGAGACAAGTTAATTTTTGCCTGTTGGGAGGTGTTTAGTGGAAGCAACAAATCTAACCTAAAATCTCTCTTTCTAACTTTTGAATAAAAATAATTTTGTGTAAGAATTTTTAACCTGGCATTTCTAACCTTACATGACTCCGTAGTGAAATGAGATTTATTTTCTACCTGGATCCTTGTCAATCCATTGTCCAAAACTTACAGTTTTGAAATTCATTTCCCATTTACATCCTGCAATCACTGATTACCTCCATGTTCTATCTTTAAACAGGCAGCCTCCACTATTAATTTTTGGGAGAAAAACAATGTTAAAGAGCATATTTTAGCCTCTTCGTTTGACACATCTAGTGAAGGGCCATTCAGCCATCCAGTTTCTACAGTTTTGAGCCACGTGTTCTGCATTGCAATAATATTGGATTTAAAATGTTTGAAAGTCAATCTGTCTCATTCTCTGAGATTCTGATGTTTCACTGGGAACATAGTTAGGAAGGCCAAATTTAGTATGAAGATGCTTCCACTATTGAAATGTCTAGCACAAATTTTACTACTACATAACATTTGCAAGGCCTCTGGGGTAACTTTGAAATCTTTGGGGTTCAGCGGGCCTAAGACAAAAGCAGGGCAGAAAGCTACAGCCTTTCACATGTGAGTGTGGCTAGTGCTTCTGACTAGCTCTTCCAGATTTATGTGTAAAGGCTATGCTTTCATTTCTAAGCAGCACCTAATACAGTTTTGGGGGCACAGAGTAGACAATGGGAAAAGATGAAAAAGCATACCCTAACACTTTCTATTTATCCTGGGTAACACCAAAAGAAGGAAGTCATCTGAATGACACCTTGTTTAGCCTCAGTTTCTAGATGGCAACAAAGTATCTGTAGGCTGCACTCCCCTTGAGTGCACTTGGAAGCACAGGGACTCCATTGACCCTGAGTTTCTAAATTTATAAACAATAATAATAACACTCAACTGGCAACAAGGTGGCCATATGGCCATATTCCTGATAGGAAGACAGGCCTTCTCAAAGAAGCGTAATTTCAATAATATCCAACAACTAGGTCTTTTTGGTCTTCAAAAAAAAAACCCTAGATTTTGTAAACATTGTAAAATTACCCGTACACCTTTGGGAACCATACAAGGTAAGTCTATAGTATATAATTTTCCAAAGTCAAAGAGAGAAATCTCTAGAGAATGGTCAAACACAATTTCTAAGTGCCCTATCTGACTCCTTTAACTGAGGCTCAGAAGAGTTGTATAAAAACACCTCTTGTTGTGCAATCTCAGGAAACCTCCAACTTTACTGTTGCCCCTAGAACAAATGCACAGTGAATATGGTTCTACTAAGGTTTAAATTAATGGGGGCAGCACACCAGCATGGCACATGTATACATATGTAACTAACCTACACATTGTGCACATGCACCCTAAGACTTAAAGTATAATAATCATAAAATAAAAAGAAAAAAATAAATTTCCTTCTCATTGCAGTAAACTTATACACATAAAGCTGGACTTAAGACAGTTCACTGATGAACCTGATAGATGAACACATGCTTTCCAATATTTCAACCAACGGTTTCATCTTATATGCAGAAATGTAGTGCAACTTTTAAGCCACAATTTAACTACTGCTGAAAAACAGACAGCACTACAGACAGCAAAAGAATTTGAAGATGAATAACTGACACCCTATAGTCAGTCAAAAAATAAACAGAAGTGAAGGATGAAAATGGATTTAAAAAAGACAGAATTGTTATTTCCAATAGAAAGAAAAACAGTGCTGTTTGAAATCCCCAAATGAAGCCTTAGTAAACCTACAGAAGAATAGTAAAGAAAACGCTTTCTACTCTGCATATTAGCAGGCTTCAAATGAACCAAAACTTCTTAATTACTCTGAACTGTCCTTGTTGAATTCACAAACTAGAAAAAAATCTCACAGGTTCTTTGGAATGGTTGAGAGAGGCTTTTGCAAAATATACATCTCAGTCTCTTAATTCAATCAAGGGATATACAATTTTAAAATACTAATATATTTTCAGCCATCCTCTAATATGAGAACAAAACTACAGAAGCAGGCTGTGGGATCAGATAACACTTTGGAAGACTTTCTGTGGTGGCTTTTTTGATCTTTTAAAGGAAGAACTGGAAAGAGAAGTCCTAGAAAGTAGAAGAGAATCACAAGAGAATGAAAAAGGCATTACTGGCCACTTCACAAAACTACAAGATCCAGAATCTCCAAGATGCACCTGCTGATTTCTAGTAGTGTGACAAGCTAGGGCATTTTCAAATGAATTGCCCAGGCAGGAAAAGAATATATCTCAACTTTGTCCAGCTTGTAGGGGAGACCAGTGAAAGTAGAAGTGTTCCCAGAGACATAGGTCACCAGGTCCAGTGTGTATTTCCCAGATTGTTCAGCAGGAATAATGGTTCTCCGGCTCTACCAGCCATTGTGATCTACAGGATTCAAGTAATACAGGAGGTAAAATGGAAATTAAACAACAACAACAACAACAACCTTCAGTGCATTGAGATAAAATCTTGTACAAACCTCCCACTCATTCAGGTGGGGAACCAATGCCTGGCATAGGCGTGCTGTTTCTGTATACTCGGAAGGCTTTCAGAAAATGAAGATTTTTTTTTCTTTTTTTTTTTTTTTGTGGGCATAAACCCAGTGGGATCTATCGGGTACAGGCTGAAATATTTCTTTTTGTTTTTGTCTGGTTGTCCAACCCATATGAATCATCTCTTCAGTCCCTGATTGGTCCTGAGCCAGCATCCCGGGATAAGTTTTACTTTAGGTCCTGTGTCAAGCTAAGCAGTGTTTGCAAATTATCACTTCAGACAGCTCCCAGGAAAAGTGCCTGAGTTAACTCTCTAATAGATCCTGGGCCTGGACAAAGCTAAGTCACAGATTCTCCAAGACAGCTTGCAAACTAAGTATATGTCTTTATTTTTTAGGCCATATAAGCCTTAACCCCCAGTGGACATGTTATTCAAGCTTCTATCTGTGTTGGCAGAGAGCTTCATTTGTCACTTATTTAAAACTTTGTTCCAAACAGTTTCCTGTGTCTACACTCCTTAATCTTCTTAAATGTAAAAGAAAAGACTCTTAGTGTTATCTCAAATGAAAGAAAGGCTGTTACATTGTGGTGCATTGTTAAAAGAACAATATTATCTGGACCTATGACATATTTTTGCAGCTTTCTTTTGATGTCAGGGTCTGCTTGGGTAATCAACTTTTCTTGTAAGATTAACTTTATCTTAACTCAATAGGGAGATAGGAACATGGGTTTCACTAAAGCCTCTCTCAGGATTTTAAAAAAGGCTCTATAATTTTTATGTGGTTTTAACCTATTATGAGAGAGTAATTATGAAGTTTTGTCGTCTTCACTTATAAGCCTTCCAGTAGGCTCACTAATTTTTTTCACTCCACTATAGGATCAATAAGATTCCAATTCAGTTTTTGGAACTCCATCCTTTCCTAGTTTGAATAAGAATTCTGTTATCAGTTCAACTTTTTTTTCCTTTCACCCTCCCTTTTTCATGATTTATGAAAACATGTGGTTCATCCATGAATAACTCTGCTCTCTGTAAAGCTGCCTGCTTGAGGGCAACAGTTAGGGTTTGATTTAGGAGTAATGTATCATCTATTCAGGTATGATTAAGCATTTGAGTTAGATTTTGAAATATCTCTCTATATCCACCAGGTTCATCACAGGACATTTGCTTATGTTTTTCATTCTTTTGTCTAAGTCCCTGCAATGAGAAGAAAACTTCTACTATATCAGTGTCACATCTAGGGAGTATTTTCTGCAGGGGCAACAGTGAGGTTGGGGTTTCTTTAGTGGCATAACAAGACAAGCTGATGAAATGGCTATTGGAGGTTCTAAATGAGGGTGGCAAGTATGGCATTTAGAAGATATATTTGAGTGTTCCTCAGGGGCTTGTCTCTGACTTTAATGAATTATCTCCTTGAATCTTGCCTGTTATGACTCCCAAGAGGGCAGAGTCTGCTTTACAATGCTTAGAAAGGTCTGAGTTGTCTCCCAAATCAAAGTAAGTTTGTACAAAAAAAAAAGAAATCAAACTGTTTTCTTTGCCATCTGAAGAAAAGATGTACCTGTTGAATAGTACTAAAATGAACACTTCCCTCAGAAAGCTAAGTATGTCTGTCCTGGAGCTGCTGGGGCTGTCATGTCCTTGAGCAATGAATATATAAATAAGCCACTTTCTTTTTTCACAGTCAATGAAATTTCTGTGTTTCAGAATGTAATCTAGAGAGGTGCACATGGCAGAGACTTTGTGAAGTTTCTAAAGAACTATAGAAAAAAGTCTTCCTATTCTTTTTTTCCCCCTTTTGAAGTACCCCTGACTGAATAAAAAGATAGGATATTCCTTGTTTTTGCATTCCTCTTGTCTTTTCTGAGTCTGTTGACTGACATAGTTGCCCCCATGGATGCAAGCTAAAGCTTCACCCACAGTTCCAGAGGAGCTAGACAACCAGACAAGTAATGTTTACCTACACAAGCTTTAGCTCCCCACTGGTGACTCTGTTGATTTGTTAAGCCTACTCAACCCAGAAGGTGCCCAAAGTAACTTGGGAACCTAAAAAATGATTATATATTCATTGGATTCTAGCAAGACCCTTGTATAGAGAAAGAATTTTAATACTATTAGTGACTTCCCTTGCTATGACCTAGAAAAAGTATTGAAATTGCAGGAAATAAGATCGATTGCCGTTGAAACATAAAATTCTTTGTTAGTTTAAATGTCAGTGTTGCTGGAGGAAGTAGGTGTGGCTCAAAACAAGTAAAGATTGTATGCCTGGCTTTCATAAGACACACTTAGCTAAAATATGTCTCTCAAGGGCACCTTCCTTCTGATTATTGAAAGTGAAAATTTTGTGTTTACTGATAGGGCACAGAGTCTTATTACTGTTAGAGAGATATAGGAAAGAGAGGAGTTAAAACACCAAGGGTTTTGTGCAAAATACTGACAAAGCTTTCCCACAGAGAAAAACCATATATCACTAGGATGTATTTTAAGATGTAAAATATTCCATGAAAATGCTGAATCCTAGGTTTATACAGTCAAAAGTTAGAAAAGGAAGGTTAACTTTCTATCACATTTCCCCACAGTATGTGTCTCTGCAGAAAACGGATGTGTGTCCCAAAGAAACTGTTTAGATATATATGGTTGTGCTAAGCTTTTTAAAGAGAAATAACAGGCCAAAAAGAGAAATTTTATTTGAATGTATGACATTCTCTACAGTGTCATGAATATCTATCATCCGTGGACAAAAATACGCTTATCAAATAAAAATTTTTAGACCACAATTTTGAATTCTTTCTCCTTTGAAGAAAAAAAAAATCACAAAATAGCAACTCTTTTAATTATATTTCTAACGACTGACTTTTACCAGTAAGCTTATATCTCCAGGTCACAACATTGCAACAAAGAAGAAACAGGAGGGACGTTAGCCACACAATGACAAAAAATAAATAAATAAAATGCCACAGAAAAGACTGGAATTTTTGGTGCCAACACTCTGATGGCTGTCAGAAACTGTAGTTAGCTTGGAGGCCTTCACATAACCCCGTGGTATAGTCTTAACCAGAAATCTTCAATTAACTTAGGTATCCTTTCAGTCCTACATGACAGCTGGATCCTCTGTGAAAGAAAACAGTTGAAATAGAGGTAACATTTTCAACAACAGAGGCTGAAAGGAGACTGCTAATGTCTCCCAGCATCTCTTTCTCCTAAGCTTTGTAAGAATGGCAGGCAATCAGTCAGATTTTACCTGGCACTGGCCCAGAGCTTTGTTTACTCTTCAGATATTAAAAAAAGAAAGAAAAAACAAATAACAAAAACAAACAAATAAAAATTGAAAACAAGCTGCAGATATGAATGCAAATAGAGGACAAGCTGCAGATATGAATGTAAATCGTTTGGAATTGCACTCCTACACACTTTTTTTTTAATAAATGTATTCTCACTCCATCCCTTAAGCTGGAGTGCAGTTGCATGATCTTGGCTTGCGAGCTCCAACTCCGGGGTTTATGCCATTCTCCTGCCTTAACCTACCAAGTAGCTGTCACTACAGGTGCCCACCACCACACCTGTATAATTTTTTATTTTTAGTAGACTTCATGGGGGCTTCACTGTGTTAGCCAGGATGATCTCGATCTGGATGTCCTCATGACCTGCCTGCACTGGCCACCCAAAGTGCTGTGATAACAGTCATGAGCCACCATGCCCAGGCACTACTGAACTTTTTAGTTAAAGCCTTTCCCAGTCCGTGAACCAAAAGCAAACCTTGTTGTCCCCCAGTGAACCACAATCTATCAGTCTCTCATTTTTAGATGACACACACGTTTTTAATCTCAAGAAAATTAAAAATTATGAATGCAAAATGTGAGATGATAGTAAATGTTCAATATGTAAACTTCTGGTAGAGAAGAGTCAGTTATCCACTTTGAGAAAGAGTCTGATATTTTTATGGACTCAGAAGAAAGAAAATATACCAACTAGATTTGAAGAAAGCACTACTCATCTTTTCTGAGTCCTTGTGCCTGGAACTATTAATAGCTGATGTAATGACTCAGCTTGGCTTAGCAACTTGGCCTTGAGCCACACAAGAGCTAAAGTGAAAGCATGACCCAGGATCTTGGCCTGGGACCAGAGGCTAAAATGATAATTTACAGAAATTTAGCTCAGAGTCTGAAGAATATTTAGTAATATAAGGTGCCCTTTCTAACACTGGAGTCCAATGTGTACATGTCCTAAAAAAGAGAGAGACTATTTCCTGGAAGGACTCTGGTTACACAAAACGCACAACATTTTAATGCGGGGTCTTGTTTTTTTATCTGAGTAGCTGTGGGCATGTCTTAAGCATACACACAAAAAAAGTTGAGCTTTTTAAAAAAATTGATTTGATTGGGCCACAGGATTGTGCAGGATTCTTAAATTTGTGTCTGCAGCCTGATATTACAGGCTGTTTCTCTTCTTGTAGAAATTTGACCAACAATCCACCACAACTATGTAGCTCTTCCTTGTCAATACTATTGAAGACCTAGATAGTTTCTGAGGGTCAAAGGCGCATTTCTTGAAGTCTCCTATGTGCAAGGCTTTTTGCCCTGTGAAACAACCCACGTCTTTGTAAATATTGTAAAATTGTTCATGTCTTCTTAGCAGTCATATCAGAAAAGCCCATAAGAAACAACTCCCAAACGTAAGACAAACATTCTCCCTAGAAACAATCAAAACAAAATTTTGTTACCCCAAGTTTTCTCATCTTCTTGATGTGAAGAATCTTTAGTCACATCATCATCAGCTTTTCCAGTTTTTGCATCCAACCCTCCACGTTCCTTACTACCCTTATAGGAAATGCCCAATGAATGAGGTTCCAGTAAAGTGCAAGTTTCTTTTTCATTACAGTGCCTTAAACAAATAAAGTAAGACCTAGGGAAGTTTTTTGATATATCAATAAATATATAGAGGCTTTCTAATATCTAGCCCTTCTTTTAGACTTAAATGGGAAGACGTTATGTTATTGCTAAGCCAAAATTTACTGCTTCTGAGAAATAGCCCTACATACGACAGAAAGATGATGGGACACAACATATTTCTTCTATAGCTTGTCATAATAAATGAAAAGAAGTCAAAGAGAGAAAGAGTGAAGAAAAGACAAGATTCTAATTTCCAGTGGAAAGAGAGACGGAGACCTTTGAACACCCTAATTTAAGCCATAGTTATCTCATAGATAAGAAAAAAAAAAAAAGAAAAAAGAAAGGAAGTAAAAGGAAAGCAGGACATTGGCCCTTTAGATACCCCAGATCTAAACCTTTCCCAAACCAGGCCTGGGACGACGTCTTTGGGTCTTTGCATTTTCTGGCATTTCTTCTTTTCTGGATGCCACTTCATTCTTCAGTGCCTGCAGAAGAGAAAGCTTCTGGTATGCCTGAATCATTTAAAGATTTGCAGGGAAATGTCACCTGTACCAGCACCTGACCTGCTTACCTCATCACAGATAACATGCAAAGCTGTGTGAAGTGGCTGGACTCAACCAACACTCACTCATGCGTCTGCCTCCATTCTGTGTCTGGTGCATACATAGCAAAATGAAACCTAAGCCCATAGTTTGAGCTGAGTGCAGCCTGTAAGATGGGTGTGTAAAATTAGATAAGCAGGCTTAAGGGAAACTTTTACAAATGTGCCATCATACACAGAGATTCTTGGCTGGTGAAGCAACATCATAGAGATCTTGTGACAAAGATGACATTCATCACCAGTGGGCAGTGGATTGTTCAATTATGCCTATGTAATGGAGCCTTGCTAAAAACCAACAAGACGGTCGGGAACCAAGATGGCCGAATAGGAAGAGCTCCGGTCTACAGTTAACAGCATGAGCTACACAGAAGACGGGTGATTTCTGCATTTCCATCTGAGGTACTGTGTTCATCTCCCTAGGGAGTGCCAGAGAGTGGGTACAGGTCAGTGGTTGCACGCACTGCGCGCGAGGTGAAGAAGGGCGAGGCATTGCCTTACTCGGGAAGTGCAAGGGTTCAGGGAATTCCCATTCCTAGTCAAAGAAAGGGGTGACAGATGGCACCTGGAAAATCGGGTCACTCCCACCTGATTACTGTGCTTTTCCGAAGGGCTTAAAAAATGGCACACCAGGAGATTATATACCGCAACTGGCTCAGAGGGTCTTATGCCCACAGAGTCTCGCTGATTGCCAGCACAGCAATCTGAGATCCAACTGCAAGGTGGCAGCGAGACTGTGGGAGGGGTGTATGCCACTGCCCAGGTTTGATTAGGTAAACAAAGCAGCCAGGAAGTTTAAACTGGGTGGAGCACACCACAGCTCAAGGATGCCTGCCAGCCTCTGTAAGCTCCACCTCTGGGGGCAGGGCACAGACAAACAAAAAGACAGTAGTAACCTCTGCAGACTTAAGTGTCCCTGTCTGACAGTTTTGAAGACAGCAGTGGTTCTCCCAGCATGCAGCTGGAGATCTGAGAATGGGCAGACTGTCTCCTCAATTGTGTCCCTGACCGCGGACCAGTGAGCAGCCTAACTGGGAGGCACCCACAGTAGGGGCAGACTGACACCTCACACAGTCAGGTAATCCAACAGACCTGCAGCTGAGGGTCCTGACTGTTAGAAGGAAAAATAACAAAAAGAAAGGACATCCACACCAAAAACCCATATGTACATCACCATCATCAAAGACCAAAAGTAGATAAAACCACAAAGATGGGGAAAAAACAGAGCAGAAAAGCTGGAAATTCTAAAAAGCAGACTGCCTTTCATCCTCCAAAGGAACGCAGCTCCTCATCAGCAATGGAACAAAGCTGGACGGAGAATGACTTTGACGAGCTGAGAGAAGAAGGCTTCAGATGATCAAATTACTCTGAGCTACAGGAGGATACCCAAACCAAAGGAAAAGAAGTTGAAAACTTTGAAAAAATTTAGACGAACGTATAACTAGAATAAGCAATACAGAGAAGTGCTTAAAGGAGCTGATGGAGCTGAAAGCCAAGGCTCGAGAACTATGTGAAGAATGCAGAAGCCTCAGGAGCCAATGCGATCAACTGGAAGAAAGGGCATCAGCAATGGAAGATGAAATGAATGAAATGAAGTGAGAAGGGAAGTTTAGAGAAAAAAGAATAAAAAGAAATTAGCAAAGTCTCCAAGAAATATGGGACTATGTGAAAAGACCAAATCTACGTCTGATTTGTGCACCTGAAAGTGACGGGGAGAATGGAAGCAAGTTGGAAAACACTCTGCATGATATTATTCAGGAGAACTTCCCCAATCTAGCAAGGCAGGTCAACATTCAGATTCAGGAAATACAGAGAACGCCACAAAGATACTCCTTGAGAAGAGCAACTCCAAGACACATAATTGTAACATTCACCAAAATTGAAATGAAGGAAAAAATGGTAAGGACAGCCAGAGAGACAGGTCGGATTACCCTCAAATGGAAGCCCATCAGACTAACAGCGGATCTCTTGGCAGAAGCTCTACCAGCCAGAAGAGAGTAGGGGCCAATATTCAACATTCTTAAAGAAAAGCATTTTCAACACAAAATTTCATATCCAGCCAAACTAAGCTTTATAAGTGAAAGAGAAATAAAATACTTTACAGACAAGCAAATGCTGGGAGATATTGTCACCAGCAGGCCTGCCCTAAAGGAGCTCCTGAAGGAACTGCTAAAAATGGAAAGGAACAACCGGTACTGGCCATGGCAAAATCAAGCCAAAATGTAAAGACCATCGAGACTAGGAAGAAACTGCATCCACTAACGGGCAAAATAACCAGCTAACGTCATAATGACAGGATCAAATTCACACATAACAATATTAAATTTAAATGTAAAGGGACCAAATGCTCCAATTAAAAGACACAGAGTGGCAAATTGGATAAAGAGTCAAGACCCATCAGTGTCTTGTATTCAGGAAACCAATTTCATGTGCAGAGAAACACATGGCCTCAAAATAAAAGGATGGAGAAAGATCTACCAAGCAAATGGAAAGCAAAAAATGGCAGGGGTTGCAATACTAGCCTCTGATAAAACAGACTTTAAATCAATGAAGATCAAAAGAGACAAAGAAGGCCATTACATAATGGTAACGGGATCAATTCAACAAGAAGAGCTAACTATCCTAAATATATATGCACCCAAAACAGGAGAACCCAGATTCATAAAGCTAGCCTTGAGTGACATACAAAGAGACCTAGACTCCCACACATTAATAATGGGAGACTTTAACTCCCCACTGTCAACATTAGACAGATCAATGAGACAGAAAGTCAACAAGGATACTCAGGAATTGAACTCAGCTCTGCAACAAGCGGACCTAATAGACATCTGCAGAACTCTCCAATCCAAATCAATAGAATATACATTTTTTTCAGCATCACACCACACCTATTCCAAAATTGACCACATAGTTGGAAGTAAAACTCTCCTAAGCAAATGTAAAAGAACAGAAATTATAATAAACTATCTCTCAGATCACAGTGCAATCAAACTAGAACTAAGGATTAAGAATCTCACTCAAAACCACTCGACTACATGGAAACTGAACAACTTGCTCCTGAATTACTACTGGGTACATAATGAAATGAAGGCAGAAATAAAGATGTTCTTTGAAACCAATGAGAACAAAGACACAACATACCAGAATCTCTGGGATTCATTCAAAGCAGAGTGTAGAGACAAATTTATAGCACTAAATGCCCACAAGAGAAAGCAGGAAAAATCCAAAATTGACACCCTAACATCACAATTAAATGAAGTAGAAAAGTAAGAGCAAACACATTCAAAAGCTCGCAGAAGGCAAGAAATAACTAAGATCAGAGCAGAACTGAAGGAAATAGAGACACAAAAAAACCCTTCAAAAAATTAATGAATTCAGGAGCTGGTTTTTTGAAAGGATCAACAAAATTGGTAGACCACTAGAAAGACTAATAAAGAAAAAAAAGAGAGAAGAATCAAATAGATGCAATAAAAAATGATAAAGGTGATATCACCACCAATCCCACAGAAATACAAACTACCCTCAGAGAATACTACAAACACCTCTATGCAAATAAACTAGAAAATCTAGAAGAAATGGATAAATTCCTCAACACTTACACTCTCCCAACACTAAATCAGGAAGAAGCTGAATTCCTGAATAGACCAATAAGAGGAGCTGAAATTGTGGCGATAATCAATAGCTTACTAACCAAAAAGGGTCCAGCACCAGATGGATTCACAGCCAAATTCTACCAGAGGTACAAGGAGGAACTGGTACCATTCCTTCTGAAAGTATTCCAATCAATAGAAAAGAGTGAATCCTCCCTAACTCCTTTTATGAGGACAGCAACATCCTGATACCAAAGCCATGCAGAGACACAACCAAAAAAGAGAATTTTAGACCAATATCCTTTATGAATATTGATGCAAAAATCCTCAATGAAATACTGGCAAACCAAATCCAGCAGCACATCAAAAAGCTTATCCACCATAATCAAGTGGTCTTCATCCCTGGGAGGCAAAGCTGTTTCAATATACTCAAATCAATAAATGTAATCCAGCATATAAACAGAACCAAAGACAAAAACCACATGATTATCTCAATAGATGCAGAAAAGGCCATTGACAAAATTCAACAACGCTTCATGCTAAAACTCTCAATAAATTAGGTATTGATGGGATGTATCTTAAAATAACAAGAGCTATCTATGACAAACCCACAGCCAATATCATACTGAATGGGCAAAAACTGGAAACAATCCCTTTGAAAACTAGCACAAGATCGGGATGCCCTCTCTCACTACTACTATTCAAAATAGTGTTGGAAGTTCTGGCCAGGGCAATTAGGTAGAAGGAAATAAATGGTATTCATTAGGAAAACAGGAACTCAAATTGTCCCTGTTTGCAGATGACATGATTGTATATCTAGGAAACCCCATTGTCTCAGCCCAAAAGATCCTTAAGCTGGTAAGCAAGTTCAGCAGTGTCTCAGGATACACAATCAATGTACAAAAATCACAAGCATTCTTATACACCAACAACAGACAAACAGAGAGCCAAATCAAAAGTGAACTCGCATTCACAATTGCTTCAAAGAGATTAAGGTACCTAGGAATCCAACTTACAAGGGACGTGAAGGACCTCTTCAAGGAGAACTAGAAACCACTGTTCTAGGAAATAAAAGAGGACACAAACAAATGGAAGAACATTCCATGCACATGGGTAGGAATAATCAATATCGTAAAAATGTCCATACAGCCCAAGCAAAATTACAAATACAATGCCATCCTGATCAAGCTACCAATGATTTTTTTCACAGAATAGAAAAATCTAGTTTAAATTTCATATGGAATAAAAAAAGAGCCCACATCACCAAGTCAATGCTAAGCCAAAAGAACAAAGCTGGAGGCATCACACTACCTGACTTCAAACTATACTACCAGGCTACAGTAACCAAAACAGCATGGTACTGGTAACAAAACAGAGATGCAAAACAATGGAACAGAATAGAGCCCTCAGAAATAACGCCAAATATCTACAACTATCTGATCTTTGACAAACCTGACAAAAACAAGAAATAGGGAAATGATTTCCTATTTAATAAATGGTGCTGGGAAAACTGGCTAGCCATATGTAGAAAGCTGAAAATGGATCCCTTCCTTACACCTTATACAAAAATTAATTGAAGATGGAATAAACACTTAAATATTAGACCTAAAACCATAAAAATCCTGCAGGAAAACCTGGACAATACAATTCAGGACATAAGCATGGGCAAAGGCTTCATGGCTATAACACCAAAAGCAATGGCAACAAAAGCCAAAATTGACAAATGGGATCTAATTAAACTAGAGAGCCTCTGCACACCAGAAGAAACTACCATCAGAGTGAACAGGCAACGTACAGAATGGGAGAAAATTTTTGCAATCTACTCATCTGACAGAGGGCTAATATCCAGAATCTACAATTTTTCCCACAAATTTACAAGAAAATAACAAACAACCCCATCGAAAATTGGGTGAAGTATATGAACAGACACTTATTGAAAGAAGACATTTTTGCAGCCAAAAGACACATGAAAAATGCTCATCATCACTGGCCATCAGAGAAATGTATATCAAAACCACAATGAGATACCATCTCACCCCAGTTAGAATGGCGATCATTAAAAAGTCAGAAAACAGCAGGTGCTGGAGAGGATATGGAGAAATAGGAACACTTTTACACTGTTGATGGGACAGGAAAATACTTCTACACTGTTGGTGGGACTGGAAACTAGTTCAACCATTGTGGAAGTCAGTGTGGTGATTCCTCAGGGATCTAGAACTAGAAATACAATTTGACCCAGCAATGCCATTACTGGGTATATACCCAAAGGATTATAAATCATGCTGCTATAAAGACACATGTACATGTATGTTTATTGCGGCACTATTCACAGTAGCAAAGACTTGGAACCAACACAAATCTCCAACAATGATAGACTGGATCAAGAAAATGTGGCACATATATGCCATGGAACACTATGCAGCCATAAAATATTATGAGTTCATATGCTTTGTAGGGACATGGATTAAGCTGGAAACCATCATTCTCAGCAAACTATCTCAAGGACAAGGAACCAAACATCGCATGTTCTCACTCATAAGTGGGAATTGAACAATGAGAACACATGGACACAGGATGGGGAACATCACACACTGAAGCCTATTTTGGGGTGGGGGGAGTGGGGAGAGATAGCATTTGAAGATACACCTAATGTTAAATGATGAGTTGATGGGTGCAACACACCAACATGGCACATGTATATATATGTAACTAAGCTGCACCTTGTACACATGTACCTTAAAACTTACAGTATAATAAAAAAGGGATACTTTTTCAGAATACTTACAAACTGTTTATTTTGCCATCCCTTTATATATGCATATATATATGTAGGGGTGTGTGTGTATATACGTATATGTATATATAAATATGTAAGGGAGGTTATAACTACTTATGTACATGATCACAATAGGCTGCCTGCAAGCTGAGGAACAAGGAGAGCAAGTCTGAGTCCCAAACCTGAAGATCTTGAAGTCCACTCTCCGAGAAAAAGTGTATCCAGTATAGAAGAAAGACATATGCTTTGGAAGCTAGGCCCATCTCTCTTTTTGACATGTTTCTGTCTGCTTGATATTCACTAGAACCTGATGAGATTGTGCCCACCAGATTAATGTAGATCTCCCCATTGACTCAAATGTTAATTTTTTTGGGGGGGAAACACCCAAGAAACACATCCAGGATTAATACTCTATCCCTCAATCCAATGAATTAGACAGTATTAAACATCACAAGTTCACCCCTTGTTAACTTGAATCAAAATGCATCTCCTTCTATAATACATAATCTTCAAATGCAGACAAAAATGAGGTAATAATTACACCTAACATAGTACAATTATCCTCTTACAACCAGGAATGCAACAATCCACAATCCAAACATGATTTCATAATGTTTGCAATATGCAAATGTTGATAAGAACTCAATAAATCTTATGTAGCATGATTAAGGAAAATAAAAGAAAAGATTTTCGTAGTACATGTGTATGCATGCATAAACTTTTTTTTTAACAAAAGAAGAATGAAATACTTAAGACAACGTCCTCATTGCTGCAGCTGGTCACGTGTTTATAATAGGTATTGATGATTAACTTCTTCTACTACCCATTCTGTGTTCCTTTTCTCTTCAGCAAGCACCTCGGATGCGGTTTTTATTTTTTAATTTTTTTTGTTGTTGTTCATCTTGATAGTTCAGGTCAATCAACCCAGACAACACTGTAACTGTCTTTTTAGAATGTTGACATGAAGGTAGGAGGAGGCCCAAGTGTCCAGGTGGCAATCATGACTTCCACATTAATGGAATCATTCTTGTTTCATCTTTTGGCAGCACTTTTCCTCAGGGAGTTAAGACCTCTAGGCCAGCAGCACATAATATTATAAAAAACAGGAAACCAAAGGGTTGTTAGTGAAACACCAGGAGTGATAGTGAATGGCAAAATTTCTACTTCCATCACTTGATTCCTGGACCAGTGAATTTTGGCTATGGAAGTAACAATACCACATCTTGGATGCTGATTCAGAGAATACGTGGTCTTCTGGAGAACTTTGCAATAGCCCTGCAAAGTATGGTCACATAGTTGACGTTGCAATTGTAACTTCAAAAGATCATTTCACAATCTTATTAACTTAGTTGCTTCAGGATAATGAGAAACATGGTAAGACCAGTAGATTTAATGAGCAGGAGCCCACTGCCCCATTTCTTTAGCTGCAAAGTTAGTGTACTTGTCAGAGGCAATGTTGTGTTGAATACCATAATGGTGAATAAGGCATTTTGTGAGTCCATGAATGGTAATCTTATCTGAAGCATAGCGTGAAGAATGGGGAAAACCATATCCACAGTAAGTGGCTATTCCAGTGAGGATAAACCGATGCCGTTTCCTTGATAAAAGAGGTCCAATATAATTAATGTGTCACCAGGTAGCTGGCTGATCACCCCAAGAAACTGGGCCATACTGAGTGCTAAGTTTTGGTCTCTGCTGCTGACAAATTGGGCACTCAGCAGTGGCCATAGCCAGGTCAGCCTTTGCAAGTGGAAGTCCGTGTTGCCGAGCACATGTGTAACCTCAATTTCTGCTACCATGGCCACTTTGTTCATGGCCCATCGGGCAATGACAGGGGTGGCTGGGGAAAGAGGTGGAGTGGTGTTGCCAGAACCAGTGTTTTTATCCACTTGATTATTAAACTCTTTATCCACTAAGGCTGCTCGTTGGTTAGAACTCACATGGAACACAAATATATTGACAGCTTTTGACCATTCACAAAGTCCATCCACATACCTCTTCCCCAAATATCTTTGTCATCAATGTTCTAATCATGCATCTACCAAGTGCCTGAGACCCAGCCAAAACATTGGCTATGGACCATGAATCAGTATATAGTCAGAAATCTGGCCATTTGGGCATTGATACAGGCTGAAGGAGAGAAGGTGGGGTGGCTGTAGTGGAGATTGTGAACATTTGAGCCACTTTCTCATGTAACTTAGTTGTGCCTTAGGACCTGCTCAGCCTGGGTACGTGTATACCACATCCATTTCATGATGAAATGCTGCTGCACACAACCCACTTTAAGACTCGATGGGCCAGAAAACACCAAGTTCATGACAGGCAGTGTAGTTCACATGGTGACTTGATGGCCAATGTTCAAATATTCCACCAAAGCCCAGCAATGGGCCAAGAACTGTCTCTCCAAAGAATATTAGTTATCTGCAGAAAATGGCAGGGCATTGCTTCAAAATCCTAGAGGTGTATGCTCTGATTCACCTGTGGGAGCACTGCAAACTATTGTCACATCGTTGGCATTGTAATTGTAACTTCAAAAAGCCATTTCACCATTCTATTTAACCAGCTGCTTCAGGATAATGGGAAACATGGTAAGACAAGTAGATTTAATGAGCAGGACACTGCTGCCACAGTTCTTTAGCTGTGGGCTCCAAACAACATTCCTATCTGCCACTGAAACTTCAAGCACCATTGAATCTCCCGGTTCATATGGCCCAAAGGGTAGAGGTGTTTGCAATGCAGTCTGAAGTAGTTGCAGAGTCTTTTCCTGTTTTGGATGCCCCTGAAAGCTGGCAGCCCTTTGGGTCACTAATAAGTGGGCTGGGGGGACATATTCAAATGAAAAATGTGATGCCTCATAAATCCAAATAGGCCTAGTAGTTATTATGCCGCTTTCTTGGTTACAAGAGGTGCCTCACACGACAACTTGTTCTTCACCCAGGAAAATATATTTTGACAGGCTTCCCAAGACTGGACCTCTAGGAACATTATGGATGTAGAAGGTCTGTGAATTTTAGTCATATTTATTTTGCATCCTCTGGTACATAAATGTCTCACCAATAATTCATGTATGCTTGCTACTTCTTGCTCACTCACCAAATCAGCCTAATTTTATCAATGAGATGGATCATTGTGATATTTTACAGAAGTGAAAAGCAATCAAAGTCTCTCTGAATAAGATTATGATAGGAAGCCAGAGAGTTAACATGCCCCTGAGCAAGGATAATAAATGCTTATTGCTGGCCTTGCCAGCTGAAGGCAAATTCTGTCTGGTGGTCCTTATAGACAGGAATAAAGAAAAGGGCACTGGCCAAGTGAATGGCTGTATACCATGTAAGAGGAGATGTATTAATTTGTTCAAACATTAAACCACATCTAGTATATCAGCTGCAGTTGATTCACAACTGTGTTAAGTTGTGATACTCCAATGTCATTATCCAAGATCCATCTGTCTTTTGCACAGGCCAAATGGTTGAGTTGAAGTAAATGTGCTTGTAGTTACCAATCCGGCATCTTTGAAATTTTTGATGGTGGCACCCATCTTCACAATCTTCTCAGGGTTTTGATATCATTTCTTATTTACTATTTTTCTAGGTAGGGACAGCTCCAGTGGCTGCCATTTGACCTTGCAAGTCATGGAAATATGGGATTCTGCCATCTGCTAAGTATATCTATGCCAGTTATGCAATTTAGCACTGGGAAAATGACCACAGGATGACTGCGGGGACTCACTGGGCACTCTGTAAATCTGACCTAATAAGATAAAGCTCTATTAATTACCTGACCTCCCTGAGCTCCTACTTTAACTGTAGGACCACAATAACATTTTGGATCCTCTGGAACCCACATCAGCACAGAGCTAGTGGCCAGTAGTTTCTGCAAAGTCTGATTATTTCCCTTTTCCTAATGCACAATTACCTTGGTAAAGCCTGGAGTTCTTCTTGGGGAAAGATGGTGTAAATATTCCCTGCAAAAATAGGCAGTTATGTTGTGGGTTTCTTGGTCAAGGAACCCAGCTTCCCCTTCATTCAATGGATTCTCAGTCTTTAAACTGTCTCCAGCCTGGTAATTGATGGAGGGGCTGAATTTCTCTGTTTTCATCACTCAGAATAGTGTTTTGTCCTTTTGACCCAACGATTTCTGTATGTATAATGTAAGTATGAATGCAGTAAGCTTTCCATCAATTTCATTTCCATGAACACCGTGAATAATTGACCAATGACAAAGCCCTACAGGAGTCACATTATTTCACAGCCACTATCCCTTAGCTGTGCCCACATTATCTTTGATGGCTGAGTGTTGCCACTTGACCCTGTCACATTGGGATCCAATTATTTTAATCATATTTAAATTTTGTAGTTGAGTGACTGGTTTTCAAAGAAGAGCAATTACAGGGCAATTGTGCCTACCAGATTAAGGGAGGATCTACCTTCTCCAGCCAACTGACCCTACGGTTAATCTGTCTTAGGTAACACTCACGCAGACACATGCCAAACTAATACTCTGTATATCTCAATCCGGTTAAATTGATACTCAGTGTTAGCCATCGCAGGCTCGTGGCAATAAATTTGCAGGTCCCCACTGAGGCTTCACCTTCAAGACGGTTACAGCCTGAAGTCTAGGTCCCAGGCCGATGGACAAGAACGGGAACCACTGGTGCTGTTTTAAAATTCAGGTGTTGTTGCCAAATAATCCAATCAGCAAACATGTTCTTTCCTTGGAAGCACGTAATACTCCTGGACTCAGTCAGATTTGAGGACTATTCAAACTACCAGCTGTGGAGAGGAGGTACCTACCCAAGGGTCATCCCTCTCCTGTGAGCTTAGGAGATGTCAGGACTATCAGCGGTGGGCTGGAGCTACCCTCTTTCAGTCTCTGCTGAAAGCTGGGGACATAATGGGATGACCAGCTACCCAGTCGAGGGTCTTCTCTTTGCTGAAGGCTTAGCCAATCTTGGAACCACCAGGTGTGAAGTAGACCTACCCAATCCAGGGTCTTCTCTCTGTGGACAGCTTAACATCTCACAGTATGATCAGCTGGATGGAGAAGCTACCAAGTCCAGGGTTTCTTTCCTGCTGAGAGCTGGACACTAATCCTTGACAGCTTGCCTGTAGAGATAAGCTGTCCGTTCTAAAGCCATCTCTCTGCTGAGAGCTGGACACTCATCAGAATATCCAGCCTACGGAAAAGAGCTACCCAATCAGGATCTCTTTTGAGTTCTGTCCCTCAGTAAATCTTATCTATAAATTTCTCACTCTCCAAGTGTCCATCTACCTCATTCATCCTGGATAAAGAACAATTATTTGAGAATCACTGAATTGTGGTGCTGAAAGAACTGTAACACAAAGAGGGAAAAAAATTCTCTTGCTCATCACATTGTATAAGACAAAAATAAGAGGACAGGTGTGACTCTTCAGGTTGCACAGACCTAGGTTATCTCAAAACCAGGGCTTTGACACCATATTTAGGGCTTTGCTGTTTCTGGCATCCTGAAATTTCTGGGTACCACTACATTCCCAAGTATCAGCTGTGGAAGCTGCTTGCAGTATGCCTGGTCTAGCTGCTGCACCTCAGTGAGTTGGCACTTCTCTTGGCCCCTAAAATTTCCTGCTTTGCAACAGCTGGCAGGCCTGGCCATGTATAGCTACTGGACCCCACACTTGCTCAAACACCATTGCCACTCTACCTCATGTTTGCCCTTGGCAGGTGTTAAATCCTGGCCCATAGCAAGCTGAGTGCAGCCTGTCAGACAGAGTGGGTAGAGCAAGCTTAGCAGGCCTGAGAAAACTCAGGCAAAGTCACCACTGGCCACAGAGGTTTTCAATTGGCAAGGTGAGTCTCCCAAAATCCCATGACAAAAGGAGCATAGCTAGTTGTGTTTAAATGCCTTTCTTCTATTGGACCTGGAAATACTTAAAATTCAGTCTCCTACAATTTGGAATGTTTAAACCTTATTTGAAAATCATTATATTTCAAAATCTTTTAGAAATTATAGTTGAAAGATTGGTATTTCCACTGAACCACCCAATCCCTCTTACTTACACAGACATCTAGTCTCTGAGAATATACTTCTGTAATTCATGGCATTGGGCTTCAGGTTAGCACCTTCCACTGTATTATAAAGCTATCTAATAGAACAGAATTTCTGATTTTGACATTTTGTACTCATATAATTTCTTTATGTGAGGAGCTTTTGCTGTGCATTGTAGGATGATGAGCAGTATTTAGGGCCTCTTCCATTCAGTGCAATTGTAATCTCCTTGTTTTTCCCATGGAAGAAATAACCAGATAGGTTTGTGTCTTGTGGAAGCAAAATTGATGACTATCTTTATCGTATAAGTTATTACACATAAAAAACCGGGGGTAGTAAGCTAGTGTAGTCATAGGAATGTTTTACATTTTTTTCCAGAATGTAAATCAGTACAGACAATGTGAAAAAGTGTGTGGTGATTCACACTTTTAGTGTTTTTGAATGACAATACCATTGGACTCAGCAATTTCATTACTGGGTATATAGCCCATAAAAAGTAAGTCATTCTATTACAAGGACACATGCATGTGTATGTGTATTACAGCACTATTCACAAAATCAAAGTCGTGGAATTAACCCAAAAGCCCATGAATGACAGACTGGATAGAGAAAGTGGGAAAACAACAGCTTCAGGACAACTAGCTGATTTATGCTGAGGTAAATACTTAGCTGATGGGGTCATGGGTTCAGTGAACAACCATGGCACACATTTACCTGTGAAATATATCTGCATGTCCTGCATATGTATCATGAAACTTAACATAAGTTAAAATTAAATTAAATTAAAATGAAAAGGCTTTCATTTTTGTAGCAGTTATAATAAATTTGAAATATGTGCGACACCTTTTTTAAGAGATTTTATAAAATAACTATAAATCACAGTTTTGACAAACTGCACTGAAAAGTAAATAAGTAGTATATTTCAATTCTTAGTTGATTGAATTTCTTTTCTTTCATTTTGAGGATAAGATCTTACACAGTCTCTTCAGCTGAAGTGCAGTGGTGCAATCTTGGCATGCTGCAATCCCTGACCTCCCAGCTTCAAGGGATTAATCTGCCTCAGCCTTTTGATTAGCTGAGATTACACGTGTGCACCAACACAGCTGATGGGGTTTCGCCATGTTGGCCATATTAGTCCCAAACTCCTGATGTCAAGTAATCTGCCTGCCTCATCATCTGAAAGTCCTGGGATTACAGGTGTGAGTCAGGATGTCTGGAGGTTGAATGAATTTCTAATTGAGGAACATATCCATCTTGCAAAACTTTATTTTCTATATCATACTTTTATGAGTTTCTTCATATGTCTCATAAGTCAAGAAAAATAATATAATTTTAATTCATGCTCTTTGCATTGGAAATGAATGTATATCCATTGATATGTAATTAAAAGAGTAAGTCTATTTAGAATGTCATTTTTCTTTTGTGTAAAACTCTCAGGTTTTAGAAATTTCTTTAACAATATAACTTTGGAAACTAATTACATTTCTTGATATAAATGGTTGCTTTTTAAGGATCTTTTATTGGCAAGAAAATTCAAAATTGTTTCAGGATGCAAAGAGATGTTTAATTATATCAAATAAACTTACAGGTATTTTCTTTGAAAAAACAGGTTTTTCTTAATTTGGGTTTTATATGACTAATATTATGATTAATTTCTCTTCCTAAAATTAATTTATGTTTCCATCTCCCCTGCATCAGTAGTTCACCTGCAATGTATAAGAAGAAAAAACTGCCAGCAGAACAGGCAGTTTCAAGATGCAGGTCACCCACTACCAGGAATCCTAGTTTGAGCTACTTGTAGTGCCAGCTATTGATGGTATAATAAAAATCTAAAAAAGAGAGTAGGCTCTTTGACTGCAGTATATGACACAGACAAAGCAATAACTAGTGAGTAGTTTAAATTATAAATATGCTTTTATTCATTAATATTCATTTACTTTGGTTTGAAATGCTATTTTTTTATTTAGAAAAAGAAGTAACTCATTTTAGTTTGTTTGTTTTTGGTCAACTAGCCCAACATTTTGTAGTCATCAGGTGTTTAAGCAGAAGAACTTTAGTGAGAGAATACAATTTTTCTGAAGAAGACGCTTTTTTTAATGGTTTCCTATAGATGGTTTGATAACTTAACACATGAGTTGTTTTTATCATATGAGAAAAAATACAGAAATGTTACATTAACAAGGGGCCAAACTTAATGCTATAAAATGTTTTATTTAAAATGCATGCACTGAAGTTTCATGTTATTTTAGTTAAATTCTAAAAGAGGAATGGTTTTGAAAATCATATTAGAAGGGAACATTTGAGTGCATTTTATTGCTTCTAAATGTCCAAATAAGTTCCAGAAAAAGGGTAGCAATGTTTAAACTTATAAAGAACTTAAACACAAACTGAGATTTAACGTAAGCAAGTTAACATATAGTAATACTTAGTAACAAGATTAAACTAAGTGTTAAGTATGTAATTAACAAGCATATTCAATATAGGCCTTTAATTAGTAAACATAAAATTACATACATACATATTTCCATGTGAGTATGTCTTTAGGACATTGTAGGAGTTTCCAGCTAACTCACTGTTTAAAAGATCAGATCTTTATTTGCATTGTGAGATCTATGTAGAGGGAAAAATTTGCTTTTGAAAAACACTTCTTTGTTAATTTATTTAATGATTGTACTGACAGTAAATATACATTTGCAAATGAGATTTTTTAAAATTTATTTATTTATTATTATTATACTTCAGGTTTTAGGGTGCACGTGCGCAATGTGAAGGTTAGTTACATATGTATACATGTGCCATGCTGGTGCACTGCACCCACTAACTCGTCATCTAGCATTAGGTATATCTCCCTCCACCCCCCTGCCCTACCCCACAGCTGGACCCAGAGTGTGATTTTCCCCTTCTTGTGTCCATGTGTTCTCATTGTTCAATTCCCACCTATGAGAATATGTGGTGTTTGGTTTTTTGTTCTTGCCATAGTTTACTGAAAATGATGATTTCCAATTTCATCCATGTCCCTACAAAGGACAAGAACTCATCATTTTTTATGGCTGCATAGTATTCCACGGTGTATATGGGCCACATGTTCTTAATCCAGTCTATCATTGTGGACATTTTGGCTGGTTCCAAGTCTTTGCTATTGTGAATAATGCCGCAATAAATATACGTGTTCCTGTGTCCTTATAACAGCATGATTTATAGTCCTTTGGTTATATACCCAGTAATGGGATGGCTGGGTCAAGTGGGATTTCTAGTTCTAGATCCCTGAGGAATAGCCACACTGTCTTCCACAATGGCTGAACTGGTTTACATTCCCACCAACAGTGTAAAAGTGTACCTATTTCTCCACATTCTCTCCAGCAACTATTGTTTCCTAACTTTTTAATGATTGCCATTCTAACTGGTGTTAGATGGTATCTCATTGTTGTTTTGATTTGCATTTCTGTGATGGCCAGTGATGGTGAGCATTTTTTCATGTGTCTTTTGGCTGCATAAATGTCTTCTTTTGAGAAGTGTCTGTTCACGTCCTTTGCCCACTTTTTGACGGGGTTGTTTGTTTTTTTCTTCTAAATTTGATTGAGTTCATTGTAGATTCTGGATATTAGCCATTTGTCAGATGAGTGGTTGAGAAAATCTTCTCCCATTTTGTAGGTTGCCTGTTCACTCTGATGGTAGTTTCTTTTGCTGTGCAGTACCTCTTTAGTTTAATTAGGTCCCATTTGTCAATTTTGGCTTTTGTTGCCATTGCTTTTGGTGTTTTAGACATGAAGACCTTCCCCGTGCCTATGTCCTGAATGGTAATGCCTAGGTTTTCTTGTAGGGTTTTTATGGTTTTAGGTCTAATGTTCAAGTGTTTAACCCATCTTGAATTGATTATTGTATAAGGTGTAAAGAAGGGATCCATTTTCAGCTTTCTACATATGGCTATCCAGTTTTCCCAGCAGCATTGATTAAATAGGGAATCCTTTCCCCATTACTTGTTTTTCTCAGTGTTCTCAAAGATCAGATAGTTATAGATATGCAGCATTATTTCTGAAGGCTCTCTTTTGTTCCATTGATCTATATCTCTGTTTTGGTACCAGTAACATGCTGTTTTGGTTACTGTAGCCTTATAGTATAGTTTGAAGTCAGGTAGTGTGATTCTTCCAGCTTTGTTCTTTTGGCTTAGGATTGACTTGACAATGAAGGCTCTTTTTTGGTTCCATATGAACTTTAAAGTAGTTTTTTCCAATTCTGTGAAGAAAGTCATTGGTAGATTGATGGGAACGGCATTGAATCTGTAAATTACCTTGGGCAGTATGGCCATTTTCACGATATTGATTCTTCCTACCCATGAGCATGGAATATTCTTCCATTTGTTTGTATCCTCTTTTATTTCCTTGAGCAGTGGTTTGTAGTTCTCCTTGAAGAGGTCCTTCACATCCCTTGTAAGTTAGATTCCTAGGTATTTTATTCTCTTTGAAGCAATTGTGAATGGGAGTTCACTCATGATTTAGCTCTCTGTTTGTCTGTTGTTGGTGTGTAAGAATGCTTGTGATTTTTGTACATTGATTTTGTATCCTGAGACTTTGCTGAAGTTGCTTATTAGCTTAAGGAGATTTTCGGCTGAGACAATGGGGTTTTGTAGATATACAATCATGTTGTCTGCAAACAGGGACAATTTGAATTCCTCTTTTCCTAAGTGAATACACTTTATTTCCTTCTCCTGCCTAATTGCCCTGGCCAGAACTTCCAACACTATCTTGAAAAGGACTGGTGAGAGATGGCATCCCTCTCTCCGAGTTGTCTTGTCCGAGTTTTCAAAGGGAATGTTTCCAGTTTTTGCCCATTCAGTATGATTTTGCCCTTTCAGTATGATATTGGCTGTGGGTTTGTCATAGATAGCTCTTATTATTTTGAGATACATCCCATCAATACCTAATTTATTGAGAGTTTTTAGCATGAAGTGTTGTTGAATTTTGTCAAAGGCCTTTTCTGCATCTATTGAGATAATCATGTGCTTTTTGTCTTTTGTTCTGTTTTTATGCTGGATTACATTTACTGATTTGCATATATTGAACCAACGTTGCATCCCAGGGGTGAAGCCCACTTGATCGTGGTGGATAAGCTTTTTGATGTGCTGCTGGATTCGGTTTGCCAGTATTTTATTGAGGATTTTTGCATCAATGTTCATCAAGGATATTGGTCTAAAATTCCCTTTTTTGGTTGTGTCTCTGCCCGGCTTTGGTATCAGGATGATGCTGGCCTCATAAAATGAGTTAGGGAGGATTCCCTGTTTTTCTATAGATTGGAATACTTTCAGAAGGAATGGTTCCAGTTCCTCTTTGTACCTCTGGTAGAATTCAGCTGTGAATCCATCTGGTCCTGGACTCTTTTTGGTTGGGAAGTTATTGATTATTGCCACAATTTCAGCTCCTATTATTGGTCTATTCAGAGATTCAACTTCTTCCTGGTTTAGTGTTGGGAGAGTGTTTGTGTTGAGGAATTTATCCATTTCTTCTAGATTTTCTAGTTTATTTGCATAGAGGTGTTTGTAGTATTCTCTGATGGTAGTTTGTATTTCTGTGGGATCAGAGGTGATATCCCCTTTATCATTTTTTATTGCATCTATTTGATTCTTCTCTCTTTTTTTCTTTATTAGTCTTGCTAGTGGTCTATCAATTGTGTTGATCCTTTCAAAAAACCAGCTCCTGGATTCATTAATTTTTTGAAGGTTTTTTGTGTCTCTATTTCCTTCCCTTCTGCTCTGATTTTAGTTATTTCTTGCCTTCTGCTAGCTTTTGAATGTGTTTGCTCTTGCTTTTCTAGTTCTTTTAATTGTGATGTTAGGGTGTCAATTTTGAATCTTTCCTGCTTTCTCTTGTGGGCATTTTGTGCTGTAAATTTCCCTCTACACACTGCTTTGAATGCATCCCAAACATTCTGGTATGTTGTGTCTTGGTTCTCGTTGGTTTCCAAGAACATCTTTATTTCTGCCTTCATTTCGTTATGTACCCAGTAGTCATTCAGGAACAGGTTGTTCAGTTTTCATGTAGCTGAGTGGTTTTGAGTGAGATTCTTAATGGTGAGTTCTAGCTTGATTGCACTGAGATCTGAGAGATAGTTTGTTATAATTTCTGTTCATTTACATTTGCTGAGGAGAGCTTTAATTCCAAGTATGTGGTCAATTTTGGAATAAATGTGGTGTGGTTCTGAAAAAATGTATATTCTGTTGATTTGTGGTGGAGAGTTCTGTAGATGTCTATTGGGTCCGCTTGGTGCAGTGCTGAGTTCAATTCCTGGGTATCCTTGTTGACTTTCTATCTCATTGATCTGTCTAATGTTGACAGTGGGATGTTAAAGTCTCTCTTTATTAATGTGTGGGAGTCTAAGTGTCTTTTTAGGTCACTCAAGACTTGCTTTATGAATCTGGGTGCTCCTGTATTGGGTGCATATATATTTAGGATAGTTAGCTCTTGTTGAATTGATCCCTTTACCATTATGTAATGGCCTTCTTTGTCTCTTTTGGTCTTTGTTAGTTTGAAGTCTGTTTTATCAGAGACTACGATTGTAACCACTACCTATTTTTGCTTTCCATTTGCTTGTTAGATCTTCCTCCATCCTTTTATTTTGAGCCTATGTGTGTCTCTGCACATGAGATGGCTTTCCTGAATACAGCACACTGATGGGTCTTGACTCTTTATCCAATTTGCCAGTCTGTGTCTTTTACTTGGAGCATTTAGTCCATTTACATTTAAAGTTAATATTGTTGTGGGTGAATTTGGTCCTGTCACTATGATGTTAGCGGTTTATTTTGCTCGTTAGTTGATGCAGTCTCTTCCTAGTCTTGATGGTCTTTACATTTTGGCATGATTTTGCAGTGGCTGGTACCGGTTGTTTCTTTCCATGTTTAGCTCTTCCTTCAGGAGCTCTTGTAGGGCAGGCCTGGTGGTGACAGAATCTCTCAGCATTTGCTTGTCTGTAAAGGATTTTATTTCTCCTTCACTTATGAAGTTATTTTGGCTGGATATGAAATTCTGGGATGAAAATTGTTTTCTTTAAGAATGTTGAATATTGGCCCCCACTCTCTTCTGGCCTGTAGAGTTTCTGCTGAGAGATCCGCTGTTAGTCTCATGGGCATCCCTTTGAGGGTAACCCGATCTTTCTGTCTGGCTGTCCTTAATATATTTTCCTTCATTTCAACTTTGGTGAATCTGACAATTATGTGTCTTGGAGTTGCTCTTGTCAAGGAGTATCTTTGTGGTGTTCTCTAAATTTAATGAATCTGAATGTTGTCCTGCCTTGATAGATTGGGGAAGTTCTCCTGGATAATATCCTGCAGAGTGTTTTTCAACTTGATTCCATTCCCTCTGTCACTCTCAGGTACACCAATTAGATGTAGATTTGGTCTTTTCACATAGTCCCATATTTCTTGGAGGCTTTTCTTGTTACTTTTTATTCTTTTTTTCTCTAAACGTCCCTTCTCACTTCATTGCATTCATTTCATCTTCCATCGCTGATACCCTTTCTTCCAGTTGATAGCATCAGCTCCTGGTGCTTCTGCATTCTTTACGTAGTTCTCAAGCCTTGGTTTTCAGCTCCATCAACTCCTTTAAGCACTTCTCTGTATTGATTATTCTAGTTATACATTCTTCTAATTTTTTTTCAAGGTTTTCAACTTCTTTGCCTTTGGTTTGACTATCCTCCCATAGCTTGGAGTAATTTGATTGTCTGAAGCCTTCTTCTTTCAGCTCATCAGAGTCATTCTCCTTCCAGCTTTGTTCCGTTGCTGGTGAGGAATGTGTTCCTTTGGAGGAGGAGAGGTGCTCTGCTTTTTAGAGTTTCCAGTTTTTCTGCTTTGCTTTTTTTTTTTCCCCATCTTTGTGGTTTTATCTACTTTTGGTCTTTGATAATGGTGACATACAGATGGGTTTTTCCTGTGGAAGATCTTTTTGTTAGTTTTCCATCTAACACTCAGGACCCTCAGCTGCAGGTCTGTTGGAGTACCCGGCCATGTGAGGTGTCAGTCTGCCCCTGCTGGGAGGTGCCTCCCATTTAGGCTGCTTGGGGGTAAGGGGTCAGGTGTCAGGGACCCACTTAAAGAGGCAGTCTGCCTATTCGCAGATCTCCAGCTGCGTGCTGGGAGAACCACTTCTCTCTTCAAAGCTGTCAGAGAGGGACATTTAAGTCTGCAGAGGTTGCTGCTGTCTTTTTGTTTGTCTGTGCCCTGCCCACAGAGGTGGAGCCTATAGAGGCAGGCAGGCTTCCTTGAGCTGTGGTGGGCTCCACCCAGTTCGAGTTTCCTGGCTGCTTTGTTTACCTAAGCAACCTGGACAATGTTGAACGTCAGTCTCCCAGCCTCACTCCCGCCTTGCAGTTTGATCTCAGACTGCTGTGCTAGCAATCAGCAAGACTCCGTGGGCATAGGACCCTCTCAGCCAGGTGCAGGATATAATCGCCTGGTGAGCCGATTTTTAAGCCCATTGGAAAAGTGCAGTATTCAGGTGGGAGTGACCCGATTTTCTAGGTGCTGTCTGTCACCCCTTTCTTTGACTAGGAAAGGGAACTCCCTGACCCCTTGCACTTCCCAAGTGAGACAATGCCTCACCCTTCTTTGGCTTCCTCATGGTACGCGCATCCACTTTCCTGCACCCACTGTCTGGCAATCCCTAGTGAAATGAACCTGGTACCACAGATGGAATTGCAGAAATCACCCATCTGCTGCGTCACTCACGCTGGGAGCTGTAGACTGGAGCTGTTCCTTTTTGGCCATCTTGGTTCCTCCCATCCTGAGATTTTTTTTAAACAAACACTGCTGCTGTTAAACACTTTAGCTAACAGTTTTACATAGTTAATATGTATATATTTTCACTATATAGGATGATATGTACTAACAATTATTAACTGATCACCAATTTTATATTCCTGTTCCAGAAGTTATCTCTGTGCCTCCAGTAATCCATACATATAGCTATTTTTTTTACACAAATGAATATATACAATAGACTATATTGTTAAGGTTGTTTTGTACTTTGTCACAAATCTGTCAGTATATGAAGATCCTTTTAATTCTGTTTGTAGCTACATAACTTGCAGATCAATGTGCTCTAATTTATGCAGTCCACCTCTGAGATGGATTGACGTGTAAGTGGTATTCAGTTTTACACTAAATGAAGAAGAATTTACACTTCCACCATAATTTTAACCACACCATCTCATTGACTTCATCTCACAACAAAATTCTGAGTGCAGGCAAAGTGATTATCGCTATTTGCTGAGGAAAGTAGCAGATATTTACATGAAGTTTATAGTTTTTTGAGTCAGAACAATAACTTAAAGGAGGTGCTCAATTAAAACTACAAAAACTCTCATTTTTTTAATGTAAGCTCTTTTTTTATTATCATTATACTTTAAGTTTTAGGGTACATGTGCATAATGTGCAGGTTAGTTACATATGTATACATGTGCCATGCTGGTGTGCTGCACCCATTAACTCTTCATTTAGCATTTAGTATATCTCCTAATGCTATCCCTCCCCGCCCCACCAACCCCCAACAGTCCCCAGAGTGTGATGTTCCCCTTCTTGTGTCCATGTGTTCTCATTTTTCAATTCCCACCTATGATTGAGAACATGCAGTGTTTTTTTTTTTTTGTCTTTGTTATATTTTACTGAGAATGATGATTTCCAATTTCATCCATATCCCTACAAAGGACATGAAATCATCATTTTTTATGGCTGCCCAGTATTCCATGGTGTATATGTGCCACATTTTCTTAATCCAGTCTATCATTGTTGGACATTTAGTTTGGTTCCAAGTCTTTGCTGTTGTGAATAGATCCGCAATAAACACACGTGTGCACGTGTCTTTATAGCAGCATGATTTATAGTCCTTTGGGTATATACCGAGAAATGGGATGGCTGGGTCCAATGGTACTTCTAGTTCTAGATCCCTGAGGAATCGCCACACTGTCTTCCACAATGGTTGAACTAGTTTACAGTCCCACAAAAGGGTAAAAGTGTTCCTATTTCTCCATATCCTCTCCAGCATCTGTTGTTTCCTGACTTTTTAGTGATTGCCATTCTAACTGGTGTGAGAATCTATCTCACTGTGATTTTGATTGCATTTCTCTGATGGTCAGTGATGGTGAGCATTTTTTCATGTTTTTTGGCTGCAAAAATGTCTTCTTTTGAGAAGTGTCTGCTCATATGCTTCACCCACTTGTGGATGGGGTTGTTTGTTTTTTTCTTGTAAATTTGTTTGAGTTCATTGTAGATTCTGGATATTAGCCCTTTGTAAGATAATTACATTGTGAAAATTTTCTCCCATTTTGTAGGTTGCCTGTTCATTCCAACATTAGTTTCTTTTGCTGTGCAGAAGCTCTTTAGATTAACTGGATCTCATTTGTCAATTTTGGCTTTTGTTGCCATTGCTTTTGGTGTTTTAGACATGAAGAACTTGCACATGCCTATGTACTGAATGATAATGCCTAGGTATTCTTCTAGGGTTTTTATGGTTTTAGCTCTAACGTTTAAGTCTTTAATCCATCTTGAATTAATTTTTGTGTAAGTTTTAAGGAAGGGTTGCAGTTTCAGCTTTCTACATATGGCTAGCCATTTTTTTCCAGCACCATTTATTAAATAGCGAATCCTTTCCCCATTGCTTATTTTTCTCAGGTTTGTCAAAGATCAGATAGTTGTAGATATGCAGCATTATTTCTGAGGGCTCTTTTCTATTACATTGTTCTATATCTCTTTTTTGGTACCAGTACCATGTTTTTTTGGTTACTGTAGCCTTGTAGTAAAGTCTGAAGTCAGATAGCATGCTGCCTCCAGCATTGTTCTATTGGCTTAGGATTGACTTGGTGATGCATGCTCTTTTTTAGTTCCATATGGAATTTAAAATAATTTTTTCCAATTCTGTGAAGAAAGTTATTTGTAGCGTGATGCCTCCAGCTTTGTTCTTTTGGCTTCAGATTGACTTGGTGATGCAGGCTCTTTTTTGGTTCCATATGTACTTTAGTTTTTTCCAATTCTCTGAAGAAAGTCATTAGTAGCTTGATGGGGATGGCATTGAATCTATAACTTACCTTGGGCATTATGGCCATTTTCACGATATTGATTCTTCCTACCCATGAGCATGGAATGTTCTTCCATTTGTTTGTATCCTCTTTTATTTCATTGAGCAGTGGTTTGTAGTTCTCCTTGAAGAGGTCCTTCACTTCTCTTGCAAGTTGGATTGCTAATTATTTTATTATCTCTGAAGCAATTGTGAATGGGAGTTCACTCATGATTTGGCTCTCTGTTTGTCTGTTATTGGTGTATCAGAATGCTTGTGATTTTTGTACATTGATTTTGTATCCTGAGACTTTGCTGAAATTGCTTGTCAGCTTAAGGAGATTTTGGGCTGAGACAATGGGGTTTTCTAGATATACAATCATGTTGTCTGCAAACAGGGACAATTTGACTTCTTCTTTTCCTAACTGAACACTTTTTATTTCCTTCTCCTGCATAAATTCCCTGGCCAGAACTTCCAACACTATATTGAAAAGGAGTGGTGAGAGAGGGCAACCCTCTCTTGTGCCAGCTTTCAAGGGGAAGGCTTCCAGTTTTTGCCCATTCAGTATGATATTGGCTGCAGGTTTCTCATAGATAGCTCTTATTATTTTGAGATACATCCCATCAATACCGAATTTATTGATAGTTTTTCACATGAAGAGTTGTTGAATTTTTTCAAAGGCCTTTTCTGCATCTATTGAGATAATCATGTGGTATTTGTCTTTGGTTCTGTTTATATGCTGGATTACGTTTATTGATTTGCAAATATTGAACAAGCCTTGCATCCCAGCAACGAAGCCCACTTGATCGTGGTGGATAAGCTTTTTGTTGTGCTGCTGGATACGTTTTGCCAGTATTTTATTGAGGATTTTTGCATCAGTGTTCATCAAGGATGGTGGTCTAAAATTCTCTTTTTTGTTTGTGTCTCTGTCCTGCTTTGGTATCAGGATGATGCTGGCCTCATAAAATTTGTTAGGGAGGATTCCCTGCTTTTCTATAGATTGGAATACTTTCAGAAGGAATGGTACCAGTTCCTCCTTGTACCTCTGGTAGAATTCAGCTCTGAATCTGTCTGCTCCTGGACTCTTTTTAGTTGGTAAGCTATTGATTTTAGCCACAATTTCAGAGCCTGTTATTGATCAATTCAGAGATTCAACTTCTTCCTGGTTTAGTCTTGGGACAGTGTATGTGTCGAGGAATTTATCCATTTCTTCTGGATTTTCTAGTTTATTTGCATAGAGGTTTTTGTGGTATTCTCTGATTGTAGTTAGTATTTCTGTGGGATTTGTAGTGATATCCCCTTTGTCATTTTTTACACGGTCTATTTGATTCTTCTCTCTTTTTTTCTTCGTTAGTCTTGCTAGCGGTCTATGAATTTTGTTGGTCTTTTCAAAAAACCGGCTTCTGGATTCATTAATTTTTTAAAGGGCTTTTTGTGTCCCTATTTCCTTCAGTTCTCCTCTGATTTTAGTTATTTTTTGCCTTCTGCTAGCTTTTGAATGTGTTTGCTCTTGCTTTTCTAGTTCTTTTACTTGTGATATTAGGATGTCAAATTTGGATCTTTTCTGCTTTCTCCTGTGGGCCTTTAGTTCTATAAATTTCCCTCTACACTCTGCTTTGAATGAATCCCAGAGATTCTGCTATGTTGTGTCTTTGTTCTCATTGGTTTCAAAGAACATCTTTATTTCTGCCTTCATTTCGTTATGTACCCCGTAGTCATTCAGGAGCAGGTTGTTCCGTTTCCATGTAGTTGAGAGGTTTTGACTGACTTTCTTATTCCTGAGTTCCAGTTTGATTCTACTGTGGTCTGCAAAACAGTTTGTTATTATTTCTCTTCTTTTCCATTTGCTGAGGAGAGCTTCACTTCCAACTATGTGGTCAATTTTGGAATAGGTGTGTTGCTGAAAATAATGTATATTATGTTGCTTTTGGGTGGAGAGTTCTGTAGATGTCTATTAGGTCCGCTTGGTGCAGAGCTGAATTCAATTCCTGTGTATACTTGTTAACTTTCTGTCTCTTCCATCTGTCTAATGTTGACAGTGGGGTGTTAAAGCCTCCCATTATTATTGTGTGGGAGTCTAAATCTCTTTCTAGGTCACTCTGCACTTGCTTTAAGAATCTGGATGCTCCTGTATTGGTGCATATATATTTAGGATAGTTAGCTCTTCTTGTTGAATTGATCCTTTTACCATTATGTGATGGCCTTCTTTGTCTCTTTTGATCTTTGTTGGTTTAAAGTCTGTTTTATCAGAGACTAGGATTACAACACCAGCCTTTTTTGTTTTCCATTTGCTTGGTAGATCTTCCTCCATCCTTTTATTTTGAGCCTATGTGTCTCTGCAAGTGGGATGGCTTTCCTGTATACAGCACACTGATGGGTCTAGACTTTTTATCCAATTTGCCAGTGTGTGTCTTTTATTTGGAGCATTTAGTCCCTTACATTTAAAGTTAATATTTCTATATGTGAATTTGATCCTGGCATTATTATGTTAGCTGGTTATTTTGATCATTAGTTGATGCAGTCTCTTCCTAATCTCAATGATCTTTACATTTTGGCAAGATTTTGCTGCAGCTGGTACTGGTTTTTCCTTCTCAGGTTTAATGCTTCCTTCAGGAACTCTTTTAGGGCAGGCCTGGTGGTGACAATATCTCTCAGCATTTGCTTGTCTGTAAAGGATTTTATTTCTCCTTCACTTATGAAGCTTAGTTTGGCTGGATATGAAATTCTGGGTTGAAAATTGTTTTCTTTAAGAATGTTGAATTTTGGCCCCCACTCTCTTCTGGCTTGTAGAGTTTCTGCCGAGAGATCCACTGTTTGTCTGTGGGCTTCCCTTTGATGGTAACCCGATCTTTCTCTCTGGCTGCCCTTAACATATTTTCCTTCATTTCAACTTTGGTGAGTCTAACAATTATGTGTCTTGGAGTTGCTCTTCTTGAGCAGTATCTTTTTGGCATTCTCTGCATTTCCTGAATCTGAATGTTGGCCTGCTTTGCTAGATTGGGGACGTTCTCCTGGATAATATTCTGCAGAGTGTTTTCCAACTCGCTTCTATTCTCCCCATCACTTTCAGGTACACCAATCAGATGTAGATTTGGTCTTTTCACGTAGTCCTGTATTTCTTGGAGATTTTGTTTTTTTCTTTTTATTCTTTTTTCTCTAAACTTCCCTTCTCACTTCATTTCATTCACTTCATCTTCCATCACTGATACCCTTTCTTCCAGTTGATTGCATCAGCTCCTGTGGCTCCTGCATTCTTCTCATAGATCTTGAGCCTTGACTTTCAGCTCCATCAGTTCCTTTAAGCACTTCTCTCTCTTGATTATTCTAGTTATTCAGTCATCTAAATTTTTTCAAAGTTTTCAACTTCTTTGCCTTTGGTTTGAATTTCCCCCTGTAGCTCAGAGTAGTTTGATTGTCTGAAGCCTTCTTCTCTCAACGCATCAAAGTCATTCTCCATCCAGCTTTGTTCTGTTGATGGTTAGGAACTGCACTCCTTTGGAGGAGCAGAGGCGCTCAGATTAAGAGTTTCCAGTTTTTCTGCTCTGTTTTTCCCCATCTTTGTGTTTTATCTACTTTTTGTCTCTGATAATGGTGATGTACAGATGGGTTTTTGGTTTGGATGTCCTTTCTGTTTGTTACTTTTCCTTCTAACAGACAGGACCCTCAGCTGCAGGTCTGTGGGAGTTTGCTGAAGGTCCACTCCAGACCCTGTTTGCCTGTGTATCAGCAGAAGTGGCTGCAGAACAGCAGATTTTCATGAACTACAAATGCTGCTATCTGATCGTTCCTCTGGAAGTTTTTTCTCGGAGGAGTACCCACCTGTGTGAGGTGTCAGTCTGCCTCTACTTGGGGATGCCTTCCAGTTAGACTGCTCGGGGGTCAGGTGTCTGGGACCCATTTGAGGAGGCAGTCTGCCCATTCTCAGATCTCCAGCTGCATGCTGGGAGAACCACTGCTCTCTTCAATGCTGTCAGACTGGGACATTTAAGTCTGCATAGGTTACTGCTGTCTTTTTGTTTTTCTGTGCCCTGCCCCCTGTGGTGGAGCCTAAAGAGGCAGGAAGGCCTCCTTGAGCTGTGGTGAGCTTCACCCTGTTGGAGCTTCCTGGCTGCTTTGTTTATCTAAGCAAGCCTGGGCAATGGCAGGCTCCACTCCCCCAGCCTTGCTGCCATGTTGCAGTGTGATCTCAGACTGCTGTGCTAGCAATCAGTGAGACTCCATGGGCATAGAAACCTCTGAGCCAGGTGCAGAATATAATCTCCTGGTGCAGCATTTTTTAAGCCCGTCAGAAAAGTGCAGTATTCGGGTGGGAGTGACCCGATTTTCCAGGTGCCGTCTGTCAGCCTTCTTTGACTAGGAAAGGGAAATCCCTGACACCTTGCACTTCCCAAGTGAGACAATGTCTTTCCCTGCTTCGGCTCACTCACGGCGCTCTGCACCCACTGTCCTGTGCCCACTGTCTGACACTCCCTTCCAAGATGAACCCGGTACCTCAGATTGAAATGCAGAAATCACCCCTCTTCTGCGACACTCATGCTGGGAGCTGTAGACTGGAGCTGTTCCTATCGGCCATCTGGGCCCCTCTCCTCTTTTTTATGTAAAGTTCTAATGGCATTAAATTTAATACAATCTTTTCAGTGCAAAAGATTGTTATGAATACACTCTTAATGATCAAAGCTAAGACTGTGTTTAACACATGAATATTTAATACTATGCCATCTTCTATAACTGTTTCAAAGAAAGAATTTTTTTTTCTTATCTCAGCTTGTGAAACACTTACTGAGTGGGAATATCTGCCCCTGTTGGACCCCATCCAACAAAAGGATTTGTGGGACTCAAAGATTCTGTTGCTACTTATCAAGTACATTCTGTGATCCAGTAGTTATACCTGTTCTCTGTCATCGGCAACAGTATTTCTACCATTGAAAACACAGGTAGCAACATAGATGATGATTTTGGGGCTGGGAAATGAAGGTTTTCATCCTCTAGACTTCAGAATGGTTGGTCCATTGACAGCTTGATGGCTTGCCCAGAAAAGCCCACAGACACTCAATGCCAGATGGTGAAAGCAGTTTGGAGGAAGGCTGTACCCCATAAAGCCTCATAGGGGAATCTGCTCAAGACCATGGAAACCCAACTTTTGCATCAACATGACCTGGATATGAGACATTAAGTTAAAGATGATCATTCTGGAGCCTTAAACTTTTAGTGCCTCATTGGATTTCTGATATACTTAGGGTCTGTACTCCCTTCACTCTGGTCAGTTTGTCATATTTGGAATGCCTGTATTTTCCCAATGCCAGTACCCCCATTGTATCTAGCACATAACTAACTTGCTTTAATTTTTGCAGGTTCATAGGCAGGAAAAACTTGCCTTGTCTCAGATAAAATATCAGATTTTGGACTATTGAGTTAATGCTTGAATGAGTTAAGACATTGCAGTACTATTGAAAAAGCATGACTGGTTTTGAAATGTGAGGATTTGAGATTTTGGAGGGGCCAGGTTTGGAAAGGTATGATTTGACTGTGTCCCCATCGAAACTGTATCTTGCATTTTTACATGTGGTAGAGGGGGATGAGATAGAGAGTAACCATATTATAGGGGCTGTTTTTTTTTTGTGCTGTTCTGGTGATAGTGAGTAAGTCTCATCAGATCTGATGGCTTTAAATATCAGTGTTTCCCTGAACAAGCACTCTCTTTGCTTGCTGCCATCTGTACAAGATGTGACTTTCTCCTCTTTGCCTTGCCAGATACATAAATCTCTAAGTCCATAAACCAATCTTCCGTTTATAAACTGCTGAGTCTAGCATATGTCTTTATAAGTGCATGAAAATGTACTAATATAGTACAAATGTCATATTGACTAATGAAGCTCTGAAACTTTAGTTTCACAGTTAAGTCAAGAAGTAAATAAAATGCAACTATACATAGATCTCTGAAAACGAATATCAATCACGTTTTAATTCAGTAACATTTTGTTAACATCTTTTAATAAAAACAATGCAAAAGGGGTTGTGAAGTCAAGTTATTATAAAGCACTCTGAACTTTTATAATTTATACTAACTTAAGGCAAAAGCCATTTTACTTTTTTTCAGAGACAATTTTCTAGTGCTTCAGTCAGAATGAATACAGTCGTGCCATCATCACTAACTGCAGCTTCTAACTCTTGGACTTATGTCATCCTGCTTCCTCAGCCTCCCAGTTAGCTGCATCTAAAGAAAAGGCCAGTAGGCTCAGCTGGTTATTTAACTTATATATTTATTTTAATTTTTTCTTAGAGTCAGAATCTGGCAGTGTTACTCAGTCTGGCCTCAAATTCTAGGCCTAAAGTGATCCACTTATCGTGGCTTCATTAAGTGCTAATATTACCAGTGTTAAGCCAGCACATCTTCTAATTTTTAGAAACTTTTTGTAAAGATAGTGTTTCAGGATTTTGCCAAACTCTGTTCCAAATTCCTGGCCTCATCTGTCCTTTTTCCCTTGCCCTTCCAAATTATTGGAGCTATCAATATGAGAAACAAAATCTGATGTAAACAATGATCCATCTTTTAAATTATAAGTAAAGATTTTGTTTAGAATAGATAAAGCTTAATACTGAATGATAAAGTAGAATAAGCTGTGATACAAATTTTTTGAAGTCACAGCCAATTTTTAAACAAAAAATGCATATTTAGATTAGAGAATTTTGTGTTTACCAAGAATTCTCACACAATTACTGCAAAAATGTTTTCCATGTGTTTAAAAATTGAAATAATACTTTTACTGTTAGGAAATATAAAGCAGTATAATAGACAACCAAACCCAATTATAATTACATTATGAATGAAATCCAAAGCCACGTACCAGGCACTGGAAGGAATACAAATATTTTTTTGTGCAAAATACTGTGGTAATGATGAATATAGAGGCAATTTGTATACTAATCAAATAAATTCTTTTCATTCATGCAGAAAATAATCCTACTGTTCAAAAAGAATTATATATACTGTCAAAATCATTCATATTTTCAAGCTGTTCATAAAATATTTGTTAGCTAAGCTAAATCTTAGGGATTATATTACCACTTCACTAACTCATATTTCAAACTGCTTGATAAAAAAATAACAATTAATATAATAAATAAATGCTCTTCCATATTTCCATATATTAAAAACCAATATTCTAAGGTAAAGATATCTTAAATATTTTACCTTGAAATAACTAAACCAAAAAGGTAACACATTCATACAAATTAGATCTAATAATTTCTCAAAAAAAGGAATAAGAAGACTGAAGAAAAAGTTTAAACTTATTTGATACATTGTAAAAACCCCTACAAGTCATACACAAATTACTTATCATAAAAAGCAAATCTAAATTGTTACACTGAGTACAGTTTAGGTTTTGAGAAATCTGTGTTTGCAGAATCTGTGGGTGTAAAAGGTCACATATTTGTTGTAAACTAGACAACATTACTTACGCAGACACTGATGCTTATATGGTTCGTTATAGCCACTACTATCTGACTGTTACTATTCTGATGTTTTCTTTTATGCTATTAAGCATAATTTGCTGTAAATTGAAGATACATGATAAGCAATAATAATAGCAGCTGATATTTATAGCACTTAAAGAAGAGGCAATACACTAAGAGACACACAGATACTAATGAGTTTAATTCTCACAGTTTTTTCTTTCATTTTCTTTTTTGTTTCTTTTTTTTCTTTTTTGAGATAGGGTTTTACTCTCTTCCCCTAGGCAGCAGTGCAATGGCAGAATCTCTGCTCACTGTAAAATGTGCCTCCCAGATTCAAGAAATTCACCTGTCTCAGCCTCCCCAGTAGCTAATTTTAAAGGCATCTGCCATTACATATGGCTAATTTTCATATTTTTAGTAGAGAGGGGGTTTCACTCTTTTGGCCAGGCCAGTGTCACTGTCTTATAAAAACAGTTAAGATCTGTCTGGGCATGGTGGCCTGTAATCCCAATACATTGGGAGGCTGAGGTGGGCAGATCAGGAAGTCAGGAGATCCAGACTTTCCTGGCTAACACGGTGCAACCCTGTCTTCTACTAAAAATACAAAAAAAAATTAGCCAGCAGTGGTGGCTGGCGCCTCTAGTCCCAGCTACTCTGGAGGCTGAGGCAGGAGAATGGCATGAACCTGGAAGGTGGAGTTGCAGTGAGCCCAGAAGAGACCACTGCACACCACTCTGGGTGACAGAGTGAGACTCTATCTCAAATAAATTAATTAATTAATAACTAGTAAATAAAATAAAATAATAAAACAAAATAAAATAAAATACAATGTTAAGACCTACATATGTTTATTTTAAGAGGTTTGCATTAAGAGAGAGAGAAAGGGTTAAAATAAATTGTTTCATTTCTCAGAGATGTGAATAATAGGCAGTATGATGTTACAAATGAACCACAAACTAAATGACAGCTAAGTTCACAACAACGCAGACAGCTTGAAGGTGAGAAATTATGAAGGCCAAGAAAGACATCCATGTATTTAACTTACAGCATCTTCAAAGATAGCTCTTTATTCTGTCACCCAAACAAGCTCCAAAGAGATAAAATGGCCTGGTTAGGCCTAAAGAATGAAATCTGTTTCTGAAACTACATGTGGTTGTTAAAACCTGTTGTAACCACAAAAAAATGAAGAGATATCTGTAATAGAAAAAGAATAACGTTTGCTTCTGCCAAATCTTCAATATTCAATCATTAAATTGCAATTTATCTTAGAAGACAGATGAAAACAATCTGTGAGATCTTCTACGTCAACAACTATTCATTTAATAAGAATCATTTTTCTTCAAGTCAGTCACTGTATTTTGTCAATATTATTTCCCTTTAAACCAGTTATCATCTTAGCTACCTGTCTGATACCACTAAAACAGTAAAGAGAAACCAGAAGTTAATTTTTTGGATGAGCAGAAACAACTCTAATATCTTCTGGTTTTGCTCAATGAGATTTTTTTTTTAAACTGAACAAAACATAGATTTTATCCCATTTTACAACAATGTGGATTTTCCCCTTGCATTGGATATACTGTTCCAAAGAATCAAGAAGATTTTGATGACTGCTAATGTCCACATTTAAAGTGTTAAAAGATTTTTCACATTTGTACCGAAAGATATTATTAAAGAAAGAAATTATAAACATATATCTTTATGTTTTTGTTTTGTTTTGCTTGGTTTTCCAGTGAAGACAATAGAAACTTGTCTTTCACAAAACCGATCCCTTGTGCCAATTTTTTGCAAACAGTCATACATAGATGCATGCACGCATAAATTATTGAAAGTTTTGAACACAGAAACTCATAGTGTTATATTAATTTGAATGAAAAAGAACAGAAATTTGACTAGATTTCAGAAAAAAATGTTTTGAGCAGATCAAACAAATGAAAATAACTTGTTGATGCAAGAAAAAAGGAGAGTTGATCACACCTGAGGCTATGGAACTGAAATAGGTAAATAAGAATTACATATGCAAATTACACTTACAACCCTACATTTACAGTTTAGCTATGGCATCTAGAACCTCATACTGAGAGATATAGTGGGGAGTCAGTGCATTATAGGTGCACTTCAGACATTTAAAGAAATCTAAGTGATAATGCTAATACAGAGAAGGGAGCTGCTGTGAGTGAAACAGAAGGAAGCCCAGAATTCAGAAGATCACTTTTTCTTTCTAGTTCTGAGATATCTAAGAAGTACCTTCTTGAAAGAACAATAAACTCTCATGAGAGGCTGCAGCTTGTTTCAGAAACTAGAAAGAGCTATATGCTACAGTTTACAGTACAAAGTTGTGTGACAGTGTTTTATTGTCATGCATGCCACAAATTAGAACTTGATAAAATAAAGGAAAGAAAATCAAGGTATTATTAAGCTGTGTGTGTGTGTAAGTGTGGGAAGGGGCAGCGATTCTCTTCATTGCACAGGTTGGAGTGCCACAACAGAGTAACAGCTCAGGAGATGTTTTCACCTCACTGTCCCAAGTAGCAGGGACTACAGGTGCAGACAATTACACTCACCTAGGTCACTTTTTGCATCTTAATCCACATGAGATATCACTACATTAGTCAGGCTGTATTTGATCTCCTGAAATCAAGTAATCTGACTGTTTTGGCTTCACAAAATGTTAAAACTACCAGTGTTAAGAAAGGTGCCTGGCACAAGCTTGCAAATATATACATATATATAATTCATAAATATATATTTACACACACACACATATACATGCATATATGTACATATACAAATATATATTATGTAAAGTTACACATTATATATGTATATATAAGTACATCACATATATATTCTCTTGCAGGTCTAGAAAGGGGTACTTTCTTCTCGTGATGAAAATGCTCATTTGATAACAAAAAAAGGTTATTTGATGAAGAGTAATGTTGATCTTTGAGATACATAATCTCATGGATAAACATTACTCTAGAGACTAAAAGACATCATTGATGCACTAATCTAATTTGACAAGAGTAATGAAGGAACATTAAGCATATGCAAAAATTCTATGAATGAAATGGCATTTTACCTTCACAAGTAGCTGACACTACAGGCTCAAACCACCATACATGAATAATTTTTGCATTTTTTGTGGTGAAAGGGTTTTGCCATGTTACCCAAGCTTATAAAATAATTTTTATTATGTGTGATGACAGCAGCTTGGTCAACTTTTTAAGGAAAAACTTTACAGATGCATTTAAACACATATAGAGACAAAATTATGTACTCAAGATTTGCTTCATTAGAGAACTGTTAAATCAAGGAAATGGCTACATTTTAATGTTTAGTTTGTATATAGAGTATAAATCTTATTATACTAAAAATTTAATTATATCTTAAGAGATGAAAGAGTACATGGCCTGTCTGTGCTGTGACAATTTTAGTCTCTTTCTATTGGGCTAATACTAGTAGAAATGACCAAGAAGACAATGATAATATTACTTTTGTTTAAATATTTAGCATCAAATACATTATGGATTTTAAGATATATTTAAAAATTTTAGTTTGTGTAGAGTTGATTTCATCAAAATTAAATGATAACTCACCCATAATTTAACTGAACTGTTTCCCAAAACTTTTGGGTATGTAGAATTGTAGTCAGAAAGCAGTTAATCCAAAGATTGACCTGAAGGGATCTTAGGACACCAATACTGTGGTCTTTTCTATCTTCTGTCTTGTTTAATGCTAATTTGTCTTCGCATTTATGATAATACCTGAATACATCATCGTGTGGATGAGCCTTACTCTAGAGGCCAAAAGGCATATCTTTAAAAGTATTATGAAAGTAGTTGAAGGAAATGTGTACCAAAACTGGGTTAATGAAATGATATGCATTTTTTTGTAGTATTTTCAAAGAAATTATTGTTTATAACATTTAGCATTAGTGTTTATTACATAGGTGAACCATCATAAAGAGTATACAGAAAAGTTATCAGTAGAAATAATAAAATAATAACATACCACACAGGTAATGAAATAGACTACAATCTTCTCAAGTAGACAGGATTGGAAAGAAAACAGTGCTCTGCCATAAACAACTTATGAGAACTAAGTACTTTTTTCTCCTAGAATTCAGTGTCTTCTTGTGAGTATCATACATTTTTGACCTTTACATGATATAATTTATTTGATGTTTTGAGAATTATTACAGATCAATAAATATGGCCATTGAGAGTAATTGTGGAAAGATCGAGAGCATACACAGAAGCTCCAAAGGTCATAATCTCCTTGTAGCTAAAGAACAAAATACAGCTTTTTTACACATATGCAACATGTTTCTCTATGCTTTGGTATGCAACTGAGGTTTATTACAGAGAAACACAAATTATCTACTTCATGTCCTGATGAAGTTCATCGCGTAGAAAAAGTAACTAGGCAGACATGCATGCCACAGTGAAGGGCTGAGACAACATAAAGCACAAGCAACTAAGCACAATGGTCGGGACTTAATTTGAATGTTACATTCTGTCTACTTCATTCACTTCTTGCCAGCACAATTTGTCATCTCCATCTGTTTTCAGTTCAAAACCCTAGGGGAAAAAGCAGCTAGAGGATTAGGACCCAAATTCTATCTTTTTGTGCAGTAGTAGCTGTTAACCAAGTAAGAGTGGACTCCCACACAGAGATCCTACTAAAAGAAATGCTAGCCAAGTTGTAATGCCTGCATAGTGTGATCTGTCATATCTACAAAGGCAGAGACAAATGTGTGTTTTGTAATCTCTCTAAACATTAAGTGCTAAGATGTTATTTGAAGGCCAAGTTATTTTTGATCACTGAGGAAAAGAAATGCAGAAATTTTGGAACTGTTTACTACAGTTAAAATATTCTATTTTCTTTCTTTAGTTTCTATCAATATCGCTGCGAAAAAAGTAAAGGAATGATAAACAGTTTGTAAACATTTCAAAAATTCAGGTTTTCTATATTCACTTGATAGCTACATCTTAAATATGTGATCTGCTACTAAACACTAAATGTTTGCTGCCTTATTATCAACCACATACTTTTTATTTTCAACCAGGTTCTTTTATACCTTTAGCAGCCTTATTGTAATTGTGAAATAATATTGATAACAGGTCCATGTAACATTATCAGAAAAATGATTTTTTTCTTAAGCAGAATACCTCATTTGAGAAAAATATACAGAAAATCCTAAAAATAAAAACAACTTATATCACACAAATAAAATTAAAGTTAAAAATTAAATAGCATATTTTAAATACAAGATGAAAATATACTTATTAAAATAAATATTTTTTATTCTTACAATTCTGAATTGCATTTACCATGTCATACAAATATGATTATATCAATGGTACTTTGAAAACAAACCAAAAATAATAAAAATTGTCAAGTAAAATTTCAAGTTATTAGATACTGAGCATGAAAAATATGCCATTTATAATATCTCAGACATTCTAGCTATATTGTCAAAATGCAGTCCTGAAAAAATCTCATGAAAGTACAGTAATCTCAGGAAGAAAAACAGTACCTGGTATCAGAAATTAAAAACAAATAAATAATCAAGATTTAACTCACATCTTTTTTACTCATCTTTGAACAATCATTGTCTACATCACATCATGTGTTTCCAGTTGCAGAAATTCTGTTTCTAACCACTAACATTATGTATAGTTGCTAGATCACACAATTTATGTGACTAGTCACACCAGTCTCTTTGAGTCCCACAAGTCATTTTTGTGGGCAGGGTCCAGTCGGGGGCAGATATTCCTACTAACTGAGTGTTTCACAACCTGAGAGAAGAAAAACTATGCTTATGCTACAAAAATGATGATTCTGTCCATAGTTCTTCTAATCAGGCTGGTAAATTCATTTTATCAGGCTAACACAGCAATTTTCAAATGGTACTTTAAATTTGTACGTCATCAGCAACGTGATCCAATATATGCACCATTAACTAGAAATATCTTAAATCTACATTTTTAATGACATTGCTTCTGCAAGTTTCATTTAGAAAAATCATATAAGATGGTATAGTATTAAATTTCCACATGCTAACACAGACTTAGCTTTAATCATTATGTGTTTACTGATTGAAAAACTTTTGTACTTACAGTAAGTGTATTCAATAAATTGTCACCAGAAATTTATATAAATAGGACATTAGAATTTTCTCAGCTTAAACTGACCACTTTATACAAATTATTGTTCTCAAACCTAAAAACTATAATCTTGACATAAATATCTGCTTTTTTCCTCATTATATAGTGATGATTATATACATTTTATTGTGAGATAAAGTCAATAAGGTGGTGTATTTAAAATCCCTCTGTGTGAGAAATGGAAATATTTCTCTATTTTATAAAACTGAATACAACTTACACATCAATCCATCTTAGATGTGGACTGCATAAATTAGAGCACATTGGATGCCAAGTTATGTAGCTACAGAACAGAAATAAACAGATCTTCATGTATTGACAGGTGTGTCACTAAGTAAAAACAAACAACTATATTGTGTAGTTTATATTCTCCTTTCTGTAAAAAAAGAAGAGGAGGAGAAGAAGAAGAGAAGAAGAAGAAGAAAGAAGAAGAGGAGGAAGAAGAAATAGCTCTATGTATGAAGAAGTGCATATACTTCAAAAAATATCTCTGGACCAGAAATGCAATATGCGTGGCAAGTTAATACTTTTTATTGCATGGCGTCTTATATATTTGGAAATATATATTAACCACAAGGAAAGAAAAGATTGACTTAATGTTTCATAACAGTAGTCTTTGCTTAAAAAATCTCTTTTTAAGATATATATTTACTCTGCCAATACGAGTTAAATAAATTAACAAAAATATGTGTTTTTAAAAAGGAAACTCTCCTGTTTACATAGATCCCACAGGATAAGTAAAGATCTGTCCTTTTAAACAGTGAGTTTAGCTAGAAACTCCTGCAATGTGCCAAAAAATATACTCACAGAGAGAAACAAGTAAACTAATATAATTTCACATTTTCAATTAAATATCTGTACAGAATACTGTTGTTAATTGTATTTGTAACCCTCTGATTTCCCGTGAAATGAACTAAATTTTACGTTTTTTTTGTTTGTGTGCTTTTTTTTTTTTTTGAGATGGAGTCTCGCTCTGTTGCCTTGGCTGTGATCTAGTGGTGTGATCTCGGCTCACTGCAAGCTCCGGCTCTCGGGCTCACGCCATTCTCCTGCCTCAGCCTCCTGTGTAGCTGGGACTACAGGCACCCACCAGCGCACCCGGCTAATTTTTCTAATTTTAGTAGAGACTAGTTTCACCGTGTTAGCCAGGATGGTCTCGATATCCTGAACTTGTGATCTCCCCTTCTCAGCCTCCCAAAGTGCTGAGATTACAGGCGTGAGCCACCGTGCCCCCCCTATTGTTTTTCAATTTAATTACATTACCTCTCGCTATGAGTTTCAGCTCCGTGTAAGTTTTGAACATTGCTATTCATTTCGTTTAATTGATGTGGATATTTAAAAGTAATAACATGCACTCAGATGATCTCTTTTCACATTATGATTATAAAATAATACCTCTCTTGGAATTTAACTAAGACAACATTAAGCAAGTTAAACTTTGTAATGAATACATTTTAAATATACCGTTTTTGTACCATTAAATATGGTTTCTTCTTACTCAAAAGTCTTACTATTTTTTCGTATATGATTAAATCAATCCCACTGAGGTAAATTACCAAAAACATATATGAGAACATTTAAGAAATACGTCTTATTTTAAAAAATAATATTCTCTATATAAATGGTTTTAATTATACACTTGATGGCTACAAAATGTTAAGCTAGTTGATTAAAAACAAAGCAAAACAGAAGCGATCTGTTAATTTTTTCTAAATGTAAATATAAAATTTCAAACAAAGCTGTTATTAGCGATGAAAAACCTCTTTATGATTTTAAATACTCACTACTTATTTCTTTGTCTATGTAATATATTTTCATCAAACAGACTGGTATCTTTTTGAGATTTTTTTACCCAGACAATCTTGTGCTGCAGGTAGCTCAAAACGAGGGTTGTTGGTAGCTGGTGAACTATGGACTAGAACACCCTGCTCTGCTAGCAGTTATTTTATTTCTTAAATACTGCAGGTGAACTTTTGATGCTGGGAAGATTTAAACATCAATTAATTCCTAGTAACATACAAAAAGTAATCATACAGTATTGGTAGAAAACATAGCTTAAGAAAAAGTTGTCTTTCAAAGAAAATACCTTTTAAGTTTATTTCACATAATTAAACATCTTATTGTATCTTGAAACAATTTAGAATATGCTTACAAAAGAAAATCCAAAGGAAAAAACACCAGTGTAATCAATAAATGTAATGAGTTTTCCAAATGAGATATGTGAAGCAGTTTCTAAGTTGCGAGCACTCTTCACCATAGAAAGATGACTATCTAAATAAAACTACTCTTTTAATTATCTATTACTGGAAATAAATTCATCTCCAATAAAAAGGCAATGCACTTTAATTATCTTTTTGAATTACAAGACATAAAAATACTCATCAAAAATATGATATAAAAAATAAGGTTTGTAAGATCAATGTTTTTTTTTTCTCAATTGGAAATTTAGTCAAGGGCCGGCAAGGCTTGGTAGCACATGCCTGTAATTTCAGTACTTCTAGAGGCCAAAACTGGCAGGGTACTTGAAGCCAGGAGTTTGAGACAAGCATGGCCAATACGGTGAAAACCCTTCGAATGTGTTGGTGCACACCTGTAATCTCAGCTATTTAAGAAGCTGAGGAAGAATAAACACTTGAACTTTGGAGGCAGGGTGCTGCAGTGTGCTAAGATTGCACCACTGCACTCCATCCAAAGATGCAGTGTGGGATTCCATTCTAAAAATAAAAGAAAATAAATTCAGTCAACTAAGAATTGAGATATCCTACTTATTTGCTTTTCAATGCAATTTGTGACAAGTCTGATTTGTAACTAGAAAATGTCTTAAAGGGTGGAACACATTTCAGTTACTGAAACTTCACTTCTAAGAAAAGAAAGCTTTTCTAGTTTTATTTAATTTATTTAACTTTGTTTTATATCAAGTTCCAGGGTACATGCAGGACATGCTGGTTCATTGCATAAGTGACAAGATATTAGAACAGCAGAAAGTTAGATAAAAATAAGATCTCATAGAAAATTTGCATATTTGTTGTTTTTGTTTTGGTTTTCTTTTTTCTTTTTTAAGATGGAGTTTCACTATTGTGATCCAGGCTGAAGTCCAATAGCATGATCTTGGCTCATTCTCATCTCCTGGTTTCAATCGGTTCTACTGCCTCAACCTCCTGAGTAGCTGGGATTGCAGGTGACTGTCACCATGCCCAGCTAATTTGCTAATTTTATTTGTTTATTTACTTATTGCATTTTTAGTAGAGACAGGGTTACACCATGTTGGCCAAACTGGTCTCGAATTCCTGACCTAGGGTGAATCACCCAATTTGGCCTCCCTGAGTGCTGGGATTACAGCTGTGAACCATCCTGCACAACCTCTGAAAAATTGTTAAAAGTGTTTTCTTAATTCATTCTTCATTACTCTTTAGAATAGTCAATGTCAACAATTTAGCTTCCAGAAGACACTAAGATGTGTGGAAACTTCAGCCATGGAAAGAGGATGTTACTATTGCACTTAGTGGAAAAGGTCAGAAATGCTGCTCATCTTCTTACAAGGCACAGCAAAACCACCTCCACAAAAAATAAGTATATGAGTATATAATGTCAAAATCCAGGCATTAGAAATTGTGTTCCATTGGTCACTTTGCCAGATGAAAACCACAGTGGCCAGTGGTGCCTTTGCTGGAGTTTTTCCTAGGCCTGCTACATGTGTTCTACCCACTCTGCCTGACAGGCTGCACACAGCTTGCATTAAGTGCCGGGGTTTATCACCTGCCAAGGGCAAGCATGGTGGAGTGGCACTTGTTGTGTGAGCAAGTGTGGGCCCCAACCACTAAACTCATCCAGGCATGCCGGCTGTGGCAAAGGAAGAAATTTATTTGCCAATAGAAGTTCCATCTCACTGAGAAGCAGCAGCTGGGCCAGGCATACTGCAGGCAGCATCCACAGCTGATATTGGGAAATGCAGTGGGGCCCAGAAGCTTGGAGATGGCAGAAAATGCAAGCCCCTAAGACAGTGTCAGAGTCATGGCATTGAGAGCCCCTCAGTCTGTGCACCCTGAAAGGCCACATCTGTCCTCTTATTTCTGTGTTCCACAATACAATAAGCAAGGGGGAAAGTTTTATCCATAGTTGTGTTACAGATCATTCAGCCCTGATATTCAGCAGATCTCAAATTATTGTTCTGCATCCCAGAAGAAAGAGGTACATGCTGCATTCACTCTTTCCACCTCTACCTGTAGAGATAAAGCATGCACTGGCTGAGGTCACAGTGATGGCCTCCCCTGAGTCAGTTTCCAGGTATGATAATGTTGATTCTTTTCTGAGGCCACCCCCAACATCTCTGTTTGGTTCTAAGCTTGTAACTAAAGTACTGGTAGGCTCTTTAAGGTGATATTGAGAGTACAACCCATGAGAAGATGTGGTAAACTGAAAAACAATTCTTTGAGTTCTATAATATATATGAAGAGCAGACTAGAGAACACAGAAGCAAATGGATATTAAGGGTATGGGATAATACCAGAAGGAACAGAGAGTTGTATCAGGCTGAATTTATTGAGCAGAGCTGACTTAGTAGGGATTCTGCACTTAAAGATGCAGCACAGGAGCTAAAGATTTCTAACCATTTATCTGCTTGGTTAGCTAAAATATGGATTCAAAGATGGCCTTCAGTGTGTAAGCTCTGTAAATGTCTACTCTCCATTGGTTTATTGTAAAGGATGAAACCCAAAGGCCTTAGGAGATTGGAATGGTGGAATGGATTAGTTCACTTTAGACCTTCTCCTCACAGCTGAGAGAGTCCAGAGGATATACTCTTGATCAATGCCTTGTGAAGTAGAGCAGCACCTGAATCTTTGAACAGCTCTGTAATTACTCTTCTCTGTGTGTCAGATCTAAGGTTGGGAACTGCAGCCACTCACTATAAAATTTAAATACACTAGGGATAATCGAATCCCAAGGTGGCAGGATCTAAGTGTCAACACTCGACCATCAAAGGCAAGGTGGATGTAGGTACCATAATGGACAGCTGTCACGAAGCAGCAATCAGAAGGGTCTGACCCCTGTAGAGCCCTGACACTGGCTAATTAATCAAGATGTTCCTGGGAGTAAAGTTGATAGAAAGCCTACTGCGTTCCTACTTAAGGTATAGAAACAGAAAACTTTGGTGTCAAATAGATGAAGAACTATTCTAAATTATAAGAACAGAATCACAGCTTCTCAAGCTGTTCTCATATCAGAGCCAATTAAGAGACACAGAACCCTTTGAATGAAGGGGAGGCTGGGTCCCCTTGAGGAAAGACCTCCACTCCATTACCAACAATTTATGCAGTGAATCTTTCTCCCATCATTCCTTAAGTAACTTCCGGAATTTTGTCAGGGTGACTGTGCATTGAAGAAAGGGAAATGATCAGAATTTTTGGGCTACTGGACCCTGGATCTGAGTTGATACTGACTCCAGGAGACACACAACATCATTGTGGTTTTATACTTAAAATAGAAACTTATGAAGGTTGGCAATTAATAAAGTTTTAGCTTTGGTCAGACTTACAGTGTGTACACTGTGTACCTAGACTCATCCTAAGGTCATTTTCCTAGTGCCAGAGGCATTATTGACATAGACACACTTAGCTGCTGGTAAAAGCCCGCATTTACTTCCTGATCTGTAGGGTGAGGACTACTAAAATGGGAAAAGGCAAATGGAAGCCATTTTGAGCTGCCTCTACCTGGAAATATAGTAAATGAAAAACAATATCACAACCCCGGAGAGATTGTGAAGATTAGCACCACCAGTAAGGACTTGAAAGACACAGAATTGGTCATTATCAGCACATCTAAATACAACTCTGCCATTTAACCTGTGCAGAAAACAAGTGGATCTTGGAGCATGACAGGAGATTTTTGTAAGCTTAACCACGTGGTGACTCAAATTGCAGCTGCTGTACCAAATGTGGTTTTATTGCTTGAGCAAATAAATATATCTCCTGGCATCTGGTATGCAGCCATTGCCTGGGCACATGCCTTTTTCTTCATTCCTGTCCATAAGACCCACCAGAGGCAATTTGCCTTCACCCGACAATACCAGCAATACACTTTTATTCTCCTACCTCAGGGATATACCAACTCTCTACCTTTCTGCCTTAATCTTGTTCAGAGAGACCTTGATTTCTTTTGGCTGCTGCAAGATATCACACTTGTCTGTGACATTGATGACATTATGCTGATTTGATCCAGTGAGCAAGAAGTAGCAAACAAACTGCACTTATTGGTGAGACATGTTCATACCATATTATAGGAAATAAATCTGACTAAAATTCAGGGAACTTCTACCTCAGTAAAATTTCTATGGGTCCAGTGGGGTAAGACCTGTTGACATATTCCTTCTAAGGTAAAGAACAATTTGCTGGATTTGGCCCCTCATACAAACAAAAAAATAGGGGACAAGTTCTAGTGGGTTTCTTTGGATATTGGAGAAAACATATTCCTTATGTGAGGTTGTTACTCTCCCCCATTTATTGAGTGACTCAAAAGGTTGCCAGTTGTGAGTAGTGTCTGCAACAGGAGAAAGCTCTGTGGAAGATCCAGGCAAGCTTTTTTTCTACTTAGGCCATATGACCCAGAAGATATAATGGTGAGGGAGGTGTCAGTGGTAGATAGCAGTGCTGTTTGGAGCCTAATGACAGGATCTCAGAGGTGAATCACAGCATAGGTCTCTGGGATTTTGAAATAAGGCCCTGCCATCTTCTGCAGATAACCACCCTCCTATTGAGAGACAGCTTTTGGCCTATTACTGGGTTTGGTGGAAACTGAATGCTTGTCTATAAGTCATGAAGTCACCCAGTGAACTGAAATGCCTATCATGAACTGGGTGCTTTCTGATCCATCTAGTCATAAAGTGGGTTGTCCATAGCAGAATTTCATCATCAAATGGTAGTGGTATATACATGCCCAGTCTCAATCCAGTCCTGAAGGCACAAGTAAGTTACATGAGTAAGTAGCTCAAATGCTCATGGTCTCCAGTCTTGCCACCATGCCTTCTCCCCTCCAACCTGCACTGATGGTCTCATGTATAGTTCCCTATGATCGGTTGACAGAATAAGAGAAGATGATGGCCTGGCTCCAGATGGTTCTGTACAATATGTGAAGCCACCACCCAAAAATGAACAGTTGCTGCAGTACAGCTTTTTGCTGGGATATCCATGAAGAACAGTGGTGAAGGGACATTTTCCCGGCAGACAGAACGTCATGGAGAGATAGCCAGATGTGTGTTTACATATGGGTTCATAGGCCATAAAAAATGTTATGGCTGGATGATCAGGAACTTGGAAGAAGCATTATCAGTAAATAGGTGGCAAAGTAATTTGAAAGAGAGTTATTAGATCAGCCTCTCTGAGTGGGCAAAAACTGTGAGGATAATTATATTTCATGTGAGTGTTCAACAATGGGGACCTCAGAAGATGAAAAATTTTGTAAGCAAATGGATAGGATAAACCATCTTGTGGAAGCTACTCAACCTCTCTCCTGAGCTTCTGCTGTAATCACCCAGAGGGCCCATAAACAAAATGGTCATGATTGCAGGGATGGAGATTATGCATGGGTTCAGCAAAATGGACTTTTACTCAGCAAAGCTAAGCTGGCTATGGCCACTGTTGAGCACCCAATTTGCAAGCAACAGAGTCCAACACTGATCCATCTGTATGGCACCATTTCTCAGGGTGCTTATTCTGGATATGCATTTGCCTATTCTGCATCCAATGCTTCTGCCAAGACTACCAACTGTGGACACACTAAATACCTCATCCACCAACATAGCGTTCTGCACAGCATTGCCTCTGACAAAGACACTCCCCTTATGGCAAAAGAAGTGTGGCAGTGGGCTCCTGCTTATGGAATTCACTGGTCTTACCACGTTTCCCATCATCCTAGGGCAGCTGGATTAATACAATGGTGAAAATGGCCTTTTAAAGTTACAATTAAGATACCAACGATGGGACAAGACTCTGCAAACCTGGGGCAAAGTTCTCCAGAAGGTAATGTATGTTCTGAAACTGTGTTGAACATATGGTACTTTTCCCAGAGCCAAAATTAATGGGTACACAAATCAATGGGTGGAAGTGAAAATGTCCCCACTCACCATCACCCCTAGTGATCCACTAGCAAAATATTTGCTTCCTGTTTCCTTTACATTATGTTCTGCAGGTTTACACGTCTTAGTTCCAGAGGGAGAAATTCTGCCACCAGGAGACAGAATGACAATTCCATTAAACTGACAGTGAAGATTGCCTCCTTGGCATTTTGGGCTACTCCTACCATTCAGTCAACAGGCTAAAGGAGTGACATTGTTGGCCGTGGTGATTGACTTGAATTAGCAAGATAAAATCAGTCTACTATTTTACAAAGGAGGTACAGAAGAATATACATGGAACACAAGAGATCCATTAGGGTCCCTGATAGTACTTAAATGTCCTGAGATTAAGGTCAATGGAAAATTACAACAGCTTAATTTTGTCAGGACTGTAAATGATCCAGAACCTTCAGGAATTAAGGTTTGGGTTACTCCAACAGAAAAGAAAGGAAGAAAGCAAGAAAGAAGAAAAGAGAGAGAAGGAGGAAGAAAGGAAGGAAGAAAAGATGGAAGGAAGGAAGGAATAGAAGAGATAAGGGAGGACACAATGGAGGAAGGAAGGGAGGAAGCAAGGGAGCAAGGAAGAAAGGAAATAAGGAAGGAAGGAAGAAAAGAAAGAAGAAAGGAAGGAAGAAAGGGGATTAAGGGATCTCAGCTGAGGTGCTTGTTGAACACAAAGGTAACACATAAAACTTACCTGCACATTGTGCACAGGTACCAAATAACCTAAAGTATAATAATAATAATAATAATAATAAAAGAAAAAAAAATTTTGGTAGAAGAAGGTAGACATCAACACCAGCTACAGCCATGTGACCAGCTGCAGAAATGAGGATTTTAATTGTTCTAAATAGTTTCTGTTTTTGTTAAAAAATGTTTGCATATGTATACACATGTAATAGTACCTTCATTTTTTCTTTTTCTTTATTATGTGACATTAGATTTACTGACATCAAATCAGCATTTGAGTATTCTTAACTTCACATAATAGTGTTTCAATTTGGGATTGGTGAATTACTGGTTGTAACAAAGATAGTTGTATTACGTTAGGTGTAATTATGATGTTATTATTTTCTTTACTTGAAGATTAAGTATGTGCTTAGGAAATGTGTATGGGTTCAAGTTGTCAAGGGGTGAATTTGTGATGGTTAATACTGAACATCGACTTCATTGGATTGAGGTATACAGGCTATTAATCCTGGGTGCATCTGTTGGATGATTTCCCTGAAACAGTCTTTGAGTCAGTGAGCTGTGGAAGGCTGATCCACCTTAATATGGTGGGTACAATCTAATCAGCTTTTAGTGAATATAAAATCAGGTAGAAAAATGTAAATTCATGAGATGGGCCTAGCCTCCAAACCATGGCTAACTACCATGTTATTTCTAGCCGCTAAAGTTTGGAAACAAATCTTTTGATCAACTGTAAAAGATTTTACACTGTATGAACTAACCTCCTTTTTGGATTTATCTTAACATTTCCACATACATTTTTCTATTACAACTACTTCTTTATTCACTTGTTTTATTTTCTCAAATTGGCTCATGTAAATTTTTGTGAATGTATTTATTTCTGGTTAATTTAGAACATGACAGAGCATAACTAATTGTGATCAAAGATTCCCACTATAAAAATCTTCTATTAAATAAAATTTAAGAATAGTAGAAGACACATCAGTGTTAATTCTACTCAACAACTTTAGCAAAAGCAAGAGTTCTCTAACCACAGCTATAATCTTTGAAATTTATGTTTTGATTTGGCTTGGTTATTATAATGGCTTAGCAAATTTTATGTCATAAGACATATTTAATTTTTGCCTTTTGGTAAATAATATGCCCACTGTGTATGCGTGATATAGTGTGCCAATCCCTAGGTGTGTATGTCTTTTCTGTATGCCTTCCAGCTGAAATCAAGTTTAGTTCTATCCAAAAAGCCATTCATTGCATTTTCTTAATTGCCACCCCCAAAATAGAGGCTGCCTAGCTAGTGTTTTATGGAAATATTTAGAAAGTAATGGGAAAAGAAAAGGGGAGAAAGAGAAATACATGGTTTACTTTGTAATCATGGACTAACTGAACTGACTTCACTTTACTAACACTTAACTTGAATCAACAGAACTTTACAAAAGCTTCTTAAAATTCTTCTGATTTACAGAAACCAAAGATAGAGTTAAGTAATCTTGAAAATATAAAAACAAAGTGTGCTTTTTTTATTTACAAGTTTCTGGAGAGATGATTTATCACTGTTAATTTCTCAAAGAGAGGCCTGAGACTCTGGATTTTAAGATATTTGTCAGCTTTTTTAATCTCTCAGGGCTATATGCTGGTAACAACCTTACCAATTCCACTTCCAGTCATGATCCAAGCTTAGGGTAAAAAGAAAGTAAAATCTATTGACTTATAGTAACCCTAGCCACTCACATGAACTGTCTGTTACCTCCATGAGCTCAATGTCTACAACTGTTTCCCCTCCACAGTCTGCTCCAGTCACAGTGACCTAGCTTTTTTTCAAACAATTTAAGCAGGCTTCTGGTGGAGGTCATCAAACTTGTTGATCTTGATGCATGCTTGTGAGATTATTCCCTTATTATTTTATTTAGATATTTACTTCAAAGTCACTTTGGAGATGAATTATTTTATGCTTGTCTCACATGAGACCAAGCTATACTCATGATAGAGAATTTTACCTCATGTATTTTATATGAAATTGATGGGATTAATTAATATAAAGAAAACAAAAAACCTTACATTATAACTGCCAAAGCAAACAAACAAAACATCTAGAAACCCAAAATAAAAGTTTGACATTCAACTTCAGCATTTAAAACATTTTCATGGGACAAAACTTAAATCTCCTAAATAAAAATAAACTGAGATTAGGAAACAATTAGTGCTTCACAAATAAAACTGAAAGAAAATTGCAGAACAGGCAGCGTCAAACCATTGAAAGAAACCTCAAACAAATAAACTGTCTACACCCAGGAAAACAACAGTTCACATCAACCAAGAAAATTAATCAAGAGAGACAATTTTAAAAGAGTTAATTTTTTGGATTGTCATACTGCCTCCCAGACACAGATGAAGCCTGCAAAACTGAAATCCACATTTTCAATTTAAGGCCCTGATTCTTGATTCTAGAAGGAGTAAAATAGCCCTTATGTGTTAATTTATTGTGTTTGTTCTAGTCTTTCTAGAGGATAAATGATGAATTGATTAATCACTTTTATTTATGTTTTGCCAAAGTCAGAAGTCACTCTTGGTTGAAAATGCCAGCAATTGGTCACAAACATTTAGGTTCCTGAAAACCAACAATGCAGTTACTTCATATAATCGACAATCTGTTAATACACATTCAGTTTTTTTAATAATAGCTTGTATACTGCTCTTATAGAAAATTCTACTTAAGTGGATACTAAGCTGCCAATAACTAAGAAGACATCTTGAAGAAATGAAGAAAATTTATAATTTGTAAAATAATACACAAGCAGAAAATATCTAGATAAAAGAAGCTAAAGAAATGTGTGTCTAACCCTCCCCCCATCAGAACAAATCTATTACTATTACCTAGCAAAGATAATTATTACTATTACACTTATTATATGTAGCTATTACATAAAAAAATACAAATCTAATTTCACGGACACTCTGTTCATGGAGACATAATCTGAGACAATAATATAATTTGAGAAGAATACAAAAGTACAAGAGCAGAGTACTTTTATATTGTTGAACTTAGAGTTTAGATTATTTAAACAAGGTAGTATTATCTAATGTAGGCTGTTTTAAGTTTAGAATATTTCTTGAGGTGCCAAATGTAAATAATTATTGTATAAAATATATAGAAGAGGGAAGTTTTGAGAAATTAAGGTTTTTTTTCTGAAAGATCAAAGGAGAAATTAAAAAATCAAATAAGATAAAGAACATACAGAAAGCAAGTAATTAAATATCAGAGTGAATAGTTTTTTACTTTTAATAACTTTAAATGTGAGCTCCTTCATAAAAGGCACAGAATGATGCAAATGCACCTTTAAAAGAAGCATTCACATATATGATTTCCCTGCAAGTGTCGCTTTAGGTGCAAAGAGAGAGATTGAAGGTAAAATGATATAGGTTCTTGTAAAAACGGGACAATGGACTACAGAGCACTATGTATCTGTCTCTTCAACTATTCAATATGTGCAGTGGCAGAATCGCTATGATGCAAATATTTTGGAATTATAGATCCTATCTGAAGTTTTGAAGCTTTCAAAAGATGATTTGTAAAGTAAACAACAATTAAATTCGATCGGTTTTGTAGCATATGTCAACAGCAGTTATTTATTCTTATCAAATACTGCAGTGGTGTGCAGTCTTGCAAATACTTCTGGAGCAGCTGGCAATAGCCATGATAGACAAAAATGACCTTATCCTCCAAATCTAAGGAGGACTTCTAACCGATTGCTGTTTCTTATTTCAGAGGTCTTGCAAGTGGTGAGCAGTTATTGTTTCATTATCCAAACTTTTTGCAGGCTTTTTCTCCTCCTACTCTAGTAACTTTCAGGCAACTTAAAAAGGCATAGCCTTTCTTTCCTAATTTTTCTTTTTTTTCTCTTCAGAGGTCTCAGAATGATAGACAAAGCATTCAAAGTAAAACACATGTAAGTGAAAATTCAGAATAAAATTTGTTGCTAAACATCTGTGCTCCAAAATGATGCAGCCTCAAGCAAAACCCCCAACAAAATCAGTAAGACTGATTGTCATGACAGAAATAGCCTAGAAGATCAATAAACAAACCCCTAGCAAGCTATAGAGGGAGAAAATCTTATTTTCAAAGGTACAGCACTTAAAAATTTATATGACTGTTTTTGACACCACAGAATCACACAGCATAAAGTGAAATAAGAAAGTATGGATCACCCTAAAAAGAAAAAAAAAATCACTAACAGAAGCTTTTCCCAGGTAGTTCAAATGGCAGGCTAACTAAAAAATAATTTTCAAAATTAACAATTTTTTAGAAAGCTAATGCAATGAAGAAAAGCACAGAAAGCCATGAACAGAAAAAAAATTTAATAGACAGTAAACTTAAAATAAACTAAACTTACAATAAAGTAAACTTACAGTAAAACTAACAAGAAAATTCTAGGCCAGGTTCAGTGGTTCTCTCTCTCTCTCATATATATATATATAAAAAAGATATATAGCTATATAGATATATAGATATCTTACACTTTAGATTATGTTACACTTTAGATTATCTAAATATATATAAAATAGATATAAAATATATTTCTATATTATATATTTATATAGAACATATAATATAAATATATATGCTTATGCATGTATATGTGTCTGTGTATGTGTGTGTGTGTATGTGTGTGTGTATATATATGTATATCTGGAGCTGAAAAGTTAAACAACTGTCACTAAAATTTACCACAGCCTGGCAGAGTGGCTCACACTTGCAATCTTAGCAGTTTGGGTGGCCAAATTGGTTAGATCATGAGGTCAAGTGATGAAGATTACTTGGCTAATATGGTGAAACCGTCTCTTTACTAAAAATACAAAAATTATCAGGGTGTGGTGGCATGAGCATGTAGTCCCAAATACTTGAGAGGCTGAAGCAGGATAATTGTTTGAAATCAGGAGGCCGAAGTTGCAGTCAGCTGAGGTTGCTTCACTGAACTCCACCCTGGTGACAGAGCAAAATTCATTTAAAAAAAAAAAAAAAAACTCTACAGAGATTTAAAAGGAAATTTGAGCAGATAGAAAAACAAAATATCAGCAGATCTCAGAAAAGGGCAGTTGAAACTATTAAGTCGAGGAGGCAATAAATAAATAAATAATAACTGTGAAAACAACCTAGAAACCAGTGGGACATCATCAATCAGTCCTCCTAAAGGAGACTAAAACAGTAGTGGTCCAGAAGCTCACAAATTTGAGGAATTAAATAAACACCAAAGAAGTTCAACAAACCCCAAACAGCATAAACTCAAACACATTCAAACTTACTTGATAATTAACATGTCTAAATCAAAAACAACTTGAAACCAGAAAGCAGCAAGAGAAGTGACTGGTCATGTAAAAAGAACCCTCATAAGTAATCAGTGGATTTCTTTTCTGAAAATTCAGAGGTCAGAAAGTAGTAGACTAATATATTCCAAATGCTGTACAAAAAAAAAACTTTTAACAGAAATCTTATGTTTACACTAAATGTCCATCAAAAGTGAGAGAGATATTATAAAATTCCCACCTAAAAGTTGCAGTATTTTACAAGTAGACTACCCTTTAAGGAATGTTTTTTGAGTATTTTATGATAAAATGAACAGACATGAAACAGCAGTGTGAATAAGTAAAGATTAAGATAAAGATAAATATATAAACAATATAAAAGATAAAAAAAATCAATGTGCACCTCCACAACTGGTTTTCCACATAATTAAACCACTATGATATATTTTAAAAACTCACTAGCTTGTGTTTTTGGCATACAGTGCCTAAAGACATAATTCTGTGAACTCAATAAGTGAAATAGAATTGGTCATGCTATAAATGAGTAGTGGCTTTTTTATGGTAGTGAGAGTAAAGTGACATGGATTTAGAAGTGTTTTCACTTTAGAATGTTTAATGTAATCATTAGAAGAGTCACAAAGGAAAAGTACCAGGCAGGTAAAAGCTTTCTGCACTACACCAGCAAATTAAGAGTAGTGGATTCATCTGCTTTTACCTGAGACTACATAGCCAGCCATCTTGGCACCCTAAAGGAAATCCTGAGCTGTCCAACCATGAGTAAATGTAGAGAGCCTAAGGGACATAGCATAGTTGCTTCTTCACACAACTCTTTCTACACCACAGGCAACAAAGTGGAAGAGGCTCATCTGTACCCAAGGTCTGCTGAAACACTGGAGGCAGAATGCAGTGACTATGTAGAGACTCAACTGATAGAAAGATGACACAGCAGCTGCTTCAATATCATCTCTTTCTTCCTAGCTTCTCAAAAGGTTGAGGTTCAAAATATTGTTGACAAACGACAAGACAAACTCGGGAAGACACAGTATTTCATTCAGTTGAAGTCTATGACAAACAGGATGATGCATGGCAACCAGATCAGAACCTCATAAATTGTAAGAAATAGTATATCTTTAACAGATGACAGAAAAACAGAGACAAAGGACATGGGACTGGGTGTGGTGGCTGATGCCTATAATCACAGAACATTTGGAAATTGAGGCAGGCAGATTATGTGGTCATGAGTTCCAGATCAGCCTGAACAACACAGTGAAACCACATCTCTACTAAAAATACAAAAATTAGCTGAGCATGGTGGCATGCATCTGTAATCGCAGCTACTCAGGAGGCTGAGGCAGGAGAATCCCTTAAATTCAGGAGGCGGAGATTGCAGTGAGCTGAGATCATGCCACTGAACTCCAGCATGAGTGACAGAGTGGGATCCCATCTGAAAAAAAAAAAGACATGGACTGGAATGAGTAGAAATATTTCAAACAATGCCAGAAAAGGAACATCCAAATCTATCTACACCAACTTTTCTAAGAACGTTTCTAAAATACTAATGACTCCCAAACACCACAAATCCAAAAACAGCCAGATCTATGCTGCTGGCCACCATGTTAGGATAAATGTAGCTTTGCCTTTCTTTGACCCACAAGTATGAAGTTAGAAAGTTAACCCCTCAAGACACTTGCACTTCAGAGCCCATTTATCAGCCAGAACTCCGTGAATGGCTTTCAGGAACTTGAGAAACTGGACCCTATTGTGTCACATAACCTGGACACAGAGGTGCACAAGATGACAGCAGAGAAGCCCGTCAGAGATTTCTCAGATTCCAGTGCAGAAGAGGCTGGAAGAAAAGATAGGCCCCAGATACACCCACTAATGTCTCTGGTATCTGTCTCAATTACCACTACAGGCTCAGCTAACATGGAAGGTACCTTGGTATTAACGAATCCATTAACAGCCAATGGAACAAAAAACATTCATATTGCTGTTTGAAGAGTGAGAGATGGGAAAAGAAAGATGATTGATGATTGAAAAAAAATAGCCTTTTATCAAAAGGATGTACTTTACCCTAAGGTTAACAGAAAATGCCAGCAGATTCAGAGACACTGTGGTGAGGAAAGAGAGTGTCATTACCCAGAAATTACCATCAACTAGATTTACAGAGAATACTTCATTAAATACAGGCAGAATGAAAGAAATTGAGAATGCCCTGAATAGGGCTGCTGTGGATGACAGAAAATGTGTGCTCCCTGCTCAGTGCAGCTGGCCGTGTCCTTTGCTGTGGTCTTGATTTTGTGTGCATTTAAGAAACGACAGAAAGAGACCAAACATTGAAATGATGGACACCACAAAGACCTAGCACATAGTTTTATTCAGTTTAAGAAATCTATTTTTGCATCAGGCAATAGCGCAGTAATTTGACTAGGTGCATCCATATTGCATCTTTGTAATTTGCTTTGGGGCTAACAGACAGGCTTGGCTTGAAACCTCTTTTATGACATTTGGACAGAGTTCAGGTGGCTTGTTCTACCATTATGTTTCCCAAGATGATGGGTGAAGCATCAGCCAGTGAAATGTGGTTTGGTGGGAGAAAGCTGACAGCACTGGACGCATGTGCCAAGGGCCTGGTCTCTTATGTGTCTTGGACTGAAACTTTCACTCAAGAGGTTATGATCCAAATTAAAGAGCTTTCCTCTTGTAATCCAGTTGTTCTGGAGAAATATAAGGTTTTGTTCACTGTAAAATTAAAATGATGTTGGAACAGGCCAAGGAGAGAGCGTGAAATGCTGAAAAAAATTCTGGAGCTCAGCACAAGGGATAGAATCCATGGCCAAATATGTACAAAGAAAAATTGATGAGTTCTAAAGGTCAGTCGCTCAGGACCCAAGAACTGAGCTAAGCAGAATACATCATTAGCTGCGAGATGCCCTAAGCCATCTTCATAGCCCAAAAAAATTTCACGCCTAGCTAAGGCTTGAAAGGAGACTGAAAATATCCAAGGTACTTATTTAATATTATCAATTCACTTCAAACACTGTAACTGTAAAATAAATGATAAAACACCGCATATTCTCACTCATAGGTGGGAATTGAACAATGAGAACACATGGACACAGGAAGGGGAACATCACACTCTGGGGACTGTTGTGGGGTGGGGGGAGGGGGGAGGGATAGCATTGGGAGATATACGTAATGCTAGATGACGAGTTGGTGGGTGCAGCGCACCAGCATGGCACATGTATACATATGTAACTTACGTGCACATTGCGCACATGTACCATAAAATCTAAAGTATAATAATAATAATAATAATAAAAGAAAAAAAAAAATAAATGATGAAACAGCTTTTTTGTCCAAATGTCATTACTTTATGCACAAGTCCAAATATAAGAGCAGACAGGTGAGCATTAGACTGTTCTTGCAAGCTCTATTTTTTTTTCTTTTTCTGAGACAGAATCTCACTCTGTCACCCAAGCTAGAATGCAGTGGCATGGTCTCTGCTCTCTGCAACCTCCGACTCTCGGGTTCACATCATTCTCCTGCCTTAGCCTCCCAAGTTGCTGGGACAACTGGCACTTGACACCATGCCTGCCTATTTTTTTTTCTATTCTTAAAAGGGATGATATTTCACCATCTTAGCTAAAATGATCTTGATCTCCTGACCTCGTGATTCACCCACCTCGGCCCCTCAAAGTACTGGGATTACAAGTGTTGCCACCGCGCCTGGAAGAGCTCTAATTTTTATCTATGACTACTACTACATAAAAGACCAGAGTTGTTTTTTGTTAGATTTGGACGACTGAAAGTCTGTAATAGTGTTTTTATTATTATTATTTTATTTTAAGTATCCCAGAATGCAGAGTCTATTGGGGTATGAGGCAGTTTCTTCTGCCTTCCCATGAACAGAGACACAAAAACAACTGAGATGGTTATTTGAATTCCCCAAGTCACAAATATCTCAGAGACAAAAAATTCTAAGCTGAACATATGGTTAGAATTTTTGCTGAGATATCAATTGATTTATATTTTGTTTTTTGCATAAGGCTCTAGATCTTACACTGTTAACATGAATAAACAACTAACTATTTGAAGTAAAGCTTGAACAGGATTAGTCAATCATGGAATCATTTAGGTAGAAATATCTAAGTTTTAATGGTCTTAAAGTGTGCTTTTAGATTAATATAGATTATATTCTATTTAATGAGCTAAAATTCTGGACACATGATTAAATGCAGAAACTTCCTTCAAAACAAAGGAAAAACACATACATATTCTTAGACATTTAAAATTATTAATGTCTGTTTTTATGTGCACACAATTTTCTAGGATACTCTATAAGCTCAGGTTTCCAGAAGCTCTGTGAAGCCTGCCATTTTGGGTTATTATGCAGGATCCGTTACATGGGCATGATTGAATAATCTTCTTGTCCTTGGTGATCACACTGAGTTTCGTTGCAGGATCTATGGATTATCCCTTTCCCAGCCAAAAATCTCAGTGGACGGTAGCACCTTTGCCAAAATTTCTCTTGGGCCTGCTGGGCTAAATTTGCCACTCATTTTGACAGGATGCACTCACCTCAAACTATGTGCTCAGATTCTATTTTTACTATGGGTGAGACAGGCCCAGAACACAGAGAGAAACCAAATGAGTGACTGTTGAGTCCAGCCACTTCACACAGCTGAATATGTTGGCTATGATAAGGTGTAAAGCCCAGGTGATGCCAGCTCCCTGCAAGACTTGGGATGAATCAGCATAGCAAAAGCCTTTTTCTCCTCACCACTCAGAAATACAGTGGCATCCAGAAGCTTAAAAATGCCAGAAACTGCAAAGTCCCCAAAATGGTATCACAGCACTGGCTTTGAAAATGTTTATGTCTGGGCTCCTTTAAGGACTGAACCTCTCCTATCCTTTTTTATTTTTTAAATCCCAGTAATCAAAAATGTGACAAGTTGGGGTTTGTGTGTTTCAAACCCATTTTTGTTACTAATCTTATAGTTTTGCCCTTAAATGGGTTCTGAGCTCTTGTCCCATGTCTAGGAAGAATAATATTTGTGGCCAACTGAAGAATAATTAAGGTAAACAGAGGCTTTATTGAGTGGAGGTACAGCTCTCAGGAAACAGAAAGTAGCTAACTCCATTTCACAAACAGGACTTACCTGCAACCATGCAACACTCAGTTAAGAGAAGACCTAGAGTGACAAAGTGCAGTTGGCTGACAGGTTGCTACAATGTCTCTGAAGCCCTCAGTGGAGAGGCGATTCAGAGTGGGCAGCTTCTATATGCAGGAAGTTTGTTGAGATGTGTCCTGAGCTTTAAGTTGAGAGATGACAAATCTGTCTGCCGATGTGCAATACCAATAATGTACAACTCTCAGTGAAGAGTGGCTACTCAGGAGGCTAATGCAGGAGAATCACTTGAACATGGGAGGTGGACGTTGAAGTGAGCTGAGTTCACACTACTGCACTTCAGGCTGGTGACAGAGTGAGATTCCATCTCAAAAATAATGATAATTATTATTTTAACTAGTTTAGAGGAAAACATAAATGTCCTGATGGAGGTAAAAAACACAGGGCAAGAACTTTGCACAGTATACCCAAGGATCAGTAGCTGAATTGATCAAGGAGAAGGAAAAATATCACAGATTGAAGATAAACTTAATGAAATAAAGCATGAAGACAAGATTAGAGAAAAAGGAATGAAAAAGAAGAAACGAAGCCTCCCAGAAATATGGGATTATGTGAGAAGACCAAACCTGTTATTGATTCGTCTACCCAAAAGTGATAAGGACAATTGAACCAATTTGAAAAACAAACCTGAGTATGTTATGCAGGAGAACTTCCCCAGTCTACAAGGACAGGCCAACGTACAAATTCAGGATATATAGAGAACACGACTGAGATACTTCACGAGAAGACAACCCCCAAGACACACAGCCAGCAGATTCTCCAAGGAAGAAAAAAAGGGAAAAATAATGCTTAGAGCAGCCAGAGAGAAAGATCAGGTTGCCTACAAAGAGAAGCCCATTAGACTAACGGCAGAAATTTCTGCAGAAACCCTGAAAGCCACAAGAGAGAAGCAGCAAATATTCACTGATTTTAAAGGAAAGAATTTTCAAACCAGAATTTTATATCCATCCAAACTAAGCTGTATGACCAAAGGAGAAAGAAAATAATTTTTAGACAAGTAAATTTAGAAACATTTTGTCACCACCATGAGTGCCTTACAAGAGTTCCTAAGGGAAATATCAAACATGGAAAGGGACACCTGGTAACAGCTACTGCAAAAAATAACAAATATAAAGTCCATCAACTCCGTGAAGAAACTGCATCAAGAATATGCAAAATAACCAGCTAGCATCACCATACCAGGATCAAATTGACACATAACAATATTAACCTTAAATATAAATAAAGGAAGTGTGCTTTATTCAGGAGACACATCTGATGTGCAAAGGCACACATAGGCTAAAAATAAAAAGATGGAAGTATATTTTTTCTTTTTTTATTGTTCTTTACATTTTAGGGTACATGTGCACAACGTGCAGGTTTGTTTCGTATGTATACATGTGACATGTTGGTGTCCTGCACGCAGTAACTCGTCATTTACATTAGATATGTCTCCTAATGCTATCCCTCCCCCGACCCCGCAACAGGCCCCAGTATGTGATGTTCCCCTTCCTGTGTCCATGTGTTCTCATTGTTCAATTCCCACTCATGAGTGAGAACATGCGGTGTTTGGTTTTCTGTCCTTGAGATAGTTTGCTGACAATGATGGTTTACAGCTTCTTCTATGTCCCCACAAAGACACGAACTCATCCTTTTTTATGGCTGCATAGTATTCCATGGTGTATATGTGCCACATTTTCTTAATCCAGTCTATCACTGTTAGACTTTTGTGTTGGTTCCAAGTCTTTGCAATTGCGAATGGTGCCACAATAAACATACGTGTGCATGTGTCTTTATGGCAGCATGATTTATAATCCTTTGGGTATATACCCAGTAATGCTATTGCTGGGTCAAATGGTATTTCTAGTTCTAGATCTCTGAGGAATCCCCACACTGACTTCCACAATGGTTGAACTAGTTTACACTCCCACAGACACTGTAAAAGTATTCCTATTTCTCCACATCCTCTCCAGCACCTGTTTTTTCCTAATTTTTTTAATGATCACCATTCTAGCAGGTGTGAGATGGTATCTCATTGTGGTGCTGATTTGCATTTCGCTGATGGCCAATGATGATGAGCATTTTTTCATGTGTCTTTTGGCTGCATAAATGTCTTCTTTTGAGAAGTGTCTGCTCATATCTTTTGCCCACTATTTGATGCGGTTGTTTGTTTTTTTTCTTGTAAATTTGTTGGAGTTCTTTGTAGATTCTGGATATTAGTCTTTTGTCAGATGAGTAGATTGCAAAAATTTTCTCCCATTCTGCAGGTTGCCCGTTCACTCTGATGGTAGTTTCTTTTGCTGTGCTGAAGCTCTTTAGTTTATTTTTAGCTCTTGAATTTCCGAGCCTGTTATTTGTCTATTCAGAGATTCAACTTCTTCCTGGTTTAGTCTTGGGAGGACATATGTGTCGAGGAATTTATCCATTTCTTCTAGATTTTCTACTTTATTTGTGTAGAGGTGTTTATAATATTATCTGATGGTAGTTTGTATTTCTGTGGGATCAGTGGTGATATCCCTTTCATCATTTTTTATGTCAATTTTGCTGATCTTTTCAAAAAACCAGCTCCTGGATTCATTGATTTTTTGAAGGGGTTTTTGTGTCTCCATTTCCTTCAGTTCTGCACTGATCTTAATTATTTCTTGCCTTCTGCTAGCTTTTGAATGTGTTTGGTCTTGCTTCTCCAGTTCATTTAATTCTCATGTTAGGGTGTCAATTTTAGATCTTTCCTGCTTTCTCCTGTGGGCATTTAGTGCTATAAATTTCCCTCTACACTCTGCTTTGAATGTGTTCCAGAGATTTTTGTGTATCGTATCTTTGCTTTCACTGGTTTCAAGGAACATCTTTGTTTCTGCCTTCATTTCATTATGTACCCAGTAGTCATTCAGGAGCAGGTTGTTCAGTTTCCATGTAGCTGAGTGGTTTTGAATGAGTTTCTTAATCCTCAGTTCTAGTTTGATTGCACTGTGATCTGAGAGACAGTTTTTAGTAATTTCTGTTCTTTTACATTTGCTGAGGATTGCTTTACTTCCAACTATGTGGTCAATTTTGGAATAGGTGTGGTGTGATGCTGAAAAGAAGGTATATTCTGTTGATTTGGAGTGGAGAGTTCTGTAGATGTCTATTAGGTCCACTTGGTGAAGAGCTAAGTTCAGTTCCTGGATGTCCTTGTGAACTTTCTGTCTCGTTGATGTGTCTAATGTGACAGTGTGGTGTTAAATTCTCCCATTATTATTTTGTAGGAGTCTAAGTCTCTTTGTAGGTCTCTAAGGAGTTGCTTTATGAATCTGGGTGTTCATGTATTGAATACACATATATTTAGGATAGTTAGCTCTTCTTGTTGATTTGATCCATTTACCATAATGTAATGGCCCCATCTATTTTGATCTTTATTTATTTAAAGTCTGTTTTATCGGAGAGTAGGATTGCAACCCCTGTCTTTTTTATGTCTTCCATTTGCTTGGTTGATCTTCATCCCTTTATTCTGTGTGTGTCTCTGCACGTGTGTGTCTCTGCACGTGAGCCTATGTGTGTCTCTGCACGTGAGATGGCTTTCCTGAATACAGCACACAGAGGAGTCTTGACTGTCTATCCAATTTGCCAGTTTGTGTCTTTTAATTGGAGCATTTAGCCCATTTACATTTAAGGTTAATATTGTTATGTGTGAATTTGATTCTGTCATTTTGATGGTAGCTGGTTATTTTGCCCATCAGTTGATGCAGTTTCTTCCTAGTCTTGATGGTCTTTACAATTATATATGTCTTTGTAGTGGCTGCTACTGGTTGTTCCTTTCCATGTTTAGTGCTTCCTTCAGGGGCTCTTTTAGGGCAGGCTTGGTGACGACAAAATCTCTCAGCATTTGCTTGTCTGTAAAGGATTTTATTTCTCCTTCACTTATGAAGCTTAGTTTGGCTGGATATTAAATTCTGGGTTGAAAATTCTTTTCTTTAAGAATGTTGAATATTGGCCCTTATTCTGTGGCTTGTAATGTTTCTACAAGAGATCAGCTGGTATTCTGATGGGCTTCCCTTTGTGGGTGACCTTAACTTTTCTCTGGCTATCCTTAACATTTTTTCATTCATTTCAACTTTAGTGAATCTGAGAGTTATGTGTCTTGGAGTTGCTATTCTCGAGGTGTATCCTTGTGGCATTCTCTATATTTCTTCAATCTGAATGTTGGTCTGCTTACTAGGTTTGGGAAGTTCTCCTGGATAATAGTTCCATTCTCCCCATCACTTTCAGTTACACCAATCAGATGTAGATTTGGTCTTTTCACATAGTCCCATGTTTTTTGGAGGCTTTGTTCATTTCTTTGTGTTCTTTTTTCTCTAATCTCTTCTCGCTTCATTTCATTCATTTGATCTTCCTTCACTGATACCCTTTCTTCCAGATGAACAAATCAGCTACTGAGGCTTGTGCATTCATCATGCAGTTCTCATGCCATGGTTTTCAGCTCCATCATGTCCTTTAAGGACTTCTCTGAATTGATTATTCTAGTTAGCCATTCATCTAATTTTTTTTCAAGGTTTTTAACTTTTTTACCATGGGTTCACACTTCCTCCTTTAGCTCAGAGTAGTTTGATCATCTGAAGCCTTCTTCTCTCAAGTTGTCAAAATCATTCTCCATCCAGCTTTGTTCCATTGCTGATGAGGAGCTGCATTCCTTTGAAGGAGGAGAGGTGCTCTGATTTTTAGAGTTTCCAGTTTTTCTGCTCTGTTTTTTCCCAATCTTCGTGGTTTTATCTACTTTTGGTCTTTGATGATGGTGATGTACAGTTGGGGTTTTGGTGTGGATGTCCTTCCTGCTTGTTATTTTCCTTTTAACAGTCAGGACCCTCAACTTCATGTATGTTGGAAATTGCTGGAAGTCCACTCCAAATCCTGTTTCCCTGGGTATCAGCAGCAGAGACTGCAGAACAGTGGATATTGGTGAACAGCAAATATTGCTGCCTGATCATTCTTCTGAAAGTTTTGACTCAGAAGAGTACTCAGTCATGTGAGGTGTCAGTCTGCAGCTACTGGGGGATGCCTCCCAGTTAGGCTACTTGGGGTTCAGGGACCCACTTTGGGAGGCAGTCTGTCCATTCTCAGATCCCAAGCTGCATGCTGGAAGAACCACTATTCTCTTCAAAGCTGTCAGACAGGGACATTTAAGTCTGCATAGGTTTCTGCTGCCTTTTATTTGGCTATGCCCTGCCTCCAGAGGTGGAGTCTACAGAGGCAGGCAAGGCTCCTTGAGCTGCAGTGGGCTCCACCCAGTTCGAGCTTCCAAGACACTTTATTTACCTACTCAAGCCTCAGCAATGATGGTTTCCCTCCCCCAGCCTCGCTGTCACTTTGCAGTTTGATCTCAGACTGCTGTGCTAGCAACGAGTGAGGCTCCATGGGTGTAGGCCATCCAAGCCTGGTGTGTGATATAATCTCCTGGTGTACCATTTGCTAAGACCATTGGAAAAGTGCAGTATTAGTGTGGGAGTGACCTGATTTTCCAGGTGCTCTCTGTCACCCCTTTCTTTGAATGGGAAAGGGAATTCCCTGACATCTTGGGCTCCCTGGGTGAGGTGATGCCTCGCTATGCTTTGGCTCATGCTCAGTGCACTGCATCCCCTGTCTGACATGCCCCAGTGAGATGAATCCCGTACCTCAGTTGGAAATGCAGAAATCCCCTGTCTTCTGTGTAGCTCATGGTGGGAGCTGTAGACTGGAGCTGTTCCTATTCGGCTATCTTGGCTCCACCCACCTTCTCTATCTTTTGACAGAAAAGTGTTTGGAATCAGAGTTTTTATCTAATTTTGCAGATCCTACAGTGCCACCTTGTAAGATAGGATTTTTCTCTGTGTAGAGCCTTGTCAGCCCTTTGCCTAAAATGTCTAGTTTCTAACTTTCTCTTCCTCCCATGTCCTGCTAATAATTATAGGACTCTATGTCCCATCTGTAAGCAGAAAATCTCCAATTTCAACAGTCAACAAGATGCTGTCCTTGAGAGACAAATTCCAACCTCATTGCTGAAGTTTTTATAAAAGAAGGAAGGCAATGGAATCATTTTTCTATATTTTTTGAGGCAACTGTTCTGCATTCAGCTACATTGATACCTAAATAAGAAGAGAATGTTAAGTTTCAAAGTCAATCTATCTTATTTATGAGGATGTCAATGTTTTGCTAGGACCATAGTAAGGGAAGCAAGGATAGCATAATGACTCAAACTCTATTAAAGACTCTTGCTGCAATTTAACTACTGCATAATCTCTCTTTGGCTTCCCAAATACCTGGAAGATTTTGGGTTGAATGGGCTTAAGAGACAAACAAGAATTTATATATATATATGTGTGTGTGTATATATATGTATAATTTTATATATGTATAAGGATTTACGAATTATATATACACATACATATATACACATATATGTACACATACACACATATGTGCATATATGTAAATATGTATGCAATATATGTGTGTGTATATATATACACACATTTATAGACAGAGTATGCATGTATACATATATACACACTCATATATATGTGTCTGTATGTGTGCATATATGTGTGTATATATATACACGTGTTTTATATATACACATACATATGTGTGTGTATGTGTATACGTATATACATAAATATGCACATACCATCTATATACACATACCAGAGTGTATAGGTATACATCCATAAACTCTGGGTATCACATATGTGCCCATTACATATGTGCATGTTACATATATATACACACACACACATATGTGTGTGTATGTGTATATGCATATGTATATATACACATATAGATATATATACACACATATACATATGCATGAACACAAGTGTAAATTTTCAGCAAACTTTTAGTATATAAAAACAGACCGTTTTGCCAGCAAATTGCTACATGATTTGAGAGCTATTAATGCACAGATTAAATCAATGGGTGCATTACAGCACAGTCTGCCATTCCTGGCAGCCATTCCAAGTGACTTACCTCTCATAGTAGTAGATCTTAAAGATTATTTCCTTACTATACCCTTACAGGAGGATAAGCAAAACTTTACCCAAAAGCATGCTCACCACTCCTATGCTATTTCAGCGTTTTGTAGGACAATCTTTAAAGGAGCCTCAGAATATATTTCCTACTGCCTACATCATTCATTATACGGATGAAATTCTTTTGGCCGCTTCAATGGAAGAGTCATTACACCAATTGTTGAGAGAAGCAAAACACGGGGAAATCTCAAAATAGTTCAAGAAAAGGTAGAAACAACCTCCCCATACCGATACTTAGGCACTATTGTTACTGAAAAAAGTCTTCGAACTCAGAAAGCAGTCCTCTGTAGGGACAGATTACAAACCTTCAATGATTTCCAACAACTATTAGGAGATATAAATTGGCTGTGTACAATCCTAGATATTGCTACTCATCAACTCAAACACTCAGACCCTCCATGGAAATTCTTCATTAGGAGCAATGGGCTTAGGAGACAAACTCGTTGCTCCAGCAACTTACTAAGGAGGCAGAAGCTGAGTTACAGCTTGTAGAGCAGATCCTTCAGCAAACACATGCCTCCTGGCTAAGCCACAAAGGCCTTTGATTCCCTTTATTCTTTCTACCCCTCGTTCTGCAACAGGACTTTTAGGCCAGAACATAGAAAAATATGTAATTGTAATAGAATGCCTTTTTTTGAAATTCAATCAGAGAGTAAAATCTCTGCAAGTTTATCTTTCTTTAACTACTCAATTTATAACAAGGGTTAGGAATAGATCAAAATCACTTAAGAGATATGATTGAGACAAAATTACTGTTCTTCTTTTAGAGTCAGTCTAAGTGTATGAGGAGAAATATTGGATTCCCAACAACAGGCTGAAGCATGGGAAATGTTGACTGTGTGGCAAATTGCTCTTTCAGATTATGTAGGAATAATACATAAACATTATACATCAGACAAAATTTTGCAATTTTAAAAGTTCAACTTTTCATCTTCGCCGTGATTACTCATCACAAGCCCATTTCAGGCAGCCAGACCTACTTACTGATGGCTTTTCCAAAGGTCGCAAAGCTACTTATGGTTCTAAGCATTCTCAAACAATAAAAAACCCAGAGTTTCAGCTCAACACTCAGAACTAATAGCAGTTATTCGTGTTTTGGTGTTCACTGTTTCATCGCTTATTAACACTCTCTGTGATTCAGCCTATGTTGTAAATGTAGCCCGTCATATTGGGACTGCCACTATTAAAGGCACTCTAGAACCAGAGCTGTTTAACTTGTTTCTAAGACTTCAGCTAGCTGTTTGTTCTTATGCTGCTTTTTATATTTCTCATATTTGCTCTCCCACACAACCCCCTATGACACTATTTCTATGTAATAATAGAGCCAATAAATTGATTTATTCTGCATTTCAACAAGCTCAACCTTCTCATGTATTACTGCATGAAAACTCTTCCTTTACTCATATGTTTCATTTGCCTATAGCCAGGCAGCAGCCAGTAAAAGCCTGTCCTACTTGCCAGCATGTCACTGGAGTCACACCCATAGAAGACTGTAACCCTTGAGACTTAGCTTCAAATGAAATCTGACAGATGGATATTACTCACAAAGCTGCCATTGGCAAGTTCTTTGTTCATGTGACTACAGACACTTATTCTCATGTGCAGCATGCTACATGCAAACCAGGTCAGACCGCTGGTTATGCATAATGACATTGTCTGTCATCATTTGCACATACAGGGTGGTCCCTAAACAATTAAAAACTGACAATGGACACGCTTATGTTAATCATGCTTTCTAAAATATTTTATAGCTGTGGTCCATCATTCAGAAACCAGGAATTCCTTACAAAACCCAAGGACAAGGAGTTATATATAGAGTGGGCAAATCAAACATTAAAAGGTGTGCTGAAACAAATAGAAAAGAGAAAGAAGAGACCATTTGCCACTTCAAGCAAAATACATTTACTTTTACTTTAATTTATTTTTTTACTTATTTACTTTAAATTCTTTGACTCCTGGCACAAATAGTAAGACTATGGCAGAACAACACTGGTAAATGTTATAGGGAGATTTACTGATGTAAGGACAACAGTATGCTTGTGTTTTTAAAGGAGACGGATAATCTGTGTGGGTGCCCTCAGTGTGTTTGTGACCATATAAAGGGAGACTGGAAAGAGCCATGGATCCCAACTATGGATCCAAATCCTCTATTACAAGCCATTAGTCACTTGAAATTGCTGGAGTACCGGGGTCAGGCAAACACCGCTGACCTCACAATTATGGCCATGCTACCTGTAACATCCTGTGCAGTAGGTTTTCCTTGTGCAGAGACAAAAACATATTGGGATTATATTCCTAATCCCCCAATATTAGCGACTGTAATTTGGAGGGACACTCCCCCTGGCATCTATCTTGATCATGAAGCATGGGCACAAGGACCCCTAACACCCCCTGACAAAGAGTAATTACACTATCAGAAAAATGATTATCAATTATGCTCCTCCATTGGCAGGACTTACTTTATGCATCACCCAGGGTACATCACTCAACTGCAGTGGCCTTGCAAATTAATCCCATGTATGGCTGAGTTACCATGGAAAAAAATATGTACCTGTTAGGTCTTAGCTCTATTAACATTACTGGTGTAGCTACTAATCACTCCCAGCCACATCCCCCAAATTGTATTAATTGTACAGAATGGGCTCCCATTGATAATTCTTACCCCCCTCCTTGGACCCAGTGTCTTGACCCACTAGCTAGACAACAGTTCATGTTAATGGGAGACATTATTTTCTGGGTCCCTGTGGTCATTTAGATTGGACAGATGAGAATCCGACCTCATGGCATAAACTTCGTTGACCCTGATCAACATCTCTTCAATACATTGTGCTGGGATTCAATCTCAATCTGCAGAAAGGTTCGCTTGGCATGGAACAGGCTTTAGCCCACCTTTGCCTCAATTGTATTACCGAGGAAAGAGAGGTCCAATTCAGGAGTCGATCGGGAAAGCAGCACTCCACTACACGAATGGCAGCATTTGTGTCGGAACACTATCTAATTATAGTAATTGTGCTGAACACAGTTTTAATGTTACCCTTGCAGAAAACATTACCACACAATTTACAATTTTTGTTTTTAAACTTATGTTTTTCTAGCAGCAAAAAGGACAAACTCCGGGTAAATGATGCTCAATTGACTTGTGATTCCTGTCAACTGTATTATTCCCTTAATCATAGCACAGTACAAACATACAGCATATCCACCCTAGTAATTCTAGGTCGCAATCCCAGATTATGGATTCCTGTAAATCAGTCTGAGCCTTGGGTGACCACCTCTGGTTTCCATTTTGTAAACTTTTTTTCTTACTCAGCTTATTCATTGTGCTTGTAGAGCCTTAGGCATGAAAATTTTTGTGAATATCTCCTTAGGTACATTAATAACGTCTGTTGTGGTGTCCTTAGTAGCAATGTACAGCTCCATTCACACAGCTCAATATGTAGAAAATTGGATGTATACAGCCGACCAGGCATGGATGCTTAAAAATAAACTTAACCCTGAGATACACACGGAAGCAGCAATGTTAAAGACTACAGTTCTGTAGCTAGGAAACCAAGAACAAACTTGTAGTTGCAGCAGCAATTGCATTGTCATTTTAAGGATACTCATATTTGTGTAAACAATTTGCAATAAAACCAAAGGGAATATCCATGGAAACTTGATTTACAAAGTAAAATTCTTAACTTGAATAAGCATACTCAAGTATTTCAGCCATCTCTGAGAACTTAGGAAGAATTCCAGCAAGGTTGAGAGAGCTTTAACCTTTAGACGTCCTCCAAACATCACCTCAGTGTCTTTCTTGTGATTATCAGAGTAATGTTATTATGTCTCTGCTTCATGTTCATTGTCTGTAAAAGCAGCTGGACCACCAAACAGCAGTTGAGAGCTGCACAACCTGCAATTATCTTTATTCAATTAACGCAAAAAGAAAAAGGAGGAGATGTTGGAGTCCAAAAGAATGAGGCTCGTGACCAACTCAGTAATGACTGGAGGGTCTATGAACAGAGAGGGAACTTTTCTCATGAAAGCAGCATGTGGCAACCTGACACATCATGTCTGGTGCCAGAAGGAATGCTGAGGGCAGTCATGCCCCAAGTACATTATTTCTTGTGGGTATATATAGGAACATCTGAAGCCTGTAGTATAAAGAAAGCAACTATGTGAGCCTGTGATAAATCAAGCAGCTGACCAGCAATTACCTTTCCTCCCCATTGATTCTGCCTAATAAATATGAAGACCTGAAGCAGCTCAGGGCCTTTGCTGACTAGAAGCAATGAGCACACTGACCCCTGTTTTAAAACAGGTCTTTTTGTCTTTGTCTTCATTTCTGCAATCAACCCCCTTCGTTTCATCCCATAGTAACTGACTGCCACGCTGTCTCTATTAAAAGTACAAAAAAAAAATAGGTAGGCTTCTTGGCAGACACATGTAATCCAAGCTACTTGGGAAACTGAGGCAGAAGAATCCCTTCAACCCAGGAGACGGATGTTGCAGTGGGCCAAAATAATTCCTTTGCACCTCAGACTGGGTGACAAGGTGTGACTCCATCTCAAAAAAAGCAAAAAACCAAAAGGAAGAAAACAAAACATAACAAAACAAACAAAAAATATGTTCTGATTAAGAGAACCAAAACAAACAAACAAACAAACAAACAAGCTGCAGGCTGAGAAAAATTTAGGAAACACATCTGAAAAGTGACTTTTATGCAAAATATACAAAGAAATAAGATGTCCCAATTAATAAGTAGAGACCTGAATAAATACATCGCCAAAAAAGATATGGAGATGGAAAACCTGGCACAGAAAATACTGCTTGCTGAGCCCCTGTTACTTATTCTGAAGGCTGAGGCTCCAAGCCATTTCCTGAGGAGCAAGAGTGGCTACCAGAGTGGCAGTGGCTCCAAAGATCATCCCCCACCTACCCCAGGTCTACACTTCCTCCAGGTTCCAAGGATTCCCCAGCCATTGAGCATGATCACCAGGAAAGAGCCAGAAGGTGGATATTTTATTTCACAAATTTTCTTAAAATTCTGGATGCCAACAAGTATCCTTTGGTTGTAACTTTTATATTTATCCTAACAATCTTGGGGCACTGACAAGTATAAGGAAAGATGATTTTCCACCTACATTTGATTCCATAGAGAAATAAAAGTATTGGCATGGCCAGGCATGCTGTCTCACACTGGTAATCCCAGCACTTTGGGAGGCTGAGCCGAGTGGATGTCCTTAGGTCAGGTGTTTGAGATCATCCTGCTCAACATGGTGAAACAAGCTCTCCACAAAAAATGTAAAAAATTAGCTGGTAGTGGTGGCTGGATCCTGTAAACCCTGATCCTCAAGAAGCCAAGAAAAGAGAATTGCATGAATCCGGCAAGCTGAGGTTTCCAAAACCGAAATCATGTCATTGCACTCCAGCCATTGGAACAGACCAAGACTTTGTCTCAAAACAAACAAACAAACAAAAAATACAGAACAAGCAAACAAAAAAAGGATTCAATTACATTTTCAGGCAGTTATTTTAGAATGCTTGGCACAATGCATTAGTATTTTCGTATTCCCAAGACAGAAAACACAGTAACATGAGCAAGTAAAAACAAAATAGCAAGTCATTACAAATTCATGGGATTAATTTCATCTGGAATTCTTTCTGGCTTTTATTTAAAATGCGTAATGCTGAAATAATCAGATGTTTTCCTTGTGATATCTAAATGCAAAAGGAAACAACAGTTAGTGTAACATTATTAAATGAATCTCAGCCTTCAAATTTGATTCTGATGCAGTGGAATATTTTGTGAAAGATGAAAATCTAACAGACCAAACACACGTGATTTCAAATTTTGGCCTACTTTGTAGAAGCAGATTTAAGAACCAAAACCTTCATAGTTCTAATTTTTGTCAGTGATTCAGCATTGCTAGATATGCAGTGAAACTGAAATCAGAGCCTTTTTTCAATTCCAACAGAAACTAGTTTGTACTCTGGACATTCGTGTTGCTCCTTTGAAATCCATAAAGAAATCACTTGATTGAAATGGACTTTTACACAGGGAAAAATCGCGCTAATACCCCACATTATCTTATTGGTTACAGTTCACTATTTTATTGTAGTCACCATAAGATTAGAAAAAATAGCAGATAATTGACTATGTGTACTAGCATAATTTTATTATTTTTTACTAAGTGGAGCTGAACTCTCAGCACATTATTAAAAATTGTTTTCCTGTGGAACAACACATGTATGCTTTTTGGCAGCAATCATAGATTAATGAACAAACAATAACAACAAAATCATGCTCAACAACACCTGCCGTTTGGGGAAGGCAAATTAAAATAAGAGTGAGAGCACTGAACAGCTATACTGTGTCTAAATTTCTTTTTAAATATAATCAAAACTGCAACAGAAAATCTCATTAATTGCTGAAGGAATGCATAATTGTACAGTAACTTTAAAATAAGGTTTAAAACCATACATAAACATACCTACAAATTTGTTTGTATGTTTACATTAGTAACATACACAAACAAATGTATCATTTTAAACATTTTTGAGTGTATAATTTGGAAGTTTTAACTGTGCTCAAATTGTGCAACCATCACCACCATTTCACAATCTTACCAGCAATGTACAAGGGTTCCGATTTCTCCACATACTCTCAAACTTTTCTTTAAAAAATAATGAAAAATTCCAATGGGGATAAAGTGGTAATCTCATTGTGGTTTAGATATTCATGTATTAAGTGGCTAGTGATTTTGAACATCTTTTCATGCGCTTATTGGCAGTGGATTTGTAAATGATTTCTTGGCTATATCACTGAATAAATACAAAACATAAGAAAAAATAGATCAATTGAACTTCATCAAAACTAAACACTTTTGTGCCTTAAAGGACATTGTCAGCATAGTGGAAAGAAAACCAACAACATGGGACAAAATATTTGCAAGTCATATATATGGTATGTATACAAATCACCCACTTGGATCTCTTCCAAATGCACTCTTCATTTTTTTCTACTCTAAAAAACTTTAAATAAACATCAACTTTTGCTGTGAAACCTTTCTCAGTCTCCTTTGCTACTTTATTCCCCTCAGTCAAATTCTTTCTTCTGAGAAGGCAAGAGTTGAGGTTACTGCAGACCATGATAGATTTGACACCAATAACTCAGATAACTTCCACTGGTAACAAGTGGATTAGCTGCTGGACAGGTGGTGGGAGTTCATGTGTAGTGTGTGGCTGGCCTGGCCCCAGGCAGTTCTGGACTGTGGACAGACCAGAACCCCATGCTACAAGCACTCTGTGGAGAGAGAGCTCACGTTGCTGAGAGAATGCTGAGGAAGAAATTTTGTCTTTTTAGTGAAGTCACATTCCTTTACATAATATAAAATTAACTGTTTCTTAATGAATTCCTTAATGATCCTTAGTACACGCATATTTGTGTGCAACTACCACATCTTAGTTCCAAATTATTTCCATTATCCCAAAAGGAAATTCCCTACTTATTAAGAAGCTCCTTCCCAGTCTGTCCTCTTTCTGACACCAGCAACCAATAATCTGATTTTTTTCTCTATGGATTTACTTATTCTAAATATTTACATAAACAAAATCATTCACTATGTGACTTTTTTGGTCAGCTTCTTCAGCCAAAATTTAAGTTTCCTCACATTGTAGCATTAGAGTTGTAATCCTTTTCACAGCTGAATAGTGTGCTGTGGTATAAACATACCATATTTTGCTTCTGATTTTTTGTTGGTGGACATTTATTTGGTGTGTTTCCAGATTTTAGTTATTGTGAATGCTGATATTAACACAGGTATACATGTTTTTGTTTGAATACCTCTGCTATTTTTTTGTGTATATAGCTTGGAGTGGATTTTTGGGGTTCTATGGTAATTTTATGTTTACCTTTTGCAGAATCACCAAACTATTTTTCACAGCAGCTGCAGCATTTTTCTTTCGCATATTCCCACTTCCATTTCAACAATTGTTAGCTCTTTTTTTTCAATTATAATTGGTGTGAAGAGGTAATTTACTGTAGTTTTGACTTGCATTTCCCCTAGGTTAAAGTGCGCAGGGGGCATAAGGGTTGGAGGAGCAAGAGGAAGGCTGAGGACAGCCATGTGGAGAGGATAAGCAAGCTCCAGGGGAGACAGTGGCTGTGGCAAACTCTGCCCGGTCTCGGCTCCAGCAGCGAATGGAAAGTGAGCCCATGATTGTATCGTGGATTTTCTCACAATCTAGCTATTTCAGCAAGGAGAGTGTGTGATTTGGGGTACTGCACCCCTCTTCTCATAAGTCCCCTATAATTCAGTCTTCACTAGGCACCTGCCTGGAGCCAACCTGGTCTCTGCTCGCAGACAAAGGAGACCCTCATACCCTGGGATCCTGATCCTGGTGGTCCCTAATGGACACAGGCCTGGAAGGAGGAGCACAGCCCATATGTGCTACAACAAAGACTGTAAAGTACAGAAGTGGACACTATATTTAGCCCAGTCACCCCAGGCCACATGAACCAGGCTCACCACTCATGGGCCTCGGCCTCCTCCTTTGAGAAAGGAACTGCCACAACCATTAATCTCAACAGCCTTTCCAGGATTTAATAGGTCAAACAACTTGGAATTCTGCTGATTTTAAATGCTGCTGTCATTCCAGATCTCACACAACCCTAGCACCAGACACTGGAGTCAGAGTCTGCAGGTTGCGTTCTCCTGCTGGTGTGGGAAAACGTGCCAACTGAGTCTCCACTTGTGGCTGGTACACAGAGTGCTTGACCACCAACATTTAATTATTTCCACTTTTACCTCTAAGGTTTAACAAAGTGTGTCTGTGGTGTAAGCTGTCACTAACTTACCTTCCTGTGGTCCTTACAGAGACTACCACAAAATACATGTCACTCTCAAAAACAAGCCTCTGTCAATTTGGTTAGCTCTGGGTTGACATTTAGAAAAACTGTGTCCTCAGAAAGCAACTTCCTTTGGCTCCAAACCTAGAAGAGTACAACGAGCATTAAGATGGCCTTGAGCTTAGACCCAGAAAAGTTCTGTGTGCAAGGCTTACTCCTCCCTTCTGCAAAAAAGAGTGATGACCTAATACACTAGCCAGCTGCCCAGTGCCTCGTGTAACCCAAAACTTCAACATAATATTAACCTTAACCCAGCCCCTACCCCTAATCCTAACCAAGAACCTCTCACACTAACAGCAACCCTAAGCTACAAAGTTGACCCCATCTTCAACCCTGTGCCTAGCCACTCACCAAAACCTAAAACCCAAAACAAATCCCAATTCTAAATCCTAAATCTGACAGCTAAACCTGAATTTGACCCTGACCCTGAAATAACCCTAACACAAGGGTAACGCAAACATTACAGAAACCTGAACTTAAGATCTAAGCCTAAAACCTTAACCCTAAACAACACATACAAAAAAAACCTAAACAAAAAACCCTATCTCTATCCCTTCAATGCTAATGCTAACCCTAACACTAATAACAACCGCTATATCTAACCCTAAATTCTAGCTCCTAAACTTTCTTTCTGAACAGGAACATAACATTCACATTAAGTCTAACACTAACCCCTAACACAAACGCTAAATCTCTTATTACAACCCGAACCCTACACCTAAATGACACCTAAACCTAGCTCTTACAAACAGACAGAAACATGTCAAAAAGCGAGATGGGCCTAGCTTCCAAATCATATGTCTTTCTTCTATGATGGATACATTTTCTCTCGGACAGTGGACTCCGTGTTCTTCAGGTTTGAGACTCAGACTTGCACTCCTTGTTCCTCAGCTTGCAGGCAGCCTACTGTGATCATGTACATAAGTACTTATAATCTCCCTTACATATTTATATATACATATCCATACACACACACACACACACACATATATATGCAAATATAAAAATACATAAAGAGATGGCAAATTAAACAGTTTGTAAGTATTCTCAAAAAACATTATTTTTTTATTATACTTTAAGTTTTAGGGTACATGTGCACAAAGTGCAGGTCAGTTCTCCCCACTCCCCCTACCCCAAAACAGGCTCCAGTGTCTGATGTTTCCCATCCTGTGTCCATGTGTTCTCATTGTTCAATTCCCACTTATGAGTGAGAACATGCAGTGTTTGTTTTTTTGTCCCTGAGATAGTTTGCTGAGAATGATGGTTTCCAGCTTCATCCATGTCCCTACAAAGGACATGAACTCATCATTTTGTATGGCTGCATAGTATTCTATGCCATATATGTGTCACATTTTCTTAATCCAATCTATCATTGCTGGACATTCGGCTTGGATCCAAGTCTTTGCTGTTGTGAATAGTGCCGCAATAAACATACGTGTGCATGTGTCTTTATAGCAGCATGATTTATAATCCTTTGGGTATATACCCAGTAATGGGATTGTTGGGTTAAATAGTATTTCTAGTTCTAGATCCCTGAGGAATCCCCACACTGACTTCCACAGTGGTTGAATTAGGTTACAGTCCCACCAACTGTGTAAAAGTTTTCCTATTTCTCCATATCCTCTCCAGCACCTGTTGGTTCCTGACTTTTTAATGATAACCATTCTAACTGGTGTGAGATAGTATCTCATTGTGGTTTTGATTTGTATTTCTCTGATGACCAGTGATGACGAGCATTTTTTCATGTGTCTTTTGGCTGCATAAATGTCTTCTTTCGGGAAGTGTCTGTTCATATCCTTTGCCCACTTTTTGATTTTTTTTTCTTGTAAATTTGGTGGAGCTCTTTGTAGATTCCGGATATTAGTCTTTGTCAGATGAGTAGATTGCAAAATTTTTCTCCCATTCTTAGGTTGCCTGTTCACTCTGATGGTAGTTTATTTTGCTGTGCAGAGGCTCTTTAGTTTAATTAGATCCCATTTGTCAATTTTGTCTTTTGTTGCCATTGCTTTTGGTATTATAACCAGGAAACACTTGCCTATGTCTATATCCTGAATTGTGTACTCCAGGATTTCCTTCAGGGTTTTTATGGCTTAAGGTCTAATATTTAAGTATTTAATCCATCTTGAATTAATTTTTGTATAAGGTGTAAGGAAGGGATCCAGTTACAGCTTTCTACATGTGGCTAGCCATTTATCCCAGCACCATTTATTAAATAGGGAACCGTTTCCCCATTTCTTGTTTTTCTCAGGTTTGTCAAAGATCAGATGGTTTTACATGTGTGGCATTATTTCTGGATCTCTGTTCTGTTCCACTTATCTACATCTCTGTTTTGGTACCAGTCCCATGCTGTTTTTGTTACTGTAGCCTTGTATTATTATTTGAAGTTAGGTACTGTGATGCCTCCATATTTGTTCTTTTGGCTTAGGATTGTCTTGGCAATGCGGGCTCTTTTTCGGTTCCATGTGAACTTTAAAATCGTATTTTTTCCAATTCTGTGAAGAAAGTCATTGGCAGCTTCATGGGGATAGCATTGAATCTATAAATTACCTTGGGCTGTATGGCCATTTTCATGACACTGATTCTTCTTACCTATGAGCATGGAAAGTTCTTCCATTTGTTAGTATCCTCTTTTATTTCTTTGAGCAGTGGCTTGCAGTTCTCCTAGGAGATGTTCTTCATGTTCCTTGTAAGTTGGATTCCTAGATATTTTATTCTCTTTTGTAATTTTATTTTATTTTGTTAATATTATTATACTTGAAGTTTAAGGGTACCTGTGCACAATGTGCAGGTTTGTTACATATGTACCCATGTGCCATGTTGTTGTGCTGCACCCATTAACTTGTCATTTAGTATTAGGTATATCTCCTAATGCTATCCCTCCCCCCTATCCCCTTCTCCACCCCACAACAGTCCCTGGAGTGTGAAGTTCCTCTTCATGTGTCCATGTGTTCTCATTGTTCAATTCCCACTTATGAGTTAGAACACGTAGTGTGTGGTTTTTTCTCCTTGCGATAGTTTACTGAGAATGATGATTTCCAGTTTCATCCATGTCCCTACAAAGGACATGAGCTCATCATTTTTTATGGCTGCATGACATTCCATGGTGTATATGTGCCACATTTTCTTAATCTAGTCTATCATTGTTTGACATTTGGGTTGGTTCCAAGTCTTTGCTATTGTGAATAGTGCCACAATAAACATAGGTGTGCATGTGTCTTTATATCAGCATGATTTACACTTTTTTGGGTATATACCAAGTAATGAGATGGCTTGGTCAAATGTTATTTCTAGTTCTAGATCCCTGAGGAATCACCACACTGACTTCCACAATGGTTGAACTAGTTTACAGTCCCACCAACACTGTAAAAAAGTGTGCTTATTTCTCCACATCCTCTCCAGCACCTGCCGTTTCCTGACCTTTTAATGATCGCCATTCTAACTGGTGTGAGATGATATCTCATTGTGGTTTTGATTTGCTTTTCTCTGATGGTTGGTGATGGTGAGCATGTTTTCATGTGTTTTTTGGCTGCATAAAAGTCTTCTTTTAAGAAATGTCTGTTCATGTCCTTCACACATATTTTGATGGGGTTGTTTGTTATTTTCCTGTGAATTTGTTTGAGTTCATTGTAGATTCTGGATATTAGCCCTTTGTCAGATGAGTAGGTTGTGAAAATTTTCTCCCATTTTGTAGGTTCTGTGTTTACTCTGATGGTAGTTGCTTTTGCTGTGCAGCTCTTTAGTTTAATTAGATCCCATTTGTCAATTTTGGCTTTTGTTGCTGTTGCTTTTAGTGTTTTAGACATGAAGTCCTTGCACATGACTATGTCCTGAATGGTGTTGCCTAGGTTTTCTTCTAGGGTTTTTATGGTTTTAGGTCTAACAAGTAAGTCTTTAATCCATCTGGAATTAATTTTTGTATAAGGTTAACAAAAAGATCCAGTTTCAGCTTTCTACCTATGACTAGCTAGTTTTCCCAGCACCATTTATTAAATAGGGAATCCTTTCCCCATTGTTTGTTTTTCTCAGATTTCTCAAAGATCAGATAGCTGTAGATATTCAGCATTATTTCCGAGGGCTCTACTCTGTTCCATTGATGTATATCTCTGTTTTGGTACCAGTATCATGCTGTTTTGTAGTATAGTTTGAAGTCAGGTAGCATGATGCCTCCAGCTTTGTACTTTTGGCTTAGGATGGATTTGGAGATGCTGGCCCATTTTTGGTTCCATATGGACTTTAAAGTAGTTTTTTTTTTCCAATTCTGTGAAGAAAGTCATTGGCAGCTTGATGGGGATGGCACTGAATCTATAAATTACCTTAGGCAGCATAGCCTTTGTCACAATATTGATTCTTCCTACCCATGAGCATGGAATTATCTTCCATTTGTTTGTATCCTCTTTTATATCATTGAGCAGTGGTTTGTAGTTCTCCTTGAAGAGATCCTTCACGTCCCTTGTAAGTTGGATTCCTAGGTATTTTATTCTCTTTGAAGCAACTGTGAATGGGAGTTCACTCATGATTTGGCTCTCTGTTTGTCTGTTATTGGTGTACAAGAATGCTTGTGATTTTTGTACATTGATTTTTTATCTGAGACTTTACTGAATTTGCTTATCAGCTTAAGGAGATTTTGGCTGAGACAAAGGGGTTTTCTAGATATAAAATCATGTAATCTGCAAACAGGGACAATTTGACTTCCTCTTTTCCTAGTTAAATACCCTTTATTTCCTTTTCCTGCCTAATTGTCCTGACCAGAACGTCCAACACTATGTTGAAAAGGAGTGGTGAGAGAGGACATCTGTGTCTTGTGCCAGTTTTCAAAGGGAATGCTTCCAGTTTTTGCCCTTTCAGTACGATATTGACTGTGGGTTTGTCATAGATAGTTCTTATTATTTTGAGATGTGTCCCATCAATACCTAATTTGTTGAGAGTTTGTAGCATGAAGTGCTGTTGAATTTTGTCAAAGGCCTTTTCTGCATCTATTGAGATAATCCTGTGGTTATTGTCTCTGGTTCTGTTTTTATGCTGGATTACATTTATTGATTTCTGTATGTTGAACCAGGCTTGCATCCTATGGATGAAGCCCACTTGATCATGTTGGATAAGCTTTTTGATGTGCTGCTGGATTCTTTTTGCCAGTATTTTATTGAGGATTTTTGCGTCAATGTTCATCACGGATTATGGTCTAAAATTCTCTTTTTCGTTTGTGTCTCTGCCAGGATTTGCTGTCAGGATGACGCTGGCCTCATAAAATGAGTTAGGGAGGACTCCCTCTTTTTCTATTGATTGGAAAAGATTCAGAAGAAATGGTACCAGTTCCTCCTTGTACCTCTGGTAGAATTCGGCTGTGAATCCATCTTGTCCTGGACTCTTTTTTGTTGGCAAGCTATTGATTATTGCCACAATTTCAGAGCCTGTTATTGGTCTATTCAGAGGTGCAACTTCTTCCTGGATTAGTCTTCGGACGGTGAATGTGTCAAGGAATTTATCCATTTCTTCTAGATTTTCTAGTTTATTTGCATAGAGGTGTTTGCAGTATTCTCTGATGATAGCTTGTATTTCTCTGGGATCACTGGTGATATCCCCTTTATCAATTTTTATTGCATCTATTTGATTCTTCTCTCTTTTTTTCTTTATTAGTCTCACTTGTGGTCGATCAATTTTGTTGATGTTTTCAAAAAACCAGCTCCTGGATTTATTAATTTCTTGAAGGGTTTTTTGTGTCTCTATTTCCTTCAGTTCTGCTCTGATTTTAGTTACTTCTTCCCTTCTGCTAGTTTTTGAATCTATTTGCTCTTGCTTTTCTAATTCTTTTAATTGAGATGCTAGGATGTCAATTTTGGATCTTTCTTGCTTTCTCTTTTGGGCATTTAGTGTTATAAATTTCCCTCTGCACAATGCTTTGAATGTGTCCCAGATATTCTGGTATGTCATTTCCCTGACCTCCTTGGTTTCAAAGAACATCTTTATTTCTGACTTCATTTCATTATTTACCCAGTAGTCATTCAGGAACAGGTTGCTCAGTTTCCGTGTAGTGGAGTGGTTTTGAGTGAATTTCCTAATCCTGAGTTCTAGTTTGATTGCACTGCGCTCTGAGAGACAGTTTTTTATAATTTCTCTTCTTTTACATTTGCTGAGGAGAGCTTTACTTCCAACTATGTGGTCAATTTTGGAGTAGGTGTCATGTTCTGCCAAAAAAAAAGTATATTCTGTTAATTTGGGATGGAGAGTTCTGTAGATGTCTATTAGGTCTGCTTGGTGCAGAGCTGAGTTCAATTCCTGGGTATCCTTGTGAACATTTTGTCTCGTTGATCTGTCTAATGTTGAAAGTGGGGTGTTACAGTCTCCCATTATTATTATGTGGGAGTCTAAGTCTCTTTGTAGGTCACTCAGGACTTGCTTTATGAATCTGGGTGCTCCTGTATTGGGTGCATATATATTTAGGATAGTTAGCTCTTCTTGTTGATTTGATCCCTTTACCATTATGTAATGGCCTCATCTCTTTTGATTTTGTTCATTTAAAGTCTATTTTATCAGAGAGTAGGATTGCAACCCCTGCCTTTTTTTGTCTTCCATTTGTTTGGTTGATCTTCATCCCTTTATTCTGAGCCTATCTGTATCTCTGCACGTGAGATGGCTTTCCTGAATACAGCACACTGATGGGTCTTGACTCTTTATCCAATTTGCCCATCTCTGTCTATTAATTGGAGCATTTAGCCCATTTACATTTAAAGTTAATATTGTTATGTGTGAAGTTGATCCTGTCATTATGATTTTAGCGGTTATTTTGCTCGTTATTAATGCAGTTTCTTCCTAGCCTCAATGGTCTTTACAATTTAGCGTGTTTTTCAGTGGCTGGTACCTGTTGTCCCTTTCCATGTTTAGCACTTCCTTCAGGAGCTCTTTTAGGGCAGGCCTGGTGGTGACAAAATCTCTGAGTTTTTGCTTGTCTGTAAAGAATTTTATTTCTCCTTCACCTATGAAGCTTAGTTTGGCTGGATATAAAATTCTGGGTGGAAAATTCTTTTCTTTAAGAATGTTAAATATTGGCCCCCTCTCTCTTCTCGCTTGTACACTTGCTGCTGAGAGATCCGCTGTTAGTCTGATGGGCTTCCCTTTGTGTGTAACCCGACCTTTCTCTCTGGCTGCCCTTAACATTTTTTCCTTCATTTCAACCTTGGTGCATCTATTTTAATCTCTTTGAAGCAATTGTGAATGGGATTTCACTCATGATTTGGCTCTCTGTTTGTCTGTTATTGGTTTTTAAGTATGCCTGTGAGTTTTGCACTTTGATTTTGTATCCTGAGACTTTGCTGAATTTGCCTTTCAGCTTAAGGCGATTTTCAGCTGAGATGATGGGGACAGATGATATACAATCTTATCATCTGCAAACAGGGACAATTTGACTTCCTCTTTTCCTAGTTCAATAACCTTTATCTCCTTCTCCTGTCCGATTGCCCTGGCCAGAACTCCAACACAATGTTGAATAGGAGTGGTGAGAGAGGGCATCCCTGTCTTGTGCCAGTTTTCAAAGGGAATGCTTCCAGTCTTTGCCCATTCTGTATGATATTGGCTGTGGGTTTGTCATAGACAGCTTTTATTATTTTGAGATACGTCCCATCAATACCTAATTTACTAAGAGTCTTTAGCATGAAGCATTGTTGAATTTTGTCAGAGGCCTTTCCTTCATCTATTGAGATAATCATGTGATTTCTGTCGTTGCTTCTGTTTATATGCTGGATTACATTTGTTGATTTGTGTATGTTGAATCAGCCTTGCATCCCAGGGATAAAGCCCACTTGATCATGGTGGATAAGCTTTTTGATGTGCTCTGGATTCTCTTTGTCCATATTTGGTTGAGGATTTTTGCATAGATGTTCATCAGTGATATTGGTCTAAATTTCACTTTTTTTTGTTGTGTCTCTGTCAGGCTTCAGTATCAGGATGATGCTGGACTCATAAAGTGACTTAGAGGATTCTCTCTTTTTCTATTGATTGGAATAGTTTCAGAAGGAAAGGTATCAGCTCTTCCTTGTACCTCTGGTAGAATTCGGCTGTGAATACATCTGGTCCTGGAATTTTTTTGGTTGGATCGCTATTAATTATTTCCTCAATTTCAGAGCCTGTTGTTGGTCTATTCAGAGGTGCAACTTCTTCCTGGTTTAGACTTGGGAGGTTGTATGTGTTGAGGAATTTATCCATTTCTTCTGGATTTTCAAGTTTATTTGCATATAGATGTTTATAGTACTCTCGAATGGTACTTTGTATTTCTGTGGGATCAGTAGTCATATTCCCTTTACATTTTTTGTTGCCTCTATTTGATTCTTCTGTCTTTTCTTCTGTATTACTGTTGCTAGTTGTCTGCCAATTTTGCTGATCTTTTAAAAAAGCAGCTCCTGGATGAACTGATTTTTTGAAGGGTTTTTAGTATCTTATCTCCTTCAGTTCTGCTCTGATCATAGTTATTTCTTGCCTTCTGCTATCTTTTGAATGTGTTTAGTATTGCTTCTTTAGTTCTTTTAATTTTGATATTAGGATGCCAATTTCAAATGTTTACTGCTTTCTTTTGTGGGAATTTAGTGCTATAAATTTCCCTCTACACACTGCTTTCAATGTGTCCCAGATATTCTTGTATGTTGTGTCCCTGATCTCATTGGTTTCAAAGAACATCTTTATTTCTGCCTTCATTTTGCTATGTACCCAGTAGTCATTCAGGAACAGGTTGCTCAGTTTCCATGTAGTGGAGTGGTTTTGAGTGAATTTCCTAATCCTGAGCTCTAGTTTGATTGCACTGTGCTCTGAGAGACACTTTGTTATAATTTCTGTTCTTTTACATGTGCTGAGGAGTGCTTTCCTTCCAACTATGTGGTAAATTTTGGAATAGGTGGAATACGTGGTGCTAAAAAAATATATATTCTGTTGATTTGGGAGGTAGAATTCCATAGATGTCTATGAGGTCCGCTTGGAGCAGAGCTGAGTTCAATTCCTGGATATCCTTGTGAACTTTTTGTCACATTGATCTGTCTAATGTTAACAGTGTGGTGTTACAGTGTCCCATTATTATTGTGTGGGAATCTAAGTCTCTTTGTAGGTCACTCAGGACTTGCTTTATGAATCTGGGTGCTCCCGTATTGGGTGCACATATATTTAGATTAGTTAGCTCTTCTTGTTGAATGGATCCCTTTACCATTATATAATGGCCTTCTTTGTCTCTTTTGATCTTTGTTCGTTAAAAGTCTGTTTAATCAGAGACTAGGATTGCAACCACTGCCTTTTTTTGTCTTCCATTTGCTTGGTAGATCTTCCTCCATCCCTTTATTTTGAGCTTATGTGTGTCTTTGCATGTGAGATGGGTTTCCTGAATACAGCACACTGATGGTCTTGACTCTTTATCCAATTTGCCCATCTGTGTCTTTTAATTGGAGCATTCAGCCCATTTACATTTGAGGTTCATATTGTTATGTGTGAATATGATTTTGTCACTATGATGTTAGCTGATTATTTTGCTCATTAGTTGCAGTTTCTTCCTAGCCTCAAAGGTCTTCAGATTTGGCATGTTATGGCAGTGGCTGGTACTGGTTGTTCCTTTTCATGTTTAGCTCTTCCTTCAGGAGCTCTTTTAGGGCAGGCCTGATGATGACAAAATCTCCCAGCATTTGCTTGTTGGTAAAGGATTTTGTTTCTCCTTCACTTATGAAGTTTGGTTGGCTGGATATAAAATTCTAGGTTGAAAATTATTTTCTTTAAGAATGTTTAATATTGGCACACACTCTCTTCTGGCTTGTACACTTTCTGCTGAGAGATTAGCTATTAGTCTGATGGGCTTCCCTTTGTGTGTAACCCGACCTTTCTCTCTGGCTGCCCTTAACATTTTTTCCCTTCATTTCAACTTTGGCGAATCTGACAATTTTGTGTCTTGGAGTTGCTCTTCTCAAGGAGTATCTTTGTGGCATTCTCTGTATTTCCTGAATTGGAATGTTGGAATGCTTTGTTAGATTGGGGAAGTTCTCCTGGATAATATCCTGTGGAGTGTTTTCCATCTTGGTTCCATTTTCCCTGTCAGTTTCAGGTACACCAATCAGACATAGTTCTGGTCTTCTCACATAGTCCATATTTCTTGGAGCCTTTGTTCACTTCTTTTTATTCTTTTTTCTCTAAACTTCTCTTATCACTTCATTTCATTCATTTGATCTTCCATCACTGATACCCTTTCTTCCAGTTGATTGAATCAGCTACTGAGGCTTGTGCCTTTCTCAAGTAGTTCTAGTGCCTTGGTTTTCATCTCCATCACATCCTTTAAGGACTTCTCCACATTGGTTATTCTGGTTACCCATTCCTCTAATTATTTCCAAGGTTTTTAACTTCTTTGTCACGGGTTCCAACTTCCTCCTTTAGCTCAGAGTAGTTTGATCATCTGAAGCCTTCTTCGCTCAACTCATCAAAGCCATTCTCCATCCAGGTTTGTTCCATTGCTGGTTAGGAGTTGTGTTGCTTTGGAGGAGGAGAAGTGCTCTGATTTTTAGAGCTTCTAGATTTTCTGCTCTATTTTGTCCCCATCTTTGTGGTTTTATCTACCATTGTTCTTTGATGATGGTGACGTACAGGTGGTGTTTTGGTGTGGATATCCTTTCTGTTTGTTAGTTTTCCTTCTAACAGTCAGGACCCTCAACCGCAGGTCTTTGGAGTTTGCTGGAGGTCCACTCCAGACCCTGTTACCCTAGGTATCAGCAGCAGAGGCCGAAGAACAGAAGATATTGGTGAAAAGCAAATGTTGCTGCCTGATTGTTCCTCTGGAAGTTTTGTCTCAGGGGATTACCCAACCGTGTGAGGTGTCTTTCTGCCCCTAATGATGGGTGCCTCCCAGTTAGGCTACTTGGGGATTCAGGACCCACCTGAGGAGACAGTCTGTCTGATCTCAGATATCCAGCGGTGTGCTGGGAGAACCACCACTCTTCCATGCTGTCAGACAGGTACATTTAAGTCTGCAGAGGTTTCTGCTGCCTTTTGTTTGGCTATGCTCTGCCCCCACAGGTAGAGTCTACAGAGGTAGGCAGGCCTCCTTGAGATGTGGTGGGCTCCATCCAGTTTGATCTTCCAAGCACCTTCCTTTACCTGCTCAAGCCTCAGCAATGGTGGGTGCCCCTACGTCTGTCTCACTGCCACCTTGCAGTTTGATCTCAGACTGCTATTCTAGCAATGAGTGAGGCTGTGTGACCATAGAACCCTCCAACCCATTCACAGGATATAATCTCCTGGTGTGCCATTTGCTAAGACTGTTGGAAAAGTGCAGTATAAGGGTGGGAGTTACCTGATCTTTCAAGTGCCATCTGTCACACCTTTCTTTGACTAGGAAAGGGAATTCCCTGACCCCTTTTGCTTCCTGGATGAGGTGATGTCTCACCTTGCTTTGAGTCGTACTCGGTGCACTGCACCCACTGTCCTGCACCCACGTGATAACACTACCCAGTGAGATGAACCCAGTACCTAAGTTGGAAGTGGAGAAGTCACCTGTCTTCTTCCTTCAGGTCTTGAGCTTATCACTATCCCTAGGACACAACCAAAATGCATTCTTTGAATAAATACTAAAGGTGTAAGCCTTCTTTTAATAAGTCAGCTTGTTTGATGGAGACATTGTAAACTAATTCCATACAAAAAATCCTGACATATATACACATGTGCATATGAGCTTCAGTGGTCCATACCCATCTGTGTAAAAAAAAAAAACAAAAAAACTCTTAAAGTACTTATTTTTCTATTTACTTACTTCCAAGGCTCTAGAACATATATCGGAGGAATTATTTAACAAATGGTTACCAATTAGTAAATATCCTTCATTTCTTTAAAAACAAAGGTGTATTATGTCTTCTTAGAAAAGGACAATTTAAACTTTCAGAAATATTTAGTAAATACTGGTTCTGTAATTATTGTAAAATGTACCCATGAACATCAGGTTCAAATTTATGTAATCTAAAAAGCCTAACTCGTTCAGTGAAAAAACTGTTACAGGTAATAATGGTAATAGTAACAGTAATAATAATAAAACAGTGCCAGCCCTTGGAAAAATCAGTTCAATCACAGGCTTCAATAAATATTCGTCTTTGACTACAAGATTTACCTGAATAACTTTATTTCTACAAATAGTGCCAGCTTCTTAATGTCTTAATAGTGCCACCACTTAATGTCTGCCAATGCCTCAATTTCACACTCTCTGCATTGTTCCAAGAATGTGTCTAAACAGCAGAGCTCTCCTTTAGTATATTAAGCAAAGCAAATTAATCGTGCCTTTTCCTTTTATGTATTCAATGGCATTTTATCAATCTTGGACAAAAAGTGAGCCCTATATGGGTAGGAGTTCTGCCAAGTGGAGAAGGCTCTAGCATCAACAAGAGAGCCTACAGCTCAGGTGCTAAGTGAGAACTAAGGAAGTAGTGTAAATGTAGATAATTACCATGTTGCTGCTACTTGCTCACCTTCTGAAACAAATTTTTGATTCAAATGAAAAAGATTTTCCATTGTAGAAATTCATCTCCTTTTGGATTTATCTTAACATTTTTAGAAACTGTTCCTATTACATCGATTTCCTCATTCATTGATTTTTATTTTCTCTTACTGTCTAATATGCATTTATTATGAATGCATTATTTTATTACATTCAAACAAGGCAGAGAACAAATAATTCTAATCATAGATGTCCACTATGCAAATGTCTAACAAATTTTTTTAAATGTGGGAGATAATTGAGCATTGGTTCTACTAAACAACTTTAGCACAATTGAGAATCCTCTAACCCCAGCTATTAGCCTTGAAAATTTTGCTTTCATTTGGCTCACTTATTGTAATATCCTAGGATCATTCTTGACTAAGTTATGACTGGGATCATTCATGACTATATTATGGATACACATTGTGCTTTCTGAATGTTGACTTTTCTCCCTTGGTACCTCCAAAACAGAGGCTGACAAAGGTTTTATTTTTTGACATTCATGTTTTACAAAAATATTGAAAAAGTAATTGGAAGGAAAAAGAGATAAATAGAAAATATATTGTTTAATTTCTAATCATTGATTAACTGAACTGGCCTTATTTTACTAACGTTTACCCTAAGTTGAATCAATGGAAATTATATACACTTTTTCAAATCCTTCTGCTTTATGGAAACCAAAGTTGGAGTTAAGAAATCTTCAAAATATAATATCAAAAGGTTATAAATATGAGCTTCTAAAAATAATTTTCTCGACAGATGTTTCAACACTGTTAACTTCTTAAAGGTGCCTGACATTCAATATTTTAGGATATTTAGCAGCTTTTCTAACTTCTCAGCAGTAGATGCTAGTAAGAACCTTACCAATACCACTTTCAGTCATGAACCAGTGTTAGAGTGAAATCTAAAGTAAAATCTGCAGACCTATAAAAACCCCAGACAGTCACATGGACTGTCTGTTACCTCTATGAGCTCATCCTCTATAACTTTTCCCCTTCTACAGTCTGCTGCAGACACAGGTAGCTGGCTTTTTAAAAACAATTTATACAGTCTGCCACCAAGAATCATTGTACTTATTGATCTTGCTGCATGCTTACATTATTTTCTTATTATTTTCTTTAGATCTTTTTATGAAAGTCACTTTGTAAGCCACTTACTGTATATTTGTTTTACAAAAATCAAAATGTACTTTATAACAGAGAATCTTACATCATACATTTTCTACAAAATTGATAATTTCACTTAAAACAAAAACAAAAACTTTCTAAAATAACCACTAAAACAAAATCCTAACCTCTAGGATTCAAAATTGGAAGTGTAATGGTCACTTTAAGTATTTTAAACAAGAGACAAAACATGAACCTCATAAATAACCATAAACTCTGAAATTAGAAAACACTCAGTTATTCATAGACAAAAATAAAAGCAAAACTGCAGGGATGGCAGTTTCAAAAACATTCCCAAAAAAGGATTCAAACCATCCAAAACAGTCTGGACCCTGAAAATCAAGAGTATATATCAACCAAGTAAACATTTAATCTAGAAAGACAATTGTAAAATGGAAAATTTCTTTCTTTTTTCTTTAAGGATTGTCATATCACCTCCTAGGCACAGATGAAACCTTCAGAATTGAAATCCACACTGTCAAAATGAGGACTTGATTCCTGCTACTGGAAAAAGCAAAGAAACCCTTATGTGCTAAATTGTTGTTGTTGTTGTTTTTCCGAGTCTTCCTAAAGGACATATGAAAATTTGGTAAAATGAACATTTATTTCTCCTTGGCCTAACTCAGAAGTCACTCTTCGTTGGAAATTCCAGGAATTGGTCACAAACATTTAAGTTGCTGAGTACAAAAAATACTGTTAGTTTTTACACTAGGCTAAGGATAAACAGGAACAAAGGTTAGAGAGATTAGCATTTGTAAAAAATCTGCATATTCAAAAGAATTTTAATATACTGAAGCACCTAGAAAATCATGCATATGCTTACAACAGTAACATTCTAAAAGAAATGTAAAACAATATACATTAACCCTTAAGTATATCTATAGCTTCAGAGTGAGAAGAAAGTGAATGTTAGGAGAGCAATATAAACAATCCCCCTGAGAGTTAAAGGAGAGTGTTAACACATACCCTGTATTTAAAAGTGATAATTTTCATATTGCTCTTATTCAAAGTGCTAATGGAATGCAAGCTAAGCTTTTAATAACTAATACATTGCGTTTCAGAAATAACAAAAAGCATTCAGAGTTAGCACGTTATGACATTTCAAATACACAGATAACTTTCAGTGTTAGCACATTATGACGTTTCAAATATAGTTTTCTGAAAAGCAAAAACAGAAAAACAAACAGAAAGTTATGAACAATGTAAACTAAATGCAGGAATTAAATGTGTTCCAAATTTTATAGACAAAGAACTAAAAACAGCAGTCTTAAGTAGTGCTAAAGATAAATGATAGACAAATGATGAAAGAATAACGTGAGAGCATCAGTGAGACAAATTATAAAAGAACCTGTAAAAAAATGGGATAACTACTGAAGTAAAGTCTATAATAAAGGGATTTAACAGCACATTTGAGCATGTAAATATTCGTTCAATCTGAAGGAATAAAAACTGAAATAACCCAGTCTGAGGAGTAAAATTTTTTAAAAAAGTAAAAAAAAAAAATAAAGAGCAAATAGAACACCATGAGGTATACCGGTATATGCAATATGGGCATCTTATAAATGAAGCATAACAGAAGCAAAAATTTGTAAGACAAAAATGGCTGCACATTTCCTGAACTTAAAAAATCTGAATCAAAAAGATGAAAGAGGACAAAAGTCTCTAGCCACAATATAGTCAACGATAGCCACATCAGAAAACAATATAGGCAATCAAGATCCAATACAAAGAAAATTGTAAAAGCAGATAGGGAATAGAAATTTGCTAGTTACAAGAAGATCTTCATTAAAATTAACAAATGATTGTTCAGCTGAAACCATGAAGTCAGAAGGTGGTGGGATATCCAAGTTTTAACAGAAAAATGCTATCAAACCTGAAATGTATAACAGGTAAAATGAAATTCAAGCAAACCTATCTAGATAAAGAAAAGCTAAAGGAAATTGTGACTACACCTTCTCTGTAAGAAAAATGCTATTATTATTTCCACCCTGGCAAACTTAACTGTTAATGAACAGTCTGTGTGCACAGATATAATCATAGACAGTAATATAAATTGAGAAGGTTGGAAAACTATAAGAGCAGCATATTTTTATATTGTCGACCTTAAACAATAAATTATTCACACAAGTTAGTTTTGTTCATAGTGGGCTATTTTAAGTTTTCAATAATAATTGAAATCCCAAATACACCTAATTGTAATATAAAAAATACAACAGAAGGTTTTAAAAAATTAGCCAAATTTTTTAAACGAGCAAAAAATAAATTCAGGATCAAGCAGAAGAAAAAGCATATGGAAAACATGTAAGTCAATGTCAGAATATGTAACATTTTACTTGTAAGAACTGTAAATATGAGCTCTTGCTTAAAAAGGCACACATTGTTGCAAGTGTACACTTAAACGAAGGAGTCACATTTGTGACTTCTATGCGAGGCATACTTTAGGTGTAAAGACAAATAGGCCAAAGTAAAATGATAGTAGATTCTGGGAAAGTTATGCAATGTACAACGGATCACTGTATATCTGTCTGTTCAACTATACAATAGGTGCAGTGGAAGGATTAATATGATGTAATTACTATAGAATTCTGAGTCTACTTGAAGTTTTACAGCTTCCAAAAAAAGATTTACAAAGTAAATAAAAATTAAATTTTGTCAACTTTGTAGCCCAGATCAACAGCAGCTACTTATTCTTTAATAACCACCACGCTGGGATGCTGCCTTGCATATATTTCTGGAGCAGCTTACAAGAGCCATGGTAAAGAGAAGGGACCCTGTCCTCCAAATCTCAGGACTCACTTGGCGATTGCTGCTTCTGCTTATGGAGGTCCCGACAGAGGTGAATAGTCATTGTTTTATTCCCTAAACATTATGCAGGCTCTTTGTCCCTCTGTGCAACCAACCTTCAGTAGACTTAAAAAGCAAAAATATTTTTTTCCTGATTGTACTTCTTTTCCTCTGAAGACATTTGTAGAACAAAACTTTCAAAATTAATCATATATATGGTTAACCATATATATTAATCATATATAATCATATATTATATAATATATAATATATCATTAATTAATATATAATTAATATATAATGCATAATTTATCATTAATTAATATATAATTAATATATAATATATAATATATAATTATAAATATTACATATTATGTAATATTGATATTACATAATATACATAACAATATAGATAATATATATAATGTAATATTACACATAATGTATAATATTATATGTATATATACATATAACATTATATGTATATGTTATAAATATGTTATTCTACATATGCTATTGTACATATAATATTATATGTACATATACATAAGGTATATGTATAATAATATACATAATATACATAACAATATACATAATATACATAATATAATATTATGTAATATTATATAATATGTAAAATGTAATATAATATGTAATATAATATGTAATATTATATAGTATGTAAAATGTAATACAATATTTAATATATAATATGTAATATATAATATAATATATATCATATATTATATATTTTAATATAGAATACATATTGCATATAATATCATATATTATATATGATATTATATATGTATCATATATAATATATAGTGCTTATCATATATTATATATTATATATAATATATCTGATATACTATATAATCATATATACAAATCATATATCAATCATATATACACATACATGTGTGCATACATATATATATATATAAAATGAAATGTGGTTTTAACGATATGTGTCCCAAAACAATGTGCCTCCAAAAAGACCCAAGAAGAAGCTCAGTACAGCTGATTTACAAGAAGGAAAGAGCCTATGTAATGAATAAACAAAAGTCTACCAAACATAGAAGTAGAAAATCTTATTGTCAAAGTTACAGCACTTTAAATTTTAAATGCTCTTTTTCAGCACCGGTAAAATCACAAACCACAGAGTGAAATAGGAAAGTATGTCTCATTTTAAGAACAACTACAAAAAAATTACGAAAAAATAACCTTCTTTTGACAGCCCTAATGGCAGCCTTACTAAAATGTAATATTTAAAATTTAGCTACTTAATAAGCTAATAGAATAAACAAAGAAGCACAAACAATTATGAGCAAAAATTATTAATCCAAACAGTAAAATTATTTTAAAACCTAAAATGTCTAGAGATAAACTGTACAGTGAAATAGAGAAATATGGCTCAATTGAAGAATTAAAAAGAAATTATGATCTGAAACATTTTTCAGACATCACAAATGGTGGTCTTACTAAAACATAATATTTAAAATTAAGATTCCGAGTCAGCTAATAGAAGAAACAAAAGAAGCACAAAAAATTGTGAACAAAAATTAATAAAAAAGTAAAATTATTTTAAACCCTAAAAAAGTCTACGGATAAAAAGAAAAAAATATTCACTACAGATATTTAAAAGCAGACTTGAGCTGGGGGAAGAACACACTATCAGCAAACCAAAGAAACGGTGTTGATATTATTAAGTTAGGAAATGATAGAAAAAAAGTAAAGTAATGAGAACAAAGCCTAAAATGCTGTGAAACACTATCAAGAACCCTTATTATGCATACTGGAAGTTCAAAGGGTGAGAAAAAGAATGAGGAAGACTATTTAGAAACAATAATGGTAAAGAATGTCAAACGCAACAAACTCCAAGTAAGAGAAACTCAAAGAAACAAACTCAAATTATATGATAATTAAACTCTTCGAAAGAAAGACAGAGAAAATCTTGAAAGCAACAAAAGAAGTGACTAGTAATGTTCCAAGAACCCTCAAAATTAATCAGCAATCTTATCTGAACACTCAGAGGACAGACAGCAATAGATTAACATATTCCAAATGATGTAAGAAAAAACTTTTGAACAGAAATCTTATGTTCAAAACATTGTCCCTTATAAGTGATGGATAAATCATGACATTTCCAGATAAAAGCTGGGACATTTTACCAGTAGACTATCTTTTTTAAATATGTCTTATGGGATACTTCACAGTAAAATGAACAGACAATAAAGAGCAGTATGAATGAATATATATTATGGTAAAGATAAATATATAAGATATTATAAAACATAAAGAATAACCGTGCACACCTCCACAATTTGTTTCCCAAGCAATTTAAAACACAAATATATTTCATAAAAATACTATCACTAACTTATGTTTTTGACATACAATGCATAAAGGTATGATTTTGAGAACTCAATAAGGAAATCATAGGGGTGAAGCTATACAGAGTTAAGGGATTTGTGTGTTATTGAAAGTAAGCTAGTATAACTTTAAAAGTGGAATAACTTTATAATATTCAATGTAATCACAGTATCAATGACAATTAAAAAAGAAAAAGGATAACAGGCAAGTATAAATCTTTCTGTACCACACCAGAGAGTAGGAGATGTGGATTTAGCTACTCTCACTTGAGGCTTCCAAGCTAGCTATCATGTACCATGAGACAAAGCCCAAGCTTTTCCACCAGAGCGTAAGTATGGAGACCCTAAAGCACACGGCATAGCTGCTATTTCAAACAATTTTCACTATACCAGTGGTGAAGAAATAGAATAGGCTCATCCATACGCAGAACCTAGTGAAGAACTGGAGGCAGAAAGAAGTGACTATGTGGAGATACAAATGAAACAAATTTGGCACAGGAACTGCTCCAATCCTGTATCTTTCTTCACGGCTTTCCAGAACTTTGAGGTTGAAACTATTGTTGACAAAAAACAAGGCAAAAATGGAAAGACAGAGGCCAGGCACAGTGGCTCACATCTGTAATCTCAGCACTTTGCAAGGCTGGGGCGGGCAGATCACGAGTTCTGGAGATGGAGGTCATCCTGGCTAATACAGTGAAAACCTGTTTCTACTAAAAACCATAAAGTTATCCAGGTGTGGTGGCAGGCCCCTGTAATCTCATCTACTCAGGAGGCTGAGGCAGGAGAATCACATGAACCCAGGACGCGGAGGTTGCAGTGAGCTGAGATTGTGCAACTGTGCCACTGTACTCCCGCCTGAGTGATAGCTCAAGACTTTGTCTAAAACAAAAGAAAAATAAATAAAATTTGGTGTTGGAAAGGTTACGAAGAAACAGTGTCATACCAGAGCAGCACTGGTGAAAAATGTATATATGATTTTAACAGATGACAGACTGAAAAACAGAAAAAATTAAAAAGTGGCATGTACCAGAACAACTAGAAATTTTTCAAACAATACCAGAAGATGAACATCTACATCTACCAAGCTCAACTTTTCGAAGAATGCTCCTAAAACTCTAGTGTCTGTCCAACACCACAAATTCAAAAGCAGCCGGTTATGTGCTGCCAGCCAGAATGTTAGCAGTAATCCAGGGTCACGTCTGTCTGACGCAAAGAATATGGAGCTACTATATTCAACTATCAAGAAAGAAAATTGCCCCTTACAACCCTATTCACAAAAGAACACAGTGAGTGGCCTTCAGGAACTCAAGAATCTGGACCCTATTGCAGCAGATCAGCAGGATACAGTGGTCTTCAAGGAGGAGGAAGGTAAGCTCATCAGGGCTTTATCAGATCCCAGGGCAGGACAGTGTGGAATAGAGAACAAGACCGAGATTCACCCACAATTTTCTCAGAAGTCTGGCTCAGTTACTGCTTCCATGGCTGCAGACTCAGCTACCAAAAAAGCTATAGTGTTATTAATGGGGCTATTAGCAGCCAATGGAGAAACAGACATGGATATATTAGTTGCAAGAGAGAAAGGTGGACAAAGAAATGTTACTGACAATGGCAGAGACCAGCCTTTTATCAAGAAGATGTACTTCACCAGAGGGCTATCAGAAAATGCCAGCACATACAGATATATTGTAGTGAAGAAAGAGGATGGATTCACCCAGATGTTGCTATAAACTAGATCAACATAAAAAAATGCACTGAATATAGAAGTAATTAAAGAAATGGTTAATGCTCTGAATAGGGCTGCTGTGGGTGGGAGCAAGCTTGTGCTGTTCAGCGCAGGTGGAAGTGTCCTTTGCTGTGGTCTCGATTTTGGGTACTTTCTGAAGTATTTAAGGAAGGACAGAAACAGAACAAGCCTTGAAATGGTGAACACAATCAAGAACATTATGAATAATTTCAATCAATTTTAAAAGCCTATTTTTGAATCAGTCAGTGGCCCATCCTTTGGAATAGGTGCATCCACACTGCCTCTTTGTGATTTCTTCTGAGCTAATGAAAAGGCTTGGTTTCAAATCCCTTATATGACATCTAGACAGAGTCCAGATGGCTGTTGTGTTACTTTAGCTCCTACTTGAACTTTGCATCATTCAGCCTCCTTAATTATTGTGATCATGAGACATTGCTTCATCCTTTGATTGGTCCCAGCCTAAGGTCTCAGGACAAGCTGTCACTTCAGCTCCTTTCTTAGTCCAGGGCCAAGTTCCAAGGTGGAGACTTGTAGCTTCTACAAATCATCACTTCAGCTCCAGGTGAATCCAAGACCAAGTTTCAGGGCCAAGATGAACAACACTTACTCCAAAAACACTAAGCACATTCCTTTACTTCTCTGCCTTTAGAAACTGTAAAGCACAGTCTCATAATAGGTAAACCACTCACATTCCACCCCCACTGTGAAGAGTTTCCTACTTTCACTTATAAAAGTTTTGATTCAACATTTTTGCATCCATCCTCCTTAATTTTCTTGGCCATGAGACAAAGAACTCTGTGTGATACCTCACATTTAGAGATTTCTAGATTGTAGTGCACTAATGAGACCACAATGATTGAAGTCTGGGAATTGAGCTATGGGATGCCTCAGCCTTGCGTGACCAACTGACAAACTGTCCCCACACTGTAATACATACCCTTGGGGGCATTCAACCATATAGTGGTCATGAACAGAGTCTGAAAAGGGGCAAGGCAAACTGATACAGCCTAGAAACCTGAGGGACACGATCAAGCAGCCATACATATGCATTTTCGAAGTTCGAAGGAAGAGACAAAAGATCATGGAGACTATTTAACAAAATAGTCATAAAGAATGCAACAATTTAAGACAATAAGTAAACATCCAAGAAGCTCAACAGACTCCAAGTAACAAAAACTCAAAGAAACAAACTCAAAGTTACCTGATAATTAAACTGTCTAAAACAGACACAAAGAGAATCTTGAGGATTTTCAAAGGAAGGAGAGGAAATAGCTAGTCATGTAAAAGGGACCCGAAAAATAGCCAGTGGATTGCTTATCTTAATAACCACTGAAAAGCAGTAGATTACTTATCTGAAAACTAAGAAGATAGAAAGCAGTAGACTAATATGTTCCAAGTGATGTCAGAAAAAACTGTCAAACCTAAACCTTGTGATCCACCAAATTGTCCGTCAAAGTTGAGGGACACATTATGACATTCCCACATAAAAGCTGGCACCCTTTACAAGTAGACTACCCTTTAAGAAATGTCTTATGGAGTACTTCAGGGTAGAATGGACAGACACTCAAAGGCAGTATGAACAAACAAAGGTTAAGATAAAGATAAATATATGTACAAATATATAAGATACAACATTTGGCCGGGCACGGTGGCTCACATCTGTAATCCCAGCACTTTGGGAGGCCGAGTTGCATGGTTCGTGCAGTCAGGAGATCAAGACAATCCTGGCTAACACGGTGAAACCCCTTCTTTACTGAAAATACAAAAAAATTGACAGGCAATGTGGCAGGCAACTGTAGTCTCAGCTACTCGAGAAGCTGACATAGGAGAATGGCATGAATCTGGGAGTCGGAGCTTTCAGTGAGCCTACATCACACCACTGCACTCCAGCCTGGGTGACAGGGCGAGACTCCATATCAAAAAGAAAAAAAAAAAATTAACAATATGCACCTCCACAAGTTGTTCTCCATGTACCTTAAGACACATACATATTTAATAAAAAAAAACACTTCTACTTTGTGTTTTTGACATAAAATGAATAAAGGTATAATTTTGAGGACTCAGTAAGTGAAATAGTGGAGGTAAATTATACAAGAGTAAAGGTTTTCTATGTTACTGAAGGTAAGCTAGTGTAACTTTAAAAAGGTTATAACATTAGAATATTCCATACAATCATCATAGGAACCACAATTAAACAAACAAACACAAAGGAGTAATAGGCAGGAAGAAAGCTTTCTGTTCTACACCAGAAGGTTGTGGCTGTGGATTTAGCTACTCTCACCTGAGGCTACTGAGCAAGCTCTCATGCACCATAGCATAGCTGCTATTTCACACAATTTTCACTACACCAGTGGTGATGAAATAGAAGAGGTTCATCCATACGCAGAAGCTAGTGAAGAACTGGAGGCAGAAAGGAGTGGCTATGTGGAGACACAACTGAAAAAAAGTTGGCACAGCAACTGCTCCAATCCTGTGTTTTTCCTCTTGTTTTTTTGACAAAAGACAAGATTACAATGGGAATACAGAGTATTTGATTCAGTGGAAAGGTTATGACAAACAGGATGACACTTGGGAACCAAAGCAACACCTCACGGACTGCGAAAAATATATACATGATTTTAAGAGACAACAGACAGAAAAACAGAAAAAACTGACATGGACTAGAACCAGTAGAATTTTGTCAAACAATGCCAGAAGAAGAACTTCCAGATCTACAAAAGCGAGCTACTCTACGAAATCTCCTAAAACGCTAGTGACTGATAAACATCACAGATCCAAAAACGGCAAGTTATTTGCTGCCAGCAAGATCGTTAGGAGAAAGGCAGCTTCAATTCTCTCCAACACACAGAATATAGGGATAACAAGTTCAACTATCAAGACCCTTGCACCTGACAGCCCCTTTAATGACAAGAAAAGTGTGAGTGGCTTTCAGAAACATGAGAAACTGGACCCTATTGCAGCAGATCAGCAGGACACGGTGGTCTTCAAGGTGACAGAAGGGAAACTCCTCCAGGACCATTTGTCACGTCCTGGTGCAGAACAAATTGGACTAGAGAACAAGACTCAGATACACTCACCAATGTCGCAGATGTATGGCTCAGTTACTGCTTCCATGGCCACAGGTTCAGTTACCCAAAAAGGTATAGTGGTATTAATAGACTCATTAGCAGCCAATGGAACAACAGACATGCATACCTCAGTTTCAAAGGTGAAAGGTGGGCAAAGAAATATTACTGATGACAGCAGAGACCAGCTTTTTATCAAGAAGATGTAATTTACCATAAGGTTAACAGAAAGTGTCAGGACTTACAGAGACATTATATTGAAGAAAGAGGATGGATTCACCCAGATAGTGCTATCAACTACATCGACAGAAAAAAATGCACTGAATACAGAAGTAATTAAAGAAATGGTTAATGCTCTGAATAGTGCTGCTGTGGATGACAGCAAGCTCGTGCTGTTCAGTGCAGCTGGAAGTGTCTTTTGCTGCAGTCTTGATTTTGGGTACTTTCTGACGCACTTAAGGAATGACAGAAACAGAGCAAGCCTTGAAATGGTGGACACCATCAAGAACTTTGTGAATACTTCTATTCAATTTTAAAAGCCTATTGTTGTATCAGTCAATGGCCCTGCCATTGGACTAGGTGCATCCATCCTGCCTCTTTGTGATCTCATGTGGGCAAATGAAAAGGCTTGGTTCCAAACCCCTTATATGACCTTCGGACAGAGTCCAGATGGCTGTTCAACCATTACATTTCAAAAAATGATGGGTAAAGCATCTGCCAATGAAATGTTATTTGCTGGGTGAAAGCTGACAGCACGGGAGGCATGTGCCAAAGGTCTGGTTTCTCAGGTATTTTTGAGTGGAACTTTCACCCAAGAGGTTATGATTCAAATTAAGGAGCTTGCCTCATATAATCAAATTGTACTGGCAGAATGTAAGGCCCTTGTTCACAGCAATATTAAGTTGGAGTTGGAACAGGACAATGAGAGAGAGTGTGAGGTGCTGAGGAAGATCTGGAGCTCAGCCCAAGGGTTAGAATCCATGTTAAAGTATGTTGAAAATAAAAGTGATGAGTTTTAATTGTCAGTCTGTCTGCTCAGGACACAAGAACTAAGCTGAACCAAATGCATCATGAGTTGCAAGATGCCCTAATCCATCTTCATAGCCCAAAACAGTTTCACCCATAGCTAAGGCTTGGAAACAGAACCGGAAATGTCCAAACTAGGTATTTAAATGGTCACATAATTTTTAAGCACTGTAGCTTTAAAAGAAGAAATAAAACAGCTTGTTTGCCCAAATGTGTTTATTTTGTGCTCACATAAGCCCAAATATAAAAGCAGACTGCTGGGTACTAGATTCTTCTTGCAAGCTCTAATATGTATCTATGCCTACTAATATATATAAGACCAGAGTTGTGTTTTATTGGATGTTTATGACAGAGAATCCTGTAACAATGTTGATTTTTCTTATTTTTATATCCTAGAATACTGCTACTGGGTTACAAGTCAGCCTTAGCTTCCCTCCCAAGAAAGACACAGAAATGTCAGAGATGGTGCCTTTAACTTTACACTGGCACAAACACTTCAGAGACACATAATTATAAATTAAAAGACTTCTCCTTTAGAATAAATATTTCTGGCACAAAATTCACTGATGATCATTCTCCTAAACTGAACATATGAGTGGAATTTGTGGTGAGATATCACTTGATTTTCTTTTCTTTTATATATGTCTAGTTCTTACCCAGTTAACAAAAGAAAACTTTATCTCTCTAAGATAAAACTTGTTGCACCATATTAGTGAATTATGGAATCACTTTGGTGGAAATATTCAGGTTTTAATGTTTGTCATGTGCAGATTTAGGTTACCTTAGAGTATGCTCTAGTTAATAAGTTAAAATTTTGGACACATTATTAAAGGCAGAAACTTCTTTCAAAACAAAGACCCCTACACTCTGTATGACCTTTAAAATTATCAGTGTCTCTTTTTATGAGCACACAATTTTCTAGAACACTGTATGTGTTCAGTTACCCAAAAGCTCTATGAATACTGTCTTGATGGTTTTTATCGAGGCTCCATTACATAGGCATAATTGAATAATCCACTGGCCACTGGTGATGAATGTCATCTTTTTCACAAGATCTCTAGGGTGCCGCTTCACCAGCCAACAATCTCTGGGGATGATGGCACCTTTGTGCAAGTTTCTCTTGAGCCTGCTTGTCTAATTTTAAACACCCATCTTACAGGCGGCACTCAGATCAAACTATGGGCTTAGCTTTCAGTTTTCTATGGATGCACCAGGCACAGAATGGAGGCAGATGCATGAGTGAGTGTTGGTTGAGTTCCGTCACTGCACACAGCTTTACATGTTTTCTCTGATGAGGTAAGCAGGTAAGGTGCTGGTAAAGGTGACAGTTCCCTGAAAATCTTTAGGTGAATCAGGCATAGCACAAGCTTTCTCTTCTGCAGGCACTGAAGAATGCAGTGGCATCCAGAAATGAAGAAATGCCGGAAAATGCAAAGACCTAAAGACGTCGTCTCAGCCCTGGCTTGGGAATGGTTTAGATCTGGGATATCTAAAGCGCAAATGTCCTGATTTCTTTTTTTCTTTTTCTTTTCTTTTTTTCTTTTTCTCATCTATGGGATCACTATGGCTTAAATTAGGTTTTTCAAAGGGCTCTGTCTCTCTTTCTACTTGAAATTAGGATCTTCTGTTTTCTTCACTCTTTCTATCTTTCACTGCTTTTTATTTATTATGACATGCTATGGAAGAAATGTGTTTCAGCCCAGCATCTTTCTATTGGCTGTAGGGCTGTGTGTCAGAAGCAGTAAGATTTTGGCTTAGCAATAACATAACGTCTTCCTATTTGAGAGCAAAAAAAAGGCTAGATATTATAAAGGCTCTATATATTTATTGATGTATCAGAAAACTTCCCCAGGTCTTACTTTATTTGTTTAAGGTACTGTAATGAAAAGGAAACTTGCAATTTACTGGCACCTCATTCATTGGGCATTTCCTATAGGGTTAGTAAGGAACATGGAGGGTCGGATGTAAAAACTGGAAAAGCTGATGATGGTGTGACTAAAAATTCTCTATATTAAGAAGATGAGAAAACCTGGAGTAACAAAATTTGATTTTGATTGTTTCCAGGGAGAATGTTTCTCTAACATTTGGGAATTGTTTCTTGTGGGCTTTTCTGATATGACTGCTAAGAAGGCAAGAACAATTTTACAATATTTTCAAAGATGTGGGTTGTTTCACGGAGCAAAAAGCCTTGCACATAGGAAATTTCAAACAATGTGCCTTCAACCCTCAGAAACTACCTAGCTCTTCAGTATTATTGAGAAAAAAAAAGCTATGCAGTTGTGCTGTATCAATAGTAAAATTTCCACAGGCAGAGAAACAGCCTGGACTATCAGGCTGCAGACAGAAATTTAAGAATCCTGCACAATCCTGTGGCCCAAGCAAATAATCTTTTAAAAAGCCCAACTTTTTGTGTGTGTGTGCTTAAGACATGCCCACAGCGACTCAGATAAAAAAAAAGACCCCACATTAAAATATTGTGTCTTTTGTATAACCAGATTGCTTCCAGGAAATAGTCTCTCTTTTTTAGAACATGTACATATTGGACTCCAGTGTGTTACAAAGTGCACCTTATTTTACTAAACATGCTTCAGGCTCTGAGACAAATTTCAGTAAATTATCATTTTAGCCTCTGGACCCATGCCAAGGTCCTCAGCCATCCTTTCACTTTAGCTCTTGTGTGGCTCAGGGCCAAGTTCTTGAGCCAAGCTGCGTCATTGCATCAGGTATTAATATTTCCAGGCACAAGGACCCAGAAAAGATGAGTAGTGCTTTCTTCAAAACTAGTTAGTACATTTTCTTTCTTCTGAGTCCATAAAAATATCAGACTCTTTCTCAGAGTGGGCAACTGACTCTACTCCACCAGAAGTTAACATATTAAACATTTGCTATCATCTCACCTTTTGAATTCATAATTTTTAATTTTCTTGAGATTAAAAAAATCTATGTGTCACCTAAAAATGAGAGACTGATAGATTTTGGTTCTCTGGGGCACAGCCACTTTTCTCTATGATTCATGGACTGAGAAAAGCTTTAATTAAAAAGGTCACTAGTAGCTGGGCACAGTGGCTCATGACTGCTATCACAGCACTTTGGGTGGCCAATGCAGGCAGATCATGAGGAGATCAAGATCGAGATGACCCTGGCTAACATGGTGAAGCCCACATGAAGCCTATTAAAAATACAAAAAAAAGTTGTGTGTGGTGGTGGGCACCTGTAGTGACAGCTACTTGGTAGGCTAAGGCAAGAGAATGGCATAAACCCCGGAGATGTTGCTTCCAGATACCCAAGATCACTCAAGTGGGCTCCAGCTTAAGCAACAGAGTGAGAATCCATTAAATAAAAAAAGTGAGTAGGAGTGCAATTCCAAACTATTGACATTCATATCTGCATCTTGTCCTCTATTTGCATTCATATCTGCAGCTTGTTCTTAGTTTTTGTTTGTTTTTCTTATTTGTTTTTCTTTTTTAAATTTCTGAAGAGCAAAGAAAACTCTGGGCAAGTGCCAGGTAAAATCCGATAGATTGCCTGCCATTCTTACAAAGCTTAGGAGAAAGGGATGTTGGGAGACACATTGGCAGTCTCCTTTTGGGAGACACATTGGCAGTCTCCTTTCACACTCCACTGTTGAAAATGTTGCCTCTGTTCCAACTATTTTCTTTCACAGAGGATCCAGCTGTCATGTAGGACTGAAAGGATATCTAAGTTAATTGAAGATTTCTGGTTAAGACTATACCACGGCATTTTGTGAAGGCCTCAAAACTAACTGCAGTTTCTGACAGCCTATCGAAGTGTTGCCACCAAAAATTTCAGGCTTTTCTGTGGAATTTGTTTATTTCTTTTTTGTCATTGTATGGCTAATGTCCCTCCTGTTTCTTCTTTGTATGCAATGTTGCGATCTGGAGATGTAAGCACACTGATAAAAGTCAGTCATTAGAAACATAATTCAAAGAGTTGCTATTTTTTGATTTTTTTCTTTCAAATAGGAAGAATTCAAAATTGTGGTCTAAAAATTTTTATTTGATAAGGATCTTTTTGTCTGCCAATGATAGATGTTCACTTCGCTGTAAGGAATGGCATACATTCAAATAAAATTTCTCTTTCTGGCTGGTTATTTCTCTTTAAAAAGCTCCACAAAATCATATATATCTAAACAGTTTCTTTGTGAGACGCATCTATTTTCTGCAGAGACACACACCGTGGGGACAGGTGATAGAGCGTTAACTTTCTTTTTCTAACTTTTGAGTATAAAAACCTGGGATTCAGCATTTTCATGGAACATTTTAGATCTTAAAATGCAACCTAGTGAAATTATTTTTTTCTCTGTGGGGAAGCCTTGCCAGTACTTTGCACAAAACCCTTGGTTTTCTAACTCCTCTCTCTCCTATATCTCTCTAACAGTAATAAGACTCTGTGACCTATCAGTAAACAGAAAATTTCCACTTTCAATAATCAGAAAGAAGGTGCCTTTGAGAGACACATTTTAGCTAAGTACTGTCTTATGAGCTTTACTTGTTTTAAGGCACACCTTCTTCCTCCAGCAGCACTGACATTTAAACTAACAGAAAATTTTATGTTTCAAAGTCAATAGATCTTATTTCCTGCAATTTCAATATTTTTTCTAAGCCATAGCAAGGGAAGCCACAAATAGCATTAAAATTCTTACTCTGTACAAGTGTCTTGCTAGAATCTAATGACTATACCATCTTTTTTTTAGATTCCCAAGTTACTTTGGTTATCTTCTGGGTTGAGTAGGCTTAAGAAATCAACAAAGAGTCACCAGTGGAGAGCTAAATCCTGTGCAGGTAAACATTACTTGTCTTGCTGTCTAGATCCTCCGGAACTGTGGGTGAAGGTTTAGCTTGCATCCATGGGGGACAACTATGTCAGTCATCAGACTCAGAAAAGACAAGAGGAATGCAAAAACAAGGAATATCCTATCTTTCTATTCAGTCAGGGTCATTTCAATAGGGGGAAAAAGATAATAGGAAGAGTTTTTTCCATATTTCTTCAGAAACTTTACAAACTATCTGCAGTGTGCACCTCTCTAGATTACTGTCAGAAACACAGAAATTTCATTGACTGTGAGACTCTGAAAAAAGAAAGTGGCTTATTTATGTATTTATTGCTCAAGGGCATGACAGCCATAACAGCTCCAGGACAGACACTCCTAGCTTTCTGAGGAAAGTGTTCATTTTAGTACTATTCAACAGGTACCTCTTTTGTTCAGATGGCAAAGAAAAGAGTTTGATTTTTTCTTTTTTTCTTCAACGTTACTTTGACTTGGGAGAAAACCCAGATGTTTCTTAGCATGGTAAAACTGACTCTGCCCTCTTGGCAGTCATAACAGGCAAGTTTCAAAGAGATAATTCATTAGAGTCAGAGACAAGCCCCCAAGGTACACTAAATTATATCTTCTAAATGCCACACGTGCCACCATCATTTAGAACTTCCAATAGCCATTTCATCAGCTTGTCTTATTGTGCCACTAAAGAAACCCCAACCTCACTGTTGCCCCTGCAGGAAATACTCCATAGATGTGATACTTGTATAGTAGAAGTTTTCTTCTCATTGTAGAGACTTAGACAAAAAAGTGAAAAACATAATTAAATGTCCCCTGACGACCCAAGTGGACATACAGAGATATTTCAAAATCTAACACAAGTGCTTAATCATACCTGAATAGACGATACATTACTACTAAACCAAACCCTAATTGTTGCCCTGAAGCACGCAGCTTTACAGAGAGCAGAGTTATCCATGGATGAACCACATGTCTTTTACAAAATCTTGAAAAAGGGAGGGTGAAAAGGAAAAAAAAGTTGAACTGATAACAGAATTCTTATTTATAATAGGAAAGGATGCAGTGCTGAAAACTCTACTGGAATCTTATTGGTCCTATAGCGGATAAAAAAAAAATTAGTGAGCCTACTGGAAGGCTTGTTAGTGAACAGAACAAAACTTCATAATTACTCTAAACTATTCATAATAGGTTAAAACCACATAAAAATTATAGAGGCTTTTTTAAAATCCTGAGAGAGGCTTTAGTGAAACCCATGTTCCTAACTCCCTATTGAGTTGAGATAAAGTTAATCTTAAGAGAAAAGTTTATTACTCAAGCAGACCCTGACATCAAAGGAAAGCTGCAAAAATATGTCCTAGGTTCAGATAAGATTGTTCTTTTAAAAATGCACCACAATGTAACAGCCTTTCTTTCATTTCAGATAACACTAAGAGTCTTTTCTTTTACATTTAAGAAGATTAAAAACTGTATACAAAGGAAACTGTTTGGAGCTAATGTTTAAATAAGTGGCAAGAGAAGCTCTCTGCCAGTAGAGATAGAAGCTTGAATAAGTTGTCCACTGGGGTTTAAGGATTTTATGGCCTAAAAAATAAAGATATATACTTAATTTGCAAGCTGTCACAGAGAATGTGTGACTTAGCTTTGCCCAGGCCCAGGACCTATTAGACAGCTTAACTCAGGCACTTTGCCTGGGAGCAGTCTGAAGTGGTAATTTGCAAAGACTGCTTAGCTTGGCACAGGACCTAAAGTAAAAGCTTGTCTTGGGATGCTGGCTCAGAAACAATCAGAGATTGAAATGATGATTCATACGGGTTGAGCAACCAGTCAAATACAAAAAGAAATATTTCAGCCAGTACCCACTAGATCCCACTGGGTTTATGCCCATAAAACCAAAAAAAAAAAAAAAAAAAAAAAAAAAACTTTATTTTTGGAAAGCCCTCTGAGTATACAGAAAACAGCATGCCTATACCAGGCACTGGTCCCAGTCTGAATGAGTGGGAGGTTTGTACAAGATTTTATCTGAATGGACTGAAAGTTCTGTTATTTCTGTTGCTGCAGCCATGCTATCATGCACAAGCTTCTGTGTTAGATCCCTTACTGGTGCCTACGCTTTATTTTGGTCTGATTATTATGTTGGAATCAGGCCCTTACCTGTTGATTGGTGGTCTTCCAGAAACCATTTCCTTGCTGTTTTCACATGGAAAGCTAGCTAAGTTGTCTTTGTCTTCCCTCAGAAATGAAAACTCTAACTTCTCTTAGGAGATTGGGCTTTTGTCTTTCTGGATGCTTTCTGCTGGAGAAGAGTGTTGTGTAGAAAACAATAGGTAGGATTCTACTGAGAGTTGGTTAAGTGTTTGTAGAAGAAAGACATGTTAATGCATGGTTTAATTTGCATTACATTTTAAGGTGTGATAGACTTAAGACAAAAAAAGAAAACCAGCTTCCATTATTAGAAAAAGCATATCACAACTAGACAAGAAGAGTAAGAACAGCTGAAATTCTTCAAGGCTGCTAACGTGACCAAATAATTGTGGCTATAATTATACCTACTAAGATTTTGTTACATGAGACAGGTTTATTTAGCTTTCTTGATTTGATCCTTTAAAGCAAAAATTCTGTTACAGGAACCATATTTTCTCTTATTATCAGAAAATATTTGTGGAAGGCATTTCCAGAATTCGAATATTGTTCTAGATTTCTCTATTAATCATATCTTTCTGTTTTCCAAGAACTGTAGCTGGACCTCACTAGTTGGCTAACAGAAAAAATATAAAAAATAAAAGGTTAATTAAAATTGTAGGAAAACCTTAAAAACAACTTATGAAGTGAGAAATTGATGATGGGGTGTGACAGGCTTTGAGATACATATCTTTGTTCTAGTCCTAATTTTTGTTAAGAATGAATCATGATAAAATTTAGTCATTGGCAAAACAGACTTGCCTTACACTTAGCCAGACAATTTTTGTACAGTGCTGTGAGAAATACATTTACATGGGCTTTCCTCATGGGCTTTTATGAATCTCTGCTCTACAAGGAATCTTAAATAGGACATTATAAAGCTGCATCCAACCACAAGTTTGACCCTTAGATACATATTATTTGGATAAAGTCCTCTATTTTTTGAGATTCCAAGTGCATGTGGTTCCTAGGCCTGATAGAAAGTTACCACAGATTAGAAAACCTGTATTGGGACTGTGTAAACAAAGTATAAGGCTGGGTTTCTTAGACAGCTTTTATTGATTCTAAAAGTCATATGTAATTCATTAAACAAGGCACACTCTACCAGTCAAAGCCTTAGAAAAGCAACGAGTTTATCCTATTGGGTTATGTTACAAATGAAAATATATTTTTATTGCACTGAATAAAACAATTATATTGTTGTAAGTTAAGAATAGTTACACACACTTTCCGAATTTTAAAGGAACTAGGCATAGAGCAAAAAAGCATGTTCCAAGTTTTGTTAACAGGAGTATACCAATTGACAGTGTTAAAATCTTTAACTAGTTTAAAAGAAAGTGCACTTGACTTTATAAAACAAAACAAGAATTAGAAATGTTCTAAAATAAAGGTAAAGAGATTTCTTCATTCTTCTGTTAGTTTAGTGTATTTTAACATTTCTCCTACTTGATATTTGTAAGCATTTTAGCTATTCCTAAGTTCTGTAAATTTTCCTGTAATAAGAAAACCTACAGTTAAGAATAGCTGGTAAAGCTCTACAGCTAATTTTAAGCCATTATTCTTGATGAAGATTAAATCTCTGTAAATGACAAAATGTCTAGAGTGGTTAGAAACAGAATAGGCAAAGACATTTGGTTACTTCCGTGGTTTACAACAGCTTAACATAATCACCTTAATTAAAATTGATAGCACATATTCAGATATTAAGAACATGAAAAACCCCATGTGCTTTTGAGACTTGTGTTAATATTATTCACTAAAATATATTCTGAAAAAATAAAATAATACCATCAAAATCACATGTGTTTAAATATGTTTTATAATCCTCTTTAACTTTTTCTTTTATGCCCCAGTGGCTCTCTGAGGCATCCAAAACACAGGGTTCAGAGAATACATCCTTGAAGTTAAAATTTTATTCTGGGAAGGCTGCCAAATATTTTTGAGGATTAAGACACTTAATGTTGTGATATCCAATTCCAGATTTCCATAAGTCATTGGTGTTGCCAAAATACAGTTGGTAGAAATGTTTGAAAGGGCGGAAACATTTTTATCAGCCTTCAATATTACATAATGAACCCTTTCCAAAAGACAAATTTTTCTTTTGTAGTTCTCCACTAATATTAAACCCAAACTGAATGAAACCTTATGTAAAATTATATTTAACCTTAGAAAGTTTGACAAACAGGTGAGATTTTCACAAACTATTACAAAATTTTAACAAACTTCTACAAATTTGCTAAAGAGAAGATTAATGTTTCAAGAAATTTTTGTTGTGTTTTCACTTCAATGCTTAATGGCAGAAATAAACATAAAACCCTTTTCAATCTAGCACCTGGGTTGACAGAGTTTTGTTTTGCAAGATTAATTTTTTCCAAGTTATTTTCAAATTTTTGTAAACAGTTAGCTTTATTTTACTTAATTAAAGAAAATTCTTTACTTCTAGGAAAAATGTACATTTCCATGCCTTTCTAGAATTTATTTTCACTACAAACAAATTTTACTCCAATACAACACCTGGAGATTAAATGTATACACAGTATTCTCAATTACACATACACAGTATTCTCAATTACACATTATAATAATATCTTTAACAATTAATAACTTCAGGGCAGCCAGAGAGAAAAGTCGGGTTACCCACAAGGGGAAGCCCACCAGACTAACAGCAGATTTTTCAGCAGAAACTCTACAAGCCAGAAGAGAGTGGGGGCCAATAGTCAACATTCTTGAAGAAAAGAATTTTCAACCCAGAATTTCATATCCAGCCAAACTAAACTTCATAAGTGAAGGAGAAATAAAATACTTTACAGACAAGCAAATGCTGAGAGATTTTGTCACCACCAGTCCTGCCTTAAAAGAGCTCCTGAAAGAAACACTAAACATGGAAAGGAACAAACGGTAGGAGCCACTATAAAATCATGCCAAATTCTAAAGACCATTGAGGCTAGGAAGAAACTGCATCAACTAATGAGCAAAATAACCAGCTAACATCAAAATTACAGGATCAAATTCACACATAACAATATGAATTTTAAATGTAAATGGACTAAATGCTCCAATTAAAAGACACAGATGGGCAAATTGGATAAAGAGTCAAGACCCAGCAGTGTGCTGAATTCACGAAACCCATCTCGTGTGCAGAGACACACATAGGCTCAAAATAAAAGGATGGAGGAAGATCTACCAAGCAAAAGGAAAACAAAAAAAGGCAGGGTGGCAATCCTAGTCTCTGATAAAACAGACATAAAACCAACAAAGGTCAAAAGAGACAAAGAAGGCTGTTACATAATAGTAAAGGGATCAATTCAACAGGAAGAGCTAACTATCCTAAATATATATGCACCCAATACAGGAGCACCCACATTCATAAAGCAATTCCTGAGTGACCTAGAAAGAGATTTAGACTCCCACACAATAATAATGGGAGAATTTAACAATCCACTGTCAACAATAGACAGATCAACGAGACAGAAAGTTAACAAGGATATCCAGGAATTGAACTCAGCTCTGGACCAAGCAGACCTAATAGACATCTGCAGAACTCTCCACCCCAAATCAACAGAATATACATTTTTTCAGCACTGCACCTCACCTATTCCAAAATTGACCACATTCTTGGAAATAAAGCTCTCCTCAGCAAATGTAAAAGAACACAAATTATAACTAACTGTCTCTCACACCACAGTGCAATCAAGGTAGAACTCAGGATTAAGAAACTCCCTCAAAACTGCTCAAGCCCATGGAAACTAAACAACCTGCTCCTGAATGACTACTGGGTAAATAACAAAATGAAGGCAAAAATAAAGATGTTCTTGTAACCAATGAGAATAAAGACACAACATACCAGAATCTCTGTGACACATTCAAAGCAGTGTGTAGAGGGACATGTATAACACTAAATTGCCAACAAGAGAGAGAAGGAAAGATCCAAAATTGACACCCTAACATCACAATTAAAAGAACTAGAAAAGCAAGAGAAAACACATTCAAAAGCTAGCAGAAGGCAAGAAATAACTAAAATCAGAGTAGAACTGAGGGAAATACAGACACATAAAGCCTTTCAAAAAACTAATGAACCAAGGAGCAGATTTTTGAAAGGATCAACAAAATTGATAGACTGTTAGCAAGACGAATAAAGAAGAAAAGAGAGAAGAATCAAACAGATGCAATAAAAATTAATAAAAGGGATATCACCACCAATCCCACAGAAATACAAACTACCAACAGATAATACTACAGACACCTCTATGCAAATAAGCTAGAAAATCTAGAAGAAATGGATAAATTCCTCGACACATACACCCTCCCAAGACTAAACCAGGAAGAAGTTGAATCTCTGAATACACCAATAACAGGCTCTGAAATTGTGGCAATAATCAATAGTTTACCAATCAAAAAGAGTGCAGGAACAGACAGATTCACAGCCAAATTCTACCACAGGTACATGAGGAACTGCTACCATTCCTTCTGAAACTATTCCAATAAATAGATAAAGAGGAATCCTCCCTACCTCATTTTATGAGGCCAGCACCATCCTGATACCAAAGCCAGGCAGAAACACAACAAAAAAAGAGACTTTTAGACCAATATCCTTGATAAACTTTGATGCAAAAATCCTCAATAAAATACTGGCAAACTAAACCCAGCAGCACATCAAAAAGATTATCCACCATGATCAAGTGGGTTTCATCCCTGGGATGCAAGGCTGGTTCAATATATGCAAATCAATAAATATAATCCAGCATATAAACAGAACCAAAGACAAAAACCACATGATTATCTCAATAGATGCAGAAAAGGCCTTTGACAAAATTCAACAACCCTTCATGCTAAAAACTCTCAATAAATTAGATATTGATGGGATGTATCTCAAAATAATAAGAGCTATCTATGACAAACCCACAGCCAATATCATACTGAATGGGCAAAAACTGGAAGCATTCCCTTCGAAAGCTGGCACAAGACAGGGACGCCCTCTCTCATCACTCCTATTGAACATAGTGTTGGAAGTTCTGGCCAGAGAATTTAGGCAGGAGAAGGAAATAAAAAGTGTTCAATTAGGAAAAGAAGAAGTCAAATTGTCCCTGTTTGCAGATGACATGATTCTATATCTAGAAAACACCATTGTCTCAGCCCAAAATCTCCTTAAGCTGATTAGCAAGTTCAGCAAAGACTCAGGATACAAACTCAATGTACAAAAATCACAAACATTCTTATACACCAATAACAGACAAACAGAGAGCCAAATCATGAATGAACTCTCATTCACAGTTGCTTCAATGAGAATAACATACCCAGGAATCCAACATACAAGGGACATGAAGTACCTCTTTAAGGAGAACTACAAACCACTGCTCAATGAAATAAAAGAGGATACAAGCAAATGGAAGAACATTCCATGCTCATGGGTAGGAAGAGTCAATATCGTGATAATGGCCACAATGCCCAAGGTATTTTATAGATTCAAAGCCATCCCCATCAAGCTACCAATGACTTTCTTCACAGAATTGGAAAAATCTACTTTAAAGTTCATATGGAACCAAAAAAGAGCCTGCATCACCAAGTCAATCCTAAGCCAAAAGAACAAAACTGGAGGCATCACACTACCTGACTTCAAACTATACTGCAAGTCTACAGTAACCAAAACAGAATGGTACTAGTACGAAAACAGAGATATAGATCAATAGAACAAAAGAGAGCCCTCAGGAATAATGCTGCATATCTACAACCATCTGATCTTTGACAAACCTGAGAAAAACAAGAAATGGGGAAAGCATTCCATATTTAATAAATGGTGCCAGGAAAACTGGCTAGCCATATGTAGAAAGCTGAAACTGAGTCCCTTCCTTACAGCTTACACAAAAATTAATTCAAGATGGATTAAAGACTTACATGTTAGACCTAAAACCATAAAAACCCTAGAAGAAAACCCAGGCATTACCATTCAGGACATAGGCATGGGCAAGGACTTCATGTCTAAAACACCAAAAGCAATGGAAACAAAAGCCAAAATTGACAAATGGGATCTAATTAAACTAAAGAGCTTCTGCACAGCAAAAGAAACTACCATCAGAGTGAACAGAAAACCTACAAAATGGGAGAAAATTTTCACAACTTACTCATCTGACAAAGGGCTAATATTCAGAATCTGCAATGAACCCAAACAAATTTACAAGAAAAAGACAAACAACCCCATCAAAAAGTGGGCAAAGGACATGAACAGACACTTCTCAAAAGAAGACATTTATGCAGCCAAAACACACATGAAAAAATGCTGACCATCACTGGCCATCAGAGAAATGCAAATCACAACCACAATGAGATATCATCTCACACCAGTTAGAATGGCAATCCTTAAAAAGTCAAGAAACAACAGGTGCTGGAGAGGATGTGGAGAAATAGGAACACTTTTCCACTGTTGGTGGGACTGTAAACTAGTTCAACCATTGTGGAAGTCAGTGTGGTGATTCCTCAGGGATCTAGAACTAGAAATACCATTTGACCCAGCCATGCCATTACTGGGTATACACCCAAAGGACTATAAATCATGCTGCTATAAAGACACATGCACACGTATGTTTATTGCGGCATTATTCACAATAGCAAAGACTTGGAACTAAACTAAATGTCCAACAAGGATAGACTGGATTAAGAAAATGTGTCCCATATACACCATGGAATACTATGCAGCCATAAAAAATGATGAGTTCATGTCCTTTGTAGGGACATGGATGAAATTGGAAATCATCATTCTCAGTAAACTATTGCAACAACAAAAAACGAAATACCGCATATTCTCACTCGTAGATGGGAATTGAACAATGAGAATACATGGACACAGGAAGGGGAACATCACAATCTGGGGCTGTTGTGGGGTGGGGGGAGGGGAGAGGGATAGCTTTAGGAGACATACCTATCGCAAATGACGAGTTAATTGGTGCAGCATACCAGCATGGCACATGTATACATATGTAACTAATCTGCACATTGCGCACATGTACCTTAAAACTTAAAGTATAATAATAATAAAATAATAAAAGAGCTCTGATAGCACATTATGTCAATGAGATCATGTCGTATCACTGGACCTAGTAGCCAGGTGTTAAAACTTTTGCTTAAATTGTTTCCCATGAGTGCATTCTGAGACTCTTCTGTCAGGGCACTGCCAAAAAGAAATATTGTCACATATCTATGAGCCTATCCACTAGGTGATTTGTTTATTTTACCTGTGTTTTGCTCCCAAGGAACACTGTGACAACTTTTAATGTAGCATTTAGGAAATATGCCTTCTCTCTCCTGCTAGGTCCTGTGCTCTAAAGAAGCAGGTACATGGTGCTGAATGCAAAACTTAAATAATGCAACTCTGCTCTTTTTTCTGGAGTCTGCCAAAAGAGGACATTATTAAATATTGTTGAGTCTAACACCTTGAAGTTGCACCCACATGATATGACTCCTCTGACTTAGCACGGCCTGCAAAAGAGATTATAATGTATTCTCAGCTCAGAATCCTGGTGATGAGACTCTCCTACCTTGGTTCTGCCCACAGGAGAAATAGTGACATATACCTGGGTTCAGCTCACATGCAAAAATACAGCTGTTATATCTAGACCCAGAAAGTGGAGATATTTTTACATTCTTAGCCAGTCTTATGGTCATAAGTAAAGCAATGTGTCTACTAATTGTATAAAGTTCACAGAGGACTATGACACTCAGGCATATGACATAAAGCCTAAATGGTACAAACGATGTCGTAACAGGGACAGCAACCCAGTGCTATTGTGACTCTTGTATATACACTCAGCTGATCCTACTGTCTTTGTCTCACAAGAATAGACCTTACAAATAAGGTACTAAATCTCACACAAAATAGCTGTCAATGGTTGAATCTCTTCCTCTCATTCATGTGTCTGGTCCACAGGTCTTTTGCTGATGCATGATTCAGCACACCTGTGAAGCTGTGACTCCCCTCCTGGAACACAATCTTAAAGTGGAATTGAGCATCTTATACATGGACCTTGCTCGCTGTTGAGATTGTGACTCCTCCACTTTGGCCCAAGTCATGGGGGGTGTTGACTCAAATACACAAACCTGGGACTTATGTGGGATTGTGAAACTTATATCTGAATATTTCCTAGTGTGTGATTAGGACATAAAAGTTAGCCCAGCTTCTGAACATCTTGACTCTCATTTTTAAGCCATAACCACAGATAAAATTGTGACATGTCTGGATCATACACCTAAGCATAGATGCCTGGGCCTGCCTACAAATTACACTTTTACATATCACTGGGACAAGCACCAAGGTGATTTGAATTATTTGCCTGAGTGCTGCTCAAGAAAAGCATTGTGGCTGATATCTAGGTCCATCAGGTAAGTGATGTGACTCCCTTCTACTGCCTTGGGCCTGCACTTATGGTGCATTGAAACACATAACTGGGTTCTGCACCCAAGTGGTGTGACTCTCCCTTTTGGGTTCTGCTAATGAGAAGCTTTGTAACATATCAGTTTGCTCATCACCTAGCTCATGTCTCTCCTCTCTTCTCTTGACCAGATCACAGGGAAGATTTTGACATATTGATAAACTCAGCGCCAACGTGTAGTCACTTTCTTACCTTGGTTTTGCACATAGCAGCCATTGGGACATATATCTATGCCAATTGCCTTGGTTAAGTGAGCCTCCTCTCTTTCTTAAGTCCTGCCCATAGGTGGAATTTTGATATATCACCAAAAACAGTATCCAGTTGATGTGATTCTTCTTCCAGGGTCCTGCCCACAAGATGGATTGTGATATCTCAAAGGATCAGCACCCACCCAGGTGATGCGACCTTCCCACTTGCTCTCCACCCACAGCTGATATTATGCAATACACCTGAGATGAAATAAGAAGACTAATCATGACTCTTAAATATGGAGCCAGGTCATATGCTGTATGGTGACTTCCATTCCTGATGCATTTCTCTAGTGTTATTGTGACATACACAATTGTCTACCTCCTGAGTGATTTAATAATCCTGCCGAGGTGTAGCCCACAAGTGAGATTCACCAATATACTTCAGCTGCTCACCTTGGTGATTTGACTCTCCTGTCTTAACAATATCCTCAGGAAAGATTGTAACATATCTCTGAATCCATCTTCTAGGTTACTTGTCTCCCTGTCTTGCCTCCTCTGCCTGGACTCTTCTTCCGCAGGGATTGTAGCACTTTTTTTTTTCTTTTCTTTTCTTATTTTTCTTTTCTTTTCTTTTCCTCTTTTTTTTTTTTTTTTTTTTTTTTTCACCTAGGCTGGAGTGCAGTGGTGCGATCTTAGCTCACTGTAATCTCTGCCTTAGGGATTGTAGCATTTCTAAGCACTGCATGCAAATGACATGACTCTTTAGTCTGGTCCCTTCAACAGAAGGCATTGTTGCACATCTCTTGGCCAATAATTTAGGTTATATGACCCTCCTCTTCTGCCTAGACACTGCTTAAAAGGGGCATTGTGTCATACATCTGGGTGTAATCCACAATTTATGCAACTTTTCTTCCAGGAACTTGTCTACAAGTAGAATATTTGAAAATTTCTGGTTCAAAAATTAGGTGACTTAGCAGTCATACCTGTTTCATTATCACAGAGTAAATTGTGATATATGACTAGGCACAACTCACAGGCATAGTAATGACTCTCATACCCCACAAATAGGAGTAATTTTGACTCTCACTACTTGCTTTAGAAACATGAGTGATTGAATCTTTCTCAGTTAAAAAAAGGTCATGGAAGATTATAATAGCCTCAGAAATTTTATAAAGCCTTTGACTTGTACAGAGAGTGTAATAGCAGAATACAACAGAAAGGTGAAATTGTGGGTCTCATACACACACTCAGCTGGCAGAAAAGACTGTAACCATCTCATATATATGAAGCCAGATGTCACTCCTGAAAACAGGATATGTGTGGCATTGTAAATCTCATCCCGGGAATTTTCAGCAAGTGTGAGATAAATATTTGCCGAGTACCTTATGATTGGATTCTCCAAACTGGTTTCATCCCATGTATGTTATTGTGATATGTACCTTGACTAACCTCCAGGTGACGTGACTCTCCTGCCTAAGCCTAGATCCAGCACCCTGGTCATGTTACATTTTTGCCTGAGCCCTGCCTACAGAAATCATTGACATATCACATTGATATGTCACTGTGTCAACAACTTAGGTAACATTAAACTCCTCATTAGAATGGTCCCTGTGCACTGTGAGAGACAGTGACATATGGCTGGGCCAAGCACAAAGCTGATGGTACTCTTTTTCTAGGGTCATGTCCTAAAAAGGGTATTATGACAAATTTCTGGGTCTTCACCTAGGTGATTTTGCTCTACTGCTTGGGTCATGCTTACCTGTATAGTGACATGTTTCTAGGCTAGGAAAAAATGTATTAGCACTCTTTCACCTGGGCAAAGTCTCAGGGGGACATTGTGATATATCTCTCGCCCTATCACTTAGGTGATGTGACTCCCTGCCTGGGTCCTGCCCACATACAGCATTGAAACATGAGGGCAAAAACTGCACCTATTTGCTCTAACTCACTTGACTGGGTCCTGTCCTAAGGTAGCCTTTTGAGATAGCTCAGAATCCAGCATCAGCGTGATGTAGCTCTTTTGCCTGCTTTCACCTCACATGTAAGATTGTGTCATACACCTGCGGAAGCACCTAGGTGATGTGTAATCTGACTCTTCTCTTCTGCTTGAGCCCTGCCTACTTGGGATATTTGGCCATATATTTGAGCTCATGTCCTAGGTGAGTGACCCTGTTTTTCTGCCAGAGAGTTTACAATGAGGTAATGTGAGATATTGCTTAGCCTAATACTTAGGTAATATGACTCTTCATTTTTTCCTGAACTGTGCCCATGAAAAGGAATTCTGACATATCACTGGGCCCAGTACCCAGATGATGTTCCTCTGCTGCCTTGGTCCTTCATAGAGGATTACGCCATATGGCTGGGCCCCCAAGCCTGATGATGTAAGTTTCTGCCTGTGCCACAGCAACGGAAAGTATTTTAGCATATCTTCGTCCCATGTTGTAGGCGTGTTTGCTCTCATCATTTATTTGCTTTTCTTCCACATTTGGGATTGTGTTATATTGCTGGGTCTAGCACCCAGTTAATGTAACCCTTATTTCTGCACCCTTCCTAGAGAGGGCATTGTGACATATTGCTTGGTACAATACGTAAATTGTGCTACCCTCTTGTCAAGTTTTTTCCTACAAATTGGATTATTAAATTTACATTGCTTCTATTCAGAGGGATGATAGTCAAATTTAAATTGTGATTACACCAATAGTAGATATGTTGCTTCTCATCACTGTGTTTATGGCAATAGGAAAGATTATGAATTGCATATTTGTACAAAACTCACAGAATGTTACAACACTAACTCATATTCTATAAACTTATTAGGTGGTACACAGAATTTTATGACAGGGCCCAGCAAAAATTAAGATCATGATTCTTGATTTCACATGCAGGTGAGAGCAAAAGTTATCACCATCCCACATTTACAGAGGTCACTGTCAAAGTACTGAGTCTAACAGGTAAATAAAGTACAAAGATAGAATTTTGACTTTCCTATATGGATCTTGCTACAGATGAGATGGTGGCTCACTTCTGGACCCAGATCACAGGCAAGATAATTGGTCTCCCATCTGAACCCAGCCTATAAGAGAGATGTTGACTATCATAATAGGGTTTAAAGCAATATATAAGATTACGAGTCAATATGAGCATGTATGCCTCAGAGTAGATTGCTACTCTCATGCATGTTGCATAAAGCCTTCGGATGCTGTAGAATGTGTCATACAATGATCTAGAAAACACATGAGATTGTGACTCTCACATACACACCAAGCTAGCAGTTAAAGGTGTCACCCAAAAGATGAAGCGATTGTGTCATATCTCTAGGCCTAGTACTCCTAGGTTCGAGAATTTTTGGCTTAAATTCTTTACCATAGGTGCATTGTGATCCATCACTGGGTTAAAGTGATGAAAAGGTGACTCTTCTGCTTGGACCCTGGCAAAAGGGGATATTATCACGTATCTCTGGGCCTATCAGGTAAGTGATGTGTCTCTCCTCCCAGTGCCCTTCCCACAGGGGACACTGTGACATATTGCTAGATACAACATCTAGATAATGTGAATCTCCTCTCCTGCCTGGATCCTGTCCACTGAAGAAATTGTGACATACCACTGAGTATAAAACCTAGATGCTGTGCCACTACGCTTTGTTATGTACTCTGTCAAGAGAGGGAATTTTAATATATTGTTGATCATGGCACCTAGGGGGTGTGACTATCCACTATTTTTTCAACCATGTATACAGTGGGCATGATGGCATATTTTTGGAGATTTACCCAGGTGATATAAGCCTCCTGACTGCATTGTGCCTACAGAGGATGCTTGGTTATGCTTGGCTAAGGACCCAGATGATGTGACTCTACTGTCTTGTCTCTGCCCAAAAGAAAAATTGGGACTTCCTCATGAAATCAGTTCATATATGTGCAATAACTTTCAAACTTTGACCCAGCCAGGGGAGATATTTTGACTCTCATTGCCAGTCTTACAGCCATGGGTAAAGTCAAAGACCTCCACCTGTAAGAATTCACAGAATACTGTGCTACTCACGTATATCACATAAATTATCAGTGGTACAAAGAGTTTCATAACAGGCACCAACAACCATGTGCTATTTCGAGTCTTGGATGCATATCCAGCTAACACGATTTTCATTCTGATACATAAACAGAGCCTACAATGAGGTACTAAATTTCACACACATAAGCAGTTGAAATCTTAAAATTGTAACTCTCATACATGAATCTGATCCACAGGTGGTTTGGTGACATTTGAACCATGATTCAGGAAACCTGTAGTGCTTTGAATCTACTAATGGAACACAATCTTCAAGTGGGACTGGGGCTCTTATACATGCATCTTGCCCATTGTTGAGATTGTGATGTCTGTACTTTAGCCCAACATATAGAAGTTGACTCTTACACCTGAAGCCAGGACTTGTGTGAGACTGTGAAATGTATTTCTGAATATTTTCGAGTGTGTGATTGAGAAGTATGACTTTGCCCAGTATCTGATTGTTTTGAATCTCCTTTCTAGGCCCAGAGCACAGTTCAGATTGTGACATATGTGTGCTAAGCACCTAAGCAATATATAACACCTTCTTGGGCAATGGGACCAAGGGCACTTTTACATATCCCTGAAAGAAACACGTGGCTGATGCAAAATCTTGGCTGAAAGCTTGCCTACAAAGAGCACTGTGGCTTTCATCAAGGTCCATCACATAAGTGATGTGACTTCCTTCTACTGCCATGGCCTTGCACTTCTGGTACATTGTTACACATAACTGGGTACTGCACCCATGTGATGGGACCCTTTGTTTGGAGGGAGTAGGTTCTAACAATATAAAAACTGTATAACATATCACTTGGCTCAGCACCTAGGTGATGTTTCTTTTCTCTTGACTGAACCCTGAACACCAGAGAGATGGTGACATATAGGTGAAACCAGCACAAGGTGAGTTCACTCTCCTGCCTTGGTCATAAACATAGGGGCCATTGTGACATATATCCAAGCCAATTGCCTAGGTGTGGTTTGTGTCCTCTCCTGCCTAAGCCCAGCCCACAGGGGGTTTTAGATATATCACTGAAACCGGCATCCTCGTTATGTGACTCTTCTTCCAGAGGCCTGTCCACAACAAGATTGTGACATTCAACTAGACCAGCATCCACTCAGGTGATGACAATTTCCTTTTTTCTCCATGTTCACAGGTTATATTTTGCCATATATGTGAGAGCAGATCAAAGGCCTAATAAAGACCATTGTACCTGGAGCCTGAAGCTTTTTATATGTGTTACTGTGACATTTTTTCTTCGCCAATCTCCTGAGTGATTTAATAATCCTACTTAGTTATAGCTAACAGATGACATTTTGACATATACCTGGGCAAAATCATGATGATTTGACTCATGTTTTAACAGTGTCCCCAGAACAGATTGTAACATATTGCTGGATTCATCCTCTAGGTTATGTGTCTCTCCTCTCCTGCCTGAATCCTGATTCTAGTGAAGATTGTAGCATTTCTATGCACTGCATCCAAATGACATGATTCTATTGCACGTGACCTTTTCAACAGGAGGCATTGTGACATATCTCTGGGGCCATGATTTAGGTGATATGACTCTACTGACCTTCCTGGACATTCTCCACAGGGGTATTATGCCATAGGGCTTTGCTTAAAACCCAAGTTTTGTGAATTTTCTGTTAGTGTCTTGCCTTCAAAGAGAATATTGGAATAATTCTGGCTTAAAATTTGGGTGATGTGATTGTCCTGTCTGTTTAATAACCACAGAGGTAATGGTGACATTTACCGAGGCACAGCTAACAGCCATGATAATGACTCTAATATGGGAACCCAGGCAATAAGATAAATTTTGACTTTTGTCACAAGATTTTGGGACATGAGTGATGTCAAAGATCTTCGTCTGGTTAAAAGGTCACAGAAAATTATAATAGACACAGATAATTTATAACAATCTTGGGTTATATATAGTGTCATAATACCTAGCAGACAGAGAAAATTATGAGTCTCATATGCACACCCACATAACAGTAAGGGCTTTCAACATCAAAGATGAATGAAAGCAACTATCCTATATAAAAAGAGGACATGTGTGGCATTGGATATCTAATTCCTAGAATTTAATTCTATTGCAAATGTGATTTAAATCTTTCCCAAGCACCTGTGTAATTTCACTCTTCAGATTGGGTCCCGCCTATATAAGGAATGTTGATGTCCACCTGGGCCAATTTTGAAGTGATGTGACCCTTCTGCCTTGGATGTGCTCTCAATAAGAATTGTGACATCACTGGATCCAGCACCCAGGTGATGTTACATTCTTGTCGCAGTATGCCTGCCCCCAATAATTCAATTTTATTTCACGTAAGTTCTTTTCTATTTCCCTAAGTGTTGGCTGGTCTGAGAAATAAAGGGAAAGAGCACAAAACAGATAAACTTTAAAGCTGGGTATAGAGGGGAGACATCACACATCGGCAGGTTCCCTGATGCCCCTTGAGCCATAAAACCAGCAAGTTTTTATTAGCAATTTTCAAAGGGGAGGGAGTGTATGAATAGGGTGTGGGTCACAGAGATCACATGCTTCAAGGTCAAGAAGTGATCGCAAGGCAGAAGTCAGGGTGAGATCACCAGGTCAGGGCAAGATTAGAATCACTAATGAACGTCCATGTCCAGCTGTGCACGCATTGTCATCTTAACAGGGTTCAAGGGCAGAGAAAAAGTCTGACTAGAATTCACCAGGCTGGAATGTCCTAATCCTATCAAGCCTGGGGATGCTGCTGGACACTAGGGTGTGTTTCATCCCTATCCACATCTGCATAAAGCAAACACTCCTAGGGTGGCCATTTTAGAGCTTCCCCCCGGGAATGCATTCTTTTCCCAGGGCTGTTAATTATTAACATTCCTTACTGGGGAAAGAATTCAGTGGTATTTATCTTGCCCATTTTCAGTAATAAGAGAAATATGGCTCTGTCCTGCCCAGTACACAGAGAGCCAGACTTTAAGGTTGTCTCCCTTGGTCCCTGGAAGTCACTGTTACCCTGTTCTTAAGGTGCCCAGATTTCATATTGTTCAAACACACATGCTTTACAAACAATTTGTGCAGTTAACACAATCATCACAGGGTCCTAAGGCGACAAACATCCTCAGCTTATGCAGATGATGGGACTAAGAGATTAAAGTAAAGACAGGCATAGGAAATTATAAGAGTATTGATTGGGGAAGTAATAAATGTCCCTGAAATCTTCACAATTTATGTTCTTCTGCCATGGCTTCAGCCAGTCCCTCTGTTCAGGGTCCCTGACTTCCCGCAACATCATTGTGACATATCACTGTGTCCGTCACTTAGAAGAGGCTGCCAGGCTTATGTAAAAATAGGGCATTTTGACATATCATAGGCCTCTCATGTAGGTGATATGGCTCTTCTGCTTGGGACTTGCCCACTTGAATAGTGACAGATTGCCAGGGCAGGCACAAAAGTGATTGTACTCTTTTGCCAGGGCCATGCTTTAAAGAAGGCTTTGTGACATATCTCTGAGCCTATCACCTAGATGATGTGACTTCCTGCTTTGCCTTGTCCACATGGATCTTTATGATATAAAGGTGGAAACTGCATCCTAGGTGACATAACTCTCTTGCCTGGGTCCTGTTCAAAGGGGGACTTGTGAACATGTCAGGGCCCAGGACCAGATGATGTGGCTCTTTAACCTGGTTTCTGCCCACATATTAATTTGTGATATACGGAAAAAGAAGCACTTATGTAATATGACCCTCTCTGCCTGAGCCTTGGCTACTTGCGACATTGGGTCATATCTCTGAGCCTATCATGTAAGTGATGTGAATCCCTTCTACTGCCTTGGCCCTTCACTTACAGTGCACTGTGACACATAAATGGGTACTGCACACAGGTGACGTGACTCTCCTTTTGGGGTTCTGCCAACAGGAAGTGATGCAACACATCACTTGGCTCAGCATGTAGGTGATGTTTCTTCACTTTTGCTTGGGCCCTGACCACAGGCAGATTGTGGCTTGCTACTGGGTCCAGAAACAATGTGAGGGCACTCTCCAACATTGGTACTGCACATCAAAGACATTGTGAGATATATCTATATAAATTCCTTAGGTTAAATGAGTGTCCTCTCTTGCTAGAGTCCTGCCCACAGAGGGGGTATGGATATGTCACTGCAGTCAGCATAAAGGTGATGTGACATTTCTGCCAAGGTCCTGCACAGAAGATGGATTGTGACATCTCACTGGCACCACCTCCACTAGGTGATGTGACTTTCTTGCCTTCTCTATGGCCACAGTTGATATTATGCAATATACCAGAGATAATTACAAACGTCTCAAACAACCCATATGCCTGGTAATTGTGACATGTACTTTTGCCCAGCTACTGACTTAATTTTTCTGTGTTTGTACAGTCCATAAATGAGATTTTGACAAATAACTGTGCCACACATATTAATGACTACTTTTGCTATCTTAACAGTGTCCTCAGGGGGAATTGTTAACATATTTCTGGACACATGTTATAGGTTACATATCTGTCCTTTCCTGCCTGGACCCTGCCTCCTTTGGTAATTGTAGCTTTTCTAAACACTGTATCCAAATGATATGAATTTCTTTCTTGGGCCCTGCCAAAATGAGGCACTGTGATATATGTTTAGGCCCATGATTTATGTTATATAACTTTCCCCTCCTGCCTGGATACTGCTACAAATGACATTGCACCTCATAGCTGGACTTAGCACACAAGCTATGTAAAATTTCTGACAGTATCCTGCCTACTAAGGGGATGTTGGAATATTTCTAGCCCAGTATTTAGGTGATGTGTCTGTTCTGTCTGCTTCATAACCACAGAGGGAATTGTAACATATACTAGGCATGGCTCACAGGAATTATGACTCTCATATGAAGGCTCAGTCAATAGAAAATATTTTGACTCATAGCTAACTTTAGGGACATGCGTGATGTCTTGGATCTCTTTCTTCTTCAAAGATCACAAAACATTACAACACTACACATATATTACAAAGTCTCTAGATTATACAGACAGTGTCAAAGCAGGGCTCAGCACACAGGTGAAATTGTGAGACCTGTATGCACACCGAGCTGTGGGCAAGGACTGTTATTATTTCACATGGATTAAGCCAACTGTCACACATAAAAGCAAGATGTGTGGTATTGTAAATCTCACCTTTGGATTTTTCTGAAAATGTGATTTTGATATAATTTTTGCCAAGCTCCTGTATAATTTGAGTGTCCAGAGTGGTTTTAGTCCATATATGGGATTGTGTTATCTACTTAGGTCAAACCCTAAGTGACATGACTCTCTTTCATAAGCCCTTCTCTCAGTAAGGATTGTGATCTATCACTGGATCTAGCACCCATGTAATGTTACATTCTCGCCTGTGCCATGCCCACCCAAATTATTGTGACATATTTCTGTCTCCACCTCATAGGTGACATAACTCTTTTCTCTGGAATGGGCTATGGACAAAGCAAGGATAGTGACATATTGCAAGGCCAGGCCCACAGGCAAGGATACTCTTTTGGCAGAACCATGCACAAAGGAGGGCATTTTGACATATCTCTGTATCTATCACCTAGGAGATGTGGCTCTCCCACTTGGACCCTGCCAACCTTGAGAGTGAAATATTTCTTGGCCATGCACACAAGTAGTAGTAACCATTTGCCAGGGCTATGCTTCATAGAGGACATTGTGACATAACTCTGGACCTATCTCCTAGGTGAAGCGACTCTTTTTTGGGCCCTAACCACCTGGGACTTTGTGGCATAAGCAGAGAAACTGCACCTAGGTGATGTAACTCTCTCTGCTGGGGACTGTTTTAAGAGAGCCTTGTGCTATATCTCAAGACCCAGCACCCAAGTGATGTGGCTATTCTGCTTTGTTTCTGACCAAATGTTACCTGTGAAATATTCCATGGGAAGAACATAAGTGATATGGCTCTCCTCATCTGCCTGAGTCCTGCATACTGGGGACTTTTTGACATATCTCTGAGCCCATGACCTAAGTGATGTGACTCTCTTTTTCTGCCTGGGCCTTCACAATAGGAGGATTTGGAGCACACTACTAAGCCCACCACTCACAATATGTGACTCTCCCTTTTTTCCTGAATTATGCCACAATAAATGGAATTTTGACCTATTGCAGGGCCCATAACCCAGATGATGTCACTCTACAACCTTGGTTCTACATAAAGAGAAAATTATGACATGTGGCATATTGCTGGGCCAAGCACCCTTATGATATGACTCTCCTGCCCATTCTTGAGCCAATGAAGATATTTTGGCATATCTTAAGCCCATTATCTGGGTACTTTGGCTCTCATAAATTGACTGGGTTTTTTTCCACATATGGGATGGTGTCATAATGATGGGTCCAGCACCCAGTTAATTTGACACAATTTCTTATACCATGCCTGGAAAAGGCATTGTTGCATATTGCTTGGCACAGCATCTAAGTGATATTATCCTTCTGTCTAGTTTTTGCTCATATATGGGATTATGACACATGGCTTTCTTCAGTTCACAGGCATAATGATTAAATGTACATTGGGATTCAGCCAATTAAAAAATCCTCTGCCTCTCAGTGTTAGGCTTAGAGCAATAAGTAAGTTCCTGGGTTGCATGTTCTTCCAAGCTCACAGAAGTTTACAACACTAATTTATATTGTATAAACTCTGGGGGCAGAGAGTTTTATAACAGGGTCTGGCAAAAGGTTCAGAATGGGACTCTCATTTACACACCCAGATAAAATTAAAAGTTGTCACCATCCCACATTTACAATGCCCACTGTAGAAGTTCTGAGTCTAATGAGGGAATACATCACAAATTTGAAATTGGGACTTTTTTTATATGGATCTGGACACAGATGGGATGGTGACTTATTTCTGAACCGAGACCACAGACATAATAATGAGTGTTCCTGGCCTGGCATGGTGCCTTACGCCTGTTACCCCAGCACTTTCAGAGACCAAGGTGGGTGGGTCATGAAGTGAGGAGATCAAAACCATCCTAGTTAATACAGTGAAACCAAGTTTCTACTAAAAATACAAAAAATTAGCTGGGCATGGTGGCACACACCCCTAGTCCCAGCTCCCAGGGAGGTTGAGGCAGGAGAATTGCTTGATTCCAGGAGGCGGAGGTTACAGTGAACTGAGATGGCACCACCGCACTTCAGCCTGGGTGACAGAGTGAGAATCCATCTCAGAAAAAAAAAATAATAATAAACAATACATAAAAATAAGTAAAATAAAACGGGTCTTCCCTTTTAACCCTGCCTATAGGACAGAAGTTGTGTGTCATAACTCAATTTAGGGTGATATGTAAGACTGTGTGTCCATGTGAGCAAATAGGCCTCAGAGAGGTTTGAAACTCTCATACAGGTTTTATAAAGCCCTTGGATGTTTTTCAGAGTGTAAAACATTAGTCCAGCACACACATGAGATTGCTACTCTAATATACATGCTCACCTAAAGGTTCTCATCCTCAAAGATGACGGGATTGTGTCACATCACTGGCCTTGTATCATGGTGTTCAGACTTTTTACCTCAAATTCCTTTCAGTGGGTGCATTGTTACATATCACTAGGTCAGAATCATAATAATGTGTCTCTTCTGCCTGGGCTCTGTTAACAGGGGATATAATCACAAATATCTGGGTCTATAAGCTATGTGGTTTGCCTCTCCTGCTTGTGCCCTGCCCCCAGAGAACATATTGAAATATCACTGAAACTAACATCTAAGTAATGTAACTCTCCTCTCTTGCATGCATCCTAACCCCAAAAGAATTGTGACATACAGCTGAATGTAAAAGCTAGGTGGCATATCTTTCCTCTCTATTCAAGAGTACATGTTTGTGCTGCGTTCTATTTCATTACTTTGGTATTTCGCCTTTATTCTACCAGTGCCAAAGTGCTTTGATTACTGTAGGTTTTTGTACGTGTGTGTTTGGAAATTGTTATGTGTAATGCTTCTAATATTTTTCTTCTTTTTAAAGTTTGTCAGGCTTTCCATGGTCCCTTAAGATCTTATGTGATTTGTTTTCTATTTTTGGAAAACTCAAATTTAAAACTGAAAAGGGTCATGTTTTATATGTGGGTTACATTAAGCCACTAAGAAGCATGGACACATCATAATATTATGCCTTCCACTCTTAAAAAGAGCGTGCTCAAAATGTGTTGTTGGCCATGTGTGGTGACTCATGCTTGTAATCTCAGCACTTTAGGATGTTAAGGAGAGTGTACGGAGACTTCAGGATATCAAGACCATCCTGGCCAACATGGTGAAACCCTGTCTCTACTAAACTATAAAAAATATTTGTACATTACTGTTGTGTGACTGTATTCTCATCTACACAGGAAACATGGTGGTTTGCATGCCTTTATTCCCAGCTACTTGAAAAGGTGAGGCTGGGGAACTGCTTGAACCCAGAAGTTAGAGGTTGCTGTTAGCTGAGATTGTGTCCATGCACTGCAGCCTAGGAACCGGTGACACTCCATCTCAAAATAAAAAAACAAAACAAAACAAAACAAAAAAAACACTTTTTTTCTGTTACCAATTTCTAGTTTTATTTCATTTGCACTATAAATAATTGAAAAATTTTAATTTAAGAAATTATGAAGTCTTTTGTAGTGTCACACGTGGTCCACCTCAGAAAACGTTTTATTAGCTATTGAAAAGAATGTGTATTCAGTTTTCCATATATATTTCTTAGGTGTAATTATCACATAGTTTATTCAAGTTGTTCCTTCCCTTATTAATATTCTGTGTTGCTTTATTTATTCCTAAAAGTGGGATATTGGTGTATCCTTCCATTATTATATTACTGTACATGTTGGCTTCAATGCTGTCAATTTTTACTTAATGTGTTTGAGAAAACTTTCATGTATTTATAGATTCTCAGTGAATGATCTCTCTTACTATAATTCAATGTCCTACTTGGTCTCCTGTAAATTTTGTCTTCAAGTAAATTTGGGGCGGTTCCAAGATGGCCAAATAGGAAGAGCTCCAGTCTACAGCTCTTGCCTGAATAATGCTGAAGATGGCTGATTTCTGCATTTCCAACTGAGGTACCAGGTTCATCTCACTGGGGCTTCTCAGACAGTGGGTGCAGGACAACTGGTGCAGCTCACCAAGCATGAGTCAAAGCATGGTGAGGCATTGTCTCACCCAGGAAGTGCAAGGGATCAGGGAATTCCCCTTCCTAGCCAAGGGAAGCTGTGACAGACAGCACCTGGAAAATCAGGTCACTCCCACCCTAATACTGCACTTTTCCAATGGTCTTACCAAATGGCACACTAGAGATTATATCCCATGCCTGGTTCAGAGGATTCCACACCCATGAAGCCTTACTCATTGCTAGCACAGAAGTCTGAGATCAAGTTGCAAGGTGGCAGAAAGTCTGGGGGAGGGGGATCCGCCATTGCTGATGCTTGAGCAGGTAAACAAAGTGGCCCAGAAGCTCAAACTGGGTGAGGCCCACCACAGCTCAAGGAGGTCTGCCTGCCTCTATAGACTCCACCTCTGGGGGCAGAGCATAACTGAACAAAAGGCAGCAGAAAGCTCTGCAGACTTAAATATCCTTGTCTGACAGCTTTGAAGAGAGTAGAGGCTCTCCAAGCAAAGTGTTTGAGATCTGAGATAGGACAGACTGCCTCCTCAACTGAGGTCCTGACCCACAACTAGCCTAACTGGGAGGCACCCCCACAGCAGGGGCAAACTGGCACCTCACACGACTGGGTATCCCTTTGAGATGAAGCTTCCAGAGGATTGATCACGCAATCACACAACAGTATTTGCTGTTCAGCAATATTCACTGCTCTGCAGCCTCCACTGCTGATACCCAGGAAAACGGGTCTGGAATGGATCTCAGGCAAATACCAACAGACCTGAAGCTGAGGGTCCTGACTGTCAGAAGGAAAACTAGCAAACAGAAAGGACATCCGCACCAAAATCCCATCTCTACGTCACCTCATCAAAGACCAAATATAGATAAAACCGAAAAGATGGGGAAAAAACAGAGCAGAAAAGTTTAAAATTCTAAAAATCAGTGCACCTCTACCCCTACAAAGGAACGCAGCTCCTCACCAACAATGGAACAAACATGGATGGAGAATGACTTTGACGAGTTGAGAGAAGAAACCTTCAGACTTCTCCAAGCTAAAGGAGGACATTTGAACCCTCCGCAAAGAAGCTAAAATCTTTGAAAAAAAATTAGACAAATGGCTAACTAGAATAACCAGTGTAGATAATTCCTTAAATGACCAGATGGAGCTGAAAACCACGGCATGAGAACTATGCAATGAATGCACAAGCTTCGGTAGCCAATTCAATCTACTGGAAGAAAGGGTATCAGTGATTGAAGATCAAATCAATGAAATGAAGTGAAAAGAAAAGGTTAGAGAAAAAAGAGTAAAAGGAAATGAACAAAGGCTCCAAGAAATATGGGACTATGTGAAAAGACCAAATCTATATCTGATTGGGGTACACGAAAGTGATGGGGAGAATGGAACCAAGTTGGAAAACACTCTGCAGGATATTATCCAGGAGAACTTCCCCAACCTGGCAAGGCAAGCCAACATTCAAATTCAGGAAATATAGATAATGCTACAAAGATACACCTTGAGAAGAGCAACTCCAAGAAACATAATTGTCAGATTCACCAAAGTTGAAATGAAGGAAAAAATGTTAATGGCAGCCAGATACAAAGGTCGGGTTACCCACAAAGGGAAGCCCATCAGACTAACAGCTGATCTCTCAGCAGAAACTCTACAAGCCAGAAGAGAGTGAGGGCCAATATTCAACATTCTTAAAGAAAATAATTTTCAAACCAGAATTTCATATCCAGCCAAACTAAGCTTCATAAGTGAAAGAGAAATAAAATACTTCCCAGACATGCAAATGCTGAGAGATTCTGTCACCACCAGGCCTGCCCTACAAGAGCTCTTGAAGGAAGCATTAAACATGGAAAGGAACAACTGGTACCAGCCACTGCAAAAACATGCCAAATTGTAAAGACCATCGATGCTAGGAAGAAACTACATCAACTAACGAGCAAAATAACCAGCTAACATCATAATGACGGACCAAATTCAAACATAACAATATTAACCTTAAGTATAAATGGGGTAAATATTCCAATTAAGAGACACAGACTGGTAAATTGGATAAAAAGTGAGGACCCATCAGTGTGCTGTATTTAGGAGACCCATCTCACGTGCAGAGACACACATAGTCTCAACATAGAAGGATGGAAGAAGATCTACCAAGCAAATGGAAAAAAAAAAGGCAGCGGTTGCACTCATGGTTTCTGATAAAACAGACCTTAAACCAACAAAGATCAAAAGACACAAAGAAGAGTAAATTATCCTAAATATATATGCACACAATACAGGAGCACCCAGATTCATAAAGCAAGTCCTTAGAGTCCTAAACAGAGACTTAAGCTCCTACACGGTAATAATGGGAGACTTTAACAACCCACTGTCAATATTAGACAGATCAATGCAAAAGAAAGTTAAAAAGGATAGCCAGTAATAGAACTCAATTCTGCACCAAGTGGACCTAATAAATCTCTACAGAACTCTTCATCCCAAATCAACAGAATATACATTCTCCTCAGCACCACATCACACTTATTCCAAAACTGACCACATAGGTGGAAGTAAAGCACACCTCAGCAAATGTAGAAAAACAGAAATTATAACAAATTGTCTTTCAGACCATAGGGCGACCAAACTAAAACTCAGGATTAAGAAACTCACTCAAAACAGCTCAACTACATGGAAATTGAACAACATGCTCCTGAATGACTAATGGGTGCATAACAAAATGAAGGCAGAAATAGAGATGTTCTTTGAAACCAATGAGAACAAAGACAAAACATACCAGAATCTCTGGGATGCATTTAAAGTAGTGTGTAGAGGGATATTTATAGCACTAAATGCCCATAAGAGAAATCAGAAAAGATCTAAAATTGACACCCTCACATCACAATTAAAAGAACTGGAGAAACAAGAGAAAACACATTCAAAAGCTAGCAGAAGGCAAGAAATAACTAAGATCAGAGCAGAACTGAAGGAGATAGAGACACAAAAAATCCTTCAAATCAATGAATACAGGAGGTGGTTCTCTGAAAAGGTCACAAAAATTGATAGACAGCTAACAAGACTAACAAAGAAGAAAAGAGAAGAATCAAATAGACACAATACAAAGTGATAAAGGGGATATCATGACCAATCCCACAGAAATACAAAATACCCTCAGAGAATACTAAAAACACCTCTACACATATAACTAGAAAATCTAGAAGAAATGGATAATTTCCTTGACACTTACAACCTCCCAAGACTAAACCAATTAGAGGTTGAAACCCTGAATAGACCAATAACAGACTCTAAAATTGAGGCAATAATTAATGGCCTACCAACCAAAAAAAGTCCAGGACCAGACAGACCCACAGCCAAATTCTGCCAGAGGTACAAGGAGGAGCTGGTGCCATTCCTTCTGAAACTATTACAATCAATAGAGAAAGAGGGAATCCTCCCTAATTCATTTTATGAAACCAACAACATCCTGATACCAAAGCCAGGCAGAGACAGAACAAAAAAGGGAATTTTAGACCAATATCCCTGATGAACATCAATGCAAAAATCCTCAATGAAATACTGGTGAACCGAATTTAGCAGCACATCAGAAAGCTTATCCACCATGATCAAGTGGGCTTCATCCAGGGGATTCAAGTCTTGTTCAACATAGGCAAATCAATAAATGTAATACAGCATATAAACAGAACCAATGACAAAAACCACGTGATTATCGCAATAGGTGCAGAAAAAGCCTCTGACAAAATTCAGCAGCCCTTCTTGCTAAAAACTCTTAATAAATTAGGTATTGATGAGACGTATCTAAAAGCGATAAGAGCTATTTATGACAAACCCACAGCTAATATACTGAATGTGCAAAAGCTGGAAGCATTCCCTTTGAAAACTGGCACAAGTCAGGGATGGTCTCTCTCACCACTCCTATTCAACGTAGTGTTGGAAATTCTGGCCAGGGCAATCAGGCAAGAGAAAGAAATTAATGATATTTAATTAGCAAAAGAGGAAGTCAAATTTTCCCTGTTTGCAGATAACATGATTGTATATTCAGAAAACCCCACTGTCTCTGCCCAAAATCTCCTTAAGCTGTTAAGCAACTTCAGCAAAATCTCAGGACACAAAATCAACATGCAAAAATCACAGGCATTCTTATACACCAATAACAGATAAACAGAGAGCCAAATCATGAGTGAACTCCAATTCACAATTGCTTCAAAGAGAAGAAAATACCTAGAAATCCAACTTACAACAGATGTGAAGGACCTCTTCAAGGAGCTCAAATCACTGCTCAATAAAATAGAAGAGGACACAAACAAATGGAAGAAAATTCCATGCTGATGGATAGGAAGAATCAATATCATGAAAATGACCATACTGCCAAAGGTAATTTATGGATTCCTTGCCATCCCCATCAAGCTACCAATGACTTTCTTCACAGAATTGGGAAAAAAAAATACTTTAAAGATAATGTGGAACCAAAAAGAGACCATATTGCCAAATAATCCTAAGCCAAAAGAAAAAAGCTGGAGGCATCATGCTACCTGACTTCAAACTATAGTACAAGGCTACAGTAACCCAAGCAGCATGGTACTGGTACCTAAACAGAGATATAGACCAATGGAACAGAACAGAGCCTTCAGAAATAATGCCACACAACCACAGCCAATTGATCTTTGACAAACCTGACAAAAACAAGAAATGGGGAAAGCATTCCATATTTAATAAATGGTGCCGGGAAAACTGGCTAGCCATATGTAGAAAGCTGAAACTGAGTCCCTTCCTTACAGCTTACACAAAAATTAATTCAAGATGGATTAAAGACTTACATGTTAGACCTAAAACCATAAAAACCCTAGAAGAAAACCCAGGCATTACCATTCAGGACATAGGCATGGGCAAGGACTTCATGTCTAAAACACCAAAAGCAATGGAAACAAAAGCCAAAATTGACAAATGGGATCTAATTAAACTAAAGCGCCTCTGCACAGCAAAAGAAACTACCATCAGAGTGAACAGGCAACCTACAGAATGGGAGATATTTTTTGAGATCTACTCATCTGACAAAGGGCTAATATCCAGAATCTACAAGGAACTCAACAAAGGTACAAGGAAAAAACAACCCCATCAAAAAGTGCATGAAGTATATGAACAGACACTTCTCAAAAGAAGACATTTATGCAGCCAACAGACACATGAAAAAATGCTCATCATCACTGGCCATTAGAGAAATGCAAATCAAAACCACAATGAGATACCATCTCACACCAGTTAGAATGGAGATCATTAAAAAGTCAGGAAGCAGCATGTGCTGGAGAGCATGTGGAGAAATAGGAACAGTTTTACACTCTTGATGGGACTGTAAACTAGTTCAACCATTGTAGAAGTCAGTGTGGCGATTCCTCAGGGATCTAGAGCTAGAAATACCATTTGACCCAGCCATCCCATTACTGGGTATATACCCAAAGGATTATAAATCATGCTGCTATAAAGACACATGCACACGTATGTTTATTGCAGAACTATTCATAATAGCAAAGACTTGGAACCAACCCACATGTCCAACGATGATAGAATGGATTAAGAAAACGTGGCACATACACTCCATGGAATACTATACCGCCATAAAAAAGGATGCATTCATGTCCTTTGTAGGGACATGGATGAAGCTGGAAACCATCATTCTCTGCAAACTATCACAAGGACAAAAAATCAAACACCATATGTTCTCACTCATAGGTAGGAATTGAACAACGAGAACACTTGGACACAGGAAGGGGAACTTCACATACTGGGGCCTGTCATGGGATTGGGGGTTGGGGGAGGGATAGAATTGGGTGATATTCCTAATGTAAATGACGAGTTAATGGGTGCAGCACACCAACATGGCACATGTATACATATTTACGAAACCTGCGTATTGTGCACATGTACCCTGGAACTTAAGGTATAAAAAAAAGTAAATTGTATGAAATATGAGAGTTTTCAACTTAATAACTTGTTGCCTCTTTTCCACTTATTGGGTTAACACTTACATGGAATATATTTCTCATCCTGCCATTTTCTGTCTTTTTTTTTTATTAGATCTGAAGTGATTCTCTTGAAGACATGACATAGTTTGATCTTGAGATACCTCATGATATAGTTAGAATTTTTTTTTTTTTTTCATTTTGAAGGATACTTTGGCTGGGTGTATCATTCTTGCTTACACTCTTTTTTTTTTTTCCAGTGTTTTAACTAAAACATCCTGCTCCCATCTTGCCCAAAAAATTTATGATCATAAATTTTCTTGTAATCTTGCAGAAGCATGCACATAAATAGCACGTCTCTTTTATCTTCTTGCATTCCCGATTCTCTTCTTGTCTGTGAATTTCAAAACATTGTTTATGTTGTGTTTTGTTAGAAATATATTTGGTCAACCTTAGTTGTAATTTGCTGAGCTTCTTAATTTTCTTATATTTTTTACGAATGTTGAAGTCCATATTAGTTTTTTTTGGTACTTCTACTCTACAATTTTTATTTCTTTTTGTGATCTTTATCTTTTGTGAATTCCTTTTTGTTATTTCATTTTGTTACCTTTATTTCCACTTTACTCTTTCATATGGTACTATTGATTTTTAGGGTAATTATTTTTCTTTTAAATATAGATCTAGACTTTAATTCAAATTATCAGAAGTAATTTTTAAATCTCCATTTTTTACAAAATTGTTTTCTGTATATTCATTTTTATGTTTGATTGACCCATATTATCTTGATGTATTTGAATGTTTGCCTCACTGTCTAGGTGTGGAAGTTATCATGGATGATATTCCAAAATACGTATTTCAAGTTATTTTCATTCTCCCTATCTCTTTAATCATTTATTTGGTTACTTTACATAATTAAATATTTCTCAGAGGTTTTGTTCATTTATATGTATTCTTTTTATATTATTCTTGTCTCTATTATTTTGGAAAGCCAGTCTCGAAGCTCTGAAATTCTTTCCTCTGTTTAGCCTATTCTGCAGTTAATATGTGTGAATAAATTATAAAGTTTTCATATTCTGTTTTCAGCTCTATCACAATGGCCACATTTTCCTCCAGACTGTTTGTTTTATCTGTCAGTTTCTGCATTTTTCCTTTCCTTGTATTGGCTTGCAACTTACTTTTGTAGCTCAATGAAGCTTATTTCTATTCACATTCTGAATTCTATTTCTGTCATCTTAGGCCTTGCTGGAAATGTAGTTTGGTTACTTGGATGAAATAAGTCACTCTAGCTTTTTTTTTCCCCAACAGATTTGCATTGATATTGTCTCATCTTTGTACTCATATATTTGAGGTTGCTGAACTTTGAATTAAGTTTTTTTTTTAATCCTATTTGGATGTTCTTGAGTATTTGATTGTGGCATAAGGTGTTTTCATCCAAGAGGACTTGTTCTTGGGAGAAGTTTTTATTTATTTATTTTTTTATATGTTTTGTGGTGGGGTGAAGGGCAATGCTCAGCTCACAACTCAGAGGTTTCATTCTCAGGGGGAATTGTATTGAGCCCCAACTCTCTTCCCTGTCTCCTTGATATTTGGAATCTGCCACTGTGTTGAAATATGTTGCCACAGCTTCAGCAGAGTGCTAGGGGATATGGAGTTTCTGCCTGTCTTTGCTTATTCATCTCAGTAGCAGAAGCATAGTAGCTGGGATGGAAGTAGGTGTACCTGCTGGAGACTGTGGGCTGTTGCACTAAAAGTGGTGTTAATATGCAGCAGAATGCCTGCCAATGAAGTTCTGAAGCCTTCTTTTTGCCCCCTAAAGAAGAAGTGATTGTTCAGAATGTGGGAGGATACACTGTTCTCTGCACAGTGTTAGCATAAAAGTAGTGGTGAGGCTTTTTGGTTCTCTGCCCACCAAAGCTTTATCTACAATGGTAGCTGCTGGGGTGGTAGGAGCATACTGCATTCCCATTTGCTAGTGGGCCAAGCAAAGCCAAATCTGTCTTTGAAGACATGTGCCAGCAAGCTAATATGAGAAGTTGCCATGTTTTTGAGGGAAAGTGCAGTGTGGGAAAGAAACCTGTGAGCTGGTGCAGTCATAGGGGCTGCCTAGCTGGAGCTTTTCAGGAGTTATATGTGGCCTACCAATGCAGATGGCATTGTATGGGCTCCCAGTGTGCCTGAGACTGCCCTGTAAGGATCTGGGTGCCAGACTGGCTGCCTGGGAGAGGCAGCAAACCACGGAGTGTTCAGTTAGACAAGCTTCTGGTTTGCAAGGCTATAGTGCAGTAATTATATCTAACACTTCCCTAGGGCAAAACTCTCTTATGGGAAAAAGTTGCTATTAGAGAAATGGCCATTACTGAACTCATTTTACTACAGGTGCTCTTGCACCAAATGCTCTGGTCACCACATGAGCTGGCTGGCTGCCTTACCTCTTTGCTGGTTTTCTGGAGGCTTCATCTAAGAGAGATGCAGGTCAGCAATCCCTCAGTGCAGTCAGCCCATGATGAAGGATCTGTGATTTCGGTCAAGTTAGGGGTCAACTGCCTGGTGAGGAGCAGTGGGTAGTTTGTGGGACCCATGGTGAATGAACTGGCCTCCTCTCTTTGGGTAAACTGCAGCTTGTTTGATGTTTGAATAAGGCACTTGGGGTTTTGGATTTTTCAGTAGCTAAGAGTAGCAAGGAAAGTTCTACTCTAGAGGCAGTGGAAGAAATATTTTCAGTTGCTGCTGGAGTCTCTGTCCAGGGAGTTGCTAAGTTGCTGCTATCTCAATAGCTCCAGCAGCGATTGGCTAGTAACCCCGGCCCAGAGAACCTGTCCAGTGAGAATATGTGAGAACAGGCACTCACATAGTAGTATGGCCACTTTTCTGAAGGGTTGCCTCAGTATGCTAGGTGTCCATTGCCATTCCTAGTCACCTAAGATTTTCTGGTACTTGAAGTTACCACCAGTGAATGTTGCTAAACAATTGCAGTGTGCCCTTTTTTCTGAGAGCTCAATCCCAGGGAGGTGTAGAACTCTTTCCAACCCAACAGCACCTGTAAGAGGTATCTGGAATCCTTTGTTGAAATTTCTTACTCAGTAAAGAGAATGTAATTGGGGAGCCACTTAAGAAAGCAGTTTAGCAACATTTTCTTAGTACATCTCTGCTCTGCAGAGGTACGACTTCCATCCACAGTTTATTTAGATTCTCTAAAGCCAGAAGGCTGGAGCAGCTAAGTCACACACATAGGAAAAATTGCTGCTCACTCTTCCCTCTAGCAATTATATCACAAAGAGGTTTCAAAACTCCACCAACCAAAGGGCACCAGTGGTGGTAGCTGCTCACTCTGATTAGGAAGTCTTTTGCAGTTGCAAGAAATCAGATTGGGCACCTGAATTAACAGGCATTCTGACCATGTATTTTTGGTTGCCCAAGCATCTAAGGTGGTGTCCCACTCAACTTTCTGATAGCTTCAGGCCAGGGAGGTGCAGAGCTGCTACCAATGGTTGACCAGAATGTTAAGCCAATAGGTCTTACCCTGTGGGGCACTGTGGGCATGGATCCTAAGACTATCACTGGTCAGCCTCACGGATTCTGCCTCTTTTCTATGAATATTTACAGAAGTGTAGCCTCCTGCTTTACTGGAGTTGCAACCACTTTTTCTGGGAAGCCTGGAAAAACTGAGTACTTAGGGTTCTTGAATCTCTGCACAGGCTTCAGCAGCTGATTTCTGAGACTCCACGTAGCTCTGTGTGTTGAACTGAAGGCCTTGATGAAGTAGGTTCATGAATAGATCTCCTCACCTGAGGGTTGCAAAGATCTGTGGGAGAACCGTGGGTTCCCAGGGTCACACATATACCCACTGCTTTATTGAGTGGGGAGGTTTTCTTGGCTCCATGTTTTTCCGAGGTGGCCCATTGTCCTGCCTTGCTTTATTCCATTCTCCATAACTTAAGTTGTTTGATTTTTCCCAATGCAAGTACGTGGATGTTTCAGTTGAAGGTGATGTATTTATGCACAGCTTGCATTCCTCTCTATGAGAACTACACAGACTAGCTGCTTCTAGTCAGCAATCTTGATCACTTTCCTATAACAGGGACCTAGTTTTTAATATTAAAATAATTTAGTATTTTTCAAAAGCAAATATTGACATAATTTAACTGTTACATTTGTTGCTATGTCTTCATATCTAGAATGTATGTGAAAGAACATGGACAATGGTTGCTCCACCAGAGTTATGACAGGTTCTTCCATATTAGATGGATAGATTTGTATATTTTGCAATGGAAGTTTAAGAAAACTGAAATCTAAGATACATGAAGAATTTCTAAGTGAAAAGGCCAAGTATTTGTTGGTTTATAACTGTATCATAGTAACAGCATGATAGCAGTGTGGTAAGTGATCAGGATAATATTATGCAAAATAGGAACAATTTGAATTTTAAAGAAAAATTGTTTTACCATTTGCAAATTAAGGTAATAAAAATACAGTGAATTTAAAAATACCTTTTTAATGACAATGTGTGGACTTAATTTTTTTTCAAAATAATCAAAACTGTCGTTATTGCATTAAGGCTATTTAATATTGAATGTATGTCTTGCCACTGATGTTATCTTAACTTACTCAAAGCTGTAGGAGACAGATGGTGACAATATGCTATAGGGTGACAGTGAAATAACATCTGTAGTGATCCTTTTGTCAGTGGTCTTTAACTTAGAATAACTTGGAAAATATGATTTTTACAACTTACATTTATGTTTTTCTTGTAACTAAAGGTTATTGTGATGATTCTAATGGAGAGTATGTGACTATAATGGAGCTACCTAATTCTGAATTCTGAACAACTATTTACAAAATTTTATCATACTTTTTTCTGTTAAACATATGACTACTCTGGTCTGCTAAACACATAAAGACCTTTAGTTTTAATTTACATGAATTTAAATGTAAGAGATATATTACTGTAAATAAACTTTAGGTATGTAACAGATGTATAGCAAGTAATTATGGTTATTTATGGCTGTGTACCTACTTTGAGAAGAAAAGCAAAATATTAGAATGAAACAGATAATTTTACAAATGCTGATAACTTATCACCAAATAAAAAACTTCAATGATTTTGAAAGCAAATTTTTTTTCACAGCTTTGTATTAAACTCATTTATTTGAAATATTATTGCTCCTGGCTTAGAATAATCTTGACCAAATTCTGCTTTTTTTGTTTGTCCCTTTGCCTGTCGCTAACTGTACACATAATGTATAGTTATCTTTTCAGAAAGTTTCACATAACATTCTTTGGTGTGGGTGCAGTGGCTGACATCTGAAATCTCAGCACTTTGTGAGGCTGAGACAGGTGGAACACCAGAGACCAGGGGTTCAAGACCAGCCAGGCCAACATACTGAAACTGCATCTCTACCAGAAATACAAAAATTATCTGGGTGGGTGCCTGTAATCCCAGCTACACCAGAGGCTGAGGCAGAAGAATCACTTGAAACTGGGAAAGAGAGGTGGCAATGTACCTTCTGGAGCTGCAGGGTGGGCACTGTGCAGTGGCTTGGTGAAAGTGGGGTGAGCAGCCTCTCACTGAGGGAATTTCATTGCGCATTTTTCTGATGGGCAAATTGAGCACCCAAAGCCACAAGCCAAGAGGGGCAAAAGCACATATCTGAGACATCAAGTTTTTTCTTTACTGACTCCCTTACGTTTCAGACTTCCCTGGGCTTGCCTGACTCCTCTCTGGGCTTGTCTTTAGAAAAAAGATTCTTCTTCCTTGTGAATGTAGGCAGAGAAGCAACCAGTCAGTTGTGGTAAGCCCACCCACAGCTTCTTTTTTGGGCCAACCTGGGCCTCTACACTCCACTGGACTGCAAAACTGAAATTCCAGAGTCCAGAATTCACATTTTGTTCTTGAACAAGAGTTAAGCACCCAGGCCAGAGCATAAGTGGGCCTGTTAATTCCATGGCACAAATCCCAAATCAGAGAACTGGCTTGACTCTTCAGCTCCACCCAGGCAAGGTTTGTACTGTTTCAAGCAGATCCCATTCTCTTCCTGCCTCCTCAGCTACACCCAGGCAGGGTTTGTACTGTTTCAATCAGGTCCCATTCTCTTCCAGCCTCCCATAACTTGCCATCATTACCAGCTCTTTCTCTACCCTCCATACCCTATAATTTTTGAAATTCCTCTGAAGACTGCCTGAGCCAAGTATCAAGGTTTACAGAGCTCTAGCCTACTCAGGCTGTGCCAGGAAGGGAGATCTCACAACCTACCTTGACACTTGAGTCATGTATAAATAGTAGCAACTCTAGGAGAAGGACTGTCACATACTCAGATCCTTTTCTGGTCTCCATAACAAAAGATATGTTAGAATGGCAAGAATAATAATACACAACCCTGGCAGTTCTCCCTTTTAAAGGGCAGCCTCATTCTGGTCGTTCTGAACCACAATTTTAGGGTTTATTTCAGCATGTCCCACCTTGTAAAATAGTACTAGAGCCCCAGAATGATATGGTCAAGCGAAATTCTGGAGAAGGAGCACCTCAGCAGCCTGAACGAACCTATAATAGGAACAGACCCTACCAGCTAAGAAGCCATCTCATTAACTTAGATATCCGTATCAGCAATGTGCACACACATCAGGCCTCTTAGATAAAATCCTGTCAATGCAGTGATTCAAGAAAAAGCAAAAACCTGTTTGTCTAGAGTCTCAGGAAGAAGAACCTCTGTTGTCTGAACCAGATTATATGATGGTTGCAACTGACAGTGGTAACTTTACTTGGGAATATCTGGACATTAACCTTATATTAAAAGGGCTTCTGAGTGTTAAAACTTTCAAGTGACAAGAATCAAGCTGTGGCCTGCCTGGGAGCAGTGGCTAATGCCTGTAATCCCAGAAATTAGTTAGTCCAAGCCAGGTGGATCACCAGAGGTCAGGAGCTCGAGATCAGCCTGACCAACATGGAGAAACTTCGTCTCTACTAAAAATGCCAAGAGTTCAAGATAAGCCTGACCAACATGGAGAAACCTCATCTCTACTAAATATACATTAGCTGGAGATTGTGGAACTTGCCTGTAATACCAGCTACTTGGGAGGTTGAGACAGGAGGAGATCATGCCATTGCACTCCAGCTTGGCCAACAGAGTGAGATTTTGTCTCAAAGAAAAAAACTTCTTGTAGTGGCCAACCTAGAAATTATTCTTTATCTATGAAGAACATCTGAGCTCCTGGTCTGTCCAGGGGTCTGTCCTATCCTGTGGCATGGAACACAGGCCACACAGGGGATTGAAGCCCTTTCATTTCTTGTTAAATAAAGGATGACAGCTGAAAGGTTATTCAGACAAATGTGCTAAATAAAAATACTACACTAACTAAAAGCTTTTGGCAAGTGGGTGTTGTTATTTTACTTAGCCCACTGACACTGGACTTTCTCCACTTTATATAAGTCCAAAGTAAAACTTCCTATCTCATTCACTAGTTCTGAGTCTATTCTTTGACATCTTGAAACTGGTGCCATATACATGGGAGTCAAATTTGACACAACTTACTCCATAGTAAAGAAGGATTTCAGTCTCTGCTCAATGGAATTCAAAACTCACCAAGCCATCAGCTAGAGAAGGATGCAATTGTTCTCTTTACCACTTTCATTCAAGCCTCTTTTTTTCTGATGAACTTTCACTGGAATACCAAGAAAGATGAACGTGAAACACATCGTGGTCAGATGTAAGATTGATGAAGAGGCAGTGACCACTTTCAAAGCAAAAGGGAGCATTTTTCTTTCCCCATGAGCAGCTCTAAACTTCTGTCATCATTTTCTGACTTTGGTAATTGTTTCATCCTGGCTTTGGAGGAAACATAGGTCCTAGGTAGTAAATACCTTCACTTAATCCTGGTGCAACAAGGCTTTCTTTTGACAAATGTGTCCTCTGTAATCATGAGCTTCTATGCAATCTGGACAATGCACAACCAAAAATATAAACTATGAAAGAGAGATGAGTAGGTGTTAGGGAAACAACTTCCCACTTTTTACTTTGGCAAGTTCAAAGAACTTTGACGGTAGACAAATGTGCAGAAGAGGACAGTATAGTATAATTCCTCATCACATGAGTTTACAACCAAGAGTTTTCAATCCTAACTGTGAGCGCTCCAGATGAAAACCAGAAGTTACTTCACTGTTCATCTATTAATGTCTGATTCCACAACATTTTGTTTATCGTACCGAGGAGCCTTCGCTGAGGATTTTTCCATTGAACATATAGAGATAGACAGGAAAAGGTAAAATAACAACTCCATAAATTTATTAAACAAAGCGTAGAAATTTTTATCTTCTCATATTATTACCATTTTCACACACACATAGTTGCATGTATATCTACCCATAAAGCTGAAATTTTCATCATAAATCTGTTATATGTCAAGTTTAAATTTAAAAATATAATGCCATCCCCATCAAGCTACCAATGACTTTCTTCAAAGAATTGGAAAAAACTACTTTAAAGTTCATATGGAACCAAAAAAGAGCCCGCATCGCCAAGTCAATCCTAAGCCAAAAGAACAAAGCTGGAGGCATCACACTACCTGACTTCAAACTATACTACAAGGCTACGGTAACCAAAACAGCATGGTACTGGTACCAAAACAAAGATATAGATCAATGGAACAGAACAGAGCCGTCAGAAATAATGCCACATATCTACAAGTATCTGATCTTTGACAAACCTGACAAAAACAAGAAATGGGGAAAGGATTCCCTATTTAATAAATGGTGCTGGGAAAACTGGCTAGCCATATATAGAATGCTGAAACTGGATCCCTTCCTTACACCTTATACAAAAATCAATTCAAGATGGATTAAAGACTTAAATGTTAGACCTAAAACCATAAAAACCCTAGAAGAAAACCTAGGCATTACCATTCAGGACATAGGCATGGGCAAGGACTTCATGTCTAAAACACCAAAAGCAATGGCAACAAAAGCCAAAATTGACAAATGGGATCTAATTAAACTCAAGAGCTTCTGCACAGCAAAAGAAACTACCATCAGAGTGAACAGGCAACCTACAAAATGGGAGAAAATTTTCGCAACCTACTCATCTGACAAAGGGCTAATATCCAGAATCTACAATGAACTCAAACAAATTTACAAGAAAAAAACAAACAACCCCATCAAAAAGTGGGCGAAGGACATGAACAGACACTTCTCAAAAGAAGACATTTATGCAGCCAAAAAACACATGAAAAAATGCTCACCGTCACTGGCCATCAGAGAAATGCAAATCAAAACCACAATGAGATACCATCTCACACCAGTTACAATGGCAATCATTAAAAAGTCAGGAAACAACAGGTGCTGGAGAGGATGTGGAGAAATAGGAACACTTTTCCACTGTTGGTGGGACTGTAAACTAGTTCAACCCTTGTGGAAGTCAGTGTGGCGATTCCTCAGGGATCTAGAACTAGAAATTCCATTCGACCCAGCCATCCCATTACTGGGTATATACCCAAAGGACTATAAATCATGCTGCTATAAAGACACATGCACACGTATGTTTATTGCTGCATTATTCACAATAGCAAAGACTTGGAACCAACCCAAATGTCCAACAATGATAGACTGGATTAAGAAAATGTGGCACATATACACCATGGAATACTATGCAGCCATAAAAAATGATGAGTTCACGTCCTTTGTAGGGACATGGATGAAATTGGAAATCATCATTCTCAGTAAACTATCGCAAGAACAAAAAACCAAACACCGCATATTCTCACTCATAGGTGGGAATTGAACAATGAGAACACATGGACACAGGAAGGGGAACATCACACTCTGGGGACTGTTGTGGGGTGGGGGGAGGGGGGAGTTATAGCATTGGGAGATATACCTAATGCTAGATGACGAGTTGGTGGGTGCAGCGCACCAGCATGGCACATGTATACATATGTAACTTACCTGCACATTGCGCACATGTACCATAAAACCTAAAGTATAATAATAATAATAATAATAATAATAATAATTAAAAAATAAATAAAAATAAATAAATAAATAAATAAATAAATAAATAAATAAATAAATAAAAAAGAAAAAATATATATATATATATTTTTCAGTCAGTCATGGTGGCTCACACCCATAGCCCTAGTACTTCTGGATACCAAGGTGAATGGATCACTTGAGGCCAGGAGTTTCAAACCAGCCTGGTGAAACTACATCTCCTATAAACATCAAACAACAACAAAAAAATTCCGATGATGGTAGTACATGCCTGCAATGCTACTTGGGACGTTGAAGAAGGACAATTTCTTGAATCTGAGATATGGAGGCTGCAGTGAGCCGAGATCGTGTCACCACACTCCAGGTGGGGTGACATAGCAAGATTCTGTCTCAAAAACAGACCAACACAAAAATATTTTTTTCTTTCTTGCAACAAAAAGACACAGATGTGGTCTAGACATGCCCTGCTGGAGTGCAGTGGGTGTGGGGCCTGTCCTGGTAAAGAAGGCAGAGGGGCCAGTACCTGGGATTGTGTGTGAAGGATGAATTGGCACACAAATAAAGGGGTGACCAGGCCCTTGGCCTAGCAACACTGAAGCTTACAGGTGGTTTCAGGAAGCAGGATAAATGGCCCGTGGACTTAATGCTAGATGGCTCTGTAACAATGAAACATCTGCCCAGGGATCTTAGCAATCCTGCTAGGAGGCCCTGACTATACCCTGGATTGGAGATGCCTGGGTTAGAGTGGCTGCCAGAGAGCATAGTTTTGACCACTATGGCTGGGTCAATCTAAAATAGCTCATCTCTTCTGATTTACAATACAAAATATAGAAAAATAAAGTGAAACAAGTAAAATCAAGAGAAAAAAATTTAAAAATAAATTTAAACTAATTAAAAAATAGTAAGGACAAATAAACTGAAATAAAATAGACCAAAATAAAGAGAAATGTAATTAGGATCAGGGAAAATAAATGAAATGAAAGTGAAGAAAATAAATACAATAAAATTAAGAGAAATAAACAGAAATGAAATAATTTGCAATAGAACAAAATAAAATATTATGATTCAAGAGAAAAAATAAAAAATAAAAATAAAGATAAAGATGGAGAAATAGCATAAAATAATATAAAGGGATAAGAATGGAAGTAAATAAGATAAAAAAGAAATTAAATAAAATTTTTCAAACAAGACACAAATTTGAGAACATTTGAAATGAAGAGACGATAATATAAAATATGAAACATAGAAACAAACTTAAATGCATAGAAAAAATGAAAGTAAATAAAAAATAAAAACAGAATAAAGAAAAGGAAAAATATACAGAAAAAAAGTTAAAAAGCAAAATAAGACCTGGGGATAACCTACAAAACATTTCATCCAACAATAGCATAGTACATATTTCTATATACATTTGGCACGTTTTCTTAGATTGACAAACTTTTAAGCTAGAATGCAAGTTTTAGCATATTTAAACAGATGGCAATCACAAAAAAATTATTTCTGACTACAATAAAATAAAACCGGAAGTAAAAACCAAAAGAAAACTAGTATGTCTGTATATATATGAAAACTAGACAAATTCTTGGGCATACTGTTTTTCAAGAGTTAGAATAGGCAAATTTCTTTTTTTTATTTTTTATTTATTTATTTTATTATTATTATTAATATACTTTAGGTTTTATGGTACATGTTCGCAATGATTTACATGTTAATTGCTTGGATTCACTCAGGCTGCTGGCAGAAATATTACAGGGAACTGTTAGGAAAAGTTATAAGGAATAGTAGCAAACCTTTTTGGAAGGCTAAAAGGCTAAAATTGTTATATAGCTTGTAATAATTGAACAGGCTGAAGGCAACCTGTTCTTACCTTAAAGCATTATGCCATAGGGTAAATACTAGGGACAATTGATGCTTCTCCAGTTAAGTCTGTTTACGCTCCTCCATTAACTAAGATGGCTGTCTCTGGAGAGGTCGATCAGAGAAATTGCCCCCAATGGTATTTACTTTAGACTATGGTACCTGAGGTTTAATCATTCATAGAATGATTCTCTTAACTATGTTAATTATCCACAAGTGTGTTTACTCAAAACCTCTGTGATTAATACTATACTAAATAAAAGCCTGGAGTGTGCGTTGCTCAGGGGGGCTGACATTCTTTACAGGACTCTCCTTGGAGTCTGGGAGTGGCCTCGGACCCTCTGCTGGACTGGCAAAGCAGAATGTCTGTGTGTCAGGACAGTTTATTCACCCGTCACCATGTCAGGGGTCTGCAAGGGACAGACCCCTGAAGGTACTGCCCCCACAAAAGTAGCACTGCCTCAACTGGTGCCCCCATGTAAGGGCAGCCAGGGCTCTACAGAAACAGCTCCCTGTAACTGGAGCCCATTGTGTGAGGCAATCTGTGAGGGAAGTGTGAGAACCACTCTCATGAAGAAAGCTGTGGAAGAAGAGTGAGGAATGTGACGGACTCCCTGAAAGCAAAGGTGGAAAAAGAATCCACGTGGTGAAGTCACTGACTAATCAGTAAGTCATTGGTACCCACTTGAGGTTACCAAGTTCTGGGGGAAGTTGAGTCAAGCTGAGGTATTCTCATGGGACAACACTTATCAGCTTAACAGAAACAGTATATAAAAGTGTTGAAACAGTTGCTTAGGCTAATGGGGCATCAGTTTTGTAGGCTCAACTGAGGGATATAATGCAAACTGTTGTAATCCTGAGAGGTGAAGCTGGCTGGGCTTTGGGTTGGGTGGGGACTTGGAGAACTTTTCTATGTAGATAAATGATAGTAAATGCACCACTCAGCACTCTGTGTAGAGGTAATTGGGTAAGGGACTTGGAGAAATTTTCTATTTAGCTAAAGGATAGTAAATGCAGCAAACGGTGCTCTGTGTCTAGCTAAAAGTTTGTAAATGCACCAGTCTTCACTCGGTAAAAACAGATCAATAAGCACTCTGTAAAACGGAACAATCAGCAGGATGAGGGTGGGACAAATTAAGGGAATAAAAGCAGGCCACCTCAGCCAGTAGCGGCAACCTGCTCGGGTCCCCTCCCACGCTGCTGAAGCTCTGTTCTTTTGCTCTTTGCAATAAATCTTGCTGCTACTCAGTCTTTGGGTCCACACTAGCTTTATGAACTGTAACACTCACCATGAAGGCCTGTGGCTTCACTCCTGAAGCCAGAAAGACCACGAACTTGCCGGGAGGAACGAACAACTCTGCATGCACCAACTTTAAGAGCTGTAACAATCACTGCAAAGCTCTGCAGCTTCACTCCTGGCCAGTGAGACCATGAACCCACTGAGAGGAAAAAACAGTTCCAGATGTGCAACCTTTAAGAGCTGTAACATTCATTGCGAAGGTCTGTAGCTTCACTCCTGAAGTCAGCAAGGCCATGAACACCTGAAGGGACAAACTCTGGACACACTGTCTTCAAGAACTGTAGCAGTCACTGTGAGGGTCTCTGGATTCATTCTTGATGTCAGTGAGACCAAGAACCCACTGAAAGGAATCAATTTTGGACACCTTTTGGTGACCACAAAGGGACTATTGCCTATTGCCAAGCAGTGAGTACCATCAACCCCTTGTGCTTGCTATTCTGTCCTGTTTTTCCTTAGAATTCTGGGGCTAAGTGCCAGGCACCTGTCGGCCAGTTAAAAGTGACTAACTTGGTCACTGGACTAAAGACTTGGGTGCCAGGCTTTCTGGGAAAGGGATCTCTAACAACCACCAACTCTTCGGAGTTGGGAGTGTTGCTTTACTTGGAACTAGCTTCCACTCTCCTGTGCTTCTGGGCTGAGCTGAGGATCGATAGGAAAACCATTCAGCTCCAGGGCCCCGACAACAAATTGGTTGACCCCACAGCCATGAACGGAAGTTTTAGAGTCATGTCACCCAAGAGAGACTCTCCCATGTATCCTGTCTATCCTGACCCTTGCCTCCTGGGTCCTAATGCCTGTCAGACAATCTTCCTCTTGCTTCTCTTCTCTGAGGCTAGTCCTCCTTCTAAAAACCACTCCCTGTCTCTGGTGCTTTTCTAGTTTCTCCTGTAAGAATGCTTTCTAGTGTAATCTCCAGGACTCTATTCCCTTCTTCTGGCACTCAGACTCATCAATCAGAAAGACATAATTTTTGCCCATAGTCCCATTATAGGGGGGACTATCTGGAATTTTAGGATCCCTCCTCAAAAAAAGTGGCCTAAAAAACCTATTCCTGAAGCTACGATATGGGACTCCTCAGAAATTTTATCTTTCTTATTCATATAAGTGAGGGCAAAAGGCATCACTCTTCCAACTCTAGAGATCACTTTCCTCCCTCAAGGTATGGCTCTCCTCTTCATTTTTGGGGCATAACATCTTTATAGGACAAGGATATAGTCCCAGTACTAACAGGATAATGCTTAGGACTCTAACAGGTTTTTGAGAATGTGTCAGTAAAGGCCACCAAATCTGACTTTTCTCAGTCCTCTTTGTGGTCTAGGTGGACAGGAAAGGGTGCAGGTTTTGTTGTGGTCCAGGAGGAAAACTAGTGTTTCTGCTGCTGCATTGGTGAGTACAACTATTCTGATCAGCAGGGCTGAGAATCCGTTGTGGGTTCTTAGGCAGGTGGAGAAACAAACAAACAAAAAGAGTGGGACTTTTTGTCTTTCAGATGGGAAACACTCAGGCATTAACAGAACAACACTTGAAATGCATCCTAAGCCATTGGGAGCAATTTGACCCACAAGCCATGAAAAAGAAGTGGCTTATTTTTTTCTGCACTATAACCTGGACCCAATATTCTCTCTCTGATGCAGAAAAATGGCCACCTGAGGGAAATATAAATTATAATACTATCCTGTAGCATGACCTTTTCTGTAAGAGGCAAGGCAAAAGGTGTGCAGTACCCTATGTCCAAGCTTTCTTTTCACTGAAGGAGAATACAAAATTATGCAAAGCTTGCAATTTACATCCCACAGGAGGACGTCTCAGCTTACCCCCATATCCTAACCTCCCTAGGGAAAGGAAGAAACTCCTTCTGCCATCCTTGAGTGGCTAAGGGTGGTCTTAAGAAAATATACTCCCCTATCACCCAAATCACTTGAAGGTCAATTGATTCTAAAAGATAAGTTTACTACCCAATCAGCCACAGATATCAGGAGAAAGCTCCAAACGCAAGCTCTGGGCCATGAACAAAATCTGGAAGCATTACTAAACCTGGCAAACTTGGTGTTCTATAATAGGGACCAAGAGGAACAGGCCCAAAAGGAAATGTGACATCAGAGAAAGGCTGCTGCCTTAGTCATAGCCCTCAGATAAACAAACCTTGGTGTTTCAGAGAGAACAGAAAATGGAGCAGGCCAACCACCCAGTAGGATTTGTTATCAGTGTGGTTTACAAGGACACTTAAAAAAAGATTGTCCAATGAGAAACAAGCTGTCCCCTCATCCATGTCCACTATGCCAAGGCAATCACTGGAAGGTGCACTGCCCCACAATGCAATGGTTCTCTGGGCCAGAGGAACCCAACCAGATAATCCAACAACAGGACTGAGGGTGCCTGGGACAAGTGCCAGCTCATGCCAGCTCATGTCATCACCCTCACTGACCCATGGGTATGCTTATCCACTGATGGCCAGGAAATTGACTTCTTCCTGGACACTGATGTGGTCTTCCCGGTGTTAATCTCCTGTCCTGGACGACCATCCTCAAGATCTATTACCATCCAAAGAATCCTGGGACAAGCCATAACCAGGTATTTCTCCCACCTCCTGATTTAGAATTGGGAGACTTTCATCTTTTCAAATGCCTTTCTTGTTATGCTTGAAAGTCCCACACCCTTATTAGGGAGGGATATATTAGTCAAAGCTGGAGCTATTATCTACATGAATATGGGGAACAAGTTATCCATTTGTTGTCCGTGGCTTGAGGAGGGAATTAACCCGGAAGTTTGGGCATTGGAAGGACAATTTGGAAGGGCAAAAAATGTCTGCCCAGTCCAAATCTGGCTAAAAGATTCCACCATTTTTCCTTATCAAAGGAAATTTCCTTTAAGGCCTGAAGCTCATAAAGGATTACAGGATATTGTTAAACATTTAAAAGCTCAAGGCTCAGTAAGGAAATTCAACAGTCCCTGCGGCACCCCAATTCTAGAAGACCAAAACCCGAAGAGTCAGTGGAGATTAGTGCAAGGTCTTAGACTCATCAGTGAGGCACTAATTCCTCTATATCCAGTTTTACCCAAACCCTATACCCTGCTCTCTCAAATACCAGAGGAAGCAGAATGATTCATAGTTCTGGACCTCAAGGATGCCTTCTTCTGTATTCCTCTGCACTCTGGCTCCCACTTTCTCTTTGCCTTTGAGGATTCCACAGATCACAGTTCCCAACTTACATGGACCATCTTGCCGCAAGGGTTTAGGATAGTCATCATCTGTTTGGTCAGGCACTGGCCCAAGATCTAGTCCATTTCTCATGTCCAGGGACTCTGGTCCTTCAGTATGTGGATGACTTACTTTTTGCTACCAGTTTGGAAGTCTCATACCAGCAGACTACTCTAGATCTCCTGAACTTTCTAGCTAATCAGGGGTACAAAATGTCTAGGTCAAAGGCCCAACTTTGCCTACAGCAGGTCAAATATTTAGGCCTAATTTTAGCCAGAGGGCCCAGGGCCCTCAGTAACGAATGGATACAGCCTATACTGTCTTGCCCTCACCCTAAGACATTAAAACAGTTGTGGGGGTTCTTAGAATCACCCACTTTTGCCAACTATAGATCTCCAGATACAGCAAGATGGCCAGACCACTCTATACAGTAATCAAGGAGATCCAAAGGGTAAATACTTATCCAGTAGAATGGGAACCAGAGGCAAAAATACCCTTTAAAACCTTAAAACAGGTCCTAGTGCAAGCTCCAGGTTTAAGCCTTCCCACAGGACAAAACTTCTCTTTATATGTCACCAAGAGAGCATGGATAACCCTTAGAGTCCTTACTCAGATTCGTGGAACAATCCCCCAACCAGTGGCATACCTAAGTAAGAAAATTGATGTAGTAGCAAAAGGCTGGCCTCACTGTTTATGGGTAGTTGTGGCAGTGGCTGGCTTAGTGTCAGAGGCTATCAAAATAATACAAGGAAAGGATCTCACTGTCTGGACTACTCATAATGTAAATGACATACTAGGTGCCAAAGGAAGTCTGTGGCTATCAGACAACAACCTGCTTAGATACCAGTTCTACTCCTTGAGGCACTGGTGCTTCAAATACGTACATGCATGGCCCTCAACCCTGTCACTTTTCTCCCAGAGGATAGGGAACCAATCAAGCATGGCTGCCAACAAATTACAGTCCAGACTTATGCCGCCCAAGATAATCTCTTAGAAGTCCCCTTAGGTAATCCTGACCTTAACCTATATACTGATGGATGTTCATTTGTGAAGAATGGGATACGAAGGGCAGGTTATGCCACAGTTAGTGATGTAACCACACTTAAAAGTAAGTGTTTCCCCCCAGGGACCAGCACCCAGTAAGCAGAACTACTGGCACTTACCCGAGCCTTAGAACTGGGAAAGGGAAAAAGATAAAATATGTGTAAAGATAACAAGTATGCTTATCTAATCCTACATGCACATGCTGCAATGGGGAAAGAAAGGGAGTTCCTAACCTCTGGGGGAACCCCCGTTAAATTCCACAAGGAAATCATGGAGTTATTGCGCACAGTGCAAAAACCCAAGGAGGTGGTAATCTTACACTGCCAAAGCCATCAAAACGGGAAGGAGAGGGGAGAACAGCAGCATAAGCAGCTGGCAGATGCAGAGAAAGACCAGCAGAAAGGAAAAAGAGAAAGAGACAGAAATTCAGAGTGAGAGAGAGAGGAAGAGACAGATGGACAAAGAGGGCGTCAGAAAGAGAGAGATGAAAGAGAAGACAAAGAGAAAGAAAGAGATATGGAAATAGTAAAGAAAAAACTGTATACCCTATTCCTTTAAAAGCCAGGGTAAATTTCTAAATATCTACCCAGCCAAGGCTTATTCTTCTTATGTGGAACATCCAACTACATCTGCCTCCCCACTAACTGGACAGGCACCTGCACTTTAGTCTTTCTAAGTCTCAACATTAACATTGCCCCAGGAAATCAGGCCCTATCAGTGCTCCTCAAAGCTCAAGTCCATCATTGCAGGGGCATGCAACTAATACCCCTACTCATAGGGTTAGAAATGGCCACTGCTACCAGAAGCAGAATAGCATGTTTATCTACTTCATTTTCTTACCATCACACACTCTCAAAGGATTTCTCAGATAGTGTGTGAGAAATCACAAAATCTATCCTTACTCTACAATCCCTGCTAGATTCTTTACCAGCAGTGACTCTCCAAAACCACAGAGGCCTAGACCTCCTCACTGCTGAGAAAGGAGGACTCTGCACCTTCTTAAGGGAAGAACATTGTTTTTACACTAACCAGTGAGGCATATACAAGATGCTGCCTGGTGTTTACAGTAAAAGGCTTCTGAAATAAGACAACATCTTTCAAACCCTTATACCAACTTCTGAAGTTGGGCAACATGGCTTCTCCCCTTTCTAGGTCCCATGGCAGCCATCTTGCCACTACTTGCCTTCAAGCCCTGTATTGTTAACCTTCTTCTCAAATTTCTTTCCTCTAGAATTGAGGTCATCAAGCTAGAGATGGTCTTACAAATGGAACCCCAAAGGAGCTTAACTAACAACTTCCACCAAGGACCCCTGGACCAACCTCCTGGCCCTTTCACTGACCTAAAGAGTTCCCCTGTGGAGGACACTACAACTGCAGTGAAGTTCTTTGCCCTTATATCTAGCAGGAAGTAGCTAGAGTGGTCATTGTCCAATTCCCAACAGCAGTTGGGGTGTCCTGTTTAGAGAGGGGATTGAGAGGTGAAGCTGGCTGGGCTTCTGTTTTGGATGGGGGCTTGGAGAACTTTTTGTCTAGATGAAGGATTGTAAATGCACCAATCAGCACTCTGTGTCCAGCTACAGGTTTGTAAATCCACCAATTAATGCTCTGTGTCTAGCTAATTGGGTAGGAGACTTGGAGAACTTTTCTGTCTAGCTAAAGGATTGTAAATGTACCAATCAGCGCTCTGTGTCTAGCTAAGGGTTTGTAAACACACCAATCAGCACTCGGTAAATTGGATCAATCAGCACCCTGTAAAACAGACCAATCAGCACTCTGTAAAATGGACTAATGAGAAGGATGTGGGTGGTGCCAAATAGAGAAAAAAGCAGGCCACCTGAGCCAGCAGCAGCAACCTGCTTCAGTCACCTTCCATGTTGTGGAAGCTCTGCTCTTTCAGTCTTTGCAGTAAATTTGCTGCTGCTTACTCTTTGGGTCTGCACTACCTTTATGAGCTGTAACACTCACTGTGAAGGTCTGCATCTTCTTCTTGAAGTCAGCAAGACCAATAACCCACTGGAAGGAACCAATTCTGGACACAATCCCAAGACCATGGTTCCCAGAAAAAGGAACACTGGATGTAGAACTCTGGGAATAAGTGGCGATAATTCTTCAACATCAGACAAAAAGGCAAGAGGTCCCAGCTGTTATGGGCTTTAATTAGAGCAGCCCTGTCTCCGTTATACACAGAACAGCCTATAAAGGGGAAGGAGGAGGAAATGTCACCTGCCTTATCACCTCCTCTTCCGTGAGCCCTAATATCACTGGGCCAAAATAACAAAGAAGAAACAGAGGTTTTACTTGAGTCCTCTTCTTCAATATGTAAGAAAAAAGACCAGGAATATGCTCCAGCTATTAGTCCCTGTCTTAAGCTGTCAGCAATAAAAGGAGAGTTACTAGCCTGCCCGGTAATGCAAAATTCAGCAAAGCAATCAGGTTCATAAAGGGTTAACAATAATCATTAAAAGCCAGAGCCACAGGGTCAGGACAAGGAAGCAGTAAGTAGAAAGAAAAACTCCACCCACACTGTGACAGAAACAACAAAGAACCAAGCTGCAGCCAGAACTAGCCTGCTGTGAAGGGGCCAGAAGCACACGTGACAAAGCCCACCCAGGCCACATGTGCCCAGCAGCTGGGGAAGCAAGCCAGCGCAAGCGAAAAATGACCCAGGCAAAAAATGGGGACTTTACAAATGTAAAGCAGCCACAGCACCGGGACCTGCCTGCTCCTTTCTCTAGCTCCACAGGCTATCCAAGACCAAATCTCATGTGCTCCTTGTTTACAAGCAACATCTCAGATTATAGTTCTCAGCTAAAATTTAAGTAAAATGTAAGAATTATAAAACCTCTTTCTAATAATGTCCACTGTTGTTATCTCTCTTCCACCCTGATGAGGCTCACCAAATTCAATTTAAGTAAAACAGTAACGTTTAAAGGTTGAGACATTACAAACAACCCATGAGCTAGTTTAGAAACAGTTAAAAGCAAACTTTGCTATCTAGTAGAAAAAAAATTCCTGATTACGAGATTATTCATTTTATGGATGATATTCTACTAGCAGACCCAATGGAGCCAACACCTTTAAATTTGTTTACCTCTGTCGTAAATAATATAGAGCTGAAAAGTTAGTCATTGCACCTGAAAAAGTACCCATGTCCCCTCCTTGAAAATATCTTGGATATCTGCTAATCTCCTGGTCAGTAAGACCTCAAAATTTTAAACTAAGTACTAACAACTTACACACCTTAAATGATTATCAGAAATTATTGGACAATATTAACTGGATTTGTCCCATTGGGGGAATTCCTACGAATAAACTACAAAACCTGTTCTCTATCTTAAAGGGCAACCCAGCCCTCAATTCCTCCAGATATTTAAGCCTTGCAGCAAAAAGGGAAATCAAGGAAATTGAGCAAGCCATCTTTCAAAGGCAGCTAGATCACATTGATCCACGGTATTCCAATCAGCTATTTATTTTTTCCACCTAACACTCCCCTACAGGGTTACTAGGACAAATGACTCCCAGGCTATGTTTCCTAGAATGGTTTTTTGCTCCCATCCCGGGACTAAAACACTGTCTCCTTATATTCAGTTAATTACTAAAGTCGTCTATTCAGGTCACAAACTTTAAAATCAGTTGCCACATAATGGATATCATCGTGATTCCTCTAAGTAAAGAGCAATTCAAAGCTGCATTATCTTTGTCAATACACCCACAAATAGTTTTATCTGATTACACGGGGCAAATAGAGCACATCCTCCCTACTGATAAACTCCTTCATTTCTTATCTCATACTCCGGTAATAATGTCTACAAAAATAGTTTACTCTCCTATAACTAATGCTTTAACACCATTTACTGATGTGTCTGGCAAACATGGAAAAGCAGCAGTCTGGTAGAGACCATATAGTTCAATCATGCGATCTGAGTTTACTAGCACACAGAAAGCTAAGGTTACTCTGTTTATCTATTAAAAGAGGTTTACAACTTTAACTCTACTCTGGAGGGAGGACGGTTTACTCTTTCTCCAACTTCAGCAGTTGACTAGATCAACATACAAGTCACATTATTATTACACACATTTGAGCCCACAGCTTACTTCCTGGCCCATTGGCTTATGAGCAGTGATCAAGCAGACCTACAGGTTATGACAGCATTGCTAGACCAAGCCATCCAATAGCATGAATTTTTAAATCAAAATTGAAGAAATTTACCAAATTACTCAGAGACTGGCTAAACAAATTATCCTACAATGCTTGGATTGCCAGCTCACAGGTAAGTCCCTTCCTTCAACAGGTGTTAACACTTGGGGAACAGAACTTAACCTGCTATAGCAAACAGATGTTACACCCATACTTGAATTTGGAAAATTTAGACATGTACAAGTATCTATTGATACCAACACTCATTTAATTGCTGTCCAAGATCAGAGAGATACAGAAAGGTTAAAGAGAGAAATAGAGGGAAAAAGAAAGACTAGAAAAATCAGAGGTCAAGATTACAAAAAGTAAGACAAAGAAAAGAGATAAAGAGAAAGAAATGTTAAGAAAGTTATAACCATTAGAACGCACCTTTATTAAGGAAGGTTATAAAAGAAATAAAGTTAAAGCATGTCAAAAATTGTCTGTGAAAGTCACAAAAAGATTATAAAAAGAAAACTATGCAGGACATGTTGTATAATTCTGTTTTGAAAGTCTAAGCAAGTTTTAAAATGTCAATGTTAACAAAATTCTCTGAGTAAACATTGGCTAAAGTTAAAGATGTGTCATCCAGTTTTTCTGTAAGCCGGACATTAAAAGCACAAGCTCTTTAACAAAGATTATAAGACATCTCTTAGCACAGGTACAATCTCTGCAATTTCCAATACACCAGCACCAGCCAAGACACTGCATCCTCATCAAAGGATTAAAAGAGGAAAAAACTCAAGCCAGCCTAGGAGAGATCCTGCAAGATGATGCAGCTTTATCAGAAGAAGATGACTCAGAAGGCTATGCAAATGCTGCCCCATTTTTACTCTCTCACTTTGTCTACTACCTGTATCTGCCAAAATCTATTAAGCCCATCTTCTAACCTGCTTTGCTCTACCCTAGTACTTAGACTAACACCCCCTTTCCAGCTTCTAACAACACAACAGCTTAATTAAAAGGAAATTAACATTCTCCCAGTGAGGTTCCTCATTAATAGCTTACAGTGAACTCAGATGACAAGTAACTCTACAAGTCACTCCGACTGGAAGAAGTATTGTTAATTATACTCATGATTGTTTTGTGTTATTTGCTATTTCTATGATGCAAAGCTGGAATAAGATCAGGGGCCACTTTGCCTGACAAACCTATGACTGCACATATCTGTGCTCTGCAATCAAAAACCCGATGCAGAAAAGAATGAAGGGGAGGATTTTGGGATTCACTCAGGATGATGGCAGAAATGTTAAAAGAAAATAATTAGGGAAAGTTGTAGAATAATCACAAACTTTTGGAATGCTGAAAGGTTGCATAGCTTGTAATAATTCAGTGAGCTGAATGTAGCCAGTTTTAACTTTAAAGCATTTGGTCATAGGGTAAATACTAGGGCAAATAGAGGCTTCCCCAATTAAGTTTGTTTACCCCACCTCCATTAACTAACCTTTAAGCCAGATGGTCCTTTCTGGGGAATGTCGATCAGGCAAATTGCCCCCACTGGTATTTACTTTAAACTGTGATAACTGAGACTTAATTATTCAGAGAACTATTCTCTTAACCAGGTTAATTATCCACAAGTGTGTTTACTCAAAACTTCTGTTATTAATTCTAAACTAAATAAATGCCTGGATTGCAAGCTGCTCAGGGTGCAGCTGCCAGTCTTTACAGGACTCCCTTTGGAGACTGTTAGTGTCCTCAGACCCTCAGCTGGACTTGCAAAGCAGAATATCTGTGTGACAGGGTACTTTATTCATCTGTTGCTGGCTCAGGGGTCTGCAAAGGACATACTCCCTGCAGCTAATGCCCTCATGAAAAGAGTGGTGTCTCAGTTAATGGTATTAGAAATGATCTACAGGTCAATAAGAACTATTTCAAAAAGCCAGTAGTACTTTTTGCAGAAGTAGTAAAATAGTCTAAAATGTTTGAGTCAATATTTAGCTGTGTCACCCAGGCTGGAGTGTAGTGCTATAATCATGACTCACCATAGCCTTGACATATCAAGCTCAATTGATCCTCTCACCTCAGCACCAGAAGTAGCTGAGACTGCAGGTGCATGCCACCATGCTCAGCAAGTTCTTGTATTTTTTGTAGATACAGGGCTTCACCATATTGCCCAGGCTGGTGTCAAACTCCTGGTGTCCTGCAATCCACATTCCTCGGCTTCCCAATGTATTAGCATCACAGGAGTATGCTAATATTGCACTATAATTTACATAAACACTCAAAAACAAACAAGCAAAGCAAAAAAAAGTAGCAAATCAACTTGGGAAAAAAAGAATACCCTTAGATAAATATTTTCTACCTCAAAACATATCAAAATAGTGTGGTGCTGGCATAAAGACAGTTAAATAAAGGTTGAAACAAATAACAGAAGCCAGAATGAAACCCACATGCATAAATTCAGCTTATCTTAAAAAAGGTTCTAATTCCTCGTGTTATAGAACATTCTCTTTCAGCAAAATTGGGTTCTTGTCACATGACTACGAAAGATTCGGCTCTGGGACACTCCTGAAGGATAAGGAGTAGATGTGATTGGGTGAAAAAAAAAAGGAAAAAAGAAAGACTCTCAACTGAGTGAGTGGGAGTCATGTTTACCAGGCCCCCACCTCACAGATTGCAGAACACCAGACCATCGCACAGGAACTGATGAAGCCAGGCTCCTCCTCCCTGCACAAGGGGTAAAATTTCCATGGCCTTCCAAGGATCCACTCCCTTCCAGTGTTCAGATGGAAATTAGTCAAAGAGAATCTGTTGGAAAAAGGCAAGCTTCATCTGGGACAAGCACTCTGATTTTTCAGCCTTCAGGCTGTTTTAGGCTTGAAGATGGGATTTTGTCCATGACCCTTGGATGTTTTCTAACTCCGTTATTTTCCCCTCTAAATAAGTACATCTAACTGCTGTTAGAATAAGGATAAAAGTGAGAACAAAAACCACTTTTAAGTACCTCCTGATGACAGGGAACACTGTTGTGAAAAAAAACAGCAGTCAGACCTTCCTTAGAGGCCTAAGTGTCCCCAGTGAAAGGGGCCATTTTCTCAGGCTCTGGTAGTGTGACTGTTTGAAGTTTGATAGCCTGAAGGTGAGGAGAATCAAACTGTGTTATTAAAAAACACGTATTAAAATGAACCAAGGGGAAGGTGGAAAAGACAGCTAAAAATATCCAAGGTCTTTCAAAAGTTTGCATAGGGAGAGGGAGGCCAAGAGTCCAACAGGAAAAAGAAAGAAGGAAAGAGAGAGAGAGAAAGACAGACAAAGAAAGAAAGAAAGAAAGAAAGAAAGAAAGAAAGAAAGAAAGAAAGAAAGAAAGAAAGGAAGAAAGAAAGAGAAAGACAGAAAGAAAGAAAGAAAGAAAGAAAGAAAGAAAGAAAGAAAGAAAGAAAGAAAGAAAGAAAGAAAGAAAGGAAACAAAGAAAGAAACAAAGAAAGAAAAGAGAGAGAAAGAAAGAAAAGATAAAGAAAGAGAGAGAGAGAAAGAAAAAGAAAGAAAGAGAAAAAACAACTTTTATCCTTTTGACAGGATATCAGTCTTCTGGGTTCTTTTCTCCTGGGTCCAATCCTAAGCCACCTAGTTTAATATTTGGGAAATTAACTCTTCCAAACTTGGAGGATGCATTGAAGGGGAATGTCTCAAAACATGGCGATATGATTACCTATCTGTAAACAGCAAACAGAGGAGAAAAAAATGAAAAGTAAGCATTTTTTCAAAGGAGTTCCAAGGGTTCAGGATGCATTCAAAAGGGGTATAGGCTAAAAATGAATGGCTACTTATCTTGAAAGAGAGAGAGGAGCAGGAGTCCCTGGCTCCTTTCTCTTCCTAGCAATTACCCAGGGTATGTTGAGCTATAGGAGAAAGAATATCCTTTTTCCCACTTCAAACCTTGTATCTCCAAGTCCCAGTGATTGTAACAGGGTGCCTCCCATGGGTGTCGAGGTAGCTTTCACCAATGTTAACAGGGATGCGTAAGGGGGTGGATATATCTGCTCTTACCCATATGTGCCCTATCTTCCCTGCTGTCAGTAGCTCTGGAGTTCATTAGACCTCATTTATGGCATGGATAGTAGCATAATCTTTATCCGTGAAATCGGGGGCTTGGCTTAATCACTGGGAATTAGTTATGCTCACTGGCATTGTGCTTTTTTACCTCCATTATCACCTGCCTCTATGTTTCTCAAATTTTCTACTTTTTTCTATGGTGACAACCAGAAGCTTAGAATTGAGGCTGGAACAAAAATGTGTCTCAGGGCATTGCATGGACATTTTATCAGGAGCTGAATGCTAAGGTGAAGCTGTGGAATTGAGTTCTTCTACAAGGGTGAGAAAAGAATGACTGTGACATACTGAGGAAACTAGTGGCTACAGTTGTGCTTCATTAAATTTAGGTGGGCACCCTATACATTCCCATCACTCTGCAGAATTTGCAGGATAATTGTCCGGAACTAGAATGTTAATCCAGATTTTTATGTTACCAATTCCTTTTGTTTATTGTGGGCTGCAGTTGAAGATCATTAGCTGGGTCACAGAAACAAGCAAGGTTGGTCTAAAATATAGGCAGCAATGCAAAACTAATGAGTTTAGAATTTAATGACAAATATATAATAAGTTGTGAAACATAAACTTTATCCAGTCATCTTATATTAAAAAACAAATCATGATAGGACTGAGTTGTTTGTAAATTAAGTTTTATTCTGATTCTTGGCCTGATTATTTGCATAAAATGCAGCAAGAATAATTATTTCTAGATAGGTCTTTTACATTGGCTTTGATGGAAGAGTTACATCTTCAGGGTGATGGGCCCAGCAATATGTCATAATTATCTCTTTCTGCAGGACACAGGCAGAAAAATGACATCATCTGGGTGCTGCACCCTGCAATACATCAAAATTTATTTTATTGGCATGGTTTGGAAAAACATCCCTCATTTTATCTCAGTATTGGGCTTAGCAATATGTCACAACATCCCATTGTAAGGACTAAGGCAGAAGAAAACAGACACATCACTTAGAACATAGGCTCAGATATATGACCCATGTCCCAAGTAGGCAGAGCTGAGGCAGAAGAGAAGAGTCATATCAACCTAGGTGCTTCCCTAAGTATATAACACAATCTAACATGTGAGGAGAAGTCAGGCAAAAGAGTCACTTCACCTTTATGCTGGTTCCTGACTAAGCCTTGCCAACAGGGAGGATTTAGATATGTCACTGAAGCCAACATCCAGGTGATTGACTCTTCTCCAAGAGTCCCACCAGCAAGGAGAATTTGAAATTTCACTGGACATGCACCCACCTAAATGATGTGACTTTCCTTACTTTCTTCTCCCTCCCCACAAGTGGTAATGTGCCATACACTTGAGAACAAATAAAAGGCCTAATAATGACTCTTGTACCAGGAACCAGGTCATGTGCAGGACTGTGACTCTCAACACTGAACGTTTTCACAGGTGTTATTCTGACATTTATTTTTGCCCAGCTCTTGAGTCCTTTAATAACCCTGCCTATTTATACTCCGGATGTGACATTTTTACATATAATTGGGCCAAAACCTTGGTGATTTGACTTTTGTCTTAACAGTGTCCTCCGAAGGGATCATAAAACATCTCTGGACCTATGATCTAGGTTATGTGACTTTCCTCTCCTGACTTCACACTGATTAAATTGAAGAGTGTGGCATTTCTAAGCACTACATCCAAATGATATGACCCTTTTTCCTGGGTCATTACAACAGAGGGCTTTGTGATATATCTCTGCACCCATCATTTAGGTGATATGACTCTCCTCTCCTGCCTGGAAACTCTTCACAACTAATGTTACACCATAGTGCTGGGCATAACACCCAAGTTCTGTTACTTCTCCATTAGGGCCTTGCATACAAAGAGAATATTGGAATATTTCTGGCTCAGGATTTACGTGATGTACTGTCCTGCCTATTTAGTAACCACAGACGGCACGGTGACATATACCTAGACACAGCTAACAGGCATGATAATGACTCTCATATGTGGACACAGCCAATAGGAGAAATTTTGACTCTTACAACTAGGTTTAGAGACATGAGTGACATGAAGCATCTCCTACATTTATCAATGTCACAGAAGACTACAACACTCACGCCTTCTTTATAACACCTGTAAGTTGTATAGAGAGTGTCATAGCAGGGCCTAGGAGAAAGAGCGAATTGTGAGTCTCGTTTGGATACCCAGCTGACTGTAAGGATTTTCACAATCACAGATGTATAAAAGCTACCATTCTACATGAAAAAAAGACACACATGGCATTACAAGTCTAATCTCTAGAAATTTATTTTATCATGACTGTGATATAAAACTTTTCCATGTGCTTTTTTGATTTCACTATTGGGACTGGTTCCAGCCTACATATGGAATTTTGATATCTACCTGGGCCAACATTAAAGTCTTGTGATCCTTCTGCCTGGCCTGCTCTCAGTAATAATTGTGACATCATTGGATCCAGTACTTAGGTGACATTACATGCTTGCCTGCCCCATGCCCACACACATCCTTGTGACATAGTATGTTGTCCATCACTGAGGTGATATACCTTTGCCTCTGAAATGGGCCCTGCACACAGGGCAGGAGAGTAACATACTCATAAGCCAGGCACATGGGTAATGATACATTTTTTTGCCAGGGCCATTCACAAAAGATAAGATTATGACATTTTACAGGGTCTATTATACAGGTGATATGACTCTGCTGCTTAAAAACTGCCCACTGGAATAGTGACATATTGCTAGACCAGGTGACAAAGGTGATTGTACTCTTTTGCCAAGACCATGGTTTCAGGAAGGTTATGTGACATATATCTGGGCCTATCACCTAGGTGATGTGAACTCCTTCTTAGGCTGCCCACATGGAGCATTGTAACATAAGGTTGGAACCTGTTCCTAGGTGATATAACTCTCTTGCCTAGGTCCTTTACTAAGGGGGATTTGTGAATATCTCAGGACCCAGGAACAGGTGATGTGGTTCTTCAGCCTGGTTTCTTCCCACATATTAAATTGTGACCCATACCTAAAGAAGCACCTAGGTAATATGACTCACTTTTTTTTGCCGGAGCCCTGCCTATTAATGACTTTGGGTCATATCATTGAGCCCATGACCTAAGAAATTTGACTCACTTCTTCTGTCTGGAATTGTACAGTGGGAGAATTGTGACATATTGAGAAGCCCCATACTTAGGTTGTGTGACTCTCCTCTTCTTGCTAAAGAGTGCCTACGAACAGGGCTTTTGCTGTATATCATGACGCAACACCCGGATAATATTATATTACTCTTCTGCCTAGGCCATGGATAAAGAGGGAATTGTGGCTTATTGCTTGGCCCAGCACCCTAAGAATGTAATTCTTCTGTCTGTGTCAGGGCCACAGAAGGTATTTTGACATATCTTTTGCTCATTCTGTAGGTATTTTGGCACTAATCAGTTTGCTGTGTTTCTTCCACATGTTTTTGTGTCATATTGTGGGTTCCAGCCCCCAGTTAATGTGACCCCATTTCTTAGGCCCTGCCTGGGGAGGGCACTATGATATATTCCTTGGCACAACACCTAAATGATGTTAACCTTCTTCCTAGTTTTTTGCCCACAAATGGGATTATGGCATATACTTTCCTTCAGCTCAAAGGCATGATGATCAAGCTTATTGTGGGATTAAGCCTATAGGAGACATTTTACCTTTTACCCCTAGGTTTAGGTCAATGGTTAAGGTCCTTCATTTCATATTTGTTCAAAGATCACAGAATTTCACAACATTAACTCATATCCTACATTTACAAATCTTATTGTTGAAGTCCTGAATTGAACACATCAATAGAACCAAAAGTTCGAATTGTGACACTCGTAAGGGAATCTGACTACAGGTGAAATGGTGAATCATTTCTACACCCAGCTCACAGGCCTAATAATGGTCTCAACCCTGATGCCAGCCTATAGAAGACATGTTGCCTGACATACCTCGGTTTAGGGCAATATGTAAGATTATGAGTCCATATAAGCATGTAGCCCACAGAAAGTTTTGCAAGACTCATGCATGTTGCATGAAGTTTTCAGATGTTGTAGAGAGTATCATACAACGGCAAGCACACTTGGGAGTTTGTGACTGACATATACACAACTAGATAACAGTTAATGGTGTCATGCTTAAAGATGAGGAGATTATGCCATCTCCCTTGGCTTAGTATAGCAGTATTGAGACTTTTTGCTTTAAATTATTTTCCATGAGGTCATTGTTACATATCACTGGATCAGAACCATGAAAACATGACTCTTCGGTCTTGGTCCTGCAAAAAGCAGATATTTTCACATATCTCTGCACCTATTGGCTAAGTGACATTTCTCACCTGCCAGCCTGCCAGTGCCCTGCCCACAGGGGACACTGTGACATATTGCTAGATATAGCATCTATGTAATATGACCCTCCTCTCCTGCATGGATCCTGTTGACTGAAGAAATTGTGACATACCACTGAGGGAAAATCCTAGGTAAAATGGCTCTCTTCCTTGTTGTGTACTCTGCCAAAAGAGGGAATTATTACATATTGTTGAGCCCAGCATGCTTGTGGTGTAATTCTTTTTTTTTTTTCTTTGAATATGTCTACATTGGGAATGGTGGCACATTACTTGAGGCTATACCCAGGTGATGTGTCTCTTCTTCCTGGTTTCTGCCCACATGTTAGATTGTGACATATATCTAGAGAAGGATATAAGTGATATAGCTCTTCTTTTCTACCTGAGCCCTGCATACAGGAGCACTGGGATGTATCTCTGAGCCCATGACCTAAGTGAAGTGACTCTCTTCTCCTGCCTGGTCTTTACAATGAGAGGATTGTGACATTGCTGAACCCAGCACTCAGGTTATTAGAGAAACAAAAATTTTGACCTATTGCAGGGCCCAGCACACAGAAAATGTTACTCTTTTGCCTGGGTCCTGCATATATGAAGAATTATGGCATATTTCTGGGCCCAGCCCCCTAATAATGTGACTCTCATGGCTGAACCAAAGCCACAAAAGGTATTTTGATATATCCTGGGCTCATTCTGTCGGCATTTTGGCTCTCACTTCTAGGTTGTTTTCTTCCACATACGGGATTTTGTCATACTGCACTTCCAACACCCAGCTGATGTTACTCTAATCCCTATACCCTTCTTAGAGAGGACATTGTGACATGATGCTTGTCACAGCACCTAAGTGATGTTACCTTCCTGACTCACTTTTTGCCCACAAATGTGACTATGTCCTCCTATACCTTACTTCAGTTCACAGGCATGATGGTCAAACTTATCCTGGGATTCAGCTGGTAGGATATATTTTTCCATTCGTTACTAGGCTTAGGGAAATAGATGAGGTCCTGGGTTTCATATTTGTATCATACTCAAAAACTTTATACTAACTCATAATGTATACACTTCTTGGGTTGTAAAGAGAGTTTTATGAAAGAGATCAGCAAAAGTTTAGATTGGGACTCTCCATTAGACACCCAGGTGAAAGCAAATATCGTCACCATCCCACATGTACAAAGCCCACTATTAAGTTCCTAAGTCTAAAAGTGAATCGAGAAGAAAATTGGAATTGTGATCTTCATATGTTGATCTGGCCTCAAGTGGGATAGTGACTCATTTTTGGATCCAGCTTACAGGCAAAGTAATGGGTCTCATCCCTGAACCCAGCCTACAAAAGATATGTTGACTATCATATCTGGGCTTAGGGCAATATATAAGATAACGAATCCACACAAGCATGTTGGTCTCAGAGTGGTTTACAATTCTCATGAATGCTGTATAAAGCCTTTGAAAGTTGTAGAGGGTCATACAATGATCCAGGAAACATGTGAGATTGTGTTTCTCATATTCACACGCAGCTCACAGTGAATCATGTCACTCGGAAAGACAAGGAGTTCTGGCATATAATGAAGCCTATTACCAAGATGTTGAGACTTTTTGGCTTAAATTCCTTCCCATGGATTCACTGTGACATATCACTGGGTTAGAATCATAATAATGTGACTCTTCTGCCATGACACTGCCAACAGGGAATATTATCACATATCTCTAGGCCTATAAGCTAGGTGATTTGTCTCTTCTTTTTGTACCCTGTCCCCAGAGGACATTGTGAAATATTGGTTTACATAATATTTAGAAAATGTGACTATCCTCTCCTGCCTCGGCCCTGCTCACCATAGAATTTGTGACATACCACTGATTGCAAAATCTAGGTGATGTAGCTCTCCTTCATATTCTAGACTCCTCCAAAGGAAAGATTATTACATATTGCAGAGCTCAGCACCTAGGTGGTGGAACACTCCTCTTTTTCTTCTTTCCTGTCTATAGTGGGTTTGGTGACATACTATTTGAGGCTGTTCCCAACTGATGTGACTCTTCTGACTGGACCCAGCCAAAAAATGAGTGTATACTGTATCACTGGCTCAGCACTCAGGTGATGTGGTGTGACTCTTCTGATTAGCCCCAGACTACAAATAAGATTATACAATATAACTGACTCAGCACCCAAGTGATGTGACTCTCCTGGCTTTTTTCTGCTCACAGATCCAGTCATGACATGTACCTGGTTTAAGCACACATGCACAATAATAATTCTCATACCTGGACCCATCCAGTAGAGATAACTGACTCTCACAGCCAGTCTCACGGCCACTGGTAAAGTCCTGGGCTTTTAACTTGTATAAATTTCATGAAGGATTATAATACTCAGGTATATCATACAAAGCCTTAATGATACAAAGAGTGTAATAACAGAAACCAGCAATGAGGAGAGAACCCTTGTATGCACACCTAGCTGACACGATTGACATTCTCACACATGAACAGGGCCTAGGAATGAGGTAATAAATCACACACATAAAAAGCAGTCAAAGATTGAAATAATTACTCTCATACATGGATCTGAGTCACAGGTGGTTTGGTAACATATGAACCATGATTCAACACACCTGTGGTGCTGACTCCCCTACTGGAAAACCATCTTCAACTGAGATTGGGGCTCTTAATACATGGATCTTGCTCATTGTTGAGATTGTGACTCCTCTACTTCAACCCAACTCACAGAAAAATTGAATCACTTACACAAAAGAAATACTTGTGGGGGATGTGAACCTTATTTCCAAATCTTTCTGAGAATATAAAAGGGAGAGGTAACTTTGCCTAGCACATGAATAATCTGACTCTCTTTAGTAATCCCAGACTAGATTGTGCCATATGTGAAACAAGCACCTAAGAAACATATAAAAGTTTCCAGAGCTCCCACTGCAAAGGTCACTTTTATATATCACTGAGACAATCACCTAGGTGATGTAAATTATCTGCCTGAAAACTGCCTATGAGAATTGTGTCTTAAATCTAGGACCATACGTCATTGTGACATATATCTGCACCAGTTGCCTAGGCTAAGTTGTTCTCTTCTCTTGCCAAAGTTCTGCCCACATAGTGGGTTTTGATATGTCACTGCAAGCAGCATCCAGATGATGTGGCTTTTGGGCCAGGGTCCTGCCCACAAAGTGTATTGTGACATTTTACTGGACCCACACACACATGGCTGATGTGACTTTCTTGCCTACTCTCTGGCCACAGGTTACATTCTTGCTTGCAGCTTGCCCACCAAAATTATCGTGACATATTTCTGTGTCTACCTCATGGGTGATGTAACTTTCCTCTCTGGATGGGCCCTGCACAAAGAAAAGGTAGTGACATGATTCAAGACCAAGAACACAGGTAAGACTACTCTTTTGCCAAAGCCATGCCCAAAGGAGAGGATTCTGATGTATCTCTGGTTATGTGGCTCTCCTTCTTGGGTATTGCCAACCTGGAGCATGACGTGTTTCTACACCAGGCACACAGGTGATGGTACTCTTTTGCCAGGGCTATGCTTCATAGAGGACTTTGTGACATATCTCTGGCCCTATCACCTAGGTGTAGTCAATTCCTCCTTGGGCACTACCCACATGGAGCATTGTGGCATAAGCAGAGAACCTGCATGTAGGTGATGTAACTCCATTGTCTGGCAGCTGTTCTAAGACAGCCTTATGCAATATCTCAGGATGCAGAACCCAAGCTATGTGGCTCTCCTGTCTGTTTTCTGCCCACATGTTACATTGTGATATATTCCTCAGGAAGCACCTAGGTGATATGAATGTCCTTGAATGCCTGAGCCCTGCCTACTGGGGTCATTGGGATATATCTCTGAGCCCATGACCAAAGTAATATGACTCTCTTGTACCAGGGCCTTTAAAATGGTGGGATTGTGACATATTTCTGAGCCCAGCATTTACAACAGATGACTCTATTCTTTTTTCTGAACCATGACCACAAAGAAATTTTGACCTATTGCACACAGATGATGTTATTTTTCTGCCAGAGTCCTGAATAAAGATAAAATTATTGCAGGTGGTGGGCTGACCACCCGGATGATGGTACTGTCCTACCCATGCCAGAGCCACAGAGAGTATTTTTGACATGTCTTCAGCTTACTATGTAGGAGTTTTGGCTCTTATCTGTTGGCTAGTACTTTTCACATGTGGAATTCTGTAATATTGCTGGGTCCAGCACCCAGTTAATGTAACATACCTTCCTAGGTTCTTCCTAGAGAGGGCATTGTGACATGCTGATTGCCATATCACCTACATGATGTTACTCATTTTCCTAATTTTTTGCCCACAAATGGGATTCTGACATCTACGTTGCTTCAGCTTAGAGGTATGATGGTCTCCTATATTAGGATTCAGGCAATAGAAGATATTTTGCCTCTCATTGCTAGGCTTAGGGCAACAGATAAAATTCTGGGTTGGAAATTTGTACAAAGCTCACAGAAGTTTACAACACAAATTTGTCTTGTATAAACTACTTGGGTGGTACAGAGTTTCATAACAAGGCCCAGCAAAGAGTTAAGATTGTGACTGTCAATTACACACCCAGGTGAAAGTAAAAGTTGTCACTATCCCGCATTTACAAAGCCCACTGTTGATGTACTGAGTCTAACAAGTGAAAAGAATATAAAGATAAAATTGTGGCTCTCATATATGGATCTGGCCACATGTGCGATTGTGACTCATTTTTGACCAAGCTCACAGACATTCCTGACATCAACCTAAATATGAGATGTTGGCTATCATACCTGTGTTTAAGGCAATATATAAGATTGTGATTTCATATAAGCATGCGGGCCTCAGAGTAGCTTGCAACTTTCATGCATGCCATATAAAGCCCTCATTACATTACAGAGTGTGTCATATCATGGCCCAGCACACACGTGACATTATGACTCATATACACACCAAGCTAACAGTTAAAGGTATCACTCTCAAAGATGAGGAGATTTTGTCTTATCGCTGGTCCCAGTATCCAGGTGTTAAAACCTCTGCATAAATTGTTTCCCATGTTTGCATTGTGATATATCGTGGGTTCAGAATCATAATAATGTGACTACTCTACCTGGGCCCTCCCAACAACGTATATTATCACAGATCTCTGAGCCTATCAGCTAGGTAATTTGTCTATTTTACCCGTGCTTTACCCTCAAGGAACATTATGACATCTCTTGAAGTAGCATCTGGAAGTGTGACACTTCTTCCTGCCTAGGTCCTGACCACTGAATGAATTGTGACATACGACTAAGTACCAAACCTAGGTAATGCAACTCTCTTCCTTATTCTGGAGTCAGGCAAAAGAGGTAATTACTACATACTGCTGAGCTTAACACCTAGGTGGTGTGACTCTCCTTTTTTTCTTCAAACCTGTCTACAGTGGACATGATGCCATATTACTTGGTGCAGTACCCAGGTTACATGACTCTTCTGACTTGGCCCTGCCTTTGAAGGAGTTTATAATGTATCCTGAGCTCAGAAAACAGGTGATGAGACTCCCCCACCTTGCTTCTGCTCACAGATTAAATTATGACATATAACTGGGTTCAGCTCACATGCACAAATAAAACTGTCACACCTAGAACCAGAAAAGAGAGATATTTTGACTCCTATAGCCAGTCTTATGGCCACAAGTAAAGTACTGGGTCTCCTAATGGTATAAAGTTCACAGAGGATTATGACACTCTGGCATATTGTATAAAGCCTGAGTGGTAAAAACAGTGTTATAACAGGGAACAGGAGCGAGGTATCATTGTGACTCTTGAGTGCACAGCCAGCTGACCCAGTAGTCATTCTCACAAGAACGGGGCCTAGAAATAAGGCATTAAGCCTCCAAAGAAAGCAGTCAAAAGTTAAAATTGCTCCTCTTCTATATGGGTAGTTTGGTGATGCACAATTGAGCACATCTGTGAGGCTGTGACTCCTCTGCTGGAACACATTATTCAAGTGGAATTGGGCATCTTATACATGAATCTTGCCCACTGTTCAGACTGTGACTCCTCTGCTTTGACAGGAAGTGTTGACTTACATGCACAAATCCAGAACTTGTGCAGCACTGTAAAACTTATTTCTAAATATTTACTAGCATGTGGTGACAACATAAAAGTTAGCTGAGCCCTTGAATAATTTAACGACCATACACCTAAGTATAGATGCCTGGGTGTGCATACAAAGGGCAATTTTACATATTACTGGGATCAGCACCATTGAGATGTGAAATACTTGCCTTATTCTTGCCTATAAATTGCTTTATGGCTTATATCTAAGTTCATCATGTAAGTGATGTGACTCCATTCTACTGCCTTGGCCCTGTACTTATGGTGCATTGTGACACGTAACTGGGTACTGCACCCTGGTGCTATGACTCTCCATTTTGAGTTCTGCCAACAGAAAGCTTTGTAACATATCATTTAATTCAGCACCTAGGTGATGTTTCTCCTTTCTTGCATGGCTCTGACCAAAGGGGAGATTGTGACTTTGCTAAACCCAGCACCAGGTGAGATCACTTTTATACTTTGGTTTTGCACATAGCGGCCAGTGTGACACATGTCTAAGCCAATTGCCTAGGTGAAGAGGGTCTCCTCAATTACCTAAGCCCTGCCCACATGGGGGATTTTGATATGTCACTAAAACCAGCATCCAAGTGACATGACACTTTTTCCAAGGCCCCGCTTACAAGAAAGATAGCTATATCTCACTGGACCACCACCCACCCAGGTGATGTGACCGTCCTCCTTTCTCTCTGTTTACAGGTGATATTGTGCCATATACCTGAGACCAGACAAAAGGACTAATCATGACTCTTAAATCTGGACCCAGGTCATATGCAAGATAGTGACTCCCATTCCTGGAACTGTCAACCAGTGTTATTGTTATATATACCTTTACCTAGCTCCTGAGTGATTTAATAATCCTGCCTAGGTGTAGCCCACAAATGAGATTTGGAAATATACCTCAGGTGAGCACCTTGGTAATTTGACTCTCCTGTCTTAACAATATCCTAAAGAAAGATTGTAACATGTCTCTGGACCCACCATCTAATTACCTGACTCTCCTATCCTGCCTGGACCCTACTTCCACTGAGGATTATAGCTTTTCTAAACACTGCATCTAAATGATGTGACTGTCTTGCCTGGCCCTTTCAATGGGACACATTGTGACATATCTCTGGGCCTATTATTTAGGTGATATGAGACTCCTTTTCTGTCTAGACTCTGCCCACAAGGGGCATTATGCCATACATCTGGGTGTAACACCCAAGTTACAAAACTTTTCTGCCACAAACTTGTCTACAGGAAAAATAATGGAAAATTCCTGGTTCAGAATTTAGGTGACTTAGCTCTCATGCCTATTTAATTACCACAGAGTAAGTTGGGACCTATACATGGGCACAACTTACAGGTATAATGACGCTTGTATGTAGACCCTACAAATAAAAGTAACTGAATTTCTAACTTACTTTAGAAACATGAGTAAATTATCTGGTCATGGTGGCTCAGGCCTCTAATCCCAGCACTTTGGGAGGGTGAGTCGGGTGGATCACAGGGTCAAAAGATCGAGACCATGCTGACCAACATGGTGAAACACCATCTCTGCTAAAACTACAAACAGTAGCAGGGTGTGGTGGTGTGGGACTGGAGTCCAAATTAGTCAGGAGGCTGAGGCAGAAGAATTACTCAAACCTGGAAGGCAGAGGTTGCAATGAGCAGAGACTGCACCACTGCACTCCAGCCTGGGTGACAGAGCAAGACTGTCTCAACAACAACAAAAACCAAAACAACAACAGCAACAGCAACAACAACAACAAAAAACAACAACAAAAAAAAGAGTGAATAAATCTCATAAATCTCTTTCTGGTAAAAAAAAAGGGGGGGCTCAAAGAGGATTATAACAACCTCAGATATTTTATAATGCCCTTGGCTTGTACAGAGAGTGTAAAAACAGAATTCAGCAGAAAGGTGAAATTGTGAGTCTCATATACCTACCCAGCTGACAGTAAAGACTGTCACTGTCTGAAATATATGAAGCCAACTGTCACTCATGAAAACAAGATATGTGTGGTAGTGTAAATCTCATTTCAGGAATTTTCTCCCAATGTCATTTTGAAAAAAAATCCTTGCTGACCATCTGTGTGACTTGACTCTCCAGACTGCTTTCAGCCTGAGGATGTTATTGTGATTTCTACCTAGGGCAACATCTAGGTGATGCGACTCTCCTGTCTGGGCCCTGTTCTCAGTAAGGGTCACGACACATCACTAGGTCCACCACCCAAGTCATGTTACATTTTTGCCTGTGCCATTCCCACAGAAATCATTGTGACATATCACTGTGTCATATGTCATACAACCACTTAGGTGATATAACTCTCCTCATGACAATGGGCCCTGCACACAGTGAGGGATAGCATCATATGGCAGGTTCAGGCCCATAGCTGGCAGTAATCTTTTATTGGAGTCATGTCATAATGAAGGCATTGTAACAAATCTCTGGTACTATCACTTAGGTGATTTTGCTCTCCTGCCTGGGCCCTGCTTACCTGGATAGTGACATATTACTAAGCTAGGCAAACAGGTGATGGTACTCTTTAGCCCAGGCCATGCCTTAAGAAGGATATTGTAACATATCTCTGGCCTATTACCTAGGTGATGTGACTAACTTTTTGAGCCCTGCCCACGTGGAGCATTGTGACATAATGGTACAACCTGCACCTATTTGTTATAATGCTCTTGTGTGGGTGTTGTCTTAAGGGCGGCTTGCGTGATATATCTCAAGAGCCAACATCAAGGTGATGTGGCTTTTTTGCCAGCTTTCACCTCACATGTTAGATTGTGTTATATACCTAGAGAAGCACCTATGTGATATGACTCTACCCTTCTGCCTGAGCCCTGCCTACTTGAGACATTGGGTCATATATCTGAGCATGTGTCTTAAGTGATGTGAATCTTTTCTTCTGCCTGAGTCTTTGCAATGGGGTGATTTGACATACTGCTAAGCCCAATACTTAGGCACTATGACTCTTCTTTTTTTCCCCAACCATGCCCAAGAAAAAGATTTTTGGGGTATTGCAGGTCCCAGCACCCAGATAATCTTTCACTTCTACCTGGGTTCTTCATAAAGAGATAATTACGGCATATTGCTGGGCCCCTCACCCTGATGATGTAACTCTCCTTCCTGTGCCAGAGCAACTTAAAGTACTTTTACATATTATAGACCCATTCAGTAGGTGTTTTTGGTCTCATAATTTATCTGGGTTTTTTTTTCCCACACTTGGGATTGTGTCATATTGCTGGGTCCAGCCCCCATTTAATGTAACCCTCACTTCTATACCATGCCTAGAGAGGACATTGTGATGTATTGCTTGACACAGCACCTAAATTGTGCTACCCTCCTGCCAAGTTTTTTTTTTTTCTACAAATGGGATTTTGAAATTTACCTTGCCTCATTTCAAAGGCATCATAATCAAACTTATATTGGGATTCCACCAATAGTAGATACTTTGCCTCTCATTGCTACACTTGGGGCAGTAGGTAAGGTTATGAGCTGCATATTTTCATAAAGCTCACATATTACAACAATAACTCAAATTCTGTAAATATTTTGGCTGGTACAGAGAGTTTTATAACAGGGCCTAGCAAGAGGTGAAGATCGTGACTGTAGATTACACATGTCATGAAGGTGAGAGATGAAGATTTCATCATCCCACATTTACAAAGACCACTGTTGAAGTCCTCAGTCTACCAAGTAAATTAAGTACAAAGATGGAATTGTGACTTTCACATGTATGCATTCCTACAGTTGAGATGGTGATTCAGTTCTGGACTCAGATCACAGTCATAATAATGGGTCTCCTGTCTGAACCCAGCCTATAAGAGAGATGTTGTCTACCATAACTGAGTTTAAAGCAATACATAAGCTTGTGAGTCAACAGGAGCGTGTAGGCCTCAGAATGGATTGCAAATCTCTTGCATGTTGCATAAAGCCGTTGAATATTGTAGAATATGTCATATAATGACCCAGAACACACGTTACATTGTGACACTTACATGCATACCCGTAAAGTGTCTCCCAAAAAGATAAGGAAATTGTGTCATATCACTATGCCTAGTAACCGTAGGTGTTGAGATTAATGGCTTAAATTCTTTACCATAGGTGGATTGTGAAATATCGCTGGGTTGGAATCATAATAATGTGACTCTTGTTCTTGGACCCAGCAAACAGGAAATATTATCACATATCTCTAGGCCTATTTGCTAGTGGATGTGTCTCTCCAGCCAGTGTCCGGCCCACAGGGAACACTATGACATGCCACTAGATATAGCATCAAGGTAATGTGACTCACCTCTCCTGCCTGGATCCTGCCCACTGATGAAACTGTGACATACCCCATCCTGGACTCTGCTAAGAGCAGCAATTATGTCATATTGCTGAGCCCAGCAGGTAGAGGATGTAACTATCCACTATTTTTTCAACCCTGTATACAGTTGTCAAGATGATATATTATTTGAGATTGTACCCAGTGATATGACCCATGTGACTGGCTCCTTACCACAGAGGAGATTACAGTGTATCCATGGCTCGGTATGCAAATGATGTGACTCTTCTGCCTTGTTCCTGTCCAAAGAGAAAATTGTGATACATACCAGAAATCAGCACACTTGCACAATAATAACTCTCACACAGCAACCCAGCCAGGGGGAATATTTTAACTCTCATAGCCTGTCTTACAGCCATGGGTGAATTCCAAATCTGCCACCTATAAGAATTCACAGAAAGGTAGCCTAGTTAGGCATATCATATTAATCCTGAGTGGTACAAAAATGTCATAACAGGCATCAGCAACCACGTGCTATTGTGACTCTTGGACGCACACCCAGCTGGCATGGTTGTTATAAACAGGGCCTACGAATGATGTACTAAATTTCCCTAACATAAGCAGCTGAAGCTAGAAATTGTTACCTCATATATGAATCAGATCCATAGGTGGTTTGGTGATGTTTGAACCATGATTCAGCAGACCTTTAGTGATGTGACTCTCATCCTGGAACACAATCTTCAAGTGGGATTGGGGCCCTTATACATGCATCTTGCCCATTGTTGATACTGTGACTCCTGTACTTTGACCCAATCATAGGAGATGTTGAGTCCTATGCATGAAGCTCTGACTTGTGTGGGACTGTGAAACTGATTTCTGGACATTTTTTAGTGTGTGAATGAGAAGTGTGACTTTCCCCAGCATCTGAGTGTTTTGACTCTGTTTTCTAGGCCCAGAGCAGAGTTGAAATTGTGACATATGTGCAACAGGCAATAGACAACACCTTTAGCAATGTGACAAGGGGCACTTTTACATGACACTGACACCAGAATGCAGCTCATGTAAAATCTTGGCCTTAGCCCTGCCTACAGACAGCACTGTGGCTTTTTTCTAGGTCCATTACATAAGTGACGTGACTTCTTTCTACTGCCTTGGCATTGCACTTATGGTGCATTGTGACACATAACTGGGTACTGCACTCAGGTAGTGTGACTCATTTTTTTGTGGCACTCTGCCAATAGGAGGCTTTGTAACAAAACACTTGGTTCAACACCTAAGTGATGTTTCTTCTCTCTTGCCTGAGCTCTGGCCACTAGAGAGATTGTGAAATGTTGCTGAACCCAGCACCAAAGTGAGGACACTCTCCTGCTTTGGCCCTGCACATAGGAGCTATTGTGACATCTCTCCAGGCCAATTGCTTAGGTGAAGTTTGTCTCCTTTCCTGCCTAAGCCCTGTCTTTAGGGTGGATTTTGATAAATCACTTAAACCAGCATCCAGGTGATGTGACTCTTTTCCAGGAGTCGTGTCCACAAGGAGGATTGTGATATTTTACTGGACCAGCACCCACTCAGGTGATGTGACTTTCCTTTCTTCTCCTTACCCACAGGTGAAATTGTGCCATATACCTGAGACAGATCAAAGGAATAATAACGTTATACCTGGAGCCAGGATGTGCAGAATGGTGACTCTCATTCCTGAACATTTCCACCAGTGTTACTGTGACATACACCTATGTCCAGCTTCTTAGTCATTTAATAATCCTGCCTAATTATAGCCTGCATATGACATTTTGACATATACCTGGACCTAGAACTTTGGTGATTTGACTCTCCTGTCATAGAGGGTCCTTAGAAAAAATTATAACATGTCTATGGGCCCATAATCTAGCTAATGTGATGTTCCCCATTTGTCCGAACCTCCTTTCAGTGAAGACTTCAGCATTTCTAAACACTGCATCCAAATGACATGACTGTCCTGTCTGGGCCATTTCAACAGGAGGCTTCGTGACATATCTCTGGGCCCATCATTTTGGTGATATGACTCTCCTCACCTGCCTGGACACTGTCCACAAGGGGTATTATGCGATAGAGCTGGGACTAGCACCAAAGTTTTCTGATTTCTCGGTTAGTGCCCTGCTGACAAAGAGAACGTTGTAATACTTCTGGCTTAGAACGTAGGTGATGTGTTTTTTCTGTCTCTTTTATAACCAAAGATGGTATGGTGACATATAGCTAGGCAAAGCTAATAGGCATGATAATGACTCTCTTACGTGGACCCAGCCAATAGAAGAAATTTTGCCTCTTATAACTAGGTTTAGGGACATGAGTGATGTAGAATCTCCTTCTGGTAAAAAGGTCACAGAAGATTGCAACACTCACCCATATTTTTTAACACCCTTGTGTTGAATAGAGAGTGTCACAAAGCACCTAGCACACAGAATAAGTTGTGAGTATTGTATGCAAACACAGCTGATAGTAAGGAATTTCACCATCACAGGTGGATGAAGGCAACTGTCCCACATGAAAACAGGACATGTGTGGTATTCTAAATCTAATTCCCAGAATTTTATTCCTTCAAGACTGTGATATAAATCTTTGCCAATTACCAGTGTGATTTCACTCTTCAGACTGGTTCAAGCCTACATATGGGATTTTGATATTTACCTGGGCCAACCTTGACATGATGTTACTCTTCTGCCTGGGCCCTCCTCTCAGTAAGAATTGTAACATCACTGGATCCAGCACCCAAGTAATGTTACATTCTTGCCTGCACCATGACACACATATTATTGTGACATACTACTGTGTCAATCACTTAAAAGAAGTAATTCTCCTCTCTAGAATGGGCCCTGCACACAGGGCAGGATAGTGACATATTCTTAGGACTGGCACAGAGGTGATGATACTATTTTGACAGGGCTATGCCCAAAAGATGGCATTTTGAAATATTGCAGGGCCTATCATAGAGATGATATGTCTCTTCCGCTTGGGACCTGCAGACTTGAAGATTGACACACACAAAAGTGATGGTACTCTTTTGCCAGGGACATGCTTTAAGGAAAGCTTTGTGATATATTTCTTTTTTTATAGAGGGTTCTAAACTAGTAAAATCAAGATTATGAAATGGCATTCATTTATGTATTTATCCTTTATTGAACACCAATTTTTTTATAAAGTTGAAAAATTTTTTTTTCTTTTTTTTTTCTTTTTTTTTCTTTTTATTTATTATTATCATACTTTGGGTATATCTCCCAATACTATCCCTCCCTCCTCCCCCCACCCCACAACAGTCCCCAGAGTGTGATGTTCCCCTTCCTGTGTCCATGTGTTCTCATTGTTCAATTCCCACCTATGAGTGAGAATATGCTGTGTTTGGTTTTCTGTTCTTGAGATAGTTTACTGAGATTGATGATTTCCAATTTCATCCATGTCCCTCCAAAGACATGAACTCATCATTTTTTATGGCTGCATAGTATTCCATGGTGTATATGTGCCACATTTTCTTAATCCAGTCTATCATTGTTGGACATTTGGGTTGGTTCCAAGTCTTTGCTATTGTGAATAATGCCGCCATAAACATACATGTGCATGTGTCTTTATAGCAGCATGATTTACAGTCCTTTGGATATATACCCAGTTCTATGCCTATCACCTAGGTGATGTGACTTCCTGCTTGGCCCCGCCCATATGGAGCATTGTGACATAAGTGTGGGACCTGCACCTAGGTGATGTAACTCTCTTGACTGGGTCCTTTTCTAAGGAGGGCTTGTGAATATCTCAGGACCCAGGACCAGGTGATGTGGCACTTCAGCCTGGATTCTGCCCAATTAATAAATTGCCTAGGTATATGAAATATACCTAAACAATTGACATGTTGTGACATATTGAGCCCACCACTTAGGTAATGTGAATCTCGACTTGTTGCTGAACAACACCCACGAACAGGCCTTTTGCCATATTTTAGGGCTCAGCACCCAGATGATGTTACTCTTCTGCCTAGGCCATGCATAAAGAGGGAATTATAGCATACTGTTTAGCCCAGCACCCTAATGATATGACTCTCCTCCCTGTGCCAGGGCCACAGAAAGTATGTTGACATATCTTTGGCCCAGTCTGTAGGTGTTGTGGCCCTCATCACTTTGTTTGCTGTCTTCCACTTGTGGTTGTATCATATTACAAAGCTCCATCCCCCAGTTAATGTGACCCTCTTTACTAGACCCTGACTAATGAGGGCATTGTGATATATTACATTGCACACAACCTAGGTGATGTTAAAATTCTGCCTAGGTTTTGCCCCCCAAAAAATTGGATTATGACGTATACCTTGCTTCAGTTCAAAGGCATGATGATCAAGCTTATATTCAGCCAATAGGACATATTTTTCCTCTCATCACTAGGTTTAGGTCAATAGGTAGATCTTTCATTGGATATTTGTACAAAGCTCACAGTTTACTGTACTAACTCATATCATAAATACTTCTTCTGTGGTACAGAGATTTCATAACAGGGCTCATCAAAATATTAAGATTGTGACTCTCAACTACACATTGGGGTGAAAGTGAAAGTTGTGACCATCCTATATTTACAAAGCTCATTGTTGTGGTCCTCAGTCTAACAAGTGAATACAGTACAAAATTGGAATTGTAACTTTCATAAGTGAATCTGGCCATAGGTGGGAGGGTGACTCATTTCTGGAGCCAGGTCACAGGCATAATAATGGTCTCATCCCTGAAGCCAGCATATAGGAGAGATGTGGACTGTCATACCTTGGTTTAGGAAAATATGTAATATTGTGAGTCCATAGAAGCATGTAGGCCTCAGAGTGGTTTGCAATGCTCATGCATGCTGTTTAAAGCCTTCAAAGGTTGTAGAGGGTCATGCAGGGGCCCAGGAAACATGTGAGATTGTGACCCTCATATATACAACCAGCTCACAGTTAATGGTGTCACCCTCAAAGACAAAGAGATTTAGCATATTACTAGGCAGAGTACCAAGGTGTTGAAACATTTTGGCTTAAATTTCTTCCCATGGGTGCATTGTGATGTATCGCTGTGTTAGAATCATAAAAATGTGACTATTCTGCTTGGATTCTGCCAAAAAAGGATAGTTTCATGTATCTCTGGACCTATAAGCTTGGTGATTTGTCTCTTCTGCCTGTGCCCTGCCCCCAGAGGACATCGTAAAATATCGTTTGGCTTAACATCTAGGTCATGCTACCCACCTCTCCTGTCTGGGTTCTGCTCACCAAGTAAATTGTAACGTACTGCTGATTACAAAACCTAGGGAATATGACTCTCCTTCATATTCTTTGTGAAGAGAGGGTATTATTACATATTGCAGAGCACAGCACCTAGGTTGAGCGACTCTTCTCTTTTTCTGTCAATAGCAGGATTAATGACATACTATTTCAGTCTGTATCCAGCTGATGTGACTCTTCAGACTATGCCCAGCCTACAAATGTGATTATACTGTATAACTGGCTAAGCATCCAGGTGATGTGACTCTCCTGGCTTCTTCCTGCTCATAGGTGGAATTGTGACAAATGCCTTGGTTAAGCATTCCTGCACAGTAATAACTCTCATACCTGGACACAGCCAGTATGTTGTGATTCACTCAGGTTTGTGGCAGAAATATTAAAAGGGAACATTATAAGAAATATTAAAAGGGAACATTATAAGGAATAGTCACAAAGTTTTTGGAAGGCTGAAAGGTTACATAGCTTGTAATAATTGAACAGGCTTAAGGTGGCCAGTTCTTACTTGAGAATATTAGGTCATAGGGTAAAGTTAGGGACAATATTGGCTTCCCCAGTTAAGTCTGTTTATTTTACCTCCATTAACCAGTCTTTGAACCAGAGAGCTCTCTCAGTGGGGAGCTCGACCAGGAAAGTTGCCCACTAATAGTATTTACTTTAGACCATGTTAGCTGACCTTAATCATTTGTAGAACTACTTTCTTAACCATGTTAATTATGTGCAGCTGTGTTTACTCAAAGCTTCTGTTGTTAATTCCATATTAAAGACATGCTTGGATTGCAAGCTGCTTAGTGCCAAGTTTGTCATTCTTTACAGGACTCTCCTCAGAGTCTGAGTGGCCTGGGACCCTCAGCTGGACTGGCAAAGCAAAATATCTGTGTGTCAGCATATTTAATTTTTTTGTCACCAGGTCAGGGGTCTGCAAGGGACAGACTCTCCACAGCTAGTGCCCCCACAAAAGGAGTGCAGCCTCACCGGAAGAGATATTTTGACTCACAAAACCAGTTTGAAGCCATGGGTAAAGTCCTGGGTTTTTCACTTGTATAAAGTTCACGAAGAATTATAACACTCAGGCATAGCATGTAAAGCCTTAATGGTACAAAGAATGTCATAACAGAGACCAGCAACCAGGTGAGAATGTGACTCATGGATGCAAATGACACAACTGTCATTCTGACACATCTACAGGGCCTACTAATGTAGGCCCTGAATCTCACACATAAAAAAGCAGTCGAAGGTTGAAATAATTACTCTCATAAAGGAATCTGATTCACAGGTGGTTTGGTAACATATGAACCATGATTCAGCACACTGTGGTGCTGCGACTCACCGACTGAAACACAAGCTTCAAGTGAGAATGGGCTGTCATACATGAATCTGGCTGATTGTTGAGATTGTGACTCCTCTGGTTCGACCTGACACATAGAAAGTGTTTACTCACATACAGGAAACCAGGACTTGTGTGAGATGTGAAACTTATTTTTCAACCTTTTTGAGAGTGTGATTGGGACAGGTAACTTTGCACAGCACATGAATAATTTGGATCTCTTTTATACACTCATGCCACAGAAGAAATTGTGCCATATGTGGAACAAGCATCTAAGCAATATATAACACATTCCTTGGCTCTTTCTATGAAGGGCACTCTTATATATCACTGGGACCGTCACCTAGGTAATGCGGATTATCTGCCTGAAAACTGCCTGGAAAGAGAATTGTGTCTTATATCTAGGTCCATCATGTAATTGACATGACTCCCTTCTACTCCTCTGCCCTGCATTTACAGTGCATTGGGACACATAACTGGGTACTACATGCAGGGGAAGTGATTCTTCTCTTATGGTTCTGCCAACAGGATTTATGTGACATATTACTTGTTTTACCAACTAGGTAATGTTACTTTCCTTTTGCCTGGGCCCTGACCAAAGGGAGATTGTGACATATTGCTGGGCCCAGCACCAATGTGAGGTCACTCTCCAGCTTGGGTACTGCACATGAGGGCCATTGTGACATACATCCAGGACAATTGCCTAGGTGAAATGAGCATCCTCTTTTGCCAAAGTCCTGCCCACATAGGGCATTTTCAAATGTCACTGTGATGTAAGCATCCAGGTGATGTAACACTTCTGCCAGGATCCTGCCCACACGGGGGATTGTGACATCTCACTGGACCCTCACCCACAAAGGTGATGTAACTTTCTTACCTTCTCTCTGGCTACAGGTGATATTGTGCTCTAAACCTGAGCTCATAACAAAAGCCTAACATCAACTCATATATCTGGAGCCAGGACATGTGCAGTTTCATAAGTCTTATTCTTAAACCTTTCCACAAGTTTAATTGTGACATAGGCTTTTGCCCACCTCCTGAGTGATTTAATAATTTTGCCTAGATATAGCCCCAAAATGAGATTTTGACAAATATCTGTGTCAACCACCTTGGTGTTTTGACTGTGCTATCTTAAAAAATCTCCTTGGGGGAATGTCACATATTTCTGGACACCTCATCTAGGTTACATGACTCTCTTCTTTGGCCTGTACTCAGCTTCCTTTAGTAATTGTAGCATTTGTAAACACTGCATCGAAATGAGATGACTGTCTTTTCTGGATCCTGTCAACAGGAGGCACTGTGACATATTTCTGGGCACAGCTTTTAGGTAGTATGTCTCTCTTCTACTGCCTGGTCACTGCCCACAAAGACATTGTGCCACAGGGATAAACCTAGCACACAAGTTATGAGACATTTCTGAAAAGACCTTGCCTACAAAGAGAATACTGGAATATTTTTTGCCCACCATTTAGTGACATTGCTCTTCTGCCTGCTTCATAAACACAGAGGGAATTTTAAGATATGCCTAGGCATGACTATCAGGAATGACAATGACTCTTATATGTGGATTCAGCCAATAGAGGATATTTTGACTCTTATGACTAGGTTGAGGGAAATGCATGATGTCCTGAATCACCTTCTTGCACAAAGGTCACAAAAGATTACAACATTCACCCATATTTTACAAAGTCCTTGGGTTATACGGAAGGAGTCAAAGCAGGTCTCAGAATGCAGGTAAAATTGTGAGTCTTGTGTGCACATACAGCTGACAGTAGGACTGTTATCATCTCGCATGGATAAAGCCAACTGTCACACTCGAAAAAGGATGTGTGGGTTATTGTAAATCTCATATTTGGAATAGTTGGACAGTGTGATTGTGACATCAATCTTTGCCATGCACCTGTGTAGTTTGCCTCCCCAGGCTTGTTCCAGCACATATATGGGATTTTGATATCTACCTAGGCCAAGCCAAGCTCAAGGTGATGTGACTCTTCTGCCTGGGCCGTTCTCTAAGTAAGGATTGTAATATATCACTGGATCTTGCATCCAGGTGATGTTACATTGTTGCCTGCATGGTGCCCACGACAATTCTTGTGACAGATGCCTGTGTCCACCTGATAGATGATGTAACTCTCTTCTCTGGAATGTTCTCTGCACAGAGAAAGAATAGTGACATATTGAAAGCCCAGGCACAAAGGCATAGGTGCTTTTTGCCAGAGTCATGCCCAAAAAGGTCATTGTGATATAGCTCTGAGCCTATCATGTAGGTTATGCTGCTCTCCTGCTTGGGCCCTGCCAACCTGGAGACTGATACATTTCTAGGTCAAGCACACAGGTGATGGTACTCTTTTGCCTGGGCCATACTTTATAGAGGACATTGTCACATATCTCTAAGCCCATTACCTAGGTGAAGTGACTTGCTCCTTGGGCGCTACCCCTATGAAGCAGTGTGGCATAAGCAGAGAACCTACTCCGAGGTGATGTAAGCCTCTTGCCTAGGTGCTGTCCCAAGAGAGCCTCATGACATATCTCAGGACCCAGCACCCAAGTTATGTGGTTCTTCTGCCTAGTTTCTGTCCTCATGTTACCCTGTGACATATTCCTAGGGAAGCACCTAGGTGATATGACTCTCCTAATCTGCCTGTGCCATGCCTAAAGGGGCTATTGAAACACATGACTGAGACCAAGACTGAAGTGATGGGACTATTTTTTTCTGCCTGGGCCTTCAAAATAAGGATACTGACTCATTGTTGAACAGAGCACTCACGATATGTGACTCTCCTCTTTTTCCCGAATGATGCCCACAAAAAGGAATTTTGACCTATTACAGGGTCCAGCACCCAGGTGATATTACTCTTCTACTTGGGTACTGAACAAAAAGAAAATTATGGCACATTGCACATTGTTGGGCCCAGCATTTTTATAATTTGACTCCCTGCCTGTGCTGGAGTCAAATATGTTGATATATCTTGTGCCCATTAGATAGGTGCTTTGGCTCTCATCACTTGGCTAGGTTTTTTTTCCACATGTGGGATGGTGTCTTATTGCTGGGTCCAGCACTCAGTCAATATGACCAAATTTCCTATACCCTGCCTAGAGAAGGCATTGTCACATATTGCCTGGCATAGCACCTAAGTAATATTACCCTCTTGCCTAGCTTTTGCTCACAAAAGGGATTATGACATATACTTAAGTCCGCTTCACAGACATGATGATGAACTTTATATTGGGATTCACCCAATAAAAGATATTCTGCCTTTCATCATCAGGCTTAGTGCAATAGGTTTAATCCTGGAATGCATATTTGTACCAAGCTCATAGAATCTTTCAAGAGTAACTCACATTGTATAAACTCTTTGTTGGTAGAGAGTTTCATAACAGGGCCCAGCAAAAAGTTCTGATTATGACTCTCACTTACACAACTGGTTGAAAATAAAAGTTGTCACCATTCCGCATTTACAGTGCCCACTGTTGAGATCTTGAGTCTAACAAGGGAATACAGCACAAAGTATGAATTGTGACTTTTATATGTGGATCTGGCCACAGGGAAAATGATGATTCATTTCTGGACCCAGCTCACAGCCTTAATAATTGGTCTTCCTCCTTAACCCTGCCTATAGGAGAGATGTTGACTGCCAAACCTAGGTTTAGGATGATATGTATGATTGTGAGTCCCTATGAGCAAGTAGGCCTCAGAGACATTTGCAATTCTCACGCAGGTTTCATAAACCCCACGGGTATTTTAGAGAGTGTAATATATTGGCCCAGCATACACATGAGATTGTGACACTAATGTACATGGTCAGCCAAAATTTAAAGTTGTTACCCTCAAAGATGAAGATATTGTGTCACATCACTAGACCTAGTGCCCAGGTTTTGATACTTTTTGCCTCAAATTCCTTTTCTTGAATGCATTGTTACATATCACTTAGTCAGAATCATAATAATGTAATTCTTCTCTTGAGCCCTGCAAACAGTGGATGTTATTGAACATCTCTGTGTCTTTCAGCTCAGGAATGTGTCTCTCCTGCCAATGTCTTGCCCACAGAGAACATTTGGACGTATTACTAGATATAGCATCTATGTAATGTGCCTCTATCCTCCTGACTGGATCCTTCCCATTGAAGAAATTGTTGCAGAACACTGAGTGCAAAACCTAGGTGATATGACTCTCCCCTTAGTTATGGACTCTGCCAAAAGAGGGAATTATAACATGTTATTGAGCCCAGCACCTAGGAGATGTGACTATCCACTATTTATTCAATCCTGTATACAGTGGGCATATTGACATATTATTTGAGACTGTACCCAGGTGATATGATTCTTATGATTGGGTCCTGCCTAAAAGGAGATTATACTGTTCCCCTGATTCAGGACACAGATGATGTGACTCTTCTCTTGTCTCTGCCCAAAGGTGAAATTGTGACATAGACCTGGATTCAGCTCATATGCACAATAATAACTGTCATGCCTAGACCCAGCCAGGGAATTTATTTTGATTCCCTTAGTCTTTCTGCCATGGTTAAATTCCTCAATCTCACGTCTGTAAGAATTCATAGAAAAGTATGCTACTCTGTCATATCACATAAAGTCTGAGTGGTACAAAAGATGTCATAAGAGGCACCAGCGACCAGGGGCTATTGGGAATCTTGGACACACACCCAGCTGAGGCAGTTGTCACTCTCACACATGAACAAAGCCTACAAATCAGATATTAAATTTCACACACATAAGCAGTAGAAATTTTTGTTACTCTCAAACATGAATCTGATCCACAGGTGGCTTGGTGACATTTGAAGCATGACTCAGCAGACCTACGGTGCTTTGACTCTCCTACTGGAACACAATCTTCAAGTGGGATTGGGACATTTTGTTGTTGTTGTTGTTGTTTTGAGACAGAGTTTTGCTCTTATTGCCCAGACTGGTGTGCAGTGGTGCCATCTCGGCTCACTGCAACCTCTGCTTCCTGGGTTCAAGTGATTCCTCTGCCTCAGCTTCCTGAGTGCCTGAGACTACAGGCACCTGCCACCGTGCCCGGCTAATTTTTTGTATGTTTAGTAGGGGTGGGGTTTCACCATGTTGGCCACCCCTGACGTCAGGTGATCCACCCACCTTAGCCTCCCAAAGTGCTGGGATTACAGGCATGAACCACAGTGCCTGGCCAGATTTGGGGCTGTTATTTGTGGATCTTGCCCATTGTTGAGACGGTGACTCCTGTACTTTAACCAAACTGATAGGAGGTATTAACTCTCATACCTGAAGGCAGGACTAGTGTGGGACTGTGAAATTTACTTTTGAACATTTTTGAGTGTATGATTGAGAAATATGGCTTTGCCCAGCCTATGAGGGTTTTGCATCTCTTATCTAGGCCCAGAGGACAGTTGAAATTGTGACATATGTTCACCAAACACCTAAGCAATGTATAAAACCTTTCTGGCAATGCGACGGTGGGCACTTTTACACATCTCTGGGACCAGCGCCCAGCTAATGTAAAATCTTGACCTGAAACACACCTACAAAGAGCATTATGGCTTTTATCTAGTTCTATCATGTAAGTGATGTCACTTCCTTCTACTGCCTTGGTCCTCCACTTATGGTGCCTAGTGACCCATAACAGGATACTGCACCCAGGTGATGTGACTCGTTTTTGGGTGGAGTTCTGACAATAGAAATATTTGTAACATATCACTTAACTCAGCACCTAGGTGATTTTTTTTTCTCTCTTGCCTGAGCCCTGACCACCAGAGAGATTGTAACATATTGCTGAATTCAGCACAAAGGTGAAGTCATTCTCTTGCATTTTCCTGCCCATAGGGACAGTTGTGACATGTATCCAGGCTAGTTGCCTAGGAAGCAGTTTTTCTCCTCTCCTTCCTATGCTTTGTCCACAGGAGGAATTTAGATATACCACTGAAATCAGCATCCAGGTGATGTGAAACTTCTTCCAGAGTCCTGCCCACAAGAAGGATTGTGACATTTCATGGACCAGCACCGACTCTGATGATGTGACTTTCCTTTCTTCTCCCTGCCCACAGGTGACATTGTGCCATATACTTGAGAGAAGATAAAAATTCTAATAACAACTCTGGTACCTGGAGCCAGAACATTTGTAGGATGGTGACTCTCATCCCTGAACCTCTCCAGAGGTGGTGTTGTAGCATATACCTTTGCCATGTTGCTGAGTGATTTAATAATCCTGCCTATTTACAGCCCAGAGATAACAGTTTGATATACACATTGGTCAAAAACCTTGGTGATTTGACTTGCCTGTCTTAACAGTGTCCTCAGAGGTATCCTAACAAATCTCTGGACCCATCATCTAGGTTATTTGACTTTTCTCTCCTGCCTGAACTCTGCTTCCAGTGAAGAGTGTGGCATTTCTAAGCACTGCATTTAAATGACATGATCCTCTTGCCTGGGCCCTTTCAGCAGGAGGTATTGTTACCTTTCTCTGGGCCCACCATTTTGGTTATATGGCTCTCTTCTCCTGTGTGGACACTTTCCAGCAAGGACATTATGCCAATGACCTGTGCCTATGGCCAAATTTTGTGGCTTTTCTGTTATGGCCCTTCCTGCAAATAAAATATTGGAACATTTTTGGCTCATGGTTTAGGTGATGTGGTTTTTCTGCCCATTTAATAACCACAGAGGGCATGGTAGCATATACCTAGGCACAACTAACAGCCATGATAGTGACTCTCATATGTGAACCCAGCCAATAGAAGACATTTTGACTTTTATAACTAGGTTTAGGAATATAAGAGATGTCAATGATCTCTTCTTGGTAAAAATGTCACAGAAGTTTACAACACTCACACATGTTTTGTTACACCCTTCTGTTGTATAAAGAATTCCATAACAAGGCCTAGCACACAGAGAAAATTGTCAGTCTCATAGGCAAACCCAGCTGACAGCAAGAACTTTCACTTTCATAGATGGATGAAGGCAACTCTTCTACATGAAAATAGGACATGTGTGGTATTGTAAACCTAATTTCTAGAATTTTATTCCATCATGACTGTGATATAAATCTTTGTCATGCACCATTGTGATTTCATCCTGAAGATCGATTCAAGCCTACATATAAAATTTTGAGATCTCCCAGGGCCAACCTTGAAGTGGTTTGACTCTTCTCCCTGGGCCCTGCTCTCAGTAAGAATTTTGACGTCACTGGATGCAGTAACCAGGTAATGTTATATTCTGGACTGCACCATGACACAGACATCATTGTGACATATTACTGTGTCCATCATTTAAAAGATGTAACTGTCCTCTCTGGAATGGGCACTGCACATAGGATAGGATAGTCACATATTCATAGGCCAGGCACACAGGTGATGATACTTTTTTTTTTTTTTTGCCAGGGCCATGAAAAGAGGGCATTTTGACATATCAAAGGGCCTATCATGCAGGTAATATGGCTCTTCTGCTTGGGATCTGCCCACTTGAAGAGTGACATATTGCTAGGCCAGACACAAAGGTGATGGTACTGTTTTGCCAGGGACATGCTTTAAGAAAAGCTTTGTGGCTGTGTGTGTTGGCTTTTGCCTATAATCTCAGCACTTTGGGAGGCCAAGCCAGGTGGATCACGAGGTCAGGAGATCAAGACCATCCTGGCTAATACAGTGAAATCCCATCTCTACTAAAAGTACAAAAAATTAGCTGGGTGCCATGGCAGGTGCCTGAAGTCCCAGCTACTTGGGAGGCTGAGGTGGGAGAATGGCGTGAACCCAGGAGCCAGAGCTTGCAGTGAGCCCAGATGGTGCCACTGCACTCCACTCTGGGCAACAGAGTGAGCCTCTGTCTCAGAAAAAAAAAAAGGAAAGAAACAAAGAAAAAAAAGAAAAGCTTCGTGACATATCTCTATGCCTATCACCTAGGTGATGTGACTACCTGCTTGGCCCTGTCCACATGGAGCATTGTGACATGTATGTGGAACCTGAACTTATGTGATGTAACTCTCTTGACTGGGTCCTTTTCGAAGGGGGGCTTATGAATATCTCAGGACCCAGGACCACGTGATATGGTATTCAGCCTTGTTTTTTCCCACATATTAAAGTGTGACATATACCTAAAGAAGCACCTAGATGATATGATTCTCTTTTTCTGCCTGATCCCTGCCTACTGGTGACATTTGGCCGTATCTCTGAGCACACAACCTATGTGATGTGACTCTCTTATTCTCTCTGTGCTTTGACAATAAGAAGATTGTGAAATGTTGATGAGTCCAGCACTTGGGTAAGGTAACTCTTGTCTGGTTGCTGAACAACCCCCACAAACAAGACTTTTGCTGTATTTCAGGGCCCAACACCTGGATGATGTTACTCTTCTGCCTAGGTCACACATAAAGAGGGAATTAGGGCACGTTGCTTGGCCCAGTCCCCTAATGATATGACTCTCCTGCTTGTGCCAGAGCCACAGAAGGTATTTTGATATATCTTTTTCCCTTTCTGTATGTGTTTTGGCTCCCATAACTTTGCTGGTATTCTTCCACGTGTTGTTGTATCATATTGCTGGTTCCAGCCCCCAGTTAATGTGACCCTCTTTCCTAGGCCCTGCCTAGATAGAGTATTGTGACACATTGCTTGGCACAGCACCTAAGTGATGTTAACCTTCTGCCTAGATTTTGCCCACAAACGGAATTATGACAGATACCTTGATTCCATTCAAAAGCATGATGATCAAGCTTATATTGGGATTCAGCCAACAGGAGATATTTTGCCTCACATCACTAGGTTTAGATCAATAAGTTAGTCCCTTCATTGCATATTTATATAAAGCTCAGAGAAATTTACAACACTGATTCATATCATAAAACCTTCCAGTGTGGTACAGAGATATTTATAACAGATCCCAGCAAAAAGTTGAGATGGTGAGTCTCCACTACACATTCAAATGAAAGTAAAAGTTGTTATCTTCTCACATTTACAAATCTCATTGTTAAGGTCCTGAGTCTAACAAGTGAATACAGGACCAAGTTGGAGTTGTGATTTTCAAAAGCTAATCTTGTCACAGGTGGGATGCTGACTCATATCTGGTCCCAGGTCACAGACTTAAAAATGGTCTCATCTCTGAAGCCAGCCTACAGGAGAGGTGCTGAGTGTCATACCTTGATTTAGGGCAATATGTAAGATCGTGAATTCATATAAGCTTGTGGGCCTCAGAGAGGTTTTCAGTTCTCATGCATGTTGTATAATGTTCCCAGATATTGCAGAGAATGTCATACAAGGGTCAGCACACACATGAGATTGTGACTGTCGTATAAACAACTAGCTAACCATTAATTGTTTCACCCTTAAAGGTGAAGAGATTGTGTCATATCACTTGGCATCATACCCCAGTGTTGAGACATTTTTGTTTAAATTCCTTTCCAAAAGGGCATTGTCACATATCACTGGGTCAGAATAATGATAATGGGACTCTTCTGCCAGGGCCTTTAAAACAGGGGATATTTTCACACACCTCCAAGCCTATTGGCTAGGTGATATGTCTCTCCTCCCAGTGCATTGCCCACAGGGGACATTGTGATATATCACTAGATATAGCATCTAGGTAATGCTCCTGCCTGGAACCTGCCCACCAAATAAATTGTGACATACAACTGAGTGCAAAATCTAGGTGACATGACTCTCCTATTTGTCCTGGACTCTTCCAAGACAGGGAATTACTACATATTGCTGAGCCCAGCACCCAGGTGTTGTGATTCTTTTTTTATTTGTATTTTTCATCAAATCTGTCTATGTTGGGCATGGTGACATGTTACTTGAGGCTCTACCCAGGTGATGTGGCTCTTCAGCCTGATTTCTGCTCACATGTTAGATTGTGACATACAACTAGGAAAGCAGCCCATGCCCTGCCCTACTGGGAGAGTGGGATCTATCTCTGAGCCCAAGACCTAAGTGAAGCGAGTCTCTTCTTCAGCCTGATCTTTGCAATGAGGGCATTGTGACATATTGCTGAGCCCAGCACTCAGATTTATTGACTCCCGTTTCTCTTGAACCATACAAACAAACAGAAATTTTGACTTCTTGCAGGGCTCAGCACACATATAAGGTTACTCTTTTGCCCGGATTTTGCATACACTGAGAAATATGGCATATAATAATATATAATAATAGCACACTAAAAATGTGACTATCATGCTTTCCTGCAGCTGCAGAAGGCATTTTGGCATATACTGAGCTAATTCTGTAGGTGTCTTGGCTCTGATGTTTTGCCCATTCTTTTTCTACATATGGGATTGTGTCATGGTGCTGGGTCCAGTACCCAGTTAATATGACTTTAATTCCTATACACTGCCTAGAGATGGCATTGTGAGATGATGCTTGGCACAGCACAGTGATGTTACACCCCTGCCTAGTTTTGGCCCACAAATGGGACTATGACATATATCTTACTTCAGTTCACAGGCATGATGGTCTAAATTACACTGGGAATCAGCCAAAGGAGATATTTTGCCTTTTATCACTAGAACTAGGCAATAGGTGAGGTTGTGGGTTGCATATTTGTACCAAACTCAAAGACCTTTACAACACTACCTCATAATGTATAAACGTGTGCAGTACAGAGAGTTTCATGACAGGGACTAGCAAAAATTCAGATTGAGACTCTCAATTACACAACCAAGTAAAAGCAAACATTGTCACTATTCCATAAGTCCAAACCTCACTGTTAAGGTCTTGAGTCTAACAAGTGAATACAGTACAAAATCTGAATTGTGACCTTCATATGTGGATCTGGCCATAGGTGGGATGGTGACTCATTTCTGGATCCAGCTTACAGGCATAATAAAGTGTCTCATCCTTGAACCCAGACTACAGAAGAGATATTGACTATTATACCTGAGTTTAGGGTAATATGTAAGATCAAGAATCCATACAAGCATGTAGGCCTCAGAGTGGTTTGCAACTCCCATGCATGCTGTATAAAGCCTTCAAATGTCATAGAGTGTCAATCAAAGCCCAGGAAACACATGAAATTGTTATGTTCGTATACACAGCCAGTTCACAGTTAATGGTGTCACCCTCAAAGGCAACAAAATTTGGTACATCACTAGGCCATGTACCCAGCTATTGAGACATTTTGGCATAAATTCTTTCCCATGAGTGCATTGTGACGTATCACTGGGTACATATCATTATAATGTGACTCTTCTGTCTGGACCCTGCCAACAGGGGATATTATCACATATCTCTGGAGCTATAAGTAGGGGAATTTTCTCTCCTGCATGTTCCCTGCCCCCAGAGGACATTGGAAAGTATTAACTGAACATCTAGTTCATGTGACTCTGCTCTCCTACCTGGGTCCAGCTCACCAAGGAAGTTGTGACATACCGCTGATTGCAAAATCTATGTGATGTGGCTTTCCTTCATACTCTAGACTCTGCCAAGCCAGCAGATTATTACAGTTTGCAAAGCCCAGCACTTAGGTAGAGTAGAGTGACACTCCTGTTTTTCTTTTTTTCCTGTCAATAGTGTGCTTGGTGACATAATCTTTGAGGCTGTCACATCACCAAGATTATATTGTATCACTGCACCAGCATAAAGCTGACACTTCTGACTATGCCCAGCCTTCAAATAATACTATACTGTATAAATGGCTGAACACCCAGGTAATGTGACTTTCCTTTCTTGTCCCTGGTCTCAGATCAAGTTTTGACATATATCTGGGTTAAGCACACATGCAGAATAATAACTCTCATACCTGGACCCAGCCAGTAGAGATAATTGACTCTCATAGCCAGTCTCATGACAATGGGTTATGTCCTGGGTTTTTCAATTGTATAAAGTTCACAAAGGATTATAACACTCAGGTATATCATATACAGCCTTAATTGTACAATTATTGTCATAAGAGAGGCCAGAAATGAACTGAGAATGGGACTTTTAAATGCACACCTAGCTGACATGATTATCATTCTCACAAGTGAACAGGGCCTAGGAATGAGATATTAATCTCACACATAAAAAACAGTCAAATTTTAAATAATTACTCTTATACATAGATCTGATTCACAGGTGGTTTGGTAAAGTTTGAACCATGATTCAGCACACCTGTGGTGTTATATCTTCCCTACTGGAACAAAATCTTCAAGTGGGATTGGGGCTCCTACACATGAATCTTGACCATTGTTGAGACTGTGACTCCTCTACTAAGATCTACCTTATAGAAAGAGTTGACTCGTACAGGAAACCAGGTGTTGTGTGGCATGTGAAACTTATTTCCAAACATATCTGAGAGTGTGATTGGGACAGGTAACCATGTCCAGCACATGAATAATCTGACTCTCTTTTCTAGGCCCAGCACACAGATTAAATAGTGCCATATGTTGAACAAGCACCAAAGAAATGTATAATACCTTCTTTGGCCTTGCCTGCAAAGGGCAATTTCATATATCACTGGGACCATCACCCAGGTGATGTGAATTATCTGCCTAAAACCTGCCTACAAGAAGAATCGTGTTTTATATCTACATCCACCATGAATTGATGTGACTTCCTTCTACTGCCTTGGCCCAGCACTTACAGTGCCTTTTGACACATAAGGAGAAACTGTGTCCAGGTGATCATTGTCCTTTTTGGGTTCTGCCAACAGGAACATTGTAACATATCACTTAGCTCAGAATGTAGGTGATGTTTCTTTGCATTTTCCTAGGCCCTGATCACAGGGAGATTGTGACATATTTCTGGGTCCCAGGACCCTTGTGAGGTCACTCTCCAGCCTTGGTAATGCACATAAGAAGCATTGTGAAAAATAGCTAGGCCAATTGCCCAGGTGAAGTGAGTCTCCTCTCTTGCAAAAATCCTGCCCAGAGAAGAGGTTTTGATATTTCACTGATACCAGCATCCAGGTGATTTGACTCTCCTGCCAGGGTCTTGTCCACAAAGTAGACTGTGACTTCTCACTGAATCCACACCCATGTAGCTGATGAGATTTCCTTGTCTTCTCTCTGGCCACTGCCAATGTTGTGCCTTATACAAGAGACCATAATAAAAGCCTAATAACAACACATGCATCTGGAGCCAGGACATGTGCAGAACAGTGACTCTTATTCTTAAAGCTATATACAAGTGTAACTGTGACATATACCTTTGCCCAGCTATTTAATGATTTAATAATTCTGCATAGCGATAGCATCAAAATGAGATTTTGACAAATCCTTGGTATAAACATCTTCATGATTTGACTGTGTTATCTTAATACTATCCACAGGAGTGATTGTAACATATTTCTGCTCCATCACATAAGTTACATGACTGTTCTCTCCTGCCTGTACATGATTTTCTTTGGTAACTGTATCACTTCTAAACACTGCATCCAAATGATATGACTCTCTTGCCTGGGCCCTGTCAAGAGGAGGCATAATGATATATTTTGTGTTACATCATTTACCTGATATGGCAGCTCTCCTCTCCTGCTTGGACGCTGCCAATAAAGGACATTGTGCACCAAGCTGGATCTAGCACACAAGTTATGTGGCATTTCTACAGGATCCTGCCTACAAGGAGAATATTGGAATATTTCTGGCCAAGAATTTAGGTGATGTGGCTGTTCTGCCTGCCTTATAACCACAGAGAGTGTTTTATATATATACATAAAGTCTGAGACAGACTCACAGATGATGTTACTCTTTGACAGAGCTATGCTTCATAGAGGTTATTATGACATAACCCTGTGCCTATCACCTCAGTGAAGTGACTCCTAAATTGGGCCCTACAGACATGGAGTATTGTGGTATAAACAGAGAATATATATATATATATATATATATATATATATCAGAGATATATATATATATCAGATATATATATCAGCTATATATATCAGATATATATGTATATCAGATATATATATAACAGATATATGTGTGTATATATATATAAAACAGATATATATGTATATATACATAAAACAGATATATATATGTATATATATATAAAACAGACATATTTATGTGTATATATATATATATGTATACCTAGGCACAGCTCACAGAAATAATAGTGACTCTCATATGTGGACTCAGCCCACAGAGGATATTTTGACTCTTACAAATAAGTTTACAGATGTTTGTGATGTCCTGGATCACCTTCTGCATACGTCACAAATGATTACAACAGTCACACATATTTTACAAAGTCTGGGTTATACAGACAGAGTGAAAGCAGGGCTCAGCACACAGGAGAAATTTTGAGTCTTGGAGGAACACCTAGCTGACAGTAAAGCTGTCATCTTCTCACATGGATGAAACCAGCTGTCACATATGAAGATAAGACATGTGTCATATTATAAATCTCATCTGTGGGATTTTCTGACAATGTGATTGTGATATAGATCTTTGCTGAGCACCTGTGTAATTTGACTCTACAGACTTGTTCCAGACTATCTATGGGATTGTGATATCTATCTAGGCCAATCTCGAGGTGATGTGACTCTCGTGCCTGGGCCCTTCTCTCAGTAAGGATTGTGAAATATCACTTGATCTAACATGCAGGGGATGTTACATTTTTGTGTGTGCCATGCCCATCATAATTATTATGACATATTTCTGTGTCCAACTATAGGTTATGTAAATCTCCTCTATGGAATGGGCCCTGGACAAAGGAAGGATAGTTACTTATTGCAAGGCCAGGCACACAGGTGAGGGTACTGTTTTTCCAGAAATATGTCACCAAAAAAGGCATTGTGACATATCTCTGGGCCTATCACCTATGTTATATGGCTTTTCTGCTTGGGCACTGCCAACCTAGAGAATGATATATTTCTAGGACAGACTCATAGGTGACGTTACTCTTTGACAGAGCTATGCTTCCTAGAGGTTATTATGACATATCCCTGTGCCTATCACCTCAGTGAGGTGACTCCCAAATTGGGCCCTACAGACATGGAGCATTGTGGCATGAGCAGAGAACATGCACCTAGGTGATGTAACACTTTTACCTGGGTGCTGTCCTTAGTTAGCCTTGTGACATATGTCAGGACCCAGCCCCCAGTGATGTGGCTCTTCTGTCTGGTTTCTGTGCACACATTACACTGTGACATATTCCTACAAAAGCACCTAGTTGATATAATTCTCCTCACCTGCCTGAGCTCTGCCTACTGGGGACATTGGGACATATCTCTGAGCTCATGACCTAAGTGATGTGACTCTCTATTTCTGCCTGGGCCTCACAATAGGATGATTTTGACACATTGCTGAGCTCAGCTCTCAGGATATATGACTCTTTTCTATTTCCCAAACCATGTCCCCCTTAAAAGGAATTTTGACCTATTACAGGGCCCAAGACCCAGATATTGTTACTTTTCTGCCTGGTTTCTGTAAAAAGAGGAAATTATGGCATATTTCCTATTGCTGTGCCCAGCACCATTATGATGTGACTCTCCTGTCTGTGCTGGAGACACTGAAGGTATATTGACATATCTTGGGTCCGTTATGTATGTGTTTTGGCTCTCATAACTTTTCTGGCTTTTTGTCACATTAAATGATGTCATATTGCTGGGTATAGCACCCAGTTAATTTGACCCAATTTTCTATACCCTGCTTAGAGAAGGCACGGAGTCATATTGCTTGGCACAGCATCTAACTGGTGTTACCTTTCTGTTTTTTATTATTACTATTATTATTATTATTATTGTTATATACAAATGGGATTGTGACATGTATCTCGATTCAGTTCATATACATGATGATCATCTTTATACTGGAATTCAGAAAATAGGATATATTATGCCGCTCATCCTTGGATTTAGGGCAATAGGTAAGTCCTGGGTTGCATATCTGTACGAAGCCCAAAGAAGATTACAACACTGACTTATATTGTATAAATTCATTGGTGGTAAAAACTTTCATAACAGGGCCCAGTAAAAAGTTCAGATTTGGACTATTGGTTACACACCCAGGTAAAATTAAGTGTTATCACCCTCCTACATACACAATGCTGACTGTGGAATATGGCACAAATTTGGAACTGTGAATTTATATGTGGATCTGTCTGGAGGTGGGATAATAATGGCTCTTCTCCTTTAACCCTACCTATAAAAGAGATGCTGACTATCAAATCTGAATTGAGGGCAATATGTAAAATTTTGAATCCATATGAGCATGAAGGTCGCTGAGAGGTTTGCACCCTCATGCAGGTTTTATAAAGCCCTTGGATGTAAAGAGTGTCATACATTGGCCCAGCATACATGTGAGATTGTGACTCTAATATTCAAGCTTAGCTGAAAGTTAAAGGTGTCACCCTAAAAGATGAGGAGAGTGTGTCTTATCACTAGGCCTGGTAACCAAGTGTTGAGGATTTTGGCTTAAATTCTTGCCGATAGGAGCATTGTGAATTATCCCTGGGTCAGAATCCTAATAATGTGAGACTTCTTCTTGGACCCAGCCAACAGAAGATATTATCACATATCTGTGGACCTACCAGCTAGGTGATGTGTTTCTCATGCCAGTGCCCTGCCACAGAGGGCTCTGGGACATATCTCTATAGTATCTAGGTAATGTGGCTCTCCACTCCTGCCTGGATTCTGGCCACTGAAGAAATTGTGACATACCACTGAGTGCAAAACCTAGGTGATGTGACTCTCTTCTTTGTCTTGGACTCTGCCAATGAGTTTGGCTTGTACTCTGCTAATGAGGAAATAATAATATGTTGCTGAGCCGAGCACCTAGGGGTGTGGCAATCCTCTATTTTTCAACCCAGTGTTTAGTTGTCATGATAATATTATCTGAGACTGTATCCAGGTGATATGACTGTTCTGACTGGGTCCTGACTGAAAAGGAAGTTATAATGTATCCCTTGCTCAGCACCCAAATAATGTAACTCTTCTGTCTTGTCTCTGTCCAAAGGTGAAATTGCGATGTATACCTGGATTCAGCTCATATGCACAATAATAACTTTCATACCTAGACCTAGCCAGTGGGAGATATTTGACTTTCACAGGCAGTCTTAAGGCCATGAGTAATGTCCTAGATCACCCACCTGTAATAATTCACAGGAAATTATACTATTCAGGCAAGAGTTTCATAACAGGTACCGGCAACCAGGTTCTATTGTGACTCTTGGATGCATACACAACTGACACGATTTTCATTTTCACACATGTACAGAGCCTACAAATGAGATAGTAAATCTCACACACATAAGCAGTTGAAGCTTGAAATTGTTACTCTCATACATGAATCTGATCCATAGGTGGTTTGGTGATGTTTGAACTATGATTTAGCCAACCTATGGTACTTTGACTTTCCTACTGGAACACAATCTTCAAGTGGGATTGAGGCTCTTACATATGGATCTTTCCTGTTTTTGAGATTGTGACACCTGTACTTCAACCCAACTTATAGGACTTGTTGACCCTCGTACCCAAAGCCAGGACTTGTGTGGGACTGTGAAACTTATTTCTGAACATTTTTGAGTGTGTAATTGAGAAGTATAACTTTGCACAGAATCTGAGTGTTTTGACTCTCCTTTCCAGGCCCAGAGCACAGTTAAAATTGTGACTTACGTGCACCAAGCACCTAAGCAATAAGTAACATCTTTTTTGGTAATGAAACATAGGGTACTTTTACATATCACTGAGACCAGCACTTGGCTGATGTGAAATCTTGGCCTGAAGCCTGCCTACAGAGAGCACTGTGGTTTTTATTTAAGTGGATTACTTAAGTGATATGACTTCCTTCTACTGTCTTGGCCCTGCACTTCTGGTGGATTGTGACACAGAACTAGGTACTGCACCCAGGTGATGTGACTTTTTTGGGGGATGAAGTTTCTGCCAATAGGAAGCTTTGTAACATATTACTTGGCTCAGCAACTAGGTGATGTTTCTTTCCTCTTGCCTGTGCCCTGACTGCCAGAGAGACTGTAACATATTGCTGAACCTAGCACCAAAGCAAGGTTACTCCCCTGCCTTGATCCTACACATAGGGGCCGTTGTGATGTATATTCAGGCCAATTGCCTAAGTGGAGTTTGTCTTCTCTCCTGCCTAAGTTCTGCTCACAGGGGGCATTTTATATATCACTGAAAACAGCATCCAGATGATGTGACTCTTCTATCAGAGTCCTAGCCACAAGGACAATTGAGAAGTTTCACTGGACCAGCATCCACTAAGGTGATGGAACTTTCCTTTTTCTTTCTGCCCACAGGTATATTGTTCCATTTACCTGAGACCAGATAAAGAGCCTAATGATGATGCTTTTCCCCATGGCCAGGACATGTGCAGGATCATTACTCTCATCCCTGCCCCTTTTCACAGGTACTATTGTGACATACGCCTTTGCCCAGCTCCTGAGTGATTTAATAATCCTGCATTGTTATAGCCCACAGATGACATTTGGACCTATACCTTTGCCAAGAACCTTTGTGATTTTACTCTCGTGTCCTAACAGGTTCTCAGAAGTGATCATAACATATCTCTGCAGCCGCTGTCTAGGTTACATGACTCTCCTCTTCTGCATGAACCCCGCTTCCAGTGAAGAGTAGCATTTCTAAGCACTGCACCCAAATGACATGAGTCTCTTGTCTGGGCTTTTTAAAGGGGAGGCTTTGTGATATCTCTCTGGGCCCATCATTTAGGTGATATGACTCTCCTCTACTGCCTGGACACACTCCACAAAGGGCATTATGCCATAGAGCTGAGCCTAGCACCCAAGTTTTGTGACATTTCTGTTAGGGCCCTCTCTACAAAAAAAAAATTGGAGTATTTCTGGCTTAGGATATAGGTGATGTGGTTTTCTGCCTGTTTAACTACCACAGATGAGATGGTGCCATATATGTAGACACATCTAAAATGCATGATAGATCTAAAATGCGTGATAAAAGGACTCCCATATGTGAACCCAGTCAATAGGAAATATTTTGACTCTTATAACTAGGCTTAGGGAGATAAGTGATATCCAGGATCTCCTTCTGGTAAAAAGGTCACAGAAGATTACAACATTCACACGTATTTTATAGCATCCTTGTGTTGTATACAGAGAATCATAACAGGGCCTAGCACATGGAGAAAATTGGGATTCTCATATGCACATTCAGCTGACAGTAATGGTTTTCACCATTACAGATGATGAAGGCAACTGTCCTACATAAAAGTAGAACATGTGTGATATTGTAAATCTAAGCCCTAGAATTTTATTCCATCATGACTGTGATATAAATCTTTGCCAAGCACCTGTGTGAGTTCACCCTTCAGACTGGTTCCAGCCTACCTATGGGATTTTGATATCTACCTAAGCCAGCCTTGAAGTGATGTGACTCTTTTGCCTGGGCCCTCCACTCAGAATTATAACATCATTGGATCCAGCACACAGGTGACATTACATTCTTGCTTGTGCCATGCTCGCAGACATCATTGTGACATATTACAGTGTCCATCAGTTAGAAGATGTCACTCTCCTCTCTGGAAAGGGCCCTGAACACAGGGAAAATTAGTGACACATTTCTAGGCCAGGCACACAAGTGATAATGCTCTTTTGTCAGGGCTATGCCCAAAAAATGGCATTTGACATATCACAGGACCTATCATGTAGGTGATATGGCTCTTCTGCTTGAAACTTGCCCAGTTGAATAGTGACATACTGCTAGGCCAGGCACAAAGGTGATGGAACTCTTCTGCCAGGGCCATGCTTTCAAAAATGCTTTGTCATCTATCTCTGGGCCTATCACCAAGGTGATGTGACTTCCTGCTTGGTCCTGCCCACATGAAGTATTGAGATATAAGCATGGAATCTGCACTTAGTTGATGTAACCCTCTTGCCTGGGTCCTTTTTTAGGGGGACTTGTGAATATCTCAGTACAGAGGACCACGCGATGTGGCCCTTCAACCTGGTTTTTGCCCACATATTAAATTGTGACATATAGCTAAAGAAGCATCTAGGTAATATGGCTCTTCTTCTGTCTGAACCCAGCCTACTGGTGATATTGGGCCATATTTCTAAGCCTGTGACCTAAGTGATGTGACTCTATTTTTGTCTAGGGCTTTACAATGGTAAGATTATGACATATTGAAGAGCTCAGAACTTAGGTAATGTGACTCTCGTCTTGTAACTGAACAATGCCCATGAACAGATCTTTTGCCGTATTTCAGGGCCTAGTACCCGGATGAAGTTGCTCTTCTGCCTAGGTTGTGCATAAAGAGGAAATTGTGGCATATTTCTTGGCCTAGAAACCTAATGATGTGACTCTCCTGCTTCTGCCGGGACCACAGAATGTATTTTGACATATCTTTGGCCCATTTTCTAGGTGTTTTAGCTCTTACCACTTTGCTGAGTTTCTTCCATGTGTGGTTGTATTATATTGCTGACTCCAGCCTGCAGTTAATGTGGCCCTCTTTCCTAGGCGCTGCTTACAGAGGGCATCATGACATATTGCTTGACAAAGAACCTAAGTGATGTTAACATTCTGCATAGGTTGCTAACAAATGGGATTATGACAAATACCTTGCTTCAGTCCAAAGGTATGATGATCAAGCTTATGTTGGGATTCAGCCAACAGGAGATATTTTTCCTTTCACCACTGGGTTTAGGTCAAAGAGTCAGGTTATTCATTGCATGTTTCTACAAAGCTCACAGTAGTTTACAACACTAACTCATGTAATAAAAACTTCCTGGGTGATACAAAGTGTTTCTTAACAGTGCTCGGCAAACAGTTAAGATTATGATTCTTGACTACACACTCAGGTGAAAGTAAGTTTTTTACCATCCTACATTTACAAAGCCCATTGTTCAGATCCTGAGTCTAACAAGTGAATACACCACAAAGATGGAATTGTGACTTTCATAAATGAATATGGTCACAGGTGGGATGGCGACTCATTTTTGGAGCCAGCTCTCAGTCATGATAATGATCTCTTCCTTAACACCAGCCTATAGGAGAGATGCTGACTGTCATACCTGGGTTTAGGGCAATATGTATAATCTTAATTCTGTAAATGCCTGTAGGTCTCAGAGAGGATTGCAACTCTCATGTATACTGTATAATGTTCTCAGGTATTATAGAGAGTGTCATACAATGGCAAGCACACACATGAGATTGTGACTCTCTTATACACAGATAGCTAACATTTAATGGTGTCACCCTTAAAGATGAGGAGATTTTGTCATATTTCTTGCACTAGTACCTGGTGTTGAGAACCTTTAGTTTAAATTTCATTCCATTAGGGCGTTGTTACATATCACTGGGTCAGAATCAAAATAATGTGACTCTTCTTCCAGGGCCCTGCAAACAGAGGATATTTTCCCGTATCTCCAGGCCTATTGGCTATGTAATATGTCCCTCCTGCCAGTACCTTGCCCAGGGGAGACACTGTGACACATTGCTAGATTTAGAGTCTAGGTAATTTGACTCATCCCTCCTGCCTGGATCCTCCTCACTGAAAAAACTGTTATATACCATCAAGTGCAAAGCCTAGGTGATGGAAGTCCCCTTTTTTTCCTGGACTCTGTCAGGAGAGGGAATTATTACATATTGGTGAGCAGAGCACCCACGTGGTGTCATTATCTATTTTTATAAGAAACCTGTCTACACTGTGGATGGTGACATATTACTTGCAGTTGTACCCAGGTGATGTGGCTTTTCAGTCTGGTTTCTGCCCATAGGTAAGATTTTGGCATATAACTAGGGCAGCATTTAGGTGATATGACTCTCCCTTTCTGCCTGGGCCCTGTTTACTGGGGACACTGGGCTATATCTCTGAGCCCATGAACTGAGGGAAGTGACTCTCTTTTTCTGCTGGGTCTTTACAATGGAGAGATTGTGAAATATTGTTCAGCCTAGCAATCAGGTTATTTGATTCACCTCTTTTTTTTTTCTCAAATCATGCCCACAAACAGAAATTTTGGCCTATTGCAGGGCCCAGCACCCAGATAATGTTACGCTTTTACATGGGTCCTGTATGTAGAGAATATTATAACATACTGCTGGGCCCAGTACCCTGAAAATATAAAACTCATGACTTTGCTGGAGCCAGAGAAGGTATTTTCACAGATTCTGGGCCCATTATGTAGGTGTTTTGGCCCTCATCTTTTTGCTGGTTTTTTTTGTTTATTTGTTTTGTTTTTTGGTTTTTTTCCATGTAATGGATTGCTTCATATTGCTGAGTCCAGAACTCAGTTAACATGACTCTAATTCCTATACACTACCTAGAGAGGGCATTGTGGCATGTTGCTTGGCACAGCACTTAAGTGATGTTACCCTCTGGCCTTCTTTTTCTGCCCACAAATGGGACTATGACTTCAGTTCACAGGCATGATGGTCAAATTTATATTGAGATTCAGCCAATAGGAGATATTTTACCTTTCATTTCTAGGCTTCAGGCAATACATAAAATCTGAGTTGCATATTTGTACCAAGCTCACAGAGCTTTACAACACTAACTCATCATGTATGAACTTCTTTGGTGGTGTAGAGAGTTTGCTGATAGGGACCAGTGAAGAGTTCAGTTTGAGATTCTTGATTACACACCCAGGTAAAAGCAAGTGTTGTCATCATTCTACATGTCCAAAGGCCACTGTTAAGAACATGAGTTTTACAATTGAATGCAGTACAAAGTTGGAATTGTGACCTCGGTATGTAGGTCTGGCCACAGGTGGGATTGTGACTTATTTCTAGATCCAGCTCACAGGCATAAAAATGAGTCTCATTTCTAACCCAGCCTATAGAAGAGATGCCGATTATTACACCTGGGTTTAGGGGAATATGTAACGTCATGAGTCCATATAAACATGAAGGCCTTAGAGTGGTTTGAAATTCTCATGCATGATGTATAAAGCTTTTGAATATTGATGAGAGTCATGCAACAGCCCAGGATATTTGTGAAATTGTTACTCTCATATACACACCCAGCTCAGAGTTTATAGTGTCACTCTCAAAGACAAGAGGATTTGGCCTATTAATAGGCCTAGTGCTTAGGTGTTGAGACTATTTGGCTTAAATTCCTTTCCTTGGGTGGATTGTGACATATCACTGTGTTAGAATCATAATAATGGGACTCTTCTGTCTGGACCCTGCCAAAAGGGGATACTATCACATATCTATGGGTCTATAAGCTAGATGATTGGTCTCTTCTGACAGTGTCCTGCACCCAGAAGACATTGTGAAATATTGTTTGGCTTAACATCTAGGTAGTGTGACTCTCATCTCCTGCCTGAACCTTGCTCAGCAAACAAATTGTGACATACCGCTGACTGAAAAACCTACATGATGTGACTCTCCTTCACATTCTAGACTCTACCAAGAGAGAGGGTTATTACATGTTGCAGAGTCCAGCACATGCATAGGTGGAGTGACTCTCCTCTCTTTTCTTCCCTTTCTATGGTGGGCTTCGTGGCATATTATTTGAAACTGTAATCAGGTGAAGTGACCCTTCTGACTAGGTCCAGCCTACAAATGAGATTATGCTGCATCACTGGTTCAGTGTCGAGCTGAGTTGACTCCCTTTCCTTGTCCCTGCTTACAGGTGAAATTTTGACCTATACCTGGATTAAGCACGCATGGACAAAAATAACTCTCATACCTGGACCGAGCCAGTAGGAATATTTTGACTCTCATAGCCAGTCTCATGGCCATGGGTAAAGCCCTGTGTTTTTCACTTGTATAAAAGTCATGAAGGATTATAATAATCGGGTATATCATATAAAGCATTAATGGTGCAAAGAGTGTCATAACAGAGACCAGCAACCAGGTAAGAATGTGACTCTTTTAGCTGAAATGATTGTAATTCTCACATATTAGCAGGGTCTAGGAATGAGGTACTAAATCTCACACATTAAAAGCAGTGTGTGTTTGAAATAATTACGCACATACAGGGACCTGATCCACAGGTGGTTAACATTTGAACCAGGATTCAGCACACCAGTGGTGCCATGACTCCCCTCCTGGACCACAATGTTCAAGGGGGATTGTGGCTCTTATACATGAATCTTGTCCATTGTTGAGATTTTGACTCCTCCATTTTGACCCAACTTATAGAAAGAATTGACTCACATACACAAAACCAGGACTTGTGTGGGATGTGAAACTTATTTCCAAACATATATGAGAGTGTGATTGGGACAAATCACTTTGTCCAGCAAATGAATAATTTGAGTCATTTTCTGGGCCCAGATCACAGAAGTAATTGTGCCATATGTGGAGCAAGCACCTAAGCAATAGATAACATCCATCGCGGCTCTGCCTTCAAACGGAAATTTTACATATGTCACTGGGACCATCAACCAGATGATGTGAGTTATCTGCCTGAAACCTTTCTACAGAAGGAATTTTGTTATATATCTAGGTCCATCATATAAGTGATGTGACTCCCTTCTACTTCCTTGGCCACACACTTACAGGGCATTGTGACTAAGAACTGGGTACTGCATTCAGGTGATGTGATTTTTCTTTTTGGGTTCTGCCAACAGGAAGCATTGAACACATCACTTGGCTCAGTACCTAGGTGATGTTTCTTCACTTTTGCCTTGGCTCAGACCTCAGGGAGATTGTGACATATTTCCTGGGACCAACACCTATGTGAGGCCACTCTACGATTTGGTTACTGCACAGGATAGACATTGTGACATACATCTAGGCCAATTGCCTCGGTGAAGTGAGCCTCCTGTCTTGCCAAAGTGCTGCCCAGAGAGGGGGTTTTGATATGTCACTGAAATCCAGGTGATGTGACTCTTCCACCATGTTCCTGCCCACAAGGTGAATTGTGATGTCTCAGTGGCCCAGACCCACATAGGTGATGGGGCTTTCTTGTGTTCTCTCTGGCCACAGGTGATATTCTGCCATATACCAGAGACCAGAACAAAAGCCTAGTAACAACTCATATGACTGGAGCCTACGAGTTGTGCAGGATGGTGACTCTTAGACTTAAGCCTTTTCACAAGTGTAATTGTGACAAATACCTTTGCTCAACTCCTGAGTGATTTAATAATTCTGCCTAGGTATAGCAAATGAGATTTTGACAGATACATCGGTCAAGCACCTTGGTGATCTGACTGACGTATCTTAAAATGTCCTCAGGGGATATTGTAACATACTTCTGTATCCTTCATCTAGGTTACATGACTCTTCTCTCCTGCCTGTACCCTGCTTCTTTTAGTGATTGTAGTATTTATAATCCCTGCATCCAAATGATATGACACTCTTGCATGGGACCTGTCAACAGGAAGCATTTTGACAAAATTTTGGGCCCATCATTTATGTGATATTTCTCTCCTCTCCTGCCTAGACACTGTCCACAAGGGATATGGAGCCACAGAGCTGGACATAGCACATAAGTTATGTGACATTTCTTAGAGGGCCCTGACTACAAAAAGAATATTGGAATATTTCTGACCCAGCATTTATGTGATAGGGCTGTTAGGCCTCCTTCTTAACCACAGAGTGAATTGTAACATATACCTATGCATGGCTCACAGCCATGATAATGACTCTCATATGTAGACTCAGACAATAGAGGATATTTTGCATCTTGTAACTCACTTTAGGGACATGTGTGATGTCCTGGATCTCCTTCTTGTACAAAGGTCACAAAATATTACAGCACTCATACATATTTTACAAAGTCTTTGGGTTATACACACAAAGTCAAAGCAGGGCTCAGCACACAGATGAAATCATGAGTCTTGTTTGCACACCCAGTTAAAGCTGAAAGCAAGAACTCATTATCTCACATGCATAAAGGTAACTGTCACACATGAAACCGGGCATGTATGGTAAGATGGTAAATCTCATCTTTGGAATTTTCTGACAGTGTGAGTATGATATAAATTTTCACCAAGCACTTGCGTAATTTGATGCTCTGGACTTGTTCCAGCTCATAGGTGGGGTTATGAAATCTACCTAAGCCAACCTCAAGGTGACATGACTTTCCTGCCTTGTTCTATCTCTCAGTAAAGATTGTGACATATCACTGGATCTAGCTCCCAGGTAATGTTACATCCTTACTTGCACACTACCCACAAAAATTTTTGTGACATATTTCTGTGTTTACCTCATAGTTGATGTGAGTCTCCTCTCTGGAATGGGCACTGCACAACAGAATGATAGTGACATAATGCAAGGACCGGTGCACAGGCAAGGGTCCTCCTTATCCTGTGGATGCCTGGAGGAGGGCAATGTGACGTATCTCTGGGTCTATCGCCTACATTATGTGGCTCTCCTGCTAGGGTCCTTCCAACCTTGAAAGTGACACTCTTCTAGGCCAGGCACACAGGCAATGGTACCCTTTTCCAGGGCTATGCTTCACACAGCACCTTATGACATATCTCTGGGCCTGTCACCTAAATGAAGTGACTCTCTCCCTGGGTCCTAACCAGGTGAAGCATTGCATCATAAGCAGAGAACCTTCACCTAGTATGATGTCTCTCTCTTGGCTAGGTGCTGTGTTAAGAGCAATTTTTGACATATCACAGGACCCAGCACCCAAGTGATGTGGCTCTTCTGCATAGTTTCTGTCCACATGTTAAATTGTGACATATTTTGATGGAAGCACATAGGTGATATGGCTGTCCTCATCTGCCTGAGCTCTGCCTGGTTGGAATATTAGGACATATCTCTGAGCCCATGACCTAAGTGATGTGACTCTCTTTTTCTTCCTGGCCCTTCATAATAGGAGGATTTTGTCACATCACTGAGCCCAGGACTCAGGATATGTGACTCTCCTCTTTCTCCTTAACCCTGCCTAGAAAAAAGAAATTTGACACATATTACTGCCCAGCATGCAGATCATGTTACTCTTCTGCATGGGATCTGCATAAAGAGATAATTATGGCATATTACATATTGCTGGGCCCAGCACCCTTAAGATGTGATACTCCTGCCTGTGCTGCTGATACCGAATGTATTTTGGCATATATTTGGCCCGTTATGTAGGTGTTTTGGCTCTCATAACTGGGCTGGGTTTTTTACACATATGAAATTGTGTCATATTTCTGGGTCCAGCACCCGGTTAATGTGACCCAATTTCCTACACCCTGCATACAGAAGACATTGTGACATATTGCCGGGCACAGCATCCGAGTGATGTTACACTTCTGCACAGTGTTTTGCCCACATATGTGATTATATCATATACCCAGTTTAAGTTCACAGCCATGATGATCAAACTTATATTTGGATTCAGCCAATAGAAAACATTTGCCTTTCATTGTTAGGCTTGGGGCAATAGATAGGGTCCTGTGTTGCATATCTGTACCAAGATCACAGAAACTTACACAACTAACTTACATTTTATAAACTCTTTTGTGGTAGAAATTTTCATAGCAGGGGCCAGCAAAAAGTTCAAATTGGGACTCTCGATTACACACCGAGGTGGAATTAAAAGTTGCCACCATCCCACATTTACAAAGCCCACAGTTGAGTCTTATACCTAAGCCTTTCCACAAGTGTAATTGTGACATATATTGTAGTTCAGTTCCTGAGTGATTTAATAATTCTGCCTAGATATAGCCTACAAAAGAAAGTTTGACAAATATCTGCACCAAGCACCTTGGTGATTTGACTGTGCTATCTAAAAACTGTCCTCAGGCAAAATAGCCACATATTTCTGGACCCATTATTTAGGGTATATGACTCTCCTCTTTGACCTGTACCCTGCTTCCTATAGTAACTGTAGCTTTTCTCAACACTGAATTCAAATGACATGACTCTCTTTTTTGGAGAAACTCTCCTGTTGAGAGGCATTTTGACACATGCTTGAGCCCAGCTTTTAGGTCAGATGACTTTCCTCTCCTGCCTAGACACAGCCCAAAATGAACATTGTGTAACAGAGTTGGATTTAGCACACAAGTTATGTGATATTTTGGACAGGACTCTTCCTGCAAAAAGAATACTGGAATATTTCTGGGCCAGCATTTAGGTGATGTGGCTGTTAGGCCTGATTCATAACCACAGAGCAAATTGTAACAAATACCTAGGGAGGGCTAGCAGGAATAATAATGACTCTTATATGTGAACTCATCCAATAGAGGATATTTTTACTCTTAAAATTCAGTTTAGGGACATGCATGATGTCCTGAATCACTTTCTTGTACAAACATCACAAAAGATTACAACACTCACACATATTTTACAGAGCCTTTGGTTTATACAGAAAGAGTCAAAGCAGGGTTCAACTCAGATGACATTGTGCATCTTGTATGCACATCCACCTGTCAGTAAGGACTGTCATCATCTCTCATGGATGAAGGCAACTGTCACACATGGAAGCAGGACATGCATGGTTTTGTAAATCACATCTTTTGAATTTTCTGACAGTGTGATTGTGATATAAATCTTTGCCAAGCACCAGTGTAATTTGACCCTCCAGGCCTGTTCCAGCCCATATACGGGATTGTGCTATCTACCTAGGCCAACCTCGAGGATATGTGACTCTCCTGCCTGGGCCCTTCTCTCAGTAAGTATTGCACATATCACTAGATCTAGCATCCAGTTGATGTTCACCTTCTTGTCTCTGCCGTGCCAACCGAAATTATTGTGAACATGTTTTTGCGTGCACCTCATAGGTGATGAAACTCTAATCTCTGGAATGGGCCCTGCATAAAGGAAGGATGGTGACATATTGTGAAGCCAGGCATACAGCTGTGGTTACTTTCGGCCAGTGCCATGCCCAAAGTAGGGCATTGTGACATATCTCTGCACCTGTCACCTAGGTTAAGCGGCTCTCCTGCTTGGGCCCTGACAACCTGGAAAATGACATATTTCTAGGCCAGACACACAGGTGATGATACTCCTTTGCCAAGACTATGCTTCACAGAGGACTTTGTGACCTATCTCTTGGGCTAATAAACTAGTTGATGGGACTGAATGCTTTGGCCTCACACACATAGAGCGTTGTGACATGAAAGTGAAACCTGCTCCAAGGTGATGTAACCCTTTCACCTTTGTTCTGAACAAATGGGGACTTGCAGCATACCTTAGGACCCAGCACCCAGGTTATATGGCTCTTCTGCCTGGTTTCTGCCCATGTGTTAGATTGAGATATATACCTAAAGAAGCACCGATGAGACACTGCTCTCCTCTTCTGCCTGAGTTCTGCCTACTGGGGACATTGGGACATGTTCCTAAGCCCATGACCTAAGTGACATGACTCTCTTCCCCTGCCTCAGCCTTTAAAATGCTGAAATTGTGATGTATTTCTGAGACCAGGATTTAGGTTATGTGACTATTTCCTTTTTTCTGAATCATGCCCACCAAGGGAAAGTTTCACCTACTGCACTCAGAATGGATGTTACTCTTCTACTACAGTCCTGAAAAATGAGGGAGTGATTGCATAATGGTAGGTCCGGCACTCTAATGATGCTTCAGTCCTGCCGGCGCCAGAGCCACAGAGAGTATTTTGACATATCTTCAGCCAAATGTGTAAGTGTTTTGGCTTTCATCCGTTGGTTGAGTTTATTATTTTTTTTACAAGTAAAATTGTGTCATGTTGCTAGGTCCAACATCCAGATAATGTGACCCCACTTTCTGTATTCTGCCTGGAGATGGCACTGTGACATGCTGTGTGCTACAGCACCTAAGTGATGCTACTCTTTTTTGTAATTTTTTGCCCACTAATGGGATTATAAAATATACCTTGTTTCAGTTTACGGGTATGATGGTCAAACTTACATTGTGATTCAGCAAATAGAAGATATTTTGCCTCTCATTCCAAGGCTTAGGGCAATAGGTAAAATCCTGGGTTGCATATTTGTACAAAGCTCACAGAACAATAATTAATATTGTATAAACTCCTTGGGTGGTACGGAGAGTTTCCTAAAACGGCCCAGCAAAAAGTTAAGATTGTGATTCTCAATTACACACACAATTGAAAGTAAAATTTGTCACCACCCCTCATTTAGAAAGCCCATTGCTGAGATACTGAGTCTAACAAGTAAAACAGTACAGAGATGGAATTGTGACTCTCTTTTGTGGATTTTGCCACAGGTGCAACCATCACTCATTTTTAGACCCAGCTCACAGGCATAAAAATAAGTCTCATTCCTGAACTAAACATAAATGGGAGATGTTGACTGTCATATCTGAGTTTAAGGCAACATATAATATTCAGAGTCAAAATGAGCATGTGCACCTCAGAGTAGTTTGTGAGTCTCATGCATGTTGCATAAAATTCCCAGCTGTTCTAGAGGATGTCATACAATGGCCCAGCACACATGTGACAATGTGACTTACATACATAGGAGTTAGCAGTTAAAGGTGTCACCCTAAAAGATGAGGAGATATTGTCATATCACTGGGCCTACTACCCAGCAGTAAAAACTGCTTTAATTGTTTCCCATGTGTGCGTTGTGATGTATCGTTGGGTCAGAATCATAATAATGTGACTCTTTACTACTTGATCCTGCCAAGTAGGGATATTATCACATATATCTGAGCCTATTTCTTGGGTGACTTGTCTATTTTGCTTGTGCTCTTTCACCAAAGAACATTGTGACATCATTGGGGATATCATCTAGGAAATGTGACTCTTCTCTCCTTCCTAGGTCCTGCCCACTAAAAGAATTGTGACATAACGCTGACTACAAAAACTGGGTAATGCAACTCTCCTCTTTATTCTGGAGTCTGCCAAAACAGGGGATTATTACATATTGCTGAGCCCAGCACCTAGATGATGTGAGTCTTCTCTGTTTCTCTAAGATTATAATGTATCCTGAGCTCACCATCCAGGTGATGAGACTCTCCTGCCGTCTTTCTGCCCACAGGTAAAATTTTGTCATATACCCAGCTTCAGATACCATGCAATAATATAACTATCATACCCGGACCCAAAAAGGAGAGATATTTTGATTCTCAGAGCCATTCTTATGGCCATAAGCAAAGTAATGGTTCTCATAGTGGTATAAAGTTCACACAGTATTATGACACTCCAGCATATCGTATAAAATGTGAGTAGTATGATGAGTGTTACAACAGGGAACAGCAACCCAATGCTATTGTGATTATTGGATCCACACCCAACTGACACGACTGTCATTCTCTCACAAGAACAGAACCTGCAAATAAAGTACTAAATCTCGCCAAAAGAGCAGTAAAAGATTGAAATTGTTCGTCTCATATGTGGGTCTGACTCACAGGTGGTTTGGGGATGCATGGTTCAGCACACCTGTGAGGCTGGGACTCTCCCCCTGGAACACAGCCATCAAGTGGGATGGCCATCTTCTACATGGATTATGCCCATTGTTTAGATTGTGTCTCCTCTGCTTCGACCCAACTCACAGGAGGTGTTTACTTATGTAAATAAAGCCAGGACTTGTGTGGGACTGTGAAACTTACTTCTGGTGTGTGATTAGGACTTAAAAGTTAGCCCAGCTCCTGGGTAATTTGACTCTCCTTTTCAGGCCATAACCCAAGATGAAATTGTGACATGCGTGGACCAAAAACCTAAGCAAAGGTGACTGGGCCTGCCTACAAATGGCACTTTTATGTATCACTGGGACGAGCACCCAGGAGATGTGTATTATTTGCTTGATTCCGGCCTATATAAAGCATTGTGGCTTTTATCTAGGTCCATCACGTAAGTGATGTGACTCACTTCTACTGCCTTTCCCCTGTAATTATGGTGCATTGTGACACATAACTGGATACTATACCCAGAAATCATGACACTCCATTCTGGGTTCTGAAAACAGAAAGCTTTGTAATGTATCACTTGGCTTAGCACCTAGATGATGTTTCTACTCTCCTACCTCACCCTGACCACAGGAGAGATTGTGACATATTGATAAACCCACCTCCTCCAAGGTGAGGTCATTTTCATACTTTGGTTTTGCACCTAGTGGCCATTGTGACATATATCTAGGCCAACTGCCTAGATACAGGTAAAGTGATTCTCCTCACCTTCTTAAGCCCGGCCCGACAGAAGAAATTTTGATATATCACTAAAACCAGCTTCCAGGGGATGTGCCTCTTCTTCCAGGGTCCTGGCCATAAGAAAGATTGTGACATCTCACTGGACCAGCACCCTCACAAGTGATGCGACATTTCGGCTTGCCCTCTGTCTATAGATGATATCATGCCATATACTTGAGAGCAAATGAGATGACTAATCATGACTCTTAAACCTGAAGCCAGGTCACATCCAAGATGGTGACTCCCATTCCTGAAACTTTCCACCAGTGTTATTGTGACATATTCTATTTCCCATCTCTTGAGTGACTTAATCATCTTGCCTAAATGTTGCCCACAAATGAGATTTGGACACATTGCTCAGCTGAGCACCTTGGCAATTTGACTCTCCTGTCTTAAGAATATCCTCAGGAAGGATTGTCGCATGGTTTTGGACCCATCATCTAGTTTTCTTACTCTCCTCTGCTGTCTGAACGCTCCTTCCACTGAGGATTATAGCATTTCTAATCATGCCATCCAAATTGTACGAATCTATTTCCTGGTCCCTTCAACATGAGACATTGTGACATATCTCTGGGCCTAGAATTTAGGTGATATGAATCTCTTCTTCTGTCTGGACACTGCCCACAAGGGGCATTGTGCCCTATATCTGGTTGTAACCCCCAGTTTATGCAACTCTACTGCCAGGAATATGCCTACAAGGAGAATATTGGAACATTTCTGGCTCAGCATTTAGTGTACTTGGCTGTCATGCCTATTTCATAATCCACAAAGTTAATTGTTACATATACCTAGGCACAACTTACAGGCATGATAATGACTCTAATATGTGGACCTGATAAATAGGGTTACTTCTGAGTCCCATAACTTGCTTCAGAAACATGAGTGATTAAATCACTTTCTCCTAAAAAAGAAGACAAGGAAGATTATAACAGCCTCAGATGTTTTATAAAGGCCTTGGCCCATACAGAGAGTTTTATAACGGAACCCAAGAGAAAGGTTAAACTGTGAGTCTTATGTGTGCACTCAGCTGACAGCAAGTACTGTCACCATCTCACATATATGACGCCAACTGCCAATCATGAAAACAAGACATGTGTGGTATTATAAATCTCATTCTCAGAATTTTCTGCCAGTGTGAGTGATATAAATCTTCACCAAGCACCTGTGTGATTTTATTCTCCAGATTTGTTCCAGTCCACATATGTTATTGTGATATCAACCTGGGCCAACCTTTAGGTGATGTGAAGCTCCTGCCTCGACCCTGCTGTCATTAAGAATCATGACATATCACTAGATCCCGCACCCAGGTCATGTTACATTTTTGTCTGAGTGGGTGATAGTGACATAGGGCTTAGCCAGGCACAGAGGTGACAGGACTTTTTTGCTAGTACCATGTCCTAAAGAGGGCATTGTGACAAATCTCTTGGCCTATCACCTAGGTGATGTTGTGCTCCTGCTTGGGTACTGCTTACCTGGATAACAACATAATGCACAGAGGTGATGGTACTTTCTTGCTAAGGCCATGTCCTAAAGAAGGCATTGTAACAAATCTGTGGGCCTATCGGCTAGATGATGTTGCTCTCCTGCTTGGGTCCTGCTTACCTGTATAGTGGACATATTGCTAGGCTGCGCACATGGGTGATGGTACTCTTTCACCAGGGCCATGACTCAAGGAGGACAGTGTGACATATCTCTGGGCCAATCCCCTAGGTGATGTGACTCCCTGCTTGTGCCCTGCCCACATTGAGCATTGTGATATTTTTTGTACTTATTTTTTGTAACTCTGTTGCCTGTGTCCTGTCTTAAGGAAGTCTTGTGACATATCTTAGGACCCAGCATCAAGGTGATGTGACTCTTCTCCCTGGCTTCACCTCACATGTTAGATTGTGTCACATACCTAGTAAGCACCTAGGTGATATGACTCTTCTCTTCTGCATGAGTCCTGCCTACTTGGGACATTGGGCCATATATCTGAGCCTGTGTCTTAAGTGATGTGAATCTTTTTTTCTGCAAGAGCCTTTAGAATGGGGTGATGTGACATATTGCTCAGCCCAATACTTAGGTAAGATGACTCCTTTTTTCCTGAACTATGCCCATGAAAAAGAGCTTTGATGTATCGCTGGTCCCAGCATGAAGATGACGTTTCTTTTCTTACTAGGTCCAGCATAAAGAGACAATTGTGGCATACTGCTGGGACCCCCACCCTGATGATGTAACTCTTTTGCCTGTTCCAGAATAACAAAGCATTTTTTTACATACCATGGGCCTATTCTGTAGGTAATCTTGTTCTCATCATTAGTATGCATTTCTTTTTCCTATATTTTCTACATTTGGGTTTGTGTCTTATTGCTGAGTCCAGCACCCAGTTATCATAACCCCAATTTCTAGACCCTGCATTGAGAGGGCATTGTGACATATTGCTTGGCACAGCACCTAAGTATGCTACCTTTCTGCAAAATTTTTTTTTTCTACAAATGGTATGAAATTTCGATTGCTTCATTTCAGATGCATTATGATCGAACTGAAATTGAAATTTCACCAATATTAGATGTTTTGCCTTTCATGGCTACACTTAGAAAAATAGGTAAGGTTATGAGTTGCAAATTTGTACAAAGTTCACAGAAGCTTACAACAGTAACACATAATCTATAAGCTCCTTGGTTGGTACACAGAGTTTTATAACATGGACCAGCAAAAGTTAAGGTTTGACTCTTGATTACACATGCAGGTAAGGGAAAAATTTGTCAACATTCCACATTTACAAAGCCCGCTGTTGAAGTCCTGAGTCTAACAAGTAAATAAAGTACAAAGATGGAATTGTGACTTTCATATATGGATCTTGCTACAGGTGAAATCGTAACTCACTTCTGGACCCACATCAGGGGCATAATAATGTGTCTTCTGTCTGAACCTAGCCTATAAAGAGGGATGTTGCCTATCATAACTGAGTTTAAAGCAGTATGTAAGATTGTGAGTCAATAGGAGCATGTAGACCTCAGAATGGATTGCAACTCTCATGCATGTTGCTTAAAGCCTTTGTATGTTGTAGAGTGTGTCATGGGATCACCCAGAATACACATGAGATTGTGACTCTTATATACTCACCAAACAAACAGTCAAAGTTGTCACCCTAATAGATGAAGAGATTGTGCCATATCACTAGGCCTAGTACCTCTAGGTGTTGAGAATTTTAGGCTTAAATTCTTTTCCATGGTTGCATTGTAAAACATCCCTGGGTTAGAATCATAATACTTTAACCCTCTGCTTGGACCCTGACAACAGGGGATATTATCACATGTCTTTAGGCCTATCAGCTAAGTGGTGTGTCTCTCCTGCCAGTGCCCTGCCCACAAAGGACACTGTGACGTATCACTAGATAAAGCATCTAGGTAATACAAATCTACTCTCCTGCAGAATCCTGCCCACTGAAGAAATTGTGACATACCACTGAGTGAAAAACCTAGGTGATGTGACTCTCCTCTTTGTCCTGGACTCCGCCAAGAGAGTCCCAGAAGATGTGCTGAGCCCAGTCCCAAGAGACATTGACTATCCACTTTTTTTAAGCCCTGTATTCAGTAGGCATGATGACAAATTACTTGAGACTGTACCCAGGTGATATGACTCTTCTGACTGGGTCCTGCCTACAGTGCAGATTAATATGTATCCCTGGATCAGAATCCAGATGATTAGCCTCTTCTTCTGTCTTGTCTCTGTCCAAAGGGGAAATTGGGACATATACTTGGATTCAGCTCATATGCACAATAATAACTCTATGGTCATGGGTAAAGTTCTCTATCACCCACCTGTAAGAATACACAGAAAAGTATCCCACTCAGGCGTATCATATAAAGCCTGAGTGGTACAAAGGGTGTCATAACAGGCACCCGAAAGCAGGTGGTATTGTGACTCTTGGATGCACACCAAGCTGACACAATTGTTATTCTCACCCATGAACAGAGCCTACCAATGCAGTGCTAAATCTCACACACATAAGCCATTGACTCTTGAAACGATTACACTTGTACATGAATCTGATCCACAGGTGTTTCATGATGTTTGAACCAAGATTAAGCAGAACTGTGGTGCTGTGTCTCTCTTATTAGAACACAGTCTTCAAGCGGGATTGGGGCTCTTACACATGGATCTTCCCATTGCTGAGATTGTGACTCCTGTACTATGACCCAACTCATAGAATGTGTTGATTCTCATACCCAAAGCTAGGACCTGAGTGGACTGAAAATTATTTCTGAACCTTCTTGAAAGTGTGATTAGGTCATGTAACTCTGCCCAGCACGTGGGTAATTTGATGCACATTTCTAGGCCCAGACCACAGATGAAATTTTGCCATATGCACAACAAGCCCCTAATCAATATATAACACCATCCTTGTCTCTGCTTACAAAGGGCACTTTTATATATCACTGGGACCATCACCCAGGTGATGTGATTTACCTGCCTGAAAACTGCCTAAAAAGAGAATTGTGTCTTATATTTAGGTCCATCACGTAAGTGATGTGACTCCCTTCTACTGTCTTGGCCCTGCAGTTACAGAGCATTGTGACACATCACAGGCTACTGCACCCAGGAGATGAGATTTTTTGGGGGGGTTCTGCCAACATAGTAACATATCACTTGGCTCAGCACTGAGGTGATGTTTCTTCACTTTTCATTGTGTCCTGACCACAGGGAGCTTGGGACATGTTCCTGGGCACAGCACCAAGGTGAGCTCACTCTTTAGCCTTGTTACTGCAGTTAATGGTCATTGTGACATAATCTAGGCCAATTTCCTAGATGAAATGAGTCTTCTCTCATGCCAAAGTCCTTCCCACAGAGGGTTTCTTTAATATATCACTGAAACCAGCATCCAAGTGATCTGCCACTTCTGCAAGGGTTTTGTCCACCAGGTGCATTGCAACATCTCACTGGACCTGCACCCATGTAGGTGATGTGAGTTTCTTGCCTTCTTTCTGGCCACAGGTGATATTGTGTCATATACCTGAGACCAAAACAAAAGCCTAACAGCAACCCATATGTTTGGAGCCAGGACATGTGCAGGATGGTGACTCTAATTCTTAAATCTTTCCACAAGTGAAATTGTGAAACATACCTTTGCCTAGCTCCAGAGAGATTTAATAATTCTCCCTAGGTATAGCCCACAAATGAAATTTTGACAAATACCTGGCCAAGTAACTTGATGATTTTACTATGCTATTTTAACAGTGGCCTCAGGAGGGATTGTATCATATTTCTGAACACATCATCTAGGTTACATGATTCTCCTCTCCTGCCTGTACCCTGCTTAATTTGGTAATTGTAGCATTTCTAAACACTGCATCTAAATGATACAACTCTCTTTACTGGGTCCTGTCAACAGGAGGCATTTTGACATATTTTGGGACCTATTATTTAGGTGATATTACCCTCCACTTCTTCCTGGACACTGCCCACAAGGAACATTGTGCCACAGAGCTGGACCCAGCACACAAGTCATGTGGCATTTCTGACAGGACTCTGTCTACAAAGATAATATTGAAATATTTCAGGCCCAGAATTTAGGTGATGAGGCTGTTCTGCCTGCTTCATAACCACTCATGGAATTGTAACATATACCTAGACAAGACTCACAGGAAAGATGATGACTCTTAGGTGTGAACTCAGCAAATAGACAATATTTAGGCTCTTATAATTAGGTGTAGGGACACGTGTGATATTATGGATCACATTCTTGTACAAAGGTCACAAAAGATTACAACATTCACACATAGTTATGATACAACTATCTGATACTTTTTGCCTCAAATTCCTTTTCTTGAATGCATTGTTACATATATATCATCTATGTAATGTGCCTCTATCCTCCTGACTGGATCCTTCCCATTGAAGAAATTGTTGCAGAACACTGAGTGCAAAACCTAGGTGATATGACTCTCCCCTTAGTTATGGACTCTGCCAAAAGAGGGAATTATAACATGTTATTGAGCCCAGCACCTAGGAGATGTGACTATCCACTATTTATTCAATCCTGTATACAGTGGGCATATTGACATATTATTTGAGACTGTACCCAGGTGATATGATACTTATGATTGGGTCCTGCCTAAAAGGAGATTATACTGTTTCCCTGATTCAGGACGCAGATGATGTGACTCTTCTCTTATCTCTGCCCAAAGGTGAAATTGTGACATAGACCTGGATTCAGCTCATATGCACAATAATAACTGTCATGCCTAGACCCAGCCAGGGAATTTATTTTGATTCCCTTAGTCTTTCTGCCATGGTTAAATTCCTCAATCTCACGTCTGTAAGAATTCATAGAAAAGTATGCTACTCTGTCATATCACATAAAGTCTGAGTTGTACAAAAGATGTCATAAGAGGCACCAGCGACCAGGTGCTATTGGGAATCTTGGACACACACACAGCTGACGCAGTTGTCACTCTCACACATGAACAAAGCCTACAAATCAGATATTAAATTTCACACACACAAGCAGTAGAAATTTTTGTTACTCTCAAACATGAATCTGATCCACAGGTGGCTTGGTGACATTTGAAGCATGACTCAGCAGACCTGTGGTGCTTTGACTCTCCTACTGGAACACAATCTTCAAGTGGGATTGGGACATTTTGTTGTTGTTGTTGTTGTTGTTGTTGTTTTGAGACAGAGTTTTGCTCTTATTGCCCAGACTGGTGTGCAGTGGTGCCATCTCGGCTCACTGCAACCTCTACTTCCTGGGTTCAAGTGATTCTTCTGCCTCAGCCTCCTGAGTACCTGAGACTACAGGCACCTGCCACCATGCCTGGCTAAATTTTTGTATGTTTAGTAGGGGTGGGGTTTCACCATGTTGGCCACTCCTGACCTCAGGTGATCCACCCACCTTAGCCTCCCAAAGTGGTGGGATTACAGGCATGAACCACAGCGCCTGGCCAGAGTTGGGGCTGTTATACGTGGATCTTGCCCATTGTTGAGATGGTGACTCCTGTACTTTGACCAAACTGATAGGAGATATTAACTCTCATACCTGAAGGCAAGACTAGTGTGGGACTGTGAAATTTACTTTTGAACATTTTTGAGTGTATGATTGAGAAATATGGCTTTGCCCAGCCTATGAGGGTTTTGCATCTCTTATCTAGGCCCAGAGGACAGTTGAAATTGTAACATACTTTCACCAAACACCTAAGCAATGTATAAAACCTTTCTGGCCATGTGACAGAGGGCACTTTTACACATCTCTGGGACCAGCGCCCAGCTGATGTAAAATCTTGACCTAAAACACACCTACAAAGAGCATTATGGCTTTTATCTAGTTCTATCATGTAAGAGATGTCACTTCCTTCTACTGCCTTGGTCCTCCACTTATGGTACCTAGTGACCCATAACAGGATACTGCACCCAGGTAATGTGACTCATTTTTGGGTGGAGTTCTGACAATAGAAAGATTTGTAACATATCACTTAACTCAGCACCTAGGTGATTTTTTTTTCTCTCTTGCCTGAGCCCTGACCACCAGAGAGATTGTAACATATTGCTGAATTCAGCACAAAGGTGAAGTCATTCTCCTGCATTTTCCTGCCCATAGGGAGAGTTGTGACCTATATCCAGGATAGTTGCCTAGGAAGCAGTTTTTCTCCTCTCCTTCCTATGCCTTGTCCACAGGGGGAATTTAGATATACCACTGAAATCAGCATCCAGGTGATGTGAAACTTCTTCCAGAGTCCTGCCCACAAGAAGGATTGTGACATTTCACTGGACCAGCACCGACTCTGATGATGTGACTTTCCTTTCTTCTCCCTGCCCACAGGTGACATTGTGCCATATACTTGAGAGAAGATAAAAATTCTAATAACAACTCTGGTACCTGGAGCCAGAACATTTGCAGGATGGTGACTCTCATCTCTGAACCTTTCCAGAGGTGGTGTTGTAGCATATACCTTTGCCATGTTGCTGAGTGATTTAATAATCCTGCCTATTTATAGCCCAGAGATGACAGTTTGATATACACATTGGCCAAAAACCTTGGTGATTTGACTTGCCTGTCTTAACAGTGTCCTCAGAGGGATCCTAACAAATCTCTGGACCCATCATCTAGGTTATTTGACTTTTCTCTCCTGCCTGAACCCTGCTTCCAGTGAAGAGTGTGGCATTTCTAAGCACTGCATTTAAATGACATGACTTTCTTGCCTGGGCCCTTTCAACAGGAGGCATTGTTACCTTTCTCTGGGCCCACCATTTAGGTTATATGGCTCTCCTCTCCTGTGTGGACACTTTCCAGCAAGGACATTATGCCAACGACCTGGGCCTATGGCCAAATTTTGTGGCTTTTCTGTTATGGCCCTTTCTGCAAATAAAATATTGGAACAATTTTGGCTCATGGTTTAGGTGATGTGGTTTTTCTGCCCATTTAATAACCCAGAGGGCATGGTAGCATATACCTAGGCACAACTAACAGCCATGATAGTGACTCTCATATGTGAACCCAGCCAATAGGAGACATTTTGACTTTTATAACTAGGTTTAGGAACATAAGAGATGTCAATGATCTCTTCTTGGTAAAAATGCCACAGAAGTTTACAACACTCACACATGTTTTGTTACACCCTTCTGTTGTATAAAGAATGCCATAACAAGGTCTAGCACACAGAAAATTGTCGGTCTCATAGGCAAACCTAGCTGACAGCAAGAACTTTCACTTTCACAGATGGATGAAGGCAACTCTTCTACGTGAAAATAGGACATGTGTGGTATTGTAAACCTAATTTCTAGAATTTTATTCCATCATGACTGTGATATAAATCTTTGTCATGCACCATTGTGATTTCATTCTGAAGATCGGTTCAAGCCTACATATAAAATTTTGAGATCTCCCAGGACCAACCTTGAAGTGGTTTGACTCTTCTCCCTGGGCCCTGCACTCAGTAAGAATTTTGACACCACTGGATGCAGTAACCAGGTAATGTTATATTCTGGACTGCACCATGACACAGACATCATTGTGATATATTACTGTGTCCATCATTTAAAAGATGTAACTCTCCTCTCTGGAATGGGCACTGCACATAGGATAGGATAGTCACATATTCATAGGCCAGGCACACAGGTGATGATACTTTTTTTTTTGCCAGGGCCATGAAAAGAGGGCATTTTGACATATCAAAGGGCCTATCATGCTGGTAATATGGCTCTTCTGCTTGGGATCTGCCCACTTGAAGAGTGACATATTGCTAGGCCAGACGCAAAGGTGATGGTACTGTTTTGCCAGAGACATGCTTTAAGAAAAGCTTTGTGGCTGTGTGTGTTGGCTCTTGACTATAATCTCACCACTTTGGGAGGCCGAGGCAGGTGGATCACGAGGTTAGGAGATCAAGACCATCCTGGCTAATACAGTGAAACCCCATCTCTACTAAAAGTACAAAAAATTAGCTGGGTGCCATGGCAGGTGCCTGAAGTCCCAGCTACTTGGGAGGCTGAGGTGGGAGAATGGCATGAACCCAGGAGTCAGAGCTTGCAGTGAGCCCAGATGGTGCCACTGCACTCCAGTCTGGGCAGCAGAGTGAGACTGTCTCAGAAAAAAAAAAAAAAAAAGAAAGAAAGAAAAAAAAGAAAAGCTTTGTGACATATCTGTATGCCTATCACCTAGGTGATGTGACTTCCTGCTTGGCCCTGTCCACCTGGAGCATTGTGACATGCATGTGGAACCTGAACTTATGTGATGTAACTCTCTTGACTGGGTCCTTTTCTAAGGGGGGCTTATGAATATCTCAGGACCCAGGACCACGTGATATGGTATTCAGCCTTGTTTTTTCCCACATATTAAAGTGTGACATATACCTAAAGAATCACCTAGGTGATATGATTCTCTTTTTCTGCCTGATCCCTGCCTACTGGTGACATTTGGCCGTATCTCTGAGCACACAACCTATGTGATGTGACTCTCTTATTCTGTCTGTGGTTTGACAATAAGAAGATTGTGAAAGGTTGATGAGTCCAGCACTTGGGTAAGGTAACTCTTGTCTGGTTGCTGAACAACCCCCACAAACAAGACTTTTGCTGTATTTCAGGGCCCAACACCTGGATGATGTTACTCTTCTGCCTAGGTCATGCATAAAGAGGGTATTAGGGCATGTTGCTTGGCCCAGTTCCCTAATGATATGACTCTCCTGCTTGAGCCAGAGCCACAGAAGGTATTTTGATATATCTTTTTCCCTTTCTGTATGTGTTTTGGCTCCCATAACTTTGCTGGTATTCTTCCACGTGTTGTTGTATCATATTGCTGGTTCCAGCCCCCAGTTAATGTGACCCTCTTTCCTAGGCCCTGCCTAGATAGAGTATTGTGACACATTGCTTGGCACAGCACCTAAGTGATGTTAACCTTCTGCCTAGATTTTGCCCACAAACGGAATTATGACAGATACCTTGATTCCATTCAAAAGCATGATGATCAAGCTTATATTGGGATTCAGCCAACAGGAGATATTTTGCCTCACATCACTAGGTTTAGATCAATAAGTTAGTCCCTTCATTGCATATTTATATAAAGCTCAGAGAAATTTACAACACTGATTCATATCATAAAACCTTCCAGTGTGGTACAGAGATATTTATAACAGATCCCAGCAAAAAGTTGAGATAGTGAGTCTCCACTACACATTCAAATGAAAGTAAAAGTTGTTATCTTCTCATATTTACAAATCTCCTTGTTAAGGTCCTGAGTCTAACAAGTGAATACAGGACCAAGTTGGAGTTGTGATTTTCAAAAGCTAATCTTGTCACAGGTGGGATTCTGACTCATATCTAGTCCCAGGTCACAGACTTAAAAATGGTCTCATCTCTGAAGCCAGCCTACAGGAGAGGTGCTGAGTGTCATACCTTGATTTAGGGCAATATGTAAGATCGTGAATTCATATAAGCTTGTGGGCCTCAGAGAGGTTTTCAGTTCTCATGCGTGTTGTATAATGTTCCCAGATATTGCAGAGAATGTCATACAAGGGTCAGCACACACATGAGATTGTGACTGTCGTATAAACAACTAGCTAACCATTAATTGTTTCACCCTTAAAGGTGAAGAGATTGTGTCATATCACTTGGAATCATACCCCAGTGTTGAGACATTTTTGTTTAAATTCCTTTCCAAAAGGGAATTGTCACATATCACTGGGTCAGAATAATGATAATGGGACTCTTCTGCCAGGGCCTTTAAAACAGGGGATATTTTCACACACCTCCAAGCCTAATGGCTAGGTGATATGTCTCTCCTCCCAGTGCATTGCCAACAGGGGACATTGTGATATATCACTAGATATAGCATCTAGGTAATGCTCCTGCCTGGAACCTGCCCACCAAATAAATTGTGACATACAACTGAGTGCAAAACCTAGGTGACATGACTCTCCTATTTGTCCTGGACTCTTCTAAGACAGGGAATTACTACATATTGCTGAGCCCAGCACCCAGGTGTTGTGATTCTTTTTTTATTTGTATTTTTCATCAAATCTGTCTATGTCGGGCATGGTGACATGTTACTTGAGGCTCTACCCAGGTGATGTGGCTCTTCAGCCTGATTTCTGCTCACATGTTAGATTGTGACATACAACTAGGAAAGCAGCCCATGCCCTGCCCTACTGGGAGAGTGGGATCTATCTCTGAGCCCAAGACCTAAGTGAAGCGACTCCCTTCTTCAGCCTGATCTTTGCAATGAGGGCATTGTGACATATTGCTGAGCCCAGCACTCAGATTTATTGACTCCCATTTCTCTTGAACCATACAAACAAACAGAAATTTTGACTTATTGCACGGCTCAGCACACATATAAGGTTACTCTTTTGCCTGGATTTTGCATACACTGAGAATTATGGCATATAATAATATATAATAATAGCACACTAAAAATGTGACTATCATGCTTTCCTGCAGCTACAGAAGGCATTTTGGCATATACTGAGCTAATTCTGTAGGTGTCTTGGCTCTGATGTTTTGCCCATTCTTTTTCTACATATGGGATTGTGTCATGGTGCTGGGTCCAGTACCCAGTTAATATGACTTTAATTCCTATACACTGCCTAGAGATGGCATTGTGACATGAGGCATGGCACAGCACAGTGATGTTACACCCCTGCCTAGTTTTGGCCCACAAATGGGACTATGACATATACCTTACTTCAGTTCACAGGCATGATGTTCTAAATTACACTGGAAATCAGCCAAAGGAGATATTTTGCCTTTTATCACTAGAAATAGGCAATAGGTGAGGTTGTGGGTTGCATATTTGTACCAAACTCGAAGACCTTTACAATACTACCTCATAATGTATAAAAGTGTGCAGTACAGAGAGTTTCATGACAGGGACTAGCAAAAATTCAGATTGGGACTCTCGATTACACAACCAAGTAAAAGCAAACATTGTCACTATTCCATAAGTCCAAACCTCACTGTTAAGGTCTTGAGTCTAACAAGTGAATACAGTACAAAATCTGAATTGTGACCTTCATATGTGGATCTGGCCATAGGTGGGATGGTGACTCATTTCTTGATCCAGCTTATAGGCATAATAAAGTGTCTCATCCTTGAACCCAGACTACAGAAGAGATGTTGACTATTATACCTGAGTTTAGGGTAATATGTAAGATCAAGAATCCATACAAGCATGTAGGCCTCAGAGTGGTTTGCAACTCCCATGCATGCTGTATAAAGCCTTCAAATGTCATAGAGTGTCAATCAAAGCCCAGGAAACACATGAAATTGTTATGTTCGTATACACAGCCAGTTCACAGTTAATGGTGTCACCCTCAAAGGCAACAAAATTTGGTACATCACTAGGCCATGTACCCAGCTATTGAGACATTTTGGCATAAATTCTTTCCCATGAGTGCATTGTGACATATCACTGGGTTCATATCATTATAATGTGACTCTTCTGTCTGGACCCTGCCAACAGGGGATATTATCACATATCTCTGGAGCTATAAGTAGGGGAATTTTCTCTCCTGCATGTTCCCTGCCCCCAGAGGACATTGGAAAATATTAACTGAACATCTAGTTCATGTGACTCTACTCTCCTACCTGGGTCCGGCTCACCAAAGAAGTTGTGACATACTGCTGATTGCAAAATCTATGTGATGTGGCTTTCCTTCATACTCTAGACTCTGCCAAGCCAGCAGATTATTACAGTTTGCAAAGCCCAGCACTTAGGTAGAGTAGAGTGACACTCCTGTTTTTCTTTTTTTCCTGTCAATAGTGTGCTTGGTGACATAATCTTTGAGGCTGTCACATCACCAAGATTATATTGTATCACTGGACCAGCATAAAGCTGACACTTCTGACTATGCCCAGCCTTCAAATAATACTATACTGTATAAATGGCTGAACACCCAGGTAATGTGACTTTCCTTTCTTGTCCCTGGTCTCAGATCAAGTTTTGACATATATCTGAGTTAAGCACACATGCAGAATAATAACTCTCATACCTGGACCCAGCCAGTAAAGATAATTGACTCTCATAGCCAGTCTCATGACAATGGGTTATGTCCTGGGTTTTTCAATTGTATAAAGTTCACAAAGGATTATAACACTCAGGTATATCATATACAGTCTTAATTGTACAATGATTGTCATGAGAGGCCAGAAATGAACTGAGAATGGGACTTTTAAATGCATACCTAGCTGACATGATTGTCGTCCTCACAAGTGAACAGGGCCTAGGAATGAGATATTAATCTCACACATAAAAAACAGTCAAATTTTAAATAATTACTCTTATACATAGATATGATTCACAGGTGGTTTGGTAAAGTTTGAACCATGATTCAGCACACCTGTGGTGTTATGTCTTCCCTACTGGAACAAAATCTTCAAGTGGGATTGGGGCTCCTACACATGAATCTTGACCATTGTTGAGACTGTGACTCCTCTACTAAGATCTACCTTATAGAAAGAGTTGACTCGTACAGGAAACCAGGTGTTGTGTGGCATGTGAAACTTATTTCCAAACATATCTCAGAGTGTGATTGGGAAAGGTAACCATGTCCAGCACATGAATAATCTGACTCCTTTTCTAGGCCCAGCACACAGATTAAATAGTGCCATATGTTGAACAAGCACCTAAGAAATGTATAATACCTTCTTTAGCCTTGCCTGCAAAGGGCACTTTCATATATCACTGGGACCATCATCCGGGTGATGTGAATTATCTGCCTAAAACCTGCCTACAAGAAGAATTGTGTTTTATATCTACATCCACCATGAATTGATGTGACTTCCTTCTACTGCCTTGGCCCAGCACTTACAGTGCCTTTTGACACATAAGCAGAAACTGTGTCCAGGTGATCATTGTCCTTTTTGTGTTCTGCCAACAGGAACATTGTAACATATCACTTAGCTCAGAATGTAGGTGATGTTTCTTTGCATTTTCCTAGGCCCTGACCACAGGGAGATTGTGACGTATTTCTGTGTCCCAGGACCCTTGTGAGGTCACTCTCCAGCCTTGGTAATGCACATAAGAAGCATTATGAAAAATAGCTAGGCCAATTGCCCAGGTGAAGTGAGTCTCCTCTCTTGCAAAAATCCTGCCCAGAGAAGAGGTTTTGATATTTCACTGATACCAGCATCCAGGTGATTTGACTCTCCTGCCAGGGTCTTGTCCACAAGGTAGACTGTGACTTCTCACTGAATCCACACCCATGTAGCTGATGAGATTTCCTTGTCTTCTCTCTGGCCACTGCCAATGTTGTGCCTTATACAAGAGACCATAATAAAAGCCTAATAACAACACATGCATCTGGAGCCAGGACATGTGCAGAACGGTGACTCTTATTCTTAAAGCTATATACAAGTGTACCTGTGACATATACCTTTGCCCAGCTATTTAATGATTTAATAATTCTGCATAGGGATAGCATCAAAATGAGGTTTTGACAAATCCTTGGTATAAACATCTTCATGATTTGACTGTGTCATCTTAATACTATCCATAGGAGTGATTGTAACATATTTCTGCTCCATCACATAAGTTACATGACTGTTCTCTCCTGCCTGTACATGATTTTCTTTGGTAACTGTATCACTTCTAAACACTGCATCCAAATGATATGACTCTCTTGCCTGGGCCCTGTCAAGAGAAGGCATAATGATATATTTTGTGTTCCGTCATTTACCTGATATGGCAGCTCTCCTCTCCTGCTTGGACGCTGCCAATAAAGGACATTGTGCACCAAGCTGGATCTAGCACACAAGTTATGTGGCATTTCTACAGGATCCTGCCTACAAGGAGAATATTGGAATATTTCTGGCCAAGAATTTAGGTGATGTGGCTGTTCTGCCTGCTTTATAACCGCGGAGAGTGTTTTACATATATACATAAAGTCTGAGACAGACTCACAGATGATGTTACTCTTTGACAGAGCTATGCTTCATAGAGGTTATTATGACATATCCCTGTGCCTATCACCTCAGTGAAGTGACTCCTAAATTGGGCCCTACAGACATGGAGTATTGTGGTATAAACAGAGAATATATATATATATATATATATATATGATATATATATCAGCTATATATATCAGATATATATATAAAACAGATATATATGTGTGTATATATATATAAAACAGATATATATGTATATATATAAAACAGATATATATGTATATATATAAAACAGATATATATGTATATATATATAAAACAGATATATATATGTATATATATATAAAACAGATATATATATGTGTATATATATATATATGTATACCTAGGCACAGCTCACAGAAATAACAGTGACTCTCATATGTGGACTCAGCCCACAGAGGATATTTTGACCCTTATAAATACGTTTACAGATCTTTGTGATGTCTTGGATCACCTTCTGCACACATCACAAATGATTACAACAGTCACACATATTTTACAAAGTCTGGGTTATACAGACAGAGTGAAAGCAGGGCTCAGCACACAGGAGAAATTGTGAGTCTTGGAGGAACACCTAGCTGACAGTAAAGCTGTCATCATCTCACATGGATGAAACCAGCTGTCACATATGAAGGTAAGACATGTGTCATATTATAAATCTCATCTGTGGGATTTTCTGACAATGTGATTGTGATATAGATCTTTGCCGAGCACCTGTGTAATTTGACTCTACAGACTTGTTCCAGACTATCTATGGGATTGTGATATCTATCTAGGCCAATCTCGAGGTGATGTGACTCTCGTGCCTGGGCCATTCTCTCAGTAAGGATTGTGAAATATCACTTGATCTAACACGCAGGGGATGTTACATTTTTGTGTGTGCCATGGCCATCATAATTATTATGACATATTTCTGTGTCCAACTATAGGTTATGTAAATCTCCTCTATGGAATGGGCCCTGGGCAAAGGAAGGATAGTTACTTATTGCAAGGCCAGGCACACAGGTGAGGGTACTGTTTTTCCAGAAATATGTCACCAAAAAAGGCATTGTGACATATCTCTGGGCCTATCACCTATGTTATATGGCTTTTCTGCTTGGGCACTGCCAACCTAGAGAATGACATATTTCTAGGACAGACTCATAGGTGACGTTACTCTTTGACAGAGCTATGCTTCCTAGAGGTTATTATGACATAACCCTGTGCCTATCACCTCAGTGAGGTGACTCCCAAATTGGGCCCTACAGACATGGAGCATTGTGGCATGAGCAGAGAACATGCACCTAGGTGATGTAACACTTTTACCTGGGTGCTGTCCTTAGTTAGCCTTGTGACATATGTCAGGACCCAGCCCCCAGTGATGTGGCTCTTCTGTCTGGTTTCTGTGCACACATTACACTGTGACATATTCCTACAAAAGCAACTAGTTGATATAATTCTCCTCACCTGCCTGAGCTCTGCCAACTGGGGACATTGGGACATATCTCTGAGCTCATGGTCTAAGTGATGTGACTCTCTATTTCTGCATGGGCCTCACAATAGGATGATTTTCACACATTGCTGAGCTCAGCTCTCAGGATATATGACTCTTTTCTATTTCCCAAACCATGTCCCCCTTAAAAGGAATTTTGACCTATAACAGGGCCCAAGACCCAGATATTGTTACTTTTCTGCCTGGTTTCTGTAAAAAGAGGAAATTATGGCATATTTCCTATTGCTGTGCCCAGCACCATTATGATGTGACTCTCCTGTCCGTGCTGCAGACACTGAAGGTATATTGACATATCTTGGGTCCGTTATGTATGTGTTTTGGCTCTCATAACTTTTCTGGCTTTTTGTCACATGAAATGATGTCATATTGCTGGGTCTAACACCCAGTTAATTTGACCCAATTTTCTATACCCTGCTTAGAGAAGGCACGGAGACATATTGCTTGGCACAACATCTAACTGGTGTTACCTTTCTGTTTATTATTATTATTATTATTATTATTATTATATACAAATGGGATTGTGACATGTATCTCGATTCAGTTCATATACATGATGATCATGTTTATACTGGAATTCAGAAAATAGGATATATTATGCCTCTCATCCTTGGATTTAGGGCAACAGGTAAGTGCTGGGTTGCATATCTGTACGAAGCCCAAAGAAGATTACAACACTGACTTATATTGTATAAATTCATTGGTGGTAAAAACTTTCATAACAGTGCCCAATAAAATGTTCAGATTTGGACTATTGGTTACACACCCAGGTAAAATTAAATGTTATCACCCTCCTACATACACAATGCTGACTGTGGAATATGGCACAAATTTGGAACTGTGAATTTATATGTGGATCTGTCTGGAGGTGGGATAATAATGGGTCTTCTCCTTTAACCCTACCTATAAAAGAGATGCTGACTATCAAACCTGAATTGAGGGCAATATGTAAAATTTTGAATCCATATGAGCATGAAGGTCGCTGAGAGGTTTGCAACACTCACGCAGGTTTTATAAAGCCCTTGGATGTAAAGAGTGTCATACATTGGCCCAGCATACATGTGAGATTGTGACTCTAATATTCAAGCTTAGCTGAAAGTTAAAGGTGTCACCCTAAAAGATGAGAAGAGTGTGTCTTATCACTAGGCCTGGTAACCAAGTGTTGAGAATTTTGGCTTAAATTCTTGCTGATAGGTGCATTGTGAATTATCTCTGGGTCAGAATCCTAATAATGTGAAACTTCTTCTTGGACCCAGCCAACAGGGGATATTATCACGTATCTCTGGACCTACCAGCTAGGTGATGTGTCTCTCATGCCAGTGCCCTGCCACAGGGGACACTGGGACATATCTCTATAGTATCTAGGTAATGTGGCTCTCCACTCCTGCCTGGATTCTGGCCACTGAAGAAATTGTGACATACCACTGAGTGCAAAACCTAAGTGATGTGACTCTCTTCTTTGTCTTGGACTCTGCCAATGAGTTTGTCTTGTACTCTGCTAATGAGGAAATAATAATATATTGCTGAGCCCAGCACCTAGGGATGTGGCAATCCTCTATTTTTCAACCCAGTGTTTAGTGGTCATGATAATATTATCTGAGACTGTATCCAGGTGATATGACTGTTCTGACTGGGTCCTGACTGAAAAGGAAGTTATAATGTGTCCCTTGCTCAGCACCCAAATAATGTAACTCCTCTGTCTTGTCTCTGTCCAAAGGTGAAATTGCGATGTATACCTGGATTCAGCTCATATACACAATAATAACTTTCATACCTAGACCTAGCCAGTGGGAGATATTTGACTTTCACAGGCAGTCTTAAGGCCATGAGTAATGTCCTAGATCTCCCACCTGTAATAATTCACAGGAAATTATACTATTCAGGCAAGAGTTTCATAACAGGTACCGGCAACCAGGTTCTATTGTGACTCTTGGATGCATACACAACTGACACGATTTTCATTTTCACACATGTACAGAGCCTACAAATGAGATAGTAAATCTCACACACATAAGCAGTTGAAGCTTGAAATTGTTAATCTCATACATGAATCTGATCCATAGGTGGTTTGGTGATGTTTGAACTATGATTTAGCCAACCTGTGGTACTTTGACTTTCCTACTGGAACACAATCTTCAAGTGGGATTGAGGCTCTTACATATGGATCTTTCCTATTTTTGAGATTGTGACACCTGTACTTCAACCCAACTTATAGGAGGTGTTGACTCTCATACCCAAAGCCAGGACTTGTGTGGGACTGTGAAACTTATTTCTGAACATTTTTGAGTGTGTAATTGAGAAGTATAACTTTGCACAGAATCTGAGTGTTTTGACTCTCCTTTCCAGGCCCAGAGCACAGTTAAAATTGTGACTTACGTGCACCAAGCACCTAAGCAATAAGTAACATCTTTTTTGGTAATGAAACATAGGGTACTTTTACATATCACTGAGACCAGCACTTGGCTGATGTGAAATCTTGGCCTGAAGCCTGCCTACAGAGAACACTGTGGTTTTTGTTTAAGTTGATTACTTAAGTGATATGACTTCCTTCTACTGTCTTGGCCCTGCACTTCTGGTGGATTGTGACACATAACTAGGTACTGCACCCAGGTGATGTGACTTTTTTGGGGGATGAAGTTTCTGCCAATAGGAAGCTTTGTAACATATTACTTGGCTCAGCAACTAGGTGATGTTTCTTTCCTCTTGCCTGTGCCCTGACTGCCAGAGAGACTGTAACATATTGCTGAACCTAGCACCAAAGCAAGTTTACTCCCCTGCCTTGATCCTACACATAGGGGCCGTTGTGATGTATATTCAGGCCAATTGCCTAAGTGGAGTTTGTCTTCTCTCCTGCCTAAGTTCTGCTCACAGGGGGGATTTTATATATCACTGAAAACAGCATCCAGATGATGTGACTCTTCTATCAGAGTCCTAGCCATAAGGACAATTGAGACGTTCCACTGGACCAGCATCCACTAAGGTGATGGAACTTTCCTTTTTCTCTCTGCCCACAGGTATATTGTTCCATTTACCTGAGACCAGATAAACAGCCTAATGATGATGCTTTTCCCCATGGCCAGGACATGTGCAGGATCATTACTCTCATCCCTGCCCCTTTTCACAGGTACTATTGTGACATACGCTTTTGCCCAGCTACTGAATGATTTAATAATCCTGCCTTGTTATAGCCCACAGATGACATGTGGACCTATACCTTTGCCAAGATCCTTTGTGATTTTACTCTCGTGTCCTAACAGGTTCTCAGAAGTGACCATAACATATCTCTGCAGCCGCTCTCTAGGTTACATGACTCTCCTCTTCTGCATGAACCCTGCTTCCACTGAAGAGTAGCATTTCTAAGCACTGCACCCAAATGACATGAGTCTCTTGTCTGGGCTTTTTAAAGGGGAGGCTTTGTGATATCTCTCTGGTCCCATCATTTAGGTGATATGACTCTCCTCTACTGCCTGGACACACTCCACAAAGGGCATTATGCCATAGAGCTGAGCCTAGCACCCAAGTTTTGTGACATTTCTGTTAGGGCCCTCTCTACAAAAAAAATTGGAGTATTTCTGGCTTAGGATATAGGTGATGTGGTTTTCTGCCTGTTTAGCTACCACAGATGAGATGGTGCCATATATGTAGACACATCTAAAATGCATGATAAGGACTCTCATATGTGAACCCAGCCAATAGGAAATATTTTGACTCTTACAACTAGGCTTAGGGAGTTAAGTGATATCCAGCATCTCCTTCTGGTAAAAAGGTCACAGAAGATTACAACATTCACACGTATTTTATAGCATCCTTGTGTTGTATAGAGAGAATCATAACAGGGCCTAGCACATGGAGAAAACTGGGATTCTCATATGCACATTCAGCTGACAGTAATGGTTTTCACCATTACAGATGATGAAGGCAACTGTCCTACATAAAAGTAGAACATGTGTGATATTGTAAATCTAAGCCCTAGAATTTTATTCCATCATGACTGTGATATAAATCTTTGCCAAGCACCTGTGTGAGTTCACCCTTCAGACTGGTTCCAGCCTACCTATGGGATTTTGATATCTACCTAAGCCAGCCTTGAAGTGATGTGACTCTTTTGCCTGGGCCCTCCACTCAGAATTATAACATCATTGGATCCAGCACACAGGTGACATTACATTCTTGCTTGTGCCATGCTCGCAGACATCATTGTGACATATTACAGTGTCCATCAGTTAGAAGATGTCACTCTCCTCTCTGGAAAGGGCCCTGAACACAGGGAAAATTAGTGACACATTTCTAGGCCAGGCACACAAGTGATAATGCTCTTTTGTCAGGGCTATGCCCAAAAAATGGCATTTGACATATCACAGGACCTATCATGTAGGTGATATGGCTCTTCTGCTTGAAACTTGCCCAGTTGAATAGTGACATACTGCTAGGCCAGGCACAAAGGTGATGGAACTCTTCTGCCAGGGCCATGCTTTCAAAAATGCTTTGTCATCTATCTCTGGGCCTATCACCAAGGTGATGTGACTTCCTGCTTGGTCCTGCCCACATGAAGTATTGAGATATAAGCATGGAATCTGCACTTAGTTGATGTAACCCTCTTGCCTGGGTCCTTTTTTAGGGGGACTTGTGAATATCTCAGTACAGAGGACCACACGATGTGGCCCTTCAACCTGGTTTTTGCCCACATATTAAATTGTGACATATAGCTAAAGAAGCATCTAGGTAATATGGCTCTTCTTCTGTCTGAACCCAGCCTACTGGTGATATTGGGCCATATTTCTAAGCCTGTGACCTAAGTGATGTGACTCTATTTTTGTCTAGGGCTTTACAATGGTAAGATTATGACATATTGATGAGCTCAGAACTTAGGTAATGTGACTCTCGTCTTGTAACTGAACAATGCCCATGAACAGATCTTTTGCCGTATTTCAGGGCCTAGTACCCGGATGAAGTTGCTCTTCTGCCTAGGTTGTGCATAAAGAGGAAATTGTGGCATATTTCTTGGCCTAGAACCCTAATGATGTGACTCTCCTGCTTGTGCCGGGACCACAGAAGGTATTTTGACATATTTTGGCCCATTTTCTAGGTGTTTTTGCTCTTACCACTTTGCTGAGTTTCTTCCATGTGTGGTTGTGTTATATTGCTGACTTCAGCCTGCAGTTAATGTGGCCCTCTTTCCCAGGCGCTGCTTACAGAGGGCATCATGACATATTGCTTGACAAAGAACCTAAGTGATGTTAACATTCTGCATAGGTTGCTAACAAATGGGATTATGACAAATACCTTGCTTCAGTCCAAAGGTATGATGATCAAGCTTATGTTGGGATTCAGCCAACAGGAGATATTTTTCCTTTCACCACTGGGTTTAGGTCAAAGAGTCAGGTTATTCATTGCATGTTTCTACAAAGCTCACAGTAGTTTACAACACTAACTCATGTAATAAAAACTTCCTGGGTGATACAAAGTGTTTCTTAACAGTGCTCGGCAAACAGTTAAGATTATGATTCTTGACTACACACTCAGGTGAAAGTAAGTTTTTTACCATCCTACATTTACAAAGCCTATTGTTCAGATCCTGAGTCTAACAAGTGAATACACCACAAAGATGGAATTGTGACTTTCATAAATGAATATGGTCACAGGTGGGATGGCGACTCATTTTTGGAGCCAGCTCTCAGTCATGATAATGATCTCTTCCTTAACACCAGCCTATAGGAGAGATGCTGACTGTCATACCTGGGTTTAGGGCAATATGTATAATCGTAATTCTGTAAATGCCTGTAGGCCTCAGAGAGGATTGCAACTCTCATGTATATTGTATAATGTTCTCAGGTATTATAGAGAGTGTCATACAATGGCAAGCACACACATGAGATTGTGACTCTCTTATACACAGATAGCTAACATTTAATGGTGTCACCCTTAAAGATGAGGAGATTTTGTAATATTTCTTGCACTAGTACCTGGTGTTGAGAACCTTTAGTTTAAATTTCATTCCATTAGGGCGTTGTTACATATCACTGGGTCAGAATCAAAATAATGTGACTCTTCTTCCAGGGCCCTGCAAACAGAGGATATTTTCCCATATCTCCAGGCCTATTGGCTATGTAATATGTCCCTCCTGCCAGTACCTTGCCCAGGGGAGACACTGTGACACATTGCTAGATTTAGAGTCTAGGTAATTTGACTCATCCCTCCTGCCTGGATCCTCCTCACTGAAAAAACTGTTATATACCATCAAGTGCAAAGCCTAGGTGATGGAAGTCCCCTTTTTTTTCCTGGACTCTGTCAGGAGAGGGAATTACTACATATTGGTGAGCAGAGCACCCACGTGGTGTCATTATCTATTTTTATAAGAAACCTGTCTACACTGTGGATGGTGACATATTACTTGCAGTTGTACCCAGGTGATGTGGCTTTTCAGTCTGGTTTCTGCCCACAGGTAAGATTTTGGCATATAAATAGGGCAGCATTTAGGTGATATGACTCTCCCTTTCTGCCTGGGCCCTGTTTACTGGGGACACTGGGCTATATCTCTGAGCCCATGAACTGAGGGAAGTGACTCTCTTTTTCTGCTGGGTCTTTACAATGGAGAGATTGTGAAATATTGTTCCGCCTAGCAATCAGGTTATTTGATTCACCTCTTTTTTTTTCTCAAATCATGCCGACAAACAGAAATTTTGGCCTATTGCAGGGCCCAGCACCCAGATAATGTTACGCTTTTACATGGGTCCTGTATGTAGAGAATATTATAACATACTGCTGGGCCCAGTACCCTGAAAATATAAAACTCATGACTTTGCTGGAGCCAGAGAAGGTATTTTCACAGATCCTGGGCCCATTATGTAGGTGTTTTGGCCTCATCTTTTTGCTAGTTTTTGTTTGTTTGTTTGTTTTGTTTTTTGGTTTTTTTCCACATAATGGATTGCTTCATATTGCTGAGTCCAGAACTCAGTTAACATGACTCTAATTCCTATACACTACCTAGAGAGGGCATTGTGGCATGTTGCTTGGCACAGCACTTAAGTGATGTTACCCTCTGGCCTTCTTTTTCTGCCCACAAATGGGACTATGACTTCAGGTCACAGGCATGATGGTAAAATTTATATTGAGATTCAGCCAATAGGAGATATTTTACCTTTCATTGCTAGGCTTCAGGCAATACATAAAATCTGAGTTGCATATTTGTACCAAGCTCACAGAGCTTTACAACGCTAACTCATCATGTATGAACTTCTTTGGTAGTATAGAGAGTTTGCTGATAGGGACCAGTGAAGAGTTCAGTTTGAGATTCTTGATTACACACCCAGGTAAAAGCAAGTGTTGTCATCATTCTACATGTCCAAAGGCCACTGTTAAGAACATGAGTTTTACAATTGAATGCACTACAAAGTTGGAATTGTGACCTCGTTATGTAGGTCTGGCCGCAAGTGGGATTGTGACTTATTTCTAGATCCAGCTCACAGGCATAAAAATGAGTCTCATTTCTAACCCAGCCTATAGAAGAGATGCCGACTATTACACCTGGGTTTAGGGGAATATGTAAGGTCATGAGTCCATATAAACATGAAGGCCTTAGAGCGGTTTGAAATTCTCATGCATGATGTATAAAGCTTTTGAATATTGATGAGTGTCATGCAACAGCCCAGGATATTTGTGAAATTGTTACTCTCATATACACACCCAGCTCAGATTTTATATTGTCACTCTCAAAGACAAGAGGATTTGGCCTATTAATAGGCCTAGTGCTTAGGTGTTGAGACTATTTGTCTTAAATTCCTTTCCTTGGGTGGATTGTGACATATCACTGTGTTAGAATCATAATAATGTGACTCTACTGTCTGGACCCTGCCAAAAGGGGATACTATCACATATCTATGGGTCTATAAGCTAGATGATTGGTCTCTTCTGACAGTGTCCTGCACCCAGAAGACATTGTGAAATATTGTTTGGCTTAACATCTAGGTAGTGTGACTCTCATCTCCTGCCTGAACCTTGCTCAGCAAACAAATTGTGACATACCGCTGATTGAAAAACCTACATGTTGTGACTCTCCTTCACATTCTAGACTCTACCAAGAGAGAGGGTTATTACATGTTGCAGAGTCCAGCACATGCATAGGTGGAGTGACTCTCCTCTCTTTTCTTCCCTTTCTAAGGTGGGCTTCGTGGCATATTATTTGAAACTGTAACCAGGTGAAGTGACTCTTCTGACTAGGTCCAGCATACAAATGAGATTATGCTGTATCACTGGTTCAGTGTCTAGCTGAGTTGACTCCCTTTCCTTGTCCCTGCTTACAGGTGAAATTTTGACCTATACCTGGATTAAGCACGCATGGATAAAAATAACTCTCATACCTGGACCGAGACAGTAGGAATATTTTGACTCTCATAGCCAGTCTCATGGCCATGGGTAAAGCCCTGTGTTTTTCACTTGTATAAAAGTCATGAAGGATTATAATAATCAGGTATATCATATAAAGCATTAATGGTGCAAAGAGTGTCATAACAGAGACCAGCAACCCGGTAAGAATGTGACTCTTTTAGCTGAAATGATTGTAATTCTCACATATTAGCAGGGTCTAGGAATGAGGTACTAAATCTCACACATTAAAAGCAGTGTATGTTTGAAATAATTACGCACATACAGGGACCTGATCCACAAGTGGTTAACATTTGAACCAGGATTCAGCACACCTGTGGTGCCATGACTCCCCTCCTGGACCACAATGCTCAGGGGGGATTGCGGCTCTTATACATGAATCTTGTCCGTTGTTGAGATTTTGACTCCTCCATTTTGACCCAACTTATAGAAAGAATTGACTCACATACACAAAACCAGGACTTGTGTGGGATGTGAAACTTATTTCCAAACATATATGAGAGTGTGATTGGGACAAGTCACTTTGTCCAGCAAATGAATAATTTGAGTCATTTTCTGGGCCCAGATCACAGAAGTAATTGTGCCATATGTGGAGCAAGCACCTAAGCAATAGATAACATCCATCGCAGCTCTGCCTTCAAAGGGAAATTTTACATATGTCACTGGGACCATCAACCAGATGATGTGAGTTATCTGCCTGAAACCTTTCTACAAAAGGAATTTTGTTATATATCTAGGTCCATCATATAAGTGATGTGACTCCCTTCTACTTCCTTGGCCATGCACTTACAGGGCATTGTGACTAAGAACTGGGTACTGCATTCAGGTGATGTGATTTTTCTTTTTGGTTTCTGCCAACAGGAAGCATTGAACACGTCACTTGGCTCAGTACCTAGGTGATGTTTCTTCACTTTTGCCTTGGCCCAGACCACAGGGAGATTGTGACATATTTCCTGGGACCAACACCTATGTGAGGCCACTCTACAATTTGATTACTGCACAGGGGAGACATTGTGACATACATCTAGGCCAATTGCCTCAGTGAAGTGAGCCTCCTGTCTTGCCAAAGTGCTGCCCAGAGAGGGGGTTTTGATATGTCACTGAAATCCAGGTGATGTGACTCTTCCACCATGTTCCTGCCCACACCATGTTCCTGCCCACAAGGTGAATTGTGATGTCTCAGTGGCCCAGACCCACATAGGTGATGGGGCTTTCTTGTGTTCCCTCTGGCCACAGGTGATATTCTGCCATATACCAGAGACCAGAACAAAAGCCAAGTAACAACTCATATGACTGGAGCCTACGAGTTGTGCAGGATGGTGACTCTTAGACTTAAGCCTTTTCACAAGTGTAATTGTGACAAATACCTTTGCTCAACTCCTGAGTGATTTAATAATTCTGCCTAGGTATAGCAAATGAGATTTTGACAGATACGTCGGTCAAGCACCTTGGTGATCTGACTGTTGTATCTTAAAATGTCCTCAGGGGATATTGTAACATACTTCTGTATCCTTCGTCTAGGTTACATGACTCTTCTCTCCTGCCTGTACCCTGCTTCTTTTAGTGATTGTAGTATTTATAATCCTTGCATCCAAATGATATGACAGTCTTGCATGGGACCTGTCAACAGGAAGCATTTTGACAAAATTTTGGGCCCATCATTTATGTGATATTTCTCTCCTCTCCTGCCTAGACACTGTCCACAGGGGATATGGAGCCACAGAGCTGGACATAGCACATAAGTTATGTGATATTTCTTAGAGTGCCCTGACTACAAAAAGCATACTGGAATATTTCTGACCCAGCATTTATGTGATAGGGCTGTTAGGCCTCCTTCTTAACCACAGAGTGAATTGTAACATATACCTATGCATGGCTCACAGCCATGATAATGACTCTCATATGTAGACTCAGACAATAGAGGATATTTTGCATCTTGTAACTCACTTTAGGGACATGGGTGATGTCCTGGATCTCCTTCTTGTACAAAGGTCACAAAATATTACAGCACTCATATATATTTTACAAAGTCTTTGGGTTATACACACAAAGTCAAAGCAGGGCTCAGCACACAGATGAAATCGTGAGTCTTGTTTGCACACCCAGTTAAAGCTGAAAGTAAGAACTCATTATCTCACATGCATAAAGGAAACTGTCACACACGAAACCGGGCATGTGTGGTAAGATGGTAAATCTCATCTTTGGAATTTTCTGACAGTGTGAGTATGATATAAATTTTCACCATGCACTTGTGTAATTTGATGCTCTGGACTTGTTCCAGCTCATAGGTGGGGTTATGAAACCTACCTAAGCCAACCTCAAGGTGACATGACTTTCCTGCCTTGTTCTATCTCTCAGTAAAGATTGTGACATATCACTGGATCTAGCTCCCAGGTAATGTTACATCCTTACTTGCACACTACCCACAAAAATTTTTGTGACATATTTCTGTGTGTACCTCATAGTTGATGTGAGTCTCCTCTCTGGAATGGGCACTGCACAACAGAATGATAGTGACATAATGCAAGGACCGGTGCACAGGCAAGGGTCCTCCTTATCCTGTGGATGCCTGGAGGAGGGCAATGTGACATATCTCTGGGTCTATCGCCTACATTATGTGGCTCTCCTGCTAGGGTTCTTCCAACCTTGAAAGTGACACTCTTCTAGGCCAGGCACACAGGCGATGGTACCCTTTTCCAGGGCTATGCTTCACACAGCACCTTGTGACATATCTCTGGGCCTGTCACCTAAATGAAGTGACTCTCTCCCTGGGTCCTAACCAGATGAAGCATTGCATCATAAGCAGAGAACCTTCACCTAGTATGATGTATCTCTCTTGGCTAGGTGCTGTGCTAAGAGCAATTTTTGACATACCACAGGACCCAGCACCCAAGTGATGTGGCTCTTCTGCATAGTTTCTGTCCACATGTTAAATTGTGACATATTTTGATGGAAGCATGTAGGTGATATGGCTGTCCTCATCTGCCTGAGCTCTGCCTGGTTGGAATATTAGGACATATCTCTGAGACCATGACCTAAGTGATGTGACTCTCTTTTTCTTCCTGGCCCTTCATAATAGGAGGATTTTGTCACGTCACTGAGCCCAGGACTCAGGATATGTGACTCTCCTCTTTCTCCTTAACCCTGCCTAGAAAAAAGAAATTTGACACATATTACTGCCCAGCATGCAGATCATGTTACTCTTCTGCATGGGATCTGCATAAAGAGAAAATTATGGCATATTGCATATTGCTGGGCCCATCACACTTAAGATGTGATGCTCCTGCCTGTGCTGCTGATACCGAATGTATTTTGGCATATATTTGGCCCATTATGTAGGTGTTTTGGCTCTCGTAACTGGGCTGGGTTTTTTACACATATGAAATTGTGTCATATTTCTGGGTCCAGCACCCAGTTAATGTGACCCAATTTCCTACACCCTGCATACAGAAGGCATTGTGACATATTGCCGGGCACAGCATCCGAGTGATGTTACACTTCTGCACAGTGTTTTGCCCACATATGTGATTATAACATATACCCAGTTTAAGTTCACAGCCATGATGATCAATCTTATATTTGGATTCAGCCAATAGAAAATATTTGCCTTTCATTGTTAGGCTTGGGGCAATAGATAGGGTCCTGTGTTGCATATCTGTACCAAGATCACAGAAACTTACACAACTAACTTACATTTTATAAACTCTTTTGTGGTAGAAATTTTCATAGCAGGGGCCAGCAAAAAGTTCAAATTGGGACTCTCGATTACACACCGAGGTGGAATTAAAAGTTGCCACCATCCCACATTTACAAAGCCCACAGTTGAATCTTATACCTAAGCCGTTCCACAAGTGTAATTGTGACATATATTGTAGTTCAGTTCCTGAGTGATTTAATAATTCTGCCTAGACATAGCCTACAAAAGAAAGTTTGACAAATATCTGCACCAAGCACCTTGGTGATTTGACTGTGCTATCTAAAAAGTGTCCTCAGGCAAAATAGCCACATATTTCTGGACCCATTATTTAGGGTATATGACTCTCCTCTTTGACCTGTACCCTGCTTCCTATAGTAATTGTAGCTTTTCTAAACACTGCATTCAAATGACATGACTCTCTTTTTTGGAGAAACTCTCCTGTTGAGAGGCATTTTGACACATGCTTGAGCTCAGCTTTTAGGTCATATGACTTTCCACTCCTGCCTAGACACAGCCCAAAATGAACATTGTGTAACAGAGTTGGATTTAGCACACAAGTTAAGTGATATTTTGAACAGAGTTCTTCCTGCAAAAAGAATACTGGAATATTTCTGGGCCAGAATTTATATGATGTGGCTGTTAGGCCTGATTCATAACCACAGAGCAAATTGTAACAAATACCTGGGCAGGGCTAGCAGGAATAATAATGACTCTTATACGTGAACTCATCCAATAGAGAATATTTTTATTCTTAAAATTCAGTTTAGGGACATGCATGATGTCCTGAATCACTTTGTTGTACAAACGTCACAAAAGATTACAACACTCACACATATTTTACAGAGCCTTTGGTTTATACAGAAAGAGTCAAAGCAGGGTTCAACTCAGATGAAATTGTGCGTCTTGTATGCACATCCGCCTGACAGTAAGGACTCTCATCATCTCTCGTGGATGAAGGCAACTGTCACACATGGAAACAGGGCATGCATGGTTTTGTAAATCACATCTTTTGAATTTTCTGACAGTGTGATTGTGATATAAATCTTTGCCAAGCACCAGCGTAATTTGACCCTCCAGGCCTGTTCCAGCCCATATACAGGATTGTGCTATCTATCTAGGCCAACCTCGAGGATATTTGACTCTCCTGCCTGGGCCCTTCTCTCAGTAAGTATTGCACATATCACTAGATCTAGCATCCAGTTGATGTTCACCTTCTTGTCTCTGCCGTGCCAACTGAAATTATTGTGAACATATTTGTGTGTGCACCTCATAGGTGATGAAACTCTAATCTCTGGAATGGGCCCTGCATAAAGGAAGGATGGTGACATATTGTGAAGCCAGGCGTACAGCTGTGGGTACTTTCTGCCAGAGCCATGCCCAAAGTAGGGCATTGTGACATACCTCTGCACCTGTCACCTAGGTTAAGCGGCTCTCCTGCTTGGGCCCTGACAACCTGGAAAATGACATATTTCTAGGCCAGACACACAGGTGATGATACTCCTTTGCCAAGACTATGCTTCACAGAGGACTTTGTGACCTATCTCTTGGGCTAATAAACTAGTTGATGGGACTGAATGCTTTGGCCTCACACACATAGAGCATTGTGACATGAAAGTGAAACCTGCCCCAAGGTGATGTAACCCTTTCACCTTGGTTCTGAACAAATGGGGACTTGCAGCATACCTTAGGACCCAGCACCCAGGTTATATGGCTCTTCTGCCTGGTTTCTGCCCATGTGTTAGATTGAGACATATACCTAAAGAAGCACCAATGAGACACTGCTCTCCTCTTCTGCCTGAGTTCTGCCTACTGGGGACATTGGGACACGTTTCTAAGCCCATGACCTAAGTGACATGACTCTCTTCCCCTGCCTCAGCCTTTAAAATGCTGAAATTGTGATGTATTTCTGAGACCAGGATTTAGGTTATGTGACTATTTCCTTTTCTCTGAATCATGCCCACAAAGGGAAAGTTTCACCTATTGCACTCAGAAAGGATGTTACTCTTCTGCTACAGTCCTGAATAATAAGGGAGTGATTGCATAATGGTAGGTCCAGCACTCTAATGATGCTTCAGTCCTGCTGGCGCCAGAGCCACAGAGAGTATTTTGACATATCTTCAGCCAAATCTGTAAGTGTTTTGGCTTTCATCCGTTGGTTGAGTTTATTATTTTTTTTACAAGTAAAATTGTGTCATATTGCTAGGTCCAACATCCAGATAATGTGACCCCACTTTCTGTATTCTACCTAGAGATGGCACTGTGACATGCTGCATGCTACAGCACCTAAGTGATGTTACTCTTTTTTGTAATTTTTTGCCCACGAATGGGATTACAAAATATACCTTGTTTCAGTTTACAGGTATGATGGTCAAACTTACATTGTGATTCAGCAAATAGAAGATATTTTGCCTCTCATTCCAAGGCTTAGGGCAATAGGTAAAATCCTGGGGTGCATATTTGTACAAAGTTCGCAGAACAATAATTAATATTGTATAAACTCCTTGGGTGGTAAGGAGAGTTTCCTAAAGAGGCCCAGCAAAAAGTTAAGATTGTGATCCTCAATTACACACACAATTGAAAGTAAAGCTTGTCACCACACCTCATTTAGAAAGCCCATGGCTGAGATACTGAGTCTAACAAGTAAAACAGTACAGAGATGGAATTGTGACTCTCTTTTGTGGATTTTGCCACAGGTGCAACCATCACTCATTTTTAGACCCAGCTCACAGGCATAAAAATAAGTCTCATTCCTGAACTAAACATAAATGGGAGATGTTGACTGTCATAACTGAGTTTAAGGCAACATATAATATTCAGCGTCAAAATGAGCATGTGCACGTCAGAGTAGTTTGTGAGTCTCATGCATGTTGTATAAAATTCTCAGCGGTTCTAGAGGATGTCACACAATGGCCCAGCACACATGTGACAATGTGACTTACATACATAGGAGTTAGCAGTTAAAGGTGTCACCCTAAAAGATGAGGAGATATTGTCATATCACTGGGCCTACTACCCAGCGGTAAAAACTGCTTTAATTGTTTCCCATGTGTGCGTTGTGATGTATCGTTGGGTCAGAATCACAATAATGTGACTCTTTACTACTTGATCCTGCCAAGTAGGGATATTATCACATGTATCTGAGCCTATTTCTTGGGTGACTTATCTATTTCGCTTGTGCTCTTTCACCAAAGAACATTGTGACATCATTGGGGATAACATCTAGGAAATGTGACTCTTCTCTCCTTCCTAGGTCCTGCCCACTAAAAGAATTGTGACATAACGCTGACTGCAAAAACTGGATAATGCAACTCTCCTCTTTATTCTGGAGTCTACCAAAACAGGGGATTATTACATATTGCTGAGCCCAACACCTAGCTGATGTGAGTCTTCTCTGTTTCTCTAAGATTATAATGTATCCTGAGCTCACCATCCAGGTGATGAGACTCTCCTGCTGTCTTTCTGCCCACAGGTAAAATTTTGTCATATACCCAGCTTCAGATATCATGCAATAATATAACTATCATACCCGGACCCAAAACGGAGAGATATTTTGATTCTCAGAGCCATTCTTATGGACATAAGCAAAATAATGGTTCTCATAGTGGTATAAAGTTCACACAGTATTATGACACTCCAGCATATCATATAAAATGTGAGTAGTATGATGAGTGTTACAACAGGGAACAGCAACCCAATGCTATTGTGATTATTGGATCCACACCCAGCTGACACGACTGTCATTCTCTCACAAGAACAGAACCTGCAAATAAAGTACTAAATCTCGCCAAAAGAGCAGTAAAAGATTGAAATTGTTCGTCTCATATGTGGGTCTGACTCACAGGTGGTTTGGGGATGCATGGTTCAGCACACCTGTGAGGCTGGGACTCTCCCCCTGGAACACAGTAATCAAGTGGGATGGCCATTTTCTACATGGATTATGCCCATTGTTTAGATTGTGTCTCCTCTGCTTCGACCCAACACTCAGGAGGTGTTTACTTATGTAAATAAATCCAGGACTTGTGTGGGACTGTGAAACTTACTTCTGGTGTGTGATTAGGACTTAAAAGTTAGCCCAGCTCCTGAGTAATTTGACTCTCCTTTTCAGGCCATAACCCGAGATGAAATTTTGACATACGTGGACCAAAAACCTAAGCAAAGGTGACTGGGCCTGCCTTCAAATGGCACTTTTATGTATCACTGGGATGAGCACCCAGGAGATGTGTATTATTTGCTTGATTCCGGCCTATATAAAGCATTGTGGCTTTTATCTAGGTCCATCATGAAAGTGATGTGACTCACTTCTACTGCCTTTTCCCTGTAATTATGGTGCGTTGTGACACATAACTGGATACTATAACCAGAAATCATGACACTCCATTCTGGGTTCTAAAAACAGAAAGCTTTGTAATGTATCACTTGGCTTAGCACCTAGGTGATGTTTCTACTCTCCTACCTCACCCTCACCACAGGGGGGACTGTGACATATTGATAAACCCACCTCCTCCAAGGTGAGGTCATTTTCATACTTTGGTTTTGCACCTAGTGGCCATTGTGACATATATCTAGGCCAACTGCCTAGATACAGGTAAAGTGATTCTCCTCACCTTCTTAAGCCCGGCCCGACAGAAGAAATTTTGATATATCACTAAAACCAGCTTCCAGGGGTTGTGCCTCTTCTTCCAGGGTCCTGGCCACAAGAAAGATTGTGACATCTCACTGGACCAGCACCCTCAGAAGTGATGTGACATTTCGGCTTGCCCTCTGTCTATAGATGATATCATGCCATATACTTGAGAGCAAATGAGAGAACTAATCATGACTTTTAAACCTGAAGCCAGGTCACATCCAAGATGGTGACTCCCATTCCTGAAACTTTCCACCAGTGTTATTGTGACATATTCTATTTCCCATCTCTTGAGTGACTTAATCGTCTTGCCTAAATGTTGCCCAAAAATGAGATTTGGACACATTGCTCAGCTGAGCACCTTGGCAATTTGACTCTCCTCTCTTAAGAATATCCTCAGGAAGGATTGTCGCATGGTTTTGGACCCATCATCTAGTTTTCTTACTCTCCTCTGCTGTCTGAACCCTCCTTCCACTGAGGATTATAGCATTTCTAATCATGCCATCCAAATTGTACGAATCTATTTCCTGGTCCCTTCAACATGAGACATTGTGACATATCTCTGGGCCTAGCATTTAGGTGATATGAATCTCTTCTTCTGTCTGGACACTGCCCACAAGGGGCATTGTGCCCTATATCTGGTTTTAACCCCCAGTTTATGCAACTCTACTGCCAGGAATATGCCTACAAGGAGAATATTGGAACATTTCTGGCTCAGCATTTAGTGTACTTGGCTGTCATGCCTATTTCATAATCCACAAATAAATTGTTATATATACCTAGGCACAACTTACAGGCATGATAATGACTCTCATATGTGGACCTGATAAATAGGGTTACTTCTGAGTCTCATAACTTGCTTCAGAAACATGAGTGATTAAATCACTTTCTGCTAAAAAAGAAGACAAGGAAGATTATAACAGCCTCAGATGTTTTATAAAGGCCTTGGCCCATACAGAGAGTTTTATAATGGAACCCAAGAGAAAGGTTAAACTGTGAGTCTTTTGTGTGCACTCAGCTGACAGCAAGTACTGTCACCATCTCACATATATGACGCCAACTGCCAGTCATGAAAACAAGACATGTGTGGTATTATAAATCTCATTCTCAGAATTTTCTGCGAGTGTGAGTGATATAAATCTTCACCAAGCCCCTGTGTGATTTTATTCTCCAGACTTGTTCCAGTCCACATATGTTATTGCGATATCAACCTGGGCCAACCTTTAGGTGATGTGAAGCTCCTGCCTCGGCCCTGCTGTCATTAAGAATCGTGACATATCACTAGAACCCGCACCCAGGTCATGTTACATATTTGCCTGAGTGGGTGATAGTGACATAGGGCTTAGCCAGGCACAGAGGTGACAGGACTTTTTTGCTAGGACAATGTCCTAAAGAGGGCATTGTGACAAATCTCTTGGCCTATCACCTAGGTGATGTTGTGCTCCTGCTTGGGTACTGCTTACTTGGATAACAACATAATGCACAGAGGTGATGGTACTTTCTTGCTAAGGCCATGTCCTAAAGAAGGCATTGTAACAAATCTGTGGGCCTATCAGCTAGATGATGCTGCTCTCCTGCTTGGGTCCTGCTTACCTGTATAGTGGACATATTGCTAGGCTACGCACATGGGTGATGGTATTCTTTCACCAGGGCCATGACTCAAGGAGGACAGTGTGATGTATCTCTGTGCCAATCCCCTAGGTGATGTGACTCCCTGCTTGTGCCCTGCCCACATTGGGCATTGTGATATTTTTTGTACTTATTTTTTGTTACTCTGTTGCCTGTGTCCTGTCTTAAGGAAGTCTTGTGACATATCTTAGGACCCAGCATCAAGGCGATGTGACTCTTCTCGCTGGCTTCACCTCACATGTTAGATTGCATCACATACCTAGGAAACACCTAGGTGATCTGACTCTTCTCTTCTGCATGAGTCCTGCCTACTTGGGACATTGGGCCGTATATCTGAGCCTGTGTCTTAAGTGATGTGAATCTTTTTTTCTGCAAGAGCCTTTAGAATGGGGTGATGTGACATATTGTTCAGCCCAATTCTTAGGTAAGATGACTCGTTTTTTCCTGAACTATGCCCATGAAAACGAGCTTTGATGTATCGCTGGTCCCAGCATGAAGATGACGTTTCTCTTCTTACTAGGTCCAGCATAAAGAGACAATTGTGGCATACCGCTGGGACCCCCACCCTGATGATGTAACTCTTTTGCCTGTTCCAGAATAACAAAGCATTTTTCACATACCATGGGCCTATTCTGTAGGTAATTTTGTTCTCATCATTAGTATGCATTTCTTTTTCCTATATTTTCTATATTTGGGTTTGTGTCTTATTGCTGAGTCCAGCACCCAGTTATCATAACCCCAATTTCTAGACCCTGCATTGAGAGGGCATTGTGACATATTGCTTGGCACAGCACCTAAATATGCTACCTTTCTGCAAATTTTTTTTTCTACAAATGGTATGAAATTTCCATTGCTTCATTTCAGATGCGTTATGATCGAACTGAAATTGAAATTTCACCAATATTAGATGTTTTGCCTTTCATGGCTACACTTAGAAAAATAGGTAAGGTTATGAGTTGCAAATTTGTACAAAGTTCACAGAAGCTTACAACAGTAACACATAATCTATAAGCTCCTTGGTTGGTACACAGAGTTTTATAACAGGGCTCAGCAAAAGTTAAGGTTTTGACTCTTGATTACACATGCAGGTAAGAGAAAAAGTTGTCAACATCCCACATTTACAAAGCCCACTGTTGAAGTCCTGAGTCTAACAAGTAAATAAAGTACAAAGATGGAATTGTGACTTTCATATATGGATCTTGCTACAGGTGAAATCATAACTCACTTCTAGACCCATATCAGGGGCGTAATAATGTGTCTTCTGTCTGAACCTAGCCTATAAAGAGGGATGTTGCCTATCATAACTGAGTTTAAAGCAGTATGTAAGGTTGTGAGTCAATAGGAGCATGTAGGCCTCAGAATGGATTGCAACTCTCATGCATGTTGCTTAAAGCCTTTGTATGTTGTAGAGTGTGTCATGGGATCAACCAGAATACACATGAGATTGTGACTCTTATATACTCACCAAACAAACAGTCAAAGTTGTCACCCTAATAGATGAAGAGATTGTGCCATATCACTAGGCCTAGTACCTCTAGGTGTTGAGAATTTTAGGCTTAAATTCTTTTCCATGGTTGCATTGTAAAACATCCCTGGGATAGAATCATAATACTTTAACACTCTGCTTGGACCCTGACAACAGGGGATATTATCACATGTCTTTAGGCCTATCAGCTAAGTGGTGTGTCTCTCCTGCCAGTGCCCTGCCCGCAAAGGACACTGTGATGTATCACTAGATAAAGCATCTAGGTAATACTAATCTACTCTCCTGCAGAATCCTGCCCACTGAAGAAATTGTGACACACCACTGAGTGAAAAACCTAGGTGATGTGACTCTCCTCTTTGTCCTGGACTCTGCCAAGAGAGTCCCAGAAGATGTGCTGAGCCCAGTCCCAAGAGATTTGACTATCCACTTTTTTTAAACCCTGTATTCAGTAGGCATGATGACAAATTACTTGAGACTGTACCCAGGTGATATGACTCTTCTGACTGGGTCCTGCATACACTGCAGATTAATATGTATCCCTGGATCAGAATCCAGATGATGAGACTCTTCTTCTGTCTTGTCTCTGTCCAAAGGTGAAATTGGGACATATGCCTGGATTCAGCTCATATGCACAATAATAACTCTATGGCCATGGGTAAAGTTCTATATCACCCACCTGTAAGAATACACAGAAAAGTATCCCACTCAGGTGTGTCATATAAAGCCTGAGTGGTACAAAGTGTTTCATAACAGGCACCCGAAAGCAGGTGGTATTGTGACTCTTGGATGCACACCAAGCTAACACAATTGTTATTCCCACCCATGAACAGAGCCTACCAATGCAGTGCTAAATCTCACACACATAAGCCATTGACTCTTGAAACGATTACACTTATACATGAATCTGATCCACAGGTGTTTCATGATGTTTGAACCAAGATTAAGCAGAAGCGTGGTGCTGTATCTCTCTTATTAGAACACAGTCTTCAAGTGGGATTGCGGCTCTTACATATGGATCTTCCCGTTGCTGAGATTGTGACTCCTGTACTATGACCCAACTCATAGAATGTGTTGATTCTCATACCCAAAGCTAGGACCTGAGCGGACTGAAAATTATTTCTGAACCTTCTTGAAAGTGTGATTAGGTCATGTAACTCTGCCCAGCACGTGGGTAATTTGATGCACATTTCTAGGCCCAGACCACAGATGAAATTTTGCCATATGCGCAACAAGCCCCTAATCAATATATAACACCATCTTTGTCTCTGCTTACAAAGGGCACTTTTATATATCACTGGGACCATCACCCAGGTGATGTGATTTACCTGCCTGAAAACTGCCTAAAAAGAGAATTGTGTCTTATATTTAGGTCCATCACGTAAGTGATGTGACTCCCTTCTACTGTCTTGGCCCTGCAGTTACAGAGCATTGTGACACATCACAGGCTACTGCACCCAGGAGATGAGATTTTTTGGGAGGTTCTGCCAACATAGTAACATATCACTTGGCTCAGCACCAAGGTGTTGTTTCTTCACTTTTCATTGTGTCCTGACCACAGGGAGCTTGGGACATGTTCCTGGGCACAGCACCAAGGTGAGCTTACTCTTTAGCCTTGTTACTGCAGTTAATGGTCATTGTGACATAATCTAGGCCAATTTCCTACATGAAATGAGTCTTCTCTCATGCCAAAGTCCTTCCCACAGAGGGTTTTTTTAATATATCACTGAAACCAGCATCCAAGTGATCTGACACTTCTGCAAGGGTTTTGTCCACCAGGTGGACTGCAACATCTCACTGGACCTGCACCCATGTAGGTGATGTGAGTTTCTTGCCTTCTTTCTGGCCACAGGTGATATTGTGTCATATACATGAGACCAAAACAAAAGCCTAACAGCAACCCATATGTTTGGAGCCAGGACATGTGCAGGATGGTGACTCTAATTCTTAAATCTTTCCACAAGTGAAATTGTGAAACATACCTTTGCCCAGCTCCAGGGAGATTTAATAATTCTCCCTAGGTATAGCCCACAAATGAAATTTTGACAAATACCTGGCCAAGTAACTTGATGATTTTACTGTGCTATTTTAACAGTGGCCTCAGGAGGGATTGTATCATATTTCTGAACACATCATCTAGGTTACATGATTCTCCTCTCCTGCCTGTACCCTGCTTAATTTGGTAATTGTAGCATTTCTAAACACTGCATCTAAATGATACAACTCTCTTTACTGGGTCCTGTCAACAGGAGGCATTTTGACATATTTTGGGACCTATTATTTAGGTGATATTACCCTCCACTTCTTCCTGGACACTGCCCACAAGGAACATTGTGCCACAGAGCTGGACCCAGCACACAAGTCATGTGGCATTTCTGACAGGACTCTGTCTACAAAGATAATATTGAAATATTTCAGGCCCAGAATTTAGGTGATGAGGCTGTTCTGCCTGCTTCATAACCACTCATGGAATTGTAACATATACCTAGACAAGACTCACAGGAAAGATGATGACTCTTAGGTGTGAACTCAGCAAATAGACAATATTTAGGCTCTTATAATTAGGTGTAGGGACACGTGTGATATTATGGATCACATTCTTGTACAAAGGTCACAAAAGATTACAACATTCACACATAGTTATGATGTGCTTGGGTTATACAAGTAGAACCAATGTAGCACTCATCACACAGGTGAAATTGTGAGTCTTGTATGCAAACCCAGCTGACAGAAATAACTGTCATCATCTTACATGGTTTTGGCCAACTGTCACACATAAAAATAGGATATATGTGATATCATAAATCTCACCTTTGACATTTTCTGAAAGTGTGATTGTGATATAAGTATTTGCCAAGCACTTGTGTGGTTTGACTTTCCATAATGGTCCCAGTTTACATATGAAATTGTGACTTCTGCCTGGGTCAACCTCGAGGGGATGTGACTCTCATGCCTAGGCTCTTCTCTCAGTAAGTGTTGTGACAGATCACTGGATCTAGCAGCCAGGTGATCTTACATTCTTGCCTGTGCCATGTCCACAAAAATTACTGTGAAATAATCCGGTGTCCACCTCATAGGTGATGTAACTCTCATCTTTGGAATGGGCCCTGCCCAAAGGAAGGATAGTGACATATCGCAATGCCAATCACACAGGTGAGGGTATACTTTTGCCAGAGCCATGCTGAAAGTAGGGCATTGTCACATACCTCTAGGCCTGTCACCTAAGTTATGTGGCTCTCTGGTTTGGGCCCTGCCAACCTGGAGAGTGACTTATTTCTAGGCCAGGCACACAGGTGAGGGTACTCTTTTGCCAGGGCTATGCTTTGTAGAGGACATTGTGGCATGTCTCTTCAGCTATCACCTGGTTGAATTGACTCCCTCTCTGGGATCTACTCACATGGAGCATTGTGGAATAAGCAGAGAATTTGCACCTCGTTTATGTAACTCCCTTTGCTGGATGATATCCTAAGACAGCCTTGTGACATATCTCAGGACCCAGCACCAAACAGATGTGGCTCCTCTACCTTGTTTCTGCTTACATGTTACATTCTGCATATTTGAAGGAAAGCCACAAGGTGATAAGACTTTCCTCATCTCAATGAGCCCTGCCTGCTGGAAACATTTGGACATATTTCTGAGCCCATGATCTAAAAATGTGACTCTATTTTTCTGCCTGGGGCTTCACATTAAGAGGATTTTGGCACATTGTTGATCCCAGCACTCAGAATATGTGACTCTCCTCTTCTTCCCGAACCATGCCCACAAAAAAAGAATTTGGACCTATTGCAGGGCCCAGCATCCCAATGATGTTACTCATCTGCCTGGGTTTTGCAGAAAGAAGAAATTATGGCATATTGCATATTGATAAGCCCAGCATCCTTATGATGTGACTCTCCGGCCCAACATCCTTATGATGTTGGAGCCACTGAAGGTATTTTGACGTATCTTCAGCCCATAATGTAGATGTTTTGGCTCTCCTAACTTGGCTGGGTATTTTCCACATGTGAGATGTTGTCGTCTTGCTGGCTCCAGCACCCAGTTATTATGACCTAATATCCTATACCCTGCCTAGAGAAGGAATTTTAACATATTGCCTGGCACACCATATAAGTGATGTTTCCGCCTGCATACTTATTCGGCCACATATGGGATTATGACATATATCTTCCTTTAGTTCACAGGCATGATGATCAAACTTATTTTGGGATTTAGCCAATGGGAGACATTTTACCTCTCATCATTAGGCTTAGGGCAATAGGTAAGTTCCTGGGTTACATATTTCTACCAAGGTCACAGAAACTTACAACACTGAGTTATATTTTTTCAAACTCTTTGGTAGTAGAATGTTTCATAACAGGGCCCAACAAAAAGTTCAGATTGAGACTCATGGTTACACACCCAGGTGAAATCAAAAGTTGTCATCATCCAACATTTACAATGCCTAAGTTTGAGGTCCTGAGTCTAACAATTGAATACAGCTCAAAGATGGAGTTTTGACTTTTTTATGTTAATCTGACAAAAGTTGGGATGGTGACTCGTTTCTGGACCCAGCCCACGGGCATAATAATGGGTCTTCCTTCTCAACCCTGCCTATAGGGGAGGTGATGACTATCAAACCTGAGTTTAGGGCTGTATGTAAGTTTGTGAGTCCATAGGAGCAAGTAGGCCTCAGAGAGCTTTGCAATTCTTATGCAGGTTTAAAAAACCCTCAGCTCTTGTAGAGAGTGTTATGTATTGGTGTAACACACATGTGAGATTGTGACGCTAATATACACATTCAGGTAAAAGTTAAACCTGTCACTCTCAAAGATGAGGAGATTGTGTCATATGACTGGGCATAGTATCCAGGTGTTGTGACTTTTTGGCTCATATTCCTTTCCATGGTTTTATTGTTACTTATCAATGGGACAGAATCATAATAACGTGACTCTTCTGTCTGGGCCCTGTCAATAGGGGATATTATTACATATTTCTGGTCTTTTCAGCTAGGTGATGTGTCTCTCCAGCCTGTGTCCCCCACCCAGAGGACATTTTGAAATATCACTCTGCTCTCCTTCCTGGGTCTTGCTTATTGAAATGTAACTCTGCTCTCTTGCCTGGGTCTTGCTTATTGAAGGAATTGTGACATATGGCTGAATGCAAAACCTAGGTGATGTCTCTCCTGTCTATTCAAGAGTTTATACCTATGCTGAATTTTGTTTCATGACTTTGGTGTTCTACTATCATACCGGTAGCAAATCCTTTGATTAATGTAGGTTTGCTTTGTGTTTGGAAATTGTTATGTGTAATCCTATATGTATAGGAAGCATTACATATACCATATATATATTTAAGATTGTCAGGCTTTTCATGGTTTATTGGAATCTTAAGTAATTTTGTGGAGTTTTTTCTGTTTTTGGAAAAGTAAAATTAAAAATTGAAAAGGACTGTGTTGCAGGTGTGGGTCACTTTAAGCATTATGGACATCTTCATAATATTTTATCTCCCAACCCTTGAAAAACAGCATGCTTAAAAGTACGTTCTTGTCTGGGCATGGTGACACATACCTCTAATCCCAGCACTTTTGGAGGCTGAGTAGGGTGCACAGAGAAGTCAAGAGATACAGACACTCCTGGCCAACATAATGAAAGCCCGTCTCTACTAAGATACAAAAAAATAGCTGGGTTTGGTGGTGCATGAATGTATTCACAGCTACTGTGGAGTCCAAGTCGGTGGAATCACTTGAACAAAGGAGGTGGTGATTGCAGTGGAGCTGAGATTCCATCACTGGACTCCAACCTAGCTCCAGAGTGATAGTCCATCTCAAAAGAAAAAAAGAAATCTGTGTTGCTTAATTTTTATATTTTTGGAGTTTTTCTGTTTTTCTTTTGTTACTAAATTCTAGTTCCATTCCACCTGGGCTATAAACAATTTTCCGTAAAATTTCAACTAAAAAATAATTAAGACTTCTTTTGTGGTGTCACATGTGGTCCATCTAGGAAAATATTTTATGTGCTATTGAAAAGGATGTCTATTCTGTTGTCTCTATATATTTCTTAGGTGTAATTATTGTACAGTACATTCAAGTTTTTGTTTCCTTATTGATATTCTGTCTTGCTTTATTTATTACTGAAAGTGGGGTATTGATGTATACTTCCATTATCTGATTGCTGCCTATTTTTGATTCAATTCTGTCAATGTTTGATTTATATGTTTGGAATAACTCTCCTGCACTTGTAGGTTCTCAGTGAATGAACCCTCTTACTATATTTTAATGTCCTACATTGTCCTTTGTGAATTCTGACGTAAAATAAATTATATAAATATAACAGTTTTCAACTTAATGCATTGTTACCTCTTCTCTCATTTGATTAACACTTGCATGGAATCTATTTTTATACTGCCATTTTCAGTCTAATTTTTAGTAGATCTGAAATGAGTCTCTTAAAGACATGGCATAGTTACATCCTGATATAGACTACAATATAGCCACATTTTTTTTTTCATTTGGAAGGATAATTTTGCAGGCTGTAGCATTCTTTCTTAGGCTTTTTATTTCAGTGTTTTAACTATGTCATCTTATTCCCTTCATGCCCAAAAGATTGACATTCATAAATTTACTGGTAATCTTGCAGAAGCATACATATGAATAACACATCTATTTTTCTTTCTGAATTACAGATTTTCTTCTTTTCTGTGACTTTCAAAACATTGTGTATGTTTTGTCTTGTTAGAAATCTCTTTGTGTTAACCTTAGTTGAAACTGTCTGAGCGTCTTGATTTTCTTAAAATTTTTTACTAATGTTGAAGTACATATTAGTCTTTTTTTGGACTTCTACTGCACAATTTTCATTCCCTTTTGTGATTTTTATCTTTTTGTTGGTTTCACTTATTTACTTTTTTTCCTTATTTCCATTTTACTGATTAAGCATCATTGAGATGGTGATTTTAATTTTTTAGCATTTTTTTAAAATAGATCTAAACTAACCCAAATTGCCTCTGGTAATTTTTATATCTCCATTCTTTTATAACTGATTTCTGGATATTCATTTTTATCTTGATTGAGCCATATCATCTTGATGTTTTGTATATGTTGTAATATTAGGTTGCAATTTGCATAATAAAAAGCAACATTTCAAAATCTCTATTCAGTGGCTTTGGGGGAATATGATACCAATTTCTTAGGCTAGAGATTCTTGGAGTCTCTCAAGCCTGTTCTTTGGATGTTTTTTCTGATCTTGTGTGTTTTTTAGTTAAAAAAGATTCCCCATGTTTTTTTTTTTTCCTTTTTATTATTCATTTATTTATTTATTTATTTATTTATTTGAGTTGGAGTTTCACTCTTATTGCCCAGGCTGGAGTGCAATGGCATGATCTTGGCTGACTGCAACCTCCAACTCCTGGGTTCAAACAATCCTCCTGCCTCTGCTTACCTAAGAGCATGGCTAACTTTTGTATTTTCAGTAGAGACAGGGTTTCACCATGTTGACCTGGCTGGTCTTGAACTTCTTACCTCAGGTGATCCACCCATCTCAGCCTCCCAAATAGCTAGAATTACATGTGTTCTCCAATACTCCGAGCCATTCCACATATTTCTCATTGAGATCCTGCAGTCAGCTGGATACCTGTAGTCTGCCTATGATACTGAAGTCTTTCTTTTTTTGTAACAGTCATTTGTCTTTAGTCTCAGTCAACGTATACCATCTTTCCTTTCAACACTGTCTAGGAATATAGGAATTTGCCTTTGGTAAAAACTCAAAAAGCCAGAAGCATGGACATGTCACTGTTTTATTTATTTTTGAAGGGGTAAGACAGGAGTTGTCAGTCTCTACACTTTTCATAGGATAAAAAATGTGTGTAGTGGGTAAATATGAAATACTTCTGTTACACTTCTATGTGGTTCTTGGCATTTGGTTCACTTGGTGCTGCAAATGCTTAACTGATTCTTGGACTTCTCACAAAGGCATTTTGGTAAGTACATTATGTTAAATTTATATGTTTATAAAAGAATTAGGCCCTGTGGTATTTTATTGTCACCTTGTTAATGTGCCTTGTATAATTACACATTTGTAAAGTGTATTCACCTGAGTCTAATGAGGGAGAAATTTTGTCTTTTTTTGTTCATTTATTTCAGCTGGTTGTTTTCATTTTACTACAGAGATATTGATGGAGCACAACATAAATGATTCATTCCAAAAAGTGACTCTGATAAAATATGAAAGCTGTGACTTTAATAACTTACTTTTAAAGAAACGCTACCAAAGTGCAGGTTATTGCAAGGGCAGAAAAGCAGTTTTAATGGCTTTCCTCAATGTTTGTCCTCTACACATAGTAAAACAAATGTGACAAAGCTTTTGAGTTGTGCTCAAACTTCAGTGAACATAAAAAAAAAAAGTTAGTGGGAGAAATGCTACAAATGTGAAGAATGTGGCAAAGACTGTACATTGTTCGCAGATTTTACTATAAAAAAGGGAATTCATATTGCAGAGAGATGCCACAAAGGTGAAGAATGTGGCAAAGCCTTTAAAAAGTTATCAAGCCTTACTGAACATGAGAAAGTTTATACTGGAGAGAAATCTTACAAATATAAAGAATGTGGCAAACCTTCACCTGCTCCTAAACCTTTATTAAACACAACAGAAATCATGCTGGAGACACATCCTAAAAATGCATGGAATGTGGCAATGCCTTTAAGTGCTTCTCAGACCTTACTAATCATAAGAGAATTCAAACTGGAGAGAAACCCTACAAATGTGAAAAATGTGGCCAAGCATTGAGCTCATTCTCACACCTCATTAGACATAAGAAAATTCATACTAGAGAGAAAGTCCACAAGTGTTAAAATTGTGGAAAAGCCTTTAACAAGTCCTCATATTGTGTTCAACATCAGACATTTAATACTGAACAAATGCAATATAAGGGTAATGACTGATGAAGACCATTTATTTGACATCTTGGAAGGTCTCTAAGAACTTGGTTTACAATCTCGATGTTTCTGTTTTGGGTGCATATATAGCACTTTACTCTTACATAATGTTCTTTTTTGTCTTTTTAAAAAATCTATGTTGAATTAAAATCTGTTTTGCTAGAAACTATAATTGCAACGGCTGCTTTTTTTCTGTTTTCTATTTGCTTGGTAGATTTTTCTTTTTCCATTTATTTTTATCTTATTTTAGATTGGTGTCTCAATTACAGCATACCATTAGATATTAACTCTGCATTCATTTTTCCACTCTGTTTTTTAATTGGGATATTTAGCCCATTTACATTTAAAGTTAGCATTTTTATGTGTGGATTTGATTCTGTCCCTGTGATCTTAGCTGGCACTTTTGCACATTTATGTAGTTGCTTTATAGTGCCAGCTGTTTATATACTTTTGTGGATTTGTTGCTGTTGTTGCTGTTGTTTTTGTAGTGACTTGTAATAGTCTCTTATTTAATGCTTTCTTCAGAAGTTCTTGTAAGGCCGGTCTTGTGGTAATCAAGTTCCTCAGTGTTGGCTTATCTGAATAGGATCATATTTATTTTTACTTCCATAGCTTACATTGGTAAGATATAGAATTCTTGTTGTGAGAAGTCAGGGACTCTGAATGAAGGGACCTGCTGGAGCCATGGCAGAAGAACATAAATTGTGAAGATTTCATGGGCATTTGTCAGTTCTCCAAATGAATACTTTTATAATTTCCTATGCCTGTCTTTATTGCAATCTCTGAACATAAATTGGGAAGATTTCATGGACATTTATCACTTCCTCAATCAATACTCTGATAATTTCCTATGGCTGTCTTTACTTTAACCTCTTAATCTTTCATCTTCATAAGCTGAGGATGTATGTCACCTCAGGACCCTGTGATGATTGCGTTATCTGCACAAATTGTTTGTAAAGTATGTATGTTTGAACAATATGACATCTGGGCACCCAGAAAAAGAACAGGATAACAGCGATGTTCAGGGAACAAGGGAGATAACCATGACGTCTGACTGCCTACGGGGCCAGGCAGAACAGAGTCATATTTCTCTTCTCGCAGGAAGTGAATAGGAGAAATGTCTCTGAATTCTTTTCTCAGCAAGAGTAGCCCTGGGAAAAACGGCATTCCCAGGGGGAGGTCTCTAGCATGGCCTCTCTAGGAGTGTCTGTCTTATGCGGTTGAAGATAAGGGATGAAATACAGCCTGGTCTCCTGCAGTGCCCTCAGGCTTGCTGGGATTCAGAAATTCCAGCCTGGCAAATTCTAGTCAGATCCATTGTCTGTTCTCAAGCCCTGTTTCCTGTTAAGATGTTTATCAATGACAGTGCATGCCCAGTGGGACATGGACCTTCATCAGTAATTCTAATTTCACCTTCACCTTGTGATCTTGCTCTGCCCCCTTGCCTTGTGATCTTTTATTGCCCTATGAAGCATGTGAACTCTCTGACCCACTCCCTATTCATACACCCCTCCCTTTTTGAGATCCCTAATAAAAACTTGCTGGTTTTGTGGCTCAGGTGGTCATCACAGAACCTGCTGACATGTGATGTCACTCCGAGAGGCCCAGCTGTAAAACATCCCTTTATTTTTTTACTCTTCCTCTCTATTTCTCAGACCAGTCGACACTTATGGAAAATAGAAAAGAACCTATGTTGAAATATTGGGGGCTGGTTCCCCTGATAATTCTTGTTTGGAATTCTTTTTTTAAAGAATGTTGAATATTGGCCCCTAGTCTCTTTGAGTTGTAGGATTTCAGCTGAAAGGTTTGTTGTTTGTCTGATGGTCATCTTTTAGAGGTGGCCAGGCCTTTCACTCCAACTGCCTTTAACACATTTTTTGCTTTCATTTTGACCTTGGAGAATCCCATGATTTTGTGTCTTGACAATGACCTTCTTGTAGGGTATCTTACTGGGGTTATCCACATTTCCTTCATTTGAATGTTGACCTCTCTATCTAGGCTGGAAAAATTCTCATGCATGATATCTGGAAATATGTATTTCAAGTTGTTTTCATTCTTCCCATCGATTTCAGGCGTTCTTTTCAATCATAGATTTGGTTTCATTACATAATCCTGTATTTCTTAGAGACTTTGATTCATTTCTCTTTATTTTTTTTCACTATTCTTGTCTGTCTTATTTCAGAAAGCCAGTCTCAAAGCTCTGAGATTCCTTCCTCTGCTTGGCCTATTCTGCTGTTAATACTTTTGATTATATTATAAAGTTTTGTATTGTGTTTTTCAACTCTATCAAGTTGACCACATTTTCCTCCTGATTAGCTATTTTTTCCATTAATTCCTGCAATTTTTTCCCTTTATTGCATTGGGTTGCAACTTATATTTGTAGTTCAATGAAGTTCATTTCTATCAATATTCCGAATTCTACTTCTGTCATATTAGGCCTTGCTGAAATGACCAAATTACATAATTTGGCCAAGAATAGGCCAAATTATTCTATTACCGAATAGGCCAAGAAGAGGAAGGAATCTCAGAGCTTCAAGACTGGCTTTCTGAAATAAGACAGACAAGAATAGTGAAAAAGGAATAAAGAGAAATGAATCAAAGTCTCTAAGAAATACAGGATTATGTAATGAAGCCAAATCTATGATTAAAAAGAATGCCTGAAATCGATGGGAAGAATGAAAACAACTTTAAATACATATTTCCAGATATCATCCATGAGAATTTTTCCAGAGAGGTCAACATTCAAATGAAGGAAATGTGGATAACCCCAGTAATGACCAAATTACATAATTTGGTCATTTGGATGAAAGGAGTCACTTTGGCTTTTTGTGTTTTCAACATTTTTGCACGGATTTTGTTGAATCTTTTTGGGCATGTCTTTGAGATTGCTGAACTTTCAATGGAGTTTTTTTTTTTTTAATCCTATTCAATGGTCTGTAATATCTAATTGTGTTATAAGGTGGGTTCAGCCTACAGGCTTTGCTCCTGGGAATTTTTGTTTGTTTGTTTGTTTTGCTTTTGGTGGCAGGGAGACAATGCTCAGCTCACAACTCACAGGCTGCACACTCTGGGGCAGTTGTATTTATTTCCAACCGTCTTCTCTGGCTCTTCGAAATTTCAAGTCCATCACTCTGTAGGACTAGCATGCCACAGCTGCAGCAAAGTGATAGTGAATATGGGTTTCTGCCTATTTTTCAGCATTTACCTTAGTGGCAGGAGCAAAGAATTTGGGAGGGGGGTGAGGAGGTACCTGCTGGACACTGTGTGTGCTGTTTCACTAATGGTTGGTTGCGTTAGCTTGGTACAGGATACTGACCAGTGAATGTTGTGATGCCTTCTTTGTGCCCTCACCAATAAAGAAGCGATTGTTCAGAGTGTGGGAGAATACACAGTTCTCTGCACAGTGTTAACCCAAAGGCAGAGTTGTGGCTTTCTGGCTCTCTGCCCACCAAAGCTTCATCTACAGCGGAAGCTGCTGTGGGTGGCAGGGGAATACTGCATTCTTATTTGCTGATGGGTCAAGCAAAGTCCAACCCACCTTTGCAGACATGTGCCACCAAAATATTATCAGGAGTTGCTATGGTCTCCGGAGAAGCTGCAGTATGGGGAACATACACATGGGCTGGTGCAGCCATAGGGGCTGCTTTGCTGGAGCAATTAGGGCTCAGGCATCATCCACCAATGCAGATGTTATGGTATGGTAAACTACTCTTCCAGAGGAGCTGAGACTGCCCTGAAAGTGGCTGCAGCCAGACTGGCATCCTGGGAGAGACCAGCAGACCAAGGAGTGCTTAGTTGGAGCAGCTTCTTCTCATTTGCAAGACTATCCTGCAGAAATTATGTCCAACAGGTTCTCTAGGGCTACAGTATCTTATGAGAGAAGGTTTAGCCTAGAGAAATGGCCATCACTGGCCACACTTTGCTACAGATGCTCTTGTGCCAAACCCACTGGGCACCACATAGTCTGGCTTGCTGCTCCACCTCTTTGCTTTTCTTCTGGGGGGCTCCATCTCAGAGAGATGTAGGTCAGCAATCCCTCAGTGCAGTCAGCCCAGGATGGAGAAGCTGTGCTTCTGGCCAAGTAGAGTTTCACTGGCTGGTGAGGAGCAGTGAGAAGTGTGTGAATCCCATGGAGGTTGGACTGGCCTCTTCTTCTTGGGTAATCTGCAGCTTGTTTAAGGTGTGAATAATGCACTTAAGTTTTTGGACTTTTCATTAGCCCGAGGCAAGCAAGGACAGTTCTACTGCAGAAGCAGTGGCAGAAATATATTCAGTTGGTGCTGGAGTCTCTGTCCAGGGAATTGCTAACTTGCTACTGGCTCAATAACTCTGGGAATGATTGGCTAGTGGGCCAGTCCTGGAGAACCTTCCTAGTGAGAATATAGGAGAACAGGCCCTTACATAACAATGTGGCCACTTTCTGAAGGGCTGTTGCTTTATTCTGAGTGTCCATTGCAGTTTCTAGTCATCTCCAACTTTCCAGTATCTGAAGTCATCACCAGTAAATGCTGCAAAACAGCAACAATGGCAGCATGCCCTTTCCTCTGGGAGCCCTATCCCAGAGAGGTTAGACCTTTTTCCGGCACAAAAGCACATATAGGAGGTAGCTGAAAATCTCAGTTGAAAGATCTTACCCAGTGAGTATAACATAATTGCGGACCCACTTGTAAAACAATCTAGCCACATTTCTGTAGGATAGCTCTGCTGGGCAGAGGTACCACTTCCATCCTCAGTTTATTTTGATCTTCAAAAGCCAGAAGGCTGGAACAGCTAAGTCACACAAACAGCAAAAAGGGCAGCTCACTCCTCCCTCCAGGAACTATATCCCAAAGACATTCCAAAATTCCATTAATCAAATAGCACCAGTGGTGGTACATGGACACCGTAGTTGGAAAGCACTTCCCAGTGAGGAGGAATGAGATTGCAGACCTGCTTTAATAGGCAATCTGGACATGTCTTTTTACAGCACCTGTACTGTGCTAGGAGATTCTTTCTGTCCCGTCGGCTTGAGCTCTTCGAAGCCTGAAGGCTGGAATGGCTAACTTGCCAAAGCAGCAAAGATGGTGGCCCACTCCTCTTTCTGGTAGCTCCATCATGTGGAGGCGAAATACTGTTTTCAGTGCTTGGCTGGAATTATAAGCCAGGAGATCTTACCCTGTGAGGAATTGTGGAAATGAGTCCTACAGACCATCACTGCTCAGCCCCCTGGATTCTGCCTGTTTCCTATGGGAGTGTACAAGGATGTAACCTCCTGCTTTGCTGGAGGTGCAGCTAATTTTTCTTGGAAGCCTGGAAAGCCAGATTATCTAAGGCTCTTGAATCTCTGCACTGGCCTGGGTTGCTGCACTACTGTGACTCCATGTAGCACTGTTTGTTAAACAGAAGGCCATAATGAAGTGGGTTCACGAGGGTATCTCCTTACCTGAGGGTTGCAAAGATCAGTGATAGAATCATGGGTTGTCAGGGTCACACATTCAATTACTGATTTACTGGGTGGAAAGTTTCCCTTAGCTTCATATTTTTCCCAGATGGCCCATTATTCTACCTTGGTTTACTTCATTCTCCAATAGATAAGTCATTTCTTTTATTGTTCCCAATGTTAGTACCTGGATGTTTCAGTTGAAGCTGCTGTATTTATGCATATTTTGCATTTCTCTCTGTGAGAACTACACAGTCCAGCAGATTCTAGCTGGCAATCTTGATTACTTTCCTCTAAAAGAAACCTACTTTTTTATTTTAAAAGAAATTAAGCCAGACCAGTGGCTCACGCCTGTGATTCCAGTGCTTTGGGACACTGAGGGGATCATATCAAGAGGTCAAGAGATCAAGACCATCTTCTCCAACACGGCAAAACCCCATCTCTACTAAAAATACAAAAAATTAGCTGGCTGTAGTGGTGAGCACCTGTGGTCCCAGCTACATGTGAGGGTGAGGCAGGAAGATCACTTGAACCTGGGAGGTGAAGGTTGCAGTTAGCCAAGATCACACCTCTGCACTCTAGCCTGGTGAGAGTGAGACTCCATCTCAAACAAAAACAAAAAATAAAATGTAATATCACTTTCAAAAGCAAGTATTGATGTAATTTAACTCCTACATTTGATGCTTTCTTCATTTCATGTGTTTATGTGAAAGAACATGGTCAATTGTTGCTGTACCAGAGTTATGAGAGGTTCTTCTATATTAGATAGACAGATTTACATTCTTTTCCATGGAAGGTTAAGAAACCTGAAATCTAATGTAAATGAAGAAAATCTAAGTAGAAAGGCCACTTAGTGGTTGGTTTGCAGCAGTATTTTTGTTTTGTTTTGTTTTGTTTTTGTTTTTGTTTTTTTGGAGTTGGAGTTTCACTTTTGTTGCCCAGGCTGGAGTGCAATGGCCCAATCTTCACTCATTACAACCTCCAACTGCCATATTCAAGCACTTCTCCTGCCTCAGCCTCTTGAGTATCTGGGATTACAGGCATGCACCACCACACCTGGCTAATTTTGTATTTTTGGTAGACATGGGGTTTCTCCACATTGGTCAGGCTGATCTGGAACTCCCAAACTCAGGTGATCTGCCTGCCTCAGCCTCCCAAAGTGCTGGGATTACAGGCATGAGCCACTGCATCTGGCCATGTTAACGGCGCATTATATGTGACAGGATGATAGGAGTGTTTTAAGTGATCAGGATAGTATTCTGCACAGTAAGAGAAACCATATGAATTTTAGAAGAAAATTCCTTTACCATTTGCAAATTAACATAATCAAAATACAGTGAATTTAAAAATGTCTTTTTAATGACAATGTGTGAACTTAACTTGTTTTAATAAACCAAAATTGTTGTTTTTGTGTTATGGCTATTTTACATTCCATGTGTATTTTGCCACTGATGTTAACTTTTCATATCTTACTCAAGGTTGTAGGTAACAGATGGTAACAATATACTATCAGGTGACAGTGAAATAACATCTCTAGTGGTTACTTTGTTAGTGGTCTTTAACTGAAAATAATTTTGGGAATATGGTTTCTACCACTTACATTTTTGTTTTTCTTGTAACTACAGATTATTATGATGGTTGCAATGAAGATTTTGAGTATAATGGAACTATATGTTTCAGAATTCTGACCAGCTATTTATAAAATTTTATCCTGCTTTTTTTGAAAACATGACTTCTCTGGTCTGCTAAACATATACAGACTTTCAGTTTTGGTTTCCGTGGTTTTAAATGTACAGACATATCACTGTAAAATAAAATTTAGGTGTAACAGATTTAGAGAGAATAATCATATTTGTTTACAGTCATGTGCCTACTTTGAGAAGAAAAGAAAAATATTAGAATGAAACAGGTAATTATACAAACATTGATAAGTCACCAGCAAACCAGAATCTTTGAAGAATTTGAAAGCAAATTTATTATCTCTGCTTTGTATTAAATGTATTTATCTAATATGTCATTGTTCCTGGCTTTGAAGTATCTTATGCAAATTCTTTTTTATATCTGTTCATTTGTGGCTAACTTTAAACATAATACACAATTTTGTTTTTGTCCAGTTTTGTAAAACATTATTTGTATAATTTCCTCACAGATTATGAAAGTGGCTTTGGTGAAATATAATGGTGTTCACAAAATAATTTTCACATGTGAGTAATTTCACAGTATGTGCATTATTGAATGTTATTTATTTAGTATATTTTATATTTTGTTTCAATTAGAAAATGCAATTAATCCAATTTTTGTTTAGTTATCGTTCATTTTACTTCATAAAATTGATATAATTGAGCTTATTAAATGTATAGGGCCAATTTATTCAAGTAAATAGTTGAACGTTTAATAAGTCATGAGGTCTTTTTGGCATGTAATGAAGTAAAAAAGACAAAACCGGCTATGTAATAGAAGCTACAGGATTAGAAAAAATATTCTTTTTAAAATTAGCCTATTGTCTCCAGTGAAAAATTGAAAATATCTATAATAAATAAATGACATGAATTTTTCTCAAAAAGAGATCATAATTGTATGAAAACCTTGTAAAATTATTGGATATTGTGTTACATTTAAACATCTATGGAGGAAGGCAGAGTGTTAGTCTATGCAGTCAAACCTGGAATGGCTGACACATGTTAAGGGTATTCATCACAGGTATTGAAAATTAATATGCCCTGATATCTTTTCATTTAGATTAATAAAATATGGTTTTAGTCTTCCTCCTCTATATTCTGGCTTGGACAGAATTATCACGCCATTTTTTTACATTCCATTTTAGTTTTTTTTTTGTTTTTTTTCTTTGAGATGGAATCTCACTCTGATGCCCAGGCTGTAGTGCAGGGGCACGATCTTAGCTCACTGCTACCTCTGTCTCCTGGGTTAAATCTATTCTTTTGACTCAGTATACCGAGTTGCTGAGAATACAGGCACCCTCCACCAAGCCTGGCTAATTTGTAGTACTTTTAGTAGAGATAGTGTTTCACCATGTTAGGCATGATGGTCTTGATCTCCTGACCGTGTGATCCACCCACGTGGGCGTGCCAAAATGCTAGGTTTACAGGCATGAGCCACCATGCCCAGCCTTATTTCTAGATTTTGAAGAAGCTCATCCTCAACTTAATGTCTCTGAGGATAGAAATACTGTGTGATATGGAAAAACAAAACCAAATATTTCTTGTAACCTAAAGTGTCTTTATTTCTGCCCTGCTGTCCTGGACTTTCAGAAGTGTAGCTCAGGCAGACATTACTGAAAGGTCGATGTGGGAAACAAGCTTAAATGAAAATGGGGTGTGTGTGAAAACTGTCTTTTTAGGAACTGGCAGGATTAGCCTTCTGTTCTGGGTAGATTTCGGGCAATCAGATGATATATAAATAGAGGTTACATTGTACCAGGTCGTAAGAAAAGCTGGATTCTGCCACTAGTAAAACTCTGTAAGAGTGGTATTTTTTGGCCTATGAATTGGATAAATTTTTAAATATAATCGACATGTTTGTTCTGAATGTTTTCAATAATTCTTTAACAAGAGCTCTTTGCTTTATTTCTATACTGACGCAGATTCTGAGCACCTTTAAATCTGTTCATTATCAGATAATGAAAGATAAAGAATAAGTAAATGAATCTGTTTCAGTTTTTGTTGTTAATTTAGCCAGTAAATATAATCTCATTTCTATAATCTTTAAGTTCTACTAATGAAGGCCAGAATAGATTTTTTTCTCCTAAACTTTTAGCAACTATAAAAGCATGTTTATAAAGTCACTTTTATACATACTATAAATATCCGTTGTCAAGTGTGTTGGTTTCTAAGATAAAATATGTGAGAATTATACTACCCAACGTGACCAATACAATGTTTTTAAGTTGCCTATATAAAATCCTATCAATTTTGAATTGTATACCTACCTAATTTTTTTAAGATTGAGAATAAGATGAAAAATAATTTGTACAATTAACATAAACTAAGTTTCCTGAAATTATTTACTCATTTAAGAAATCTAATTACATTCGAAATAAATTGCTGTCATTTGTTAGTATTTGTGTACCATATTTTTTAAATATTTTTCCCTAAAACAGGTAACAATGGGAACAAAGAAGAAAACAAAAATTCAGTGATTGTCATAAAAATAAATTTGAAGAAAATAAAAGGTTTATTTGATGACCTAATTAAAATAATGTAAAGGATTAACAACTTTTTTTAACACATTTTTTGACAAAAATAACCCTAACATAGTAATGTGCAGAAAATACTATTAATTATATTCTTCAGACACTCTTACTGACTTTGGCAGTATGAGAATCTCCAGCACAGTCCCAGGATTCCCTAGGAATTTCTTCTAGGACAGCATCCTATGGAAATGGATCAGAAGACCATGTCCGCACGCGTGCACACACTCACACACACACACACACAAATGGATACTCACCCCTTAGAATCCAGTGGTTGCAAGTTGCAGAAAAAGTAGGCCGTCCTTGGAGGTCTAGGAAGGGGCTATGGTCACCATCCCAGAAAAGGGGCCTGGACCTCCAGTGAGCCCTCCTGCCTGCAAGGGCCTCAGAGGGGCCCATGCAGGCCAGCCTAGGTGCTCTGTTCTGTTCCTGGACCTTGAATCTTGCCTCACCTGCTAGCTTTTTTTCACAACAAAATCAGGATGGCAATGCACAGTGCAGTCCCACTTGAGGAAAGAAATCAAGAGTATCAAGTCCCACACCCATCCTGTAACATTAAGTGACTTATTGATTTCTTAGTCGACAAGTTAGAGCAGATTAATTAGTCAATAAGTTAGTGTTCTCTAACCCTCTAAGATTACAATCTAAAAGGAAAGCTGGGTGGCATCTGCATGAGGCTGTACATTGGAGAAAGGCTAGGTCACCTGGGCTTCAGTGATCATGTTCCCCTAGCCAATCAGTGAAGACATGCGCTTGGCAAGAGCAGACAATAAGGTTGGCAGGCAGCAGACAAGCTGAGCTGTCACGCGGACATAAAGGGGTAGGCATGAGGGGTCCCAGAGTGGGCAAACCCTCTCAGAGCCCTTAACTCAACCCAGAGATTCTTCAGCCTTTTGAAGCACAGGATGTACCTGGAGGTGCTGGGTGGGCACTGTGCAGTGGCCTGGCAAATGTGGGGTGAGCAGCCAGTCACTGAGGGGATTTCATTGTCCATTTTTTGATGAGCAAACTGAATCCCCAAAGCCACAATTCAGGAGGGGCAAAAGCACTGGCCTGCGGCATTGCCATTTTTCTTCACTGGCACCCATAAGTTTCAGACTTCCCTGGGCTTGCCTTGAGGAAGAAGATGCCTCTTCCTTGAGAGTCTAGGCACAAAAGCAACCAGTTATCTGCGGCAAAGCCATCCACAGCCCCTTTTGTGGGCTCACGTGGGCCTCCTTAATCCACTGGCCTGTGAAACCCAACTGGAATTCCAGAGTCCAGAGCTCACATTTGGTTCTAGAACCAAAATTTTAGTACTCAGGCCAGAGCAGAATTGGACCTGTTAATTCCAAGACACAAGGCTCAAATCAGAGAACAGATTTGACTGTTCAGCTGCACCTAGGCGGTGTGTCTACTGTTCCAAGCAGATCCCATTTTCCTCCTGCCTCCAATTATTTCACCTGCAAGTTGTTATTTGTACCAACTCTTTCTCTACCCTGCATATTCTATGACTTTTTGAAATTTCTGTGAAGATCGCACCAGCTAAGCATTAAGGGTCACAGTGCTCTAGCCTACTCAGGCTGTGCCGGGAAGAGAGATCTCTCAACCTTTCTTGACACCTAAGAGTCATGAATAAATAGTACCAACTCTATGAGGAGGGCTGTCACATATTCAGACCCTTTTCTGGTCTCCATACTAAAATACTCTTTTCTGGTCTCCTTATCAAAAGGTACATTAGAATGACAAGGAAAATAAGACACCAAGCTGGCAGTTCTGCCTTTTAAAGGGCAGCCTCAGCCTGGTCACAGTGAACCACAATTTCAGGGTCTTGTTCAGCATGTCATGCCTTGGAAAATAGTGGAACTGGGGCCCCAGAATGTCGTGGCCCAGTGAATATGGAGAAGGTCACCTCAGCAGCCTGTATACAGCCAGTCACACCCATAACAGAAACAGACTCTACCAACTCCACTGCCTAAACCAGCCTATATGATGGATGAATCTGACAGTGTTATCTTGACTTGGGCATACCTGGTTATTGACCCTCTATAAATAGATGCTTCTGAGTGTTCAGAGTTCCAAATCTAAAAAACCTTGTCATGTTCAACCTGGAGATTACTCTTTATCTATGAGGAATGTCTGAGCCCCTGTGCTGTCCCAACATGTGGCGTAGGAATACAGGTCACACAAGGAATTGAGGCTATTCCATTTTTGTTCAATGAGGGCTGACAGGTGAAAGCTTGTTCAGAAAAAAAAGTGCTAAATAAAAAGGCTGTACAAACTGCATGTTTTTTGCAAGCGGGCATGGTTATTCAGCTAGGCCCACTGACACTGTGCTTTCTGCTCTCTGTGGAAGTTTCCACTGAAAGTCTATATCTCATTTACTGGTTCTGAGTCTCTTCTTTGACAGCTTGATCCTTGTGCCATTTCAATGGGTGTCGAGTTTGACACGACTTACCCCATAGTGAAGAAGGATTTCAGACTCTGCTCAATGTGCTTCAAAGCTCACCAAGGCATCAGCTCTAGAAGGATTAATTTATTCCTTTTACCACTCTCATCAAGGCCTCTATTTTAAATGTACAATCAGTGGAATACAAAGAAAGACCAGTAAGAAACATATCGTGGTCAGAAGCAAGATTAATGCCAAAATGGGCTGTGACTGCTTGCAAAGTAAAACGTAGCATTTTTTCTTTATCCTCTGGGCAGCCCTCAACTTCTTTCATCACTTTTTGGCTTCAGCAATGGTTTTTAAGCTCCATTCTGCCTCTGGAGGAACCATAAGCCATGGTTGGTAAACATCTTTACTTAATCCTGATGCAAGAAAGCTTTCTCCTGACAAATATGACCTCTGTGATTATGAGCTTCTAGGAAATCTAGACAATGCCCTACCTTAAAACTTATGAAAGGGAGATGAGTAGGTCTGAGGGAAAAAATTTCCCTCAATTTCCTTTGGCAACTTCAAAAAATTGTGATGGTAGATGAGTGTACAGAAGAGGACAGCATAGTATAATTCCTCATCATGTCAGTTTACAGCCAAGCGTTTTTAATCCCAGCTGTGAGAGCTCCAAATAAACACCAGAAGTTAACTCACTGCATCTATCAATGACTAATTGAACATTTTGTATATCACACTGAGGAGTCCTCATTGAGGGTTTTCCCATTGAATACACAGAGATAAAGACTGGAAAAGGTAAAATAGCAACTCCATGAAATCCTTAGATAAAATGTAGAAACGTTCATCTCCTCATATCATTAGCATTTTTTGCATATATTTGCATGTTTATCTACCCATAAAGCAGATATTTTCTTTTCTTTTTTTTTTTTTTAAGACAGAGTCTCACTCTGTCACCCATGCTGGAGTGCAGTGGTTTGATTTCAGCTCACTACAAGCTCCGACTCCCGGGTTCAGGCCATTCTCCTGCCTCAGCCTCCCCAGTAGCTGGGACTACAGGTGCCCGCCACTGCGACCGGCTAATTTTTTGTATTTTTAGTAGAGACGGGGTTTCACTGTGTTAGCCAGGATGGCCTAGATCTCCTGACCTCGTGATCCACCCACCTCGGGCTCCCAAAGTGCTGGGATTACAGGCGTAAGCCACCGTGCCAATAAATCAGTTATATGTCAAGTTAATATAAAAAAAAATTTTAACCAGGCATGATGGCTCACACCTGTAATCCCAGCACTTTCAGAGGCTGAGGAGGGTGGATCTCTTGAGGTCAAGGGTTCAAAACCAGCCTGGCAAATATGGTGAAACACGGTCTCTACTAAAAATACAAAAAAAGAAAAAAAAATGATGGGCACTTGTAATCTCAGCTACTTGGGAGGCTGTGGCAGGAGAATCACTTGAAACCATGAGGCAGAGGCTGCATTGAGCACTGATCATGTCCCTGCACTCCAGCCTGAGTGACAGAGCAAGATTTTCTCTCAAAAAAAAAAAATATTTAAACGTAGAGACACACATATGGTCTAGACATGCCCTGGTGGAGTAGAGTGGGTATGATCCTGTTCTGGGAAAGGAGAAAGAACAGTCAAGGCCTTGGATTATTTTTGGGTATCCACTGGGACACTAATGAAGAGGCAGTCAGGGCCTCAGCCTAGCAACACTGAGGCTTGCAGGGAGTTTCTGAAAGCAGCAAAAATATAGCTGGTCTATAAGTTGGATTGAAGACTTCTGGGGTAGAGTAACTGAGAGAGAGCGTCAGCAAACATAAGCCTTGGTGACTATGGCTGGGCCAATCTAAAATATCTTATCTCTTCTGTTTTATGAAGCAGAACATAGAAAGGCAAATTAAAAAGAAAAATCAAGAGAAATAAAATGTAAAAATAAATTTAAAGTAAGCGAAAAATGTAAAGGCAAATAAAATAAACCAAAATAGAGAAAAAGAGAGAAATGCAATTAAGATAAGTGAAAATAAAATGAAGATAAACAATAAATGCAAAAAAATAAAAGAAACAAACACGAATGAAATAATTTGCGATAAAAAATTTCAGAATAGGGAGAAAAAATAAAAAAGGAATATGGGTAAAAAATAAGGTAATATGAAGGAATATGACAAGAAATAAATAAAAGAAAAAATATAAAATTGAATAAACTGCTAAAAACAAGATACAAGTTGAAATACATTTGAAATGTAGAGAATGTAATGAGAAAAAAGAAAAACAGAAATAAAATAAATTAAATTAATAGATAAAATAAAAAATCGAGAGAAACAAAATAAAGACAATGCACAAAAATAAAAAGTTAAATAAAGAAATAAGACATCAGGTTAATTTACAAAACATTTCACCCAACAATAGCATAATACATAATAATTCTAATTGTATATGACACATTTTCTAAGAGAGACAAACTTCTAAGGTAGCATGCTAGTTTTAGCATATTTAAACTGATGGTAATCACGAAAGTATTGTTTCTGACTACAATAAAATACAACTGGAAGTTAAAACAAAACCATCATGTTTGCATATATTTGAAAACTGGACATATTCTTGAGCATACTATTTTTCAAAGAGTTAGAACATGCAAGTTTTTTAGATGTTAATATTATACTAGGTGATCTATGGATGAATGAGATCTCTTTTAAAAAGGTGATAGTTTTTGCAGAAGTACTACATTATTCTAAAATGTTTGAGTCAATATTTACCTGTGTAACTCAGGCTGCAGTATAATGTCATAATCATGACTTACTGTATCTTTGACCTCCAAAGCTCAGTTGATCTTCCTACCTCAGCCTTACAAGTGCTGAAACTGCAGGTGCATGACAGCATGCTCAGAAAGTTTTTGTATATTTTTTTTAGAGACAGGGTTTCACCATATTTCCCAGGCTGGTCTCAAACTCCTAGGCCCAAGCAACCCACCTACCTTGGCTTGGCTTCCGAAAGTTCTGGGGTTACAGGAGTGAGCCAACACATATTGCCCTATAATTTCCATAAACACTCAAAAAACCACAAGTAACCAAACGACCTGTAAAAATATAAATAAACTCAGAGGAATAATTGTTTTGTATTTCAAAACATAATTCAAAGTTACATTAATCAAAACAGTGTGGTGCTGGCATAAAGACAGAAAAATAAATGTTGAAACTGATAAGAGAAGCCAAAAATAAATCCACAGGCTTATACTCAGCTTATCATAAATGAGGGTTCCCAATCCTCATGTTGCAGAACTTTCTCCTTACTTCAGCAAAATTGGGTTCTTCTCACATGACCAAGAAAGATTAGGCCCAGGGATACCCTGAAGGATGAAGGGTAGAGTTGATTGGATAAAAAGAAGAAAAGAAAAACTGTCAACGGAGTCAGTGGGAGTCCTGTTTACAGGTCCCACCTCCTGGGTAGATTAACACTAAACCATCACATAAGAACTGCAGAGGCCAGTCTCCTTCTCCCCGCACAAGGAGTGAACTTTCCATGGCTCCAATCACTTCCCCCAGGGTGGACATGGGTATTACTCAGAGAGAATTGGTTGAAAAAAGGTAGGCTTCATCTGGGAGAAGCAGTCTGATTTTTCAGTCTCTATGCTGTTTTAGGCTTGAAGATGGGGTTTCACCCAGGACTGTTGGCTGTTTTCTAACTCTGTTATTTCCCCATATAAAGAAGTACATCTAACTGCCTTTAGAATAAGGAGAAGGGTCAGGACAAACACCACTTTTAAGAGCTTCCTGTTGACAGGGGGCACTGTTTTGGAAAACTGACAGTCAGATTTTCCTAAGAGGCCTATCTAAGTGTCTCCAGTGAAAGGGGACTTGTCTGAGGCTCTGGTGGCATGAATTTGGTAACCTAAATGTGAGAAGAATCAAACTAGGTTATTAAAAATCATGTGCTAAAATAAAACAAGGGGAAGGTTGCAAGGACAGCTCAAAAATTCCAAGGTATTTTTCCAGTTTGCATAGGAAGGAGGAGGACAAAAGCACAACTTGAAAATTTTCTTTCACCCTTTTGCCAGCATGTCTGGCTTCTGTGTTTTTTGACCTGAGTCCAGTCCTAAGCTAAGCCAACCAGTCTAAGGTTGGAGAATGCATCTGAGGTGACTGTCCCATAGTATGAAGACATGATTACCTGTCTGTGAAAAGAGGACAGAGGAGAAAACGAGGTAAAATGTAAGCATTTTTTTCAAAGGAGACCCAAATTTCCGGATTCATTTAAAAGGAAAACAGACTGAAAATGAATGGCTACTCATCTAGAAGGAGAGTGAAGACCATTTATCCCTGATTCCTTTACCTTTCTAGAAAATATCCAGTGTATGTTGAGGGACAGAAGAAAGAATGTTGTCTTTCCCCCTTGCATCCTTGTATCCCCGAGTGATACAAGTGATAGTGTGCAACCCATGGATGTCAAAGCAGCTTTCACTCATGTTTACAGGGAGACCTGTTGTGGGGGGAAATATCTGCTCTTACCTACATATGTCGTATCTTCCCTGCTCTCAGTAGTTCTGGAGTTCACTAGACTTCATTTATGCAACAGATACTATCATGACCTTTATCCGTGAAATGGGAGGCTCGGCTTAATCCACTGGAATTAGTCATGCTCACTTCCACGGTGAATTTTAACCTCCATAATCATCTGCCTCTGGATTTCTCAGATCCAGTGTTCCTTCTTAGGGCTTCAACCTGAGGCTTGCAATTGAGGTTGGGACAAAAATGTTTCTCAGGGGATTGCATGGACTCCTTATTAGTAGCTGAATGCTAAGATAAAGCTGTGGAATTCAGTCCTCTTTCCACAAGGAAGAGAAAAAAATGCTTCTGACAAAACCAGATAACTAGTGGCAATAGTTTAAGCTTGCTAAGATTTGGGAAGGGGGGCACCCTATTTATTTTCATCACTCTGAAAAATTTGCAGGATAATTGCCCAGAACTAGAATATTAAACTAGATTTTTCATTACTCATCCCTTTTTGTTTCTTCTGAGTTGCAGCTGAAGACTGCTAGTTTTTTCATAGGAATAAGCATGGTTGGTCTAAAATGTAGGCAAAAATTCAAACCTCATGGTTTTGGAATTTAATGACAAATGTATAATAAGTATTGATACATAATCTTTCCCTATCCAGTCCTCTAATTTAAAAAAAAAAACATGAAGACCCGCCAGTAACACTATTTGATTTGTTTATTCATTTGTCATATTTTGCATTAGCTCTGCTGAAGTACATATAATCTATACCTAATTTGTTCAGCTGTTTTTAATTACAAAGTTATGTAAAATTTTCCAAATACTTTTTGTTTATCTAGAATAATCAATAAGTATGTGTAGCAGTAAACTTAATTAAAAAGAGAAACACTCTCTACACTATAAATTATAAAACATTGTTGAAAAAAGTAAAAAAAAAAAAAGAGATATTTTTGCCCATGAGATAAAAAATATTGCCAAAATGGCTATGCTACACAAGGAAATCTGCAGATTCAGTGCAAACTCTATAAAAACACCAAGAACGTTTTTGAACAAAAATGAAATAAAGAGGCTTAAAATTTATGGGGAACCAAGAAAATACTCCCCAAATAGCTGTGAAAAAAGAACAAATCTGAAAATATCAAACTACCTGACTCCAAACCAAACTGCAAAGCTATAACAAGCAAAACAGCATGATACTGGCATAGAAAACAGACACATAGACCAAAGTATCCAATGATCCCAGTAACAAAATTCGTAAACCTAGAGCCAAGTAATTTTTAAGTTGTTTAGAACATGCATTTAAGTAAAGTCAATCTTTTCTAGAAGATTGAAATGCAAAATCAAACTTATAAAACTATTTGAATAAAACATAGAGATATTCTTTACTAAATAGTACAGGAAAAAAATTTAAATAGGATCTCAAAAGCACAGGCATGAAAAGCAAAAGCAGACAAATAAAATTAACAGAATCTAAAAAAAAAATTTACATAGCAAAAATAAATTAACAGGGTGAAAGAACAACTTACAGTATGGGAGAATATATTTGCAAAATATACATATCACAATGGAAAAACATAGAGAATATATAAGAAATGTGACAGCAAAAATAACACACAGTTTAGTAATAGGCAAGATACACTGTGTGACACTTCTCCAAAGAAGACATACAAATGGCCAAGTACATGTAAAGATGCTCAACATTATTATTAGAAAAATGCAAATTGAAGCTACAATAAGACACCAAATGACTCCAGTTAAAATGGCTACAATTATAAATAATACATGCCTGGCCCTTTCAACAGGAGGCATTGCGACATATCTCTGTGCCTATCAGTTAAGTGATATACTCTCCTCTTCTGCCTGGACACTACCCACAAGGGTTATTGTGCCATACAGCTGGGCATAGCCCCAAAGTTATGTGATTTTTCTGCCAGGAGCCTGCCTACAAGGAGAATATGAGAACATTTCTGCCTCAGCATTTAGGTTATGTGGCTGCCATGCCTGTTTCATTACTGCAGAGTAAATTTTGACAAATAACTAGGCACAGCTCAATATTTTGACAAATAACTAGGCATGATAATGACTCATATGTGGACCTCCCAAATAGGAGTAAGTGTGACTCTTGTAACTTGCTTTAGCAATGCAAGTGATGTCTTACATCTCCTTCTGGTAAAAGGGTCACAGAAGATTATAACACCCTCAGACATTTTACAGCCCTTGGCTTGCACAGAAAATGCCATAACAAAACCCAACTGAAAGATGAAATTGTGAGTCTCATATTCACACGCAGCAGACAGAAAGTACTGTCAGCATCTCATGTATATGAAGCCTACTGTGAAAAATGAAAACAGGACATGTATGTTATTGTAAATCTCATCTCTGCAATATTCTCCCAGTGTGAATGTCATACACATCTTTGCCAAGCATCTGTGTGATTTGACTCTCCAGAGAGGTTCCAGCACATATATGGGATTGTGATCTCTACCTGAGCCAACATCTAGGTGATGTGATTCTCCTGCCTGGACCCTTTTTTCAGTAAGGATTGTGACATATCACTGGATCTAACATTCAGGTGATGTTACATTGTTGCCTGGACCATATTCACAGGCATCATTGTGACATATAACTGTGTCCACCACTTAGGTGATGTAACTCCCCTCTCTGGAATGGACCCTGAACCTAGAGGATGGTAGTGACATATTGGCAGGCCAGAGCATACAGGTGATGGTACTCTTTTGCCACGGATATATTTCAAGGAGTTCATTGTGATGTATCTCTGGGCCTGTCACCTAAGTGATGTGACTGAATGCTTGGGCCTCACCTACATAGATCATGGTGACATAAAAGTTAGACCTGCATCAAGGTGATGTAACTCTTTCAATCTAGTACTGTCCTAGGGAAACTTGTGACATATCTCAGCACCCGGCACCCAGGTGATGTGGCTCTTCTGCCTGATTTCTCCCCATGTGTTATATTGTGATGTATACATAAAGAAGCACCTACATGATATGACCCACATTTTCTGCCTGAGTCCTGCCTACTGGGGACACTGGGACATATCTCTGAGCCCATGACCTAAGTGACATGACTCTCTTCCCCTGCCTGGGCTTTTAAAAGAGTGGAATTATGACATATTGCTGAGCCCAGCATTTAGGTTATGTGACTCTACTCTTTTTTCTGAACCATGCCCACAAAGGGAAATTTTGATCTATTGCACCCAGATGATGTTACTCTTCTGCCAGAATCCTGAATAAAGAGATAATTATTGCATAGTGGTAAGTCCAGCACCATGGTGATGCTACTGTCCTGCCTGTGCCAGAGCCACAAAGGGTATTTTGACACATCTTTGGCTTGTTCTGTAAGTGTTTTGGCTCTCATCTCTTCAATATGTTTTTCCACATGTGGAGTTGTGTCACATAGCTGGGTCCAGTGCCCAGTTAATGTGGCCATCTTTCCTAGATTCTGTGTAGAGAGAATATTGTGACATGATATTTGCCACATCAACTAAGTAATGTTACCCTTTTTTTTCTAATTTTTGCCTGCAAATAGGATTATCGTATATATCTTGCTTCAGTTCACAGGCATGATGATCAAACTTATATTGGGATTCAGCCAATGGAAGATATTTTGCCTCTCATCACTAGGCTTATGACAATAGAAAAAATTCTGGGTTGAATATTTGTACAAAACTCACAGAAGTTTACAACACAAACTCCTGTGGTATAAACTTTATGGGTGGTACAGAGCATTTTATAACAAGGCCCAGCAAAATGTTAAAATTGTGACTCTCAGTTTCACACCCAGGTGAAAGTAAAAGTTGTCACCATACCACATTTACTAAGTACACAATGGAGTTACTGAGTCTAACATGAGAAAACAGTACAAAAATGGAATTGTGACTCTCACAGGTGGACCTGGCCACAGGTGTGATCGTGACTCATTTTTGGGCCCAGCTCACAGGCATAAAAATGGTTCTCATTCCTGAATGTAGCCTAAATTAGAAATGTTGACTATCATACCTGAATTTAAGGCAATATATAAGATTGTGAGTCCGTATGAGGCTATGGGCCTCAGAGAAGTTTGCAAATATAATGCAGGCCATATGAAGCCCTTGGATGTTGTAGAGGGTGTCATTTGGTGACCCAACACACACATGACAATGTGACTTTGTTACAGTCACCAAGCTAACAGTTAAAGATGTCACCCTCAAACATGAGGAGATTGTGTCATATCACTGCGCCGAGTACCCAGGTGTTAAAACTTTTGCTTAAATTGTTTCCCATGTGTGTATTTTGACATATCATTGCATAAGGTTCATAACAGTGTGACTCTTTTGCCCGGACCCTGACAGCAAAGGATATTATCACATTTCTCTGAATCTATCAGCTAGGTAATTTGCCTATTTTTCCTGTACTTTTTCCCCAAGGCACATTGTGACATCAGTGGTCATAGCATCTAGGAAATGTGACTCTCGTCTCTTGCCTAGGTTCTGCCCACAAAAGGAATTGTGACATACTACTGAGTGCAAAACCTAGGTAATGTAACTATCCTCTTTATTCTGGAGTCAGCCAATAGAGGAAATTATTACATATTGCTGAGCTAGGCACCTAGGAGGTGTGACTCTCCTCTTTTTCTTCAACCATGTCTACAGTCGACATGGTGTCATATTCATTGAGGCTGTTCTCAGTGGACATGACTCTTCTGACTTGGCCTGCCTGCAAAGGAGATTATAATGAATTCTGTGCTTGGAATCCAAGTAAGGCAATTATGATGCCTTGTCTCTGACCACAGGTGAAATTTTAACATATACCTGGGTTCAGCTTACATACACAAATATAACTATCATATCTTTACCCAGAAGGGAGAGATATTTCGACTCTCATGGTCAGTCTCATGACCATAAGTAAAGAAATTAGTCTCCTAATTGCATAAAGTTCACAAAGGTTTATGACACTCAGGCATATCATATAAAGCCTGAGTGGTACAAAAACTGTCATAATAGGGAACAGTAACCAGGTGTGATTGTGACTCTTGAATGCACACCTAGCTGACACAATTGTCATTCCCTCACAAAAATGTGGTCTACAAATAAGGTACTAAATGTTACAAAAAAGATCAGTTGAAGGTTGAAATTGCTTCTCTCACACAGAAATCTGACCCACAGGTGGTTTGGTGATACATGATTCAGCATAACTGTGAGGCTGTGACTCCCCTACTGGAACAGAATCTTCAAGTGGGACTGGGCATCTTATACATGGATCTTGCCCATTGTTGAGATTGGGACTCCTCTGCTTTGACACAACTCACAGGAGGTGTTGACTCCTCCCGTACATACATGAAGCCCAGGACTTCCGTGACTGTGAAACATTTCTGAATATTTCCTAGTGTGTGATTAGGACATAAAAGTTAGCCCAGCTCCTGAATAATTTGACTCTCTTCTTTAAGCCATGACCACAGATGAAATTGTGATATGCATGAACCATACACCTAAGCATAGGTGTCTGGGCCTACATACAAAGGGCACTTTTACATGTCGCTGGGAAGAGCTCCCAGGTGATGTGGATTATTTGCCTAATCACTGCCTATAAAAAGCACTGTGGCTTATATCTGGGCTCATCACATAAGTGATGTTACTCAATTCTACTGCCTTGGCCCTGCATTAACGGTGTATTGTGACACATAACGGGGTACTGCTCCCAAGTGATGGGACTCTCCATTTTGGTTTCTGCCATCAGAAAGCTTTGTAACATGTAACTTGGCTCAGCACCTAGATGATGTTTCTCCTCTCTTGCCCTGCCCTGACCACAGGGGAGACTGTGACACGTTGCTAAATCCAGCGCCAAGTTAAGGTCACTTTCAGACTTTGGTCCTGCACATAGTGGCCATTGTGACATATATCTATACCAATTGTCTAGGTGAAGTGAGCCTCCTCTCCTTTCTAAGCCAAGCCCAAAAGGGAAATTTTGATATATCATTTAAACCAGCATCCAGGTGATTTGACACTTCTTCCAGAATTCTACCCACAGTAAGGATTGTGACATCTCACTGGACCAGTACCCATCCAAGTGATGTGACCCTTTTGCTTGCTGTCTGCCCACAGGGATATTGTGCCATACAACTGAGACCAGATAAGAGTCATGATTAGTCAATCATGACTCTTAAACCTGGAGCCAGGTCATATGCATGATGGTGGCTCCCACTCATGGAAGTTTCCACCAGTGTTATTGTGACATATACTTTTGCCCAGCTCCTGAGTGATATCGCAATCTTGCTTAGGTATAGCCCACAATTGAGATTTGGACATATGTCTCAGCTGAGCACTTTGGTGTTTTGATTCTCCTGTCTTAAAAATATCCTCAGGCGTGTTTGTAACATGTCTCTGGATCCATCATCTAGTTTAACTCAGTCTGCTCTCCTGGCTGGATTCTGCTTCCACTGTGTATTGCAGCATTTTTAAACACTGCATTCAAATTATATGAATATCTTGCCTGGTCCTTTCAACAGGAGACATTATGACTTACCTCTGGACCTATCATTTATGTGGTATGACTCTCCTCTTGTGTGGACCACTGCCCACAAGGGGTGTTGTGCCATACAGTTGGGCATAGCCCCAAAGATATGTGATTTTTCTTCTAGGAATTTGTAAAAAATAATAATATTGGAAGATTTCTGCCTCAGCATTTAGATTATATGGCTCTCATGCCTGTTTCATCACTGCAGTGTAAATTGTGACCTATATCTAAGCACAGCTCACAGGCACGATAATGACTCTCATATGTAGAACCCCCAAAGAGGAGTAATTTTTAATCTCATAACTTGCTTTAGAGTTATTTAAGTGATTATATTTCTTTATGGTAAAAGGACTGCAGAAGATTATAACAGCTTAAGTGATTTTAAAAAGCCTTTGTCTTGTACAGAGAGTGTCATAACAGAATCTATCAGAAAGGTGAAATTGTGAGTCTCATATGAATATCCAGCTGACAGTTGAAGATTGTAACCATCTCATATATGTAAAGCCAACCATCGCTAATAAAAACAGAACATATGTGGTATTGTTAGTCTCATCCTGGGAATTTTCTGCCAGTCTGACTGTGATATAAATCTTTTCTGAGCATCTGTGTGATTTGACTCTCCAGACTGGTTCCAGCCCAGTGATGTTAACTTGAAATCTACCAGGGCCAGTCTCTAGGTGATTTGACCTTTCTGCCTAGGCCCCACTCTCAGTGAGAATCACCTGAGTCATGACCACATAAATTATTGTGACATATCACTGTGTCAACCACTTAGGCGATATAACTCTCCTCAGAATGGGCCCTGTACACAGTTCTGGATGGTGACATATGTTTGAGCCATATGTCACTATCCCCAGCAACCAGATAAGAATGTGACTCTATGCACACCTAGTTGATACAACTGTGATTCTCACACATAAACAGGGCCTAGTAATGAGGTACTAAATCTCACACATAAAAGTCGTCAAAGATTGAAATCATTACTCTCATACAGGGATTAGATTCACAGGTGTTTTGGTAACATTTGAAGCATGATTCAGCATGCCTGTGGTGCTGTGACTCCCCTACTGGAACACAATCTTCAAATGCGACTGGAGCTCCTATACATGGATCTTGCCCATTGTTGAGATTTTGACTCCTCTACTTCCACCAAACTCATAGAAAGAGTTGACGACATACATACAGGAAACCAGAAATTATGTGGATTGTGAAACTTATTTGCAAACCTTTCTGAGAGTGTGATTGGGTCAGGTAACTTTTCCCAGTGCATGAATGACTTGACTCTTTTTCTAGGCCCAGACCACAGATAAAATTGTGCCATAAGTATAACAAACACCTTTGCAATACATAACATCTACCATGTTTCTGCCTACAAAGGGCACTTTTATCTATCACTTTTATCATCACCCAGGTGATGTGAATTATCTGCCTAAAACATGGCTACAAAGAGAATTGTTTTATATCTATGTCCATCACATAAGTGATGTGACTCCTCTCTACTCCTTTAGCCCTGCACTTACAATGCATTGTGACACATAACTGCATCCAGGTGATGTGATTCTTTTTGGGGGATTCTGGTAACAGAAAGCATCGAAACATAACCCTTGGCTGAGCACCTAGGTGATGTTGATTCACTTTTCCTGTACCCTAACCTCATGGAGATTGTGACATATTGCTGGTCCCAGCACCAATGTGAGGTCACTCTCCAGCTTTCGTACTGCACAGAACAGACGTGACATGAATCTAGGTCAATTGCCTAGGTGAAGTAAGTCTCTTTCTTGCCAAAGTCTTGCCTACAGACAAAGTTTTCATATGTCACTGAAATCAGCATTCAGGTGATGTGACCCTTCAGCCAGTGTCCCGTCCACAAAGTAAATTGTGATATCACACTGGAGCCACAGCCTCGTAGGTTATGTGAATTTTTTGCTTTCCCTCTGTCCAGGTAATATTGTGCCATATACCAGAAACCATAGCAAAAGTCTAATAACAACTCATGAGTGGAGCCAGGACATATGCAGGATGGTGACCTTTATTCTTAAACCTTTCCACAAGTGTAATTGTGTCTTATACCTTTGTCCAGCTCCTAAGGGATTTAATAATTCTGCATTGGTATAGACCACAAATGACAGTTTCATAAGTACCTGAGCCAAGTAACTTGGTGATTTGACTGTGCTATCCTAACAATGTCCTCAAGGGGATTTGTAACATATTTCTGGACCCATCATCTAGGTTACATAACTCTCCTCTCCTGCCTCTACCTGGCTTCCTTTAGTAATTGTAGCATTTCTAAACACTGCATCCAAATGATATGACTCTCTTGCCTGGGCCCTGTCACAGGAAGCATTGTGACATATTTTTGGGCCCGTCATTTTGGTGATATGACTCTCCTCTCCTGCCTGGAGACTGCCCACAGGAAACATTGTGACACAGAGCTGGACTGAGCACACAAATATGTGATATTTGTGACAGAACCCTGCCTACAAAAAGAATATTGGACTATTTCTGGCCCAGCATTTAGGTGATGTGCCTGTTCTGCCTGTTTCATAACCACAGAGGGAATTAAAACCTATATCTAGGCATGGCTAACAGGAATGATAATGGCCCTCATATGTGGACTCAGGCAATAGAGGCTATTTTGACTTTTATAACTAGATAACTAGTTTTAGGGACATGCCTGATACCCTGGACCATCTTTTACACAAAGGTTGCAAAAGATTACAACACTCACACATATTTTACAGAGTCTTTGGGTTATACAGAAGGAGTCAAAGCAGGGCTCAGCACACAGGTAAAATTGTGAGTCTTGTACACACACCCAGCTCACAGTAAGAACTTTCATTACCTCACATGGATGGAGTCAACTGTCAAAGATGAAAACAAGAAATGATTGGTATTTTAAATCTCACCTTTGGAATTTTCTGACAGTGTGATTGTGATATAAATTATTGCCAAGCACTTGTGTAATCTGACTCTCTAGGCTTGTTTCAGCTCATATATGGGACTGTGATATCTACTTAATGCCGGCCTCAAGGTGGTGTGACTCTCCTGCCAGGGCCCTTCTCTCAGTAAGGATTGTCTTATCACTGGATCTAGCACCCAGGTGATGTAACATTTTTGCCTGTGCCATGCCCACCAAATTACTGTGACATATCCCTGTATTCACCTCATAGGTGATATAACTCTCCTGTCTGGAATGGGCCCTGCAAAGGCCCAAAGGAAATATAGAGACATATTGCAAGTTCAGGCACACAGGCAAGATAACTATTTTGCCACAGCCATGCACAAAGAAGGGAATTGTGATATATCTCTGGGCCTGCCACCTAGGCTAAGTGGGACTCTTGCTGGGGTCCCATCAACCTGGAGTGTGACATATTTCTAGGCCAGGCACACAGCTGATGGTACTCTTTGGCCAGGGCTATGTTCCATAGAGGATATTGTGACACATCTCTGGGCCTATCACCTAGGAGATGTGAGTCTCTCCCTGGACCCTACCCACAGGGAGCATTGTGATATAAGCAGAGAACCTTCAATTAGTTGATGTAACTCACTTAGCGGAGTGCTATGTGAAGAGATCCTTATGAAATATCTCAGAACCTAGCACTCAAGTGATGTGGACCTTCTGCCTGCATGCTGCTCTCATGTTCCATTGTGACATATTCCTAGGGCAGCATATAGGTGATATGACTCTCTTCATCTGCCTGAGCCCTGACTATTTGGGACACCTTGAAATATCTCTGAGCCCTTGACCTAAGTGATATGACTCTTTTGCTGCCTGGGCCTTCACAATAGGTGGATTTTGGCATATTGCTAAGCCCAGCACTCAAAATATGTAACTCTCCTATTTTTCCTGAATTGTACCAACAAAGAAGAAATTTTGACCTACTGAATGGCTCAACACCAAGGTGATTTTTCTCTGCTTCCTGGATTATGCATAAAGAGGAAATTATGGCATATTGCATATTGTTGGGCCCAGCACCCTTATGACTGTGACTCCCCTGCCCATGCTGGAGCCACTGAATATACATTGACATATCTTGGGCCCATTATGTAGGGGTTTTGGCTCTCATAACTTGGTTTGGTATTTTCCACATGTGGAATGTTGTCCAGTGCTTGGCCCAGCACCAGGTTAATGTGACCCAAATTTTCATACCCTGCCTAGAGAAGGTATTTTGACATATTGCTTGGTACATGATCTATGTAATGTTACCCTCCTGTCTTGTTCTTTGCTCACATATGGAATTATGACATATAACTTGCTTCAGTTCACAGGCATGAAGATCAAACTTATATTGGGATACAGCCAGTAGGAGATATTTTTCCTCTCATTGTTCGGCTTAATGCAATATTTAAGGTCCTGGGTTGTGTATTTGTAATAACGCACATAAGCTAACTTATATTGTATAAACCCTTTGGTGGTAAAGAGTTTCATAACAGGAACCAGCAAAAGGTTCAGAATGGGACTCTTGGTTGCACACTCAGGTGAAATTTAGAGTCGTCACCATTCCATATTAATAATTCCCACTATTGAGGTCCTGAGTCTAACAAAAGTTTACAGTACACCGTTAAAATTGTGACATTTATATGTGGCTTTGGCCACAGGGGAGATGGTGACTCATTTCTGGACCCAGCCCACAGGCATAATAATGGGTCTTCTCCCTTAACCCTGCCTATAGACATTGACTATCAAACGTGGTTTAGAGCAATATACAAGATTGTGAGTCCATACGAGCACCCAGGCCACAGAGAGGTTTGCATCTCTCATACAGGTTTCATAAAGCCCTCGAATGTTGTAGAGAAAGTTATATATTGTCTGAGCACACATGTGAGATTGTGACTCTAATATACATGCTCATCTAAATGTTAAAAATGTCATCCTCAAAGATGAGGGGATAGTGTCATATCACTGGGCCTAGTACCCTGGTGTTGAGACTTTTTGTCTCAAATCTCTTTCTATGGGTGCATTGTTACATATCAATGGGTTAGAATCATAATAATCTGACTCCTCTGCCTGGGCCCTGTAAACAGGGAATATTATCACATATCTCTGTGTCTATCAGCTAGGTGATGTGTCTCTCCAGCCTGTGCTTTGCTCCCAGAGGACAGTTTTAAATATCACTGAAACTAGCATCTATGTAATGTAACTCTTCTCTCCTGCCTGGGTCCTGCTTACCAAAGGAATTGTCACTTAACAGCTGAATGTAAAACCTAGGTGGTATGCCTCTACTCTCTCTTCAACAGTTTATATCTGTGCTGCATCCTGTTTTGTTACTTTGGTACTCTACTTTTATACCAGTACCAGAGTGCTTTGATTACTGTAGGTGTGTTTTGTGTTTGGAAATTGTTAAGCATAATGCTTCCAATATTTTAATTCTTTTTAAAGATTGTCAGGCTTTTCATGGTGCCTTGAGATCTTACATAACTTTGTGGGTTTTTTTTTTTCTATTTTTGCAAAAGTATAATTGAAAATTGAAATGGGCTGTGTTGAATGTGTTGGTCACCTTAAACAGCATGGGTATCTTCACAATATTAGGTCTTCCAACCATTGAAAAAGAGCATAATAAAAAGTGTGTTGTAGCTGGGGGTAGTGGCTCATGCCTCTAACCCAGAACTTTGTGAGGCCAGGAGGATGCATGGCTAGTTCAGGAGATCGAGGTCATCCTGGCCAACATGGTAAAAGCTCATCTCTCCTGAAATACATAAAATTAGCTGGGTGAGGTGGTGCTTGCCTGTAATCCCAGCTACTCAGAGACTGAGGCAGAAGAATCACTTGAACCCAGAGGCGGAGTTTGCAGTGAGCTGATATTGCACCACTGCACTTCAGCCTAGTGAAAGAGATAATCCATCTCAAAACAAAACAAAACAGGAAATTGTGTTGCTTAATCTTTATAAGTTTTGAATGTTTCAGCTTTTCTTCTGTTACTGATTTCTAGTTTTATTCCATTTGGGCTGTAAATAATTGTAAAATTTTAGTTAAAAAATTATTAAGGCTTCTTTTGTGGGGTCACGTGTGGTCAATCTAGAAAAATGTTTTCTGAGGTATTGAGAAGAATGTGATTCGTTGTCTGCATACCTTTGTTAGGCGTAATTATTGTGTAATGCATTCAAGTTTTTCATTCCTTCATTGATATTCTATCATTATTTATTTACTACTGAAAGTAAAATATTGATGTATTTTCCATTATTATATTGCTGTCTATTTTTTCTTCAATTCTGTCAATGCTTGCTTTATGTCTTTGGGAAAATTGTCATATATTTATAAGTTCTTAGTGAATAAACCCTGTTACTATAATTGAATGTCCTACTTTGTCTCTTGTTAATTTTGACATAAAGTAAATTATATTAAATATGATAGTTTTCATCTTAATAAATTGTTGCCTCTTCTCCTCTCATTTGGTTAACGCTTGCATGAAATGTATTTTTATCCTGCGATTTTCAGTCTTTTAAAATTAGATATGAAATGAGTCTTTTGAAGACATGACCTAGTTAGATGTTATTATAGATAGTGATAGAGGATTTTTTTTTTTCATTTTGAAGGATACTTTTGCAAAATATAGTATTCTTGTTTTGAACTTCTTTTTCAGGGTTTTAACTATGTCATCCTACCCCCTTCTTGCTTGAAAGATTTATGTTCATAAATTTATTGGTAATCTTGCAGAAGCATGCATATAAATAATACAGTTGGTTTTTTTTCTCTCTGCATTCTTCTTTCTCTTTTATGTGACTTTCAAAACGTTGCTTAACTTGTGTCTTGTTGTAAAGCTCTTCATGTTAATTTTATTTGAAATGTGCTGAGCTTATTGATTTTCTCTTTTTTTTTTTTTTACTAATGTTGAAGTACATATTAGTCTTTTTCTGTAGTTCCACTCCACAATTATTACTTTTTGTGTGCTTTTTATTTTTTGTTGGTTTAATTTTTGTTATTTAATTCATTTCCTTTTTCTTAATTCCTTTATTTCCGTTTTGCCCATTGAGCATCACTAAGTCGGCAATGTTAATTTTTAACAGTAATTAATTTTTTAAGAGTATATCTAGACTATAATTCATATTGTCTCTGGTAATTTTTATATCCCTATATTTTAGTAATTGATTTCTGGATATGTATTTTTATTTTTGATTGAGCCATATTATCATGAGGTTTTGTGTATGTTGTAATCTTAGGTTGCAATTTGTATAACAAAATGTGACATGTCAAAATCTTTATTAAGTTTCTTTTGTCTGGGGGGAATAAAACACATTTTTTAGGCTAGAGATTTTTGGGTCTCTAAAGCTTGTTCTGTAGATGTTTTCTCTGGGCTTGTGTGTTTTTTAGTTTAAGAGGTTTTCCTGTATTTTTCTTTTCTCTTCTTCTTTTCTCTTCCTTCCTTCCTGTCTCTCTTTCTTTCTCTCTTTTTCTTTATTTCCTTCCTTCCTTCCTTCCTACCTATCTTCCTTCCTTTCCTTTCTTTCTTTCTTTCTTTCTTTCTTTCTTTCTTTCTTTCTTTCTGTTTTGAGTGGGAGCTTCACTATTGTTACTCAGGCTGGAGTACATGGCACAGTCGTGGCTCACTGCAACATTCAACTCCTGGGTCGAAGCAATTCACCATCCTCAGCCTCCCAAATAACAGGGATTACAGGAGCCTGCCACCACACCCAGCTAATTTTTTTTATTTTTAGTAGAGACAAGGTTTCACCATGTTGACCTGGCTTGTCTTGAACTTCTCACCTCTGGTGATATGCCTGCCTCAGGCTCCCAAATTGCTGATATTACCGGTGTGAGCAACCACTCCCGGCATTCTCCATGTTTCTTATTGAGATCCTATAGTCAGTTGCTATACCCCTTTTCTGTCTTCACTTGTAACAGTCATTTACTTTTGTCTCAGCTATCCAAAACTGTCAGTTACCGACTTTCCTTTCAACACAGCCATGGAATATAGAAATTAGTTTATTGTAAGGTCTCACAAACCCAGAAGCATGGACACAGGTGTCACTATTTTATTTATTATTGGGCGGTGGAGACAGGAGTTGGGAGTCTATATTTAAAGTCATCATAGGATGAAGAATGGCTTTCATGGGTAAACACAAAATACTTTTAGTAAACCACTATGTTGTTTTCTGTGTTTTGCTCACTTGGGGTGCCGCAAATTTTTACCTGGTTGTTAGACTTCTCACAAAGACACTTTGATTGGTATATTTCTGTTAATTTAAATTTCTATTACACAATTAGAGCCTGTGATATTTTATTGTCACCTTGTTAATGTGCTTTGTTTAATTATATATTTGTAAAGTGTATTCACCTGAGTCTAATGAGGGAGAAATTTATAGTCCTTTTTTTTCTTAGTTTTCTCTTTTTATTTTACTGTAGAGATATTGCTGGAGTATGACATAAAAGAATTGTCTAAAAAGTGATCCTGAGAAAATATGGAAGCTGTGACCTTAATAGTTCACATTTAAAGAAAGGCTACCAAAGTGTGGGTAATTCCAATGTGCAGAAAACAGTTATGATGGCCTTTATCAATGTTTATTAATTACCCTTAGCAAAACCTATCAATCTAATAAATATGTCAAAGCCTTTGAGTTGTGCTTAAACTTCGTTGAACATAAAAAAAGTTTTAGGGGAGACAAGTGCTGAAAATGTAAAGAATGAGACAAAGCCTTTTCCTGCTCCTCAACCCTTATTAAACACGAGAGAAATTGTCCTGGAGACAGACCCTACAGATGTGAAGAATGTGGCAAAGCCTTTGAGTGCTTCTCAGACCTTACTAATTATAAGACAATTCACACTGCTGAGAAATCCTACAAATGTGAAGAATGCAACAAAGCCCATAGGTCGTTCTCAGACCTTCATAAACATAAGATAATTCATACCACAGAGAAAATCTACAAAGGTGAAGAATGTAATAAAGCCTACAGGTGGTTTTCAGACCTTAGTAAACATAAGATAATTCATACTAGAGAGCAACTCTACAAATATAATGAACATGGAAGAGCCATTATGTAGTTCTCTGTCCTTAGCAAACATAAAATCGTTCATACTGAAGAGAAACCCCACATCCATGAAGAATGTGGCAATGCCTTTACCCGCTCCTAAACCCTTATTAACCACAAGAGAATATGTATGGAAGAGAGACCTTACAAATATAAGGAATGTGGCAAAACCTTTAAGTGCTTCTCAGACCTTACTAATCATAAGATAATTCACACTGGAGAGAAACCCCACAAATGTGAAGAATGTGGCAAAGCATTGAGCTCATTCTCACACCTCATAGACGTAATATAATTCATATAGAGAGAAGCTCCACAAGTGTTCAAAATGTGGAAAAGCCTTCAATAAGTCCTCATTTTGGGTTCTATATCAGAGACTTTATACTGAACCAGTGCAGTATAAAGTTAATGACTGTTTAAGAACATTTAACTTATGATCTTGGAGAATCTCTAGGAAGTTGCTTCATAATCTGAGTGCTTTATCATTGGGTACACAGATAGGCATTTACTATTATGTAATGCCATTCTTTGTCTTTTTTTAAAACCTGTGTTGATGTAAAGTCTGTTTTGCCAGAAACTAGGATTGCAACCCCTACTTTTTTTCTGTTTTCTTTTTTTTTTTTTTTTTTGCCATTTTGAGTCTTTATTAAGGACTAAAGTTTTTTTTATTTTATTTTCTTCTTATTATAATACTTTGAGTTTTAGGGTACATGTGCACAACGTGCAGATTTGTTACATATGTATACATGTGCCATGTTGGTGTGCTGCACCCATTAACTCGTCATTTAGCATTAGGTATATCTCCTAATGCTATCCCTCACCCCTCCCCCCCACCCACCAACAGTCCCCGGTGTGTGACATTCCCTTTCCTGTGTCCATGTGTTCTCATTGTTCAATTCCCACCTATGAGTGAGAATATGTGGTGTTTGGTTTTTTATCCTTGTGATAGTTGGCTGAGAATGATGGTTTCCAGGTTCATCCATGTCCCTACAAAGGACATGAACTTATCATTTTTTAGGGCTGCATAGTATTCCATAGTGTATATGTGCCACATTTTCTTAATCCAGTCTATCATTGTTGGACATTTGGGTTGGTTCCAAGTCTTTGCTATTGTGAATAGTGCCTCTATAAACATGTGTGTGCATGTGTCTTTTTTTTTTTTCTGTTTTCTATTTGCTTGGTAGATTTTTCTTTTTCCCTTTCTTTCGAGCTTATTTGAGATGGGTGTCTTGATTACAGCGCATCATTAGATATTGATTGTTTATTCGGCTTTCCACTCTATTTTGTAATTGGGAAACTTAGCCCATTTTCATTTAAGGTTGGTATTCATACGTATGGATTTGATTCTGTCACTATGGTCTTAGCTGGCTATTTTGCACATTTATGTGGTTGCTTTATAGTGTCAGCAATTTATGATTTTTAGTGTGTTTTTGTAGTGACTGTTATAGTCTTTTTCTTATCTAATGCTTTCTTTAGAAGCTCTTGTAAGGCATATCTGTGATAAAAGATTTCCTCAGCATTTGCTTAACTGAATAGAATCACATTTATTTTTCACTTCTGAAGCTTACTTTGGTTGGATATAAATTTTTGATGTGAAATTCTTTTATTAAGAATGTTGAATATTGGTCCCTAACCTCTTTTGACATGTAGAATTTCACCTGAAAGGTTTGTTGTTTGCCTAATGGGCTTCTTTTAGAGGTGACCTGGCTTTTTAGTCTAGCTGCCTTTAATACACTTTTTTCTTTCATTTTGGCCTTGGAGAATCTCATGATTATGTATCTTGAAAATGACCTTCTTGTGGGGTATCTTACTGGGATTCTCCACATTTCCTGCATGTGAATGTTTGCCTCTCTATATAGGCTGGGAGAGCTCTCATGAATGATATCTGAAAATAAGTATTTCAAGTAGTTTTCATTCTCCCCATTGCTCTCAGGCACGCTTTTTAATCATAGATTTGGTTTCATTACATAATCTCGTATTTCTTAGAGGTTTCGTTTATTCCTCTTTTTTTTTTCACTCTTCTTGTCTGCCTTATTTAAGAAAGCTGGTATTGAAGCTCTGAGATTCTTTCTTCTGCTTCATCTATTCTGCTGTTAATACTTGTGTTTACATTACAAAGTTTTTGTATTGTGTTTTTTCAGCTCTATCAGATTGGCCACATTTTCCTCCTTATTGACTGTTTTTTCTATCCATTCCTGCAGTTTTTTTCCCTTCATTGCATTTGGTTGCATGGAAATGTAATTTTGTCATGTGGATGAAAGAAGTCACTGCGGCTTTTTGTGTTTTCAACATTTTTGCACTGATTTTGTCTAATCTTTGTGCACGTATCTTTGAGGTTGCTGACCTTTGAAAGGGGTTTTGTTTTTTTTTATCCTATTTAATGGTCCTTCATATTTGATGTGGAATAACGTGTTTGTAACTAACCAGCTTTGTTCCTGGGAGATTCTTTTTTTTTTTTTGGTGGTGGAGTGGCTATGCTCAGCTCACAGCTCAGAAGCTCCATACTCTGAGGAACTTGTATTGAGCTCCAGCTGTCTTCTCTGGCTCCTTGATAGTTAGAGTCCACCACTTTTTGTAACTAATGTGTCACAGCTTCAGACGAGTGTTAGTAGATATGAGGTTTCTGCCTGTCTTAGGGCATTCACCTCAGTGGCAGCAGCAGAGCAGCTCAGAGGGGAGTTGGCTGTGCCTGCTGGAGACTGTGTGTGCTGTTGCAGTAAAGTTGGTGTTGGCTTGGGCAGGATGATGGCCAATGAATGTTTTGATGCCTTATTTGTGCCCCCTCATGAAGTTCTAATTGTTCAGAGTGTGAGAGGATACACTGCTTGTCACACACAGTGTTAGCAGAAAAGCAGGGGTGAGGCTTTCTGGTTCTCTACCCACCAAAGCTTTATCTACAGTAGAAGTTGCTGAGAGTGGCAGGGGCATACTGCATTCCCATTTGCTGGTGGGGCAAGCAAAGCCAAACCCACCTTTGCAGACATATGCCAGGAAAGTAACATGTGGAGTTGCCATGGTATCAGGGGAAGCTGCAGTATGAGGAAGATACATGTGGGCTGCAGAATGGGGAAGATACATGTAAGCTGCTGTGATAGGGTCTGCCTTACTGTAGGTCTCGAGGGGTCAGGCATGGATTACCATTGCCGATGCTATGGTATGGTCTTCCAGGGTAACTGAGACTGCCCTGTAAGCAGCTGTAGCTAGACTGGGACCCTGGGAGGGGACAGAAGACCAAGGAGTGCTCAGTTGGTCCACCCCTTCTGATTTGCAACATTATCATATAGAAATTAGTTCCCCTCAGTCTAAAGTCTCTTATGGGAGAAAGTTCAGTCTATAGAGATGGCCATCACTGGCCATATTTTACTATACATGCTCTTGCACCAAATCCTCTGGAAACCATATGAGCTGGCTTACTGCCCCACCTCTTTGCTGATCTTCTTGGGGGCTGCACTTGAGAGAGATGTAGGTAATCAATCACTCAATGAAGTCAGCCCTGGATGGGAAATATGTGCTTCTGGCCAAGTTAGGGGCTCACTGTCTGGTGAGGAGCACTGGGGATTTTGTGATCCCCATGGAGGATGGTCTAACCTCCTCTCCTTGGATATAATGCAGCTCATTTGAGGTGTGAATAAGGCAATTAGGGTTTTGGATATTTCATTAGTTTGAGGGAAACAGGGACAGTCCTTCTGCACAGACAGTGATGAAATATATTCATTTGCCCCTGGAAGCTGTGTCCATGGAGTCCCTAAGTTTTTACTGGCTCAATAGCTCTGGCAATGATTGGCTAGTGGCCCAGGCCTGGAGAACCTGCCCAGTGAGAGTATATAAGAACAGGAACACAAGTAACAGTCTGACCCCTTTTGTGAAAAGCTGTTGCATCTGCAATATGCTGGGTGTCCACTATGGTATCTAGTCACCTCAGATTTTCCAGTACCTGAAGTTATCACCAGTGAATGTGCAAAAAAGCAACAATGGCAGCATGGCCTTTTCTCTGGGAGCTCCATCCCAGGGAGGTATAGACCTGCTTTCAGCCCAAAAGCACCTGTAGGTAGTAGCTGGAAATGCCTGTTGAAAGGTCTTCCCCAGTGAAAAGAAAATGATTGGGGATCCACTTAAGAAAGCAGCCTGCAGGGTGCAGCAGCTCATGCCTGTAGTCTCAGCACCTTGGGAGACTGAGGTGGGTGGATCAACAGGAGGTCCGGAGTTGGAGACCATCCTGAACCAACATGGTGAAACCCTATCTCTGCTAAAAATACAAAATTAGCCAGGTGTGTTGGTGCATACCTGTAATCCCAGCTAGTGTGGAGGCTGAGGCAGGAGAATCATTTGGACCCAAGAGGCAAATGTTGTGGTGATCTGAGAGTGCTTTATTGCACTCCAGCCTGGGCAACAAGAGTGACTCTGTGTCTCAAGAAGGAAGGAAGGAGGGAAAGAGAGAGAGAAAGAAAAAAAAAAGAAAGAGAAAGAGAAAAGGAAAGAAAAGGAAGAAAGAATGAAAGAAAGAACAAAGAAAGAAAGCAGGAAAGAGAAAGAAGAAAGAAACAAAGAAAGAGAGAAGGAAAGGAAGAAAGAATGAAAGAAAGAACGAAAGAAAGAAAGAAAGAAAGAAAGAAAGAAAGAAAGAAAGAAAGAAAGAAAGAAAGAAAGAAAGAAAGGAACTCTAACCATCTTTTGTAGAACAGGTCTGCTGTGCAGTGGTATCACTTCCATCCACAGTTTATTTGGATTCTCCAAAGCCAGAAGGATGGAGCAGGTAAGTCACACAAACAGGAAAAATGGCAGCTGACTCTTTGCTTCAGGAACTATAGCCCCAAAAGATTTCAAAATTCCGTCAACCAAAGAGTACCAGTGGTGTTAGCTGGAGAAACTCATTGGGAAGTACTTTCCAGTGAGGAGGAAGGAGTTTGGGGACCTGCTTTAACAGGCAGTCTGGCCATGTCTTTTTAGAGCACCTGTACTATGCTTTGTCCCTCTAGTCAGCTTGGGCTCTTCAAAGCCTGAAGGCTGGAATGGCTAAGTTTCCCAGGCAGCAAAGATGATGGCCAACTCCTCTTTCTGGTAGCTCCATCCCAGGGGGATGCAGTGCTGCTACCAGCGGTTGGCTGGAATTCTAAGCCAGTACATCTTACCCTGTAAGGCACTGAGAAAATGTGTCCTACAGACCATCAATGCTAAGCACCCTGGATTCTGCCTTTTTCCTACGGATCTGTTCAGGATTGTAACTCCTGCTTTGCTGGAGTTCCAGCTAATTTTTCTGGGAAGCCTGGAAAGTCAGTGTATCTAAGGCTCTTGAATCACTGCACAGTCTTGAGTGGCTGCTCTGCTGAGACTCCACGTAGATATGTGCATTATACAAAAGGCCATGGTGAAGTGGGTTTATTAAGGGATCACCTTACCTGAGGGTTGCAAAGATCTGTGGAAGAATCATGGGTTCCCAGCATCATGCATTCACTTCCTGCCTTACTGGGTGTGAGGTTGTCCTTGGCTCCATGTTGCTTTCAGGTGCCCCAGTGTCCTGCCTTGCTTTACTCCATTCTCCTTATGTTAAGTTGCTTCTTTGACTAGTCTCAGTGCAATTACCTGGATGTTTCAGCTGAAAGTCATGTATTTGTGCACACCTTGCATTCCTGTCTATGAGAACTACAGAGTCTAGCTGCCTCTTTCTAGTCAGCAATCTTGATCACCTTCCTCTAAAAGGAATTTACATTTTATATTAAAAGAATTTAATATTTTTGGAAAATATGTATTTTCAAAAGCAAATATTGACATAATTCATCTCTTACTTTTGATGATATATCTTTATTTCTAGAATTTATGTGAGAGAACATGGTCAACAACTGCTGCACCAGAGTTATGAGAGGTTCTTCTCTATTAGAAGGACAGATTTATATACTTTTCCATGGAAGATTAAGAAAACAGAAATCTAAGGTACCTGAAGAATTTCTATGTGTAAAGGCAACTTAGTTGTTGGTTTAGGACAGTTTCATAAATGACGGGATGATAGGAGGGTAGTAAGGGCAACATTCTGCATAGTAAGAGAAACAATTTGTTTTTTAGTTGGACATTGCTTTACCATTTGCAAATTAAGGTAATTAAAATAAAGTGAATTCAAAAATACCTTTTTAAAGAAAATGTGTGGATTTAATTTCTTTTAACAAATCAATATTGTTATTTTGTTAAAGCTATTTGACATTGAATGTGTATCTTGCAACTGATGATAAGTTATCCCATCTTAACCAAGGCTGTAGTTAACTCGTGGTAACAATATAATATTGAGAGACAGTGGAATAACATCTGTAGTGATTCCTTTGTCAATGGTTTTTAAAATAAAATAATTTGGAAAGTGTGGTTTTACAACTTACATTTTTGTTTTCCTTGTAACTACAGGTTATTATGATGGTTGTAATGAAGATTATATTAGTATAATGGAGCTCTATGTTTCTGAATACTGAACTACTATTTATAAAATTTTTTCCTACTTTTTGTCTATTAAATGTATGACTGCTCTGCTCTAATAAACACACACAGACCTTTAGTTTTGATTTACATGAATTTAAATATAAGAAATATATTACTGTAAAATAAACTCTAGGTATGTAACTTATAGAAAATAATCATATTTATTTATGGTTGGTTACATTGAGAAGAAAAGAAAAATATTAAAATGAAACAAATCCTCTTACAAGTGTTGATATCTTACCAGCAAACCAGAAACTTCAAAGATTTTCAAAGCAAATCTATTTTCTCTGCTTTGTATTAAATTCCTTGATTTAAAATGTGATTGCTAGTGGCTTAGAATCATCTTCTGCAAATTTCTCTTTTTTTTGTATGTTTGCCTGTTTCTCACCCTAGACATAATATGTAATTTTCTTTTCATCAAGTTTCATAAAACTTTCTTTGGACTGTGCTTGGTGGCTCATGCCTGAAATCAAAGCACTTTGGGTGGCCGAAGCAGGTGGATCTCCAGAGATTAGGCGTTTCAGACCGGCCTGGCCAACACGGTGAAACCCTGTCTTTACTAAAAATACAAAAATTAGGTGGGCATGATGACAGCCTCCTGTAATCCCAGCTACTCAGGAGGCTGAGGCAGGAGAATCACCTTAACCCAGGGGATGAACATTACAGTGAGCCAGGATGGTGCCACTGCACTCCAGCCTGAGCAACAAAGCAAAACTTCATCTCAAAGCAAACAAACAAACAAACAAAAAGACATTCTCTGTACAATCCCCTCAGAAATTACAAAAATGGCTTTGGTAAAATGTAATGCTATTCGGAAGATAATTTTTACATGTGAGTAATTTTACAGTGCATGTATAGTATGCTACTTATTTAGTACATTTTATATTTTTTCAATTTTAGAATTCTATTTAATTCAATTTTTCTTTACTTTTTGTCTATTTTACTCTCTAAAATTGACAGAATTTAGTTTATTAATTTTATTGGGCCAATATATTCAAGTAATCAATAGAATGTTTAATAAGTCATGAGGTCTTTTTCACATAGACATGAAGTAAACAAATACAATACTAGGTATGTAATGGAAGCTACGTAATTAGAAATAAACTTTCCCTTTAAAATTAGCCTGTGGTCTCAAGTGAAAAATTTAAAATATCTATAGTAAATAAATGAAATTAATTCTGCATATGAGGAGAGCATAACTGTAACCAATGCTGCACAATTGAATCTCACAATTGAAACAAGATTAAGAGATGGACATCTTAGCAAAACTAAGTGAAAACGTTGTAAAATTTTCAGATTATGTTTCTACATTTAAACGTTTAGTGAGAGAAGTAGTGCACAAGTCTATCCACTCAAACTTGAAATGGTTGACACTTGTTAACAGTATTCACCACAGGTATTGACACCTAAAATGCCCTGAACTCTTTTCATTTAGATTAACAAAATATTGTTTTTGTCTTCATCCTGTAAATTCTGGCTTAGACAGAATTATCAAGCCATTTCATGTAGATTTCATTCTAGATTTCTTATTTATTTATTTATTTACTTACTTATTTTTTGAGAGAGTCTCGCTCTGTCACCCAGACTGGAGTACAGTGACATGATCTTGGCTCACTGCAACCTCCACCTCCCAGGTTCAACTGCTTCTCCTGCATCAGCCTCCTTAGTAGCTGGGATTACAGGTGTATGTCATCATGCCTGGCTAATTTTTTATATGTTTAGTAGATACCAGGAGGGTCTAGATATTTTGACCTTGTGATCTTCCCTCTTTGATCTCCCAAAGTGCTGGGAGTACAGGCATGAGCCACCACACCCAGACTTGATTCTAGATCATGACACAGCATATTTTCAACTTATTGTTTCTGCAGATAGTCTAGGCAATTTGACTCATCCCTCCTGCCTGGATCCTCCTCACTGAAAAAACTGTTATATACCATCAAGTGCAAAGCCTAGGTGATGGAAGTCCCCTTTTTTTCCTGGACTCTGTCAGGAGAGGGAATTATTACATATTGGTGAGCAGAGCACCCACGTGGTGTCATTATCTGTTTTTATAAGAAACCTGTCTACACTGTGGATGGTGACATATTACTTGCAGTTGTACCCAGGTGATGTGGCTTTTCAGTCTGGTTTCTGCCCATAGGTAAGATTTTGGCATATAACTAGGGCAGCATTTAGGTGATATGACTCTCCCTTTCTGCCTGGGCCCTGTTTACTGGGGACACTGGGCTATATCTCTGAGCCCATGAACTGAGGGGAGTGACTCTCTTTTTCTGCTGGGTCTTTACAATGGAGAGATTGTGAAATATTGTTCAGCCTAGCAATCAGGTTATTTGATTCACCTCTTTTTTTTTTCTCAAATCATGCCCACAAACAGAAATTTTGGCCTATTGCAGGGCCCAGCACCCAGATAATGTTACGCTTTTACATGGGTCCTGTATGTAGAGAATATTATAACATACTGCTGGGCCCAGCACCCTGAAAATATAAAACTCATGACTTTGCTGGAGCCAGAGAAGGTATTTTCACAGATCCTGGGCCCATTATGTAGGTGTTTTGGCCCTCATCTTTTTGCTGGTTCTTTTTGTTTATTTGTTTTGTTTTTTGGTTTTTTTCCACATAATGGATTGCTTCATATTGCTGAGTCCAGAACTCAGTTAACATGACTCTAATTCCTATACACTACCTAGAGAGGGCATTGTGGCATGTTGCTTGGCACAGCACTTAAGTGATGTTACCCTCTGGCCTTCTTTTTCTGCCCACAAATGGGACTATGACTTCAGGTCACAGGCATGATGGTCAAATTTATATTGAGATTCAGCCAATAGGAGATATTTTACCTTTCATTGCTAGGCTTCAGGCAATACATAAAATCTGAGTTGCATATTTGTACCAAGCTCACAGAACTTTACAACGCTAACTCATCATGTATGAACTTCTTTGGTGGTATAGAGAGTTTGCTGATAGGGACCAGTGAAGAGTTCAGTTTGAGATTCTTGATTACACACCCAGGTAAAAGCAAGTGTTGTCATCATTCTACATGTCCAAAGGCCACTGTTAAGAACATGAGTTTTACAATTGAATGCAGTACAAAGTTGGAATTGTGACCTCGGTATGTAGGTCTGGCCACAGGTGGGATTGTGACTTATTTCTAGATCCAGCTCACAGGCATAAAAATGAGTCTCATTTCTAACCCAGCCTATAGAAGAGATGCCGACTATTACACCTGGGTTTAGGGGAACATGTAAGGTCATGGGTCCATATAAACATGAAGGCCTTAGAGTGGTTTGAAATTCTCATGCATGATGTATAAAGCTTTTGAATATTGATGAGAGTCATGCAACAGCCCAGGATATTAGTGAAATTGTTACTCTCATATACACACCCAGCTCAGAGTTTATAGTGTCACTCTCAAAGACAAGAGGATTTGGCCTATTAATAGGCCTAGTGCTTAGGTGTTGAGACTATTTGGCTTAAATTCCTTTCCTTGGGTGGATTGTGACATATCACTGTGTTAGAATCATAATAATGGGACTCTTCTGTCTGGACCCTGCCAAAAGGGGATACTATCACATATCTATGGGTCTATAAGCTAGATGATTGGTCTCTTCTGACAGTGTCCTGCACCCAGAAGACATTGTGAAATATTGTTTGGCTTAACATCTAGGTAGTGTGACTCTCATCTCCTGCCTGAACCTTGCTCAGCAAACAAATTGTGACATACCGCTGATTGAAAAACCTACATGATGTGACTCTCCTTCACATTCTAGACTCTACCAAGAGAGAGGGTTATTACATGTTGCAGAGTCCAGCACATGCATAGGTGGAGTGACTCTCCTCTCTTTTCTTCCCTTTCTATGGTGGGCTTCGTGGCATATTATTTGAAACTGTAACCAGGTGAAGTGACTCTTCTGACTAGGTCCAGCATACAAATGAGATTATGCTGTATCACTGGTTCAGTGTCGAGCTGAGTTGACTCCCTTTCCTTGTCCCTGCTTACAGGTGAAATTTTGACCTATACCTGGATTAAGCACGCATGGACAAAAATAACTCTCATACCTGGACCGAGACAGTAGGAATATTTTGACTCTCATAGCCAGTCTCATGGCCATGGGTAAAGCCCTGTGTTTTTCACTTGTATAAAAGTCATGAAGGATTATAATAATCAGGTATATCATATAAAGCATTAATGGTGCAAAGAGTGTCATAACAGAGACCAGCAACCAGGTAAGAATGTGACTCTTTTAGCTGAAATGATTGTAATTCTCACATATAAGCAGGGTCTAGGAATGAGGTACTAAATCTCACACATTAAAAGCAGTGTATGTTTGAAATAATTACGCACATACAGGGACCTGATCCACAAGTGGTTAACATTTGAACCAGGATTCAGCACACCTGTGGTGCCATGACTCCCCTCCTGGACCACAATGTACAAGGGGGATTGTGGCTCTTATACATGAATCTTGTCCGTTGTTGAGATTTTGACTCCTCCATTTTGACCCAACTTATAGAAAGAATTGACTCACATACACAAAACCAGGACTTGTGTGGGATGTGAAACTTATTTCCAAACATATATGAGAGTGTGATTGGGACAAATCACTTTGTCCAGCAAATGAATAATTTGAGTCATTTTCTGGGCCCAGATCACGGAAGTAATTGTGCCATATGTGGAGCAAGCACCTAAGCAATAGATAACATCCATCGCGGCTCTGCCTTCAAACGGAAATTTTACATATGTCAATGGGATCATCAACCAGATGATGTGAGTTATCTGCCTGAAACCTTTCTACAAAAGGAATTTTGTTATATATCTAGGTCCATCATATAAGTGATGTGACTCCCTTCTACTTCCTTGGCCACGCACTTACAGGGCATTTTGACTAAGAACTGGGTACTGCATTCAGGTGATGTGATTTTTCTTTTTGGGTTCTGCCAACAGGAAGCATTGAACACATCACTTGGCTCTGTACCTAGGTGATGTTTCTTCACTTTTGCCTTGGCTCAGACCTCAGGGAGATTGTGACATATTTCCTGGGACCAACACCTATGTGAGGCCACTCTACGATTTGGTTACTGCACAGGATAGACATTGTGACATACATCTAGGCCAATTGCCTCGGTGAAGTGAGCCTCCTGTCTTGCCAAAGTGCTGCCCAGAGAGAGGGTTTTGATATGTCACTGAAATCCAGGTGATGTGACTCTTCCACCACGTTCCTGCCCACAAGGTGTATTGTGATGTCTCAGTGGCCCAGACCCACATAGGTGATGGGGCTTTCTTGTGTTCTCTCTGGCCACAGGTGATATTCTGCCATATACCAGAGACCAGAACAAAAGCCTAGTAACAACCCATATGACTGGAGCCTACGAGTTGTGCAGGATGGTGACTCTTAGACTTAAGCCTTTTCACAAGTGTAATTGTGACAAATACCTTTGCTCAACTCCTGAGTGATTTAATAATTCTGCCTAGGTATAGCAAATGAGATTTTGACAGGTACATCGGACAAGCACCTTGGTGATCTGACTGTTGTATCTTAAAATGGCCTCAGGGGATATTGTAACATACTTCTGTATCCTTCATCTAGGTTACATGACTCTTCTCTCCTGCCTGTACCCTTCTTCTTTTAGTGATTGTAGTATTTATAATCCCTGCATCCAAATGATATGACACTCTTGCATGGGACCTGTCAACAGGAAGCATTTTGACAAAATTTTGGGCCCATCATTTATGTGATATTTCTCTCCTCTCCTGCCTAGACACTGTCCACAAGGGATATGGAGCCACAGAGCTGGACATAGCACATAAGTTATGTGATATTTCTTAGAAGGCCCTGACTACAAAAAGAATATTGGAATATTTCTGACCCAGCATTTATGTGATAGGGCTGTTAGGCCTCCTTCTTAACCACAGAGTGAATTGTAACATATACCTATGCATGGCTCACAGCCATGATAATGACTCTCATATGTAGACTCAGACAATAGAGGATATTTTGCATCTTGTAACTCACTTTAGGGACATGCGTGATGTCCTGGATCTCCTTCTTGTACAAAGGTCACAAAATATTACAGCAGTCATACATATTTTACAAAGTCTTTGGGTTATACACACAAAGTCAAAGCAGGGCTCAGCACACAGATGAAATCGTGAGTCTTGTTTGCACACCCAGTTAAAGCTGAAAGTAAGAACTCATTATCTCACATGCATAAAGGTAACTGTCACACATGAAACCTGGCATGTATGGTAAGATGGTAAATCTCATCTTTCGAATTTTCTGACAGTGTGAGTATGATATAAATTTTCACCAAGCACTTGTGTAATTTGATGCTCTGGACTTGTTCCAGCTCATAGGTGGGGTCATGAAATCTACCTAAGCCAACCTCAAGTTGACATGACTTTCCTGCCTTGTTCTATCTCTCAGTAAAGATTGTGACATATCACTGGATCTAGCTCCCAGGTAATGTTACATCCTTACTTGCACACTACCCACAAAAATTTTTGTGACATATTTCTGTGTTTACCTCATAGTTGATGTGAGTCTCCTCTCTGGAATGGGCACTGCACAACAGAATGATAGTGACATAATGCAAGGACCGGTGCACAGGCAAGGGTCCTCCTTATCCTGTGGATGCCTGGAGGTGGGCAATGTGACATATCTCTGGGTCTATCGCCTACATTATGTGGCTCTCCTGCTAGGGTCCTTCCAACCTTGAAAGTGACACTCTTCTAGGCCAGGCACACAGGCGATGGTACCCTTTTCCAGGGCTATGCTTCACACAGCACCTTAGACATATCTCTGGGCCTGTCACCTAAATGAAGTGACTCTCTCCCTGGGTCCTAACCAGATGAAGCATTGCATCATAAGCAGAGAACCTTCACCTAGTATGATGTATCTCTCTTGGCTAGGAGCTGTGTTAAGAGCAATTTTTGACATATCACAGGACCCAGCACCCAAGTGATGTGGCTCTTCTGCATAGTTTCTGTCCACATGTTAAATTGTGACATATTTTGATGGAAGCACATAGGTGATATGGCTGTCCTCAACTGCCTGAGCTCTGCCTGGTTGGAATATTAGGACATATCTCTGAGACCATGACCTAAGTGATGTGACTCTCTTTTTCTTCCTGGCCCTTCATAATAGGAGGATTTTGTCAAGTCGCTGAGCCCAGGACTCAGGATATGTGACTCTCCTATTTCTCCTTAACCCTGCCTAGAAAAAAGAAATTTGACACATATTACTGCCCAGCCTGCAGATCATGTTACTCTTCTGCATGGGATCTGCATAAAGAGATAATTATGGCATATTGCATATTGCTGGGCCTAGCACCCTTAAGATGTGATACTCCTGCCTGTGCTGCTGATACCGAATGTATTTTGGCATATATTTGGCCCATTATGTAGGTGTTTTGGCTCTCATAACTGGGCTGGGTTTTTTACACATATGAAATTGTGTCATATTTCTGGGTCCAGCACCCAGTTAATGTGACCCAATTTCCTACACCCTGCATACAGAAGACATTGTGACATATTGCCGGGCACAGCATCCGAGTGATGTTACACTTCTGCACAGTGTTTTCCCCACATACGTGATTATAACATATACCCAGTTTAAGTTCACAGCCATGATGATCAAACTTATATTTGGATTCAGCCAATAGAAAACATTTGCCTTTCATTGTTAGGCTTGGGGCAGTAGATAGGGTCCTGTGTTGCATATCTGTACCAAGATCACAAAAACTTACACAACTAACTTACATTTTATAAACTCTTTTGAGGTAGAAATTTTCATAGCAGGGGCCAGCAAAAAGTTCAAATTGGGACTCTCGATTACACACCCAGGTGGAATTAAAAGTTGCCACCATCCCACATTTACAAAGCCCACAGTTGAGTCTTATACCTAAGCCTTTCCACAAGTGTAATTGTGACATATATTGTAGTTCAGTTCCTGAGTGATTTAATAATTCTGCCTAGATATAGCCTACAAAAGAAAGTTTGACAAATATCTGCACCAAGCACCTTGGTGATTTGACTGTGCTATCTAAAAAGTGTCCTCAGGCAAAATAGCCACATATTTCTGGACCCATTATTTAGGGTATATGACTCTCCTCTTTGACCTGTACCCTGCTTCCTATAGTAATTGTAGCTTTTCTAAACACTGCATTCAAATGACATGACTCTCTTTTTTGGAGAAACTCTCCTGTTGAGAGGCATTTTGACACATGCTTGAGCCCAGCTTTTAGGTCAGATGACTTTCCTCTCCTGCCTAGACACAGCCCAAAATGAACATTGTGTAACAGAGTTGGATTTAGCACACAAGTTATGTGATATTTTGGACAGGACTCTTCCTGCAAAAAGAATACTGGAATATTTCTGGGCCAGCATTTAGGTGATGTGGCTGTTAGGCCTGATTCATAACCACAGAGCAAATTGTAACAAATACCTAGGGAGGGCTAGCAGGAATAATAATGACTCTTATATGTGAACTCATCCAATAGAGGATATTTTTACTCTTAAAATTCAGTTTAGGGACATGCATGATGTCCTGAATCACTTTCTTGTACAAACATCACAAAAGATTACAACACTCACACATATTTTACAGAGCCTTTGGTTTATACAGAAAGAGTCAAAGCAGGGTTCAACTCAGATGACATTGTGCATCTTGTATGCACATCCACCTGTCAGTAAGGACTGTCATCATCTCTCATGGATGAAGGCAACTGTCACACATGGAAGCAGGACATGCAGGGTTTTGTAAATCACATCTTTTGAATTTTCTGACAGTGTGATTGTGATATAAATCTTTGCCAAGCACCAGTGTAATTTGACCCTCCAGGCCTGTTCCAGCCCATATACAGGATTGTGATATCTACCTAGGCCAACCTCGAGGATATGTGACTCTCCTGCCTGGGCCCTTCTCTCAGTAAGTATTGCACATATCACTAGATCTAGCATCCAGTTGATGTTCACCTTCTTGTCTCTGCCGTGCCAACTGAAATTATTGTGAACATATTTTTGCGTGCACCTCATAGGTGATGAAACTCTAATCTCTGGAATGGGCCCTGCATAAAGGAAGGATGGTGACATATTGTGAAGCCAGGCATACAGCTGTGGGTACTTTCTGCCAGTGCCATGCCCAAAGTAGGGCATTGTGACATATCTCTGCACCTGTCACCTAGGTTAAGCGGCTCTCCTGCTTGGGCCCTGACAACCTGGAAAATGACATATTTCTAGGCCAGACACACAGGTGATGGTACTCCTTTGCCAAGACTATGCTTCACAGAGGACTTTGTGACCTATCTCTTGGGCTAATAAACTAGTTGATGGGACTGAATGCTTTGGCCTCACACACATAGAGCATTGTGACATGAAAGTGAAACCTGCCCCAAGGTGATGTAACCCTTTCACCTTGGTTCTGAACAAATGGGGACTTGCAGCATACCTTAGGACCCAGCACCCAGGTTATATGGCTCTTCTGCCTGGTTTCTGCCCATGTGTTAGATTGAGACATATACCTAAAGAAGCACCAATGAGACACTGCTCTCCTCTTCTGCCTGAGTTCTGCCTACTGGGGACATTGGGACACGTTTCTAAGCCCATGACCTAAGTGACATGACTCTCTTCCCCTGCCTCAGCCTTTAAAATGCTGAAATTGTGATGTATTTCTGAGACCAGGATTTAGGTTATGTGACTATTGCCTTTTTTCTGAATCATGCCCACCAAGGGAAAGTTTCACCTACTGCACTCAGAAAGGATGTTACTCTTCTGCTACAGTCCTGAATAGTGAGGGAGTGATTGCATAATGGTAGGTCCAGCACTCTAATGACGCTTCAGTCCTGCCGGCGCCAGAGCCACAGAGAGTATTTTGACATATCTTCAGCCAAATGTGTAAGTGTTTTGGCTTTCATCCGTTGGTTGAGTTTATTATTTTTTTACAAGTAAAATTGTGTCATGTTGCTAGGTCCAACATCCAGATAATGTGACCCCACTTTCTTTATTCTGCCTAGAGATGGCACTGTGACATGCTGTGTGCTACAGCACCTAAGTGATGTTACTCTTTTTTGTAATTTTTTGCTCACTAATGGGATTATAAAATATACCTTGTTTCAGTTTACAGGTATGATGGTGAAACTTACATTGTGATTCAGCAAATAGAAGGTATTTTGCCTCTCATTCCAAGGCTTAGGGCAATAGGTAAAATCCTGGGTTGCCTATTTGTACAAAGCTCACAGAACAATAATTAATATTGTATAAACTCCTTGGGTGGTACGGAGAGTTTCCTAAAAAGGCCCAGCAAAAAGTTAAGATTGTGATTCTCAATTACACACACAATTGAAAGTAAAACTTGTCACCACCCCTCATTTAGAAAGCCCATTGCTGAGATACTGAGTCTAACAAGTAAAACAGTACAAAGATGGAATTGTGACTCTCTTTTGTGGATTTTGCCACAGGTGCAACCGTCACTCATTTTTAGACCCAGCTCACAGGCATAAAAATAAGTCTCATTCCTGAACTAAACATAAATGGGAGATGTTGACTGTCATATCTGAGTTTAAGGCAACATATAATATTCAGAGTCAAAATGAGCATGTGCACCTCAGAGTAGTTTGTGAGTCTCATGCATGTTGTATAAAATTCCCAGCTGTTCTAGAGGATGTCACACAATGGCCCAGCACACATGTGACAATGTGACTTACATACATAGGAGTTAGCAGTTAAAGGTGTCACCCTAAAAGATGAGGAGATATTGTCATATCACTGGGCCTAGTACCCAGCAGTAAAAACTGCTTTAATTGTTTCCCATGTGTGCGTTGTGATGTATCGTTGGGTCAGAATCATAATAATGTGACTCTTTACTACTTGATCCTGCCAAGTAGGGATATTATCACATATATCTGAGCCTATTTCTTGGGTGACTTGTCTATTTTGCTTGTGCTCTTTCACCAAAGAACATTGTGACATCATTGGGGATATCATCTAGGAAATGTGACTCTTCTCTCCTTCCTAGGTCCTGCCCACTAAAAGAATTGTGACATAACGCTGACTGCAAAAACTGGGTAATGCAACTCTCCTCTTTATTCTGGAGTCTGCCAAAACAGGGGATTATTACATATTGCTGAGCCCAGCACCTAGATGATGTGAGTCTTCTCTGTTTCTCTAAGATTATAATGTATCCTGAGCTCACCATCCAGGTGATGAGACTCTCCTACCGTCTTTCTGCCCACAGGTAAAATTTTATCATATACCCAGCTTCAGATACCATGCAATAATATAACTATCATACCCGGACCCAAAAAGGAAAGATATTTTGATTCTCAGAGCCATTCTTATGGCCATAAGCAAAGTAATTGTTCTCATAGTGGTATAAAGTTCACACAGTATTATGACACTCCAGCATATCGTATAAAATGTGAGTAGTATGATGAGTGTTACAACAGGGAACAGCAACCCAATGCTATTGTGATTATTGGATCCACACCCAACTGACACGACTGTCATTCTCTCACAAGAACAGAACCTGCAAATAAAGTACTAAATCTCGCCAAAAGAGCAGTAAAAGATTGAAATTGTTCATCTCATATGTGGGTCTGACGCACAGGTGGTTTGGGGATGCATGGTTCAGCACACCTGTGAGGCTGGGACTCTCCCCCTGGAACACAGACATCAAGTGGGATGGCCATCTTCTATATGGATTATGCCCATTGTTTAGATTGTGTCTCCTCTGCTTCGACCCAACTCCCAGGAGGTGTTTACTTATGTAAATAAAGCCAGGACTTGTGTGGGACTGTGAAACTTACTTCTGGTGTGTGATTAGGACTTAAAAGTTAGCCCAACTCCTGAGTAATTTGACTCTCCTTTTCAGGCCATAACCCAAGATGAAATTGTGACATACATGGACCAAAAACCTAAGCAAAGGTGACTGGGCCTGCCTACAAATGGCACTTTTATGTATCACTGGGACGAGCACCCAGGAGATGTGTATTATTTGCTTGATTCCCGCCTATATAAAGCATTGTGGCTTTTATCTAGGTCCATCACGTAAGTGACGTGACACTTCTACAGCCTTTCCCCTGTAATTATGGTGCATTGTGACACATAACTGGATACTATACCCAGAAATCATGACACTCCATTCTGGGTTCTAAAAACAGAAAGTTTTGTAATGTATCACTTGGCTTAGCACCTAGGTGATGTTTCTACTCTCCTACCTCAACCTGACCACAGGGGAAATTGTGACATATTGATAAACCCACCTCCTCCAAGGTGAGGTCATTTTCATAAATTGGTTTTGCACCTAGTGGCCATTGTGACATATATCTAGGCCAACTGCCTAGATACAGGTAAAGTGATTCTCCTCACCTTCTTAAGCCCGGCCCGACAGAAGAAATTTTGATATATCACTAAAACCAGCTTCCAGGGGATGTGCCTCTTCTTCCAGGGTCCTGGCCACAAGAAAGATTGTGACATCTCACTGGACCAGCACCCTCACAAGTGATGCGACATTTCAGCTTGCCCTCTGTCTATAGATGATATCATGCCATATACTTGAGAGCAAATGAGATGACTAATCATGACTCTTAAACCTGAAGCCAGGTCACATCCAAGATGGTGACTCCCATTCCTGAAACTTTCCACCAGTGTTATCGTGACATATTCTATTTCCCATCTCTTGAGTGACTTAATCATCTTGCCTAAATGTTGCCCACAAATGAGATTTGGACACATTGCTCAGCTGAGCACCTTGGCAATTTGACTCTCCTGTCTTAAGAATATCCTCAGGAAGGATTGTCGCATGGTTTTGGACCCATCATCTAGTTTTCTTACTCTCCTCTGCTGTCTGAACCCTCCTTCCACTGAGGATTATAGCATTTCTAACCATGCCATCCAAATTGTACGAATCTATTTCCTGGTCCCTTCAACATGAGACATTGTGACATATCTCTGGGCCTAGCATTTAGGTGATATGAATCTCTTCTTCTGTCTGGACACTGCCCACAAGGGGCATTGTGCCATATATCTGGTTGTAACCCCAGTTTATGCAACTCTACTGCCAGGAATATGCCTACAAGGAGAATATTGGAACATTTCTGGCTCAGCATTTAGTGTACTTGGCTGTCATGCCTATTTCATAATCCACAAAGTAAATTGTTACATATACCTAGGCACAACTTACAGGCATGATAATGACTCTCATATTTGGACCTGATAAATAGGGTTACTTCTGAGTCTCATAACTTGCTTCAGAAACAGGAGTGGTTAAATCACTTTCTCCTAAAAAAGAAGACAAGGAAGATTGTAACAGCCTCAGATGTTTCATAAAGGCCTTGGCCCATACAGAGAGTTTTATAACAGAACCCAAGAGAAAGGTTAAACTGTGAGTCTTATGTGTGCACTCAGCTGACAGCAAGTACTGTCACCATCTCACATATATGACGCCAACTGCCAATCATGAAAACAAGACATGTGTGGTATTATAAATCTCATTCTCAGAATTTTCTGCCAGTGTGAGTGATATAAATCTTCACCAAGCACCTGTGTGATTTTATTCTCCAGATTTGTTCCAGTCCACATATGTTATTGTGATATCAACCTGGGCCAACCTTTAGGTGATGTGAAGCTCCTGCCTCGACCCTGCTGTCATTAAGAATCATGACATATCACTAGATCCCGCACCCAGGTCATGTTACATTTTTGTCTGAGTGGGTGATAGTGACATAGGGCTTAGCCAGGCACAGAGGTGACAGGACTTTTTTGCTAGTACCATGTCCTAAAGAGGGCATTGTGACAAATCTCTTGGCCTATCACCTAGGTGATGTTGTGCTCCTGCTTGGGTACTGCTTACCTGGATAACAACATAATGCACAGAGGTGATGGTACTTTCTTGCTAAGGCCATGTCCTAAAGAAGGCATTGTAACAAATCTGTGGGCCTATCAGCTAGATGATGTTGCTCTCCTGCTTGGGTCCTGCTTACCTGTATAGTGGACATATTGCTAGGCTGCGCACATGGGTGATGGTACTCTTTCACCAGGGCCATGACTCAAGGAGGACAGTGTGACGTATCTCTGGGCCAATCCCCTAGGTGATGTGACTCCCTGCTTGTGCCCTGCCCACATTGAGCATTGTGATATCTTTTGTACTTATTTTTTGTAACTCTGTTGCCTGTGTCCTGTCTTAAGGAAGTCTTGTGACATATCTTAGGACCCAGCATCAAGGCGATGTGACTCTTCTCCCTGGCTTCACCTCACATGTTAAATTGTGTCACATACCTAGTAAGCACCTAGGTGATATGACTCTTCTCTTCTGCATGAGTCCTGCCTACTTGGGACATTGGGCCATATATCTGAGCCTGTGTCTTAAGTGATGTGAATCTTTTTTTCTGCAAGAGCCTTTAGAATGGGGTGATGTGACATATTGCTCAGCCCAATACTTAGGTAAGATGACTCGATTTTTCCTGAACTATGCCCATGAAAAGGAGCTTTGATGTATCGCTGGTCCCAGCATGAAGATGACGTTTCTTTTCTTACTAGGTCCAGCATAAAGAGAAAATTGTGGCATACTGCTGGAACCCCCACCCTGATGATGTAACTCTTTTGCCTGTTCCAGAATAACAAAGGATTTTTTACATACCATGGGCCTATTCTGTAGGTAATCTTGTTCTCATCATTAGTATGCATTTCTTTTTCCTATATTTTCTACATTTGGGTTTGTGTCTTATTGCTGAGTCCAGCACCCAGTTATCATAACCCCAATTTCTAGACCCTGCATTGAGAGGGCATTGTGACATATTGCTTGGCACAGCACCTAAGTATGCTACCTTTCTGCAAAATTTTTTTTTCTACAAATGGTATGAAATTTCCATTGCTTCATTTCAGATGCATTATGATCGAACTGAAATTGAAATTTCACCAATATTAGATGTTTTGCCTTTCATGGCTACACTTAGAAAAATAGGTAAGGTTATGAGTTGCAAATTTGTACAAAGTTCACAGAAGCTTACAACAGTAACACATAATCTATAAGCTCCTTGGTTGGTACACAGAGTTTTATAACATGGCTCAGCAAAAGTTAAGGTTTTGACTCTTGATTACACATGCAGGTAAGAGAAAAATTTGTCAACATCCCACATTTACAAAGCCCACTGTTGAAGTCCTGAGTCTAACAAGTAAATAAAGTACAAAGATGGAATTGTGACTTTCATATATGGATCTTGCTACAGGTGAAATCGTAACTCACTTCTGGACCCACATCAGGGGCATAATAATGTGTCTTCTGTCTGAACCTAGCCTATAAAGAGGGATGTTGCCTATCATAACTGAGTTTAAAGCAGTATGTAAGATTGTGAGTCAATAGGAGCATGTAGGCCTCAGAATGGATTGCAACTCTCATGCCTGTTGCTTAAAGCCTTTGTATGTTGTAGAGTGTGTCATGGGATCACCCAGAATACACATGAGATTGTGACTCTTATATACTCACCAAACAAACAGTCAAAGTTGTCACCCTAATAGATGAAGAGATTGTGCCATATCACTAGGCCTAGTACCTCTAGGTGTTGAGAATTTTAGGCTTAAATTCTTTTCCATGGTTGCATTGTAAAACATCCCTGGGTTAGAATCATAATACTTTAACCCTCTGCTTGGACCCTGACAACAGTGGATATTATCACATGTCTTTAGGCCTATCAGCTAAGTGGTGTGTCTCTCCTGCCAGTGCCCTGCCCACAAAGGACACTGTGACGTATCACTAGATAAAGCATCTAGGTAATACAAATCTACTCTCCTGCAGAATCCTGCCCACTGAAGAAATTGTGACGTACCACTGAGTGAAAAACCTAGGTGATGTGACTCTCCTCTTTGTCCTGGACTCTGCCAAGAGAGTCCCAGAAGATGTGCTGAGCCCAGTCCCAAGAGACATTGACTATCCACTTTTTTTAAACCCTGTATTCAGTAGGCATGATGACAAATTACTTGAGACTGTACCCAGGTGATATGACTCTTCTGACTGGGTCCTGCCTACAGTGCAGATTAATATGTATCCCTGGATCAGAATCCAGATGATGAGACTCTTCTTCTGTCTTGTCTCTGTCCAAAGGGGAAATTGGGACATATACTTGGATTCAGCTCATATGCACAATAACAACTCTATGGTCATGGGTAAAGTTCTCTATCACCCACCTGTAAGAATACACAGAAAAGTATCCCACTCAGGCGTATCATATAAAGCCTGAGTGGTACAAAGGGTGTCATAACAGGCACCCGAAAGCAGGTGGTATTGTGACTCTTGGATGCACACCAAGCTGACACAATTGTTATTCTCACCCATGAACAGAGCCTACCAATGCAGTGCTAAATCTCACACACATAAGCCATTGACTCTTGAAACGATTACACTTGTACATGAATCTGATCCACAGGTGTTTCATGATGTTTGAACCAAGATTAAGCAGAACTGTGGTGCTGTGTCTCTCTTATTAGAACACAGTCTTCAAGCGGGATTGGGGCTCTTACACATGGATCTTCCCATTGCTGAGATTGTGACTCCTGTACTATGACCCAACTCATAGAATGTGTTGATTCTCATACCCAAAGCTAGGACCTGAGTGGACTGAAAATTATTTCTGAACCTTCTTGAAAGTGTGATTAGGTCATGTAACTCTGCCCAGCACGTGGGTAATTCGATGCACATTTCTAGGCCCAGACCACAGATGAAATTTTGCCATATGCGCAACAAGCCCCTAATCAATATATAACACCATCCTTGTCTCTGCTTACAAAGGGCACTTTTATATATCACTGGGACCATCACCCAGGTGATGTGATTTACCTGCCTGAAAACTGCCTAAAAAGAGAATTGTGTCTTATATTTAGGTCCATCACGTAAGTGATGTGACTCCCTTCTACTGTCTTGGCCCTGCAGTTACAGAGCATTGTGACACATCACAGGCTACTGCACCCAGGAGATGAGATTTTTTGGGGGAGTTCTGCCAACATAGTAACATATCACTTGGCTCAGCACTGAGGTGATGTTTCTTCACTTTTCATTGTGTCCTGACCACAGGGAGCTTGGGACATGTTCCTGGGCACAGCACCAAGGTGAGCTCACTCTTTAGCCTTGTTACTGCAGTTAATGGTCATTGTGACATAATCCAGGCCAATTTCCTAGATGAAATGAGTCTTCTCTCATGCCAAAGTCCTTCCCACAGAGGGTTTTTTTAATATATCACTGAAACCAGCATCCAAGTGATCTGACACTTCTGCAAGGGTTTTGTCCACCAGGTGGATTGCAACATCTCACTGGACCTGCACCCATGTAGGTGATGTGAGTTTCTTGCCTTCTTTCTGGCCACAGGTGATATTGTGTCATATACCTGACACCAAAACAAAATCCTAACAGCAACCCATATGTTTGGAGCCAGGACATGTGCAGGATGGTGACTCTAATTCTTAAATCTTTCCACAAGTGAAATTGTGAAACATACCTTTGCCCAGCTCCAGAGAGATTTAATAATTCTCCCTAGGTATAGCCCACAAATGAAATTTTGACAAATACCTCGCCAAGTAACTTGATGATTTTACTGTGCTATTTTAACAGTGGCCTCAGGAGGGATTGTATCATATTTCTGAACACATCATCTAGGTTACATGATTCTCCTCTCCTTCCTGTACCCTGCTTAATTTGGTAATTGTAGCATTTCTAAACACTGCATCTAAATGATACGACTCTCTTTCCTGGGTCCTGTCAACAGGAGGCATTTTGACATATTTTGGGACCTGTTATTTAGGTGATATTACTCTCCACTTCTTCCTGGACACTGCCCACAAGGGACATTGTGCCACAGAGCTGGACCCAGAACACAAGTCCTGTGGCATTTCTGACAGGACTCTGTCTACAAAGATAATATTGAAATATTTCAGGCCCAGAATTTAGGTGATGAGGCTGTTCTGCCTGCTTCATAACCACTCATGGAATTGTAACATATACCTAGACAAGACCCACAGGAAAGATGATGACTCTTAGGTGTGAACTCAGCAAATATACAATATTTAGGCTCTTATAATTAGGTGTAGGGACACATGTGATATTATGGATCACATTCTTGTACAAAGGTCACAAAAGATTACAACATTCACACATACTTTATGATGTCTTTGGGTTATACAAGTAGAACCAATGTAGCACTCAGCACACAGATGAAATTGTGAGTCTTGTATGCAAACCCAGCTGACAGAAATAACTGTCATCATCTCACATGGTTGCAGCCAACTGTCACACATAAAAACAGGACATGTGTGGTATCATAAATCTCACCTTTGATGTTTTCTGAAAGTGTGATTGTGATATATGTATTTGCCAAGCACCTGTGTGGTTTGACTTTCCAGAATGGTCCCAGTTTACATACGAAATTGTGACATCTGCCTGGGTCAACCCCGAGGGGATATAACTCTCATGCCTAGGCTCTTCTCTCAGTAAGTGTTGTGACAGATCACTGGATCTAGCAGCCAGGTGATCTTACATTCTTGCCTGTGCCATGTCCACAAAAATTACAGTGAAATAATCCGGTGTCCACCTCATAGGTGATGTAACTCTCATCTTTGGAATGGGCCCTGCCCAAAGGAAGGATAGTGACATATCGCAATGCCAATCACACAGGTGAGGGTATACTTTTGCCAGAGCCATGCTGAAAGTAGGGCATTGTCACATACCTCTAGGCCTCTCACCTAAGTTATGTGGCTCTCTGGTTTGGGCCCTGCCGACCTGGAGAGTGACATATTTCTACGCCAGGCACACAGGTGAGGGCACTCTTTCGCCAGGGCTATGCTTCATAGAGTACATTGTTACATGTCTCTTCAGCTATCACCTGGTTGAATTGACTCCCTCTCTGGGATCTACTCACATGGAGCATTGTGGAACAAGCAGAGAATTTGCACCTCGTTTATGTAACTCCTTTTGCTGGATGATATCCTAAGACAGCCTTGTGACATATCTCAGGACCCAGCACCAAACAGATGTGGCTCCTCTACCTTGTTTCTGCTTACATGTTACATTCTGCATATTTGAAGGAAAGCCCCAAGGTGATAAGACTTTCCTCATCTCAATGAGCCCTGCCTGCTGGAAACATTTGGACATATTTCTGAGCCTATGATCTAAAAATGTGACTCTATTTTTCTGCCTGGGGCTTCACTTAAGAGGATTTTGGCACATTGCTGATCCCAACACTCAGAATATGTGACTCTCCTCTTCTTCCTGAACCATGCCCACAAAAAAAAGAATTTGGACCTATTGCAGGGCCCGGCATCCCAATGATGTTACTCATCTGCCTGGGTTTTGCAGAAAGAAGAAATTATGGCATATTGCATATTGATAAGCCCAGCATCCTTATGATGTGACTCTCCAGCCCAACATCCTTATGATGTTGGAGCCACTGAAGGTATTTTGACATATCTTCAGCCCATAATGTAGATGTTTTGGCTCTCCTAACTTGGCTGGGTATTTTCCACATGTGAGATGTTGTCATCTTGCCGGCTCCAGCATCCAGTTATTGAGACCTAATATCCTATACCCTGCCTAGAGAAGGAATTTTGACATATTGCCTGGCACACAATATAGGTGATGTTTCCGCCTGCATACTTATTCGGCCACATATGGGATTATGACATATATCTTGCTTTAGTTCATAGGCATGATGATCAAACTTATTTTGGGATTCAGCCAATAGGAGACATTTTACCTCTCATCATTAGGCTTAGGGCAACAGGTAAGTTCCTGGGTTACATATTTCTACCAAGGTCACAGAAACTTACAACACTGAGTTATATTTTTTCAAACTCTTTGGTAGTAGAATGTTTCATAACAGGGCCCAGCAAAAAGTTCAGATAGAGACTCATGGTTACACACCCAGGTGAAATCAAAAGTTGTCATCATCCAACATTTACAATGACTAAGTTTGAGGTCCTGAGTCTAACAATAGAATACAGCTCAAAGATGGAGGTTTGACTTTTATATGTTAATCTGACAAAAGTTGGGATGGTGACTCATTTCTGGACCCAGCCCACGGGCATAATAATGGGTCTTCCTCCTCAACCCTGCCTATAGGGGAGGTGATGACTATCAAACCTGAGTTTAGGGCTGTATGTAAGTTTGTGATCCCATAGGAGCAAGTAGGCCTCAGAGAGCTTTGCAATTCTTATGCAGGTTTAAAAAACCCTCAGCTCTTGTAGAGAGTGTTATGTATTGGCGTAACACACATGTGAGATTGTGACGCTAATATACACATTCAGGTAAAAGTTAAACCTGTCACTCTCAAAGATGAGGAGATTGTGTCATATGACTGGGCATAGTATCCAGGTGTTGAGACTTTTTGGCTCATATTCCTTTCCATGGGTTTATTGTTACATATCAATGGGACAGAATCATAAAAACGTGACTCTTCTGTATGGGCCCTATCAATAGGGGATATTATTACATATTTCTGGTCTTTTCAGCTAGGTGATGTGTCTCTCCAGCCCGTGTCCCCCACCCAGAGGACATTTTGAAATATCACTCTGCTCTCCTGCCTGGGTCTTGCTTATTGAAATGTGACTCTGTTCTCCTGCCTGGGTCTTGCTTATTGAAGGAATTGTGACATATGGCTGAATGCAAAACCTAGGTGATGTCTTTCCTGTCTATTCAAGAGTTTATACCTATGCTGAATTTTGTTTCATGACTTTGGTGTTCTACTATCATACCGGTAGCAAATCCTTTGATTAATGTAGGTTTGCTTTGTGTTTGGAAATTGTTATGTGTAATCCTATATGTATAGGAAGCATTACATATACCATATATATATTTAAGATTGTCAGGCTTTTCATGGTTTATTGGAATCTTAAGTAATTTTGTGGAGTTTTTTCTGTTTTTGGAAAAGTAAAATTAAAAATTGAAAAGGACTGTGTTGCAGGTGTGGGTCACTTTAAGCATTATGGACATCTTCATAATATTTTATCTCCCAACCCTTGAAAAACAGCATGCTTAAAAGTACGTTCTTGTCTGGGCATGGTGACTCACACCTCTAATCCCAGCACTTTTGGAGGCTGAGTAGGGTGCACAGAGAAGTCAAGAGATACAGACACTCCTGGCCAACATAATGAAAGGCCATCTCTACTAAAATACAAAAAGTAGCTGGGTTTGGTGGTGCATGAATGTAGTCACAGCTACTGTGGAGTCCAAGTCAGTGGAATCACTTGAACAAAGGAGGTGGTGATTGCAGTGGAGCTGAGATTCCATCACTGGACTCCAACCTAGCTCCAGAGTGATAGTCCATCTCAAAAGAAAAAAAGAAACCTGTGTTGCTTAATTTTTATATTTTTGGAGTTTTTCTGTTTTTCTTTTGTTACTAAATTCTAGTTCCAGTCCACCTGGGCTATAAACAATTTTCCATAAAATTTCAACTAAAAAATAATTAAGACTTTTTTTGTGGTGTCACATGTGGTCCATCTAGGAAAATATTTTATGTGCTATTGAAAAGGATGTCTATTCTGTTGTCTCTATATATTTCTTAGGTGTAATTATTGTACAGTACATTCAAGTTTTTGTTTCCTTATTGATATTCTGTCTTGCTTTATTTATTACTGAAAGTGGGGTATTGATGTATACTTCCATTATCTGATTGCTGCCTATTTTTGATTCAATTCTGTCAATGTTTAATTTATATGTTTGGAATAACTCTCCTGCATTTGTAGGTTCTCAGTGAATGAACCCTATTACTATATTTTAATGTCCTACATTGTCCTTTGTGAATTCTGACATAAAATAAATTATATAAATATAACAGTTTTCAACTTAATACATTGTTACCTCTTCTCTCATTTGATTAACACTTCCATGGAATGTATTTTTATACTGCCATTTTCAGTCTAATTTTTATTAGATCTGAAATGAGTCTCTTAAAGACATGACATAGTTACATCCTGATATAGACAACAATATAGCCACATTTTTTTTTCATTTGGAAGGATAATTTTGCAGGCTCTAGCATTCTTTCTTAGGCTTTTTATTTCAGTGTTTTAACTATGTCATCTTATTCCCTTCATGCACAAAAGATTGACATTCATAAATTTACTGGTAATCTTGCAGAAGCATACATATGAATAACACATCAATATTTTCTTTCTGAATTCCAGATTTTCTTCTTTTCTGTGACTTTCAAAACATTGCGTACATTTTGTCTTGTTAGAAATCTCTTTGTGTTAACCTTAGTTGAAACTGTCTGAGCGTCTTGATTTTCTTAAAATTTTTTACTAATGTTGAAGTACATATTAGTCTTTTTTTGGACTTCTACTGCACAATTTTCATTCCCTTTTGTGATTTTTATCTTTTTGTTGGTTTCACTTATTTACTTTTTTTCTTTATTTCTATTTTACTGATTAAGCATCATTGAGGTGGTGATTTTAATTTTTTAGCATTTTTTTAAAATACATCTAAACTAACCCAAATTGCCTCTGGTAATTTTTATATCTCCATTCTTTTATAACTGATTTCTGGATATTCATTTTTATCTTGATTAAGCCATATCATCTTGTTGTTTTGTATATGTTGTAATCTTAGGTTGCAATTTGCATAATAAAAAGCAACATTTCAAAATCTCTATTCAGTGGCTTTGGGGGAATATGATACCAATTTCTTAGGCTAGAGAATCTTGGAGTCTCTCAAGCCTGTTCTTTGGATGTTTTTTCTGATCTTGTGTGTTTTTTAGTTAAAAAAGATTCCCCATGTTTTTTTCTTTTTCCTTTTTATTGTTTATTTGTGTATTTATTTATTTATTTGAGTTGGAGTTTCACTCTTATTGCCCAGGCTGGAGTGCAATGGCATGATCTTGGCTGACTGCAACCTCCAACTCCTGGGTTCAAACAATCCTCCTGCCTCTGCTTACCTAAGAGCATGGCTAACTTTTGTATTTTCAGTAGAGACAGGGTTTCACCAGGTTGACCCGGCTGGTATTGAACTTCTTACCTCAGTTGATCCACCCATCTCAGCCTCCCAAATAGCTAGAATTACAGGTGTGATCCAATACTCCCAGCCATTCCACATATTTCTCATTGAGATCCTGCAGTCAGCTGGATACCCGTAGTCTGCCTATGATACTGAAGTCTTCCTTTTTTTGTAACAGTTATTTCTCTTTAGTCTCAGTCAACGTATACCATCTTTCCTTTCAACACTGTCTTGGAATATAGGAATTTGTTTTCGTAAAAACTCAAAAAGCCAGAAGCATGGACATGTCACTGTTTTATTTATTTTTGAAGGGGTAAGACAGGAGTTGTCAGTCTCTACACTTTTCATAGGATAAAAAATTTGTGTAGTGGGGAAATATGAAATAATTCTATTACACTTCTATGTGGTTCTTGGCATTTTGTTCACTTGGTGCTGCAAATGCTTAACTGATTCTTGGACTTCTCACAAAGACATTTTGGTAAGTATATTATGTTAAATTTATATGTTTATAAAAGAATTAGGCCCTGTGGTATTTTATTATCACCTTGTTAATGTGCCTTGTATAATTACACATTTGTAAAGTGTATTCACCTGAGTCTAATGAGGGAGAAATTTTGTCTTTTTTTGTTCATTTATTTCAGCTGGTTGTTTTCAATTTACTACAGAGATATTGATGGAGCACAACATAAAAGATTCATTCCAAAAAGTGACTCTGATAAAATATGAAAGCAGTGACTTTAACAACTTACTTTTTTTATGGTTTTTGCTTTATTTAATATTCAGATATGACATATTGTGTTTATATTTATACTCTTTGTTTGCTTAACAGTAGTATTTTTTTCTTTTTATTATTATAATTATACTTTGGGCTCTATGGTACATGTGCGCAACGTTCAGGTAAGTTACATATGTATACATGTGCCATGCTGGTGCGCTGCACCCACCAACTCGTCATCTAGCATTAGGTATATCTCCCAATGCTATCCCTCCCCCCTCCCCCCACCCCACAACAGTCCCCAAAGTGTGATGTTCCCCTTCCTGTGTCTATGTGTTCTCATTGTTCAATTCCCACCTATGAGTGAGAATATGCGGTGTTTGGTTTTTTGTTCTTGCGATAGTTTACTGAGAATGATGATTTCAAGTTTCATCCATGTCCCTACAAAGGACATGAACTCATCATTTTTTATGGCTGCATAGTATTCCATGGTGTATATGTGCCACATTTTCTTAATCCAGTCTATCATTGTTGGACATTTGGGTTGGTTCCAAGTCTTTGCTATTTTGAATAATGCTGCAATAAACATATGTGTGCATGTGTCTTTATAGCAGCATGATTTATAGTCCTTTGGGTATATACCCAGTAATGGGATGGCTGGGTCAAATGGAATTTCTATTTCTAGATCCCTGAGGAATCACCACACTGACTTCCACAAGGGTTGAACTAGTTTACAGTCCCACCAACAGTGTAAAAGTTTAAAGAAACGCTACCAAAGTGCAGGTTATTGCAAGGGCAGAAAAGCAGTTTTAATGGCTTTCCTCAATGTTTGTCCTCTACACATAGTAAAACAAATGTGACAAAGCTTTTGAGTTGTGCTCAAATTTCAGGGAACATAAAAAAAAAAAGTTAGTGGGAGAAATGCTACAAATGTGAAGAATGTGGCAAAGATTGTACATTGTTCGCAGATTTTACTATAAAAAAGGGAATTCATATTGTAGAGAGATGCCACAAATGTGAAGAATGTGGCAAAGCCTTTAAAAAGTTATCAAGCCTTACTGAACATAAGAAAGTTTATACTGGAGAGAAATCTTACAAATATAAAGAATGTGGCAAACCTTCACCTGCTCCTAAACCTTTATTAAACACAAGAGAAATCATGCTGGAGACACATCCTAAAAATGCATGGAATGTGGCAATGCCTTTAAGTGCTTCTCAGACCTTACTAATCATAAGAGAATTCAAACTGGAGAGAAACCCTACAAATGTGAAAAATGTGGCCAAGCATTGAGCTCATTCTCACACCTCATTAGACATAAGAAAATTCATACTAGAGAGAAAGTCCACAAGTGTTAAAAATGTGGAAAAGCCTTTAACAAGTCCTCATATTGTGTTCAACATCAGACATTTAATGCTGAACAAATGCAATATAAGGGTAATGACTGATGAAGACTATTTATTTGACATCTTAGAAGGTCTCTAAGAACTTGGTTTACAATCTCGATGTTTCTGTTTTGGGTGCATATATAGCACTTTATTCTTACATAATGTTCTTTTTTGTCTTTTTAAAAAATCTATGTTGAATTAAAGCCTGTTTTGATAGAAACTATAATTGCAACGGCTGCTTTTTTTCTGTTTTCTATTTGCTTGGTAGATTTTTCTTTTTCCATTTATTTTTATCTTATTTTAGATGGGTGTCTCAATTACAGCATACCATTAGATATTAACTCTGCATTCAATTTGCCACTCTGTTTTTTAATTGGGATATTTAGCCCATTTACATTTAAAGTTAGCATTTTTATGTGTGGATTTGATTCTGTCCCTGTGATCTTATCTGGCTCTTTTGCACATTTATGTATTTGCTTTATAGTGCCAGCTGTTTATGTACTTTTGTGGTTTTGTTGCTGTTGTTGCTGTTGTTTTTGTAGTGACTTGTAATAGTCTCTTATTTAATGCTTTCTTCAGAAGTTCTTGTAAGGCCGGTCTTGTGGTAATCAAGTTCCTCAGTGTTGGCTTATCTGAATAGGATCATACTTATTTTTACTTCCATAGCTTACTTTGGTAAGATATAAAATTCTTGTTGTGAGAAGTCAGGGACTCTGAATGAAGGGACCTGCTGAAGCCATGGCAGAAGAACATAAATTGTGAAGATTTCATGGACATTTGTCAGTTCTCCAAATGAATACTTTTATAATTTCCTATGCCTGTCTTTATTGCAATCTCTGAACATAAATTGGGAAGATTTCATGGACATTTATCACTTCCTCAATCAATACTCTGTTTCCTATGGCTGTCTCTACTTTAACCTCTTAATCCTTTCATCTTCATAAGCTGAGGATGTATGTCACCTCAGGACCCTGTGATGATTGCGTTATCTGCACAAATTTTTTGTAAAGCATGTATGTTTCAACAATATGACATCTGGGCACCCAGAAAAAGAACAGGATAACAGCGATGTTCAGGGAACAAGGGAGATAACCATAAGGTCTGACTGCCTATGGGGCCAGGGAGAACAGAGTCATATTTCTCTTCTCACAGGAAGTCAATAGGAGAAATATCTCTGAATTCTTTTCTCAGCAAGGAATAGCCCTGGGAAAAAAGGCATTCCCAGGGGGAGGTCTCTAACGTGGCCTCTCTAGGAGTGTCTGTCTTATGCGGTTGAAGATAAGGGATGAAATACAGCCTGGTCACCTGCAGCGTCCTCAGGCTTGCTGGGATTCAGAAATTCCAGCCTGGCAAATTCTAGTCAGATCCATTGTCTGTTCTCAAGCCCTGTTTCCTGTTAAGATGTTTATCAATGACAGTGCATGCCCAGTGGGACATGGACCTTCATCATTAATTCTAATTTCACCTTCACCTTGTGATCTTGCTCTGCCCTCTTGCCTTGTGATCTTTTATTGCCCTATGAAGCATGTGAACTCTGTGACCCACTCCCTATTCATACACCCCTCCCTTTTTGAGATCCCTAATAAAAACTTGCTGGTTTTGTGGCTCAGGTGGTCATCACAGAACCTGCTGACATGAGATGTCACTCCGAGAGGCCCAGCTGTAAAACATCCCTTTATTTTTTTACTCTTCCTCTTTATTTCTCAGACCAGCTGACACTTATGGAAAATAGAAAAGAACCTATGTTGAAATATTGGGGGCTGCTTCCCCTGATAATTCTTGTTTGGAATTCTTTTTTTAAAGAAAGTTGAATATTGGCCCCTAGTCTCTTTTGAGTTGTAGGATTTCAGCTGAAAGGTTTGTTGTTTGTCTGATGGTCATCTTTTAGTGGTGGCCTGGCCTTTCACTCCAAATGCCTTTTCATTTTGACCTTGGAGAATCTCATGATTTTGTGTCTTGACAATGACCATCTTGTAGGGTATCTTACTGGGGTTATCCACATTTCCTTCATTTGATTGTTGACCTCTCTATCTAGGCTGGAAAAATTCTCATGGATGATATCTGGAAATATGTATTTCAAGTTGTTTTCATTCTTCCCATCGATTTCAGGCATTCTTTTTAATCATAGATTTGGTTTCATTACATAATCCTGTATTTCTTAGAGACTTTGATTCATTTCTCTTTATTCTTTTTTCACTATTCTTGTCTGTCTTATTTCAGAAAGCCAGTCTCAAAGCTCTGAGATTCCTTCCTCTGCTTGGCCTATTCTGCTATTAATACTTTTGATTACATTATAAAATTTTGTATTGTGTTTTTCAGCTCTATCAAGTTGACCACATTTTCCTCCTGATTAGCTATTTTTTCCATTAATTCCTGCAATTTTTTCCCTTTATTGCATTGGGTTGCAACTTATATTTGTAGTTCAATGAAGTTTATTTCTATCCATATTCCGAACTCTACTTCTGTCATATTAGGCCTTGCTGAAATGACCAAATTACATAATTTGGCCAAGAATAGGCCAAATTATTCTATTACAGAATAGGCCAAGCACAGGAAGGAATCTCAGAGCTTTGAGACTGGCTTTCTGAAATAAGACAGACAAGAATAGTGAAAAAGGAATAAAGAGAAATGAATCAAAGTCTCCAAGAAATACAGGATTATGTAATGAAGCCAAATCTATGATTAAAAAGAATGCCTGAAATCGATGGGAAGAATCAAAACAACTTGAAATACATATTTCCAGATGTCATCCATGAGAATTTTTCCAGCCTAGATAGAGAGGTCAACATTCAAATGAAGGAAATGTGGATAACCCCAGTAATGACCAAATTACAGATTTTGGTCATTTGGATGAAAGGAGTCACTGTGGCTTTTTGTGTTTTCAACATTTTTGCACGGATTTTGTTGAATCTTTCTGGGCATGTCTTTGAGGTTGCTGAACTTTGAATGGAGTTTTTTTTTTTTAATCCTATTCAATGGTCTGTAATATCTAATTGTGGTATAAGGTGGGTTCAGCCTACAGGCTTTGCTCCTGGGAATTTTTGTTTGTTTGTTTGTTTGTTTTGTTTTTGGTATCAGGGAGACAATGCTCAGCTCCCAACTCAGAGGCTGCACACTCTGGGTCAGTTGTATTTATTTCCAACTGTCTTCTCTGGCTCCTTGAAATTTCAGGTCCATCACTCTGTAGGACTAGCATGCCACAGCTGCAGCAAAGTGATAGTGAATATGGGTTTCTGCCTGCTTTTGGGTATTTACCTTAGTGACAGGAGCAAATAATTTGGGAAGTGGGTGAGGAGGTACCTGCTGGACACTGTGTGTGCTGTTTCACTAATGGTTGGTTGTGTTAGCTTGGTGCAGGATACTGACTAGTGAATGTTGTGATGCCTTCTTTGTGCCCCCACCAATAAAGAAGTGATTGTTCAGAGTATGGGAGAATACACAGTTCTCTGCACAGTGTTAACACAAAGGCAGAGTTGTGGCTTTCTGGCTGTCTGCCCGCCAAAGCTTCATCTACAGCGGAAGCTGCTGTGGGTGTCAAGGGAATACTGCATTCTTATTTGCTGGTGGGTCAAGCAAAGTCCAACCCACCTTTGCAGACATGTGCCACCAAAGTATTATCAGGAGTTGCTATGGTCTCCGGAGAAGCTGCAGTATGGGGAACATACACATGGGCTGGTGCAGCCACAGGGGCTGCTTTGCTGGAGCAATTAGGGCTGAGGCATCATCCACCAATGCAGATGTTATGGTATGGTAAACTACTCTTCCAGAGGAGCTGAGACTGCCCTGAAAGTGGCTGCAGCCAGACTGGGATCCTGGGAGAGACCAGTAGACCAAGGAGTGCTCAGTTGGAGCAGCTTCTTCTCATTTGCAAGACTATCCTGCAGAAATTATGTCCAACAAGTTCTCTAGGGCTAAAGTATCTTACAAGAGAAGGTTTAGCCTAGAGAAATGGCCATCACTGGCCACACTTTGCTACAGATGCTCTTGTGCCAAACCCACTGGGCACCACATAGGCTGGCTTGCTGCTCCACCTCTTTGCTTTTCTTCTGGGGGCCTGCATCTCAGAGAGATGTAGGTCAGTAATCCCTCAGTGCAGTCAGCCCAGGATGGAGGAGCTGTGCTTCTGGCCAAGTAGAGGTTCACTGTCTGGTGAGGAGCAGTGAGAAGTGTGTGAAACACATGGAAGTTGGACTGGCCTCTTCTCCTTGGGTAAACTGCAGCTTGTTTAAGGTGTGAATAATGCACTTAAGTTTTTGGACTTTTCATTAGCCCGAGGCAAGCAAGGACAGTTCTACTGCAGAAGCAGTGGCAGAAATATATTCAGTTGGTGCTGGAGTCTCTGTCCAGGGAATTGCTAACTTGCTACTGGCTCAATAACTCTGGGAATGATTGGCTAGTGGGCCAGTCCTGGAGAACCTTCCTAGTGAGAATATAGGAGAACAGGCCCTTACATAACAATGTGGCCACTTTCTGAAGGGCTGTTGCATTATTCTGAGTGTCCATTGCAGTTTCTAGTCATCTCCAACTTTCCAGTATCTGAAGTCATCACCAGTAAATGCTGCAAAACAGCAACAATGGCAGCATGCCCTTTTCTCTGGGAGCCCTATCCCAGAGAGATTAAACCTTTTTCCAGCACAAAAGCACGTATAGGAGGTAGCAAAAATCTCAGTTGAAAGATCTTACCCAGTGATTATAACATAATTGGGGACCCACTTGAAAAGCAATCTAGCCAAATTTCTGTAGGACAGCTCTGCTGGGCAGAGGTACCACTTCCATCCTCAGTTTATTTGGATCCTCAAAAGCCAGAAGGCTGGAACAGCTAAGTCACACAAACAGCAAAAAGGGCAGCTCACTCCTCCCTCCAGGAACTATATCCCAAAGACATTCCAAAATTCCATTGATCAAAGACCACCAGTGGTGGTACATGGACACCGTGGTTGGAAAGCACTTCCCAGTGAGGAGGAATGAGATTGCAGACCTGCTTTAATAGGCAATCTGGACATGTCTTTTTACAGCACCTGTACTGTGCTAGGAGATTCTTTCTGTCCCGTCGGCTTGAGCTCTTCAAAGCCTGAAGGCTGGAATGGCTAACTTGCCAAAGCAGCAAAGATGGTGGCCCACTCCTCTTTCTGGTAGCTCCATCATGTGGAGGTGAAATACTGTTTTCAATGGTTGGCTGGAATTATAAGCCAGGAGATCTTACCCTGTGAGGAATTGTGGAAATGAGTCCTACAGACCATCACAGCTCAGCCCCCTGGATTCTGCCTGTTTCCTATGGGAGTGTACAAGGATGTAACCTCCTGCTTTGCTGGAGGTACAGCTAATTTTTCTTGGAAGCCTGGAAAGCCAGATTATCTAAGGCTCTTGAATCCCTGCACTGGCCTGGGTGGCTGCTTGCTGGGACTCCATGTAGCACTGTTTGTTAAACAGAAGGCCATAATGAAGTGGGTTCACGAGGGTATCTCCTTACTTGAGGGTTGCAAAGATCAGTGATAGAATCATGGGTTGTTAGGGTCACACATTCAATTACTGATTTACTGGGTGGAAAGTTTCCCTTAGCTTCATATTTTTCCCAGATGGCCCATTATTCTACCTTGCTTTACTCCATTCTCTAATAGATAAGTCATTTCTTTGATTGTTCCCAATGTTAGTACCTGGATGTTTCAGTTGAAGCTGCTGTATTTATGCATATTTTGCATTTCTTTCTGTGAGAACTACACAGTCCAGCAGATTCTAGCTGGCAATCTTGATTACTTTCCTCTAAAAGAAACCTACTTTTTTATTTTGAAAGAAATTAAGCCAGACCAGTGGCTCACACCTGTGATTCCAGTGCTTTGGGACACTGAGGGGATCATATCAAGAGGTCAAGAGATCAAGACCGTCTTCTCCAACACGGCAAAACCCCATCTCTACTAAAAATACAAAAAATTAGCTGGCTGTAGTGGTGAGCACCTGTGGTCCCAGCTACATGTGAGGGTGAGGCAGGAAGATCACTTGAACCTGGGAGGTGAAGGTTGCAGTTAGCCGAGATCGCACCACTGCACTCTAGCCTGGTGAGAGTGAGACTCCATCTCAAACAAAAACAAAACATAAAATGTAATATCACTTTCAAAAGCAAGTATTGATGTAATTTAACTCCTACATTTGATGCTTTCTTCATTTCTAGTGTTTATGTGAAAGAACATGGTCAATTGTTGCTGTACCAGAGTTATGAGAGGTTCTTCTATATTAGATAGACAGATTTACATTCTTTTTCATGGAAGGTTAAGAAAACTGAAATCTAATGTAAATGAAGAAAATCTAAGTAGAAAGGCCATTTAGTGGTTGGTTTGCAGCAGTATTTTTGTTTTGTTTTGTTTTGTTTTTGTTTTTGTTTTTTTGGAGTTGGAGTTTCACTTTTGTTGCCCAGGCTGGAGTGCAATGGCCCAATCTCCACTCATTGCAACCTCCAACTGCCAGATTCAAGCACTTCTCCTGCCTCAGCCTCTTGAGTATCTGGGATTACAGGCATGCACCACCACACCTGGCTAATTTTGTGTTTTTGGTAGACACGGGGTTTCTCCACATTGGTCAGGCTGATCTGGAACACCCAACCTCAGGTGATCTGCCTGCCTCAGCCTCCCAAAGTGCTGGGATTACAGGCATGAGCCACTGCATCTGGCCATGTTAACGGCGCATTATATGTGACAGGATGATAGGAGTGTTTTAAGTGATCAGGATAGTATTCTGCACAGCAAGAGAAACCATATGAATTTTAAAAGAAAATTCCTTTACCATTTGTAAATTAACATAATCAATATACAGTAAATTTACAAATGCCTTTTTGATGACAATGTGTGAACACAATTTGTTTTAATAAACCAAAATTGTTGTTTTTGTGTTACGGCTATTTTACATTCCATGTGTATTTTGCCACTGATGTTAACTTTTCCCATCTTACTCAAGGTTGTAGGTAACAGATGGTAACAATATACTATCAGGTGACAGTGAAATAACATCTCTAGTGGTTACTTTGTTAGTGGTCTTTAACTGAAAACAATTTTGGGAATATGGTTTCTACCACTTACATTTTTGTTTTTCTTGTAACTACAGATTATTATGATGGTTGCAATGAAGATTTTGAGTATAATGGAACTATATGTTTCAGAATTCTGACCAGCTATTTATAAAATTTTATCCTACTTTTTTTGAAAACATGACTTCTCTGGTCTGCTAAGCATACACAGACTTTCAGTTTTGGTTTACGTGGTTTTAAATGTACAGACATATCTCTGTAAAATAAAATTAAGGTGTAACAGATTTATAGAGAATAATCATATTTGTTTACAGTCATGTGCCTACTTTGAGAAGAAAAGAAAAATATTAGAATGAAACAGGTAATTATACAAACATTGATAATTCACCAGCAAATCAGAATCTTTGAAGAATTTGAAAGCAAATTTATTATCTCTGCTTTGTATTAAATGTATTTATCTAATATGTCATTGCTCCTGGCTTTGAAGTATCTTATGCAAATTCCTTTTTATATCTGTTCATTTGTGGCTAACTGTAAACATAATACACAATTTTGTTTTTGTCCAGTTTTGTAAAACATTATTTGTATAATTTCCTCACAGATTATGAAAGTGGCTTTGGTGAAATATAATGGTGTTCACAAAATAATTTTCACATGTGAGTAACTTCACAGTATGTGCATTATTGAATGTTATTTATTTCGTATATTTTATATTTTGTTTCAATTAGAAAATGCAATTATCCAATTTTTGTTTAGTTATCGTTCATTTTACTTCATAAAATTGATATAATTGAGCTTATTAAATGTATAGGGCCAATTTATTCAAGTAAATAGTTGAATGTTTAATAAGTGGTGAGGTCTTTTTGGCATATAATGAAGTAAAAAAGACAAAACTGGCTATGTAATAGAAGCTACATGATTAGAAAAAAATATTCTTTTTAAAATTAGCCTATTGTCTCCAGTGAAAAATTGAAAATATCTATAATAAATAAATGACATGAATTTTTCTCAAAAAGAGATCATAATTGTATGAAAACCTTGTAAAATTATTGGATTATGTTGTTACATTTAAACATCTATGGAGGAAGGCAGAGCATTAGTCTATGCAGTCAAACCTGGAATGGCTGACACGTTAAGGGTATTCATCACAGTTATTGAAAGCTAAAATGCCCTGAACTCTTTTCATTTAGATTAATAAAATATGGTTTAGTCTTCCTCCTCTATATTCTGGCTTAGACAGAATTATCACGCCATTTTTTTACATTCCATTTTATTTATTTATTTTTTTTTTTCTTTGAGATGGAATCTCACTCTGTTGCCCAGGCTGTAGTGCAGGGGCACGATCTCAGCTCACTGCTACCTCTGTCTCCTGGGTTAAATCTATTCTTTTGCCTCAGTATACCGAGTTGCTGAGAATACAGGCACCCTCCACCAAGCCTGGCTAATTTGTTGTACTTTTAGTAGAGATAGTGTTTCACCATGTTAGGCAGGATGGTCTTGATCTCCTGACCTTGTGATCCACCCACCTGGGCATGCCAAAATGCTAGGATTACAGGCATCAGCCACCATGCCCAGCCTTACTTCTAGATTTTGAAGCAGCTCATCCTCAACTTAATGTCTCTGAGGATAGAAATACTGTGTGATATGGAAAAACAAAACCAAATATTTCTTATAACCTAAGGAGTCTTTATTTCTGCCCTGCTGTCCTGGACTTTCAGAAGTGTAGTTCTGGCAGACATTACTGAAAGGTCGATGTGGGAAACAAGCTTAAATGAAAATGGGGTATGTGTGAAGACTGTCTTTTTAGGAACTGGCAGGATTAGCCTTCTGTTCTGGGTAGATTTCGGGCAATCAGATGATACATAAAGAGAGGTTACATTGTACCAGGTCGTAAGAAAAGCTGGATTCTGCCACTAGTAAAACTCTGTAAGAGTGGTATTTTTTGGCCTATGAATTGGATAAGTTTTTAAATATAATCGACATGTTTGTTCTGTATGTTTTCAATAATTCTTTCACAAGAGCTCTTTGCTTTATTCCTATACTGACGCAGATTCTGAGCACCTTTAAATCTGTTCATTATCAGATAATGAAAGATAAAGAATAAGTAAATGAATCTGTTTCAGTTTTTGTGGTTAATTTAGCCAGTAAATATAATCTCATTTCTATAATCTTTAAGTTCTACTAATGAAGGCCAGAATAGATTTTTTTCTCCTAAAATTTTAGCAACTATAAAAGCATGTTTATAAAGTCACTTTTATAGATACTGTAAATATCCGTTGTCAATTGTGTTGGTTTCTAAGATAAAATATGTGAGAATTATACTACCCAACGTGACCAATACAATGTTTTTAAGTTGCCTATATAAAAATCTATCAATTTTGAATTGCATAACTACCTAATTTTTTTTAAGATTGAGGATAAGATGAAAAATAATTTGTACAATTAACATGAACTAAGTTTCCTGAAATTATTTACTCATTTAAGAAATCTAATTACATTTGAAATAAATTGCTGTCATTTGTTAGTATTTGTGTATCACATTTTTTAAATATTTTTCCCTAAAACAGGTAACAATGGGAACAAAGAAGAAAACAAAAATTCAGTGATTGTCATAAAAATAAATTTGAAGAAAATACAAGGTTTATTTGACGACCTAATTAAAATAATGTAAAGGATTAACAACTTTTTTTTACACATTTTTTGACAAAAATAACCCTGACATAGTAATGTGCAGAAAATACTATTAATTATATTCTTCAGACACTCTTACTGACTTTGGCAGTTTGAGAATCTCCAGCACAGTCCCAGGATTCCCTAGGAATTTCTTCTAGGACAACATCCTATGGAAATGGAGCAGAAGACCATGTCCGCGTGCACGTGCACACACACACACACACACACACACACACACACAAATGGATACTCACCCCTTAGAATCCAGTGGTTGCAAGTTGCAGAAAAAGTAGGCCATCCTTGGAGGTCTAGGAAGGGGCTATGGTCACCATCCCAGAAAAGGGGCCTGGACCTCCAGTGAGCCCTCCTGCCTGCAAGGGCCTCAGAGGGGCCTGTGCAGGCCAGCCTAGGTGCTCTGTTTTGTTCCTGGACCTTGAATCCTGCCTCACCTGCTAGCTTTTTTTCACAACAACATCAGGATGGCAATGCACAGTGCAGTCCCACTTGAGGAAAGAAATCAAGAGTATCAAGTCCCACACCCATCCTGTAACATTAAGTGACTTATTGATTTATTAGTCGACAAGTTAGAGCAGATTAATTAGTCAATAAGTTAGTGTTCTCTAACCCCCTAAGATTACAATCTAAAAGGAAAGCTGGGTGGCATCTCCATGAGGCTGTGCATTGGAGAAAGGATAGGTCACCTGGGCTTCAGTGATCATGTTCCCCTAGCCAATCAGTGAAGACATGGGCTTGGCAAAAGCAGACAATAAGGTTGGCAGGCAGCAGACAAGCTGAGCTGTCACGCAGACATAAAGGGGTAGGCATGAGGGGTCCCAGAGTGGGCAAACCCTCTCAGAGCCCTTAACTCAGCCCAGAGATTCTTCAGCCTTTTGAAGCACAGGATGTACCTGGAGATGCTGGGTGGGCACTGTGCAGTGGCCTGGCAAATGTGGGGTGAGCAGCCAGTCATTGAGGGGATTTCATTGCCCATTTTTTGATGGGCAAACGGAATCCCCAAAGCCACAAGTCAGGAGGGGCAAAAGCACTGGCGTGCGGCATTGCCATTTTTCTTCACTGACACCCATAAGTTTCAGACATCCCTGGGCTTGCCTTGAGGAAGAACATGCCTCTTCCTTGAGAGTCTAGGCACAAAAGCAACCAGTCATCTGTGGCAAAGCCATCCACAGCCCCTTTTGTGGGCTCACGTGGGCCTCCTTAATCCACTGGCCTGTGAAACCCAACTGGAATTCCAGAGTCCAGAGTTCACATTTGGTTCTAGAACCAAAATTTTAGTACTCAGGCCAGAGCAGAATTGGACCTGTTAATTCCAAGACACAAGGCTCAAATCAGAGAACAGACTTGACTGTTCAGCTGCACCTAGGCGGTGTGTCTACTGTTCCAAGCAGATCCCATTTTCTTCCTGCCTCCAATTATTTCACCTGCAAGTTGTTATTTGTACCAACTCTTTCTCTACCCTGCATATTCTATGACTTTTTGAAATTTCTGTGAAGATTGCATCAGCTAAGCATTAAGGGTCACAGTGCTCTAGCCTACTCAGGCTGTGCTGGGAAGAGAGATCTCTCAAACTTTCTTGACACCTAAGAGTCATGAATAAATAGTACCAACACTATGAGGAGGGCTGTCACATATTCAGACCCTTTTCTGGTCTCCATACTAAAATACTCTTTTCTGGTCTCCTTATCAAAAGGTACATTAGAATGACAAGGAAAATAGGACACCAAGCTGGCAGTTCTGCCTTTTAAAGGGCAGCCTCAGCCTGGTCACAGTGAACCACAATTTCAGGGTCTTGTTCAGCATGTCATGCCTTGGAAAATAGTGGAACTGGGGCCCCAGAATGTCGTGGCCCAGTGAATATGGAGAAGGTCACCTCAGCAGCCTGTATACAGCCAGTCACACCCATAACAGAAACAGACTCTACCAACTCCACTGCCTAAACCAGCCTATATGATGGATGAAACTGACAGTGTTATCTTGACTTGGGCATACCTGGTTATTGACCCTCTATAAATAGATGCTTCTGAGTGTTCAGAGTTCCAAATCTAAAAAACCTTGTCATGGTCAACCTGGAGATTACTCTTTATCTATGAGGAATGTCTGAGCCCCTGTGCTGTCCCAACATGTGGCGTAAGAATACGGGTCACACACGGAATTGAGTTTATTCCATTTTTGTTCAATGAGGGCTGACAGGTGAAAGCTTGTTCAGAAAAAAAAAGTGCTAAATAAAAAGGCTATACAAACTGCGTGTTTTTTGCAAGCGGGCATGGTTATTCAGCTATGCCCACTGACACTGTGCTTTCTGCTCTGTGTGGAAGTTTCCACTGAAAGTCTATATCTCATTTACTGGTTCTGAGTCTCTTCTTTCACAGCTTGATCCTTGTGCCATTTCAATGGGTGTCGAGTTTGACACGACTTACCCCATAGTGAAGAAGGATTTCAGACTCTGCTCAATGTGCTTCAAAGCTCACCAAGGCATCAGCTCTAGAAGGATTAATTTATTCCTTTTACCACTCTCATCAAGGCCTCTATTTTAAATGTACAATCAGTGGAATACAAAGAAAGACCAGTAAGAAACATATCATGGTCAGAAGCAAGATTAATGCCAAAATGGGCTGTGACTGCTTGCGAAGTAAAACGTAGCATGTTTTCTTTATCCTCTGGGCAGCCATCAACTTCTTTCATCACTTTTTGGCTTCAGCAATGCTTTTTAAGCTCCATTCTGCCTTTGGAGGAACCATAAGCCACGGTTGGTAAACATCTTTCCTTAATCCTGATGCAAGAAAGCTTTCTCCTGACAAATATGACCTCTGTGATTATGAGCTTGTAGGAAATCTAGACAGTGCCCTACCTTAAAACTTATGAAAGGGAGATGAGTAGGTCTGAGGGAAAAAATTTCCCTTAATTTCCTTTGGCAAGTTCAAAAAATTGTGATGGTAGAAGAGTGTACAGAAGAGGACAGCATAGTATAATTCCTCATCATGTCAGTTTACAGCCAAGAGTTTTTAATCCTAGCTGTGAGAGCTCCAAATAAACACCAGAAGTTAACTCACTGCATCTATCAATGACTAATTGAACATTTTGTATATCACACTGAGGAGTCCTCATTGAGGATTTTCCCATTGAATACATAGAGATAAAGACTGGAAAAGGTAAAATAGCAACTCCATGAAATCCTTAGATAAAATGTAGAAATGTTCATCTCCTCATATCATTAGCTTTTTTTGCATATATTTGCATGTATATCAACCCATAAAGCAGATATTTTCATTTCTTTTTTTTTTTTTTTTGAGACAGAGTCTCACTCTGTCACCCATGCTGGAGTGCAGTGGTTCGATTTCAGCTCACTAAAAGCTCCGTCTCCCGGGTTCAGGCCATTCTCCTGCCTCAGCCTCCCCAGTAGCTGGGACTACAGGTGTCCGCCACTGCGACCGGCTAATTTTTTGTATTTTTAGTAGAGACGGGGTTTCACTGTGTTAGCCAGGATGGCCTAGATCTCCTGACCTCATGATCCACCCACCTCGGCCTCCCAAAGTGCTGGGATTACAGGCGTAAGCCACCATGCCAATAAATCAGTTATATGTCAAGTTAATGTAAAAAAAAAATTTCAGCCAGGCATGGTGGCTCACACCTGTAATCCCAGCACTTTCAGAGGCCAAGGAGGGTGGATCTCTTGAGGTCAAGAGTTCAAAACCAGCCTGGCAAATATGGTGAAACATGGTCTCTACTAAAAATACAAGAAAAGAAAACAAAAATGATGGGCACTTGTAATCTCAGCTACGTGGGAGGCTGTGGCAGGAGAATCACTTGAAACCATGAGGCAGAGGCTGCATTGAGCAGAGATCATGTCCCTGCACTCCAGCCTGAATGACAGAGCAAGCTTTTCTCTCAAAAAAAAAAAAAATTAAAACGTAGAGACACACATATGGTCTAGACATGTCCTGGTGGAGTAGAGTGGGTATGATCCTGTTCTGGGAAAGGAGAAAGAACAGTCAAGGCCTTGGATTATTTTTGGGGGATCCACTAGGACACTAATGAAGAGGCAGTCAGGGCCTCAGCCTAGCAACACTGAGGCTTGCAGGGGGCTTCTGAAAGCAGCAAAAATATAGTTGGACTATAAGCTGGCTTGAAGACTTCTGGGGTAGAGTAACTGAGAGAGATCCTCAGCAAACATAAGCCTTGATGACTATGGCTGGGCCAACCTAAAATATCTTATCTCTTCTGTTTTATGAAGCAGAACATAGAAAGGTAAATTTAAAAAAAAATCAAGAGAAATAAAATGTAAAAATAAATTTAAAGTAAGTGAAAAATAGTAAAGACAAATAAAATAAACCAAAATAGAGAAAAAGAGAGAAATGCAATTAAGATAAGTGAAAATAAAATGAAGATAAACAATAAATGCAAAAAAATAAAAGAAACAAACACGAATGAAATAATTTGCAATAAAAAGTTTCAGAATAGGGAGAAAAAATAAAAAAAGGAATATGGGTAAAAAATAAGGTAATATGAAGGAATATGACAAGAAACAAATAAAAGAAAAAATATAAAATTAAATAAACTGCTAAAAACAAGATACAAGATGAAATATATTTGAAATGAAGAGAATGTAATGAGAAAAAAGTAAAACAGAAATAAAAGTAAATTAAATTAATAGATAAAATAAAAAATCGAGAGAAACAAAATAAAGACAATGCACAAAAATAAAAAGTTAAATAAAGAAATAAGACATCAGGTTAATTTACAAAACGTTTCACCCAACAATAGCATAATACATAATACTTCTAATTGTATATGACACATTTTCTAAGATAGGCAAACTTCTAAGGTAGCATGCTAGTTTTAGCATATTTAAACTGATGGTAATCACAAAAGTATAGTTTCTTACTACAATAAAATACAACTGGAAGTTAAAACAAAACCATCATGTTTGCATATATTTGAAAACTGGACATATTCTTGAGCACACTATTTTTCAAAGAGTTAGAACATGCAAGTTTTTTAGATGTTAATGTTATACTAGGTGATCTATGGATCAATGAGATCTCTTTTAAAAAGGTGATAGTTTTTGCAGAAGTACTACATTATTCTAAAATGTTTGAGTCAATATTTACCTCTGTAACTTAGGCTGCAGTATAATGTCATAATCATGACTTACTGTATCTTTGACCTCCAAAGCTCCATTGATCCTCCCACCTCAGCCTCACAAGTGCTGAAACTGCAGGTGCATGACAGCATGCTCAGCAAGTTTTGTATATTTTTTTTAGAGACAGGGTTTCACCATATTTCCCAGGCTGGTCTCAAACTCCTAGGCTCAAGCAACCCACCTACCTTGGCTTGGCTTCCCAAAGTTCTGGGATTACAGGAGTGAGCCAACACAAATTGACCTATAATTTCCATAAACACTCAAAAAACCACAAGTAACCAAATGACCTGTAAAAAAATAAGTAAAATCAGAGGAATAATTGTTTTGTATTTCAAAACGTAATGCAAAGTTACATTAATCAAAACAGTGTGGTGCTGGCATAAAGACAGAAAAATAAATGTTGAAACCGATAAGAGAAGCCAAAAATAAATCCACATGCTTATACTCAGCTTATCATAAATGAGGGTTCCCAATCCTCATGTTGCAGAACTTTCTCCTTACTTCAGCAAAATTGGGTTCTTCTCACATGACTAAGAAAGATTAGGCCCAGGGATACCCTGAAGGATGAAGGGTAGAGTTGATTGGGTAAAAAGAAGAAAAGAAAAACTGTCAACAGAGTCAGTGGGAGTCCTGTTTACAGGTCCCACCTCCTGGGTAGATTAACACTAAATCAACACATAACAACTGTGGAGGCCAGTCTCCTTCTCTCCGCACAAGGAGTAAACTTTCCATGGCTCCAATCACTTCCCCCAGGGTGGACGTGGGTATCATTCAGAGAGAATTGGTTGAAAAAAGGTAGGCTTCGTCTGGGAGAAGCAGTCTGATTTTTCAGTCTTTATGCTGTTTTAGGCTTGAAGATGGGGTTTCACCCAGGACTGTTGGCTGTTTTCTAACTGTGTTATTTCCTCATATAAAGAAGTACATCTAACTGCCATTAGAATAAGGAGAAGGGTCAGGACAAACACCACTTTTAAGAGCTTCCTGTTGACAGGGGGCACTGTTTTGGAAAACCGGCAGTCACATTTTCCTAAGAGGCCTATCTAAGTGTCTCCAGTGAAAAGGGCCTTGTCTGAGGCTCTAGTGGCATGAATTTGGTAACCTAAATGTGAGAAGAATCAAACTGGGTTATTAAAAATCATGTGCTAAAATAAAACAAGGGGAAGGTGGCAAGGACAGCTCAAAAATTCCAAGGTATTTTTCCAGTTTGCATAGGAAGGAGGAGGACAAAAGCACAACTTGAAAATTTTCTTTCACCCTTTTGCCAGCATGTCTGGCTTCTGTGTTTTTTGACCTGAGTCCAGTCGTAAGCTAAGCCAACCATTCTAAGGTTGGAGAATGCATCTGAGGTGACTGTCCCATAGTATGAAGACATGATTACCTGTCTGTGAAAAGAGGACAGAGGAGAAAACAAGGTAAAAAGTACACATTTTTTCAAAGGAGACCCAAATTTCAGGATGCATTTAAAAGGAATACAGACTGAAAATGAATGGCTACTCATTTAGAAGGAGAGTGAAGACCATTTATCCCTGATTCCTTTACCTTTCTAGGAAATATCCAGTGTATGTTGAGGGACAGAAGAAAGAATGTTGTCTTTCCCCCTTGCATCCTTGTATCCCCGAGTCCCAGGGATTGTGATAGTGTGCAACCCATGGATGTCAAAGCAGCTTTCACTCATGTTTACAGGGAGGCCTGTTGTTGGTGGAAATATCTGCTCTTACCTACATATGTCATATCTTCCCTGCTCTCAGTAGTTCTGGAGTTCACTAGACTTCATTTATGCAACAGATACCATCATGACCTTTATCCGTGAAATGGGAGGCTCGGCTTAATCCACTGGAATTAGTCATGCTCACTTCCACGGTGAATTTTAACCTCCATAATCATCTGCCTCTGGATTTCTCAGATCCAGTATTCCTTCTTAGGGCTTCAACCTGAGGCTTGCAATTGAGGTTGGGACAAAAATGTTTCTCAGGGGATTGCTTGGACTCCTTATTAGTAGCTGAATGCTAAGATAAAGCTGTGGAATTCAGTCCTCTTTCCACAAAGAAGAGAAAAAAATGCTTGTGACAAAACCAGATAACTATTGGCAATAGTTTAAGCTTGCTAAGATTTGGGAAGGGAGGCACCCTATTTATTTTCATTACTCTGAAAAATTTGCAGGATAATTGCCCAGAACTAGAATATTAAACTAGATTTTTCATTACTCATCCCTTTTTGTTTCTTCTGAGTTGCAGCTGAAGACTGCCAGTTTTTTCATAGGAATAAGCATGGTTGGTCTAAAATGTAGGCAAAAATTCAAACCTCATGGTTTTAGAATTTAATGACAAATGTATAATAAGTTTTGATACATAATCTTTCTCTATCCAGTCCTCTAATTTAAAAAAAAAACATGAAGACCCACCAGTAACAGTATTTGATTTGTTTATTGATTTGTCATATTTTGCCTTAGCTTTGTTGAAGTACATATAATCTATACATAATTTGTTCAGCTGTTTTTAATTACAAAGTTATGTAAAATTTTCCAAATACTTTTTGTTTATCTAGAATAAAAAATAAGTATGTGTAGCAGTAAACTTAATTAAAAAGAGAAACACTCTCTACACTATAAATTATAAAACATTGTTGAAAAAAGTAAAAAAAAAAGAGAGATATTTTTGCTCATGAGATAAAAAATATTGCCAAAATGGCTATGCTACACAAGGAAATCTGCAGATTCAGTGCAAACTCTATAAAAACACCAAGAACATTTTTGAACAAAAATGAAATAAAGAGGCTTAAAATTTATGGGGAACCAAGAAAACACTCCCCAAATAGCTGTGAAAAAAGAACAAATCTGAAAATATCAAACTACCTGACTCCAAACCAAACTGCAAAGCTATAACAAGCAAAACAGCATGATACTGGCATAGAAAACAGACACATACACCAAAGTATCCAATGATCCCAGTAACAAAATTCATAAACCTAGAGCCAAGTAATTTTTAAGTTGTTTAGAACATGCATTTAAGTAAAGACAATCTTTTCTAGAAGATTGAAATGTAGAATCAAACTTATAAAACTATTTGAATAAAACATAGAGATATTCTTTACTAAATAGGACAGGAAAAAAATTTTAAATAGGATCTCAAAAGCACAGGCAAGAAAAGCAAAAGTAGAAAATTAAAATTAACAGAATCAAAAAAAAAATTTACATAGCAAAAATAAATTAACAGGGTGTAAGAACAACTTACAGTGTGGGAGAATATATTTGCAAAATATACATATCACAATGGAAAAACATAGAGAATATATAAGAAATGTGACAGCAAAAATAACACACAGTTTAGTAATAGGCAAGATACACTGTGTGACACTTCTCCAAAGAAGACATACAAATGGCCAAGTACATGTAAAGATGCTCAACATTATTATTAGAAAAATGCAAATTAAAGCTACAATAAGACACCAAATGACTCCAGTTAAAATGGCTACAATTATAAATAATACATGCCTGGCCCTTTCAACAGGAGGCATTGCGACATATCTCTGCGCATATCAGTTAAGTGATATACTCTCCTCTTCTGCCTGGACACTACCCACAAGGGTTATTGTGCCATACAGTTGGGCGTAGCCCCAAAGTTATGTGATTTTTCTGCCAGGAGCCTGCCTACAAGGAGAATATGGGAACATTTCTGCCTCAGCATTTAGGTTATGTGGCTGCCATGTCTGGTTCATTACTGCAGAGTAAATTTTGACAAATAACTAGGCACAGCTCAATATTTTGACAAATAACTAGGCATGATAATGACTCATATGTGGACCTCCCAAATAGGAGTAAGTGTGACTCTTGTAACTTGCTTTAACAATGCAAGTGATGTCTTACATCTCCTTCTGGTAAAAGGGTCACAGAAGATTATAACACCCTCAGATATTTTACAGCCCTTGGCTTGCACAGATAATGCCATAACAAAACCCAACTGAAAGATGAAATTGTGAGTCTCATATTCACACGCAGCAGACAGAAAGTACTGTCAGCATCTCATGTATATGAAGCCTACTGTGAAACATGAAAACAGGACATGTATGTTATTGTAAATCTCATCTCTGCAATATTCTCCCGGTGTGAATGTCATACACATCTTTGCCAAGCATCTGTGTGATTTGACTCTCCAGAGAGGTTCCAGCACATATATGGGATTGTGATCTCTACCTGAGCCAACAACTGGATGATGTGATTCTCCTGCCTGGACCCTTTTTTCAGTAAGGATTGTGACATATCCCTGGATCTAACATTCAGGTGATGTTACATTGTTGCCTGGACCATATTCACAGGCATCATTGTGACATATAACTGTGTCCACCACTTAGGTGATGTAACTCCCCTCTCTGGAATGGACCCTGAACCTAGAGGATGGTAGTGACATATTGGCAGGCCAGAGCATACAGGTGATGGTACTCTTTTGCCACGGATATATTTCAAGGAGTTCATTGTGATGTATCTCTGGGCCTGTCACCTAAGTGATGTGACTGAAAGCTTGGGCCTCACCTACATAGATCATGGTGACATAAAAGTTAGACCTGCATCAAGGTGATGCAACTCTTTCAATCTAGTACTGTCCTAGGGAAACTTGCGACATATCTCAGCACCCAGCACCCAGGTGATGTGGCTCTTCTGCCTGATTTCTCCCCATGTGTTATATTGTGATGTATACATAAAGAATCACCTACGTGATATGACCCACATTTTCTGCCTGAGTACTGCCTACTGGGGACACTGGGACATATCTCTGAGCCCATGACCTAAGTGACATGACTCTCTTCCCCTGCCTGGTCTTTTAAAAGAGTGGGATTATGACATATTGCTGAGCCCAGCATTTAGGTTATGTGACTCTACTCTTTTTTCTGAACCATGCCCACAAAGGGAAATTTTGATCTATTCTACCCAGATGATGTTACACTTCTGCCAGAATCCTGAATAAAGAGATAATGATTGCATAGTGGTAAGTCCAGCACCATGGTGATGCTACTGTCCTGCCTGTGCCAGAGCCACAAAGGGTATTTTGACATATCTTTGGCTTATTCTGTAAGTGTTTTGGCTCTCCTCTCTTCAATATGTTTTTCCACATGTGGAGTTGTGTCACATAGCTGGGACCAGTGCCCAGTTAATGTGGCCATCTTTCCTAGATTCTGTGTAGAGAGAATATTGTGACATGTTAATTGCCACATCAACTAAGTAATGTTACACTTTTTTTTTCTAATTTTTTGCCCACAAATGGGATTATGGTATATATCTTGCTTCAGTTCACAGGCATGATGATCAAACTTATATTGGGATTCAGCCAGTGGAAGATATTTTGCCTCTCATCACTAGGCTTATGAAAATAGAAAAAATTCTGGGTTGAATATTTGTACAAAGCTCACAGAAGTTTACAACACAAACTCCTGTGGTATAAACTTTATGGGTGGTACAGAGCATTTTATAACAAGGCCCTGCAAAAAGTTAAAATTGTGACTCTCAGTTTCACACCCAGGTGAAAGTAAAAGTTGTCACCATACCACATTTACTAAGTACACAGTGGAGTTACTGAGTCTAACATGAGAAAACAGTACAAAAATGGAATTGTGACTCTCACAGGTGGACCTGGCCACAGGTGTGATCATGACTCATTTTTGGGCCCAGCTCACAGGCATAAAAATGGTTCTCATTCCTGAATGTAGCCTAAATTAGAAATGTTGACTATCATACCTGAATTTAAGGCAATATATAAGATTGTGAGTCCGTATGAGGCTATGGGCCTCAGAGAAGTTTGCAAATATAATGCAGGCCATATGAAGCCCTTGGATGTTGTAGAGGGTGTCATTCGGTAGCCCAACACACACATGACAATGTGACTTTGTTACAGACACCAAGCTAACAGTTAAAGATGTCACCCTCAAACATGAGGAGATTGTGTCATATCACTGCACCGAGTACCCAGGTGCTAAAACTTTTGATTAAATTGTTTCCCATGTGTGTATTTTGACATATCATTGCATAAGGTTCATAACAATGTGACTCTTTGGCCTGGACCCTGACAGCAAAGGATATTATCACATTTCTCTGAGCCTATCAGCTAGGTGATTTGCCTATTTTTCCTGTACTTTTTCCCCAAGGCACATTGTGACATCAGTGGTCATAGCATCTAGGAAATGTGACTCTCATCTCTTGCCTAGGTTCTGCCCACAATAGGAATTGTGACATACTACTGAGTGCAAAATCTAGGTAATGTAACTATCCTCTTTATTCTGGAGTCAGCCAATAGAGGAAATTATTACATATTGCTGAGCTAGGCACCTAGGAGGTGTGACTCTCCTCTTTTTCTTCAACCATGTCTACAGTCGACATGGTGTCATATTCATTGAGGCTGTTCTCAGTGGACATGACTCTTCTGACTTGGCCTGCCTGCAAAGGAGATTATAATGAATTCTATGCTTGGAATCCAAATAAGGCAATTATGATGCCTTGTTTCTGACCACAGGTGAAATTTTAACATATACCTGGGTTCAGCTTATATACACAAATATAACTATCGTATCTTTACCCAGAAGGGAGAGATATTTTGACTCTCATGGTCAGTCTCATGGCCATAAGTAAAGAAATGAGTCTCCTAATTGCATAAAATTCACAAAGGATTATGACACTCAGGCATATCATATAAATCCTGAGTGGTATGAAAACTGTCATAACAGGGAACAGTAACCAGGTGTGATTGTGACTCTTGAATGCACACCTAGCTGACACAATTGTCATTCCCTCACAAAAATGTGGTCTACAAATAAGGTACTAAATGTTACAAAAAAGATCAGTTGAAGGTTGAAATTGCTTCTCTCACACACAAATCTGACCCACAGGTGGTTTGGTGATACATGATTCAGCACAACTGTGAGGCTGTGACTCTCCTACTGGAACAATCTTCAAGTGGGACTGGGCATCTTATACATGGATCTTGCCCATTGTTGAGATTGGGACTCCTCTGCTTTGACACAACTCACAGGAGGTGTTGACTCCTCCTGTACGTACATGAAGCCAGGACTTCCGTGACTGTGAAATATTTCTGAATATTTCCTAGTGTGTGATTAGGACATAAAAGTTAGCCCAGCTCCTGAATAATTTGACTCTCTTCTTTAAGCCATGACCACAGATGAAATTGTGATATGCATGAACCATACACCTAAGCATAGGTGCCTGGGCCTACATACAAAGGGCACTTTTACATGTCGCTGGGAAGAGCTCCCAGGTGATGTGGATTATTTGCCTAATCCCTGTCTATAAAAAGCACTGTGGCTTATATCCGGGTTCATCACATAAGTGGTGTTACTCCATTCTACTGCCTTGGCCCTGCATTAACGGTGCATTGTGACACATAACGGGGTACTGCTCCCAAGTGATGGGACTCTCCATTTTGGTTTCTGCCATCAGAAAGCTTTGTAACATGTAACTTGGCTCAGCACCTAGATGATGTTTCTCCCCTCTTGCCCTTCCCTGACCACAGGGGAGAGTGCGACACGTTGCTAAATCCAGCGCCAAGTTAAGGTCACTTTCAGACTTTGGTCCTGCACATAGTGGCCATTGTGACATATATCTATACCAATTGTCTAGGTGAAGTGAGCCTCCTCTCCTTTCTAAGCCAAGCCCAAAAGGGAAATTTTGATATATCATTTAAACCAGCATCCAGGTGATGTGAAACTTCTTCCAGAATTCTACCCACAGTAAGGATTGTGACATCTCACTGGACCAGTACCCACCCAAGTGATGTGAACTTTTTGCTTGCTGTCTGCCCACAGGGATATTGTGCCATAAAACTGAGACCAGATAAGAGTCATGATTAGTCAATCATGACTCTTAAACCTGGAGCCAGGTCATATGCATGATGGTGGCTCCCACTCATGGAACTTTCCACCAGTGTTATTGTGACATTTACTTTTGCCCAGCTCCTGAGTGATATAGTAATCTTGCCTAGGTATAGCCCACAATTGAGATTTTGACATATATCTCAGCTGAGCACTTTGGTGATTTGATTCTCCTGTCTTAAAAATATCCTCAGGCATGTTTGTAACATGTCTCTGGATCCATCATCTAGGTTACCTCAGTCTGCTCTCCTGGCTGGATTCTGCTTCCACTGGGTATTGCAGCATTTTTAAACACTGCATTCAAATTATATGAATATCTTGCCTGGTCCTTTCAACAGGAGACATTATGACTTACCTCTGGACCTATCATTTACATGGTATGACTCTCCTCTTCTGTGGACCACTGCCCACAGGGGGTGTTGTGCCATACAGTTGGGCGTAGCCCCAAAGTTATGTGATTTTTCTTCTAGGAATTTGCCAAAAAAATAATATTGGAAGATTTCTGCCTCAGCATTTAGATTATGTGGCTCTCATGCCCGTTTCATCACCGCAGTGTAAATTGTGACCTATATCTAAGCACAGCTCACAGGCATGATAATGACTCTCATATGTAGAACCCCCAAAAAGGAGTAATTTTTAATCTTATAACTTGCTTTAGAGTTATTTAAGTGATTACATTTCTTTATGGTAAAAGGATTGCAGAAGATTATAACAGCGTAAGTGATTTTAAAAAGCCTTTGTCTTATACAGAGGGTGTCATAACAGAACCTATCAGAAAGGTGAAATTGTGAGTCTCATATGAACATCCAGCTGACAGTTAAAGACTGTAACCATCTCATATATGTAAAGCCAACTGTCGCTAATAAAAACAGAACATATGTGGTATTGTTAGTCTCATCCTGGGAATTTTCTGCCAGTCTGACTGTGATATAAATCTTTTCTGAGCATCTGTGTGATTTGACTCTCCAGACTGGTTCCAGCCCAGTGATGTTATTTTGAAATCTACCAGGGCCAGTCTCTAGGTGATTTGGCCCTTCTGCCTAGGCCCCACTCTCAGTAAGAATCACCTGAGCCTTGCCCACATAAATTATTGTGACATATCGCTGTGTCAACCACTTAGGTGATATAACTCTCCTAAGAATGGGCCCTGTACACAGTTGGGGATGGTGACATATGGTTGAGCCATATGTCACTATCCCCAGCAACCAGATAAGAATGTGACTCTCTATGCACACCTAGTTGATACAACTGTGATTCTCACACATAAACAGGGCCTAGTAATGAGGTACTAAATCTCACACATAAAAGTCGTCAAAGATTGAAATCATCACTCGCATACAGGGATTAGATTCACAGGTGTTTTGGTAACATTTGAAGCATGATTCAGCATGCCTGTGGTGCTGTGACTCCTCTACTGGAACACAGTCTTCAAATGCGACTGGAGCTCCTATACATGGATCTTGCCCATCGTTGAGATTTTGACTCCTCTACTTCCACCAAACTCATAGAAAGAGTTGACGACATACATACAGGAAACCAGAAATTATGTGGATTGTGAAACTTATTTGCAAACCTTTCTGAGAGTGTGATTGGGTCAGGTAACTTTTCCCAGTGCATGAATAACTTGACTCTTTTTCTAGGCCCAGACCACAGATAAAATTGTGCCATAAGTATAACAAACACCTTTGCAATACACAACATCTACCATGTTTCTGCCTACAAAGGGCACTTTTATCTATCACTTTTATCATCAACCAGGTGATGTGAATTATCTGCCTAAAACATGGCTACAAAGAGAATTGTTTTATATCTATGTCCATCACATAAGTGATGTGACTCCTCTCTACTCCTTTAGCCCTGCACTTACAATGCATTGTGACACATAACTGCATCCAGGTGATGTGATTCTTTTTGGGGGATTCTGCCAACAGAAAGCATCGAAACAAAACCCTTGGCTGAGCACCTAGGTGATGCTGGTTCACTTTTCCTGTACCCTAACCTCATGGAGATTGTGACATATTGCTGGTCCCAGCACCAATGTGAGGTCTTTCTTCAGCTTTTGTACTGCACAGAACAGACATTGTGACATGAATCTAGGTCAATTGCCTAGGTGAAGTAAGTCTCTTTCTTGCCAAAGTCTTGCCTACAGACAAAGTTTTTATATGTCACTGAAATCAGCATTCAGATGATGTGACCCTTCAGCCAGTGTCCCGTCCACAAAGTAAATTGTGATATCACACTGGAGCCACAGCCTCGTAGGTTATGTGAATTTATTGCTTTCCCTCTGTCCAGGTAATATTGTGCCATATACCAGAAACCGTAGCAAAAGTCTAATAACAACTCATGAGTGGAGCTAGGACATATGCAGGATGGTGACCCTTATTCTTAAACCTTTCCACAAGTGTAATTGTGTCTTATACCTTTGTCCAGCTCCTAAGGGATTTAATAATTCTGAATTGGTATAGCCCACAAATGACAGTTTCATAAGTACCTGAGCCAAGTAACTTGGTGATTTGACTGTGCTATCCTAACAATGTCCTCAAGGGGATTTCTAACATATTTCTGGACCCATCATCTAGGTTACATAACTCTCCTCTCCTGCCTCTACCTGGCTTCCTTTAGTAATTGTAGCATTTCTAAACACTGCATCCAAATGATATAACTCTCTTGCCTGGGCCCTGTCACAGGAAGCATTGTGACATATTTTGGGGCCCATCATTTTGGTGATATGACTCTCCTCTCCTGCCTGGAGACTGCCCACAGGAAACATTGTGACACAGAGCTGGACTGAGCACACAAATATGTGATATTTGTAACAGAACCCTGCCCACAAAAGGAATATTGGAATATTTCTGGCCCAGCATTTAGGTGATGTGCCTGTTCTGCCTGTTTCATAACCACAGAGGGAATTAAAACCTATATCTAGGCATGGCTAACAGGAATGATAATGGCCCTCGTATGTGGACTCAGGCAATAGAGGCTATTTTGACTTTTATAACTAGATAACTAGTTTTAGGGACACGCCTGATACTCTGGACCATCTTTTATACAAAGGTTGCAAAAGATTACAACACTCACACATATTTTACAGAGTCTTTGGGTTATACAGAAGGAGTCAAAGCAGGGCTCAGCACACAGGTAAAATTGTGAGTCTTCTACGCACACCCAGCTGACAGTAAGAACTGTCATTACCTCATATGGATTGAGTCAACTGTCAAAGATGAAAACAAGAAATGATTGGTATTTTAAATCTCACCTTTGGAATTTTCTGACAGTGTGATTGTGATATAAATTATTGCCAAGCACTTGTGTAATCTGACTCTCTAGACTTGTTTCAGCTCATATATGGGATTGTGATATCTACTTAATGCCAGCCTCAAGGTGGTGTGACGCTCCTGCCAGGGCCCTTCTCTCAGTAAGGATTGTCTTATCACTGGATCTAGTACCCAGGTGATGTAACATTTTTGCCTGTGACATGCCCACCAAATTATTGTGACATATCCCTGTATTCACCTCATAGGTGATATAATTCTCCTGTCTGGAATGGGCCCTAAAAAGGCCCAAAGGAAATATAGAGACATATTGCAAGGCCAGGCACACAGGCAAGAGAACTATTTTGCCACAGCCATGCACAAAGAAGGGAATTGTGACATATCTCTGGGCCTGCCACCTAGGCTAAGTGGGACTCTTGCTGGGGTCCCATCAACCTGGAGTGTGACATATTTCTAGGCCAGGCACACAGCTGATGGTACTCTTTGGCCAGGGCTATGTTCCATAGAGGATATTGTGACACATCTCTGGGCCTATCACCTAGGAGATGTGAGTCCCTCCTTGGACCCTACCCACAGGGAGCATTGTGATATAAGCAGAGAACCTTCAATTAGTTGATGTAACTCTCTTAGCGGGGTGCTATGTGAAGAGATCCTTATGAAATATCTCAGAACCTAGCACTCAATTGATGTGGACCTTCTGCCTGCATGCTGCTCTCATGTTCCATTGTGACATATTCCTAGGGCAGCATCTAGGTGATACGACTCTCTTCATCTGCCTGAGCCCTGACCATTTGGGACACCTTGAAATATCTCTGAGCCCTTGACCTAAGTGATATGACTCTTTTGCTGCCTGGGCCTTCACAATAGGCGGATTTTGGCATATTGCTAAGCCCAGCACTCAAAATATGTAACTCTCCTGTTTTTCCTGAATTATACCAACAAAGAAGAAATTTTGACCTACTGAATGGCTCAACACCAAGGTGATTTTTCTCTGCTTCCTGGATTATGCATAAAGAGGAAATTGTGGCATATTGCATATTGTTGGGCCCAGCACCCTTATGACTGTGACTCCCCTGCCCATGCTGGAGCCACTGAATATACATTGACATATCTTGGGCCCATTATGTAGGGGTTTTGGCTCTCATAACTTGGTTTGGTATTTTCCACATGTGGAATGTTGTCCAGTGCTTGGCCCAGCACCAGGTTAATGTGACCCAAATTTTTATACCCTGCCTAGAGAAAGTATTGTGACATATTGCTTGGTACATGATCTATGTAATGTTACCCTCCTGTCTTGTTCTTTGCTCACATATGGAATTATGACATATACCTTGCTTTAGTTCACAGGCATGAAGATCAAACTTATATTGGGATACAGCCAATAGGAGATATTTTTCCTCTCATTGTTTGGCTTAAGGTAATATTTAAGGTCCTGGGTTGCATATTTGTAATAACGCACATAAGCTAACTTATATTGTATAAACCCTTTGGTGGTAAAGAGTTTCATAACAGGAACCAGCAAAAGGTTCAGAATGGGACTCTTGGTTGCACACCCAGGTGAAATTAAGAGTCGTCACCATTCCATATTAATAATTCCCACTATTGAGGTCCTGAGTCTAACAAAAGAATACAGTACACAGTTAAAATTGTGATATTTATATGTGGCTTTGGCCACAGGGGAGATGGTGACTCATTTCTCTACCCATCCCACAGGCATAATAATGGGTCTTCTCCCTTAACCCTGCCTGTAGACGTTGACTATCAAACATGGTTTAGAGCAATATGCAAGATTGTGAGTCCATAGGAGCACGCAGGCCACAGAGAGGTTTGCATCTCTCATACAGGTTTCATAAAGCCCTCGAATGTTGTAGAGAAAGTTATATATTGTCTGAGCACACATGTGAGATTGTGACTCTAATATACATGCTCATCTAAACGTTAAAAATGTCATCCTCAAAGATGAGGGGATAGTGTCATATCACTGGGCCTAGTACCCTGGTGTTGAGACTTTTTGTCTCAAATCCCTTTCTATGCATTGTTACATATCAATGGGTTAGAATCATAATAATCTGACTCTTCTGCCTGGGCCCTGTAAACAGGGAATATTATCACATATCTCTGTGTCTATCAGCTAGGTGATGTGTCTCTCCAGCCTGTGCTTTCCTCCCAGAGAACAGTTTTAAATATCGCTGAAACTAGCAACTATGTAATGTAACTCTTCTCTCCTGCCTGGGTCCTGCTTACCAAAGGAATTGTCACTTAACGGCTGAATGTAAAACCTAGGTGGTATACCTCTACTCTCTCTTCAACAGTTTATATCTGTGCTGCATCCTGTTTTGTTACTTTGGTACTCTATTTTTATACCAGTACCAGAGTGCTTTGATTACTGTAGGTGTGTTTTGTGTTTGGAAATTGTTAAGTATAATGCTTCCAATATTTTAATTCTTTTTAAAGACTGTCAGGCTTTTCATGGTGCCTTGAGATCTTACATAACTTTGTGGGTTTTTTTTTCTATTTTTGCAAAAGTATAATTGAAAATTGAAACGGGCTGTGTTGAATGTGTTGGTCACCTTAAACAGCATGGGTATCTTCACAATATTAGGTCTTCCAACCATTGAAAAAGAGCATCATAAAAAGTGTGTTGTAGCTGGGGGTAGTGGCTCATGCCTCTAACCCAGAACTTTGTGAGGCCAGGAGGATGCATGGCTAGTTCAGGAGATCGAGGTCATCCTGGTCAACATGGTAAAAGCCCATCTCTCCTGAAATACATAAAATTAGCTGGGTGAGGTGGTGCATGCCTGTAATCACAGCTACTCAGAGACTGAGGCAGAAGAATCACTTGAACCCAGAGGTGGAGTTTGCAGTGAGCTGATATTGCACCACTGCACTTCAGCCTAGTGAAAGAGATACTCCATCTCAAAACAAAACAAAACAGGAAATTGTGTTGCTTAATCTTTATAAGTTTTGAATGTTTCAGCTTTTCTTCTGTTACTGATTTCTAGTTTCATTCCATTTGTTCTGTAAATAATTGTAAAATTTTAGTTAAAAAATTATTAAGGCTTCTTTTGTGGGGTCACGTGTGGTCAATCTAGAAAAATGTTTTCTGAGGTATTGAGAAGAACGTGATTCGTTGTCTGCATACATTTGTTAGGTGTAATTATTGTGTAATGCATTCAAGTTTTTCATTCCTTCATTGATATTCTATCATTATTTATTTACTACTGAAAGTAAAATATTGATGTATTTTCCATTATTATATTGCTGTCTATTTTTTCTTCAATTCTGTCAATGTTTGCTTTATGTCTTTGGGAAAATTGTCATATATTTATAAGTTCTTAGTGAATAAACCCTCTTACTATAGTTGAATGTCCTACTTTGTCTCTTGTTAATTTTGACATAAAGTAAATTATATTAAGTATGGTAGTTTTCATCTTAATAAATTGTTGCCTCTTCTCCTCTCATTTGGTTAATGCTTGCATGAAGTGTATTTTTATCCTGTGATTTTCAGTCTTTTAAAATTAGATACGAAATGAGTCTTTTGAAGACATGACCTAGTTAGATGTTATTATAGATAGTGATAAAGGTTTTTTTTTTCATTTTGAAGGATACTTTTGCAAAATATAGTATTCTTGTTTAGAACTTCTTTTTCAGGGTTTTAACTATGTCATCCTACCCCCTTCTTGCTTGAAAGATTTATGTCCATAAATTTATTGGTAATCTTGCAGAAGCATGCATATAAATAATACGTTTGTTTTTTTTCTCTCTGCATTCTTTTTTCTCTTTTATGTGACTTTCAACACGTTGCTTAACTTGTGTCTTGTTGTAAAGCTCTTCATGTTAATTTTATTTGAAATGTGCTGAGCTTATTGATTTTCTCTTTTTTTTTTTTTACTAATGTTGAAGTACATATTAGTCTTTTTTTGTAGTTCCACTCCACAATTTTTATTTTTTGTTTGCCTTTTATTTTTTGTTGGTTTAATTTTTGTTATTCAATTTATTTCCTTTTTCTTAATTTCTTTATTTCCATTTTACTCATTGAGCATCACTAAGTCGGCAATGTTAATTTTTAACAATAATTAATTTTAAGAGTATATCTACACTATAATCATACTGTCTCTGGTAATTTTTATATCCTTATATTTTAATAATTGATTTCTAGATATGTATTTTTATTTTTGATTGAGCCATATTATCATGAGGTTTTGTATATGTTGTAATCTTAGGTTGCAATTTGTATAATAAAATGTGACATGTCAAAATCTTTATTAAGTTTCTTTTGTCTGGGGAAAATAAAACACACATTTTTTAGGCTAGAGATTCTTGGGTTTCTAAAGCTTGTTCTGTAGATGTTTTCTCTGGGCTTGTGTGTTTTTTAGTTTAAAAGGTTTTCCCATATTTTTCTTTTCTCTTCTTCTTTTCTCTTCCTTCCTTCCTGTCTCTATTTCTTTCTCTATTTTTCTTTCTTTCCTTCCTTCCTTCCTACCTATCTTCCTTCCTTTCCTTTCTTTCTTTCTTTCTTTCTTTCTTTCTTTCTTTCTTTCTTTCTTTCTTTCTTTCTGTTTTGAGTGGGAGCTTCACTGTTGTTACTCAGGCTGGAGTACATGGCACAGTCGTGGCTCACTGCAACATTCAACTCCTGGGTTCAAGCAATTCACCATCCTCAGCCTCCCAAATAACAGGGATTACAGGAGCCTGCCACCACACCAAGCTAATTTTTATATTTTTAGTAGAGACAAGGTTTCACCATGTTGACCTGGTTTGTCTTGAACTTCTCACCTCTGGTGATATGCCTGCCTCAGGCTCCGAAATTGCTGATATTACCGGTGTGAGCAACCACTCCCAGCATTCTCCATGTTTCTTATTGAGATCCTATAGTCAGTTGCTTCTGTCTTCACTTGTAACAGTCATTTACTTTTGTCTCAGCTATCCAAAACTGTCAGTTACCAACTTTCCTTTCAACACTGCCATGGAATATAGAAATTAGTTTATTGTAAGGTCTCAAAAACCCAGAAGCATGGACACAGGTGTCATTATTTTATTTATTATTGGGCGGTGGAGACAGGAGTTGGGAGTCTATATTTAAAGTCATCATAGGATGAAGAATGGCTTTCATGGGTAAACATAAAATACTTTTAGTAAACCACTATGTGGTTTTTTGTGTTTTGCTCACTTCGGGTGCTGCAAATTTTTACCTGGTTATTAGACTTCTCACAAAGACTCTTTGATTGGTATATTTCTGTTAAGTTTAAATTTCTATTATGCAATGAGAGTCTGTGATATTTTATTGTCACCTTGTTAATGTGCTTTGCTTAATTATATATTTGTAAAGTGTATTCACCTGAGTCTAATGAGGTAGAAATTTATAGTCCTTTTTTTTTCTTAGTTTTCTCTTTTTATTTTACTGTAGAGATATTGCTGGACTATGACATAAAAGAATCATCTAAAAAGTGATCCTGAGAAAATATGGAAGCTGTGACCTTAATAGTTTACATTTAAAGAAAGGCTACCAAAGTGTGGGTAATTCCAAAGTGCAGAAAACAGTTATGATGGCCTTTATCAATGTTTGTTAATTACCCTTAGCAAAACCTGTCAACCTAATAAATATGTCAAAGTTTTTGAGTTGTGCTCATACTTCGCTGAACATAAAAAATTTTAGTGGAGACAAGTGCTGAAAATGTAAAGAATGAGACAAAGCCTTTTCCTGCTCCTCAACCCTTATTAAACACAAGAGAAGTTGTACCGGAGACAGACCCTACAGATGTGAAGAATGTGGCAAAGCCTTTAAGTGCTTCTCAGACCTTACTAATTGTAAGACAATTCACACTGCTGAGAAATCCTACAAACGTGAAGAATGCAACAAAGCCCAAAGGTCGTTCTCAGACCTTCATAAACATAAGATAATTCATACCACAGAGAAAACCTACAAAGGTGAAGAATGTAATAAAGCCTATAGGTGGTTCTCAGACCTTAGTAAACATAAGATAATTCATACTAGAGAGCAACTCTACAAATATAATGAACATGGAAGAGCTATCATGTAGTTCTCTGTCCTTAGTAAACATAAAATCATTCATACTGAAGAGAAACCCCACATCCATGAAGAATGTGGCAAAGCCTTTACCCGCTCCTAAACCCTTATTAACCACAAGAGAATATGTATGGAAGAGAGACCTTACAAATATAAGGAATGTGGCAAAACCTTTAAGTGCTTCTCAGACCTTACTAATCATAAGATAATTCACACTGGAGAGAAACCCCACAAATGTGAAGAATGTGGCAAAGCATTGAGCTCATTCTCACACCTCATTAGACATAAGATAATTCATATAGAGAGAAGCTCCACAAGTGTTCAAAATTTGGAAAAGCTGTCAATAAGTCCTCATTTTGGGTTCTACATCAGAGACTTTATACTGAACCAGTGTGGTATAAGTTAATGACTGTTTAAGAACATTTAACTTATGATCTTGGAGAATCTCTAGGAAGTTGCTTCATAATCTGAGTGCTTTTTTGTTGGGAACACAGATAGGCATTTACTATTATGTAATGCCATTCTTTGTCTTTTTTTAAAACCTGTGTTGATGTAAAGTCTGTTTTGCCAGAAACTAGGATTGCAATCCCTACTTTTTTTCTGTTTTCTTTTTTCTATCTTTTTATTTATTCATTTATTTTTGGACATTTTGAGTCTTTATTAAGGACTAAATTTATTTTATTTTATTTTATTATTGTTATAATACTTTAAGTTTTAGGGTACATGTGCACAACGTGCAGATTTGTTACATATGTATACATGTGCCATATTGCTGTGCTGCATCCATTAACTCGTCATTTAGCATTAGATATATCTCCTAATGCTATCCCCCACCCCTCCCCCCACCCCACAACAGTCCCCGGTGTGTGACATTCCCTTTCCTGTGTCCATGTGTTCTCATTGTTCAATTCCCACCTGTGAGTGAGAACATGCGGTGTTTAGTTTTTTGTCCTTGTGATAGTTGGCTGAGAATGATGGTTTCCAGATTCATCCATGTCCCTAAAAAAGACATGAACTTATTATTTTTTATGGCTGCATAGTATTCCTAGTGTATACGTGCCACATTTTCTTAATCCAGTCTATCATTGTTGCACATTTGGGTTGGTTCCAAGTCTTTGCTATTGTGAATAGTGCCTCTATAAACATACGTGTGCATGTGTGTTTTTTTTTTCTGTTTTCTATTTGCTTGGTAGATTTTTCTTTTTCCCTTTCTTTCGAGCTTATTTGAGATGGGTGTCTTGATTACAGCACATCATTAGATATTGATTGTTTATTCAGCTTTCCATTCTGTTTTGTAATTGGGAAACTTAGCCCATTTTCATTTAAGTTTGGATTCATATGTATGGATTTGATTCTGTCACTATGATCTTAGCTGGCTATTTTGCACATTTATGTGGTTGCTTTATAGTGTCAGCAATTTATGATTTTTAGTGTGTTTTTGTAGTGACTGTTATAGTCTTTTTCTTATCTAATGCTTTCTTTAGAAGCTCTTGTAAGGCATGTCTGTGATAAAAGATTTCCTCAGCATTTGCTTAACTGAATAGAATCACATTTATTTTTCACTTCTGAAGCTTACTTTGGTTGGATATAAATTTTTGATGTGAAATTCTTCTTTTAAGAATGTTGAATATTGGTCCCTAACCTCTTCTGACATGTAGAATTTCACCTGAAAGGTTTGTTGTTTGCCTAATGGGCTTCTTTTAGAGGTGACCTGGCTTTTTAGTCTAGCTGCCTTTAATACATTTTTTTCTTTCATTTTGGCCTTGGAGAATCCCATGATTATGTGTCTTGAAAATGACCTTCTTGTGGGGTATCTTACTGGGATTCTCCACATTTCCTGCATGTGAATGTTTGCCTCTCTATATAGGCTGGGTAAGCTCTCATGAATGATATCTGAAAATAAGTATTTCAAGTAGTTTTCATTCTCCCCATCGCTTTCAGGCATGCTTTTTTATCATAGATTTGGTTTCATTACATAATCTCATATTTCTTAGAGGCTTTTTTTATTCCTCTTTTTTTTTCACTCTTCTTGTCTGTCTTATTTAAGAAAGCTGGTATTGAAGCTCTGAGGTTCTTTCCTCTGCTTGGCCTATTCTGCTGTTAATACTTGTGTTTACATTACAAAGTTTTTGTATTGTGTTTTTCAGCTCTATCAGATTGGCCACATTTTCCTCCTTATTGGCTGTTTTTTCTATCCATTCCTGCAATTTTTTCCCCTTCATTGCATTGTGTTGCAACTTACATTTGTAGCTCAATGAAGTTTATTCATTTCCATATTCTAAATTCTACTTCTGTCATCTTAGGCCTTGCTGGAAATGTAATTTTGTCATTTGGATGAAGGAAGTCACTGTGGCTTTTTGTGTTTTCAACATTTTTGCACTGATTTTGTCTAATCTTTGTGCACGTATCTTTGAGGTTGCTGACCTTTGAATGGGGTTTTGTTTTTTTTGATCCTATTTAATGCTCTTGAATATTTGATGCGGAATGAGATGTTTGCAACTAACCAGCTTTGTTCCTGGGAGATTCTTATTTTTCTTTTTTTTTTTTTTTTTTTTTTGGTGGTGGAGCGGCTATGCTCAGCTCACAGCTCAGAAGCTCCATACTCTGAGGAACTTGTATTGAGCTCCAGCTGTCTTCTCTGGCTCCTTGATATTTGGAGTCCACCACTCTTTGTAACTAATGTGTCACAGCTTCAGAAATTGTTAGTGGATATGAGGTTTCTGCCTGTCTTTGGGCATTCACCTCAGTGGCAGGAGCAAAACAGCTCAGAGGGGAGTTGGCTGTACCTGCTGGAGACTGTGTGTGCTGTTGCAGTAAAGTTGGTGTTGGCTTGGGCACGATGCCAGCCAATGAATATTTTGATGCCTTATTTGTGCCCCCTCATGAAGTTCTAATTGTTCAGAGTGTGAGAGTATACACTGCTAGCCACACACAGTGTTAGCAGAAAAGCAGGGGTGAGGCTTTCTGGTTCTCTACCCACCAAAGCTTTATCTACAGTAGAAGTTGCTGAGGATGGCAGAGGCATACTGCATTCCAATTTGCTGGTGGGGCAAGCAAAGCCAAACCCACCTTTGCAGACATATGCCAGGAAAGTAACATGTGGAGTTGCCATGGTATCAGGGGAAGCTGCAGTATGAGGAAGATACATGTGGGCTGCAGAATGGGGAAGATACATGTAAGCTGCAGTGATAGGGTCTGCCTTGCTGTAGCTCTTCAGGGGTCAGGCATGGATTACCATTGCCGATGCTATGGTATGGTCTTCCAGGGTAACTGAGACTGCCCTGTAAGCAGCTGTAGCTAGACTGGGACCCTGGGAGAGGACAGAAGACCAAGGAGGGCTCAGTTGGTCCACCCCTTCTGATTTGCAACATTATCATATAGAAATTAGTTCCCCTCAGGCTAAAGTCTCTTATAGGAGAAAGTTCAGTCTATAGCAATGGCCATCACTGGCCATATTTTACTATACATGCTCTTGCACCAAACCCTCTGGAAACCATATGAGCTGGCTTACTGCCCCACCTCTTTGCTGGTCTTCTTGGGGGCTGCACTTGAGAGAGACGTAGGTCATCAATCACTCAATGAAGTCAGCCCTGGATGGGAAATATGTGCTTCCGGCCAAGTTAGGGGCTCACTGTCTGGTGAGGAGCACTGGGGAGTTTGTGAGCCCCATGGAGGATGGTCTAACCTCCTCTCCTTGGGTATAATGCAGCTCATTTGAGGTGTGAATAAGGCAATTAGGGTTTTGGATATTTCATTAGTTTGAGGGTAACAGGGACATTCCTTCTGCACAGACAGTGATGAAATATATTCATTTGCCCCTGGAAGCTGTGTCCATGGAGTCCCTAGGTTTTACTGGCTCAATAGCTCTGGCAATGATTGGCTAGTGGCCCAGGCCTGGAGAACCTGCCCAGTGAGAGTATATAAGAACAGGAACACAAGTAACAGTCTGACAACATTTGTGAAAAGCTGCTGCATCTGCAATATGCTGGGTGTCCACTATGGTATCTAGACACCTCAGATTTTCCAGTACCTGAAGTTATCACCAGTGAATGTGCAAAAAAGCAACAATGGCAGCATGCCCTTTTCTCTGGGAGCTCCATCCCAGGGAGGTATAGACCTGCTTTCAGCCCAAAAGCACCTGTAGGAAGTAGCTGGAAATGCCTGTTGAAAGGTCTTCCCCAGTGAAAAGAAAATGATTGGGGATCCACTTAAGAAAGCAGCCTGCAGGGTGCAGCAGCTCATGCCAGTAGTCTCAGCACTTTGGGAGGCTGAGGTGGGTGGAACAACTGGAGGTCTGGACTTGGAGACCAGCCTGAACCAACATGGTGAAGCCCCATCTCTACTAAAAATACAAAATTAGCCAGGCGTGTTGGTGCATACCTGTAACCCCAGCTAGTGTGGAGACTGAGGCAGGAGAATCATTTGGACCCAAGAGGCAAATGTTGTGGTGATCTGAGGGTGCTTTATTGCACTCCAGCCTGGGCAACAAGAGTGACACTCTGTCTCAAGAAGGAAGGAAAGAGAGAGAGAAAGAAAGAAAAAAAGAAAGAGAAAGAGAAAAGGAAAGAAAAAGAAGAAAGAATGAAAGAAAGAACAAAGAAAGAAAGCAGGAAAGAGAAAGAAAGAAAGAAAGAAAGAAAGAAAGAAAGAAAGAAAGAAAGAAAGAAAGAAGAAAGAATGAAAGAAAAAAGAAAGAAAGAAAGAGAAAGAGAAAAGGAAAGGAAGAAAGAATAACAGAAAGAAAGAGAAAGAAAGAAAGAAAGAGAAATAAAGAAAGAAAAAGAAAGAAAGAGAAAGAAGGAAAGAACTCTAACCATCTTTTGTAGAACAGGTCTGCTGTGCGGAGGTACCACTTCCATCCACAGTTTATTTGGATTCTCCAAAGCCAGAAGGATGGAACAGGTAAGTCACACAAACAGGAAAAATGGCAGCTGACTCTTTGCTTCAGGAACTATAGCCCCAAAAGATTTCAAAATTCCATCAACAAAAGAGTACCAGTGGTGTTAGCTGGAGAAACTGATCGGGAAGTACTTCCCAGTGAGGAGGAAGGAGCTTGGGGACCTGCTTTAACAGGCAGTCTGGCCATGTCTTTTTAGAGCACCTGTACTATGCTTTGTCCTTCTAGTCAGCTTGGGCTCTTCAAAGCCTGAAGGCTGGAATGGCTAAGTTTCCCAGGCAGCAAAGATGATGGCCAACTCGTCTTTCTGGTAGCTCCATCCCAGGGGGATGCAGTGTTGCTAACAATGGTTGGCTGGAATTCTAAGCCAGTACATCTTACCCTGTAAGGCACTGAGAAAATGTGTCCTACAGACCATCAATGCTAAGCACCCTGGATTCTGCCTTTTTCCTACGGATCTGTTCAGGATTGTAACTCCTGCTTTGCTGGAGTTCCAGCTAATTTTTCTGGGAAGCCTGGAAAGTCAATGTATCTAAGGCTCTTGAATCACTGCACAGTCTTGAGTGGCTGCTCTGCTGAGACTCCACGTAGCTATGTGCATTATGCAAAAGGCCATGGTGAAGTGGGTTTATTAGGGGATCACATTACCTGAGGGTTGCAAAGATCTGTGGAAGAATCATGGGTTCCCAGCATCATGCATTCACTTCCTGCCTTACTGTGTGTGAAGTTGTCTCTGGCTCCATGTTGCTTTCAGGTGCCCCAGTGTCCTACCTTGCTTTACTCCATTCTCCTTATGTTAAGTTGCTTCTTTGACTAGTCTCAGTGCAATTACCTGGATGTTTCAGCTGAAAGTCATGTATTTATGCACATCTTGCATTCCTGTCTATGAGAACTACACAGTCTAGCTGTCTCTTTCTAGTCAGCAATCTTGATCACCTTCCTCTAAAAGGAATTTACTTTTTATATTAAAAGAATTTAATATTTTTGGAAAATATGTATTTTCAAAAGCAAATATTGACATAATTCATCATTTACTTTTGATGATATATCTTTATTTCTAGAATTTATGTGAAAGAACATGGTCAATAACTGCTGCACCAGAGTTATGAGAGGTTCTTCTCTATTAGAAGGACAGATTTATATACTTTTCCATGGAAGATTAAGAAAACAGAAATCTAAGGTACCTGAAGAATTTCTATGTGCAAAGGCAACTTAGTTGTTGGTTTAGGACAGTGTCATAAATGACGGGATGATAGGAGTGTAGTAAGGGCAACATTCTGCATAGTAAGAGAAACAATTTGTTTTTTAGTTGGACATTACCATTTGCAAATTAAGGTAATTAAAATAAAGTGAATTCAAAAATACCTTTTTAAAGAAAATGCGTGGACTTAATTTCTTTTAACAAATCAATATTGTTATTTTGTTAAAGCTATTTGACATTGAATGTGTATCTTGCAACTGATGATAAGTTATCCCATCTTAACCAAAGCTGTAGGTAACTCATGGTAACAACATAATAATGAGAGACAGGGGAATAACATGTGTGGTGATTCCTTTGTCAATGGTTTTTAAAATAAAATAATTTGGAAAGTGTGGTTTTTACAACTTACATTTTTGTTTTCCTTTTAAATACAAGTTATTATGATGGTTGTAATGAAGACTATATTAGTATCATGGAGCTCTATGTTTCTGAATACTGGACTACTATTTATAAAATTTTTTCCTACTTTTTGTCTATTAAATGTATGACTGCTCTGCTCTGATAAACACACACAGACCTTTAGTTTTGATTTACATGAATTTAAATATAAGAAATATATTACTGTAAAATAAACTCTAGGTATGTAACTTATAGAAAGTAGTCATATTTATTTATGGTTGGTTACATCGAGAAGAAAAGAAAAATATTAAAATGAAACTAATCCTCTTACAAGTGTTGATATCTTACCAGCAAACTAGAAACTTCAAAGATTTTCAAGGCGAATCTATTTTCTCTGCTTTGTATTAAATTCCTTGATTGAAAATGTGATTGCTATTGGTGTTTTAGACATGAAGTCCTTGCCCATGCCTATGTCCTGAATGGTATTGCCTAGGTTTTCTTCTAGGGTTTTTATGGTTTTAGGTCTAACATTTAAGTCTTTAATCCATCTTGACTTAATTTTTGTATAAGGTGTAAGGAAGGGATCCAGTTTCAGCTTTCTACATATGGCTAGCCAGTTTTCCCAGCACCATTTATTAAATAGGGAATCCTTTCCCCATTACTTGTTTTTATCAGGTTTGTCAAAGATCAGATAGTTGTAGATATGTGGCATTATTTCTGACGGCTCTGTTCTGTTCCATTGATCTATATCTCTGTTTTGGTACCAGTACCATGCTGTTTTGGTTACTGTAGTCTTGTAGTATAGTTTGAAGTCAGGTAGCATGATGCCTCCAGCATTGTTCTTTTGGCTTAGGATTGACAACAAAAGCCAAAATTGACAAATGAGATCTAATTAAACTAAAGAGCTTCTGCACAGCAAAAGAAACTACCATCAGAGTGAACAGGCAACCTACAAAATGGGAGAAAATTTTCACAACCTACTCATCTGACAAAGGGCTAATATCCAGAATCTACAATGAACTCCAACAAATTTACAAGAAAAAAACAAACAACCCCATCAAAAAGTGGGCGAGGGACATGAACAGACACTTCTCAAAAGAAGACATTTATGCAGCCAAAAAACACATGAAAAAATGCTCACCATCACTGGCCATCAGAGAAATGCAAATCAAAACCACAATGAGATACCATCTCACACCAGTTAGAATGGCAATCATTAAAAAGTCAGGAAACAACAGGTGCTGGAGAGGATGTGGAGAAATAGGAACACCATTACACTGTTGGTGGGACTGTAAACTAGTTCAACCCTTGTGGAAGTCAGTGTGGTGATTCCTCAGGGATCTAGAACTAGAAATTCCATTTGACCCAGCCATCCCATTACTGGGTATATACCCAAAGGACTATAAATCATGCTGCTATAAAGACACATGCACACGTATGTTTATTGCGGCATTATTCACAATAGCAAAGACTTGGAACCAACCCAAATGTCCAACAATGATAGACTGGATTAAGAAAATGTGGCACATATACACCATGGAATACTATGCAGCCATAAAAAATGATGAGTTCACGTCCTTTGTAGGGACATGGATGAAATTGGAAATCATCATTCTCAGTAAACTATCGCAAGAACAAAAAACCAAACACCGCATATTCTCACTCATAGATGGGAACTGAACAATAAGAACACATGGACACAGGAAGGGGAACATCACACTTCGGGGACTGTTGTGGGGTGGGGGGAGGGGGTAGGGATAGCATTGGGAGATATACCTAATGCTAGATGACGAGTTGGTGGGTGCAGCGCACCAGCATGGCACATGTATATATATGTAACTTACCTGCACATTGCGCACATGTACCATAGAGCCTAAAGTATAATAATAATAATAATAATAATAATAATAATAATAATAATAATGTGATTGCTAGTGGCTTAGAATCATCTTCTGCAAATTTTTCTTTTTTTGTATGTTTGCCTGTTTCTCACCCTAGACATAATACATAATTTTCTTTTCATCATGTTTCATAAAACTTTCTTTGGACTGTGCTTGGTGGCTCATGCCTGAAATCCCAGCACTTGGGTGGCCGAAGAAGGTGGATCTCCAAAGATTAGGAGTTTCAGACCGGCCTGGCCAACATGGTGAAACCCTGTCTTTACTAAAAATACAAAAATTAGGTGGGCATGATGGCAGGCTCCTGTAATCCCAGCTACTCAGGAGGCTGAGGCAGGAGAATCACTTTAACCCAGGGGACAAACATTACAGTGAACCAGGATGGTGCCACTGCACTCTAGCCTGAGCAAAAAAGCAAAACTTCATCTCAAAACAAACAAACAAACAAAAAGACATTCTCTGTACAATCCCCTCAGAAATTACAAAAATAACTTTGATAAAATGTAATGCCATTCAGAAAGTAATTTTTACATGTGAGTAATTTTACAGTGCATGTATAGTATGCTATTTATTTAGTACATTTTATATTTTTTCAATTTTAGTATTCTATTTAATTCAATTTTTGTTTACTTTTTGTCTATTTTACTCTATAAAATTGACAGAATTGAGTTTATTAATTTCATTGGGCCAATATATTCAAGCAATCAATAGAACATTTAATAAGTCATGAGGTCTTTTTCACATATACATGAAGTAAACAAATACAATATTATGTATGTAATGGAAGCTACGTAATTAGAAATAAACGTTCCTTTTAAAATTAGCCTGTGGTCTCAAGTGAAAAATTTAAAATATCTATAGTAAATAAATGACATTAATTCTGCATATGAGGAGAGCATAACTGTAACCAATGCTGCACAACTGAATCTCACAATTGAAACAAGATTAAGAGATGGACATCTTAGCAAAACTAAGTGAAAACGTTGTAAAATTTTCAGATTATGTTTCTACATTTAAACGTTTAGTGAGAGAAGTAGTGCACAAGTCTATCCACTCAAACTTGAAATGGTTGACACTTGTGTTAACAGTATTCACCACAGGTATTGACACCTAAAATGCCCTGAACTCTTTTCATTTAGATTAACAGAATATTGTTTTTGTCTTCGTCCTGTAAATTCTGGCTTAGACAGAATTATCAAGCCATTTCATGTAGATTTCATTCTAGATTTCTTATTTATTTATTTACTTACTTACTTACTTATTTTTTGAGATAGAGTCTCGCTCTGTCACCCAGACTGGAGTACAGTGGCATGATCTTGGCTCACTGCAACCTCCACCTCCCAGGTTCAAGTGCTTCTCCTGCATCAGCCTCCTTAGTAGGTGGGATTACAGGTGTATGTCATCACGCCTGGATAATTTTTTATGTGTTTAGTAGAGGCTGGGTTTTACCATGTTACCAGGAGGGTCTAGATATTTGGCCTTGTGATCTTCCCTCTTTGATCTCCCAAAGTGCTGAGAGTACAGGCATGAGCCACCACACCCAGACTTGATTCTAGATCATGACACAGCACATTTTCAACTTATTGTTTCTGCAGATAGAAAAGCTGTGTAATATGGAAGAACAAAACCAAACATTTATTACAATTCAAGGAGATTTTGTTCATGCCCTGCTGCCCTGGATTCTCAGAAGTGTAGGGCTGGCAGACATTACTGGAAGGTAGAAGTGGGAAACAAGCCTAAATGAGAATTCCGTGTGTGTCAAGTTCGTCTTCTTAGGAACTGGCAGGATCAGCCTTCAATTCTGGGTAGATTATGGGCAATTGGGTGGTATGTAAAGAGTGGTTATGTTCCATCAGGTTCTAAGTCAATCCACCTTCTGCAAGTGGTAAATCCCAGTAAAAATAGTATTTGTTTGAAGTATCAATTGGGTGATTTTTAAAAATAATACACATAATAGGTTTGTTCTGTATATTTTTAACGATTCTTTCACAAGAGCTCTTTAGCCTTATTTCTTTACTCAAGCAGACTCTGAATGTCAAAAAATCTGTTTATTATCAGATGCTGAAAGATAAAGCAAAGAATCTGTTTCATTTATTGTGGGAAATTTACCCTGTAAATTTAATCTCATTTGTATAATCGTTAAGTTTTACCCTGGAAGACTAGATTTAGTGTTCCTAAATTTTTGGCAACTATAAAAGCATATTCATGTCACTTTTAAAGATACTATGAATATCAATTGTCAAGTGCATTGATTTCTTTTTTTTTTTTTTACTGGAGAAAGGTAAATTATTTGAGAATTATATTACCCAACATGTCCAAAAATATTTTTAATTTGCCTATTTAAAAAAAAAATTTGTCAATTTTGAATTGCATACCAAGATAACATTATTTTAAGATTGAGGATAAGATTAAAAAATAATTTATGTAAATAATATAAACTAAGTTTACTGAAATTATTTACTTATTTATGAAACTTAATTAAATTTTAAATAAACTGCTATCACCTGTTGGTATTTGTGTAGCTTTTTTTTTAAGATTTGGTGTCTAAAACAGGTAACAATTTGGACAAAGAAGAAAAGAAAAATTCAATGATAGGTATAACAATAAATTTCAGAAAAGTAAAAGCTTTGTGTGATGATCTAATTAAAATAATGTAAAGGATAAAAATTTTAATATTTGTTTTTACACATTATTTGGCAAAATCAACCCTGAGAGAGCAATGTGTAGAAAATACTATTAATTATGTTTTTGAGAATCTTACGGACTTTAGCACTTTGAGAACCTTCGCTATAGGCCCAGGATTCCCTAGGCATTTCTTCCAGGGGAACATCTTATGGAAATGAAGCAGAAGGCCATGACCACAAAGATAAATGGATGCTCATCTCCTAGACATAAGTGGGTGCAGGTTGCAGAAACATTAGGCTTGTCTTGGTGGTCCAGGAAGGGGTTATTCCCACCATCCTAGAAAAGGGGCCTGGAACTCCATTGAGCCCTCTTGCCTGCAGGGACCTCAGAGGGCATTAGGGGAGGCCAGCCTAGGTGTTCTGTCCTGTCCCTGGCCCTTGGGTCCTGCCTCATCTGCTATCTTTTTCCACAAAGAAATCAGGATGGCAACCCCCAATGCAGCCCCACCAGAGGAAGGAGATAAAGAGCGTCAAGGCTCACACTCATCTTGGAACATTAAGTGACTTACTGATTAGCTAGTCCAAAAGTTACAGCAGAAATTGTTGGTGTGACACCCTAAGAATACATTCTAGGAGAAACCTGTGTGGCACGTGCCTGAGGCTGTGCATTGAAGGAGCTCCAGACAGGTCACTTGGGCTTCATTGAGCCTGTGCCCCTAGTCAATTCATGGAGACATGGGCTTGATAAGAGCAGACAACAAAGGTGGCACACAGCAGACATGCTTAGCTGTCAGGTGGGCAAGGAGGGGTAGGCATCAGACTTCTCTGCAGGGGAGAACCCTCTTAGGGCCCTGAACTGAACCGAGAGATTCTTCAGTTTTTTGAAGCACAGGCTGTACTTGGAGCTTCAGGGTTGGCACTGTGCTGTGGCATGGTAAAAGTGGGGTAAACAGTCAGTCACTGAGGGGCTTTCATTGCTCATTTTTCTGATGAGCATGATTAAGAGCCCAAAGCCACAAGCTAGGAGGGGCAAGAGCACTGGGCTGAGGCATCACCTTTTTTCTTCACCGGCTCCCATAATCCTTCCTGGCATGCCTTGAGGAAGAAGATCCCTTATCCTTGTGAGTGTAGGCACAAAAGTCATGTGAGGAAAGCCCAACCACAGCCACTTTTGTGGGCACACCTGGGCCTCCACACTCCAGTGGCCTGTGAAACCCAAATGTAATTCCGGAGATGAGAATTTAAATTTGGTTCTAGAAACAAAGAGTTCAGCCCCGAGGCCAGAGCAGAAGTGGACATGTTAATTCCAAGACACGAGGGCCAAATCAGAGAGATGGATTGACTGTTAAGCTGCACCCATGCAGTGTGTGTACTGACCCAAGCACGTCCCATTCTCTTCCTGCCTCCAATTTTTTTACCTACAACTTGTCATTTGTACCAGCTCTTTCTCTACCCCCCATATCCTATGGTTTTTGACATTCCTCTGAAGACTGCATGACTAGAGTTAAGGGTCACAGCACTCTAGCCTACTCAGGCTGTGAAAGGAAGAGAGATCTCTCAACCTACCTTGACACTTAAGAGCCACGCATAAATACTGCCAACTCCACAAGGAGAGCTGTCACACCCTCAGACTGTTTTCTGCTCTCCATACCAAAAGTTAAATTAGAATGACAAAGAAAATAAGATACAGACATGGCAGTTCTGCCTTTTAAGGGCTGGCCTCAGCCTAGTCACCATGAATCACAATTTTAGGTTCTGCATCAGTGTGTCCCACCTTGGAAAATAGTGGAACTGGGGCCCCAGAATGTCATGATCCAATGACAGTCTGGAGAAGGGGCACCTCAGCAGCCTGTACAATCCCAGTCACACTTGTAAAAGAAACACACCCTACCAACTAAGAAGCCATCTCATTATCTTTGACAACCATACCAGCAATGTGCACACACAATGGGCCTTTTAGTAAACTGTCAACTCAAGGATTTAAGAAATATCAAACCATTTTGAATTTAGAGTCTCAGGAAGAACAGCCTCCACTGCCTGAACCAGACTGTATGATGGCTGAAATGGATGAAATGGATGAAACTGACAGTGTTAACTTGATTTGGGCATACCTGGAGACCTGCCTTGTATAAAAATAAAAATAAAAAAAAAAAAGCTTCTGAGTGTCCAGAGTTCCAAATTAAAAAATAGAGTAGTGGCTGACCTGAAAATTATTCTTTATTTATGAGGAAGATCTCAGTACCAGGTCTGTTCCATCCTGTGGCATGGAATACAGGCCACACAAGGGACTGAGGCCACTCCTTTTTTGTTAAATAAATGCTGACAGGTGAAAAGTTGTTGAAAAAAGTGCTAAATAACAATGCTATACAAACTGCATGCTTTCTGTAAGTGGGAATGGTTATCATGTTATGCCCACTGACAGTGGACTCTTTTCCCCTCTTTTTAAGTCCCCAGTGAAACTCCATGATCTCATTCACTGGTTCTGAGTCTCTTCTTTGACACTTTGAACCTGGTGCCATTTCCATGGGAGTCAAATTTGATGCAACTTATCCTATATTAAGGAAGGATTTCAGACTCTGCTCAATGTGCCTCAAAGCTCACCGAGGCATCAGCTAAGAAGGATGCAGTTGTTCTCTTTACCACTCTCATTCAGGCCTCTTTTCCTTAGATGCACAATCAGCGGCATACCAGGAAAGATGACTAAGAAAAACATCATGGTCACAATCAAGATTAATGCCAGAATAAGCAGTGACCACTTGGAAATCAAAAGGGAGCATTTTTCAATGCCCTCAAATTCTGTCATCAGTTTCTGGATGCAGTAATTGTTTTGAAGATCCATCCAACCTCTAGAGGAACCATGGACCCTAAGAGGTAAACACCTACACTTAATCCTGGTTCAACAAAGCTTTCTCTTGACAAATAAGATGTCTGTGATCATGAGCTTCTAAGCAATCTGGACAATGCATAACCTGAAAACCTATAAAAAGGAGATGAGTAGGTATGAAGGAAATAACTTTCCACATTTTTTCTTGGGAAATTCAAAAAATTGTGATGGTGGAAAAACGCACAGAAGAAGACAGCATACTAAAACTCCTCATCAGGTGACTTTTACCACCAAGAGATTTTTGTTTTGTTTTGTCTTTTTTATTATACTTTAGGTTTTATGGTACATGTGTGCAACGTGCAGGTTAGTTACATATGTATACAAGTGCCATGCTGGTGTGCTGCACCCACTAAGTCATCATCTAGCATTAGGTATATCACCCAATGCTATCCCTCCCCCCTCCCCCACCCCACAACCGTCCATGCATGTTTATTGTGGCATTATTCACAATAGCAAAGACTTGGAACCAACCCAAATGTCCAACAATGATAGACTGGATTAAGAAAAGATGGCACATATACACCATGGAATACTATGCAGCCATAAAAAATGATGAGTTCATGTCCTTTGTAGGGACATGGATGAAATTGGAAATCATCATTCTCAGTAAACTATCGCAAGAACAAAAAACCAAACACCGCATATTCTCACTCATAGATGGGAATTGAACAATGAGAACACATGGACACAGGAAGGGGAACACCACCAAGAGTTTTTAATCCCAGCTATCAGATCTCCAAATAAAAACCAGAAGTTACTTCACTGCATCTATCCATGATTTATTGCACAATATTTTGTCTATCATATTGAGGGGTCTTCACTGAGGATCTTCCCATTAAACATATAAAGATAAAGAAAGGAAAAGGTAAAATAGCAACTCAATGAAATCATAAGATAAAATGTAGAAATATTCATCTTCTCACATCAGTTGAATTTTTGAATATATTTGAATGTGTATCTACCCATAAAGCTGATATATTCAAAATAAATCAAATATATGTCAAGTTAAAACTTAAAAACATTTTTTTTTACTGGTTGCAGTGGCTCACACCTGTAATCCCCGCACTTTGGGGGGTCGAGGAGGGCAGATCACTGAGGTCAGGTGTTTGAAACCAGCTTGGCCAACATGGTGAAACCCATCTCTACTAATAACACACACACACACAAGAAAAGCTGGCATCTGTAATCCCAGCTACTTTGGATGTTGAGGTAGGAGAATCACTTGAAACCGAAAGGTGGAAGTTGCAGTGAGCTGAGATCACATCAGTGCACTCCAGCCTGAGTGACACAGGAAGACTCAAAATTTTATTTTTTAATGGCAAAAAGATTCACATATGGTCCAGACATTACTTGATGGAGTGGAGTGGGTGAGGCTCTGTCCTTGTAAATTAGGAAGAGCAATCAGTGCCCTGGATTCTGTATAGGGTACCCATTGGTACACAAATAAAGAGGCAATCAGGGCTTCAGCTTAGCAACACTGAGGCTTGCAGGGGTCTTTTGAAAGCAGTAGAAATGGCCCGTAAAACTGAATGCTAGATGGGCTTGTAACAATAAAAGATCTGTCCAGGGATAACAGCAATCCTGATAGGAGCCCCTGACTATACCCAGCCTCAGCAAAATGTAGACAAAGAAAAAATAATTCAAGAGAAATAAAATTTAAAAATAAATTTAAAGTGATTGGAAAATAGTTAGGGCAAATAAAATAAACTGAAACAAAATAGAGAAACTTAAAGAAAAATATAACTAAGATTAGTGAAAATAAAATGAACATGAAGATAAACAATAAATACAAAATTGAGAAATAAAATAAGAAAATTTTAAGAATAAGTAGAAAAAAGTGAAAGTAAAAAACAAATACTGAGAAAAAATAAAATAACAAAGAGATATGCATGGAAATAAATAAAAGAAACAAGAAATTGAATACAATGTTACAAATGACAAAAATCTAGAATATTTGAAATTAAGAGACTATAATAAAAAACACAAAATAAAAAATGCAATAAAATTAAATTAACAGAAAAAATGAAAGTAAATAAAAAATAAAAAGAAACAAGATAAATGCAAAGACAAATGTACAGAAAAATAAAAGATTAAAAAGAAAAATAAGATCTAGAGATAATCTACAAAACATTTCATGCAACAATAGCATAATACGTAATATTTCTAATTACATATAGCTTATTTCCTAAGACAGGCAAACTTCTTAGCTAGCATGCAAGTTTTAGCATATTTAAACAAATGGTAATAAAAAAGTATTATTTCTGACTACAATAAAATATAACTGGAGGTTAGAAACCAAAAGAAAACTAGCATGTCTGCATATATATGAAAACTAGACAAATTATTCCACACACTATTTTAAAAGAATTAGAACATGCATGTTTCTTTAGATGTTTACAGTATTCAAAATGATCTACAGATCAATGAGATCTCTTTCAAAAAACCAGTGGTAGTTTTTCCAGAAGTACTAAAATATTCCAAAGTGTTGACATAAATATTTAGCTGTGTCACCCAGGCTAGAGTGCAGGGTCCTAATCATGGCTCACTGCCTGTAGCCTTGAGCTCTGAAGTTCAATTGATCCTCCCACCTCTGCCTCACAAGTAGCTGGGCCTGCAGGTGCATGCCACCATGGTCAGCAAGATTGGAGGGTTTTTGTAGAGACAGGGTTTCATCTTATTGCCAATGCTCGTCTCAAACTTTTGGACTCAAGCAATTCACCTGCCTTGACTTCCCAAAGTTCTGGGATCACAGGAGTGAGCCACAAAATATCACCCTATAATTTTTATAAACACTCAAAAACCACAAGTAGACAGACAACCTGGGAAAATATAATAAACTCAGAGGCATATATTTTTTATTTTAAAACATATTGCAAAGTTACAGTAATCAAACTGTGTGGTGCTGGCAAAAAGACAGAAAAATAAATGTTGAAAGAGATAAGAGAAGCTAGAAAGAAGCCGACATGCATGTACTCAGCTTATCTTAAACGAGGGTTGCAAATCCTCATGTTGCAGAACATTTTCTTTCCATCAAAAATATTGGGTTCTGGTCACATGACTAGAAAATATCAAGTCAGGGACACTCTGAAGGATGAGTAGAGTTGATTGTGTAAAATGGGAAAAAAAAGAAGAATAAGAAAACTTTTAACAAAATGAGTTGGAGTCCTGTTTACAGGGCCCCACCTCCCAAATTGATGAACACCAAACCATCACAGAAAACTGAAGAGTCCAGGCTTCTCCTCCCTGCACAAGAGGTGAAATTTCCTTGTCTCCACTCTCTTCCCCAATTGTGCAGGTGGATATTACTGAGAGAAAATCAGTTGGAAAAAGGAAGGCTTTATCTGGGGCCAGCAGTCTGATTTTTCAGACTTCAGGCTATTTTAAGCTTGAATGTGTGGTTTTTCCAAGGACCCTTGGCTCTTTTCTAACTCGCTATTTCCCACCTTTAAATGACTACATCTGATTGCCATTAGAATAAGGATAAGGATTAGGACAAAAAACACTTTTAAGTGCTTCCTGCTGAGGCAGGGCACTTTTCTTGGAGAAATGGCAGTCAGATCTCACTAAGAGGCCTATCTAATTGTCCCCAGTGAAATGAGCCATAGTTCAAGGCTCTGGTTGAGTGACTTTTTGAACTTTGATATGCTAAAATAAAAAGAATCAAACTGGGTTATTAAAAAACATGTACTGAAATGAAACAAGGTGTAAATGGCAAGGTCAGCTCAAAATTTCCAAGGTCTTTTCCCAGTTTGCATAGAAAGAGGGAGGACAAAACCTCAAATGGAAAAAAAATATTGTTTTGCCAGCCTGTCAGCCTTCTGGGTTCTTTTGTCTTGAGTTCAATCCTAAGCAAACCAGTCTAAATTTTGGGAAATTAACTCTTCCAGGCTTTGAGGATGCATCTGAGGAAAGTGTCCCATAGTATGAAGACATGATTGCCTATCTGTAAATAGAGGACAGAGGAGAAAGAAAAAACAAAAAACATTATTTTCAGAGAAGTCCCAAGGGTTTAGGTTGCATTGAAAAGGCATATAGACTGAAGATGAATGGCTGCTTATCTAGAAAGAGAGAAGCATTTATCCCTGATTCCTTTCTCTTTCTTGAAAATTCCAGGGTATGTTGAGGGATAGGAGAAAAAATCTTCTCTTTCCTGCTCCTATTCTTGTATCCCTGAGCCCCAGTGATTGTAACAAGGTCCATCCATGGATGTCAAAGCAGCTTTCACCCATCTTCAACAGAGAGAACTAGGGTGGTTGAAATGTCTGCTCTTACCCACATATGCCCTATCTACTCTGCTGTCAGTAGTTCTGGAGTTCACTAGACTTTATTTATGCCAATGATACTAGCATAACCTTTATCCATGAAATGGGAGGCTTGGCTTAATTGTCTGGAATTTGTCATGCTCACCTGCACTGTGCCTTTTATCCTCCATTATCACCTACTTCTGGATTTCTCAGATCCAGTGTTATTTCCTAGGGCTTCAACCCAAACCTTGAAATTGAGGTTGGGACAAAAATGTGTCTCAGGGGTTTGCATGGACTCCATATAATTAGCTGAATTTTTAGATGAAGCTGCAGGATTGAGTCCTCTTTCCATGAGGGAGAGAAAGAATGTCTTGTAACACACCCAGATAACTAGTGGCTCTAGTTATGCATGCTAAGATTTGGGTGGGCAGACTGCTTAATCCCATAACAATGCAGAGTTTGCAGGATAATTGCCCATAACTAGAATATTAATCCAGATTTTTACCAGTTTCTTTTCATTTCTTCTGAGCTGCAGTTGAATATCACTAATTGGTTTACAAGAGTAAGCAAGTTTATTCTAAAATATAGGAAAAATGCAAATCTAATGAGTTAAGGATTTAATGACAAATATAAATTTAGTTTTGACAAATAATCTTTTCCATTCAGTTCTTTTTTTGTTGTTGTTAGAAACAAATAATGACAGAACTGAGTTCTTTGTGAAATAAACCTTAATCATATACTTGGGTTCATTATTTACATAAAGCACAGCAAGAAAAGTTATTCCTACATAGTTATTTTACATTGGCTTTAATAGAACTCTTCCACAAGAAATTTCAGAGAGAACTTTCTGAAGTCAAACCCAGCCATGGTTTTGTACCATCAGTTGCTTATGAGTTGGGTGATCCCCTTCTCTTATGGACCCAAAATAAACTTGGAGCTCCTGGGCCTGTCCAAAGTGTCATTCTTTATTTACCACAGATCAGGAACCCTGTGCAAGGACTGTGTAGATAAGGTATAAGGCCAGTTTATCCAAGGGGCTATTATTGGCTCTGTAAGTTGAGCTTGACTGCTTAAAGGGAAGCAGAAGGTTTCAATGAAGGCCTTGATAAAATAACCAGTTTCTCTAACTGTGTCCTGTTGCAAATAAAACAGACTATTATTACACTGATTCAAACAGCTATATTGCCATAACTTAAGAACACTCATAACTATTTTTCAAATTCTGAAGAAGCCAGGAAGAGAGAGATGAACATGATTCAAATTTTCTTCACAGGAGTACACCTTACTCAAATATTAAAGGCTGTAAATAGCTCAAAATAAATTTCCTTGACTCTGGTAAACAATCTATGAGTCAGTAATGTTACAAGCAAAAGTAAGAAAGATTACTTCAGGTTTCTATCAGTCCAGTCCATTCAGTTAACTCTTGTTTTGTTTAATATTCATAAACATTTTAGCTGTTCCTGAGTCCTGGTAGGTTTTTCCTGTATTCCTGTCACAGCTCCAAAGTTTTCAGAAGCCTGCATTTGTGAGCACCAGTCAAAGTTCTATAGCTGATTAAAAAACATTTTTTGAAAAAAATCAGAACCAGATGACAATTGTCTGTGTTTAACAAAACGTCCAGAGTAGTTACAGTCAGAAAGATGATTGACAAATATTTTGGTTAATTCTATGGTTTGTAATAACTTAACATAAGAGCCTTAATTGTGGTTGATAGCATATACTTCAGACATCAGAATTTTAGAAATTCCATACAATTTAGGAACATGTATTAGTATTATTCATGAAAATACCATCTAAAAATATTGAAAATCATTCTGGGAATTCCTTGTAACTAAACATGTCGTATGATCCTGTAAAAAATCTCTCGTGGATACTCAAGGCACCCTCTTTAGCATTCAAAAAGTAGGAAATAGGAAAGACAATTTTGTAACCAAAGTTTGATTTTGAGAAGGATATTACATGTTAGGAGTTTAAAATGCTTGATGTTATAAAATAAAATTCCAGATTACCATAAATTACTTATTTAACCAAAATAATGACCTAGAAATAAAAAAAAAGTTTACATTCTTTAAAAATTTTGCTACAGAGGAGATTAGTGCCTTAAGAGTACCTTTTTGTGCTTTCATTCCAATGCTCAATTTCCAAAAAAAAAATATATATATATATACATATATATATAAATATCTTTTTGAATTTAATTGAGGTTTACACACAGAATTTCTTGGAAAGATTTATTTTTACAATTCTTTCATAACTTGTTTGAACTTTTAGCTTTATTATCTATAATTCAAAATGGTTGTTTGATCCTAGGCAAGAATTTATATTTGTATGCCTTCTTATAATCTCTCATTAAAAACACATTTTACTGTCCTTACACACCTTGTCTGGAAATGTACTTCCAGTGGTTTCAATTACATGTTGCCATGGTAAACTTTAGCAATTTTAACTTTAATGTAAAACCAGGTAAATTGTTCTAATTATGTGCTACGAGTAGCCATAATTAAGGGTGTGTTTAGTTCCATTTGTCCTTAGGCTTGACCAATTGTGAAGCAAAGTTGAACTGTTTTCAAAAACAAGAAAAAGCAGTTATAACCTTAAAACATTTAGCAAACCTAGTATCTGACCTGCATAATTTAGTCCACCTACTCGTATATTGATGACGTTTTTGTTTTACCATTAATCTTAAGGCTGTTTTTATTTCTCAAAGATTAAAGTCATGTGAACTAAAACATACACAGCTTTCATCTTTCCTTCAAAAACATTTGATCCAAGTGCTTATCATTTTTTCAGTAAATTTATTAGATCTCTTTTACATGCATACAGGCAGAAGAAAAACCCAGTACCTGTAAGATTTTTAATTTGCCAATTTCCTGATTGAATTACTGGCCTCTCATGCATCCATTTTTTTCTTTACTTGTTCCCCTTCCTCGAGACTTCCATGGATCCACCTCCTTTTCCCAGTGCACGTGTGGGCATTACCCAGAGAGAAACAGTCAGGAAATGGTCGATTTTATCTGAAATCAGCAGTTCAATTTATCAGCCTTGAGGCTGTTTTAGGCTTAAAGGTGGAGTTTTGGCCAGGACTCTTGAGTGTCTCCTGTCTCTGTTACTCAAAATGAGAAAAGGTCCCATGGCTATCTCCTGTCGCTATCACTTAACATGATAAAAGAAGAGTTTCTTTAACAAATGAGGTAGAGAATGCTGAATATTCATACAAAAAATAATTTTTGAACCTTACCACAAGGATGAACTTAAAATGAAATAGGGCTTATTTTTATAGCTGTTGTAAATTTTTTTTTCTTGAACTTTTCTTTCAGATGGCTCATTCTTAGCATGGAAACACGCTCCTAATTGTGTATGTGAATTTGGTATAATGCCACTTTACTGAATTTCTTTATTAATTCTCAAGATTTTTAGTGTATTATTTAGTTATACTATATAAAAAATCATATGATCTGTGATCAGAGACAATCTGACTTTCTCCTTTTTCATTTCGATGTCTTTTATTTCTTTCTCTTGCAAAATGGTCCGGCTGAGAATTCCAGTACTCTGTTGAATTAAAGTGGTAAAAGTAGACATCATTGTCTTGTTCCAGATCTTAAAGGAAAAACTTTCCTATTTTCCTGTTCAGTGTGATATCAGCTAATGAATTAAATATTTTGCCTTAATTCTTTTCAGCTAGATACCATCTATACCTAATTTGTTCTGTTGTTTTAATCACAAAGTTAGTTAGATTTTTTCCAAATACTTTTTTTGCATCTAGAATAAAAAATAAATGTGGCTAGCAGTAAAAACTCATTAAAAAATAAACACTCTCTACACTATAAATTATAAAACACTTATAAACAAAGTAAAACATGAAAAATTTGAGAGGTATTTTTGCTCATGAGTTATAAAACATATTGTTAAAATGGCTTTGCCACTCAAGGGAATCTACAGATGCAATGCAAACTCTATAAAATGCTAAATGACATTTTTTTCATGAAATGGGAAAAACAGGCCAAAAATTAATAGAAAAGAAAAGAAAACCTCTCCAAATAGCCAAAGTAATCCTATGAAAAAAGAACAAAGCTGAAAGCTCAAAGTACCTGACTTTAAAATATCCTACAATGCTATAACAAGCAAAATGGCATGATACTGGCATGAAAAACAGACACATCGACCAAAGTATGCAGTGATCCCAATAATAAATTCAGAAACCTAGGGCCAAGTAATTTTTAAGTTGTTTAGAATACACATTTAAGAAACGACAATCTTTTCAATGAATGGTGCTAGGAAAATTGATTATTTAAATGAATATAACTAGATGCCAACTGATTACTTACCATATTAAAACAACTTAATTATATATAATTAGAAGACTTAAAGGTACAACTCAATCTTAAAAACTATTTGAATGAAACATAGAGAAATTATTTACAAAATAGGACAGAAAAAAATGTAAATAAGAACTCAAAAGCATAGGCAACAAAAGCAAATGGAGGCAAGTGAATTTAACAGAATCTAAAAAAATTTCATAGCGAAAATAAATTAACAGAGTAGAGACAACTTACAGTGTGGGAGGATATATTCGCAAGACATACATATGACAAGGGATAATCACACAAAATAGATAACAAACACAAAAGCAAAAACAACACAGAATTTAGTAATACATGAGAGACCTTAAGTGAAATTTCTCCAAAGGAGACATACAAATGGCCAAGTAACTGCAAAGATGTTCAACACTATTAATTATTAGAAAAATGCAAATTAAAGCCACAATAAGATACCAAACTACTCCAGTTTAGATGGATATAATCAGAAATAATACACTAATACCTTCCTGGCACTTTCAAGAGGAGGTATTGTGACATACCTCTGGGCCTATTGTTTAGGTGATATGACTCTCCTCTTCTGCCTGGAAACTGCCCACAAGGGCCATTGTGCCATAGAGTTAGTCATAGCCCCAAAGTTATGGGACATTTCTGCCAGGAACTTGCCTAAAAAGAGAATATTGGAATACTTCTGCCTCAGCGTTTAGGTTATATGGCTGTCATGTCTGTTTCATTACCACAGAGTAAATTTTGACATATGCCTTGACACAGCTCACAGGCATGATAATGACCCATATGCGGACCCCACAAATAGGAGTTAATTTGACTTTTGTAACTTGCTTTAGAAACATGAATGATGTCTTAGATCTCTTTCTGGTAAAAAGGACACAGAAGATTATAGCAGCCTCAGATATTTTATAAAGCCCATGACTTGTACAGAGAGTGTCTTAACAGAACCCAGAAGGATGAAATTGTACGTTTCACATGCACACCCACCTTAAAGTAAGGACTGTCATATCTCATGTATGTGAAGCCAATTGTCACTCATGAAAACAGGACATGTGTGGTATTGCAAATCTCATCTCCGGTATATTCTACCAGTGTGAATGTGATACAAATATTTGCAAGCATCTGTGTGGTTTGACCCTCTAGATTGGTTTCAGCCCACATATGGGATTGTGATCTCTACCTGGGCCAACTTCTAGATGATATGACTCTCCTCCCTTGGGTGTTCTCTCAGGATTGTGACATATCACTGGATGTAAAACCCAGGTGATGTTACAACTTCTAGATGATGTGACCATCCTGCCTTTGCCATCCTCTAAGGATTGTGAAATATTACCAGATCTAACACCCAGGTGCTGTTACATTCTTGCCTGGGCCATTTCCACAGACATCGTTGTAACATATCACTGTGTCCACCACTTAGGAAATGTAACTCTCCTCTCTGGAAAGGACCCTGAACACAGCAGGTGGTAGTAATACATTGCTAGGCCCAGGCACACAAATGGTGGTACTCTTTTGCCAGGGCTATGTTTCAAACAGGGCATTGTGAAATATCTTTTGGCATATGACTGAAGTGATGTGACTCAAAGCTTGGGCCTCACCCACATAAGGCATTATGGCGTAAAAGTTGAACCTACACCAAGGTGATGTAACTCTTTCACCTTGATTCTGTCCTAAGGGAGCCTTGCAACATATCTCAGGACCCAACACCTGGGTGATGTGGTCCTTCTGCCTGGTTTCTGTCCATGTCTTATACTATGACATATATCTAAAGAAGAACCTGGGTGATAAGACTCTCCTTTTCTGCCTGAGTCCTGCCTAATGTGGACATTGGGACACATCTCTGAGGCCATAACCCAACTGATATGACCCTCTTTCCCTGCCTGGGCCTTTAAAATGGTGGAATTTTGTGACATATTACTGAGCACAGCATTTAGGTCATGTGACTCTCCTGTTTTTTTCTGAACCGTGCCCACAAAGAAAAATTTTGATGTTTTGCACACAGAGGATGTTATACTTCTGCTATGACACTGAATCAACGGGAATTATTGCATACTGGTGGGCCCAGCACACTGATGATGCTACTGTCCTGTCTGTGCCAGAGCCACAGAGAGTATTTTGACATATCTTCATTCCATTCTGTAGGTGTTTTAGCTCTTATCCCTTGGCTAACCTTTCCTACATGTGAAACTGAGTCATACTGCTGGATCCAGCACCCAGTTAATGTCCATTTGGACACTTTCAAACCACACTGAGATGGAAGCTCGGCTTTTGTGCATTCCAGCGCTACAGAGAAACAGCAGCCCAAAGTCTTGGGTTGGGGTTGCTTGTGCCCAGAGACCACAGCATACCAACTCCTCCAGTATCCTAGTGTGGGAAGGAGGATCAGAACGCATGTGCATCAAGCACCCAGTGCGCAGCAATCACTACCATAGGCAGCAGGGAGATGAGGCAGAAAGCGTGAGGAAAGTAACAGTTGGAATGTGTGTGTGCAGAAAAGCTACTAACCCTCTTATTTCAACCACAGTTAGCTCACTGCAAGCAACAGAAATCCACTCTGGGCCACCTAAGCCAAAAGGAAGACAAACTGAAGAACCAGAACACAGAAAGGGAAGAAGGGGGATGGTGGCAGAAGGTACTTTGAGAGAGAGATGAATCTTTTCCAAACATTTTATCTCTGCCTGTAACTTAATCAAGATTGAGTTCTTTGGGAAGAGGGTATGACTGGCCAGGGGAGACCAGGATACCGTGAGTGGTAGCTTCCAGGCATCTGTCTACCAACACAGGGGAAGGAAGCATGTCCCTCAAAGAAAGCCAGGATGCTGGCATCAGAAAAAGGGCAAAGGATGCTGAGCATGGAGAGGACAGAGATGTCTCTTCTCTCTCTGGGACTGTATCTTGTCACCTGTAAAATGGGGAAAACTGGCTACATTGTGAAAATTTAATGAGATAAAACAGCACAGTGTGGCTTATGGGAAGTCCCTAATATATAATAACTTTAAATAATTGTAGCTAAATAATTTTAGCTTATCATCTTAATTTTTGATTCAGCTGTCTCTGAATTTTACATCCTAGCATAGATCAATGATCTTGCAAGTCCAACCACACCATTTTGCAGTTCTGAACCTCTGCCTAAAGAAAGCAGTGGATCTTTATAGGTTCGACACGTCCCTTCCCTCTAGAGTAATAAAAAATAAACCTAGTTTTGCATAAGTCTTTTTCTGTTGGCTGGGTCTCTGGAGGAAGTGAACCCCATGGACAATCCATCTGAAGTCAAGGTTAATAGGGCCATGATATTAAAGATGTGGTATTAAAGATCTCCCTCTGGTACTGCATTCTTTATCATGCATGGCCAATTGCCCACTAAGGAAGATATTGCAGCCAGAGCAATTTTATCCCAAAAGCATGTCATTTTGTTTTTATTTCCACTGACAAGCACATACCTCTTTAAAAAAAAAAATAAAATAAATCAATAAATAAATAAATAAGAAAGTGACTATTGGTCAAAGTTACATTTTGCCCACACACTTTTCAACTCTTGGGATTTTATATTCCAGTCCGGATATGGGCACTAATGAAGCCTTTCCTGATGGATGGGCTTGGCTGTATTCTCCATGGTTTCTTGGCTCAAATTTTTGCCAAATTACATGTTTTTCCTTAGTTTTGACCTCTTCTTTCTATCAAACTAGATATTTCTGTGGCTTTGCAATTTTTCTCCACCAAAAGCATGAAATTTGACCAATTACTTACTGATAGAGTTATGGAAAGATGAAGCTGTGGCAGATTACAAGTTTCAAAATCCATCTCTCGTTAATTTGTTTGAAATATTTGACTATAGGATATGGTAGATATCAATTATATGACAAACATTTTAGGGTTTGTTTAATGTTAAAAATAAAGTGATAATGCTGGCCTTAGCATATTAATTAATGACTTTGGTTTTCATCCTAAGAACAAAGGGAATACATTAATCTTTGGCAGAAGATAAAGTGACCAGATTTGTGTTTTAACAGGTCTCTGTAGCTATTGAAAATGGACTGGAGAAGATGAGTTGGAGTAAGAAGAGAGTAACAGAATCACATAAAAACGTGCCATGTTACTATGAGCAGGAGATGAGGCAGCCTCAACCAATATGGTGCAGAGAGAAGAAAATCGCTTGAGAGAATGGATTAAACTGGGTGGTTAGCACAGATAGAGCTGAATCAAAAATTAAGGTAGTAAGCTAAATAATTTTACACACAAAAAGGCAGAGTTGAATTCACAATTAGTCTCTTCAGACTGAATATTACAGTCAAATTATAACAATTGGTGTTGCAATCACTTCCTTTGGGTGTGTATCCAAGGTTAAGAACGTCAGCATCCAGAGGCCCAAATTCTTAATGTTTTTAGATGATAAAGTTTATTCAAGGTAGACTATCTGTGTTGAATAATTTAGCCTTCTACAAATTTCAAGAAAATATCTGTTGTCCTTCTTCTCCACCACAGACACACTTTAATTGAACATTAAGCATATTTATTAGAGAAATATTCTCTTTGTGCTTTTTCTCCCAAGATAGATGCTGGTCTTATTCAGAATTATAAGTGTCAGAATAAAGAATGCCCATGAGGTTGAATTGTACGGTGTTACAGTAAAGTGAAATAAACTTTCTCAAAAACATGATTATGACTTACAAACAAACAAAAACTAACAAACCACTTTCTGTCGAGGAATTATGCTTTTGGGACAGAAACTTTCCTTTAAATTTGAACAGCTGCATGCAGATAAAGAATATGAAAAAGGTGCAACACACCAATTATGAAAACATGACTACACTTTAAGAGGACACAGACTTTTTCACATCCCTCTTAAATCTCAGAAGTTCTAGACCAAGACAGGAATGAGTGCTCTTGTTGCTAAAATCACTCTGATTTGCTTCTTGTTAAACAATTCACTCAACAACATTACAGATTAGCACACACAAAAAAAATTCTTTGTAGGTGAAAAATTGTTTGGAAAAGGACACCTTATTAGCCACGCTATCTACTTACAAATAAAAGCCGATTTTTGGCTCTAATCAATGAAAAGAAGTGTAATTGGAGGATATCTGGGGCTTACTAACTTGATTTTAGGCTAGGGGGTCCCAGAACCAGGGAGCTCCTGAAGAGGGCCATGTCATAGGAACTACCCGATCTGAGCTTCTCCTCAGTCTGAGATGTACCATGGCCACTGCTTGCCTCATGTTTACAGGACTCAGATTCTTCAGGGAAAGTTGAGCCCAAGTGGTAGAGTCTTCTTCCCCAGCTGTGTTCTCACCTCCCAAAGCCCCACACAATGGAAAATCCCTCAGGAGGAGGCAGTCACAGGGAGAAGTGGAGGCCAGTAGGCCTCCATATCATCAGTGTCATACAGGGCTTCTGTCCACTCTACGGCCACCTCTCAAGTTGTTCTTTCCTATGTTCATTCTTAAATTTTATAGACTTATCCAAAACAGGTATGAATTCAGATCCTACCAATTTAATATTACAAGAACTCACCCAGGGAAAGGAATGGAGTTTATCAGTAATGTTGATAAAGGAAAAGGAAGTTTTTAATAAATAAAAGGTATCAATAAAATGGAAGACTGTTTAACTACTTAATTAATTGTTTGGTGACCCAGATGAATTTAATGGTAGTCAAACCATCTAAGTAGGTGAGCTACCGGGGCTGAAATTTTGGCTTTCTCTCTCTCTCTGTCTCTTTTTCTTTTTTTTTTTTTTTTTAGAGAGGGTCTTGCTCTGTCATCCAGGCTGGAGTGCAGTGACATGATCAAAGCTCACTGCAGCCTCCAAATCTCAGGCTCCAGCAATCCTCTCATCTCATCCTCTCAGATAGTCGGGACTGCAGATACATGCCACCTTATCTGCAATTTTTTAATTTTTAACTTTTGTGGAGACAGGGGCTCGTTATGTTGTCCTGGCTCAAACTTCTAGCCTCAAGGTATCTTTCCATCAAAGCCACCCATAGTGCTGGGATTACTGGCATGAGCCCCGGTGCCTGGCCTTTCTTTGTTAAAATTTGCCTCTAAGTGGCAGCCCTTGAAATTTATTTCTAAACTGCTGTGAACAATTAAGTTTGATTTTTTTAAAAAAAGTAAGAAGAAACCCAATTATTCAGACCTTGCACTAATTCAGGCTTTCCTTCCTACCAACCAGCCCCTTTTAAGATGGTCTCATGAGTGCGCATCTTCATCAATGTTTCCACAAGGATGACTACCTACATCTGCACAACAGTTTTCAAAATATTTTCAGGTTATAATTCTCTTATCTGGCCCCACCCACATCCTGCTGATTGGTCCATTTTACAGAGAACCAATTGGTCTGTTTTACAGAGAGCTGATTGGTCCGTTTTGACAGGGTGCTGATTGGTGTGTTTACAATCCCTGAGCTAGACACAAAAGATCTCTACATCCCCACTAGATTTGCTAGATACAGAGTGTCAATTGGTGTATTTACAAACCCTGAGCTAGACACAGAGTGCTGATTGGTGCATTTACAAACCTTGAGCTAGATAGAGCGCTGACTGGTACCTTCACAATCCCTTAGCTAGACATAAAGATTCTCCAATTCCCCACCAGATTAGCTAGACACAGAGCTCTGATTGGTGAATTTACAAATCTTGAGCTAGACACAGAGTGTCGATTGGTGCATTCACAATCCCTTAGCTAGATAAAAAATTCTCCAAATCCCCACCAGATTAGCTAGATACAGAGTGCCAACTGGTGCATCCACAAACAAACCCTGAGCTAGACACAGGGTGCTGATTGGTGAGTTTACAAACCTTGAGCTAGGTACAGATTGCTGATTTGTGTATTCACGATCCCTTAGCTAGACATAAACATTATCCAAATCCCCACCAGATTAGCTAGATACACAGTGCCAGTTGGTGCATCCACAAACCCTGAGCTAGACACAGGGTGCTGATTGGTGTGTTCGCAAGCCTTGAGCTAGACACAGAGTGCTGATTGGTGCACTTACAATCCCTTAGCTAGACACAAAGGTTCTGTAAGTCCCAACTAGACTTAGAAGCCCAGCTGGCCTCACCCAGTGGATCTTACACTGGGGCCAGAGGTGGAGCTGCCCACCAGTCGCTCACTATGCACCCACACTACTCAGCCCTTGGGTGGTTGATGGGACCTGGCTCCATGGAGTAGGGGCGGTGCTCGTTGGGGGGGCTCAGGCCATGCAGGAGCCCATGGCGGTGGGGGGAGACTCAGGCATGGTGGGCTGCAGTCCCAAGCCCTGCCCCATGGGGAGACAGCTAAGGCCCAGTGAGAAATCGAGCACAGCGCCGGTGGGTCAGCACTGTTGGGGGACCTGGCACATCCTCCATAGCTGCTGGCCTGGGTACTAAGTCCCTCATTGCCCAGGGCCGGCAGGGCTGGCCAACTACTCCAAATGCGGGGAACACCAAGCCCACACCCACACAGAACTCTAGCTAGCCCACAAGCACTGCACGCAGCCCTGGCTCCTGCCAATGCCTCTCCCTCCACACCTCCACGCAAGCCAAGTGAGCCGGCTCCAGCCTTGGCCAGCCCAGAGAAGGGCACCCATGGTGCAGTGGCAGGCTGAAGAGCTCCTCAAGCATGGCCAGAATGGGCACCAAGGCCGAGGAGGCACCAAGAGTGAGTGAGGGCTGCGAGGGCTGCCAGCATGCTGTCACCTCTCAATCCACCCTCTAAACAGAACACCCCAACTGCTGTTGGGAATTTGGCTGATGACCGCTCTAGGTACTTCCTGCTGCATAAGGGCAATGAAGGGGCCCTGCAGTTGTAATGTCCTCTAGGGAGGAGCTCTCTAGGTCAGCAAAAGTGCCAGCGGGTCCGTCCAGGGGTCCTCAGTAGAAGTTGTTAGTTGAACTCATTTGAGGTTCCATTTCCTCTAGCTCAATTCTAGAGGAAACAAATTTGACAAGGTTAAAAATACAGGTCCCAAAGTTGAGTAACAGCAAAATGGCTGCCACGGGACCTAGAAAGGGGAGAAGCCATGTTGCCCAACTCCAGAGATTGGTATAAGAGTTTCAAAGGCATTGTCTGATTTCAGAAGCCTTTTCCTGTAAATGCCAGGCAGCATCTCATACTATCCCTGACTGGTTCGTGTAAAAACAACACTCTTCCCCTGATAAGGTGCAGAGTCTTCCTTTCTCAGCAGTGAGGAGGTCTAGGCCTCAGCAGTTTTGGAGAGTTGCTGTTGCCAAAGGGTGTATTTGGGATTGTAAAGTAAGAATAGATTTCATATAAGGTGTAAGGAAGGTATCCGGTTTCAGCTTTCTACATATGGCTAGCCAGTTTTCCCAGCACCATTTATTAAATAGGGAATCCTTTCCCCATTGCTTGCTTTTCTCAGGTTTGTCAAAGATCAGATAGCTGCAGATATGTGGCATTATTTCTGAGGGCTCTGTTCTGTTCCATTGATCTATATCTGTGATTTGGTACCAGTACCATGCTGTTTTGGTTACTGTAGCCTTGTAGTATACTATGAAGTCAGGTAGCGTGATGCCTCCAGCTTCATTCTTTTGGCTTAGGATTGATTTGGCGATGTGGGCTCTTTTAAGGTTCCATATGAACTTTAAAGTAGTTTTTTCCAATTCTGTGAAGAAAGTCATTGGTAGCTTGATGGGGATGGCATTGAATCTGTAAATTACCTTGGGCAATATGGCCATTTTCATCATATTGGTTTTTTCTACCCATGAGCATGGAATGTTCTTCCATTTGTTTCTATCCTCTTATTTCATTGAGCAGTGGTTTATAGTTCTCCTTGAAGAGGTCCTTCACATCCCTTGTAAGTTGGATTCCTAAATATTTTATTCTCTTTGAAGCAATTGAGAATGGGAGTTCATTCATGATGTGGCTCTCTGTTTGTCTGTTGTTGGTGTATAAGAATGCTTGTGATTTTTGTACATTGATTTTGTATCCCGAGACTTTGCTGAGCTTAAGGAGATTTTGGGCTGAGACAGTGGGGATTTCTAGATATACAATCATGTCATCTGCAAACAGGGATAATTTGATTTCCTCTTTTCCTAATTGAATACCCTTTATTTCCTTCTCCTGCCTAATTGCCCTGGCCAGAACTCCCAACATTATGTTGAATAGGAGTGGTGAGAGAGGGCATCCCTGTCTTGTGCCAGTTTTCAAAGGGAATGATTCCAGTTTTTCCCCAGTCAGTATGACACTGGCTTTGGGTTTGTCATAGATAGCTCTTATTATTTTGAGATACATCCCATCAATACCTAATTTATTGAGAGTTTTTAACATGAAGGGTTTTTCAATTTTGTCAAATGTCCTTTTTACATATATTGAGATAATCATGCGCTTTTTGTCTTTGGTTCTGTTTATATGCTGGATTAAAAATTAATTCAAGATGGATTAAAGACTTAAATGTTAAACCTAAAACCATAGAAACCTTAGAAGAAAACCTAGGCATTACCATTCAGGACATAGGCATGGGCAAGGACTTCATGTCTAAAACACCAAAAGCAATGGCAACAAAGGCCAAAATTGACAAATGGGATCTAATTAAACTCAAGAGCTTCTGCACAGCAAAAGAAACTACCATCAGAGTGAACAGGCAACCTACAAAATGGGAGAAAATTTTCACAGCCTACTTATCTGACAAAGGGCTAACATCCAGAACCTACAATGAACTCGAACAAATTTACAAGAAAAAAGCAAACAACCCCATCAAAAAGGGGGCAAAGGACATGAACAGACACTTCTCAAAAGAAGACATTTATGCAGCCAAAAGACACATTAAAAAATGTTCATCATCCCTGGCCATCAGAGAACTGCAAATCAAAACTACAATGAGATACCATCTCACACCAGTTAGAATGGCAATCACTAAAAAGTCAGGAAACAACAGGTGCTGGAGAGGATGTGGAGAAATAGGAACACTTTGACACTGTTGGTGGGACTGTAGACTAGTTCAACCATTGTGGAAGTCAGTGTGGCGATTCCTCAGGGATCTAGAACTAGAAATACCATTTGACCCAGCCATCCCATTACTGGGTATATACCCAAAGGACTATAAATCATGCTGCTATAAAGACACATGCACACGTATGTTTATTGTGGCACTATTCACAACAGCAAAGACTTGGAACCAACCCAAATGTCCAACAATGATAGACTGCATTAAGAAAATGTGGCACATATACACCATGGAATACTGTCCAGCCATAAAAAATGATGAGTTTGTGTCCTTTGTAGGGACATGGATGAAATTGGACATCATCATTCTCAGTAAACTATCACAAGGACAAAAAACCAAACACCACATATTCTCACTCATAGATGGGAAGTGAACAATGAGAACACACGGACACAGGAAGGGCAACATCACACTCTGGGGACTGTTGTGGGGTCAGGGGATGGGGGAGGGGAGAGGGATTGTATTAGGAGATATACCTAATGCTAAATGATGAGTTAATGGGTGCAGCACACCAGCATGGCACATGTATACATATGTAACTAACCTGCACATTGTGCACGTGTACCCTAATACTTACAGTATAATAATAATAAAAAAATTTTAAAGAAATTGAAAAAGAAAATACGGGAAATAATATGTTTTTCTGCTTCAAAAAAAACAAGAATAGATTTCATTATTTCTTGCAAACTGTCTGAGAAATCCTTTGAGAGTGTGTGGTAGTAGGATAATGAGGTAGATAAACTGGATATTCCAGTTCCTGTAGCAGTAGCCATTCTTAACCCTATAAGTAGGGGTATCAGTGGTATGGCTCTGCACTGACAGACCTGAGCTTTGAGGGGTACTGATAAGGTCTGATTTCCTGGGGCAATGTTAATGTTGGGACTTAGAAAGACTAAGGTGCAGGTGCCTGTCAAGTTAGTGGGGAGGCAGATATAGGTCATTGTTCCACATAAGAAGAATATGCCTTGTCTGGGTAGACAGAACTTTGCTCTGGCTTTTAAAGGAATAGGGTACACTGCTTTTTCTTTACTATTTCTTTCTCTCTCTTTCTCTCTTTGACTCCTTCTTTGTCTCTTCCCCTCTTTTTAAGTCCCTCTTTGACTTTCTGTGTCTGTCCTTCTTTCTCTCTAACTCCTTCTCTTTGTCTCTCTGCTTCTTCCTCTCTCTCTTTCTCTGACTTTCTTTTTCTCTCCTTCTTGCTGGTCTTTCCCTACCTCTGCCAGTTGCTTATGCTGCTGTTCTCCCCTCTTCTTCCCATTTTGATGACTGTGGCCGTGTAAGAGTGCCACCTCCTTGTGTTTTTGCATTGTATGTAATAACTCCACGATTTCCTTGTGGTATTTAATGGGGGTTCCCCCAGAGGTTAGGAACTCCCTCTCTTTCCATATTGCAGCATGGGCATGCAGGATTAGATAAGCATATTTGCTATCTGTATACACATTTATTCTTTTTCCCTTTCCCAGTTCTAAGTCTTGGTTAAGTGCCACTAGTTCTGCTAACTGGGCACTGGTCCCCAGGGAAAGAGGCTTACTTTCAAGTATGGATACATCACTAACTATGGCATAACCAGCCCTTCGTATCCCATTCTCCACAAATGAACTTCCATTGGTACATAGGTTAAGGTCAGGATTAGTTAAGGGGACTTCTAAGAGATCATCTCAGGTGGCATAAGTCTGGACTACAATTTGTTGGCAGTCATGCTCGGTTGGTTCCCCATCCTCTGGGAGAAAAGTTTCAGGGTTGAGCGCCATGCACATGTGTATTTGAAGCACCAGTCCCTCAAGGAGTAGTGCCTGGTATCTAAGTAGGTTGTTGTCTGATAGCCACAGACTTCCTTTGGCACTTAGTATACCATTTACATCATGAGTAGTCCAGACACTGAGATCCTTTCCTTGTATTATTTTGATAGCCTCTGACACTAAGATAGCCACTGCTGCAACTACCCTTAAGCAGTGAGGGCAGCCTTTTGCTACTACATCAATTTCCTTACTTAGGTATTCCACTGGTTGTGGGGTGGTCCCACGAGTCTGAGTAAGGACTCCAAGAGCTATCCCAGCTCTCTCTGTGAAGTATAAAGAGAAGTTTTGTCCTGAATGCTTAAAGCTGGAGCTTGTACAAGGGCCTGCTTTAAGGTTTTGAAGGCTGTTTCTGCCTCTGGTTCCCATTCTACTAGATGAGCATTTGCCTTCTGGGTTTCCTTGATTAGAGTATAGAGGGGCCTGGCTATCTTATTGCATCTGGGGATCCATAGTCAACAAAAGCTGGTAATTCCAAGGAACCCTGGCAAATGTTTTAACGTTTTAGGGTGAGGATAAGCCAGTATAGGCTGTATCCATTCCTTGCTGAGGGCCCTGGTCCCTCTGGCTAAGATTAGGTCTGGATATTTGACCTGCTGTAGGCAAAGCTGGGCCTTCAACTTAGACACCTTGTACCCTTGATTAGCTAGAAAGTTCAAGAGATCTAGCGTAGCCTGCTGGCATGAGGCTTCCAAACCCATAGCCAAAATAAGTCATCCACATACCAAAGGACCAGAGTGCCTGGACTTGAGAAGTGGCCTAGATCTTGGGCCAGTGCCTGATCAAACAGGTGAGGGCTATCCCTAAACCCTTCAGGTAAGACCATCCATGTTAAGTTGGGACATGTGGTCTGTGGGATCCTCAAAGGCAAAGAGGAACTGGGAGTCAGAGCGCAGGAGAATACAGAAGAAGGCATCCTTGAGGTCCAGAACCATGAAACATTCTGCTCCCCCTGGTATTTGAGAGCTGGGTATAGGAGCTGGGTACAACTGGATATAGAGGAATTACTGCCTCATTGATGAGTCTAAGATCTTACACTAGTCTCCACTGACTGTTCGGTTTTTGTACTCCTAGAATTGGGGTGTTGCAGGGATGGCTGCATTTCCTTACTGAGCCTTGAGCTTTCAAATGTTTAACAATATTCTGTAATCCTTTATTAGCTTCAGGCCCTAAGGGATGTTGTCTTTGATAAGGAAAAGTGGTGGGATCTTTCAACCTGATTTGGACTGTGTGGGCATTTTTTGCCCTTCCAAATTGTCCTTCCACTGCCCAGACTTCAGGGTTGATTCCCTCCTCAAGTAGGGGACAACAAATGGGTAACTTGTTCCCCATATTCATGTAGATAATAGCTCCAGCCTTGGCTAATATATCCCTCCCTAATAAGGGTGTGGGACTTTCAGGCATAACAAAAAAGGCATGTGAAAAGAGCAAAGTCTCCCAATTCCAACTCAGGAGATGGGAGAAATACCTGTTAACAGGCTGTCCCAGGATTTCTTGGATGGTAATGGACCTTGAGGACAGTCGTCCAGGACAGGAGATTAACACTGAGAAGGTCTTGCCAGTGTCCAGGAGTAAGTCAATTTCCGGGACCTCAATAGTTAAACATACCCGGGGCTCAGTGAGGGTGATGACGAGCTGGCGCTTGCCCCAGGCACCCTCAGTCCTGTTGTTGGATCATCTGGTTGGGGGCTTCTGACCCGGGAAACTTTTGTCCTCTGGGGAAGTGCACCTTCCAGTGATTGCCTCAGCATAGGGGACATGGATGAGGGGGCAGCTTGTTTCTCACTGGACAATCTTTTTTAAAGTGTCCTAGCAAGCCACACTGATAACAAGCCCTACTGGTGACTGACCTGCTCCATTTTCTGTCCTCTCTGAACCACCAAGGTTTGTTTATCTCAGGGCCAGGACTAAGGCTGCAGCCCCTCTCTGATCTCGCTTTTCCTTTTGGGCCTGTTCCTCTTGGTCCCTATTATAGAACAACGAGGTTGCCAGGTTTCATAGTGCCTCTAGATTTTGTTCAGGGCCCAGGGCTTGCTTTTGGAGCTTTCTCCTGATATCTGTGGCTGATTGGGTAATACATTTATCTTTTAGAATCAATTGACCCTTGAGGGATTCAGGTGAGAGGGGAGTATATATTCTTAAGGCCTCCCGTAGCTGCTAGAGGAAGGCAGAAGTATTTTCTTCCCTTCCCTGAGTTATGGTGGACACCATTGAATAATTCATGGGTTTTTTTCTAATTCTCCTTAGTCCCTCTAGAACACAGGTCAGCAGATGTTTACGACTCCAGTCCCCATGATCTGAGTCAAGGTCCCAGTGGGGATCCATACTGGGGATGGCTTGCTGACCGGTAGGGAATTTGTTCCTTTCTTTGGCTGTCATTCTATCATTTACTGACTAAGATACCAGGTATCTCCAAACTCTCAGGCTGCAGCTAAAGCCACATTATTTTCATTAAAGGCCAGGGTTTGATCTAAGGGTAGCATGACATCTCTTCAAGCAAGGTCAAAGGTTTGCCCTAGACCCTGTAGGACATCTATGTACCTATCAGGATCATCTGAAAACTTCCCCAGGTCTGCCCTGGTCTGCTTTAAATCAGAGAGGGAGAAGGGGACATGAACCCAGGTTTGGCCAAATTTCCCTCCCCCTACAGCTTGAAGGGGACATAACCGATAGCCTGGAGGGGTGTGTGGTCCTTTGGAGATTTCTTTGCTTTTTTCCTTCTGGTCAGGGGAGATTAGAGGAGGATTATCACTAATAGGAAGGGGAGCTATAGGGAGGCTAGGATATAGGGGTAAGCTGAGAGGTCCTCCTGTGGGATGTAAATTGTAAGCTTTGCATAGTTGTGTATTCTCCCTCAATGAAAAGAAAGCTTGGACATAAGGTACTTCACTCCATTTGCCTTCTGACTTACAGAAAAGGTCAAGCTGCAGGATAGTACTGTAATTTCTATTTCCCCCAGGTGGCCGTTTTTCCCCATCAGAGACAGAATATTGGGGCCAAGCCGTAGTGCAGAAAAACATGAGCCACCTCTTTTTCAGGGTTTATGGGTTAAATTGGTCCCAATGACTTAGGATGCATTTCAAGGGTGAGCCTGTTAATGCCTGAGTGTTTCCCACCTGAAAGACAAAACTGCCTGTGGTTTTGGCTTGTTTTGTTTCTCCCCCTGCCCTAGAACCCACAATGGTCCCTGGACCCTGCTGATCAGAATACTTGCATTCACCAATGCAGCAGCAGAAACCACCCCTGCCCAAGAACACACAATGCTCCCTGGACCCTGCTGGTCCGAATAGTTGTGCTCACTGATGCAGCAGCAGAAACACTAGTTTTCCTCCCAGACCACATGGAGGACCGAGGAAGGTCGGTCCTTACCGACTCCTTCTCGAAAACCTGCACCCTTGCCTGTCCTCCTAGACCACAAAGAGGTCTGACCAAGAAAAATTGGATTTAGTGGCCCCTACTGACACATTCTCAAAAACCTGTTAGAGTCCTAAGCATTCACCTGTTGGTATTGGGACTTTACCCCTGTCCTATAAAGATGTTATGCCCCAAAAATGAAGTGGAGGGCCATACCCTGAGGGAGGGAAGGGATCTCCAGGGTTGGAAGAGTGATACCTTTTGTCCTCACTTACATGAATAGGAAGGATACAACTTCTGAGGCTCCCCATATCCTAGCTTCAGGAATAGCTTTGGTTAGGCCTATTAGTCTGAGAAGGGATCCTAAAATTCCAGGTAGTCCCCACTATGATGGGGCTTTGGGCAAAAATTATGTCTTTCTGATTGGTGAGGCTGGGTGCCTAAAGAAATTAACAGAGTCCTGGAGTTTATACTAGAAGTCATTCTTATAGGAGAAACTAGAAAAGCACCAGAGACAGGTAACAATTTTTAGAAGCAGGACTAACCTCAGAGAAGAGAGGCAAGAGGAAGTTTGTGTGGCAAGCATTTGGACCCAGGGGGCAAGGGTCAGGATAGATAAGATAGATGGGTGAGTCTCGCTTGGGTAACATGCCTTTGAGAGTTCCGCTTATGGCTGCGGGTCAACCAACGTGTTGTCGGGACCCCAGAGCTGCATGGCTTTCCTCTCTGTTGACCCTCGGCTCAGCCCAGAAGTGCAGAAACAGCAGAAGCTTGTTCTAGGCAGACCAACACTCCCAACTCCAAAGAGTTGGGGGTTGCTGGAGAGCCCTTTTCCAGAAAGCCTGACACCCGTGTCTTTAGTCTGGTGGCCGCACTAGTCGCTTTTAGCTGGCTGACAGGTGCCTGGTATTTAGCCCTTGAATTCTAAGGAAAATAGGACAGAATAGCAAGCACAAGAGGTCTGATGGTAGTCACTGCTTGGTGACAGGCGATAGTCCCTTGGTGGTCGCCAAAATGTGTCTGGAATTGGTGGGTTCTTGGTCTCACTGACTTCAAGAATGAAGTCGTGGACACTGGTGGTGAGTGTTACAGCTCATAAAGGCAGCGTGTCCAGAGTTTGTTCCTTCTGATGTTCAGATGTATTCGGAGTTTCTTCCTTCTGGTGTGTTCTTGGTCTCACTGGCTGAGGAGTGAAGCTGCAGACTTTTGTGGTGAGTGTTATAGCTCTTAAGGCAGCATGTCTGGAGTTGTTCTTTCCTCCTGGTGGGTTCATTCTCTCACTGGCTTCAGGAGTGAAGCTGCAGACCTTTGCAGTGAGTGTTACAGCTCATAAAGGCAGTGTGGACCCAAAGAGAGAGCAGTAGCAAGATTTATTACAAAGAGCGAAAGAACAAAGCTTCCACAGTGTGGAAGGGGACCCGAGCAGGTTGCCACTGCAGGCTCAGGCAGCCTACTTTTATTCTCTTATCTGGCCCCACCCACATCCTGCTGATTGGTCCATTTTAGAGAAAGCTGATTGGTCTGTTTTACAGAGGGCTGATTGGTCTCTTTTGACAGGTAATTGGTGCATTTACAATCCCTGATTGGTGCGTTTACAATCCCTGAGCTAGACACAAACCTTCTCCACCTACCCACTAGGTTAGCTAGATACGGAGTGTCAATTGGTGTATTTGAAAACCCTGAGTTAGACACAGAGTGCTGATTGGTGTATTTACAAACCTTCAGCTAGATACAGAGTGCCTACCGGTGCATTCACAATCTCTTAGCTAGACATAAGCATTCTCCAAGTCCCCACCAGATTAGCTAGACACAGAGCTCTGATTGGTGCATTTACAAACCTTGAGCTAGACACGGAGTGCCCACTGGTGCATTCACAATCCCTTAGCTCCACATAAAGATTCTCCAAGTCCCCACCAGATTAGCTAGATACAGAGGGCCTGTTGGTGCATCCACAAACCCTGAGCTAGACACAGGGTGCTGATTGGTGTGTTCATAAACCTTGAGCTAGACACAGACTGCTGATTGGTGCACTCACAATCCCTTGGCTAGACACAAAGATTCTCCAAGTCCCCACTAGACTCAGGAGCCCAGCTGGCCTCACCCAGTGGATTTCACACCAGGAGGCAGGTGGAGTGCCCGAGAGTCCCTCAACATGTGCCCGCACTCCTCAGCCCTTGGGCTGTCAATGGGACCGGGTGCCATGGAACAGGGGGTGGGGCACATCTGGAAGATTCAGGCCCTGCAGTAACCCATGGTGGGGAGGTGGGGGATGCAGGGGCGGGAGCCATTGCAGGGGGATGGGTCTGTGGGGACAGCAGCTTGGAGGGCGGGCTGGGGGCAAACTGGGGTGGCGGATGGGGTAGGGACCCCCGGGCGGATGGGGGTAGGGGTTGGGAGACTCAGTCATGGCAGGCTGCAGGTCTGGAGCCCTGCCCCACAGGGAGGCAGATAAGGCTGGACAAGAAATCCAGGGCAGTGCCGGTGGGCCAGCACTGCTGGGGGACCCGACGCACCCTCACAGCTGCTGGCCTGGGTGCTAAGCCCCTCACTGCCTGGGGCCGGCAGGGCCGGCCAGAGGTTCCGAATGCAGGCCCGCCAAGCCCATGCCCACCTGGAACTCTAGCTGGTCAGCAAGCACCCTGCGCAGCCCCGGTTCCCCCCCGTCCCCCCTTCCCCCTCCCCTCCCCGTGCCTCCTTCTCCATACTTCCCCACAAGCGGAGGGAGCCAGCTCCAGCCTCGGCCAGCCCAGAGAAGGGCTTCCATGGTGCAGCGGCTGACTGAAGGGCTCCTCAAGCGTGGCCAGAATGAGCGCTGGGGCTGGGGAGGCACCGAGAGCGAGCGAGGGCTGCGAGGACTGCCAGCACGCTGTCACGTCTCACTAAGACAGAGATTCCCAAGATTTTCCAGATCACAGCTCCCCTAGTAGCTCTGTAATTTTTTCGTGGCACATACAGGTCAAAAGAAATACCCCAAAATTTGTTTATGAATTGGGTCCAAATAATTTACCAATTATTTATGTCCTGAAAACACCTTGGCCACTTCAGGAAAAAATAACACAGACGGACTAAAATAAAAATACATTTACTTTATTTTCAAATGATTACAATTTTTTTTTTTTTTTTTTTTTTTATTGAGATGGAGTCTGGCTCTGTTGCCCAGGATGCAGTACAGTTGTGTAATCTCGGCTCAGTGCAAGCTCCACCTCCCAGGTTCACACCATTCTCCTGCCTCAGCCTCCCGAGTAGCTGGGACCACAGGTACCCGCCACCATGCATGGCTTTTTTTTTTTTTTTTCTATATTTTTAGTGCAGACGGGGTTTCACCGTGTTGGCCAGGATGGTCTCGATCTCCTGACCTCATGATCCACCCACCTCGGCCTCCCAAAGTGCTGGGATTACAGGCATGAGCCACCACACCCGGCCACAATTTCTTAGTAATGTGAGGTGTGTGCCTGTTGGGCACTGAACAATTACTCAGACCTTGGACTCAGATTGGATACTGCCATTGTCATTTTCTATTTCACACTGATTTTTTTCACAGTGCATCTTTTTTATCATAGCAACTATCTGAAACTCAGATAGTGTGCAAAACCATCGAAACCAGTGCTTTTGCACAGTATCTGACAGATGTTAATGAGTTTCCTTCAAAAGGCTAAACTATCTTGCAGTGTTCCGATGTGTTCACTGAGGCACCTCAGAGAACCTTAGCACACAATTTGAGAACCATGGTGTACAAGTCACCATGCTATGCCTAGATATGGCTGTTGTGGAGGAGTAATGCCTTCTAACCTCCCTGGCAGCCACTTCCTCTGTCCTTCCCAGGCTCCTGTGTTATGCCAGGAGGACAAAGGGCTGATGATTTGACCAGCAATTTCCCGGCTACCATTCCCCACTCAGGAGGAACTGAGCTTCCCAACATGAAGCAAAACCCCACCCATTTAAAAAGTAAAGTTGATGATGGTAGGCTCCTGCATGTTTTCTGAAATTACCTATATTCCTCTCATCCTGTGCTCACAGGCATATGACATAGATAAGACTGAAAACTGGATTGAATTGTGAGGAAAGAACAAGTTTCCCCAGCTCCCAAGCATGTTCCATCAGAATACCAAAAACTATATGTAAATCTTAAACAGCAGGGTGTGGAGGAGAATCCATTCAAATTAGAGTCAAATGTTATGAAGACATCCCAGGATCCTCCTGGGAAGGAGATCTGAACCATCAGGCATCTGCAGAACTGCTTGGTGGCGAGGTAGTGTTGAGGCATTTCAGTGTGGTTAGTGCTACACATAGCCTCCATGCAGATGGGTGAGAAGCCTGATTGTCTTTGACTAAGACTGAATTTGGTTCCACTTCAAACTCTTATGCTACTGCATGGTAGAAATGAAATAGCAGGCAGTTCAGGCTTTCCCATGATGTTACACAAAACAATGTGAAATTGCTGCTATTTGATCATTTCTAAACTATAAAAATCACAACTACATATGGCCCAGCTGATAATTTATCTCCATCACTCCCAGGGTTTGTGACAGTCATAATCACAGGGGCCACCTGGTTTCCATCACCACCCACTCTGTTGTGCCTCTGAGATTCCCTTGCTCTCCTATGCTCTCCATCATTGGTCCACAAAGACCTCATCTGCCTTAGCCCCATCAGCCAGGGCTTCCTGAGGCTGGAGTGAATCATCTCAGCATTTCCCACATCTCCCTTGGGTGCTGCTATGAAAGGTCTGTGGCAGGAATGAGGCACAGTCCCCTTTCTCAGTGACATTTACCAACAGCCAAACTCTCGAGGCCCCTAGTCTCTCTTCTCTCCCGCTCTCTGGAGTGAGAAGAACCAGCTCCTCCAACTTTATTTACATCTTCCAAGTCAAATGCCTCTGGCATCAACTTAGTACCTGAACTGTAAGGGTCAGGGTTTTAAGCTCCTGCATCTCAAACCTTTGGTGTGGGAACAGGAAACATGAGTGTCCCTTTATATTCCCCAGCATCCCTCCTTTTAGACAGCACATATCTCCCAGTGTAGCTCCAATGGGAGAAAGCCCTTGGGGTGAAAATAGTGAGGAAATCAGGACCCGCACATCACCTTGGTGTGCAGTGGGTGTCTGGCTCCTCTCATGCCTGGGTCCTGTCCAGGTGTGTGGGATGCACCTGACAGGGAAAGTCCTGACCTCAAATTTCCAAGCTGTGTAACCCTGGGCAAGCCACTGACCTCTCTCCAAACATCAGTTTCCTCGGGCCCTCAGAGTTAGAAAGCATATTGCCAGCAGGCCCAAGGCTCATCCTGTATGGTCAAATACAGTCAAGCAGAGAGAGAAAAGTCTTCCAGATTCAACAAAAATGCAATAACTTCCTGTTGCATTAGGAGTAGCAAGACTGGATGGCTTTATAAAAGCTTAGAGATATTATTTTTGAAGCTATCTGTGTATACTTTATTCCCTTTCATATATCCCCTTCTGGCTGACCCAAATGAAAAAAGATATGAAACTCATTTCTGGCCCATCTCTTGCCTGATCAGGTGGAATGTGTGGTGATACACACATTTTTCCGCTCAGTTGTATTCCTGTTTATTCCTGTGAACACACGGTCTCTGTAATTGACAATAATTTTTTTCTTTGGGATATTTACCTTTGTTTTATGGGCCAGCCCAGACTCTTGGGTGGATCCCTTTCCCACTGAATTACCAGAAAAGGGCATAATGTGATTGGGAGAACTACGTGGAAGAAAGCTCAGTTCCCAGGCCCTCACACAAGGGTCTCTGTGCTCCCATCTATGTCAGAGCCTGGGGGCTGTGAGGAGATTGAAACAGAACATCCTGTCCCCTCCACCAACATTCTTTCCCCACCAAGCAGTGGCATTTTCTTTTCTGTTCTCACACAATTCAGACTAGGTGGAGTAGCCTGTACGGCATGACTGGAATGACCCTACTGAGCAGAAGTGTTCCCCTTCTCCCTTGCCAAAACTGTGGGCTGAGAGAGAGCCTGCCTGATAGCCCCCTGCTTTGGAGGTGTTTCTGTGGTGGTCCTTTTAAAAAGGTGTATTTGGGGCATGGGTTGAAACACCAAGGGGGCATGGGTTGAAACACCAAGCAAGTATAAATTACAGGCTTCACACACTTGGCTTTTGGGAGGCAGGTCAGCTCCAAGCTGCAGCAGCTGAGAAAGAATACATAGGGGTCCTTGAGGACAGAGAGCTTTGTCGATGACCAGCCTTAGGGCATAGGAGAAAGAGAAAGGCTGGAGCAGCCACAACCACTTCTCTGTGCCCAGCAGTGTAGCCACCCACCTAGCAATGCTCCAGCCATGCAGAATGGGCCTGCCTCCTCTCTGCCCTGTCCTGAGGATGGAGATAACTCTGACCTGGAGTTCCTACGACCTTGCTTCCTAAATGTGTGACCCTAGATAAGTTGCTTAACCTCTACCAGAACCTCAATTTCATCATCTGTAAAACAAAAATAATCAACCCACATACCTCATAGGGTTGTTTTGATATTTCAATGAGACAAAGCCCATGTCTAAGAGTTTTCTGATTCATAAAACATCACAGGCATATAAGGATTGTTCTCCTGACTTCTCCTAGGATCTTTTGAAATAGACCTTCAATAAGAGACCTTCAGTAAGTTCTCTAAGTTCAACCTGTGCTATGCAGAATCCTGGACAAAAGGCCATCTACCCTCTGCTTGAAACCTTTCTATTATGGGAAACTTACTACCTTTCTTTGAAGAAAATCTCACTACCACAAAGCCCTATGACTTGAGCCCTATGACACAGCCATCTCACATGAGCTCCAGAGTAAACGGGAAGGCAGAACTTGACTCATCCAGCAATAGCAGAAAGATCATCATGTAGATTGGGTTGTTCAGCTATTTACAGATATTTGTGAAAAACCTGAAGTCAAAGTCATTCCTCTTCTCTTTTGAAGGTTAAGCGTGTTTGTTTTTGTTTTCATGACTGGAAATACATTAAAATTGGATTAGGAGCAATGTTCAGAAAAATTCACAGATGCTCAGTGCAGTGTATTCATTGTATAAACATGGAGTGAAATATTTGTCCCAAGACTATTTCACTTTGTCCCCTTAGAAAGATTTCCTGTGACTTGCATAAATGTGGAAGAAAGCTTCTTCATTTCTTTTTAGCCAGGATAGTTTGATGACATTTTCAAATGTCAGGGAGACTTCTAACTTAAATCTGACCTACAAAGGGCAACTGAGAAGTGTGATGTGTGCCCCCAAAGCCAAAAACTTTGTATAGTTTTAATTTCAGTACAGAGGTAGATCGGCTTTTGCTTTTGGATTTAAGATTTGGCAAGCACGTGAAATTAAATATCACTTAGGGGGACATTTTACAGTGGGAAGCTAGGAAATTACGAGTGTTAGTGCTTACATTTTTAACCTGCAATTAGTATAAACATGCAAAGGTCACCCTAAAGAGATGCTTGCCCCTGTGATCTGTAGGGGTAGCTGTCAGAAGTAGAAAGAAATGGCGCACAGAGTTTTGCAAACAAATGTGTGGTGGGAATTCAGATTTTCTTGTACATGTTGCATCTGTGGCCTAGAAGATATCAGACACATGGCCTAGCAGAAATCAAGGATGAGAAATCACCAGCCCACAGAGAAGATATCACTAACCTTGAGGCTAACAGAAGTAAATGACAATTGTGGCAGCAGCTGTTGGTCACCAACTCGACAGTGATTACCTCCTTCCTCTTTGTTAACAGAAAATGATTTCTGTTCAGGAACTGAGCAGCAGGTACTTTTTAGAATCTGGACTCCATTGAAGTTTCAAGGTATAAACCTTGATTAGTCTGTGTCCAAAATTGTAGTTCTGTGCCCCTTGTTAGTGATTGGTTTAGGATGAGGCATGTGGCACAATTCTGGTCAATGAGAAGTCTGCTAGAGGTACTTCTAGAAGAGTTTTCCTTACTCTTAAAAAAGAAGAAACCAAAGAGACTTTCTGTTTCTGTCATTTGGATGTTGCTGGGAGATAATATGATGCTTGGAGCTGTTGTAGCCATTTTGCAACCATGAGGGGAGGACCCTGAGGCAAAGGCAACGTGCTTAGGGTAACAGAATAGGAACATTGACAAATCTAGACTCCTGTATTAGGTTGAGCTGCTAAACCAATCAATGCCAGTACTGCCTCTCTGTAGACTTATTACCTGGTCACTCAGAGATGAGACTACAGAGTCAGACTTTCTAGGTTCAAATTCCAACTTTACCACTTACCAGCTGTGTGACTTTGGACTTCTCTGTGCCTGATATTTATGATTTGTATACCTACCCTGTAGTATTCTTGTTATAATTAAATGAATTAATATGTGGAGAATGCTAGAACCATACCTGATCACTCAAACATTTAACATTTTTCATCATTTAAGTCATTTTGGGTTGCATCTTCTAGTTGTTGCTTTTGAAAGTATCCTATGAAACACAGCAACTTTCAGTTAATTTTTTTCCTGTCAAAAAGTTAGGAAACTAACAACAAAAAGACAAACCGTCCCTTAAACAATGGAAAAAGGACTTGAGTGGATATTTTTCCAAAGAAGATAGACCATGGCCCACAAACACACGAAAACATGCTCAGCATCATTCATCATTAGGGAAATGCAAATAAAAATGAGGCACCACTCCATACCCATTAGGATGGCAATAATTTTTTAAAAAGAAAACAGAAAACAGCAAGTATTGGGGAGGATGTGGAGAAAATGGAATTTGTCTATTGCTGGTGGGAATGTAATATGGTTCAGCTACTGCAGGAAACAGTTGGTGGTTCCTCAGATGACTCAACACAGAATTATCACAGGACCCTGCAATTCCACTCCCAGGCGTCTGTACCCAAAAGAATTGAAAACAGGGATGCAAGTACATGCATACACATGTTGATAGCAGCACACTAGCCAAAAGGTGGAAGCAAACCACATGTCCATTGATGGATGAGTGGATAAATAAATTATGATATATACATACAGTGGAATAACATTCAGCCATAATAAATTAGAAAAAAAGATGAGAAATGAGAAAAATATCCCATTTACAAAAGCAACCAAAATCATAGAATACTCAGAATCAAACACAGAAGAAATACAAAATGGCCTAAGGACACGGAAGAAGACATGAAATGAAGGGAAACCTCACACATGTGAATGAGAAGTCTCAGGCCTGACAAGATATCAATTATTTCCCAGTCACCCTGTGAATTTAGTCAATCTTTGATTTTTTAACTTAGAAACTGATTTTTAAATTCTACTCAAAGAATACATTTGTAAAAGTAACTAAATTAATTTTTTTAAAGGAGTCAGGTGTGGTGGTGTGAGCCTATAGTCCCAGCTACTCTGGAGCCTGAGCTGAGATAGAAGGGTTGCTTGAGCCCAGAAGTTTAAGACCAGCCTGGACAACAGAGTGAGACCCCATTTAAAACATTAAAGGCGATAGCTCTTACTAGATAGTAAGACATATTTTTAAATTACTCTAATTTAGGAATTTGATACCAACATAGGAATGAGAAAATTGATTACTGAACCATAAATCAGAATTTATCATATACTGATTGGTATTTGCAATCGGCAGGAAAAGGAAAGATTAATTAAATAGTCTGGGAACAACTGCCTTGAAACTAATATACTAAAAGAAACTCCATGTGGATTAAATACAAAAATAAAACCACAATAGAACTCAAAGAAAATATAAGAAAATATTTTCCCGTTTACCAGAACTCATCCACATGGTTCAATTCAACTGCAGGGGAGGTTTGAAAACGTGTGTGGTTTTTTGGGAGGCACTCACTGTTATTGTCATAGATACATAACCTATTTCTAGGGATGAGGGAAAGGACAAAACAAAGGATTGAAACTGAAGGGCTGTCTGCCTATCCTTATGTTTATCAAAAAATTCCAATACCCAAAATACACCATCCCACAGTTATAATTGGTTGCATAGGCAAAGCTTCTCTTTCTTGTTTGATGATCCTAATATATCTCTATAAGGACCACATCTTAGCTGATACTCCAGCTGCATATTGGAATTACATCTGTTCTCATTCTCATATTCATAATGAAGCTTGATTAATAAATTGCAAGGGCTAACTCTGGAGCTATTGGTTCAAAATTCCTTGCTAGTGAGGAAAACAAAAGAACAAATGTATTTTAAGAATAGATCCACCATAATAACATGCTGATGGTCAAAACTGATCAGGTGGTCTGGATGAAGCCTCACACCTTCCTACACTTTGCAAAAGAAGTAGCAGGTAAGGAAGGACTAGCCTGAGCTCCTGTTCAGCCCTGGGGAGGAAGCAGGTATGGTGGAGCTGGCAATGTGGTCATTCCTGCTGTGCTCAGCCATTTTGCTTGAACTTGAAACAGAAGTGCTAAACTCATGGTGTGCAAGTTCATCCATCCTCTGCTTTTGTCCTCCTTGGAGGCTTTCAGTGGCACACATTGGGGGAAAAGAAAGGCGCTTGTTCTCTTCTCAGTTGTACAGGGCAGCTGATCAGTGTCTGCAAGACTTCTTGAACAAAGAATATATTTCAGACCTTCTTATTGCTTGCTTACTTAATTTAACAGATGTCAGTTGTGACACACACATACGACTTTCCCCCTAGGCAATGGATTATGGCAAATTTCATTTTATGCCTGGCATGAAAGCCATGCAATATTGGGTATTGAAAGGGCTTTTTTTTGAGAGAGAGACAGAAAGAGGGGAAAAACCGTTCTGCCTTAAAATCCCTAATAACGCAAGAAAACCAATTTCCACAAAAGCATTGTCCTGGAAAGCTTTGTTGGTTTATGTTGCTACCTAATGGGAATGTGTCAGAGTACACAAGGGCTGTTGTGTCAGGTCACACACCCTGTCACAATGAACACACTGGTGGTGTGTGGGTGGGAATGCAATTTATGGGGATGCCTGTGCCGGATGAGATGTTATCTTCACATTCTGTGTCTACTTCTAGTTATTTAACCTTGGGCAAGTCTCTCAACACCTCTTAATTCAAGGATCCTCACCTAAAGGAGGGTTCTGGATGCCAGCTTTGTGAGATTGTTGACAGAACTAGGAAAAGGTGTAATTAACTGGGCTAGGTGGCTCATGCCTGCAATCCCAATGCTTTAGGAGGCTGAAGCAGGAGGATCACTTGGGGCCAGGAGTTAGAGACCAGCCTGGGCAAGATGGCAATATCTCATTTCTTCAAAATAAAAATTAAAAAATTAGCTGGGTGTGGTGGTGTGAGCATGTATTATATGCCATACCTGGATAACAGAGGGACTCTGTCAGGAAAGAAAAGAAAAGAAAAAAGAGAAGAGAGGAGGAGGAAGGAAGGAGAGAAAGGAAGGAAGGAAGGAAGGGAGGGAGGGAGGGAGGGAAGGGAAGGGAAGGGAAGAAGGAAGGAAAGAAGAAAGGAAGGAAGGAATATATTTTAAACTGAGGCATAGCCCAGGGCTTGTCAACTCAGGGTCCTGTGAGTCGATGTAATAAAATCATGAAGCTCTACATATTTTGTTGTTCTTCTTTTGGTATAAGCTTCGGTTTCAGAGGTATGTTTTTTGACACAAGTAAAACTTCCAGCATGGAAATAAACTGCAGTCAATGGCTCCCCGGAAAGTCGGAGAGGTGATAGGAAACTGCATTGAACTGGACTGCATTGAACTGGTTTGACTGGCTGCATTGATAGGCTGCATTGAACTGGACAACACTTATCTGATCTCAGGTGGATGACTGCTGTCAGCCCAGAATGGCCAGGATGTGTGGCAAGATTTTTCTGTTTATCAAAATCGACCAACCACCTGGGATATACTGCTTGTAAATGGTTTTTATCCTGCTTGTAAATTTTTTAAACAGTACAGGGGCTAAACAAATCATCCCTGGGGACCAAGTTCAGCTTGTGGATCTCAGCTTGCACTCTGCTGTTCATTGCTATAGTCTTGCAAGTAGGTGGGTGCTAGGTGTGGAGCCTACTCTATCTGGGGTACTCTATATGTGGGGAAGGGGGGCTCAATGATCCATGTCTGTGGGGAGGTTAGTGGGAATCTAGAGACAGAATCAGGATTGGGGACCTGAATTACTATGTTACTGGCCTGATGCCAGAGGCTCAGCCTGGTAGAGGTCTATGTAAGGCCTTCCCTGGTCATCAATCCTCCTTCCTCGCCACCATGTCTTTCTCTCCTCTTCCTTGGGACAGCTCTCCCTGAAGCCTCCAGGCGTCCCTTGTGAGATCCCCCCAAGAGCTAAACAGTTCCTGGAGACCACTGAGAAGACTGCCAGAATGAGAGTCAGACTTGTGGATACACACTTGCTGTTTGGCCTTAAGCAGGAACCTCCATCCCTCTGAGTCTTTGTTTCCTCATTTGTAAAGTGAGGAGGAAGAGAAAAGCCTTTCCCAGCTTTGTCAGGATGGCACCTGGGTAGAGATCATAGAGATGATGCATGAGGCATGCTTTGTGAACTTGAAAGTGCTGAGCAGTACTTGGTCATTTTAAAACAATGACGTCTTTGAATAATTCTTAAATCCTGGTACAGAATTAAGAAAGGATCATCTATTCAATTAGTCAACTATTTGTTCCAGAAATATGTACTGAGCCTTCATTATGTGCCAGGTACTTCTAAGCAATGACTAAGACAGACATGGATTGCCTGTCGTGAAATGTCAATTCTAGAGTAGGAGGCAGAGAATACGGAAGAAAGGAGGGAAGGAGGAAGAAAGGAAAGGGGGATGTGAGAAGGAAAGGAAGAAAAGGAGGGAAGGACAGAAGAAATGAGGGAGGGTGAAGGAAACGCAGGAAGGAGGGCAGAAGGGGAGGAGGGAGGGATGGAGTGAAGGAAAGAAGGCAGCATAAAATTGGCCATGATGAGTATTTATACTACTAACATTGAAAAACCCAGTTTCTTCAGGGCTGATGATAGGTTGTGTCATTCAACCCATTCTGCACTGACCACCATTTGACTTTGCTACTAATAAATAAGCAAAATATATTTCCCCACCCCTTGATGTGGGGTTTGGCCATATCAGTTGCTTTGGCTGAAAGACTGAGATGAATGGGAGTGACAGGGAACTCGTTATGAGATTTCTGTTTTAAAGGCTTTCCACATTTGCCATTGTCATCTGCCATTGTTTGCCACCAGAGGAGAATGAGAGACACACACTCCAGAGCCAGCCTAGCTAAGCCATGCCTAGGTCAGCCAAAAAGCAGCTGACCTGCAGACATGTGAGCAATTATAAATGATCATTGCTTTATCCTGCGGAGTCTTGAGGAGGTGTTTGCACAGCAACAGCTGAATGATGCAGGGCCTTACTGTGTGTCCCACAGTGTAGTTTGGCTTTTCCTCATTTGGTGTAAGTAGGGACTTCAATTACTTCTAAATGCTTTCCAAATGGTTGATTACTATTTATTTTTGTAGTACTGAAAGTGCCTTTGCAAAAATTGTATCCGTGAGAAAAATTATAACAGTAAGCTGAGCTAACTAGTTACACGTAGTTAGAAAGGCATGACTGGGGCAAGAGAGAGATCTTCCCCCTCCTACTAGGAATGTTAGGTGATGGTTTGAGAGCTATCACACTGTTTCTGAAAAAAAGATACTTTGGGGGTCTAGGCACGGTGGTTCACACCTATAATCCCAACACTTTGGGAGGTGGAGACCAACAGAGAGCTTGACCCCAGGAATTCAAGGCCAGCCTAAGCAACAAGGCAAATCCTGTCTCTACAAAAAATACAGAAATTAGCCAGGTGTGGCAGCACACACCTGTAGTCCTGGCTACTCAGGAGGCTAAGGTGGGAGGATCAATTGAGCCCTAGAGGTTGAGGTTGCAGTGAACCATGATTGCCCCACTGCACGACATCTGGGGTGACTGAGTAAGACCTTGACTCAAAAGAAAAAAAAAAAAAAAAGCTTTTGTTACCATAGGTAGTTAGGCAGACATGAGCAGGGAAGGAGATGGCCCTCTTCAGCAGGAATGTCAGGCGACCATAAGGTGATAGTGAGGTGATTGTTAAACTGTCTCTAAAATAATAATTAGTTGCAGCTGGCACCAGGGAAAGTCAGTCTCCCAATAGATAGAAAACACCTGAAACTGATGATCAGCAGCTTCCTGATTAGAGCTCAGGAGTTGGGTGAGTGAACTCAAGCACGCACACTAAGAGGCAAAATGGTGGAATGAACTGGTATATGACCTTCCTTAGGGAATACTCAACCGGTAAGGGAAAAATGTTTCAAGGCAGCCTGCATACAACTTTAGTGAACACACTGCACATGTGGCCCCTACTAAGTGCTGGCAGGCCACTCAAAGGGAAGTATCAGGGGAGAAGGGCACAATCACCCCAGAAGCATAAAAACCCAAGTCAAAGGTCAAACCTTGCACTTGATCTCTCAAGTCACCCGCTTTCCCCTCTTCCAAGTCTACTTCACTTCCTTTCATTCTTGCTCTAAAACTTCTTAATAAACTTTCACTCCTTCCCTTAAACTTGCCTCAGTTTCTCCCTATGCCTTATTCCCTTTGGTTGAATTATTTCTTCTGAAGGAGGTAAGAATTGAGGTTGCTGCAGTCTTGTATGGATTCACCACTGCTAACAGTTAAAATGGTAATTTTTATGTTGTGTATATTTTATCACAGTAAAAATTACCAAATAAGAGATAATTGGCTATTTAAACATAAATAATAACCATGTATTATTGTGGTTATGACTTATATAAATTGGAAAACAAACACAATAACATAAAGGCTGGTGGGGGAGAAATAGAAGTATACTCATCTAAGGATGTCATACCACATATGAAGAGGTATAATATCACTCAAAAGTATATTGTGATAAGAAAAGATGTATGCTACCACTAAAATAACAAAACAAAGAGTTATAGCTAATAACTCTATAAAGGAGATAAAATAGATCATAAAAATACTCAACTAATTCAAATCAATCTAGTTAATCTAAATTAATCCAATTAATCTAAAATAAGACAGAGAGGGAGGAAAAAAGGAACAAAGAACAGGTGGAACAAATAAGAAACAAATGCCAATGTGATCGAGTGAAAGTTAGCCATTACAGATGAAAAGTTTAAATAAAAATAGTCCAAATAGCCCCATTAAAAGGCAGACTGTCAGACTGGATAAAAATGCAAGACAACTTTGTGCTGCCTGCAAGAGATGCACTTTAAAATATAAAGACACAAATGGGTTAAAAGTGAAAAAAAACATTTTTTTTCTTGAGGCCAGTCTGTTCTCAAACTCCTGCACTCAGGATCCACCTGACTCAGCCTCCCAAAGTACTGGGATTACAGGCATGAGCCACGGGACCTGGCCAAATAGTCTTATGTTTTGACAAGGGTATGCTATTGCTGACACTGGTCAAGAGGAAGCTGGAGTGGCTGAGCAGTTTTCTGAGAGACAAAACCCAACGCTGTGTGTGAGTTTTCAGCCATTACAAAGGCCTTATCACAGGGTTTGTTCCATGGGTGCTCCCCACCCAGCCTCAGTGCACAGAGCACACAGTATCCTAAGGGAGTTGTATCCAAGACTCAGTTCCCCCCGCACTTATGTTCTTACACATACCTGCATTCCCAGCCCAGATACTTCCTTGCAGAGGTCCCTGGATCAGGGGGGTCCTGGCAGAGGTCTTTCTTGGCTGCCTCTACTGGAGACCAACTTTTTGAGGGTAACCTGAACAACATGCTTTTCTCTGTTCTTCTTGTTGTTGTTGTTCTTCTTGTTGTTGTTGTTCTTCTTCTTCTTCGTCTTCCTCTTCTCTTCTTCCCTCCCCCATGCCTCCCCCTCCCCCACCCCCCACTCCCCTCCCCTCCCCCTCCCATTCTTCCTCTTCCTCTTCTTCTTCTGGAGACTGAGTCTCATGCTGTCGCTTAGGATGGAGTGAAGTGGCGCGATCTCGGCTCACTGCAACAACCTCCACCTCCGTGGTTCTCAGTGTTAATTATCTTCCACTGCTAGCCGTCCCCAAACTCCCACCCTTCACCACAGGGTGCATAAATTCCCAGCAAGAACAAAATAGCAGGAGGCTCATGTTTGGCAGCCCCTCTCCCTAAGCCAGGAGATGATCACCCCCATACCCCAAACTCCCCTCCTCTGAGCTGCTCCATGGGGGAAAACATGGAACATTCTGGGAGCTGCCACTTATTCCTTTTTTGCTTCTTGCTTATACTACTGCACAAGTGAATAAAGTCTTGATGGTCTCTTTTTTTTTTTCTTTTTATTTTAAGTTTGGCCGTTTTCTTAACTGACCACGTTAAAACCTGGCAGCTCAGCTCTCTCTCCAGATTAGCCCTTGACAGAGGCTATATTAATATAGTAAAAGAAGTAAATCTTAGAGTGAAAAATGTTACTGTAGTCATTTCATCATGACAAATTGGTCAGTTAATGAAAATGTGACAATTCTAAGTGTTTATGTACTTCATAACAATGCTTCAAAATTCATGAGGCAAAAACTAATAGACTGCAAGGAGAAATAAACACATCCATAATTGTAGTTGGGAATTTCAATAATCCTTTCTCGATAATTAATAGAACAAGTAGACAGAAAATCAGCAAGGGTATAATAGATTTGAACAATACTATCAAACAAATCCTAATTGACATTTTTACAACACTCCATCCAATGGAGGCAGAATACATATTATTTTCAAGTACACATGGGCCATTTACAAAGACCAACTACATTCTGAGCCATAAAACCATTCTCAATATACGTAAAAAGATTCAAGTCATACAAATATGTTCTTTGACTACAGTGAAATTAAATTAGAAATCAATAGAAGAGGGATAACTGAAAAATACCCAAATATCTGGAAACTAAATAACATGCTTCTAAATAACTCATAGTTCAAAGAAGAAATCAAAAGGGAAATTACACAATATTCTGAAGTGAATGAAAATGACAATACAGTATATCAGAATTCATAGGATGCCACTAATATTTGGCACCTAATACTAATACTAATACTAATGGAACTGTATAACACCAAATACCTATTTTACCAAAAAAAAAAAAAAATGATTCCAGACAATGACCTCAGGATCCATATCAAGAAATAAATAATAAAAACAAGAGTTCACATTAAACTCAAAGGAAGCAGACAGTAGGAAATAATAAAGATCAAAAGAGAAATCAATAAAATAGAAGACAAAAATAGAGAAAATCAACAAAAACAAAGTTGGTTTCTTGACAAGAAAAATAAAATGGAGCTGGGCACAGTGGCTCATGCCTGAAATCCCAACGCTTTGGAAGGCCAGGGCAGGTGGATCACCTGAGGTCAGGAGATCTAGATGAGCCTTACCAATATGGTGAAACACCATCTCTACTGAAAAATGCAAAAATTAGCTGGGCTTGGTGGTGCACACCTGTAATCCCAGCTACTCAGGATGTTGACGCAGGAGAATCGCCTGAACCCAGGAGGCAGAGGTTGCCCCATTGAGCCGAGATCGACCCATTGTACTGCAGCCTGGGCAACAAGACTGAATCTCCATCTCAGAAAGGAAAAACAAAAACAAAGCAAAAGAAAATGGATAAGTCTCAAGACAGACTGATTAGGGAAAAGGAAGATCAAAATTTTTCATATTAGGAATGAGAGAATAGGTATCACTAATTTCTAAGATATTAAAAAGTATAAAAAGGGAATATCACTTTTAAAATTTTATGCCCATAAATTTTACAATGGAAATGAAATTAACAAATTTCCTAAAACACATAAAATATCAAAGCTCAGTCACAAAGAAACAGATAATAGCCTTACATTAAAAAAAAATCAATATAGGGTGTGCACAGTGGCTCATGCCTGTAATCCCAACACACTGGGAGGCTGAGACAGGCGGATCATCTGAGGTCAGAAGTTCGAGACCAGCCTGAGTAACATGGCAAAACCCTGTCTCTACTAAAAATTCAAAAACAATTAGCTGGGCATGGTGGCACACACCTATAATCCCAGCTGCAAGGGAGACTGAGGCAGGATAATTGCTTGAACCCAGGAGACAGAGGTTGCAGTGAGCTGAGATCGCACCACTGGGCTCCAGCCTAGGTGACAGAGAGAGATTACACCTCAGAAAATAAATAAATGTATAAATAAAAATAAATTTAAAAATTTTCAATTTGTAGTTAGAAATCTTCCCACAAAGGAAATTCGAGACCCAGATAGCTTTGCCAGCGAATTCTCCCAAATATTTAACGAAGAAATAATATCAATTCTATACAAACTATCTCAGAGAATTTATGAGATGGGGAATACTTGTAAGAGACCAGAATTACCATGACACAAAAACCTTACTAAGATGTAACAAAAAAGCAAACTATAGGCCAAGATCCTTCATGAATATAGAAGAAAAAAATGAAAATTTTAGCAACCTGAATTCAAAATATGTAAAAAGGATACAATATCATGATAAATTGGGATTTTACTTCCCAGGAATTCAGAATGATTTTACACTGAAAATAAATCAATACAATTCTCCATGTTAGCAAAGAGATAAATCACATGATCATCTCAAAAGACACAGAAAAAGCAGGTGACGAAAATCTAACATGTATTATTAAATAAAAACTTTCAGCCAACTAAGCATAGAAAAGCACTTCCTCAAACTGATAAAGGGCATCTGTGATGGTTAATACTGAGTGTTAACTTGACTAGCTTGAAGGATGCAAAGTATTGTTCCTGGGTGTGTCTGTGAGAGTGTTGCCAAAGGAGGTTAACATTGGAGTCAGTAGACTGGGAGAGGCAGACCCACCCTCATTCTGGGTGGGCACAATCTAATCAGCGGCCAGCACAGCTAGTATAAAGCAGGCAGAAGAACATGGAAGAACTAGACTTGCTGAGCCTTCCGGCTTTCATCTTTCTCCTGTGCTGGATGCTTCCTGCCCTCAAGCATCGGAGTGCATGTTTTTCAGCTTTGGGGGTCTCAGGCTTAATGCCAGTGGTTTGCTAAGGGCTCTGAGGCCTTCGGCCACAGACTGAAGGTGGCACTGTTGGCTTCCCTACTTTTGAGGTTTTGGGGCTTGAACTGGCTTTCTTGCTCGTCAGCTTGTAGACGGCCTATCATGGGACTTCACCTTGTGATCAGGTGAGTCAGTACTCCTTAATAAACTCCCTTTCATACACACATCTCTCCTATTAGTTCTGCCCCTCTGGAGACTCTTGAATAATACAGCATCTATGAAAAATCTATAGCTAAAAACATACTTCATGATAAAAGACTGAATGCATTTCGTCTGTGATCAGGACTAAGACATGGGTGTCTGCTCTCACCACTTGTATTCAACCTTGTGCTGGAGATACTGGAACATATAATCAGACATGAAAAAAATGCATCCAGAATGGAAGAAATAAAACTGTCTTTATATATAGCCAACATGACCATCTATGTAGAAAATCTAACAGAAACACAAAAAAAAGTTAGAAGTAACAATTGGTTTTAGCTAAGGTTTTAGGATAAAATATCAATAAAAAATCAATTGTATTTCTACAGACTAGCAAAGAACAATCACTTAAAAATACTTTGAATAACATAAAAATGTGAAATACATAGGGATAAATCTGACATAAAATGTGAAAGACCTGTACACTATAAATTATAATACATTGCCAAGAGAAATTAAAGACCTATATAAATGGATAGATAGACCATGTTTATGTATTAAAAGACTCATTATTATGAATATGCCAATTATCTCCAAATTATGGTTTCGATGGACTCACAATCAAAACCCTAGCAGACATTTTATAGAAATTGACAAGCTGACTCTATGATTTATGTGGAAACGAAAAGGACCTATACTAGACAAAAGAATAAACAATTTGGGAAAAGAAGAACTAAGCAGATTAACACTATCTCACTTCAAGACTTATTACTAAGCTATGGTAACCAAAATAGTGGGTATTGACATCACAATAGACAAGGGATATCATTAAAAAATATAGAGAGCCCAGAAAGAGACCTACATATATATGGAGTGTGTGTGTGTCTGTGTGTGCATGTGTGTGTGTGTGTTTACAAAGTGCAAATGTAATTAAGTGGAGAAAGGACAGTCTTTTCAACAAATGGTGCTAGAATAATTGGTTACCATATGCAAAGTCCATACTTCACACTATACCTAGAAATGAACTGAAAAATGGGTCACAGGCCTAAGTTAGAAACCAAAAACGATAACATTTCTAAAAGAAAATCTTTGTGACTTTGCATTGGGCAAAGATTTCTTAGCTATAACACCAAAAGCATGATCCATAAAAGAAGAAACTGATAAATTGGATTTCATCAAAATTTAAAACTTCTGTTCTTCAGATGATGCTATTAAGAGAACGAGAAAACAAGCCAAACTGGGAGAAAATATTTGCACAGACTATGTCTGATAACAGCCTTCATCCAGAATGTTTAAGTACTCTCAAAACTGAGTTAGAAAAACAGTAAAACAATGGGCAAAATACTTGAACAGACACTTCCACAAAGAAGATACAGGGATGCGAAATAAGCATATGAAAAGATGTTCAAAATCATTAGTAGTTAGGAAAATACAAATTAAAAGCACTATGTGCCTACTAGAATAGCTAAATTTAAAAAGATTGACAATACCAAATGTTGTCAAGGAGGTGGAGGAATTGGAACTGATATACTGTTGGAAACAAAAAATGGAAAACTGTTTGGCAGTTTCTTAAAAAGTCAGACGTATTCCTGCTACATGATCCAGCACTTGTACATCCAAGAGAACTAAAAGCGTATCATAAAATGACTCATATATAAATGTTTATAGCAGCTTTATTTGTAAAAGTCCCACACTGAAAACAACCCAAATGTCCATAACAGGTAACTAAGTAAAGAAACGTTGGTGTATTCATACAAACGTTGGTGTATTCATACAAAAAAAAGAAGGGTCTATGGATACATATAACAACATGAATGAATGTTAAAGTAATTATGCTGAATAAAAGAAGCCACACCAAAACAAACTACTTACTGTATTATTACATTTCCATATGCCTCTAGAAAATTAAAACCAATCTGTGTGACAGAAAGGAGATCAGTGGTTGCCTGAGAAGAGGGTACATAGAGAGAGACAGGAAGGAGAGATTACAAAGGAGCACAAAGATACCTTTTGGGGTGATGTTTATGTTCACTGTATTGATCGGCTTCATGGGTATATACATACGTCAAAATTTATCCAATTGTACACTAGATATATATGCTGCTTATTTTATGTCACTTATACTTCAAAATGCTGTTAAAACCGTCACCAAATTAGGTATGGAAGGAATGTTCCTCAACAGAAAAAACAGAATATTTGACAAGCCCACAGCCAACATCATACCCAATGGTAAAAAGCAGAAAGCTTTCCTTCTGTGATCAGGAACAAGGGTGCCCACACTCACCACTTCTATTGTGCATAGTACTACAAGTGCTACCTAGAGCAGTTAGGCAAGAAAAAGAAATAAAAAATGTCCAAATCAGAAAGGAAGAAGCAAAATTGTCTCTGTAGATGACATGACCTTGTATATAGAAACTCCACCAAAAAACTGTTAGACCTAAAAAAATAATTCAGTAAAGTTTCAGAATACCAAAATCAACATTAAAAATGAATTGCACTTCTTTTATTATTATTATTATTATTATTATTATTATTATACTTGAAGTTTTAGGGTACATGTGCACAACGTGCAGGTTTGTTACATATGTATGCATGTGCCATGTTGGTGTGCTGCACCCATTAACTCCAACAATGATAGACTGGATTAAGAAAATGTGGCACATATACACCATGGAATAGTATGCAGCCATAAAAAATGATGAGTTCATGTCCTTTGTAGAGACATGGATGAAGCTGGAAACCATCATTCTCAGCAAACTATCGCAAGGACAAAAACCAAAACACCACATCTGAAAAAGAAAGAAAGAAAACAATCCTACTTACAATAGCATCAAGCACAATAAAAATACTTAGGAATACATTTAATCAAGAAGTTTAAATATCAGTATATAAAACACTGAGAAAATAAAGTGAAGATGACACAAATAAAAAGAAAGATATCACATGTTCATGTATCAGAATTAATATTTTAAAATGTCCATACTACCCAAGGTGATCTATAGGTTCACTGCAAACACTATCAAAATTCCAATGGCAGCATTCTTTGCAGATAGAGAAAAAATAATTCTAAGATTCATACGGAACCACAAAAAAACCTGAACACAGCAATCTTGACAAAGAAGAGCAAAGCTGGAGGCATCACATTTCCTGATTTCAAACTACGTTACAAAGCTATATTAATCTAAAGATTATGGTACTGGCATAAAAACAAACACATAGACTATTAGAACATCATGTGTTTGAATGGTATAGGTCTACTTTATGTGAATTTTCTTCTGTTTCTGCCACATCTGAGACAGCAAGGCCAATCCTCCTCTTCCTTTTCTTCCTCAGTTCTGCCCAATAGGAAGACAAGGATCATGAAGACCTCTCTGCTTTGACTTAAGGAATAGTAAATATATTTTCTTTTCCTTATGATTTTCTTAATAAAACTGTCTTTTCTATAGTTTACTTTAGCATAAGAATACAGTATATAATACATATACAACATACATGTTAATCAACTGTTTATGTTATTGGTAAGGCTACCGGTCAATAGTAGACTATTAGTAGTTAAGTTTTTGGAGAATCAAGTTTTATGCAAGAACTGGTCAAAGTGGAACACGCCTGTAGTCCTAGCTACTCAGGAGCCTCAGGCAGAAGGATCCCTAAAACCCAGTAATTCAAGGCCAATCTGGGCAACATAGTGAGACCCCATGTCTTAAGAAAAAGTTACATGCTGATTTGTGACTATGCAGGGGTTAGTGCTCAAACTCCATGCTGTTCAAGGGTCAACAGTATATTATATGCAGAATATATGAGAGTTGAACTCATCAAAACATACAGTGCAATGGCAGTTGCCAGGGAATGGGGGTGGGGGAAATGGGTAGATTTTGACCAAAGGGCACAAACTTTCAGTTATAAGATGGGCAATTTCTGAGAATCTGATGTATAGCATGGGTGATAATGTATGTATTAATTAATTTGATTGTAGTAATTATACAATGTATTAGGTTGGTGCAACCTAATTGCATGTGCACAACTAATTGCACCAACCTAATTTAGGTATATCAAATAATTACACTGTACACCTTGAGTATATACAATCTTCATCCATTAAATAAATAAAAATAAAAATGGTCAGATGAGTTTAATAATTAAGGATCTGAAAGAGGAAAAAGTCAGTTAAAATTTTGCTTGTAGTTACAGAATAGAGCCAAATATGTGAAATTTCCTTGTTCAATTAAAAATCACTGAAAAACTAACACTAATATGAATGTATGCTAATTGTGCAATGGTTTTGTACAGTATGGTAATCTGCAAGTTCAAATGCTACACAAGTATTCAAAAAATTATTGTGAAAATGTTTATAGTCTAATGCTAAGTGAGTAAAGGAGACTGAAAAATTATGCCTGAACCTATGGGTGACAACTTTCCTTCTCACTATTAAAACTTGTTTCCAGCAATAATTTGTAATAAAATAGGAATGGAAACATTTTAAGGCTGTTAATTTTTAATCAATGACTTAAAGACAGTCACTTTTTTTTTCTAAATGATTCAAAACCTAAACAGGTGGTATGGAGGAAAGCCCTGCACTTTTTGAGGAGTTTGAATAATCAGGCAATTGACCACATCAAACAAATTAATCTCTAGGGAGAGGTTGAAAATCCCTTCTCCAAAATGCTTGAAACCAGAAGTGTTTTGGATTTGGCGGGTTTTTTTTGTTTGTTTGTTTTTGATTTTGATTTTGGTTTTGGAATATTTGCATATATATATAATGAGATATCTGGGAGTGAGACCCAAATCTAAACATGGAATTCATTTATGTTTCATATATACATTAGGCACACAGTCTGAAAGTAATTTTATACAGCACTTTAAATAATTTTGTGTATGAAACAATGTTTTTGTACACTGAACCATCTGAAAGCAAAGGTTTCACTATCTCATGTTAGCACTGAAAAACTTTCAGATTCAGGGGCATTTTTGGATTTGGGATTTTTGTATTAGGATGCACATCATGTACTGATTTTAAAAGAAGGATTTCCTGGGAATGATGCAGCCCAATAGAAAAGGCAACTGCCATTAAAATCAAAAAGCTAGATTGAAATATTATCAGAATAAGTTGCCACATCACTGATTATTCACTAAAACACTTCTATTCAAAAGGCCCAATTTTTGTAGATTCCTGAAGTAGGACTTGACACCAGGTATCACAAATTTACAAACTTACCACTTCAGCATTTTAAAACTTTCTTACCAGGATCCCTGGTCTTCCGGGTGCCATGGCAACTCCAACTAGAAAAAAAAAAAAAAAAAAAAAGAAATTCCCCTCAGCTGGAAACTCTGTTCATGTCATTCCTGAGCCCCCCTAGGTGTCTAATGTAGATTATATAAGCTACAGTTGACAAATGCACTTTGCATTTGTTCCACAAACCCTGCTGAACACCTGTTTTGTAGGAGGTTCCACATGCTGGGCAAAGAAGAATGAATATAACACAGTCTCTGCCCTGGAAGAATTTACAAAGAAATAGTGGTACTACAGGTGCTGTGGAACAGCAAAGAGTATGTAAGTGTTAGCTTAATGGTATCTTTCTAACATCAAACTTTTTTATGTCTTCTGTTTTCACACTCTCATTGCAAAAAACTCAAATAATTCAGAAAAGAATAAAGAAGAAAATTTAAGACTCTTTGAAATCCTACCATCAAGTAATAAACATTGCTAACATTTGATGAGTATCTTTCTTAAGCAGTCATGTATTAAAAAAATGAGAATTATACTCTAAATGCTATTTTTATAAACTCAGTGCTATTTTTCAACATTCCTTTTCCTAATCAGGAGCATGCAGTAGATCTCATGAGATGTTGCATCTTTTTTTTAACGTGATGTCAGCTATTATCATTTATATGCATTGGCCTGACATAAAATTCTGCAGAATCTAACTCAGGCCACCTATGTTCATTCACCTCTACCTTATCTTGTAGGTGCTGCCTCTTGTCCCAGTGTGGAAGGAACCGTGACCTTGCAATTGAAAGGCCTTTCTTCTGGTGCTGACCATGTTCTGACCCTCGGCCATCCCTTAAACCTCCCTAAGTTCCAATGTTCTCTTCCGTAAAATGAAGGTTGTAAATATTTGCCCTGCCTGCCTTCTTCCTACCGGCTATTCCCTCTACCAAAAACTGGGCTACTTGACCTCCAGGAATCTACAGGCCAGTGGGGGATACAGGTAAGAAAAAACAAAATTGCAAAACACTGTCAAGGGCTACCTCTACCCTAATACCCTAACAGTTTGTTCTCAACTCAGTATCTAGAGTGACTCCTTAAATACATAAATCAAATCTTGCCACTTGTATTAGTGTGTTCTCATGCTGCTAATAAAGACTGGATGATTTATAAAGAAACAGAGGTTTAATGGACTCACAGTTCCACCTGGCTGGGGAGGCCTCACAATCATGGTGGAAGGCAAAGGAGGAGCAAAGGCATTTCTTACATGGTGGCAGGCAAGACATTGTGTGCCGGGGAACTTCCCTTTATAAAACCATCATATCCCATGAGACTCATTCACTATCACGAGAACAGCATGGCAACCACCACCCAGCCCCGCCATGATTCAATTACCTCCCACCAGATCCCTCTCATGACATGTGGGGATTACAGAAGCTACATTTCAAGATGAGATTTAGGTGGAGACACAGCCAAACAATATCAATACTGCTCTATTCAAAAATATTTCAGTGGCTAAGAACTCATTCGGAGTTAAAAACAATGTCCTCACTATGTTCTCTGAGGGCCTTTGTGATCTGGCCACCCATTACCAATCTGTCCTCACTCCTGCCACTGTGTTCTTCCCTCACTCCACTTCAGCTACACCAAAAAATCAACAGACTTGCTGTTCCTTAAGATCACTAGGCATGCTTTTCCCTCAGACCCTATGCACTAGCTGTCCCCACTGTCTGCAATGCTCTTCCCCAAGATATCAGTATGATTTCCTACTTGACCTCTTTCAAGTATTTGCTCATTTGTAACTTTCTGAGTAAGGCCTGCTGCCACCATTCTATTTAAAATGGAAATCTCACTCTGCTGAAGCCATGTGGATCTCCCTTGCCACCTTGCTCTATTGCTACTTGTTAACCTTGCATATGTGTCACTGCTTATTCTCCTTATCATCTTTCTCCTTCACTAGAACATACGCGCTACAAGGGCAAACATTTTTATATGCTTTGTTTCCTGATATTTCTGTCTAGAACAATGTCTAGTGTAGTAGATGCCAAACAAACGCTTGTTGAATTAACTGGATAGAGCTGAACAGAGAATGGGAGGTGGGAAGACTGCCTCATCACACAACTCTGGGGGCATCCTTCACATTGTAGTCCATGTGATGGCATCTCCTTGAATTGTGCAACTACACGGGCTTCACAGCTGTGCGGCAACCCCAACAACAACCATGGAAGTACTTTGTCAAAGAGTATGAATTATTAAATAAAAATATTTTTTCTAGTAATGAAAAAATGTGAAAACAAAAAAAGGAAAAAAAATCATCTCAAATTCTTCAACCTAGTGATAATATCTTCATTAATATTTGCTGAACATCCTTTTGACACTTCTGTACTGATATATATACGTACCAATCTTCATTTTGGCATAAGTGACATCGTACCATAAATGCTATACTGATATCTGCTTTTGTTTTTACCCAATAGTATGTTACAATCAGCTCTCTTTGTCAGTAAATACAAATCCATATCATATCATCTCTATAAACCAGGGGTCTGCAAATTAAGGCTCACAAGCCAATTCCACCTGTTTGTTTTTTTTTTTCGTAAATAAACAAAGTTTTATCAGAACATGAATGTGCTGATTCCTTTATGTACTATCTATGGCCATTTCTGCTACAATAGCAGAATTGATTATTTCTGACAGAAACCACATGGCCCACAAATCTACAATACTTACTATCTATTCTTTTCCAGAAAAGTTTGCCAGCCCTGCTTCGTAGCTGAGTATTAAATGGTATGAAAATACTCTATTTGAATTATTCCTCTATTAGAACATATTTAGCTTCTTCCAATTTTTGTTAATGAATACGTCGTATACACATCTTTCAACTCATGTCTGGTATATCACCTTAAGATAACTTCCCAGAAGTGGATTGGCTGGGCCAGACATGAACTCTATAAAGGTTCTTGATACACATGATTAAAATGTCCATGGCATGGAACCCTCATCTATTTCTGTGCTTTTGTATTTTCTGTGCGTATTTCAGTTTTGTTTAGTTGGCTCAACTAAAATTAGTTCCTTTTGGAAACGTTCAGCTTGTATGAACTCAACTAAGGGTACCAGGAATTTCCATCCACAACCCAACCAGGAGTTTGCCAGAGGCCAGGAGAGCTCCTGTCCAGGCAGCTCCAAAGAGGCCCGGGGTCCAGTGAGGAATGGAGAAGAGCAAGACTGAAAACTTAGAAGACAGCAGCCAGGGACTGATGCCAGATCCTTTGACCCTGTCAAAAGATCTGAACTCTGGCCCACATTTGTCCTTTTGACCCCATCAAGTTAACCAAGAGTTTAGCCATCCATGCTCCACACAACTGTAGCTTTTCTTCTTCTTCTGAGCACCTATAACTCTGTCTCATTAGATTGCTCTGAATTTTGTTACTGATTATCTAGGAAATAAATACAAACAACTTTTTGCCTATTTCCCAATTGTTGCAGCTGGTAGAAATAATCAGCATAAAATAAAACTGACAACAGGTGATACCATACATGGCAACAGTGCTATTGATTAAAAATGGAAAGAAGGCTCGCATCCTTTTAATAAAATTCATTCAAATTTTATTTTTTGTTTTGTTTTTACTTTTTATTTTGATAGCTTTAGGGGTACACGTGGTTTTTTGTTACATGGATGAATTGTGTAGTGGCGAAATGTGAAATTTTAGTGCACCCATCACCTGAGTAGTGTATATCGTACCCAAAATGTAGTTTTTAGCCCTCATGCCTCACCACCTTCTCCCCCTTTTTGAGTCTCTGATGTCCATTGTAGAACTCTGAATGTCTTTGTGTCTTTATAGCTTAGCTCTCACTTGTAACTGAGAACACATGGTTTCTGGATCTCCATTCTTAAGTTACTTCATTTAGAATAATGGCCTCCAGTTACATCCAAGTTGCTGCAAAAGACATTTTCTTTACATTTAGACTTGCAACATTTGATGTCAGGGAGATTTGGATTTGGAAAACAAAAGCAAAAATTGCAGTGGTTGAAACTAAATAAGGAAAAATTAATGTGATACAGAAAACTGATCAATGAATCTAATTTGTGTAAAAACAATGGAAATAAGGAAAGAATTGCAGTGAAAAGAAAGTTCAACGAAATAAAAATAAACACAGCAAACATGGAAACTGGCTTTGCTGCACGGTACAGAATACAATCAAGGGATTAAATTGGCTTGAGATTGTGCTGGAAAATATTTTCTTGATGAAAAGCCACCTATGTTGGGGATGAAATTTCTTTAAACCAACAGCTAGACAAATAACTTTCTACTCATTATTGGACTTCTTTAGTCAATTTTTCACAAGAATGTTGGGGTCTCTGAAATCACTAAAGCCCCAGTAAAAAGGAAAATGGAATCTCCTATCAGTTGCTGTATGTAGAACCTCTTTTGTAAGCAAGTGGCAGCCAATGTTAACACTTCTCACACTGACCTTAACAGTTCTTAGAATATTAAAAAAATTCTGCACAGAAATTAAGTATTATGTACTTATTTCTAATAATTCCAAGGAGGTAAACATTATTGTACAATTTCAAAGTCTTAAAAGTGCACATTTAATAGCAAATAAGAGAATATTTTACAGTTTGATTACATAATTTTACATGTGAGTTTTGTAGGGTTTATAGGCCATATTATTTTTTACCCATCTACTATACTTATTTAATAGGCTTCTGGAGAGGATTTTATAATGTTACACTAATTTGTCTTATTTTTATTAGAATACGCTTTTTATTGAAGATTTCCTATATCAAAGAAACAAATGAGAAAAATAAAATACAAAAATTAGAAATCAGCCATAGCCTCTATGGAGTGCAGTCACCAATATGCCAATTCCAGAGGCAAAGTATTTTTGTTTTATTTATATTGTTATGGCTCATGTGGTGACTTCATTTAAAGACACTGTTCCCAAAGCTGAATTATGTATGAAAGCAAATACGGGAGACAGGAAGCAGGGAAGGAAAAGAGTAAAATCAAGAAAGCAACGTCTCAAATACCATGAATGATCCCGTTACTTTTTCACCCTCATCAGGACTGACTCAAGGCCAGGGCTGCAAAATACTGAGAAAGACCAATTAAAAACTAAACTGTCTGAAATGACTGTGGTCACACAGGTGAAATTTTGTTTTCTTAAGAGAAAAAAGAAATTTGTCAGCTTCTTGAGGGCAGAAATATTGTTGTAGATCTCTATGTTGCCGACACTTAGTAAAGAGCTAGTATAGTTCTTTTTGAATAAATGAATGGGTAAGAAAAAAATGATGCACAAATGAAAATATGTCATTATTTAAATACCTGGGACTTGTCTGTCTAGTCTTGCTCAGTGGTTCTCGGTGGTTCTCAACATTGACTGCACATTACAATCATTTAGAGAGTTATTTTTTCTTCACTTTGTACTATGTATTATATACAGAGAAGTACACATTTCTAGGGGAGCTTTTAGAAACCGCTAATGACCCCTATAATGGTTTAAATTTAAAATACTGACAATATTGGTGTTGTGGCAAAAATGTAGGACAACTGAACACTCACACATCACTGGTGGATGTGCGAAACAGTACAACTACTTTGAAAAATGGTTTGGAGGTTAGGCACAGTGGCTCGTGGCTGTAATCCCAGCACTGTGGTAGGCCGGAGAGGGTAGATTATGAGGTTAGGAGTTGGAGACCAGCCTGGCCAACATGGTGAAACCAACGCCTCTACTAAAAACACAAACATTACCCGGGCATGGTGGCATGTGCCTGTAATCCCAGCTATTCAGAAGACTGAGGCAGGAGAATTGCTTGAACCTGGGAGGCCGAGGTTGCAGTGAACCGAGATCACGCCATTGCACTCTAGTCTGGGAGACAGAGCAAGACTCTGTCTTGGAAAAAAAGAAAAATGATTTGTAAGTTTCTTATAAAGTTAAACAGACACTTACCATAAGACCCAGCAATTCTACTCCTACACATTTACCCAAGAGAAATGAAAACATATCTCCACACAAAGACTTATATGAACGTACACAGAAGCTCTATTCATGACAGTCAACACGTGGAAACAGCCCAGATATCCATCAACGGGTGAATGGATAAACAAAATGTGGTACCTCCATACAATGAAATACAAATCAGTAGTGAAAAAGAATAAACTATGGACATATGTAACTATGTGATGACTCTGAGCCAGACTGTTAGATTCTGTGTATACAAAATTCTCAAATAATCACCATTAATCTATAGTAACAAGCCAGATCAGGGGTTGCCTGAGGTGAAATGTGGGGTATTTGAAGATGATGGAAATATTGTATACTTGATTAGAGTGGTGTTTATACGGAGGATATATACTTGTCAAAACTCATTGAACTGTACACTTAAATGCATTTTGTTGTATGTAAATCACTACCTTTGAAAGACTGATTTAAAAAAAAAAAAAAAAAACTATTGACACCCAGACTCCACCTCAGACCAATTAAATTAGAATCTCTAATGGAATCCAGACATTAGACCTTATTTAAAAGAGCTTCCTGAGTAGTCTGATGTGTAGGAAGAGTTGAGAACTAGTGGCCTTAACTTTAAGAGAATACTGGAGAGAAAAAAAACAACAAAATAATTTTTTAAAGAGTGACATGAAGGATCATGGATGATTTTTATTTTCTTCTTTAAGCTACTCTTTATTTTTGGATTTGTTTCCATCATGAATTACGTGCATAATTTTCAAAGACAGTGTTATTTTATTTATTTACCTATTCTACTCCTTTCATCCTCTCCAATTTTGCCCTCTCATTCATTTTGGTTCAGATAAGCCATTATCTGACATTCGTTCATCCAAAGCTGATTAGCCATCCTTTTATGCAAAGGACTGTTTTAGGAATTGAAGGTGCAAAAAAGAACAAATAAATCTACTCCAGGCAATCAAACGCATGGGCAACAAAGATGTACACATTTATTTTTAAAAGAACCTCCAAATATTACAGTAGCACAAAGATGACAAGAGATAAGATTATGTTAATTTATTCTTGTGTGTTTCCAGAAAACAGTGTGGAAATTTCTTTAAAAACTTAAAATGCACCTAACATAGAACCTTGCTGTTCAATTCCTGGGTGTTTGCCCAGAAGAAATAAAAGCATACCTCTACACAAAGACTTACACACTAATGTTAGCAGCAATTTTATTTGCAATAGCCCCAAACTTGAAATAGCCCAAATGCCCATCAGCATAAGAATGGAAGCACAAGTTGTGTAAAATCCTTATTATGAAATACTACTCAGCAATAAAAATGAAGAAACTATTGATACATGCAACAACACAGACAAATCTAAAAATCATTACGAGAAATGAAAGAAGTCACAGATCAAAGGGTATATACTGTATGATTCCATTTATATAAACCTCTAGAAAGCTTGAAGTAATTCACAGTGACAGAAAACAGATTATTAGTTGAGGGTGGGTTGGAGAATGAATTACAATGAGATGATGGGAATGTTTCTTATCTTCACTGTTGTGATGGTTTCACAGTTGTATACATATGTCAAAACTCAGCAACGTGTACAATTTTAATATGTGCAGTTTATGTACTGCACATATTAAATAACAGCAATGAAGCTGTTAAAATTAAAAGGAGGAAGGAAGAAAAAGTGAAACCAACAAGGCTGTGAATGGGCCTGAATGAGACCCATGGCATCCAATTTGTATCCTTGCTAACAACAAAGAACCATTTTGTGGGTCTGGACTAGGGAGAAGAATCTGGTGACTTCCTAAACTTTAGAGTCTGTTACTAATAGGAGAAGCAGCCAGTGGAGAGGAGGACACTTGGGATGGGCCTTCTTTGAACCTTGAGAAGAACCTGCATGGATGACAGACATATCAAGAAAACATGCGGCAGAGTCCCAGCCCTTCCTTGTCTCATTGATTCTTTGGATTAAGCTAAAGTGATTTCAATCACTATTCAACAAACAAAAAGGTACCAAGACCTTTTAGTGGGGGAAAGAATTGTTTTTAATGATGCTGGGACCACTGAATATCCAAATGCAAAAGAAGAAAGACAAGACCCTACTTCATACTATATAAAACGTTAACTCAAGATGAATCAATAACCTAAATATAAAAGCTAAAACTATACCCCTTAGAAGAAACCATAGGTGTAAATCTTCTTGAAAGTGGATTTAGCAATAGATTATTACATATGACACCAAAAGCATGAAAAACAAAAAAAGATAAATTATATTTTGTCAAAATTTTAAAATTTTATGCATCAAAGCAAGGACATTACCAAGAAAGTAAAAATCCAGCCTACAAAATGGGTGAAAATAATTGCGAATCACATTTTTGATAAAGATCTGGTATTGAGAACATACATATAAACAACTTTTAACAACTCAACTACAAAAATACCTAACAATCCAATTTAAAAATGAGCAAAGGACTGAATAGGTATTTCTATAAAGAATATATACAAATGGCAAACAAACATGATTTACAAATGTTGAATATCGTTAGTCATTAGGGAAATGCAAATAAAAGCCACAACAAAGTATCATTTCACAGCCTCTAGGATAGCCATACGTTTTTTAAACAGAAAATTAACAAGTGCTGGTGAGAAATTAGAACTTGTACATTGCTGGTTATAATGCAATATGGTTCGGCTGCTGTGGAAAACAGTTTGGCAATCTCTCAAAGGATTAAACACAGAATTACCATGTGACCCCCAAGTTCATTTCTGTGTATACACCCAGGAGAATTAAAAATCGGAACTCAACAAAAAATAATAGATGCTAGTGAGGTTGCAGAGAAAAGGGAACCCTTATACACCATTGGTGGAGCGTAAATTCATTCAACCCTTATGAAAAGCGGTATGGCAATTCCTCAAACAGCTAAAAGCAGAACTACCATTCCACCCAACAATCCTATTACTGGGTATATACCCAGAGGAATACAAATCATTCTGCCTTAAAGACAAATGCACACAAATGTTCATTGCAGCACTATTCACAATAGCAAAAACAAAGAATCCACCTAAATGCCCATCAATGACAAATTGGATAAAGCAAATGTGGTACACATACACTATCAAATACTATGTAGCCATACAAAAAGAACAAGATCATGTCTTTTGCAGGAACGTGGATGGAGCTGGAAGCCATTATGCTCAGCAAACTAGTGCAGGAACAGAAAACCAAATACTGCATGTTCTCACTTATAAGTGGGAGCTAAATGATGAGGACTTATGAATACAGAGAAGGAAACAACAGGCACTGAGGGGCACTTGAGGCAGGAGGGTGGGAGGAGAGAGAGGAGCAGAAAAGGTAACTGTTGGCTACTGGGTTTAACTCCTGGATGACGAAATAATCTGTACAACAAACACTCCCATGACACGAGTTTATCTATGTAACACACCTTCACATGTGCCCCCAAGCCTAAAATAAAAGTATTAAAAAAGAAGAAAATAGGGACTCATAAATAAGTACATGTGCACACATGTCTATAGCAGCACTATTTACAATAATCAAAAAGTAGAAACAGCCCAAAAGTCCAGCAGGGGGAATGGATAAACATAATGTGGTATATTCATGGAACGGAATATTATTCAACCATGAAAAGGAATGAAGTATTTGATACCTGCTACAATGTATGCTAAGTGAACAAAACATACTAAGTGAAAGCAGATAAAAGGTCACATACTGCATGATTCAATTTATACAACATATCCAGAAAAGGTAAGAGTGCACATTGGTGGTTTCCAATGATTGCAGTTGTAGTGGGATGGGGAAAAATTGCTTAAAGGTATTTTTACTTTGGCATGATGAAAACATTTTAGAACTAAGATAGAGGTGCTGTTTGTATGACATTAAGAATCTACTTAGTGCTACTTTAAAATGGTTAATTTCATTATTTTAATTTCACCTCAACAAATTAATTTTTAAAAAGATTCTCCATATTCTAAACAAATCAGATCTGTTCTATGTAAACCACTGCCTTCTAAGAAAAGGGCATGGAGTGAGAAAGGATTGAAGTTTAAGTGACAGAGGAATTTAGGGTGGTAAACTGGGGGGCTCTGCAGTCAGACCCCTGACTCTGTAGCTAACTAACTCTGTGACATCAGCTAAGATATTTTATAGTATAAGTATTTGTGTTCTCACATACAAAAAATAAGAATAATATCTAACTTCACTAGGGTGTTGTAAGGATTAAATGAGGGGAGTTACTGAACGCAATTTTGTACAGAGCCTGCTGACACATGGTAAATTTTAGCTCAACCTATTCCAAGTAAATTTTTTTCTCCCTCAAATTTTAAGTTGTCCATTTCACATTATAGTCCTGGTTATAGCTTTTATAAAGCCCAGTCAAAAATATTTCTGTCTCTTGGATTAATTAAGAGCAAGGCTGACTAGAAGCCCCTAGAGCTTGTCTCCATCACAGATGCCAGAAAGACTAAAAAAAACGACATTTTAATGAGAGTAACTGAAGGAGAGTTCCAGAGAAACTCAGAGGAATAGCAGGAACCCTGATGAGCACAGAAACAGAACAGCTACAAAGAGAATGGAAGGAAATGCCAGGCCTTCACCACTCCATCCCCAAATTGAGGTAAGCTAGGAACAAAGAGGAACTTCTTCATACAGTGAGGAGGTAAGCAAGAGAACACCAGCAACCCCGATCAACATCTTGGACATCCACAGACCTCACCATGGCAGAGGTGCCCTACGGTCCTCACAGGCACTACCTAAGCCCACCTGAAGGAGCTGTCTAGAGTTCACAAAGCTGTGCTCCCTTCAGAGAAGTAGCTAAAACTATGTTCTCCTCTGTGGCCCACATGTCTACTGTGCTATATACCATCTTGCAGCTAGACCTACGGCTGGAGTGTGTTGTGCTCAGGGTTCAAGTAGGCACAGGGCCCCTTCACCCCTGAGGCTAAACTGCCACCACAACACCCCCAGCCTAGTGACTGAACATCCCCAAGGTGAGCTATAAGCAGCTGTTACACACTTCTCCTGGGGCCAAGTGGAGGTGGAGCTGATCCACCTACTCTTCCCCTGACTCCTCAGGCCAGATCTGAAACAGTACCCTGTCTCCAAGAAAACAATACCTTAGTCACTTTGAGCAGTCATGTCTCCCTGTGCCTAAGTTTTAGCAGTGCCCTGTGTCCCAGAAAATGGTGTCTGGGCCACCTGGGGAATCAGTGCCCTGGCCAAGCTGAACTAAACTGCTGCAGTACCTTGCATCCCAGAGAAGCAAAACCGTGGCTGAACTGAGACAGTCAGCCCTACAGGCCAGACAACTCTAGTATCCTAACTCCCTGGAGAGCTGGACTAGCCACCTAGAGCTGGAGCTGCTGAGACACCCCTCTCCCTGGAAAGTAAAATCATCACGGTGCTGTTTCCTGCCTAACACGGCCCAAAGGACAGCTGTTCTCCACTTGCTACTTGCCACTGCTACATCTGGCCTCAGGGTACTTGCTACTGCTACACCTGGCCTCAGAGAATCTGGAATACTGCTGACTCCACCATCACAATGTCTAGAGTCACTACTACTGCCACTACAACAACTACTACTACTACTACAACTACAACAACTACAACTACAACTACTACTACAACTACTTCTACGACAGCTACAACTACTACCACTACTACTACTACTACTACTACTACTACAATGGGACCCACATTGCCACTGATACCTATTGGCTTAGGTTCCCGAATTGCAGCACTACCCTGCCATCCCTAGGTCCAAACATCCAGAGCACCCCTTCTTCACCAGAGTTCGTCCAGTGCTGCTCCCTGGCCACTAGGGATAGAATCACAGCTGCAACCCAAATCCCTGTAAACAAGCTGCTAGGGGGTACCTCAGAGTCACACATCTTTGGGCAACCTGCATTCAACCTCACCACAGAGAATAAACAAGCACCCCAAGATCCAAGTGCCACAAACAGTTCATGAGACCTTGAGCCTAGGAACCTAGCACCATAGCCATTTGGAACACCTAAACCTGGAACCCAGCACTGCTATAGCTACTTATAGGCCATGTCAGACTTGAATCCAGAAAGGATACTCTAGTCTAAATCTACCCAGTGTGTGGAAAATGAGAATGAAGAAAACCCCCAAAGCCTTTGATACGGAGGATATTAACAACTTATGCCACCATGACTACCACAAATTTTTATGGTCTAGGCAACTGAGGTACCCACAGCTACTGCTGATATTGAATGAAGCCAAAGAAGCTGCATGAGGCCATACCATTTCACCTATCTTGAAAAAGAGTCACTACACCCTTCTCAACTGGCACACTAAAACTCAGATGCACATGAAAGTCTTTCTCTACAAAGGCAAGAGAAAAGCATCAAGTCACATTTAAGGGAATCTCCATTAGACTAGCAGTGGATTTCTCTGCAGAAATCTTACAGGCCAGGAGAAAATGAGATGATATAATTCAAAGTGCTAAAAAAAAAAAAAAATCAGTCAAGAATGCTATTCCCAGCAAAGCAATCCTTCATAAATGAGGGAGAAATAAAGTCTGCCTAAGGCAAGCAAAAACTGAGGGAGTCCATCACTGCTAGATTGGCCTTACAAGAAATGGTTAAGGAAGTCCTACATCTGGAAGTAAAAAGATGTGTCACTATTTTTTTTTCTGTTTTTTTTTTGTTTGTTTTGTTTATTATTATTATTATTATTATTATAGAGACATAGACAAGTGTAAAGATCATTGGTAAAGCAGATATACAAAAAAAGGAATAATAATCAAATCTTATCACTATGGAAATGACCAAACTGCAATGATAAACAATGAGACAGAAATAAATGAACAAAGGATATACAAAACAACCAGAAAATAATTAACAAAATGACAGGAGTAAGTCCTCACCTGTCAGTAATACCTTGAATGTAAGCAGATTAAATTCCTCACATAAAAGACTTAGGCTAGCAGAATGGACTGAGAAAAAAAAAAAATGACCCAACCGGATGCTGCCTACAAGTAACTGACTTCATCTGTAAAGACACTTGTGTGATTACATAGACTGAAAGTGAAGGAACAGAAAAAGATATTCCATGTGAACAAAAACCAAAAGTGAATTAGAGTAGCTATGCATATCAGATGAAACAGACTTAAAGTCAAAAACTGTAAAAAGAGACCAAAAAGGTCATTATGTAATGATAAAGGGTCCAATTGAACCAGAAGATATAACAATTGTGAATATATATTCACCCAACATCAGAGCACCCAGATATATAAAAACCAAATATTATTAAATCTAAAGGGTGAGACAGACTTCAATATAGTAATTGTTGGGGACTTCAACACTCACTCTCTGCATTAGACAGATATATATATATATATACAGAAACCAACAAAGAAACGTTGAACAGGAAATGAATCTCAGACCAGACAGACCTAACAGACATTTCTAGAACATTTCATCCTATAGTTGCAGAATACACATTCTTTTCATCAGTAAATTCTGAACATGGAATGTTCTTGAGGAAAGACCACATGTTCATCCACAAAATGAAGTTTCAACAAATTTAAATAAACTGAAAACATGGTAAGTATCTTCTCTTACCACAATGGAATAAAACTAGAAATCGATAACAAGAGTAACTTTTGAAATTATACAAATACATGGAAATTAAACAGCATGCTCCTGAATGAGAAGTAAGTCAATGAAAAAATTAAAAAGATAATTTAAAAATTTCTGGAAACAGATGAAAATAGCAACATCTGAAAACCTATGCAATACAACAAAGCCATTTTAGGAGGGAAACTTACAGCAATAAATACCTATATCTGAAAAGTGGAAATAAAATTAAAAACCTAACAATGTATATCAAGGAACTGGAAAAGTAAGAGCAAACCATGACCAAAATTAGTAGAAGAAAAAAATAATGAAGATCAGAGCAGAAATAAAATGGGAGCTACAAAAATACAAAAGATCAACAAAAGAAAAAGTTGGTTTTGTGAAAAGATAAAATCTGCAAATGGTTAGCTACACAAACCAAGAATAAAAGAGACAAAGACCCAAATAAATAAAATCAGAAATGAAATAGGAGACTACCAGAGAAATATAAAGGATCATTAGAGACTATTCTGAACAACTATACACCAAAAAATTAGAAAACCTAGCAGAAAGAAATAGACAAATTCCTGGACACATAAAACCTACCAAGATTGAACCAGTAAGAAATAGAAAACCTGGGCCGGGCGCGGTGGCTCATGGCTGTAATCCCAGCACTTTGAGAGGCCGAGGTGGGCGGATAATGAGGTCACGAAATCGAGACCATCCTGGCTAACATGGTGAAACCGCATCTCTACTAAAAATACATAAAATTAGCTGGGCATCGTGACAGGTGCCTGTAGTCCCAGCTGCTCAGGAGGCTGAGGCAGGAGAATGGCATGAACCTGGGAGGAGGAGTTTGCAGTGAGCCAAGATCGCACCACTGCACTCCAGCCTGGGTGACAGAGAGAGACTCCGTCTCAAAGAAAGAAATAGAAAACCTGAACAGACCAATTATGAGTAACAAGATTGAATCTGTAATAAACAGCCTCTCATCAAATAACTGAGGAGCTGAGGGCTTCAATGCTGAATTACACCACAAATTTAAATAAATAATAGCAATTCTTCTCAAACCCTTCCAGAAAGTTGAAGAGGAGAGAATTCTTCAAAGTTCATTATTTCAGGTCAGCATTACTCTAATACCAAATCCAGAGAAGGACACAACAAAAAAAAACAAAACTATAGACCAGTATCTCTGATTAACATAAACGCAAAAAACCTCAACCAAATACTAAGAAACTGAAACCAAATACTAAGCACATTAAAAAGATCATTCCCCATGACCTCAAGTGGGATTTATCCCAGAGATGCAAGGGATTCATCCCAATAGAGCAGACATACAAGGGAGAAAGGAAAAAGAATCAAACTTTGTCACCACAGGAAAATACTAAACTGCAATGATAAACAATAAGAAAGAAATCAACAAACGTTATACAAAACAACCAGAAAATAATTAACAAAATGACAGGATATTTCAACATATGCAAGCCACCTTAAATATGATACATCACATTGACAGAGTGAAGAACAAAAACCATTTGATCATCTCAATAGATGCAGAAAATGCATTTGATAAAATTCAACAGGACTTCATGATAAAAACTCTCCACAGGTCAGAGGTAAAAGGAATATATCTGAACACAATAAAGGCCATATATAACAAACCCACAACCAACATCACACTGAACAGGGAAAAATTCAAAGGTTTTCCTCTAACATATGGAACAGACAAAAATATCCACTTTCACAACTTTTATTCAGCATAGTACCAGAAGTTCTAGCCACAGCAATTAGGCAAGGGAAAAAAAAAAAAAAAGAGCATCCAAATTGGAAAGGAAGAAGTCAAATTGTCCCTGTTTGCAGATGACATTATCTTATACACACAAAACCCTTAAAACTCTACCAAAACACTTTCAGAGGTGATAAATGAATTCTGTAAATTTGCAGTACACAAAATTAATATACAAAACCAGTAGAATTTCTGTGTACCAACAACAAGCCAGCAGGAAAAAATAATCAAGGAAGCGATCCCATTTACAATAGGTACAAAAAATAAAATAAAGTATCTGGGAATAAATTTAACCAATGAGATAAAAACCTCTACAAGGAAAACTATTTAAAAAACTTATGAAATAAATTAAAGATTACACAAAAAAGTAGAAAGACACCCCAACCTCATGTTCACAGGTTGGAAGAATTAATATTGTTAAAATAACCAATTCTGCCAAAAGTGATCTACAGATTTCATGCAATCCCCGTGAAAATACCAAATACTTCTTCATAGAAATTAGAACAAAAAAAACTCATAAAATTCTATGGAACCACAAAAGACTCCAAGCAGTGAAAGCGATCCTGAGTCAAAAGAATAAAGCTGAAGGCATCACACTAGCAAATTTCAAAATGTACTGCAAAACTGTAGGAGTAACCAAAACAGCATGGCGTGTTGAAGGGATCTCTGCACTCTCATGTTCATTGCAGTACTATTCACAATATCCAAGATTTGGAACCAACCTAAGTATCCATCAACAGATGAATGGATAAAGAAAATGTGGTACATCTACACAATGGAGTACTACTGAGCCATTAAAAAGGATGAGATCCTGTCATTTGCAGCAACATGGATGGAACCGAGGACATTATTTTAAGAGAAATAAACCAGGCACAGAAAGACAAATGTCGTTATTCTCACACATATGTGGGAGCCAAAATAATTGATCTCATGGAGGTAAAGTGTAGAACAGTAGTTAACAGAGCCTATAGAGAGGGAGTGTTGGGGTTGGGGGAGGGGAATTAAGAGAGGTTGTTTACTGGATACAAAAATACAGTTAGAAGGAATAAGTTCTAGTGTTTGACAGCACAGGAGGGTGACTATAGTTAACAATAATTTATTGTGTAGTTCCAAATAGGTAGAAAATGCTCCCCACACAAAGAAATGATAAATGTTTGAGGTGATGGATATCCCAATTACCCTGTTTTGATCACCACACATTGTATGGAAGTATGAAATTGTCAGAGATATCCCATAAATGTGTATAATTATTATGTATTAGTGAAAATATTTCTGTATTTTGATTTGGAGAGTCTGCTATCTATGAGATAGTATAAAAAGCAATGGCCCAGATGTAAAGTCTCAGTTTCTTATTTATCTGAATCCCAGGGTGTGTAAATTTAAGAAAATCACACCTAAAACCTAGACATGTCAAGCACTTCAAAGGAGTTGACGAAGACTGAACAAAATCATATATACGAAGCAGCTCTGAAAACCCTAAAATCCTATACAAATATCAGGGAGTATGCATGTGATAAGAAGAATGGGATATGAAATCCTGCCTGCCACCTCCAGCATTCCATGAAGGAAAAACAGAAATTGTGCTTAGGGAATGCTGGCCTATGTACCATTATTTCACTCATTTGTTAGTGTTCTACTCATTCAAGGCCCTCTCAGAAAAAGGGAACTATTCTAGAAAATATCCTGAAGAGCCTAGCATAATGAGCTCCTTCCTACCACCAAAGAAGATACACAAAAGACTACATTTCAGGACACAGTCATTCACCAAACCATGGCTGCTCTGTACATAGACCACTTGTGAAGTTCTAGTTACTGAAATGTAAAGGCTACAGAAAACTTAGGTGGGTTTGAGTGGGAGGCAGGTGGGTAGATTTGTGGATGGCAAGCTAACCACATTGATGCGTTGCCCAATATAATCTCATCGTAACACTATGAAGTAGATATTAGTATCGTTGTTTTAAAAAGGAGGAAACCAAGACTCAGCGAGAAGCTCATCCAAGCTTACTCAGGAAGTATTTGGGGCTGGGATTTAAAGTTCACTCTTTATTGTGACATTCAAGTACCTAAGTGATCAGAGGCATTTAACAATGTTCGTAGGAGCATAGTTTGTAACAGCAATCAACGAATCAACACAATTTACATTTAAAATTTTAAAATGAAGAATAAAATTCAATTGTCCCCCAGCAAGGGAAATAATAAGCCATAAAATATTCAACTGATACAACTAAAAAGCAGTGAAAATAAATACAACCTCCAAGTCAACACGGATGAGTCTAACAATGTGCCAAAAAAAAAAAAAAATTCAGTATATGTTCTCTTAAATTTCAAAATCTTGTGAAAAGAAACATTTTATTCAGTTGATGATTAAACCAAAATTCAATTTAGTGGTTTCTTCTTCTTGGGGAGGAAGAGGGTGTGATCAGGGAGGGCACTTTTTTTAATTAATGAAATTTTCTATTTCTCAAGCCAACTTGGGTATTTATTATTCTTTAAATAAATATTTTTATACTTTTGAGTGAATTAAATGTGAAATTTTAAAACACAAAGACACATACAAAAAGAATATGGGTATCAAATGCCTAAGGCTGTCTCTGGAACTTGATCTCAACATATTTTTTGATATTGATTTGTTATTATCATTCTTGCTTAAAGATGTAAAAGGTAGTAGTTAATTCCACAGCAGGAAAAGGAGCAATGTCAGGCCATACTTTTCTAAGAACCATGGGTAATACTATTTGTAAAGTTTGTCAAGTGAGTCAAAGGCATAGTTCTTCACTCCAGGAGGCAAACACAGTGTTTCTGTCCTCACGATATCCACTCTGCCCCCTCCCACTGGAGCCTAGTCCCTCACCCTTGGCTTGCCTGCTCTTGGCCTTGGAACCCAGCTTTGCCTCTGTAGTCACTCCCTCCTGTCACTGATTTCTGGCCACAAGTCTTGATTTTCAAACTTTTTGTTCCATCTATTTCAGCCCACTCATGAATTACTCTTGCCTGTGGACAGACGGCATTCCCAGGCACGGGCTTGGCAGGGAAAGATGAATTCGGTGAATTAAGCCAACGGAATCCTTTCTGAAAGTCATAATTGACCTGACAGGGCCGTTTCTATCCTAAATCCAGGGGTAGCTTGAGATGATATGATGAGAGCTCCACAACTGAGGCCATATTTCTCAAAGTATGTTACACTGGTCAGAATCACCTGGGGCACATGTTAAAAATGCAGATTACTGGGCCCATCCAGAGCATTAGCACAGGAGCATCTGAGAATGGGGCCCAGGACTTGGCCTCTGAAAAACACCCCTTATGATAGCTCTGATGCTCTTTGACTTCCCTGTAAAATTGGTATCTTGAGGAAACCTGCCCTATCAAATATTGAACTGATCTAAACATGGACACAACTTTGGATGGTGAGCATATGGGTTTGTGAAAAACACATCACCAACCAAAATGATGAGCAACAACCAAGTCATGTTCAGGGAAAAAAAAATAAAAAGTGCAGGTCACACTTTTCTCAATATAGCCATTTTACTGCTTAAACACTGTTCAGATTTTACTCACAATGAAGCTGCTCCAACACTAGGTAGGGGATCAGCATAGGTAAAAACGAAGAGAAAATGTCTTCTGCCTTTTAAATTACCTCTCTCCATTCTTATTGGCCTAGTCAGATTTATGGAGGGTGTGAAGGAGGCGGGAAGAGTCATATCAAAATTTTTAAACAAATGTAGAAGGGCAGAGGGGACATGTCCACTTAAACAGCTGGCCTGGTTGTATCATTATCAACTGCCTTTCTTCTGAAGTTTCATCTAAGATTGAGCCAGAACGGAGTGTGTCTCTATCCATTTTATTTTGGGCAAAGATAATAGATGTGATTAGAACCTTAGTGTATTTTTGCTAGATTTTTCTATAAAAAGATCTGATTGAGGATTATGAAACCTCCAGTTTTCCAAAGTGCTTAAAATGTTATACTATTGCTTCAAATTTATAAGGAGTGTTCATGACCTGAATATCCCAGTCATGCAAGTATTTCTTCTATTGTTAAAGACCTAGTGAACTGGTTGGTATCTTGAAGTTTCATGTGGAAAAAGGCACATTCCTGGCATGCAGCATTAATGAAGGTGCACATAAGATACAAAGCCTTGTCTTGGGAAAACGAACTAGAGACTTTAACTAGAAAACTGTTTCAGATCAGTTAAAAATGTAAAATATAGCGACCATAGAGTTTAATTGTACAGTGGTAGTTTCAACTTCTGTACCAAGAGACAATTTTTTTTTTTGCATTTTCTTGGGATTGGCCCACAGCTACAGCCATATTGGACAGATGTTTTTAACTCTAAATGCAATGTTGAATTACCTATTATTTATTTGCTATGCAGACTGAATATTTTGCATGAGCATTCAAAAACATCTGTTCATAGTTTGAACTTATGTCTATTGTTTTCTACTACAAAATGTACTGTCTAAAGATGGAAAGTCCTGTCTTTGATGAGTGGTAAGGAATTGCTCACAACCACCAGTTACATACACAGACATACTACCCATGTTGGGAAGGGATAGATTACAGTTATCAAAATATGTACAGGAGCAATCCTTATCTAGGGACTCCAAATGATCATACTCAATAGCTGGCCCATTCGCAAGACGTGGTCAAGGGAAAATAATGCTACTTTTCTCTCCCTTATGTTTCCCCACTTTCTCTATTGGCATCTTTGTGAAAGCAAGGTGGCATGCTGCCTTATCGTTGCTGCTCCTTATTACCCTCAACTGACAGCAAGGGAAGTAGGCAAGGCGATTAAGCAATGTGGCAGCCCATTTTTATCAGTTTACCTTTTAAAAAAGCCAAGAAAAATTTCGTGAAGAAGGGCTAGAGGTGCTTTATAACGAGGGAAGTGCTGTGGAGTATTTATTTTTAAGAGTCAATGACTTCCCTGCAAGACAGGTACTATCAATTTTGAAGTTATTTTCCATTAAAGGTAATCTGATTTTACATGAAGAAAAAACCAACATGCAGAATACACTCTTGGAGGTGACCAACCTTTTTAGAGCTGATTTCGCCATAACTTGAACTTTTTACAAAAAAGTGCTCAACTGTTGTTTTTCAATTCCAAAGATTTTTGTGTTAATAATTTAATATGAAACTAGAAACAAGCTGGTGTAAAGCAACTATCTTAACGCATATGTAATCTAGTTTTGGGGTTTGAAAATACTGAAAACTTACTAGCTTCATCAGCTAGAACCAAATATTCTGGATAATCGGTAGTATGTATGTAACCACAGATACATGCAATCATAGATACATGCATATATAGACACATGTATACATATATACACATATGCACATAAAAGAATTACCAATTTTTAGCCTATTATTGGACACTAAACATCACAATTTAATCTTTGGTGACACACAAAGCACTGTTTGCTATCCTGCAGATCCTTGGAGTCAACTTTATGGTTATGAATCAGCAAGCTTACTAAGTAATGAAATACAAGAGTGTCTGAGGAGAGTTTCCTCTCCATTGGACTCAGCTTATAGAACTGAGTACCAACACTAGAGCTAGAAGAAGTGGTACTGATTTTTTTGATTGTATCCACATGAAGTACATGCAATATAAAAAATTTAAGCTCCATTAGGCAACTGCAATACCCCAAAATAAATGATCTAGAGACTAGGCCCAAAGTGTACAGTACACAAAATGCTTCATAGCATCCAAAATGTGAGGGACCTTAGCCGTGAGATAGCAGAGTTGGATGCGTTCATCAGCATTCCTATTCCGCACTGCTGTGGATGCACCTCTTAAATTTATCTTTGTACCTACATTTGATTTTATGGGCTAACTCAGACAGATTAGTAAATTGAACTTTATACTTCTGCATTTTGAGAATCTAAAGCTTGTTATACGAATTTACACCTTGTTACACAGTTCCCACACAACTCCCCACCATTTTAGATTATTACATCAGAAAGCCAGAAACACTTTTGAAGAAAAAAAGTTTATTTTTATTCATTTATGCAAAGACAGTATCAGCAACAGGTAGCAGAAACATTTTTCTAAGTTCAGAATTAATTTTCCATTTTGAAAGGTTTAGGACTTAATATCTCTTTTACCTTACGCTTTTAAATACTTCACTCCAACAAAGACAAAAATTTATTCCCTTACTTTTCCTTAAGGTCATATCGGAATAATCCAAATTAGCTCTTTAGAATATAGGTATCATTTATAGAAATCTGGAGATTTAATCACAGAATGATGTACATCAGAATGTTAAAGCACTAAAAAAACTATGGGTGATTTTTAATGGACAAATTCATGGTGCTTTTGATTTCTGAGGTGTAATAAAGCCCTCTTGAGAATTCTAAAGTTAAAATACTCTCTCCTTCAGATTCAGAATGAAAATGTTGAGAAATCATAGACCCCAGTGGGCATTACTAATATGGCCCATAGTAACTACATTAACTTAAGAGTCTCCATGTTTTAGGGAAGAAGCCATTGAAAGAAGGGCCAGAAAGCCACTTTAAACTCATGTCCATGGCAGATCAAATGATACTGATACAAATGTTTCCCTCAGAAAGGTATTATATCCCATTGCTACCATTCCACGGCTTGGCCCTTGAACTGCTCATACAGCTACTTCCATTCTTTACATCACCAGTCCTAAGAGCAAACCTCCTGAAAGACTAGTAAAAGAGGCTGGGAAAAAAAGACTGTGAGTATAGCAAAAGGGCTCCGGTGCTCTAGCTGTGTGGTCACAATATAAAATGAGGACACTACCTAATCTAGAAACAACGTTAACTTTAACTCTAGCAGATTCTTAAGATATACTTACTAAACAACTTTTGTGATTTAGAAATATCAAAACTACCTATTTTGTCTCCTCTGGACATATTTTATTTTACAAAATGAAATATAACAGGCTAAACAACAAAAATAAAAATCTATTTATAGCAAGTAACTAATACTTCAATGTTTTTATAAAAGCAATTCCTGATTAATCTTTGAGTGACATAAAAAAGTTGCAGCGTTCTTTAATACCAGTTATTTTGCAAATTTCACATACAGCCATTAAGTTTAGCATTTCAAGGAACAATTTTTTTTTAATAAAAACGAAGAATGGTAACTCATTGAGAAGGTTATATACCTAGTAAAGTTTAGTTTGCCTTGGATTCTTTAAAAAATTAGGCCCAGAATTTTAGTTACCTAATTACTATCCCAATCGAATTGGATATATATATATATATATATATATGTGTGGATTCTAGATAAAAGATAACATACTTTGAACAAACATTATGATTCACTGACTGGACTGTTTGCTTAGAATCTGTTTTACTGGGTTTGGATAAGAAGACTTCAATAAAGCTAATTATACATTGAGTTCCACTGATTAAAAATGCAGTTTTAAAAATTCTGCTTTTCAGGTAAATTTCTAGATAAATCATAAATGCAAAGCTCAATACTGAAATACTGTACTGTTCACAGGTACTTCTTGGAGAAGTGAAATGCTTGTGTTCGGACTATCAAAATTCTTAGCTTTCAAATCAGGTTTTAAAAACTTGTTTTTGAAAATCAGTATTTGCTTTTAAACACTTAAAATGCAAATTTCATTTTTTTAAAAATCCTTGCAGATAAATCTTAACATTCTTTCAGTCTCAATTATTTTTTACTTTAAACTATATATTAAACACAGAACCAGGTTCTAAATAAACATCTAAGGAAGAACAGTTTCAATGTAAGATAAAACTAGAGAGTCTAATAATACAACTTATACAGAAAGTTTCAGTGTGATTTACCAAAATTCAGAATTTCTGGAACAGTGGAAAACTTTTAGCTTAATATTCAAAACCACCAACTTCCCACAGAACTAGACAGCTGAGAGGATCAAACAGATTTAAATACTGTCAAACTTCTTCTGAAGCGATGCACTCTTTTATCCTGGAAAAGACAGAAATAGTCCTTTTATTTTACCGAAAATTTCTGATGACTACTATGGGTCTGAAAGTCGTCAAAACTTAAACCGTTTGTTTTGAGTTTAAACATTACAAATAATAAGAAAAAAAGATGATTCTTTTCAGGAAGCATATTTGAACACTGGGATGATAAATGTACCAAGATGGCTAGTTTTATTAAACAGTTAAAAAAGAAATCAATAATTAAAGAAAACAAATTCCAGTAAACTCAGAAATAACAGGACTTAAACTCAGTATCATTTTATGTACTTCTTAGTTAATAATTTTGCAGTGATGTCCCAAAGACAGCTGGTAGAAAATGTAATTGTAAAAAATCCTTTTTTTCACTAATTGAACTGCATTTAATAGCAACTACAGCTTGCGAACAGCTCTCCAATCTGAAAGTTCATGTTTTTAGATTAAAATATGTAAGTTTTGGCATTTAAAGACGTATCATTAACCTGTGAAGACATGCCATTCTTTAGAAAGGAAGATAAAACTTTAAAATACATGCAAAACTTTATTTTCACTCTATGTTGCCTACAGACATGCAAAGAGAAGTGAGAGGCCTTACAAGGAGGAATGGGAATGAGTAAATGAGTAATAACATTTCCTTTTCTACAAAGCTGTGCCCTTTTTTTAAGACTTCAGTTTCATTTTCAGCCTTCATTTTTAAGGCTTCAGTTTCATTTCAAGCCATAAAAGTGGCTTCTGGAAGTTACCTCATCTGTCAAAAGAGTGATAATCTATTTAGGTTAAAATCTAGAAAACTGGACACCAACATGTATCTTCAGAGGTCATGTAGGAAGCAAGATTGTGAAAGGGCTGGATAATTAAGACAATGAAGAGTGAAATCAGCTATGGAAATTGTAAATACATTCAAAAATATCTCAGGCATTCTAATTCAATATAACAACATGCAGTCAATCAAAATAGGTCTAGATGTTAGACAACTGCAGGATGCCAACTTCTGATTCCTCTCCCAAATAAGCAGAAAACTCTGCAAGTTTCAAAGGGAGTCTTTTGTCTAACACCAGACTTGAGTTCTCAAGTTTTAAACTTGAGAACTCAAGTTTAAAAAAATATTTTCTGGGCCGGACATGGTGGCACACGCCTGTAATCCCAGCACTTCGGGAGGCTGAGGCAGGAGGATCACTTGAGCCCAGGAGTTGGGCACGGTGGCTCACGCCTGTAATCCCAGCACTTTGGGAGGCCAAGGCAGGCATGTCACAAGGTCAGAAGATCGAGACCATCCTGGCTAACAGGATGGAACCCCATCTTTACTAAAAACACAAAAAATTAGTTGGGCGTGGTGGCAGGTCCTTGTAGTCCCAGCTACTCACGAGGCTGAGGCAGGAGAACGGCGTGAACCTGGGAGGGAGCAGAGCTTGCAGTGAGCGAAGATCGCACCACTGCACTCCAGCCTGGGTGACAGAGTGGGACTCTATCTCAAAAACAAAAACAAACAAACAAAAAAAACTTTTTAACTAGCTAAGTGTGGTGGTGCATGTCTGTAGTCCTAACTATTCGGGACGCTGAGGCAGAAGGATCCCTTGAGTGCAGGAGTTTGAGGTTGTAGTAAGCTGTGATTGCGACACTGCACTCCAGCCTGGATGACCAAATGAGGTCACCTCAAAAAAAAAAAAAAAAAAAAGAAAACAATCTTTTTAACCAGCTAAGTGTGGTGGTGCAAGTCTGCAGTCCTAACTATTTGGGACGCTGAGGCAGAAGGATCCCTTGAGTGCAGGAGTTTGAGGTTGTAGTAAGCTGTGATTGCGACACTGCACTCCAGCCTGGATGACCAAATGAGGTCAACTCAAAAAACAAAACAAAACAAAACAAAAAAACAAAAACAAAACAAAACAAAACAAAAACACACGAAAGACTGTCTTCTGCTTTGAACATCATTTAAGTACTACTGCAGACACCAATGTAATCAGAACTTTGGGCAAGGTAAGCTGATGTACAATTCCAGTTCTTTCTTTTCTAAATTATACTATCTATGTAGAATGAAGCAACAAGAGAACAAATGTCAAATTTAAATATGTTTACTCCCTGTTGCAAAGATGTTAAGAACTTAATTCTGCTATGTGCCTCTACTCTTCTACATTATACAGATGATCCATAATACAACCTTTTAAAAAGTCTTAAGCTTCATCCCATATCCATTCACAGATGAAAAAAAGCTGGTTGTGTTTTAAGACACAAAGCGATGGTTAAACATTTTCTTTCTAATGTAAAGTGTGTAGCCAGTTTTGACAAATCTGGCAGTTCCACTAAAGGTTGAATATGACTTAGCAATTCCATTCCCAAGTATATACGCAAGAGAAGCAAGCACGTATGTCCACACAATAACTTGTACGTGAATGTTCACAGCATTATTTATAACAGCTAAAAAATGGAAATAATCCAAATGTCTTTAACAGATGAACGCATAAACAGAATAAAGTAATATCTACAAATGAAAAGAAATGATGAAGTTCTGATAAGTGCTAGAATACTGACGAACCTTACAAACATTAAGCTGAGTGAAAACATCCAGTCACAAAATGCCACATCATTATGTGTGATTCCATATACAAGAAATGTCCGCCACAGGAAAATCCTTAGAGGAAGAAAGTAAATTAGTGGTTGCCTGGGGATACACAAGTTCTGGGAAAATAGCAGGTGACTGCTAAGGTAGTGGGGCGATTTTTGGGGTGATTTAAATATTCTAAAATTGATTGTGGACATGGTTGCACAACCTTGAATATACGAAAAAACAGTGAAGTGCACACTTTAAATACATAAATTGTATTACTGCTATTATTTCAATAAAATTGTTACTTAAAAAACACCTTCCCTTTATTAACCATAGTATTTTTCTCCCACTGGGCTGACCAGGTTAGTTCTTTTTCATATTTATAGACTTAAAACCACAAGAACCCAGAAACCTTTAGTCCTGTACCTTCTCATTCTAGACTTGTAAAAACTAGAACCTTAATAAAAGATTTATCTATCCAACATGGATAGAAAGTGGGAGCAGAAATCAGATCTTTCTGGAATTCAACTAGCCACATTCTCTTCCACTTCACCAACTCTGAATCAACCTTTCTTTCTTTCTACTGAACTTTTTACTGCTTCATTTTACCCCTTTTCTCCCTTCACACTGTTCAGGTGTATCATCTGAATAAACCATTTCTTTTCTTCTCTTTAGTCCAATACGCACGTGTTAAGTTCTACTTTTCTTTTCTTTTTTTTATTTTTTTTGAGAGAAAGGTCTCTCACTCTGTTGCCCAGGCTGGACTACAATGGCACGATCACGGCTCGGTGCAGCCTCAACTTTCCAGGCTCAAGCAATCCTCCTGCCTCAGACTCCTCTGGAGTAGTTGGGACTACAGGCATGTACTATCACAACTGGATGATTTTTGTATTTTTTTGTAGAGATGGTGTTTTGCCATGTTACCCAGGGTGGTCTCAAACTCCTGAGCTCAAGCAATCCACCCACCTCAGCCCCCAAGTGTTGGGATTACAGGCGTGAGCCACTGTACCCGGCCAAGATCTGCTTTCTGTATCTAAAATTTTCTTTTACTATTTGGTCATGGTAGTCAACTAACTCTCTTCTCTAGTAAACCCTTTCAATTACAGATTTCTGCCGCAGGGTTCTTCCCTAAATTCGACTACATATATATATCAAGGTTTGGCAGCAGAAAATATACTGCCAAGTAAAACCCACACTGGTTTACTGGGTTACAGTCAAATGCCAACAGTTCAATTAAATGCTCTAGGCCGAGCGCGGTGGCTCACGCCTGTAATCCCAGCACTTTGGGAGGCTGAGGCGGGCAGATCACGAGGTCAGGAGATAGAGAACATCCTGGCTAACACGGTGAAACCCCGTCTCTACTAAAAATAGAAAAAAATTAGCTGGGCGTGGTGGTGGGCGCCTGTAGCCCCAGCTACTTGGAAGGCTGAGGCAGGAGAATGGCATTAAGTAAACCCAGGAGGTTGAGCTTGCAGCTTGCAGTGAGCCTAGATGGTGCCACCGCACTCCAGCCTGGGTGACAGAACGAGACTCCGTCTCAAAAAAAAAAAAAAAAAAAAAAAAAAAAATTCCTCTAAGAAATCTCAAAATACATGTACCACAAGGAAAACAGCTAACTTGAGAGGGAACAAGTGGGCTTTTTAATTATGCATACCATTCCTTTCATACCTTGAAGTAGTCATCTTGAGTAACAACAGAATTTATCAGTCTGCTCTCTGGATTAAACAGACAAGATACCACCATCTGTATGCTTCGGTCCACAGATTTCTGAAACACACAAGTTTTCAGTAATGTAAAGACAACTCGTTCTTTCACTCGCTCTTAATAAGGGTGTGTGTTTCTTTTATTTTGATGGTTTACTGAACATATTAGTTTATTTCTAAAGAAACGCAAAAAATGCTAAAAGAGGCTGGCAACAGTGGCTCACACCTGTAATGCCAGCATTTTGGGAGGCCGAGGCAGACAGATCACCTGAGGTCAGGAGTTCAAGACCATCCTGGCCAACACGGCGAAACCCCTTCTCCACTAAAAAATACAAAAATTAGCTGGGTGGCGGGCGCCTGTAATTCCACCTATTCAGGAGGCTGAGGTAGGGAGAATTACTGGAACCTAGGAGACGGAAGTTGCAGTGAGCCGAGATCACACCACTGCACTCCCAGCCTGGGTGACACCGGAAGACCCTGTCTCAAAAAAAAAAAAAAAAAAAAAAAAAATTCATAAAAATGTGACTTGTAATTCCTACCACATATCCTCAGTATGTAAGTTTTCTGACAAATCAAAGAATTATTTTAGAACCTTAGCGATACAATACTGGTTTAAAAAGCTCAGTTTGTTAAATCCCTAAGTGAACTCCAATGTTTCAAGAAAAAAAAAAAAAAAAAACTCAGGACAAAACCTGCCAATTACACTGTAAGAGTATGTTTTAATATTTATTCACTATTTAAAATCCAATATCAAATCAAGGAATTTACACTCCAATGGGATTTCTTGGGTATTATACCTATTACCAGTACATCAACTACTTCCACACTCCCACCTATTTAACAGAACATATGTGATGCAAGAGTGACAGTATTGTTATTACAGAAATTTGCAGTAATGATAAAAAACAGAAACAACGCTGTCTACTTCAGTATTTGAATAATTACTCCTGACTTCACCACTGTTGGAAACTTCTGCCACATATAATGTTATGGATAGAATGCTTATTTAAATAATATTTTTCACTGCTTAAGATCAAAACTGTGGTAAAAGAAAAGGGACATGTAATTCATACGAATTCTTCTTTTGAGTAGAATTCTAGAGGAAACCCTCCCATAGCATTCTTCCAAATCATATTAATACAGTATTTATTAAAGAATGGCTTTTTAAAATTAGTGGAACTGAAATACAGGAAACGACTGCTGAATCAGAAACTTTATGTACATACTGAATATTTGGGGTATCTGAAATTTCAACAACCTTCACATTAACTTCTGAGTATCGGTCCATTATTTAAGCTCCGTGATTTATGGCTAACATCTTAAAATTTGGGCAAAACTGTTTGCTTCTCAAAAAAAGTTATTAAAACTAGAAAAAAACACAAAATACATATTTTAAAAAAATTCAAAGTTAGATGTTTGCCTTCCTTCTGTGGGCCATTTCCAGAGGGTGTGGTAGCTTCATGAATTGAGCATTCATTTGGCACAACATCACCTCCTGTTATCAACTTCTCCACAGTGATAGTTAAGAGCTGAATAAGGCCTATATTTAAAATAATGAAAGTGTAATTAAACAGATACACAGATACGTTTAAAAGCTACTTATTTATTCCTCAAAAAGGTGAGCTGGTATCAAAAGTTTCAACGTAGGTTGTGTTGAAATTCAATTGTGCTACTTCAGAAACCTTGTTTTAAACGAAAAGTCGAAATACATTAAGGCAGCCTTTGGTTTTAAAATCTCTTCCAGGCATCAACATAATCAGAGGTAGAAGGATTCTAAGAAACAAAGGTAGTACGGGAGTGTTTGAGAATTTTAACACTTATTATATCCTTCAAATATCCAGTCGTGATGTAAGACAGCAGCTCTGGTGTATTCGAGGTAATACTCTAATTCCTCTTTAAGAGGAATTAATAGCAAAACATTTTATTCCGATTCCTCTTTAAGAGAAATTAATAGCAAAACATTTCGGTTTCTCTTCAACAAATTTTTTATGGCTAGTAAAGCCAGAGGCATATTCTAGGCAGATACATGCTAATTCTAAAGCCAAGTTAATACTACCATTCCTGGATTATATGGTCTATCAACAAGTAACTGAACACTTATCATTATGTGGACCAGCTACTCTTTCAGCACACAAAAACCTGAGAGACAAAAAGGCACTGTTGCTCCCATGGGAGTTTACAATTGGGTTAAAGTAACAAAACATAAAACATTAATATAAAGAACCATTTAAAAATATCTATAGGCATATATGGCATAGAAAAAAAAGTCAAGAAAGATGAGGAAGTCTATGTTTCATTAATTTCACTTTACTCCATAACCCCTTTTGCTCCCCAACAGGCCACTATGGTGGCATCTTTAAAAAAAAAAAAAAAAAAAAAAAGGAAGGAAACCAAAACTATTAAAATATTCTTACACATTTTAAAACACTCATGAGATACACAATATTGAAGCACTTATCATGCTGGCTCCTTTGTTACTAAAATGAAAGAAACAGAGTAGAAAAAAGAAGTACTTATGTTTCTAACCCCTGACGTTCTTGTTACTTTTATATGTAAAACCTCGCCATTCTCCCAATTTTCTGGAGTTGGCATTGTGGAAATCTCAAGGATACGAGTTCTTTCAATTTATTACTTATCACCATAGATATGATTATGGGTCACAGATATAGTCACATCTATGAAAAGAGGCCCAGAGAACTACTATCATGAAGCAGCAAACTAAAATAGAAATATAATTGGAATTCTGTGCTCTAAGAATGGGATGATAATTTTATTTCACTCTATCTCCCTGAACAATTGATGAAAGTCAGTCTGGATGTTTCAGCTATTTGACAGTGAAGATGAAAAACTACATGCTGAAATACAGATGGGGACAATGAATCTCAGAAAACTGTTTTACAGAGAATCTCAGAAAACTGTTTTACAGAAAAGTTATCGCTAACTATATTCCTGTCACAATGTTAATCCATTACTTCTAAATAGTACAGAGGGCTTCATTCTAGACCAATTGCAAGTGTTTTCCTAAATTTTAGGTACACTTCACTAGTTTAAAATGACACACTATTCAGGAAATTTGTATAAACAACTTAAAGGGCTCAACAGTATCTGAAAATAAATCATTTTACTCCCTCTTCAGTTACCTGATAATTATATACAGGCAACTGATACCCAGTGGTGACCTGACCTGGTGAATCTGGGTAAGATATGTCTGAAAGTAAGTTTACAGAAAGAATGAATACGGTAAAACATCTTTTTAAATTAGAAAGAAATATTATTCCCAAAATTTAAAAAAAAAAATGAAAAACTTTAAAATATTTGTTACTTTTCTAAATACAACAATGCGGAATTCTAAATGAATGAATCACTTTAGGAAGAAAGAAATATTCTCTATCAAGTGCTAAGCCCCTTTGGGTGGGGCAGGGGAACACACAAATGACAAAAGTAGTGACTATTTCACCAAGCAAAGTTTACCTAACTTACACTGTCTACTTACGCCCACCCAGAAGTTATTTCTTACGCTGCTGATAAGGCTCCATTAAGACAGATGTCAATGTAAGTTAAGTTAATACATTTGCTATTTCTTTGTCAATATACTTCCAGATAGTTTTGTGTTTGACAATACTACACGGTAATATGTAGTTCTCCTACAGATGTTATGTTTTTTTCTGTACTTCATTTCGAAAAACTAAGGGCAGTATACAATCCAAAACTGGAGAAGGACAGTACAATGTCTTATATGTTTCAATAAATACTTATTGTTTGAAAACATATAGGAAGCAGCATACATGAATACACCCAGATTCAGTAACGGCTCACTGTAAATGTTAGAAACAAGTAGGGCTTTTTCTCTAGCCATTGTTCAGAGAAGAAAAAAGAAGAAGAGGTATAATCCTACACATTTCAAGTACATGCAGAATGTCAATAAATGAGAGACACTGAAGAACTATTTCACTACTATTTTGTTACTTTATTTTCCATCAAAGAAAATGTCTTTTCAACTAACACATAAAGAGAATGGACTAAGAAGAAAATAAACGTTATTTATCACCAATAAGTGATAGAGTATGTCAAATCCTACTTTAAATATCAAAGTAATCAGGATCAGAGAAATTACATGCCAGAAATTCACAGGATTTATAGGTATAGTAAATGACATCAGAAATCTATACATTCCAGAACCAGAATATACCCAGAAGTCAGCAGTTTATATGAGGTGGCATCTGGAAATCATTGCAAGTAAATAAGAGCTAGATTAATCGCTATCCTTAAAGAATAAACTAGGCAGAAACATCAGAACAGCTGCTTTCTAATATTTTCGGAACTAGGTATAAGGGGGGAAAGAAGCTCAGGTGTTTTAGAGGTAATACTCTTTTTTATTCCTACTCTTATTTAAGAGTAATTAACAGCAAAACATTTCTGTTTCTCTTCAACAAGTTTTTTGTGGCTGGTAAAGCCAGAGGCAGACCCTAGGCAGATACATGCTAATTCTAAAGTAACATTAATACTATCTTTCTTAGATTACACAGTCTATCAACAAGTAACTGAACACTTATTATGTGGACCAGCCACTGCTTAAGCACACAAAAACCTGAGACAGAAAAAGGCACTGTTGTGCCCATGGGAGACTGCAACTGGGTTAAAAAGAAAGTAACAAAATGTAACACATTAATATAAAGAACCATTTAAAAATACTTATAGGCATATATGATATGGAAAATAATCCAGAAAGAACAGGAAGTGCATGGTAGGCTAATTCACTTTACCCGAGGTACAACCTACCTCCTTTGCTCCGCAACAGGCCACTGCAGTGGCATCTTAAAAAAAAAAAAAAAAAAAAAAAAACAGGAAATCAAAATTACTCAAATATTCCTAAACATTTTCAAAAACACATGATATATATAATATTGAAGTACTTATACTGGCTCCTTTGTTATTATAATAAAAGAAACGGAATGGAAAAAAATAAGTGCTTTATGGTTCTAATCCCTGATATTCTTGTTACTTCCACATATAAATATAAAACCTCACCTTTCCCCCAATTTTTTGGATTTGGCATTGTGGAAATCTCAAAGATGTTACTACTTTCAATTTATTATGACAGATATGATTATTGGACATAGATAGAGTCCTATCTACTATGAAAAGAGAACCAGACAACAACTGTGGTGAAGCAGCCTGCTAAAATGAAACTATAATTTGAATTACGTGCTCTAAGAATTGGGTAATAATTTTATTCACTCTATATCCCTAAAAAATTCATGAAAGTCATTCTGGATGTTCCATTCAGCTATTTGACAGCAAAGATGAAAACTATATCCTGAAATATAGAAGGGCCAAATCTCAGAAAACTCTTCTACAGAAAAGTTATTGCCAAGTATAGTCCTGTCAAAATATTATTCCATTACTTCTAAGTAATACATAGGTCTTCGTTCTAGACTTATTCTAAGTGTTTTCTTAAATTTTACCTATACTTCACTAGTTTAAAATGACAAACTATTCAGGAAATTTGTATCAACAACTTTAAGGCCTCGATAATATCTGAAAGCAAACATTTTACTCCTTACATTACCTGATAATTATATACAGGCAACTGATATCCAGTGGTGACCTGAATTGGTGAATTTGGATAAGCAGGAAATGCCTGAAAATAAAGGTTACAGAAAAAAATGAATACGGTAAACCGTGTTTTAAAATTAGAAAGAAATACAATTACCAATATAACAAAAATATGAACAACTTTGAAACAGTAATTGTTTTTCTACGTACAGCAATGCAGATTTCTAAATGACTGACTTTATAAAGAAATAAAAATTCTCTTGTCAAGTGCTACCCTTTGGGTGGGGAGGGGGAAGAGACAAATGACAAAAGAAGTGACTATTTCACCAGCCGAAGTTTACCTTATATATATCGGGTACTTATGTTCACCCAGAAGTTATTTCTTACACTGGTGATAAGGCTCCATTAAGACAGATTGCAATGTAAGTTAAATTAACACATTTGCTATCTCCCTGTAAAAATATTTCTAGACTGTTTTGTATTAGACAATATTATAGGGTAACATGTAGTTCTATAGATGTTATGGCTTTTTCTGTACTTCATTCCGAAAAACTAAGTGCAGTCTATAATCCAATAGTGCAGAAGAGAAAGTATGTCTCGTATGTTTCAATAAATTCTTATTGTTTGAAAACATACAGGCAGCAGCATACATGAATACACCCAGATTCAGTAATGGCTCACAGTCAATGACACAAACAAGTAGGGCTTTTTTTCTAGCCACTGTTCAGAGAAGGAAAAAGAAGAGGTATACCATACATGTTTCAAGCACGTGGAAAATGTCAACAAATTAGAGACACTGCACAACTGGTTCACTATTATTTTGTTACTTTATTTTCCATCAAAGAATATGTCTTTTAAACTAACACATAAATAAAATAGACTAAGAAGAATACAAACGTTATTTATCAACAGTAAGTGATAGAGTATGTCAAATCCTACTTTAAATATCAATGTAAGCAGGATCAGAGAAATCAGATGCCAGAAGCTCACGCGATTTACATATATATATATCAAACCACATCGGAAATCTACCCATTCCAGAACCAGAATATATCCAGAAGTCAGCAATTTACATGAGGAGGCATCTGGAAATCATTTCAAATGAAGAGTATCTAGATGAACTGCTAAACTTACAGAAGAATAAAGTGGGCAGACACGTAAGGAGAGCTGCTTTCATGCACTTTAGGAACTGGCGATAAGGGGGGAAAGCAGCTCAGGTGGTTTAGAGGTAATACTCTTGTTTATTCCTATTCTTATTTAAGAGTAATTAACAGCAAAGCATTTCTGTTTCTCTTCTACAAATGTTCTATTGCTGGTAATGCCAGAGGCAGATGCTACACAGATACATACTAATTCTAAAGCCATGTGAATACTACCTTTGATTATATAGTCTATCATTATGTGGACCTGCCATTGCTTAAGCACATAAAAACCTGAGAGCAAAAAAGGCACTGTTGCTCCCATTGGAGTTTATAATCGGGTTAACAAGAAAGTAAAAAAACAAATAAATAAAACATTAATATAAAGAATCATTTAAACATATTTATAGGCACATATGACATGGAAAAAAATCAAGAATGAACAGGAAGTGTACGTTTGGCTAATTCACTTAATGTCAAGTACAACACAATCCCTTTGCTCTCCAACAGGCCACTATGGTGGCATCTTTAAAAAAAAAAACAAACAAACAAAAAAAACCAAAAAAAAAACGGACACCAAAACTATTAAAATATTCCTACACATTTTCAAAAACACATGAGAAACACAATATTGAAGTACTTATCCTGCTGTCTCCTTTTTCACTATAATAAAAGTAACAGAATGGAAAACTTAAGTACTTTATGTTTTTAGTCCATGACATTCTTGTTACTTTTATATATGAAACTTCACCTTTCTCCAAATTTTCTGGAGTTGGCAATGTGGAAATCTCAAAGATAGTAGCTCTTTCAGTTTATCACCATAGATATAATTATGGGTCACAGACATAGTCCTATCTACGAAAAGAGATCCAGAGAATTACTACCGTGAAACAGCCAGCTAAAATGAAAATATAATTGGAATTCTGTGCTCTAAAAAGTGGATCATAATTTTACTTCACTCTATCTCCCTAACAAAATTCAGCAAAGTCAACTTTGGATGTTTCATTCAGTTATTTGACAGCAAAGATGAAAACTACAATCCAGAAATGAAGAAGGGGACACCAAATCTCAGAAATCTGTTCTACAGAAAAGTTACTGCCAAGTATATTACTGTCAAAATATTACTTCATTACTTCTAAATAAGACAGAGGTCTTCATTCTACACTAATTCTAAGTGTTGCCTTAAATTTTAGGTACACTTCACTAGTTTAAAATGACAAACTATTCAGGAAATTTGTATAAACAAGTTAAAGGCCTCTATAATATCGGAAAGCAAATCATTTTACTTCCTCTTACATTACCTGATAATTATATACAGGCGACTGATATCTAGTGATGACCTGAACTGGTGCATTTGGATAAGTACGATATGCCTGAAAATAAATTATACAGAAAGAATGAATTAATAAGGTAAAACTTTTTTTTTAATTAGAAAGAAATATTCCCAGTAGAACAAAAATATGAAAAACATTGAAATACTAATTATTTTTCTATACACAACAATGCAGAATTGTAAATGACTGACTGATTTATGAAGAATGTATTATTCTCGGTCAAGTCCTACGGTTGGGCGTGGAGGGGGAACAGACAAATGACAAAATAATTGGCTATTTCACCAGGCAAAGTTAACCTTACTTATATTGTGTACTTATGCCCACCCAGAAGTTATTTCTTTCACTGGTGATAAGGCTGCATGAAGACAGAGTTCAATGTAAGTTAAATTAATACATTTGCCATTTCGCTGTAAAAATGCTTCCGGACTGATTTGTGTTTGACAATACTATAAGGTAATATGTAGTTCTACAGAATTTACGGCGTTTTCCGTACTTTAAGTTGAAAAACTAAGTGCAGTATATAATCCAATACTGGAAAAGAGAAAGTATAAAGTCTCATATGTTTCAATAAATACTAATTGTTTGAACACATATAGGTACGCAGCAGGCATGAATACACCCAGATTCGGTAATGGCTCACAGTAAATGTTAGAAGTAGGGCTTTTATTCTACCCATTGATGAGGTATACCGTACATGTTTCAAGCACAGGGAAAACGTCAACAAATGAGAAACACTGAATAACTATTTCACTACTATTCTGTTACTTTATTTTCCATCAAAGAAAATGTCTTTTCAACTAAGATATAAATAAAATGAACTAAGAAGGAAATAAACGTTATTTATCACCAATAAGTGACAGAATATGTCAAATCTACTTTAAATAGCAAAGCAACAAGGATCAGAGACACTACACGCTAGAAACTGATGGGATTTACAGATATCTAAAACTATCAGAACTCTACCCATTCCAGAATCAGAATATATCCAGAAGTCAGCAATTTATATGCAGAGGCATCTGGAAATCATTTCAAAGAAAGAATAGCTGGATTAATTGCTAAACTTAGAGAAGAATAAAGTAGGCAGACACATGAGAAGAACTGCTTTCAAATATTTTAGTTACATGGGGGAAAGCAGCTCAGGTGTTATAGAGGTAATGCTCTTTTTAATCGTATTCTTCTTTAAGAGTAATTAACAGAAAAACATTTCTGTTTCTCTTTATCAAATTTTTTATGCTTGGTAAATCCAGACGCAGATTCTAATCAGATACATGCTCTTCTAAAGCCAAATTAATACTACCGTTCTTAGGTAAAGCCACATTAGGACTACCTTTCTTACATTAAATAATCTACCAACAAGTAACTGAACACTTGTCATTACGTGGATAAGCCATTGCTTAAGCATACAAAACCTGAGAGAGAAAAAGGCACTGTTGCTGCCATGGGACGTTAAAAAGAAAGTAACAAAACGTAACACATTAATATAAAGCATGATTCAAAATATTTATAGGCACATATGACACACAAAAAATCAAGAAAGAAGAGGAAGTATATGTTTCACTAATTCGCTTTACCAGAGGAACAACATAACTCCTTTGCGCCCCAACAGGCCAGTGCAGTGGAATCTTTTTTAAAAAAAAAAAAAAAGTAACCAAAATTATGTAAATACTCCTACACATTTTCAAAAACCCGTGAGTTACATAATATTGAAGTATTTATCATGATGGCTCCTTTGTTATAATGAAAGAAACAGAATAGAAAAAAAGAAGTACTTTAGGTTTCTAATCCCTGAAGTTCTTGTTGTTACTTCTACATGGAAAACCTCAATCTTCCCAATTTTCTGGAAATAGAATTGTAGCATCCTCAAAGATATTAATTCTTTGAATTTGTTACCACACATATGATTACGGGTCATAGATAAGAGTTGTTATCGTTGAAAACAGACCCAGAGAACTACTACCATGAAGCAGCAAGCTAAAATAAAAATACAATTGGAATTCTGTGCTCTAAGAATTGGGTAAAGCTTTTATTTCACTTTATATCTCTGCAAGATTCATGGAAGTCAGCCTGGATGTTTCAGCTCTTTGACAGCAAAGATAACAAAATACATGCTGAAACAAAGACGGAAACACAAATCTCAGAAATTGTTCTACACAAAAGTTATTGCTGAGTACACTCCTGTCAAAATCTGATTTCATCACTTCTAAGTAACACAGAGGTCCTCATTACACGAATTCTAAGTGATTTCTTAAATTTTAGGTACATTTCACTACTTTAAAATGACAAACTATTCAAGCAATTTGTATAAACAAGTTGGAAGGCCTCAATAGTAGCTGAAAGTAAACCATTTTACTCCCTCTTCAATTACCTGATAATTATATACAGGCAACTGATATCCAGGGATGACGGAATTTATAGATGTAAATTGACCTGGTGAATCTGGATAAGTAGAATAAGCCTGAAAATAAAGTTGACAGAAAGAATGAATTAATACGGTAAAACGTTTTTTTAAATAGAAAGAAATACAATTCCCAATATAACAAAAATATGAAAAACCTTGAAACAGTAATTGTTTTTCTACGTACAGCAATGCAGATTTCTAAATGACTGACTTTATGAAGAAATAAAAATTCTCTTGTCAAGTGCTACCCTTTGGGTGGGGAGGGGGAAGAGACAAATGACAAAAGAAGTGACTATTTCACCAGCCAAAGCTTACCTTATATATACCGGGTACTTATGCCCACCCAGAAGTTATTTCTTACACTGGTGATAAGGCTCCACTTAGACAGATTGCAATGTAAGTTAAATTAACACATTTGCTATCTCTCTGTAAAAATATTTCTAGACTGTTTTGTATTAGACAATATTATAGGGTAACATGTAGTTCTATAGATGTTATGGCTTTTTCTGTACTTCATTCCGAAAAACTAAGTGCAGTCTATAATCCAATAGTGCAGAAGAGAAAGTATGTCTCGTATGTTTCAATAAATTCTTATTGTTTGAAAACATACAGGCAACAGCATACATGAATACACCCAGATTCAGTAATGGCTCACAGTCAATGACACAAACAAGTAGGGCTTTTTTTCTAGCCACTGTTCAGAGAAGGAAAAAGAAGAGGTATACCATACATGTTTCAAGCACGTGGAAAATGTCAACAAATTAGAGACACTGCACAACTGGTTCACTATTATTTTGTTACTTTATTTTCCATCAAAGAATATGTCTTTTAAACTCACACATAAATAAAATAGACTAAGAAGAATACAAACGTTATTTATCAACAGTAAGTGATAGAGTATGTCAAATCCTACTTTAAATATCAATGTAAGCAGGATCAGAGAAATCAGATGCCAGAAGCTCACGCGATTTACATATATATATATCAAACCACATCGGAAATCTACCCATTCCAGAACCAGAATATATCCAGAAGTCAGCAATTTACATGAGGAGGCATCTGGAAATCATTTCAAATGAAGAGTAGCTAGATGAACTGCTAAACTTACAGAAGAATAAAGTGGGCAGACACGTAAGGAGAGCTGCTTTCATGCACTTTAGGAACTGGCGATAAGGGGGGAAAGCAGCTCAGGTGGTTTAGAGGTAATACTCTTGTTTATTCCTATTCTTATTTAAGAGTAATTAACAGCAAAGCATTTCTGTTTCTCTTCTACAAATGTTCTATTGCTGGTAATGCCAGAGGCAGATGCTACGCAGATACATACTAATTCTAAAGCCATGTGAATACTACCTTTGATTATATAGTCCATCATTATGTGGACCTGCCATTGCTTAAGCACATAAAATCCTGAGAGCAAAAAAGGCACTGTTGCTCCCATTGGAGTTTATAATCGGGTTAACAAGAAAGTAAAAAAACAAATAAATAAAACATTAATATAAAGAATCATTTAAACATATTTATAGGCACATATGACATGGAAAAAAATCAAGAATGAACAGGAAGTGTATGTTTGGCTAATTCACTTAATGTCAAGTACAACACAATCCCTTTGCTCTCCAACAGGCCACTATGGTGGCATCTTTAAAAAAAAAAAAAAACAAACAAAAAAAAACAAAAAAAAAACAGACACCAAAACTATTAAAATATTCCTACACATTTTCAAAAACACATGAGAAACACAATATTGAAGTACTTATCCTGCTGTCTCCTTTTTCATTATAATAAAAGTAACAGAATGGAAAACTTAAGTACTTTATGTTTTTAGTCCATGACATTCTTGTTACTTTTATATATGAAACTTCACCTTTCTCCAAATTTTCTGGAGTTGGCAATGTGGAAACCTCAAAGATAGTAGCTCTTTCAGTTTATCACCATAGATACAATTATGGGTCACAGACATAGTCCTATCTATGAAAAGAGATCCAGAGAATTACTACCGTGAAACAGCCAGCTAAAATGAAAATATAATTGGAATTCTGTGCTCTAAAAAGTGGATCATAATTTTACTTCACTCTATCTCCCTAACAAAATTCAGCAAAGTCAACTTTGGATGTTTCATTCAGTTATTTGACAGCAAAGATGAAAACTACAATCCAGAAATGAAGAAGGGGACACCAAATCTCAGAAATCTGTTCTACAGAAAAGTTACTGCCAAGTACAGAAAAGTTACTGCCAAGTATATTCCTGTCAAAATATTACTTCATTACTTCTTAATAAGACAGAGGTCTTCATTCTACACTAATTCTAAGTGTTGCCTTAAATTTTAGGTACACTTCACTAGTTTAAAATGACAAACTATTCAGGAAATTTGTATAAACAAGTTAAAGGCCTCTATAATATCGGAAAGCAAATCATTTTACTTCCTCTTACATTACCTGATAATTATATACAGGCGACTGATATCTAGTGATGACCTGAACTGGTGCATTTGGATAAGTACGATATGCCTGAAAATAAATTATACAGAAAGAATGAATTAATAAGGTAAAACTTTTTTTTTAATTAGAAAGAAATATTCCCAGTAGAACAAAAATATGAAAAACATTGAAATACTAATTATTTTTCTATATACAACAATGCAGAATTGTGTATGACTGACTGATTTATGAAGAATGTATTATTCTCGGTCAAGTCCTACGGTTGGGCGTGGAGGGGGAACAGACAAATGACAAAAGAACTGGCTATTTCACCAGGCAAACTTAACCTTACTTATATTGTGTACTTATGCCCACCCAGAAGTTATTTCTTACACTGGTGATAAGGCTACATTAAGACAGAGTTCAATGTAAGTTAAATTAATACATTTGCTATTTCGCTGTAAAAATGCTTCCGGACTGATTTGTGTTTGACAATATTATAAGGTAATATGTAGTTCTACAGAATTTATGGCGTTTTCTGTACTTTATGTTGAAAAACTAAGTGCAGTATATAATCCAATACTGGAACAGAGACAGTATAAAGTCTCATATGTTTCAATAAATACTAATTGTTTGAATACATATAGGTACGCAGCAGGCATGAATACACCCAGACTCGGTAATGGCTCACAGTAAATGTTAAAAGTAGGGCTTTTATTCTAGCCATTGGTCAGAGAAGGAAAAAGAAGATGAGGTATACCGTACGTGTTTCAAGCACAGGGAAAACGTCAACAAATGAGAAACACTGAATAACTATTTCACTACGATTCTGTTACTTTATTTTCCATCAAAGAAAATGTCTTTTCAACTAAGATATAAATAAAATGAACTAAGAAGGAAATAAGCGTTATTTATCACCAATAAGTGACAGAATATGTCAAATCTACTTTAAATAGCAAAGTAACAAGGATCAGAGACACTACATGCTAGAAACTGATGGGATTTACAGATATCTAAAACTATCAGAACTCTACCCATTCCAGAATCAGAATATATCCAGAAGTCAGCAATTTATATGCAGAGGCATCTGGAAATCATTTCAAATAAAGAATAGCTGGATTAATTGCTAAACTTAGAGAAGAATAAAGTAGGCAGACACATGAGAAGAACTGCTTTCAAATATTTTAGTTACATGGGGGAAAGCAGCTCAGGTGTTATAGAGGTAATGCTCTTTTTAATCCTACTCTTCTTTAAGAGTAATTAACAGAAAAACATTTCTGTTTCTCTTTATCAAATTTTTTATGCTTGGTAAATCCAGACGCAGATTCTAATCAGATACATGCTCTTCTAAAGCCAAATTAATACTACCGTTCTTAGGTAAAGCCACATTAGGACTACCTTTCTTACATTAAATAATCTACCAACAAGTAACTGAACACTTGTCATTACGTGGATACGCCATTGCTTAAGTATACAAAACCTGAGAGAGAAAAAGGCACTGTTGCTGCCACGGGAGGTTAAAAAGAAAGTAACAAAACGTAACACATTAATATAAAGGATGATTTAAAATATTTATAGGCACATACGACACACAAAAAATCAAGAAAGAAGAGGAAGTATATGTTTCACCAATTCGCTTTACCAGAGGAACAACATAACTCCTTTGCGCCCCAACAGGCCAGTGCAGTGGAATCTTTTTTAAAAAAAAAAAAAAAAGTAACCAAAATTATGTAAATACTCCTACACATTTTCAAAAACCCGTGAGTTACATAATATTGAAGTACTTATCATGATGGCTCCTTCGTTATAATGAAAGAAACAGAATAGAAAAAAAGAAGTACTTTAGGTTTCTAATCCCTGAAGTTCTTGTTGTTACTTCTACATGGAAAACCTCAATCTTCCCAATTTTCTGGAAATAGAATTGTAGCATCCTCAAAGATATTAATTCTTTGAATTTGTTACCAGACATATGATTACGGGTCATAGATAAGAGTTGTTATCGTTGAAAACAGACCCAGAGAACTACTACCATGAAGCAGCAAGCTAAAATAAAAATACAATTGGAATTCTGTGCTCTAAGAATTGGGTAAAGCTTTTATTTCACTTTATATCTCTGCAAGATTCATGGAAGTCAGCCTGGATGTTTCAGCTCTTTGACAGCAAAGATAACAAAATACATGCTGAAACAAAGACGGAAACACAAATCTCAGAAATTGTTCTACACAAAAGTTATTGCTGAGTACACTCCTGTCAAAATCTGATTTCATCACTTCTAAGTAACACAGAGGTCCTCATTACACGAATTCTAAGTGATTTCTTAAATTTTAGGTACATTTCACTACTTTAAAATGACAAACTATTCAAGCAATTTGTATAAACAAGTTGGAAGGCCTCAATAGTAGCTGAAAGTAAACCATTTTACTCCCTCTTCAATTACCTGATAATTATATACAGGCAACTGATATCCAGGGATGACGGAATTTATAGATGTAAATTGACCTGGTGAATCTGGATAAGTAGAATAAGCCTGAAAATAAAGTTGACAGAAAGAATGAATTAATACGGTAAAACGTTTTTTTAAATAGAAAGAAATACAATTCCCAATATAACAAAAATATGAAAAACCTTGAAACAGTAATTGTTTTTCTACGTACAGCAATGCAGATTTCTAAATGACTGACTTTATGAAGAAATAAAAATTCTCTTGTCAAGTGCTACCCTTTGGGTGGGGAGGGGGAAGAGACAAATGACAAAAGAAGTGACTATTTCACCAGCCAAAGCTTACCTTATATATACCGGGTACTTATGCCCACCCAGAAGTTATTTCTTACACTGGTGATAAGGCTCCACTTAGACAGATTGCAATGTAAGTTAAATTAACACATTTGCTATCTCTCTGTAAAAATATTTCTAGACTGTTTTGTATTAGACAATATTATAGGGTAACATGTAGTTCTATAGATGTTATGGCTTTTTCTGTACTTCATTCCGAAAAACTAAGTGCAGTCTATAATCCAATAGTGCAGAAGAGAAAGTATGTCTTGTATGTTTCTATAAATTCTTATTGTTTGAAAACATACAGGCAGCAGCATACATGAATACACCCAGATTCAGTAATGGCTCACAGTCAATGACACAAACAAGTAGGGCTTTTTTTCTAGCCACTGTTCAGAGAAGGAAAAAGAAGAGGTATACCATACATGTTTCAAGCACGTGGAAAATGTCAACAAATTAGAGACACTGCACAACTGGTTCACTATTATTTTGTTACTTTATTTTCCATCAAAGAATATGTCTTTTAAACTCACACATAAATAAAATAGACTAAGAAGAATACAAACGTTATTTATCAACAGTAAGTGATAGAGTATGTCAAATCCTACTTTAAATATCAATGTAAGCAGGATCAGAGAAATCAGATGCCAGAAGCTCACGCGATTTATATATATATATCTCAAACCACATCGGAAATCTACCCATTCCAGAACCAGAATATATCCAGAAGTCAGCAATTTACATGAGGAGGCATCTGGAAATCATTTCAAATGAAGAGTAGCTAGATGAACTGCTAAACTTACAGAAGAATAAAGTGGGCAGACACGTAAGGAGAGCTGCTTTCATGCACTTTAGGAACTGGCGATAAGGGGGGAAAGCAGCTCAGGTGGTTTAGAGGTAATACTCTTGTTTATTCCTATTCTTATTTAAGAGTAATTAACAGCAAAGCATTTCTGTTTCTCTTCTACAAATGTTCTATTGCTGGTAATGCCAGAGGCAGATGCTACGCAGATACATACTAATTCTAAAGCCATGTGAATACTACCTTTGATTATATAGTCCATCATTATGTGGACCTGCCATTGCTTAAGCACATAAAAACCTGAGAGCAAAAAAGGCACTGTTGCTCCCATTGGAGTTTATAATCGGGTTAACAAGAAAGTAAAAAAACAAATAAATAAAACATTAATATAAAGAATCATTTAAACATATTTATAGGCACATATGACATGGAAAAAAATCAAGAATGAACAGGAAGTGTACGTTTGGCTAATTCACTTAATGTCAAGTACAACACAATCCCTTTGCTCTCCAACAGGCCACTATGGTGGCATCTTTAAAAAAAAAAAAAAACAAACAAAAAAAAACAAAAAAAAAACGGACACCAAAACTATTAAAATATTCCTACACATTTTCAAAAACACATGAGAAACACAATATTGAAGTACTTATCCTGCTGTCTCCTTTTTCATTATAATAAAAGTAACAGAATGGAAAACTTAAGTACTTTATGTTTTTAGTCCATGACATTCTTGTTACTTTTATATATGAAACTTCACCTTTCTCCAAATTTTCTGGAGTTGGCAATGTGGAAACCTCAAAGATAGTAGCTCTTTCAGTTTATCACCATAGATACAATTATGGGTCACAGACATAGTCCTATCTATGAAAAGAGATCCAGAGAATTACTAACGTGAAACAGCCAGCTAAAATGAAAATATAATTGGAATTCTGTGCTCTAAAAAGTGGATCATAATTTTACTTCACTCTATCTCCCTAACAAAATTCAGCAAAGTCAACTTTGGATGTTTCATTCAGTTATTTGACAGCAAAGATGAAAACTACAATCCAGAAATGAAGAAGGGGACACCAAATCTCAGAAATCTGTTCTACAGAAAAGTTACTGCCAAGTATATTCCTGTCAAAATATTACTTCATTACTTCTTAATAAGACAGAGGTCTTCATTCTACACTAATTCTAAGTGTTGCCTTAAATTTTAGGTACACTTCACTAGTTTAAAATGACAAACTATTCAGGAAATTTGTATAAACAAGTTAAAGGCCTCTATAATATCGGAAAGCAAATCATTTTACTTCCTCTTACATTACCTGATAATTATATACAGGCGACTGATATCTAGTGATGACCTGAACTGGTGCATTTGGATAAGTACGATATGCCTGAAAATAAATTATACAGAAAGAATGAATTAATAAGGTAAAACTTTTTTTTTAATTAGAAAGAAATATTCCCAGTAGAACAAAAATATGAAAAACATTGAAATACTAATTATTTTTCTATATACAACAATGCAGAATTGTGTATGACTGACTGATTTATGAAGAATGTATTATTCTCGGTCAAGTCCTACGGTTGGGCGTGGAGGGGGAACAGACAAATGACAAAAGAACTGGCTATTTCACCAGGCAAACTTAACCTTACTTATATTGTGTACTTATGCCCACCCAGAAGTTATTTCTTACACTGGTGATAAGGCTACATTAAGACAGAGTTCAATGTAAGTTAAATTAATACATTTGCTATTTCGCTGTAAAAATGCTTCCGGACTGATTTGTGTTTGACAATAGTATAAGGTAATATGTAGTTCTACAGAATTTATGGCGTTTTCTGTACTTTATGTTGAAAAACTAAGTGCAGTATATAATCCAATACTGGAACAGAGACAGTATAAAGTCTCATATGTTTCAATAAATACTAATTGTTTGAATACATATAGGTACGCAGCAGGCATGAATACACCCAGACTCGGTAATGGCTCACAGTAAATGTTAAAAGTAGGGCTTTTATTCTAGCCATTGGTCAGAGAAGGAAAAAGAAGATGAGGTATACCGTACGTGTTTCAAGCACAGGGAAAACGTCAACAAATGAGAAACACTGAATAACTATTTCACTACGATTCTGTTACTTTATTTTCCATCAAAGAAAATGTCTTTTCAACTAAGATATAAATAAAATGAACTAAGAAGGAAATAAGCGTTATTTATCACCAATAAGTGACAGAATATGTCAAATCTACTTTAAATAGCAAAGTAACAAGGGTCAGAGACACTACATGCTAGAAACTGATGGGATTTACAGATATCTAAAACTATCAGAACTCTACCCATTCCAGAATCAGAATATATCCAGAAGTCAGCAATTTATATGCAGAGGCATCTGGAAATCATTTCAAATAAAGAATAGCTGGATTAATTGCTAAACTTAGAGAAGAATAAAGTAGACAGACACATGAGAAGAACTGCTTTCAAATATTTTAGTTACATGGGGGAAAGCAGCTCAGGTGTTATAGAGGTAATGCTCTTTTTAATCCTACTCTTCTTTAAGAGTAATTAACAGAAAAACATTTCTGTTTCTCTTTATCAAATTTTTTATGCTTGGTAAATCCAGACGCAGATTCTAATCAGATACATGCTCTTCTAAAGCCAAATTAATACTACCGTTCTTAGGTAAAGCCACATTAGGACTACCTTTCTTACATTAAATAATCTACCAACAAGTAACTGAACACTTGTCATTACGTGGATACGCCATTGCTTAAGTATACAAAACCTGAGAGAGAAAAAGGCACTGTTGCTGCCATGGGAGGTTAAAAAGAAAGTAACAAAACGTAACACATTAATATAAAGGATGATTTAAAATATTTATAGGCACATACGACACACAAAAAATCAAGAAAGAAGAGGAAGTATATGTTTCACTAATTCGCTTTACCAGAGGAACAACATAACTCCTTTGCGCCCCAACAGGCCAGTGCAGTGGAATCTTTTTTTAAAAAAAAAAAAAAAGTAACCAAAATTATGTAAATACTCCTACACATTTTCAAAAACCCGTGAGTTACATAATATTGAAGTATTTATCATGATGGCTCCTTTGTTATAATGAAAGAAACAGAATAGAAAAAAAGAAGTACTTTAGGTTTCTAATCCCTGAAGTTCTTGTTGTTACTTCTACATGGAAAACCTCAATCTTCCCAATTTTCTGGAAATAGAATTGTAGCATCCTCAAAGATATTAATTCTTTGAATTTGTTACCAGACATATGATTACGGGTCATAGATAAGAGTTGTTATCGTTGAAAACAGACCCAGAGAACTACTACCATGAAGCAGGAAGCTAAAATAAAAATACAATTGGAATTCTGTGCTCTAAGAATTGGGTAAAGCTTTTATTTCACTTTATATCTCTGCAAGATTCATGAAAGTCAGCCTGGATGTTTCAGCTCTTTGACAGCAAAGATAACAAAATACATGCTGAAACAAAGACGGAAACACAAATCTCAGAAATTGTTCTACACAAAAGTTATTGCTGAGTACACTCCTGTCAAAATCTGATTTCATCACTTCTAAGTAACACAGAGGTCCTCATTACACGAATTCTAAGTGATTTCTTAAATTTTAGGTACATTTCCCTACTTTAAAATGACAAACTATTCAAGCAATTTGTATAAACAAGTTGAAGGCCTCAATAGTAGCTGAAAGTAAACCATTTTACTCCCTCTTCAATTACCTGATAATTATATACAGGCAACTGATATCCAGGGATGACGGAATTTATAGATGTAAATTGACCTGGTGAATCTGGATAAGTAGAATAAGCCTGAAAATAAAGTTGACAGAAAGAATGAATTAATACGGTAAAACGTTTTTTTAAATAGAAAGAAATACAATTCCCAATATAACAAAAATATGAAAAACCTTGAAACAGTAATTGTTTTTCTACGTACAGCAATGCAGATTTCTAAATGACTGACTTTATGAAGAAATAAAAATTCTCTTGTCAAGTGCTACCCTTTGGGTGGGGAGGGGGAAGAGACAAATGACAAAAGAAGTGACTATTTCACCAGCCAAAGCTTACCTTATATATACCGGGTACTTATGCCCACCCAGAAGTTATTTCTTACACTGGTGATAAGGCTCCACTTAGACAGATTGCAATGTAAGTTAAATTAACACATTTGCTATCTCTCTGTAAAAATATTTCTAGACTGTTTTGTATTAGACAATATTATAGGGTAACATGTAGTTCTATAGATGTTATGGCTTTTTCTGTACTTCATTCCGAAAAACTAAGTGCAGTCTATAATCCAATAGTGCAGAAGAGAAAGTATGTCTTGTATGTTTCTATAAATTCTTATTGTTTGAAAACATACAGGCAGCAGCATACATGAATACACCCAGATTCAGTAATGGCTCACAGTCAATGACACAAACAAGTAGGGCTTTTTTTCTAGCCACTGTTCAGAGAAGGAAAAAGAAGAGGTATACCATACATGTTTCAAGCACGTGGAAAATGTCAACAAATTAGAGACACTGCACAACTGGTTCACTATTATTTTGTTACTTTATTTTCCATCAAAGAATATGTCTTTTAAACTGACACATAAATAAAATAGACTAAGAAGAATACAAACATTATTTATCAACAGTAAGTGATAGAGTATGTCAAATCCTACTTTAAATATCAATGTAAGCAGGATCAGAGAAATCAGATGCCAGAAGCTCACGCGATTTATATATATATATCAAACCACATCGGAAATCTACCCATTCCAGAACCAGAATATATCCAGAAGTCAGCAATTTACATGAGGAGGCATCTGGAAATCATTTCAAATAAAGAGTAGCTAGATGAACTGCTAAACTTACAGAAGAATAAAGTGGGCAGACACGTAAGGAGAGCTGCTTTCATGCACTTTAGGAACTGGTTATAAGGGGGGAAAGCAGCTCAGGTGGTTTAGAGGTAATACTCTTGTTTATTCCTATTCTTATTTAAGAGTAATTAACAGCAAAGCATTTCTGTTTCTCTTCTACAAATGTTCTATTGCTGGTAAAGCCAGAGGCAGATGCTACGCAGATACATACTAATTCTAAAGCCATGTGAATACTACCTTTCTTTGATTATATAGTCTATCACTATGTGGACCTGCCATTGCTTAAGCACATAAAAACCTGAGAGCAAAAAAGGCACTGTTGCTCCCATTGGAGTTTATAATCGGGTTAACAAGAAAGTAAAAAAACAAATAAATAAAACATTAATATAAAGAATCATTTAAACATATTTATAGGCACATATGACATGGAAAAAAATCAAGAATGAACAGGAAGTGTACGTTTGGCTAATTCACTTAACGTCAAGTACAACACAATCCCTTTGCTCTCCAACAGGCCACTATGGTGGCATCTTTAAAAAAACAAACAAACAAACAAAAAAAACCAAAAAAAAAACGGACACCAAAACTATTAAAATATTCCTACACATTTTCAAAAACACATGAGAAACACAATATTGAAGTACTTATCCTGCTGTCTCCTTTTTCATTATAATAAAAGTAACAGAATGGAAAACTTAAGTACTTTATGTTTTTAGTCCATGACATTCTTGTTACTTTTATATATGAAACTTCACCTTTCTCCAAATTTTCTGGAGTTGGCAATGTGGAAACCTCAAAGATAGTAGCTCTTTCAGTTTATCACCATAGATATAATTAGGGGTCACAGACATAGTCCTATCTATGAAAAGAGATCCAGAGAATTACTACCGTGAAACAGCCAGCTAAAATGAAAATATAATTGGAATTCTGTGCTCTAAAAAGTGGATCATAATTTTACTTCACTCTATCTCCCTAACAAAATTCAGCAAAGTCAACTTTGGATGTTTCATTCAGTTATTTGACAGCAAAGATGAAAACTACAATCCAGAAATGAAGAAGGGGACACCAAATCTCAGAAATCTGTTCTACAGAAAAGTTACTGCCAAGTATATTCCTGTCAAAATATTACTTCATTACTTCTAAATAAGACAGAGGTCTTCATTCTACACTAATTCTAAGTGTTGCCTTAAATTTTAGGTACACTTCACTAGTTTAAAATGACAAACTATTCAGGAAATTTGTATAAACAAGTTAAAGGCCTCTATAATATCGGAAAGCAAATCATTTTACTTCCTCTTACATTACCTGATAATTATATACAGGCGACTGATATCTAGTGATGACCTGAACTGGTGCATTTGGATAAGTACGATATGCCTGAAAATAAATTATACAGAAAGAATGAATTAATAAGGTAAAACTTTTTTTTTAATTAGAAAGAAATATTCCCAGTAGAACAAAAATATGAAAAACATTGAAATACTAATTATTTTTCTATATACAACAATGCAGAATTGTGTATGACTGACTGATTTATGAAGAATGTATTATTCTCGGTCAAGTCCTACGGTTGGGCGTGGAGGGGGAACAGACAAATGACAAAAGAACTGGCTATTTCACCAGGCAAACTTAACCTTACTTATATTGTGTACTTATGCCCACCCAGAAGTTATTTCTTACACTGGTGATAAGGCTACATTAAGACAGAGTTCAATGTAAGTTAAATTAATACATTTGCTATTTCGCTGTAAAAATGCTTCCGGACTGATTTGTGTTTGACAATATTATAAGGTAATATGTAGTTCTACAGAATTTATGGCGTTTTCTGTACTTTATGTTGAAAAACTAAGTGCAGTATATAATCCAATACTGGAAAAGAGACAGTATAAAGTCTCATATGTTTCAATAAATACTAATTGTTTGAATACATATAGGTACGCAGCAGGCATGAATACACCCAGGTTCGGTAATGGCTCACAGTAAATGTTAAAAGTAGGGCTTTTATTCTAGCCATTGGTCAGAGAAGGAAAAAGAAGATGAGGTATACCGTACGTGTTTCAAGCACAGGGAAAACGTCAACAAATGAGAAACACTGAATAACTATTTCACTACGATTCTGTTACTTTATTTTCCATCAAAGAAAATGTCTTTTCAACTAAGATATAAATAAAATGAACTAAGAAGGAAATAAACGTTATTTATCACCAATAAGTGACAGAGTATGTCAAATCTACTTTAAATAGCAAAGTAACAAGGATCAGAGACACTACATGCTAAAAACTGATGGGATTTACAGATATCTAAAACTATCAGAACTCTACCCATTCCAGAATCAGAATATATCCAGAAGTCAGCAATTTATATGCAGAGGCATCTGGAAATCATTTCAAATAAAGAATAGCTGGATTAATTGCTAAACTTAGAGAAGAATAAAGTAGGCAGACACATGAGAAGAACTGCTTTCAAATATTTTAGTTACATGGGGGAAAGCAGCTCAGGTGTTATAGAGGTAATGCTCTTTTTAATCCTACTCTTCTTTAAGAGTAATTAACAGAAAAACATTTCTGTTTCTCTTTATCAAATTTTTTATGCTTGGTAAATCCAGACGCAGATTCTAATCAGATACATGCTCTTCTAAAGCCAAATTAATACTACCGTTCTTAGGTAAAGCCACATTAGGACTACCTTTCTTACATTAAATAATCTACCAACAAGTAACTGAACACTTGTCATTACGTGGATACGCCATTGCTTAAGTATACAAAACCTGAGAGAGAAAAAGGCACTGTTGCTGCCACGGGAGGTTAAAAAGAAAGTAACAAAACGTAACACATTAATATAAAGGATGATTTAAAATATTTATAGGCACATACGACACACAAAAAATCAAGAAAGAAGAGGAAGTATATGTTTCACTAATTCGCTTTACCAGAGGAACAACATAACTCCTTTGCGCCCCAACAGGCCAGTGCAGTGGAATCTTTTAAAAAAAAAAAAAAAAAGTAACCAAAATTATGTAAATACTCCTACACATTTTCAAAAACCCGTGAGTTACATAATATTGAAGTATTTATCATGATGGCTCCTTTGTTATAATGAAAGAAACAGAATAGAAAAAAAGAAGTACTTTAGGTTTCTAATCCCTGAAGTTCTTGTTGTTACTTCTACATGGAAAACCTCAATCTTCCCAATTTTCTGGAAATAGAATTGTAGCATCCTCAAAGATATTAATTCTTTGAATTTGTTACCACACATATGATTACGGGTCATAGATAAGAGTTGTATCGTTGAAAACAGACCCAGAGAACTACTACCATGAAGCAGCAAGCTAAAATAAAAATACAATTGGAATTCTGTGCTCTAAGAATTGGGTAAAGCTTTTATTTCACTTTATATCTCTGCAAGATTCATGAAAGTCAGCCTGGATGTTTCAGCTCTTTGACAGCAAAGATAACAAAATACATGCTGAAACAAAGACGGAAACACAAATCTCAGAAATTGTTCTACACAAAAGTTATTGCTGAGTACACTCCTGTCAAAATCTGATTTCATCACTTCTAAGTAACACAGAGGTCCTCATTACACGAATTCTAAGTGATTTCTTAAATTTTAGGTACATTTCACTACTTTAAAATGACAAACTATTCAAGCAATTTGTATAAACAAGTTGAAGGCCTCAATAGTAGCTGAAGGTAAAACATTTTACTCCCTCTTCAATTACCTGATAATTATATACAGGCAACTGATATCCAGGGATGACGGAATTTATAGATATAAATTGATCTGGTGAATCTGGATAAGTAGAATAAGCCTGAAAATAAAGTTGACAGAAAGAATGGATTAATACGGTAAAACATTTTTTTTAAATAGAAAGAAATATCATACCCAATATAACAAAAATATGAAAAACTTTGAAACAGTAATTGTTTTTCTACGTACAGCAATCCAGATTTCTAAATGACTGACTTTATGAAGAAATAAAAATTGTCTGTCAAGTGCTACCCTTTGGGTGGGGAGGGGGAAGAGACAAATGACAAAAGAAGTGACTATTTCACCAGCCAAAGTTTACCTCATATATACCGGGTACTTATGCCCACCCAGAAGTTATTTCTTACACTGGTGATAAGGCTCCATTAGGATAGATTTCAACGTAAATTAAATTCATACATTTGCTATTTCTTTGGCAAAATACTTCTAGATTGTTTGGTATTTGACAACATTATAGGGTAATACTGTAGTTCTTCGACAGATGTTACGGCTTTCTCTATACTTCATTTCCACAAATTAAGGGCAGTATATAGCCATAACTGGAAAAGAGACAGTATAACGTCTTCTACGTTTCAATAAATTCTTACTGATTAAAAACATACAGGTAGCAGCATTCATGAATATACCCAGATTCAGTAATGGCTCACCGTAAATGCTAGAAACACGTAGGGCTTTTCTTCTAGTCATTGCTCAGAGAAGGAAAAAAGAAGAAGAGGTGTACCCTACACGTTTCAAGTACATGGAAAATGTCAACATATGAGAGACACTGAAGAACTATTTCACTACTATTTTGTTACTTTATTTTCCATCAAAGAAAAGGTGTTTTAAACACACACTGAAATAAGAGGAACGAAGAACAAAATAAATGTTATTTATCACCAGTAAGTGACAAACGATGTCAAATCTCACTTTAAACATCAAAGCAACCAGCATCAGAGAAATGACATGCCAGAAACTCACGGGATTTACATAGAGTAAAAGAGATCAGAAATCTACCCATCCCAGAACCAGAATATATCCAGAAGTCAGCAATTTATATGACGAGGCATCTGGAAAGCACTGCAAGTAAAGAATAGCTAGGTTAACCGCTAACCTTGGAGAACAATAAACTAGGCAGACACATAAGGAGAGCTGCTTCCAAATACTTTAGCAACTAGTTACATAGGGTGAAAAAGGAAGAGACAGGAAGAGATTTGTTCATGTGTCTAAAGAGGTCATTTCTGAGAGAAAGCCTTGCAAAGTACATAGAAGATTTTTAGCTCAAATAACCAACACTAAGAGTAAGAAATTTCTAACAAAAGTAACAAATTTCCCATTACTCACACTGTTTAAACAGGGATTCCATTGCCACTTACTACGGAAAGTGTAGATACAATTCCACAGACGCAAGGATGACTACAATAAACAAGAGAACAGGACCATAAGCACTTCTTACCTGAACGTACTGAGTTATAGGATTCAGCGTGATTAGGGGCTGCAGGCAAGTTTCAGTGTTTGCATTCCTCCAGATGTTCTGAAACTGTGGTGGAGGAGGAGGATTTAATACCAAAGGACGTGGCTGCACAAGACGAGCGCCTTTTTGAAAAGCAAGAAGAAAAAAGCCTATTTTTAGTTATTTGAAAAGCTACCCGGGTCAAAAAAGAACAATTTCTTTTCCTACTCACAGAACTTTTGTTTCCTGATTGCAGGGCCCAGCTTCAGCTTTTTACCCTGGAGATGTATCTGTGACTGAAAAGAGAACAGTAACAAAACTAGAATCCATTTTCAAGTCTTAGCTTCCAAGACTTGGGTAAACACCTAAAGCTTTCTAAGGTTCCTATCATCATAGACGATCAGTGACAACTACGCACCAAATTAAATGTTGTCATCATGAAGCCACCTTATTTACCCTTGCCACTCTAATCAGTGTCAAGAGGCATCAAGTGAAAGTTGATCAAAAACTTTTCATCACCCTGTCTCCAACCTTTCCTGTCTGTAGTTCATGAACCTAGGTGTCCACTCAAAAATAAACATGATCTATCAAGTTATGGGAGGTTACTCTGAGTTTGGATTTTGAACAGGAAGTCTAACTTTCTCCAAATTTTACACAAGTCTGAGTATATCACTAACACTAAACGTCGTATCAGTAAGATAAATAAGGGACTTTTCCATTGAATTACTTACCTCTACTATCTTCTGGACATCCACGTCATCAACAAATGAAACAAATCCATAGCTATGAAGGCAGACAAATGAAGCATAAAATCACCATCATACAGTACATGGTTCAGAACTTCTACTATTCTATATACAGAAGTGATCATGACCAAAGATGAATAATATACCATGATAAGTATTTGCTAACATGCACATGACAGATCCTCTACAAATACTACTTTTTCTTAAGTAGAACTATGTCAAAATGTGCTAGGATTAGGGTACTGTGAAAACTTCATTGATTAACAAAGAATTCACATCTGTGAACCTGAATTTAACTTACTATCTAAGACAAGGTGGTTAAAATTAAAGATGCTGTGCAGTGTATGAAGAAAACAACAATTTGAGAAAACTGATTAACTCACCTGTATGAAATAAAAATTGTAGACATTTCAAAACAAACATTAGAAAAATGATTAAATAAAAGAACTGGTAATAACCTTTTATCCCCTACGTGAAAGAAATTAACACCGCAAACAGTTTCATTTATACAAGGGTCAGAATATCAGTTTTGAAGTCTTGTCTCATACCTATAGAACAGGGGACTAGAGTTCAGATATTTTTGATAAAATTACTCACCCTTTGGACACACCACTTCGATTTGTGATTATCTTCACTTCTTTCACTGAACCGTATCTACCTAAGCAGCTTCTGATCTCAGTTTCATCCGTCTATGGAACAGAATGGAACGTCAGAGTAAAAATTCAGCATTCAAAAATTTCAACTTTACTACAATTTTACTACCATGAGGGGGAAATTTCTTCCCCATTTATCCCCAAAATGACCAGTAGCTCTTTGTCAAAGATATTTTTAGTACCTATGGGTCAAACCTGAAAGCAATTCTAAACCTCCATGAAGTACAAAAACACATTAAGTTTGTAACAGGGCCCAAATCCCACTGTTCATGATGTACTTTAAGGTAACAATGAGGTATGAATACAATACCCTATCATCAATTCCACCAACGAAAACAGTGTTTGGCATGATTTTGCCTTCTGGTAAAACCCAGCCTTGGCTAGCGGCAGCTGATGAAGACTGGGTGCTGGCCTCTCTGCAGGTGGTTGAGTTGGGAGTCTCAGGATTTGCAGCAGACTGTAATTTGGAAAGTAGACATCATAATTACGTATGCAGGCAAAACCCATACACAATGTGAAATATCATTTTTGTATTTTAAGTATAATATATTTTACATAAGTTATTTTCATTGGAAATTAGTCACCAGTGCAGCTCAGTGCAGGCTCAGGATTTAAACTAATCAGAGGACATCAGCATGGAATTTTAACCAAAGGATATACTACTTTCTTAAACCTAGTGTCGCTCATCACCGTGTCTTGTATAATGCTGTGGAAGAATACTCATTCAGTATTTGTGAAAATACTCTGTGAAGTAGTTAAAAAAGACACCCAAAACTAGAAAGTTTAGATTTGTAAAAATTAAAGTTTTAAAATCATCCTGTTCTACATTCGTGAGCAACTTTTCACTTTACTGAGTAGACTAAAGATAAACCTTAAAAAAAAAAAAAAGAAGCCGCACCAAAAACAAAATAAACCTCAATGTTTTAAACCAATTTCTTATAATCTTCTTCCCTAACGCTAGGGTGTTCAAAGCATCTTCTGAAATAACATTTTTCTTCCTGAGTAACGCGAAATCAGTCCAAGTGATAATTCTAATTTTCACAGTGGCCTGATAGATATAAATGAGTGAATTCATTTTGTACGTATAAAGTGGTAAAAGTGGAAAAGTGGTATGCCAATGTAAGTTAGTGTCCTGTTATTTGAATTTATTTTCAGCAGATTTGTTTTCGAGTTTCTTTTTTGGCTCCACTATTTAGCTGACTTATTTTGAAAAAAGTTTAATTAAGAACTAATCGAAACATCAGGAAACTATGACACATCATTAATTTAAAAATCACTGGTGAAGTGCTGTTGACTCTGAAAGCACAAAAAGCTGCCTAAGAGAAAGCTATTACACATACAGCTGTCTGAAAGAAAACAAAAGACGAAAGAAACTGTGTATCTTTTTGAACAACACAATAATGTTATAGTAGTAAGAAAGGAGTTCCTACTTTGTTAATTAGATGCTAGAAGTTACTGATTCTACACAGCTTTACTATACATGAAATCTAAATTGTGAAATCAACTGAAGCCGAGGTTACTGCACTTCTCTTTTCTTTCCTGCCTGTACTTGCTATTTTGGGTTTGTAACTAATGCCTAATGCTTTCCTTTAACAGCTTTATTTCATGACAGTGTTGTGGAAGAAAAATTTACAACACTATTTTTAAGTTTTTCCTTTCTAAAAATGTCTTCCATTATTGTTTTTTCCAAATGACATTAAGCTGCATTATCTTGAACTATTAGGAACCTGATTAGATTTCCCTTCCCTATACACAATTCACCAATTCCTTCTCAGTTCATTCAGAAATCCCAAACAGAATAAAACAAAAGAAATTCTGAAATTCTTGTAGTTCTTCTCTTTTTCAATTCCCCCTTGATTTGCGGATGAACTTTGGCTATGTTTTTCTTTGATAAACAAGCTACATTACAGTATTGTCTCTGCACCATAGTGTTTGGATGTATTTTAATTTAGAAATCTAACATCTGGCAGAAACCTGTATCAGATTATGAGAGGTTATGGAAATGCACTGATTCTCAACTGGGCAAGATTTTTGAGCCCCAGGGGCATTTAGCGACGTTTAGAGATTGGCTGTCACAGCTAAGATGTATTCCTGCAATCTGATGGGCTGAAGCCCAGCCATGCTACTGCACATCCTACAATGCAAAGACAGCCTCCTACAATAAAGAATTATTTGGTGCCAAATTTGCAAAGGGTCTGGTTAAGAAACCTTGTGACAGTGCCACAAGAATTGAAGAGGAAAATTCTTGTTTGGGAAGAACCTGATTTCCATTGCTCACGAAAGTGAATCTTTTCATGACCTCAGTTTCAGTTTCCTTGCTTCAAAACAAATGGCTGGAAAAGATCTCTGGTGCCTCTTCTGATTCTCATACTCATTTGGATACCCGAAACAACCGTAGTTTGGTAAAGAAGAAAAAAAAGGCATTTGGTTTTATAAGAAGTTTGACTTTAGCTTGGATCTTATAAACTGGCTGCCTGCTCAACTGGAATCGTACATATAAAATTCACCGAATCTCTTTAATAGAGTCATCATATTTTAAATTAAGGAAGTAATGATCATGTCCTAGTCCTCGGCCAGCAGGTGGCGATCAAAGCAAACAAAGTAAGCAACGTACTTCATTTTTTGCAATGTACTTCATTTTTGCCATGGCTCGATTAGCAGGGATTGTTCAATTCCCACTGTGTGTGTATTTATACATAATTATATAATGTATATATAAAAATCCACAATCAACAGACAACCTTTGGTTACTTCTAAACTATGGCCAAAAATATAAATCAATGCTTAGGATAAGAAAAGTTTAAGTTTAAAGAAAGTACCAACGTAACCGTCAATGGCATCCTGAAAACAAACTGCATTAAAGAAGTAATTTTCTTAATCATATCTTCAAGTGAGTTGTTGAATTTTGAAATGAGAAATGTTGGAATAGTAAACAGGAGTGAGCTTCAAGACCATCATATACACAACTCTCATTGCCACATAGAGCAAATACATTCCTTGTTACATGTGGACAACCAAGTGACGACGACAGCTAAAAGCTGCAAAAAAATTATCGTTATTTAAACTCCTGGGAGGTCAGCTCCTTTGCCAGTATTATCTAATTCAATTACTGTGTCAACATGTAAGCAAATTGGTATTTATATAAACTGACCAGGAAAAAGCCTATCATTTGTAGTCAGCAAAGTTACATTGGCAGCAAAAGAGGAGGAGCAAATAAAGAGAGTGATAAAATTTAGAAAATACGACGTGAAAATCAGAATGAAAACTTTAGTAAATCAAAGCGCAGATTCTCGGGGAGTGGTGCGTGGGGAGGATGAAATTCAAGCAATAAACAATCCTGGCAAAACAAAGCAAGAAAACACAAGAAAACAAAAGTATATATGAGACCTGAAAAATGGGTTGTGGCCATAGATAATAAAAGAATGCTATGCCGAAACTCTGTTTTCAAAGAGGAAGAAAGTATTTCTCAACGCATTTTACAAAGCTAAAAGCATATAAGCAACAAAGCCTCACCCAGATGATCCATCCCTGCCCTCAACACAAATGGGAAATTCCAGCAGTATATAAAGAGTCTAAGTTTATATTGGGAATGCAAGAATACTCAATTTGCAGGACACATTACTTTAATTCATCACTGAAAATCATTTGACAAAATACAGCACTCATTTTTAAATTTTTTTAAAACCCAAGTAAAATAGAGATAGAGGAATCTTCTTTTCGATCAATCTCATTCTACCCTATCATCAAGCTTACAAGTGAACTAGTTGAGTCAACTGAACTGAAAATAGGAATAAGGTAAGGGCACCAGGGCACCTCCTTATTACTCCTATATATTTTTTCCACTATGTATGACAAAAGTGAATACCAATACAAAGTCTTCTATGAATCAGTAAGAAAAATAAAATTAAAAACCTAATTTAAAAAGCTAAAGATCAATGATCAACTTCAATGATGATTTTAAAAAGTGGGCATCAACACAATGTAATATTTTCCAGCTATTAGGCTGACAATTTAAAAAATACTAGTAACTTTCACTGGAATGGGTGTGGAAAAGAGAGCGCTCTACACACCGTCAATGAGAAAATACCAATACGTGATTTACCAAGAGTACTGTGGAAAAGGTGCATCATGATTTGATAAGCGGGGATACTCACCAGTATACTAAAAAGGAGAAGTAGTTATAAAATTGTTATAAAAGGGGCAAAGTGCTTTCACCTAGCTATTTCACTGATAGCAATTCATCTCAAGAAATTAATAGCAGAAGCGTGCCAAGATATTTACACAAAGATATTCATGGCATCGCTTTTTTTCAGACTGAGTCTCTCTTTGCTGCCTAGGCTGGAGTGCAGTGGCACAATCTCAGCTCACAGCAACCTGCGTCCCAGGATCAAGTGATTCTGCTGCCTCAGCCTCCTGAGTAGTTGGGATTACAAGTGTGCGCCACCACGCCTGGCTAATTTTTTTGTGTTTTTAGTAGAGACAGGAAACAAAAATCATTCAAATATTCCTTCACATTTTCAAAAATACATGAGGTAACACAATATTGAAGTACATACGCTGGCTCCTTTAATTTGTTATTATAATAAAAGAAACGGAACAGAAAAAAGAATTACTTTAGGTTTCTAATCTCTGACGTTCTTGTTGTTAACTCTATTATGTAAAACCTCAACTTTTTCCCAATTTTCTGGGGTTGGTATTGTGGAAATCTCAAGGATATTAGTTCTTGGAATTTATTACCACAGATATGATTATGGGCCACATACACAGTCATATCTATGAAAAGAGACGCAGAGGACTATTATTGTGAAGCAGCCAGCTAAAATACAAATATAATTCAAATTCTGTGCTCTAAAAGGTGGGTAGTAATTTTATTTCACTCTGTCTTTCTAAAAAATTGATAAAAGTCAGTCTGGATGTTTCAGCTATTTGACGGCAAAGATGAAAAAAAACCATGCTACAATATAGAAGGGGACACCAAGTCTCAAAAAACTGTTCTACAGTGAAGTTTTTGCTAAGTACATTCCTGTCAAAATATTATGCAATTACTTCTAAATAATACGGAGGCCTTCATTCTAGACTAATTCTAAGTGTTGTCTTAAATTTTAGGTACATTTCACTACTTTAAAATGGCAAACTGTTCAAGCAATTTGTATAACAAAGGGCTCAATAATATCTGAAAGTAAATCATTTTAGTCCCTCTTAAATTACCTGACAATTATATACAAGCAAACGACATCCAGTGATGACGTGAACTGCTGAATTTGGATAAGTAGGATATGCCTATAAATAAAGTTTACAGCAAGAATGTATGAATACGGTAAAACATTTTGTTAATTAGAAATACTATTCCCAATATAAAAAACTATGAAAAAGTTTTAAAACATTACTTTTCTATATACAGCACCGCAGATTCTAAATGAGTGACTGATTTTATGAAGAAAGAAAGATTCTGTCAAGTGAGGCCCTTTGGCTGGGGAGGAGGAACAGACTAATGAAAAAAGAAGTGACTATTTCACCAGACAAGTTGACCTTATTTATACTGTGTACTTATGCCCACCCAGAAGTTATTTCTTATTCTGGTGATAAGGCTCTATTAAGACAGACTTCAATGTAAGTTAAATTAATGCATTTGCTTTCTTTCTTTCTTAAAATACTTCCAAAGGGTTTTGTATTTGACAAGACCACAGGGTAATATGAAGTTCTCCTATAAATGTTACGGCTTTTTCTGTACTTCATTTCAAAAAACTAAGGGCGGTATATAATCCGCAACTGGAAAAGAGACAGTATAATGTCTTCTACGATTCAATAAATACTTAGTGATTGAAAACATATACATAGCATCACACATGAATACACCCAGATTACGTAATGGCTCACAGTAAATGTGAGGAACAGGGCTTTTTTTCTAGCCATCGTTCACAGGACGAAAAAGAAGCAGAGGTATACCCTACCCGTTTCAAGTACATGGAAAATGTCAACAAACGAGAGACACTGAAGAACTATTTCACCACTATTTTCTTACTTTATTTTCCATCAAAGAAAATGTCTTTTAAACTAAGACATAAATAAAACAAACTAAAAAGAAAATAAACGTTAGTTATCACCAGTAAGTGACAGAGTATGTCAAATCCTACTTTAAATATCAAGGTAACCAGGATCAGAGAAATTACATGCCAGACACTCACGGGATTTATAAATATAGTAAAACACATCAGAAATCTCCCCATTCCAGAACCAGAATATACCCAGAAGTCAGCAATCTATATGAGGAGGCATCTGGAAAACACTGCAAGTAAAGAATAGCTGGATGAATTGCTAACCTTAGAGAAGAATAAACTAGGCAGACACACGAAGACAGCTGCTTTCAAATATTTTTGGAACTAGTTATTTGGCGGGAAAGCAGTTCGGGTGTTTTAGAGGTAGTATTCTTTTTTCTTCCTATTCTTATTTAAGAGTAATTAATAGCAAAACATTTCTGTTTCTCTTGAACACTTTTTTTTTTTTTTTTTTTTACGAACGGAAAGGCCAGAGGCAGATTCCAGGCAGATACACGCTCATTCTAAGGCCACATTAATATTACCTTTCATGGACTGTATAGTCAATCTAAAAGTAACTGAATTCTTATCATTATGTGGACCAGCCATTGCTTAAGCATGCAAAAACCTGGGAGAGAAAAAGGCACTGTTGCTCCCATAAGAGTTTAAAATTGGGTTAAAAAGAAAGTAACAAAATGTGCCACATTAATACAAAGAACGATTTAAAAAAACTACAGGCACGTATGAAATAGAAAAAAATCAAGAAAGAACAGGGAGTGTACGTTTGGCACATTCACTTTACCTGAGGTACAGCATAACTCCTTTGCTCCCCAACAGGCCGCTGTGGTGGCATCTTGGGGGAAAAAAAAAAAAAAAAAAGGAAACCAAAATTATTCAAATATTACTACACATTTTCAAAAACACGTGAGACAGACAACATCGAAGTACTTCTCATGCTGGCTCCTTGGTTAATAGAATAAAAGAAACAGAATAGAAAAAATAAGTACTTTAGGTTTCTAATCCCTCAACTTCTTGTTCTTCCTTCTACATAGAAAATCTCACCTTTTTCCCAATTTTCTGCAAATCGCATTGTGAAACTCTCAAAGATACTAATTCTTTGAATTTGGTACCACACATATGATTATCGGTCATAGATATAGTTGTATCATTGAAAAGAGACCCAGAGAACTACTATCATGAAGCAGCAAGCTAAAATAAGAACACAATTGGAATTCTGTGCTCTAAGAATTGGGTAAAGCTTTTACTTCACTCTGTATCTCTAAATTCATGAAAGACAGTCTGCATGTTTCAGCTCTTTGACGGCAAACATAACAAAATACATGCTAAAACAAAGATGGGAACACCAAATCTCAGAAATTGTTCTACAGAAAAGTTATTGCCAAGTACCCTCCTGTCAAAATATTATTTCATCACTTCTAAATACTACAGAGGCCTTCATTACGCTAATTCTAAGCGTTTTCTAAAATTTCAGGTACACTTCACTAGTTTAAAATGACAACCTATTCAGGCAATTTGTATAAACAAGCAGAAGGCCTCAATGGTAGCTGAAAGTAAATCATTTTACTCCCTGTTCAATTAACTGATTATTATATAAAGGCAACTGATATCGAGTGATGACCTGACCTGGTGAATTTGGGTAAGTAGAATAAGCCTGAAAATAAAGTTTACAGAAAGAATGGATTAATACGGTAAAACACTGTTATTTTAATTAGAAGGAAGTATCATTCCCAACGTGACAAAAATAGGAAGAACATTGAAATAGTAATTGTTTCTCTACCTACAGCAATGCAGATTTCTAAATGAATGACAGACATTATGAAGAAACAAATATTCCCTGTCAAGTGCTACCCTTTGGGTGGGGAAGGGGAAGAGACAAATGACAAAAGAAGTGCCTATTGCACCAGCCAAAGTTTACCTTATTTACACTGTCTACCTATGCCCACCCAGAAGTAATTTCTGACACTGGTGATAAGGCTCTATTAAGACAGATTTCAACGTAAGTTAAATTAATATATTTGCTATTTCTTTGGCAAAATACTTCCAGACTGTTTTGTATTTGACAATATTATAGGGTAATACTGTAGTTCTTCGACAGATGTTACGGCTTTCTCGGTACTTCATTTCCACAAATTAAGGGCAGTATATAAGCCACAAATGGAAAAGAGACAGTATAATGTCTTCGACGTTTCAATGAATACTTACTAATTAAAAACATACAGGTAGCAGCATTCATGAATACACCCATATTCAGTAATGGCTCACCGTAAATGCCAGAAACAAGCAGGGCTTTTATTCTAGCCATTGCTCAGAGAAGGAAAAAGAAGAGGAGGTGTACCCTACACATTTCAAGGACATGGAAAATGTCAACAAATGAGAGACACTGAAGAACTATTTCACTACTATTTTGTTACTTTATATTCCATCAAAGAAAAGGTCTTTTAAACACACACAGAAATGAAAGGAACGAAGAACAAAATAAACGTTATTTATCACCAGTAAGTGACAGAGGATGTCAAATCCTACTTTAAATATCAAAGCAACCAGCATCAGAGAAATGACATGCCAGAAACTCACGGGATTTATAGACAGAGTAAAAGAGATCAGAAATCTACCCATCTCAGAACCAGAATATATCCAGAAGTCAGCAATTTATATGAGGAGGCATCTGGAAAGCATTGCAAGTAAAGAAGAGCTACAGAAATCTACCCATCCAAGAACCAGAATATATCCAGAAGTCAGCAATTTATACGAGGAGGCATCTGGAAATCATTGCAAGCAAAGAATAGCTAGGTTAACTGCTAACCTTAGAGAACAATAAGCTAGGCAGACACATAAGGAGAGCGGCTTCCAAATGCTTTAGGAACTAGTTATATGGGGTGAAAAAGGAAGAGATAGGAAGAGATTTGTTCGTATGTCTACAGAGATCATTTCTCAGAGAAAGTCTCACAAAGTATATAGAAGATTTTTAGCTCAAATAACCAACACTAAGAGTAAGAAATTTCTAACAAAAGTAACAAATTTCCCATTACTCACACTGTTCAAACAGGGATTCCATTGCCACTTACTATGGAAAGTGTAGATACAATTCCACAGACGCAAGGATGACTACAATAAACAAGAGAACAGGAACATAAGCAGTTCTTACCTGAACGTACTGAGTTACAGGATTCAGCGTGATTAGGGGCTGCAGGCAAGTTTCAGTGTTTGGATTCCTCCAGACGTTCTGAAACTGTGGTGGAGGAGGAGGATTAAATACCAAAGGACATGGCTGCACATGACGAGCACCTTTTTGAAAAGCAAGAAGAAAAAAGCCTACTTTTAGTTATTTGAAAAGCTACCCGGGTCAAAAAAGAACAATTTCTTTTCCTACTCACAGAACTTTTGTTTCCTGATTGCAGGGCCCAGCTTCAGCTTTTTACCCTGGAGATGTATCTGTGACTGAAAAGAGAACAGTAACAAAACTAAAATCCATTTTCAAGTCTTAGCTTCCAAGACTTGGGTAAACACCTAAAGTCTTCTAAAGTGCCTATCATCATAGACGATCAGTGACAACTACGCACCAAATTAAAATTTGTCATCATGAAGCTACCTTACTTACCCTTGCCACTCTAATCAGTGTCAAGAGGCATCAAGTGAAAGTTGATCAAAAGCTTTTCATCACCCTGTCTCCAACCTTTCCTGTCTGTAGTTCGTGAACCTAGGTGTCCACTCAGAAATAAACAGGATCTATCAAGTTATGGGAGGTGACTCTGAGTTTGGATTTTGAACAGGAAGTCTAGCTTCCTCCAAATTTTACACAAGTCTGAGTATATCTCTAACACTAAACGTCGTAGCAGTAAGATAAGAAAGAGATTTTTCTATTACTTACCTCTACTATCTTCTGGACATCCACATCATCAACAAATGAAACAAATCCATAGCTATAAAGGCAGACAAATGAAGCATAAAATCACCATCATACAGTACATGGTTCAGAACTTCTACTATTCTATATACAGAAGTGATCATGACCAAAGATGAATAATATACCATGATAAGTATTTGCTAACTTGCACATGACAGATCCTCTACAAATACTACTTTTTCTTAAGCAGAACTATGTCAAAATGTGCTAGGATTAGGGCAGTGTGAAAACTTCATTGATTAACAAAGAATTCACATCTGTGAACCTGAATTTAACTTACTATCTAAGACAAGGTGGTTAAAATTTAAGATGCGGTGCAGTGTATGAAGAAAACAATTATTTGAGAAAACTGATTAACTCATCTGTATGAAATAAAAATTGCAGACATTTCAAAGCAAACATTAGAAAAATGATTAAATAAAAGAACTGGTAATAACCTTTTATCCCCTACGTGAAAGAAATTAACACCGCAACAATTTCATTTATACAAGGGTCAGAATATCAGTTTTGAAGTCTTGTCTCATACCTATAGAACAGGGGACTAGAGTTCAGATATTTTTGATAAAATTACTCACCCTTTGGACACACCACTTCGATTCGTGATTATCTTCACTTCTTTCACTGAACCGTATCTACCAAAGCAGCTTCTGATCTCAGTTTCATCCGTCTATGGAACAGAATGGAACGTCAGAGTAAAAATTCAGCATTCAAAAATTTCAACTTTACTACAATTTTACTACCATGAGAGGGAAATTTCTTCCCCATTTATCCCCAAATGACCAGTAGCTCTTCGTCAAAGATATTTTTAGTACCTATGGGTCAAACCTAAAAGCAATTCTAAACCTCCATGAAGTACAAAAACACATTAAGTTTGTAACAGGGCCCAAATCCCATTGTTCATAATGTATTTTAAGGTAAAAATGAGGTATGAATACAATACCCTATCATCAATTCCACCAACAAAAACAGTGTTTGGCATGATTTTGCCTTCTGGTAAAACCCAGCCTTGGCTAGCCGCAGCTGATGAAGACTGGGTGCTGGCCTCTCTGCAGGTGGTTGAGTTGGGAGTCTCAGGATTTGCAGCAGACTGTAATTTGGAAAGTAGACATCATAATTACGTATGCAGGCAAAACCCATACACAATGTGAAATATCATTTTGTATTTTACGTATATTTTATATAAATTACTTTCATTGTAAATTAGTCACCAGTGCAGCTCAGTTCAGGCTCAGGATTTAAACTAATCAGAGGACATCAGCATGGAATTTTAACCAAAGGATATAGTACTTTCTTAAACCTACTGCCGCTCATCACCGAGTCTTGTATAATGCTGTGGAAGAATACTCATTTAGTATTTGTGAAAATACTCTGTGAAGTAGTTAAAAAAGACACCCAAAACTAGAAAGTTTAGACTGGTAAAAATTAAAGTTATTAAAATCATCCTGAGTTGAAAATTTAGGGGAGGAGCCAAGATGGCCGAATAGGAACAGCTCCGGTCTACAGCTCCCAGCGTGAGCGATGCAGAAGACGGGTGATTTCTGCATTTCCACCTGAGGTACTGGGTTCATCTCACTAGGGAGTGCCAGACAGTGGGCGCAGGTCAGTGGGTGCGCGCGCTGTGTGCGAGCTGAAGAAGGGCGAGGCACTGCCTCACTCGGGAAGCGCAACGGGTCATGGAGTTCCCTTTCGTAGTCAAAGAAAGGGGTGACAGACGGCACCTGGAAAATTGGGTCACTCCCACCCGAATACTGCGCTTTTCCGGCGGGCTTAAAAAACGGCGCACCAGGAGATTATATCCCGCACCTGGCTCAGAGGGTCCTACGCCCACGGAGTCTCGCTGATTGCTAGCACAGCAGTCTGAGATCAAACTGCAAGGCGGCAGCGAGGCTGGGGGAGGGGCGCCCACCATTGCCCAGGCTTGCTTAGGTAAACACAGCAGCTGGGAAGCTCGAACTGGGTGGAGCCCACCACAGCTCAAGGAGGCCTGCCTGCCTCTGTAGGCTCCACCTCTGGGGGCAGGGCACAGACAAACAAAAAGACAGCAGTAACTTCTGCAGACCTAAATGTCCCTGTCTGACAGCTTTGAAGAGAGCAGTGGTTCTCCCAGCATGCAGCTGGAGATCTGAGAACGGGCAGACTGCCTCCTCAAGTGGGTCCCTGACCCTGACCCCCGGTCAGCCTAACTGGGAGGCACCCCCCAGCAGGGGCAGACTGACACCTCACACGGCCGGGTACTCCAACAGACCTGCAGCTGAGGGTCCTGTCTGTTAGAAGGAAAACTAACAAACAGAAAGGACATCCACACCAAAAACCCATCTGTACATCACCATCATCAAAGAGCAAAAGTAGACAAAACCATACAGATGGGGAAAAAACAGAGCAGAAAAACTGGAAACTCTAAAAAGCAGAGGGCCTCTCCTGCTCCTCCAAAGGAACGCAGTTGCTCACCAGCAACGCAACAAAGCTGGACGGAGAATGACTTTGACGAGCTGAGAGAAGGCGGCTTCAGACGATCAAATTACTCTTGAGCTACGGGAGGATATTCAAACCAAAGGCAAAGAAGTTGAAGCCTTTGAAAAAAATTTAGAAGAATGTATAACTAGAATAACCAATACAGAGAAGTGCTTAAAGGAGCTGATGGAGCTGAAAACCAAGGCTCGAGAACTACGTGAAGAATGCAGAAGCCTCAGGAGCCGATGCGATCAAATGGAAGAAAGGGTATCAGCGATGGAAGATGAAATGAATGAGATGAAGCGAGAAGGGAAGTTTAGAGAAAAAAGAATAAACAGAAACGAGCAAAGCCTCCGAGAAATATGGGACTATGTGAAAAGACCAAATCTACGTCTGATTGGTGTACCTGAAAGTGACGGGGAGAATGGAACCAAGTTGGAAAACACTCTGCAGGATATTATCCAGGAGAACTTCCCCAATCTAGCAAGGCAGGCCAACATTCAGATTCAGGAAATACAGAGAACGCCACAAAGATACTCCTCGAGAAGAGCAACTAACTCCAAGACACATAATTGTCAGATTCACCAAAGTTGAAATGAAGGAAAAAATGTTAAGGGCAGCCAGAGAGAAAGGTTGGGTTACTCTCAAAGGGAGGCCCATGAGACTAACAGCGGATCTCTCGGCAGAAACTCTACAAGCCAGAAGAGAGTGGGGGCCAATATTCAACATTCTTAAAGAAAAGAATTTTCAGCCCCGAATTTCATATCCAGCCAAACTAAGCTTCCTAAGTGAAGGAGAAATAAAATACTTTACAGACAAGCAACTGCTGAGAGATTTTGTCACCACCAGGCCTGCCCTAAAAGAGCTCCTGAAGGAAGTGCGAAACGTGGAAAGAACAACCGGTACCAGCCGCTGCAAAATCATGCCAAAATGTAAAGACCATCGAGACTAAGAAGAGACTGCATCAACTAACGAGCAAAATAAACCAGCTAACATCATAATGACAGGATCAAATTCACACATAACAATATTAACTTTAAATGTAAATGGACGAAATGCTCCAATTAAAAGACACAAGACTGGCAAACTGGATAAAGGGTCAAGACCCATCAGTGTGCTGTATTCAGGAAACCCATCTCACGTGCAGAGACACACATAGGCTCAAAATAAAAGGATGGAGGAAGATCTACCAAGCAAATGGAAAACAAAAAAAGGCAGGGGTTGCAATCCTAGTCTCTGATAAAACAGACTTTAAACCGACAAAGATCAAAACAGACAACGAAGGCTATTACATAATGGTAAAGGGATCAATTCAACAAGAAGAGCTAACTATCCTAAATATACATGCACCCAATACAGGAGCACCCAGATTCATAAAGCAAGTCCTGAGTGACCTACAAAGAGACTTAGACTCCCACACATTAATAATGGGAGACTTTAACACCCCACTGTCAACATTAGACACATCAACGAGACAGAAAGTCAACAAGGATACCCAGGAATTGAACTCAGCTCTGCACCAAGCGGACCTAATAGACATCTACAGAACTCTCCACCCCAAATCAACAGAATATACCTTTTTTTCAGCACCACACCACACCTATTCCAAAACTGGCCACATACTTGGAAGTAAAGCTCTCCTCAGTAAATGTAAAAGAACAGAAATTATAACAAACTATCTCTCAGATCACAGTGCAATCAAGCTAGAACTCAGGATTAAGAATCTCACTCAAAACCGCTCAACTACATGGAAACTGAACAACCTGCTCCTGAATGACTACTGGGTACATAACGAAATGAAGGCAGAAATAAAGATGTTCTTTGAAACCAACGAGAACCAAGACACAACATACCAGAATCTCTGGGATGCATTCAAAGCAGTGTGTAGAGGCAAATTTATAGCACTAAATGCCCCCAAAAGAAAGCAGGAAAGATCCAAAATTGACACCCTAACATCACAATTAAAAGAACTAGAAAAGCAAGAGCAAACACATTCAAAAGCTAGCAGAAGGCAAGAAATAACTAAAATCAGAGCAGAACTGAAGGAAATAGAGACACAAAAAAACCCTTCAAAAAATTAATGAATCCAGGAGCTGGTTTTTTGAAAGGATCAACAAAATTGACAGAGAAGAATCAGATAGATGCAATAAAAAAATGATAAAGGGGATATCACCACCGATCCCACAGAAATACAAAAGGAATTTGTATTTCAATTCCTAGAAATTTCAAAAGAAATTTGAAAGGATCAACAAAATCGACAGAGAAGAATCAAATAGATGCAATAAAAAATGATAAAGGGGGTATCACCACCGATCCCACAGAAATACAAACTACCATCAGAGAATACTACAAACAGCTCTACACAAATAAACTAGAAAATCTAGAAGAAATGGATAAATTCCTCGACACATACACTGTCCCAAGACTAAACCAGGAAGAAGTTGAATCTCTGAATAGACCAATAACAGGATCTGAAATTGTGGCAATAATCAATACCTTACCAACCAAAAAGAGTCCAGGACCAGATGGATTCACAGCCAAATTCTACCGGAGGTACAAGGAAGAACTGGTACCATTCCTTCTGAAACTATTCCAACCAATAGAAAAAGAGGGATTCCTCCCTAACTCATTTTATGAGGCCAGCATCATCCTGATACCAAAGCCGGGCAGAGACACAACCAAAAAAGAGAATTTTAGAACAATATCCTTGATGAACACTGATGCAAAAATCCTCAATAAAATACTGGCACACCGAATCCAGCAGCACATCAAAAAGCTTATCCACCATGATCAAGTGGGCTTCACCCCTGGGATGCAAGGCTGGTTCAATATACGCAAATCAATAAATGTAATCCAGCATATAAACAGAACCAAAGACAAAAACCACATGATTATCTCAATAGATGCAGAAAAGGCCTTTGACAAAATTCAACAACCCTTCATGCTAAAAACTCTCAATAAATTAGGTATTGATGGGACGTATCTCAAAATCATAAGAGCTATCTATGACAATATTGACCCACAGCCAATATCATACTGAATGGGCAAAAACTGGAAGCATTCCCTTTGAAAACTGGCACAAGACAGGGATGCCCTCTCTCACCACTCCTATTCAACATAGTGTTGGAAGTTCTGGCCAGGGCAATGAGGCAGGAGAAGGAAATAAAGGATATTCAATTAGGAAAAGAGGAAGTCAAATTGTCCCTGTTTGCAGACGACATGATTGTATATCTAGAAAACCCCACTGTCTCAGCCCAAAATCTCCTTAAGCTGATAATCAACCTCAGCAAAGTCTCAGGATACAAAATCAATGTACAAAAATCACAAGCATTCTTATACACCAACAACAGACAAACAGAGAACCAAATCATGAGGGAACTCCCATTCACAACTGCTTCAAAGAGAATAAAATACCTAGGAATCCAACTTACAAGGGACGTGAAGGACCTCTTCAAGGAGAACTACAAACCACTGCTCAAGGAAATAAAAGAGGATACAAACAAATGGAAGAACATTCCATGCTCATGGGTAGGAAGAATCAATATCATGAAAATGGCCATACTGCCCAAGGTAATTTACAGATTCAATGCCATCCCCATCAAGCTACCAATGACTTTCCTCACAGAACTGGAAAAAACTACTTTAAAGTTCATATGGAACCAGAAAAGAGCCCGCACCACCAAGTCAAAAGAACAAAGCTGGAGGCATCACACTACCTGACTTCAAACTATACTACAAGGCTACAGTAACCAAAACAGCATGGTACTGGTACCAAAACAGAGATATAGATCAATGGAATAGAACAGAGCCCTCAGAAATAACGCTGCATATCTACAACTATCTGATCTTTGACAAACCTGAGAAAAACAAGCAATGGGGAAAGGATTCCCCATTTAATAAATGGTGCTGGGAAAACTGGCTAGCCATATGTAGAAAGCTGAAACTGGATCCCTTCCTTACACCTTACACAAAAATCAATTCAAGATGGATTAAAGACTTAAACATTAGACCTAAAACCATCAAAACCCTAGAAGAAAACCTAGGCATTACCATTCAGGACATAGGCATGGGCAAGGACTTCATGTCTAAAACACCAAAAGCAATGGCAACAAAAGCCAAAATTGACAAACGGGATCTAATTAAACTAAAGAGCTTCTGCACAGCAAGAGAAACTACCATCAGAGTGAACAGACAACCTACAAAATGGGAGAAAATTTTCGCAACCTACTCATCTGACAAAGGGCTAATATCCAGAATCTACAATGAACCCAAACAAATTTACAAGAAAAAAACAAACAACCCCATCAAAAAGCGCGCGAAGGACATGAACAGACACTTCTCAAAAGAAGACATATATGCAGCCAAAAAACACATGAAACAATGCTCACCATCACTGGCCATCAGAGAAATGCAAATCAAAACCACAATGAGATACCATCTCACACCAGTTAGAATGGCAATCATTAAGAAGTCAGGAAACAACAGGAGCTGGAGACGATGTGGAGAAATAGGAAAACTTTTCCACTGTTGGTGGGACTGTAAACTAGTTCAACCCTTGTGGAAGTCAGTGTGGTGATTCCTCAGGGATCTAGAACTAGAAATTCCATTTGACCCAGCCATCCCATTACTGGGTATACACCCAAAGGACTATAAATCATGCTGCTATAAAGACACAAGCACGTGTCTGTTTATGGTGGCATTATTCACAATAGCAAAGACTTGGAACCAACCCAAATGTCCAACAAGGATAGACTGGATTAAGAAAATGTGGCACACATACACCATGGAATACTATGCAGCCATAAAAAATGATGAGTTCATGTCCTTTGTAGGGACATGGACGAAATTGGAAATCATCATTCTCAGTAAACTATCGCCAAGAACAAAAAACCAAAATCCGCATATTCTCACTCATAGGTGGGAATTGAACAATGAGAACACATGGAAACAGGAAGGGGAACATCAGACTCTGGGGACTGTTGTGGGGTGGGGGGAGGGGAGAGGCATAGCATTGGGAGATATACCTAATGCTAGATGACGAGTTAGTGGGTGCAGCGCACCAGCATGGCACAAGTATACATATGTAACTAACCTGCACATTGCGCACATGTACCCTAAAACCTAAAGTATAATAATAATAAATAAATGAATGAACAAATTTTTTAAAAAATCATCCTGTTCTACATTCATAAACAACTTTTCACTTTACTGAGTATACTGAAGATAAACCTTAAAAAAAAAAAAAAGACCCCGCACCAAAAAGAAAATAAGCCTCAATGTGTTAAATCAATTTCTTATAATCCTCTTCGCTAACGCTAGGGTGTTCAAAGCATCTTTTGAAATAACACTTTTCTTCCTGAGTAACACGAAATCAGTCCGACTGATAATTCTAGTTTTCAAAGTGGGCTGATAGATATAAATCATACCATCTTTATTTTCAGATTAAAAAAACACATACATATAACTCATTCATTTTCTAGATTCTGATCAGAACTGTCTTTATTCTTTCCACTGTTGACTCTAAGGTTAATGTAAAATTTTCTGAAGTAATATTCATAACTAATATATATGTTGGACAAACAATATAGCACAGTGAAACAAAAATTAATTTAGTCAGGAGATCTAGGTTTATGTCCCTTACAGGTAAGTGGTTATAAGCCACCTACTTACTTACCAGCTATGTATCTGTGGGCAAACTGCTTTGAGAATGAAATGAGATAACCTCTGTGAATTCATTTTGTATGTATAAAGTGGTAACAGTGGTAATGCCAATGTAAGTTAGTGTCCTGTTATTTGAATTTATTTTCAGCTGATTTGTTTTCAAGTTTCTTTTTTGGCTTCACTATTTAGCTGACTTATTTTGAAAAAAATTTTAATTAAGAACTAATTGAAACAACATCAGGAAACTATGACACATCATTAACTTAAAAATCATTGATGAAGTGCTGCTGACTTTAAAAGGTAAGTACAAAAAGCTGCAAAAGACAAAACTATTACACATACACCAGTCTGAAAGAAAACAAAAGACGAAAGAAACTGTGTATCTTTTTGAACAACACAATAATGTTATCAAAGTTAATAAGAAAAGTGGGTTCCTGCTTTGGTAATTAGATGCTAGAAGTTACTGAGTCTAATTAGATGCTAGAAGTTACTGATTCTACGCAGCTTTACTACACACGAAATCTAAATTGTCACATCAACTAAAGCCGAGGTTACTGCATTTCTCTATTCTTTCGTGCTTGTACCTGCTATTTTGGGTTTGCAACTCATTCCTAATTCTTTCCTTTAACAGCGTTATTTCATGACAGTGATGTGGAAGAAAAATTTACAACACTATTTTTAAAGTTTTTCCTTTCTAAAAATGTCTTCCATTATTGTTTTTTCCAAATGACATTAAGCTGCATTATCTTGAACTACTGGGAACCTGCTTAGATTGCCCTTCCCTATAGACAATTTACCGATTCCTTCTCACTTCATTCAGAAATCCCAAACAGAATAAAATAAAACAAAACAAAAGAAATTCTGAAACTCTTGTAGTTTCTCTCCTTTTCAACTCCCCCTTGATTTGTGGATGAACTTTGGATATGTTTTTCTTTGATAAGCAAGCTATATTACGGTATTGTCTCTGCACCACAGTGTTTGGATGTATTTTAATTTAGAAATGTAACATCTGGCAGAAACCTGCGTCAGATCATGACAGGTTATGGAAATGCACTGATTCTCAACTGGGCAAGATTTTTGATCCCCAGGGGCATTCAGCGACGTTTAGAGATTGGCTGTCACAACTGAGATGTATTCCTGGAATCTGATGGGCTGAAGGCCAGGCATACTACTGCACATCCTACAATGCAAAGACAGCCTCCTACAATAAAGAATTATTTGGTGCCAAATTTGCAAAGGGTCTGGTTAAGAAACCTTGTGACAGTGACACAAGAACTGAAGAGGAAAATTCTTGTTTGGGAAGAACCTGATTTCCATTGCTCACGAAAGTGAATCTTTTCATGACCTCAGTTTCAGTTTCCTTGCTTGAAAACGAAATGGCCGGAAAAGGCCTCGGGTGTCTCTTCTGATTCTCATACTCTATTCACAAATAGTAAAATGGATACTTAGTTTGGTAAAGAGGAAAAAAGGCATTTGGTTTTATAAGAAGTTTGACTTTAGCTTGGATCTTACAAACTGGCTGCCTGCTTAACTGGAATCGTACATATAAAATTCACTGAATCTCTTTAACAGCGTGCTAACATTTTAAATTAAGCAAGTCACCATCACGTCCTAGTCCTCAGCGAGCAGGTGGCGCTCAAAGCTAACAAAGTAAGCCACGTACTTCATTTTTTGCAATGTACCTCATTTTTACCATGGCTTGACTAGCAGGGATTGTTCAATTCCGACTCTGTGTGTATTTATACATAATTATGTAAGGTATATATATCTATATAAATATTATATATCTATACAAATATTATGTGTATATAAATATTATATATATATCTATAATTATATATTATATAAATGTTATATATATAAATATTATATAAATGTTATATATATTTTACATAAATGTTATATATAAATATTTTCTACATCTATTTTTATATATAATATATTTATTTATATATAAATATTTTATATGTGTATATATATATGTATATATATAAATCCACAATCAATAGATAGCCTTTGGTTTTTTCTAAACTATGGCCAAAAATATAAAGGAATGCTTAGGATAAGCTAAAGTTTAATTTTAAAGAAAGTACCATCGTAACTGTCAATAGCATCCCGCAAACCAACTGCATTAAAGAAGTAATTTTCTTAATCATACCTTCAAGTGAGTTGGTGAATTCTGAAGTGAGAAATGTTGGAATAGTAAACGGGTGAGCTTCAAAACCATCATATACACAACTCTCACTGTGATTTCTAGCAAGCGTATTCCTTGTTATATGCAGACAATCAAGTGACAAAGACAGCTAAAAGCTGGAGAAAATTATCATTAAACTCCAGCGATGTCAGCTCCTTTGCCAGTATTATCTAATGCAATTACTAAGTGAACATGTAAGCAAATTGATATTTACATAAGCTGGCCAGGAAAAAGGCTAGAATTTGTAGTCATCAAAGTTACATTCACAGCAACAGGAAGAGGAGCAAATAAAGACAATGCTAAAATTAAGAAAATATGACGGGAAAATCAGAAGTTAATGCAGCAGCAGATTCTTGGGGAGTGCTGCGTGGGAAGGATGAAATTCAAGCAATACGCAATCCTTGCAAAACTATGCAAGAAAAAGCAAAAATATATACGAGACCTGAAAAATGAGTCGTGGCCAGCGGTTACAAAAGAATGCTACGTGCAATCTCTATAGGAATAAATTTATATTATATATATTATTTTTCTATAGGAATAAATATTTACATAAACTGATCAGGAAAAAGCCTATCATCTGTAGTCAGCAAAGTTACATTCACAGCAATAGGAAGAGGAGCAAATAAAGAGAGTGATAAAATTAAGAAAATATGACGTGAAAATCAGAATGAAAACCTTAAGTAAATCCAAGAGCAGATTCTCGGGGAGTGGTGCGTGGGGAGGATGAAATTCGAGCAACAAACAATCCTGGCAAAACAAAGCGAGAAAACACAAGAAAGCAAAAGTATATATGAGACCTGAAAAATGGGTTGTGGCCACAGATAATAAAAGAGTGCTATGCAGAAACTGTTTTCAAAGAGGAAGAAAGTATTTCTCAACGCATTTTACAAAGCTAAAAGCATATAAGTAACAAAGCCTCATCCAGATGATCCATCCCTGCCCTCAACACAAATGGGAAATTCCAGCCGTATATAAAGAGTCTAAGTTTATATTGGGAATGCAAGAATACTCCATTTGCAGGATACATTACTTTAATTCACCACTGAAAATCAATTGATAAAATACAGCACTCATTTTTAAATTTTTTAAAACCCCAAGTCAAATTTCAGAGAAAGAGGAATCTTCTTTTCGATCAATCTCATTCTACCCTATCATCAAGCTTACAAGTGAACTAGTTGAGTCAACTCAATTGAAATTAGGGATAAGGTAAGGGCACCAGGTCACCTCCTTATCACTCCTATATGTTTTTTCCACTATGTATAACTAATAGTGAATACTATTAGTATTAGAATAGTGAATACTAACAAAAAGCTTTTTATGAATCAGTAAGAAAAATAAAATTAAGAAGGTAATTTAAAAAGCTAAACATCAATGATCAACTTCAACGATGATTTTAAAAAGTGCCCATCAACATAATGTAGTATTTTCCGGCTATTAGGCTGACAATTTAAAAAATACTAATAACTTTCACTGGAATGGGTGTGGAAAAGACAGCATTCTACACACCATCAGTGAGAAAACACTAATACGTGATTTACCAAGAGTACTATGGAAAAGGTGTATCATAATTTGATAAGCGGGGATACTCACCAGTATACTAAAAAGGAGAATTAGTTATAAAATTGTTATAAAAGGGGCAAAGTGCTTTCACCTAGCAATTCCACTGATAGCAATTCATCTCAAGAAATTAATAGTACAAGCGTGCCAAGATATTTACACAAAGATATTCATAGCAATTCATCTCAAGAAATTAATAGTACAAGCGTGCCAAGATATTTACACAAAGATATTCATAGCATCTTTTTTTTTTTTTGAGACTGAGTCTCTCTTTGCAGCCTAGGCTGGAGTGCAGTGGCACAATCCCACCTCACAGCAATCTGCATCCCAAGATCAAGTGATTCTGCTGCCTCAGCCTCCCGAGTAGCTGGGATTACAAGTGTGCGCCACCACGCCTGGCAAAATTTTTTGTACTTTTAGTAGAGACAGGAAACAAAAATCATTCAAATATTCCTTCACATTTTCAAAAACACTTAAGATACACAATATTGAAGAACATATGCTGGCTCCTTTAATTTGTTCTTCTAATAAAAGAAACAGAACGGAAAAAAGAATTACTTTAGGTTTCTAATCCCTGACGTTTTTGATGTTACCTCTGTATGTAAAACCTCAACTTTTTCCCAATTTTCTGGGGTTGGTATTGTGGAAATCTCAAGGATATTAGTTCTTGGAATTGATTACCATAGATATGATTATGGGTCATATATACAGTCACGGCTATGAAAAGAGACCCAGAGGACGACTAATGTGAAGCAGCCAGCTAAAATACAAATATAATTCAAATTCTGTGCTCTAAAAGGTGGGTAGTAATTTTATTTCACTCTGTCTTTCTAAAAAATTGATAAAAGTCAGTCTGGATGTTTCAGCTATTTGACAGCAAGGTGAAAATAAACATGCTACAATATAGAAAGGGACACCACATCTCAAAAACCTGTTCTACAGTAAAGTTTTTGCTAAGTACATTCGTGTCAAAATGTAACGCAATTACTTCTAAATAATACAGAGGCCTTCATTCTAGACTAATTCTAAGTGTTGTCGTAAATTTTAGGTACATTTCACTACTTTAAAATGGCAAACTATTCAAGCAATTTGTACAAAAAAAGGGCTCAATAGTATCTGAAAGTAAATCATTTTACTCCCTCTTAAATTAGCTGATAATTATACACAGGCAAATGATATCCAGTGATGACGTGAACTGCTGAATTTGGGTAAGTAGGATGTGCCTAAAAATAAAGTTTACAGTAAGAATGAACGAATATGATAAAACATTTTGTTAATTAGAAATACTATTCCCAATATAAAAAACTATGAAATAGTTTTAAAACATTATTTTTCTACATACAGCGTTGCAGAATTCTAAATGAGTGACTGATTTTATGAAGAAAGAAAGAGTCTGTCAAGTGCTGCCCTTTGGGTGGGGAGGGGGAACAGACAAATGACAAAAGAAGTGACTATTTCGCCAGACAGGTTTACCTTATTTATACTGTGTACTTATGCCCACCCAGAAGTTATTTTTTACGCTGGTGATAAGGCTCTATTAAGACAGACTTCAATGTAAGTTAAATTAATGCATTTGCTGTTTCTTTGTTAAAATACTTCTAAAGGGTTTCGTATCTGACAATATTATAGGGAATCATGAAGTTCTCCTACAAACGTTATGGCTTTTTCTGTACTTCATTTCAAAAAACTAAGGGCAGTATATAATCCGCAACTGGAAAAGAGACAGTATAATGTCTTCTACGTTTCAATAAATACTTACTGACTGAAAACACATACGCAGCATGACACATGAATACACCCAGATTACAGAATGGCTCACAGTAAATGTGAGAAACAGGGCTTTTTTTCTAGCCATGGCTCAGAGGACGAAAAAGAGGCAGAGGTATACCCTACCTGTTTCAAGTACATGGAAAATGTCAACAAACGAGAGACACTGAAGAACTATTTCACCACTATTTTCTTACTTTATTTTCCATCAAAGAAAATGTCTTTTAAACTAAGACATGAATAAAACAAACTAAAAAGAAAATAAACGTTACTTATCGCCAGTAAGTGACAGAGTATGTCAAATCCTACTTTACATATCAAGGTAACCAGGATCAGAGAAATTACATGCCAGACACTCACGGGATTTATAAATATAGTAAAACACATTAGAAATCTACCCATTCCAGAACCAGAATATATCCAGAAGTCAGCAATCTCCATGAGGAGGCATCTGGATATCATTGCAAGTAAAGAATAGCTGGATGAACTGCTAACCTTAGAGAAGAATAAACTAGGCAGACACATGAAGACAGCTGCTTTCAAATATTTTCGGAACTAGTTATATGGGGGGAAAGCAGTTCGGCTGATTTAGAGGTAATACTCTTTTTTCTTCCTATTCTTATTTAAGAGTAATTAATAGCAAAACATTTCTGTTTCTCTTTAACAGATTTTTCTTACGGAGGGTAAAGCCAGAGGCAGATTCCAGGCAGATACATGCTCATTCTAAAGCCACATTAATACTACCTTTCATGGATTGTATAGTCTATCAAAAAGTAACTGAATTCTTATCATTATGTGGACCAGCCACTGCTTAAGCATGCAAAAACCTGGGAGAGAAAAAGGCACTGTTGCTCCCATAGGAGTTTATAATTGGGTTAAAAGAAAGTAACAAAACGTGCCACTTTAATACAAAGAATGATTTAAAAAATTTACAGGCATATATGACATAGAAAAAAATCAAGGAAGAACAGGGAGTATACGTTTGGCGCATTCACTTCACCTGATGTACAGCATAACTCCTTTACTCCCCAAAAGGCCACTGTGGTGGCATCTTGGGAAAAAAAAAAAAAAAAAAAAAAAAGCAAGCAAAAAAAAAGGAAACCAAAATTATTCAAATATTCCTGTACATTTTCAAAAACACATGAGATACACAATATTGAAGTACTTCTCATGCTGGCTCCTTGGATAACAGAACAAAAGAAACAGAATACAAAAAAGAAGTACTTTAGGTTTCTAATCCCTGAAGTTTCTTGTGGTTACTTCTACATACAAAACCTCACCTTTTCCCCAATTTTCTGGAAATGGCATTGTGGAACTCTCAAAGATATTAATTCTTTGAATTTGTTACCACACATATGATTATGGGTCACAGATATAGTCGTATCGTTGAAACGACACCCAGAGAACTACTAACATGAAGCAGCAAGCTAAAATAAAAATACAACTGGAATTCCGTGCTCTAAGAATTGGGTAAAGCTTTTATTTCACTCTGTATCTCTATAAAATTCAGCAAAGTCAGTCTGTATGTTTCAGCTCTTAGACAGCAAACAGAACAAAATACATGCTGAAACAAAGACGGAAACACAAATCTCAGAAATTGTTCTACAGAAAAGTTATCGCTAGGTACCCTCAACAGCAAACATAACAAAATACATGCTGAAACAAAGACGGAAACACAAATCTCAGAAATTGTTCTACAGAAAAGTTATTGCTAAGTACCCTCCTGTCACAATACTCTCTCATCACTTCTAAACGATACAGAGGGCTTCATTACGCTAATTCTAAGTGTTTTCTTAAATTTTAGGTACATTTCACTAGTTTAAAATGACAAACTATTCAGGCAATTTGTATAAACAAGTGGGAGGCCTCAATAGTAGCTGAAAGTAAATCGTTTTACTCCCTCTTCAATTACCTGATAATTATATACAAGCAACTGATATCCAGTGATGACCTGACCTGCTGAATTTGGGTAAGCAGGATAAGCCTGAAAATAAAGTTTACAGAAAGAATGGATTAATACGGTAAAACATTTTTTTTTTAATTAGAAAGAATTACCATTCCCAATATAACAAAAATACGAAAAACTTTGAAATAGTAATTACTTTTCTATACACAGCAATGTAGAATTCTAAAAGAATGACTGACTTCATGAAGAAACAAACATTCTCTGTCAAGCGCTACCCTTTGGGTGGGGAGGAGGAAGAGACAAATGACAAAAGAAGTGACTATTGCACCAGCCAAAGTTTACTTTATTTATACTGCGTACTTATGCCCACCCAGAAGTTATTTCTTACACTGGTGATAAGGCTCTATTAAGACAGATTTCAACCTAAGTTAAGTTAATACATTCGCTCCTTCTTTGGCAAAATACTTCCAGACTGTTTTGTATTTGACAATACTATAGGGTAATACTGTAGTTCTTCGACAGATGTTACGGCTTTCTCTGTACTTCATTTCCTAAAAGTAAGGGCAGTATATACACCACAAATGGAAAAGAGACAGTATAATGTCCTCGACGTTTCAATAAATACTTACTAATTAAAAACACACAGGTAGCAGCATTCATGAATACACCCACATTCAGTAATGGCTCACCGTAAATGCTAGAAACAAGTAGGGCTTTTCTTCTAGCCACTGCTCCGAGAAGGAAAAAGAAGACGACGTGTACCCTACACGTTTCAAGTACACGGAAAATATCAACAAATGAGAGACACTGAAGAACTATTTCACTACTATTTTGTTACTTTATTTTCCGTCAAAGAAAAGGTCTTTTAAACACACACAGAAATGAAAGGAACGAAGAACAAAATAAACCTTATTTATCACCACTAAGTGACAGAGGATGTCAAATCCCACTTTAAATATCAAAGCAACCAGCATCAGAGAAATGACATGCCAGAAACTCACGGGATTTATAAATAGAGTAAAAGAGATCAGAAATCTACCCATCCCAGAACCAGAATATATCCAGAAGTCAGCAATTTATATGACGAGGCATCTGGAAAGCATTGCAAGCAAAGAATAGCTGGGTTAACTCCTAACCTTAGAGAACAATAAATTAGGCAGACACATAAGGAGAGCGGCTTCCAAATACTTTAGGAACTAGTTATATGGGGTGAAAAAGGAAGAGATAGGAAGAGATTTGTTCATGTGTCTAAAGAGGTCATTTCTGAGAGAAAGCCTTGCCAATATATACTTGGCAAGATTTTTAGCTCAAATAACCAACACTAAGAATAAGAAATTTCTAACAAAAGTAACAAATTTCCCATTACTCACACTGTTCAAACAGGGATTCCATTGCCACTTACTATGGAAAGTGTAGATACAATTCCACAGACGCAAGGATGACTACAATAAACAAGAGAACAGGAACATAAGCAGTTCTTACCTGAACGTACTGAGTTACAGGATTCAGCGTGATTAGGGGCTGCAGGCAAGTTTCAGTGTTTGGATTCCTCCAGACGTTCTGAAACTGTGGTGGAGGAGGAGGATTAAATACCAAAGGACATGGCTGCACATGACGAGCACCTTTTTGAAAAGCAAGAAGAAAAAAGCCTACTTTTAGTTATTTGAAAAGCTACCCGGGTCAAAAAAGAACAATTTCTTTTCCTACTCACAGAACTTTTGTTTCCTGATTGCAGGGCCCAGCTTCAGCTTTTTACCCTGGAGATGTATCTGTGACTGAAAAGAGAACAGTAACAAAACTAGAATCCATTTTCAAGTCTTAGCTTCCAAGACTTGGGTAAACACCTAACGTCTTCTAAAGTGCCTATCATCATAGACGATCAGTGACAACTACGCACCAAATTAAATTTTGTCATCATGAAGCTACCTTACTTACCCTTGCCACTCTAATCAGTGTCAAGAGGCATCAAGTGAAAGTTGATCAAAAACTTTTCATCACCCTGACTCCAACCCTTCCTGTCTGTAGTTCGTGAACCTAGGTGTCCAGTCAAAAATAAACAGCATCTATCAAGTTATGGGAGGTTACTCTGAGTTTGGATTTTGAACAGGAAGTCTAGCTTTCTCCAAATTTTACACAAGTCTGAGTATATCACTAACACTCAACGTCGTATCAGTAAGATAAATAAGAGATTTTTCTATTAGACTACTTACTTCTACTATCTTCTGGACATCCACGTCATCAACAAATGAAACAAATCCATAGCTATAAAGGCAGATAAATGAAGCATAAAATCACCATCATACAGTACATGGTTCAGAACGTCTACTATTCTATATACAGAAGTGATCATGACCAAAGTTGAATAATATACCATGATAAGTATTTGCTAACATGCACATGACAGATCCTCTACAAATACTACTTTTTCTTAAGCAGAACTATGTCAAAATGTGCTAGATTAGGGCAGTGTGAAAACTTCATTGATTAACAAAGAGTTCACATCTGTGAACCTGAATTTAACTTACTATCTAAGACAAGGTGGTTAAAATTTAAGATGCGGTGCAGCGTATGAAAAAAACAATTATGTGAGAAAACTGATTAACTCATCTGTATGAAATAAAAATTGCAGACATTTCAAATCAAACATTAGAAAAATGATTAAATAAAAGAACTGGTAATAACCTTTTATCCCCTACGTGAAAGAAATTAACACCGCAACAATTTCATTTATACAAGGGTCAGAATATCAGTTTTGAAGTCTTGTCTCATACCTATAGAACAGGGGACTAGAGTTCAGATATTTTTGATAAAATTACTCACCCTTTGGACACACCACTTCGATTCGTGATCATCTTCACTTCTTTCACTGAACCGTGTCTACCAAAGCAGCTTCTGATCTCAGCTTCATCCGTCTATGGAACAGAATTGAACGTCAGAGTAAAAATTCAGCATTCAAAAATTTCAACTTTACTACAATTTTACTACCATGAGGGGGAAATTTCTTCCCCATTTATCCCCAAAATGACCAGTAGCTCTTTGTCAAAGGTATTTTTAGTACCTATGGGTCAAACCTAAAAGCAATTCTAAACCTCCATGAAGTACAAAAACACATTAAGTTTGTAACAGGGCCCAAATCCCATTGTTCATAATGTATTTTAAGGTAAAAATGAGGTATGAATACAATACCCTATCATCAATTCCACCAACAAAAACAGTGTTTGGCATGATTTTGCCTTCTGGTAAGACCCAGCCTTGGCTAGCGGCAGCTGATGAAGACTGGGTGCTGGCCTCTCTGCAGATGGTTGAGTTGGGAGTCTCAGGATTTGCAGCAGACTGTAATTTGGAAAGTAGACATCATAATTACATATGCAGGCAAAACCCATACACAATGTGAAATATCATTTTTGTATTTTAAGTATATTTTATATAAATTACTTTCATTGTCAATTAGTCACCAGTGCAGCTCAGTGCAGGCTCAGGATTTAAACTAATCAGAGGACATCAGCATGGAATTTTAACCAAAGGATATAGTACTTTCTTAAACCTACTGCCGCTCATCACCGAGTCTTGTATAATGCTGTGGAAGAATACTCAGTCAGTATTTGTGAAAATACTCTGTGAAGTAGTTAAAAAAGACACCCCAAACTAGAAAGTTTAGATTTGTAAAAGTTAAAGTTATTAAAATCATCCTGTTCTATATTCATGAACAACTTTTCACTTTACTGAGTAGACTAAAGATAAACCTTACAAAAACAAAACAAACAAACAAACAAAAAAGCCGCACCAGAAAGAAAATAAGCCTCAATGTTTTAAACCAATTTCTTATAATCCTCTTCCCTAACGCTAGGGTGTTCAAAGCGTCTTTTGAAATAACATTTTTCTTCCTGAGTAACACGAAATCAGTCCATCTGATAATTCTAATTTTCACAGTGGGCTGATAGATATAAATCATGCCATCTTTATTTTCAGATAAAAAAACACATACATATAACTCATTAATTTTCTAGATTCTGATCAGAACTGTCTTTATTCTTTCCACTGTTGACTCTAAGGTTAAGGTAAAATTTTCTGAAGTAGTATTCGTAACTAATATATATGTTGGACAAACAATATAGCACAGTGAAACAAAAATTAATTTAGTCAGGAGATCTAGGTTTATGTCACTTACAGGTAAGTGGTTAAAAGCCACCTATTTGCCAACTGCGTATGTGTGGGCAAACTGCTTTGAGAATGAAATGAGATAACATCTGTGAATTCATTTTGTACGTATAAAGTGGTAAAAGTGGTAATGCCAATGTAAGTTAGTGTCCTGTTATTTGAATTTCTTTTCAGCCGATTTGTTTTCAAGTTTCTTTTTTGGCTTCACTATTTAGCTGACTTATTTTGAAAAAAATTTTAATTAAGAACTAATTGAAACATCAGGAAACTATGACACATCAATAACTTAAAAATCATTGATGAAGTGCTGTTGACTTTAAAAGGTAAGTACAAACAGCTGCAAAAGACAAAACTATTACACATACACCTGTCTGAAAGAAAACAAAAGACGAAAGAAACTGTACATCTTTTTGAACAACACAGTAATGTTACAGAAGTTAAGAAGAAAGGTGGGTTCCTGCTTCGCTAATTAGATGCTAGAAGTTACTGAGTCTACACAGCTTTACTACACACGAAATCTAAATTGTCACATCAACTAAAGCCGAGGTTACTGCATTTCTCTATTCTTTCGTGCTTGTACCTGCTATTTTGGGTTTGCAACTCATTCCTAATTCTTTCCTTTAACAGCGTTATTTCATGACAATGATGTGGAAGAAAAATTTACAACACTATTTTTAAAGTTTTTCCTTTCTAAAAATGTCTTCCATTATTGTTTTTTCCAAATGACATTAAGCTGCATTATCTTGAACTACTGGGAACCTGCTTAGATTGCCCTTCCCTGTAGACAATTTACCGATTCCTTCTCACTTCATTCAGAAATCCCAAACAGAATAAAACAAAACAAAACAAAAGAAATTCTGAAACTCTTGTAGTTTCTTTCTCTCCTTTTCAACTCCCCCTTGATTTGTGGATGAACTTTGGATATGTTTTTCTTTGATAAGCAAGCTATATTACGGTATTGTCTCTGCACCACAGTGTTTGGATGTATTTTAATTTAGAAATGTAACATCTGGCAGAAACCTGCGTCAGATCATGACAGGTTATGGAAATGCACTGATTCTCAACTGGGCAAGATTTTTGAGCCCCAGGGGCATTCAGCGACGTTTAGAGATTGGCTGTCACAACTGAGAGGTATTCCTGGAATCTGATGGGCTGAAGGCCAGGCATACTACTGCACATCCTACAATGCAAAGACAGCCTCCTACAATAAAGAATTATTTGGTGCCAAATTTGCAAAGGGTCTGGTTAAGAAACCTTGTGACAGTGCCACAAGAATTGAAGAGGAAAATTCTTGTTTGGGAAGAACCTGATTTCCATTGCTCACGAAAGTGAATCTTTTCATGACCTCAGTTTCAGTTTCCTTGCTTGAAAACAAAATGGCCGGAAAAGGCCTCGGGTGTCTCTTCTGATTCTCATACTCTATACATAATTAGTAAAATGGATACTCAGTTTGGGAAAGAGGAAAAAAGGCATTTGACTTTATAAGAAGTTTGACTTTAGCTTGGATCTTACAAACTGGCTGCCTGCTTAACTGGAATCGTACATATAAAATTCACTGAATCTCTTTAACAGCGTGGCAACATTTTAAATTAAGCAAGTCACCATCACGTCCTAGTCCTCAGCGAGCAGGTGGCGCTCAAAGCTAACAAAGTAAGCCATGTACTTCATTTTTGGCAATGTACCTCATTTTTACCACGGCTTGACTAGCAGGGATTGTTCAATTCCGACTCTGTGTGTATTTATACATAATTATATAATGTACATATATATATATAAAAAAAAAACACAATCAATAGATAGCCTTTGCTTATTTCTAAACTATGGTCAAAAATATAAAGGAATGCTTAGGATAAGCTGAAGTTTAATTTTAAAGAAAGTACCATCATAACCGTCAATAGCATCCTGCCAACAAACTGCTTTAAAGAAGTAATTTTCTTAATCATACCTTCAAGTGAGTTGGTGAATTTTGAAATGAGAAATGTTGGAATAGTAAACAGGGGTAAGCTTCAAGACCATCATATACACAACTCTCATTGCAAATTTCTAGCAAGCACATTTCTTGTTATATGCGGACGGACAATCAAGTGACAAAGACAGCTAAAAGCTGGAAAAAATTATCATTAAACTCCTGCGACGTCAGCTCCTTTGCCAGTATTATCTAATGCAATTACTATGTGAACATGTAAGCAAACTGATATTTACATAAACCGGCCAGGAAAAAGCCCATCATTTGCAGTCATCAAAGTTACATTCACAACAATAGGAAGAGGAACAAACAAAGAGAATGCTAAAATTAAGAAAATACGACGTGAAAATCAGAAGTTAATCCAAGAGCAGATTCTCAGGGAGTGCTGGGCGGGAAGGATGAAATTCAAGCAATAAACAATCCTTGCAAAACTAAGCAAGAAAAAGCAAAAATATATATTGAGACCTGAAAAATGGGTTGTGGCCCGTGGTCACAAAAGAATGTTATGCACAAACTCTATAGGGATAAATTTTGAAATCAACGACATGGTCAACTTGTACAGAAATTTTAATTTTTCCCAAACAATCTTGAAAAAGAACACCCAATGGTATTTGGCTTAGTTTCCCTGGGAGTTTTTTCAACTTGTGAAGAAACAGGCAACTTGGGTGTATGTGGTGTTTCAGAGAGAGGTGCACACAGATACCAGAAACCTGAAGTAAAGATAGAAGACACAGAAGAAGAGATTAAGAAATTTAAACTCTTTTCTTCAATTTTCAAAGAGGAAAAAAGTACTTCTCAATGCATTTTACAAAGGTCAACAGCATATAAGCAACAAAGCCTCATCAAGATGGTCCAACCCTCTCCTCAACACAAATGCAAAACTCCAGTAGTAAAGAATATAGTTTATATTGGCAATGCAAGAATACTCCATTCGCAGGATACGCTACTTTAATTCATCATTGAAAAAGTATTTAATAAAATACAGCATTCATTTTTCAATCTTTTAAAAACCCAAGTAAAATAGAAATAGAGGATTCTTATTTTCTATCAATCTAATTCTACCCTATCGTTAAGCTTACAGTGAAATACTACAGCCATCTCCACTGAAAATAGGAATAAGGTAAGGGCACCACGGCTCCTCATCGTTACTACTATATGTATTTTCCCACTATGTATGACAACTGCGAGTATTAATACAGAGTTTTTATGAGTCAATAAGGGAAATAAAATTAAAAAGGAAATTTAAAAAGCTAATGATCAATGATCAACTTCATTGATGATTTAAAAAAGTGCACATCAACATAGTGTAATATTATCCAGCTATTAGGTTGACAATGTAAAAAATCCTAATACCGTTCATTAGAAAGGGTGTGGAACAGAGATCACTCTACCCACCATCAGTGGGAAAATACTGACACATGCTTTACCAAGAGTACCTTGGAAAAGGTCTATCATAATTTGATAGGGGGATACTCACCACTATACTAATGAGGAGCATAATTTAAAATTGTTATGAAATGGCAAAGCACTTCCACCCAGCAATGCCACTTACAGCAATTCATCTCAAGGAATTAATAGTACAAGTGTGCCAAGATTAATTTACACAACGACATTCACAGCATTTTTTTTTTTTTTTTTTTTTTTTTGAGACTGAGTCTCCCTTTCTTGCCTAGGCTGGAATGCAGTGGCACCATCTCAGCTCACTGCAACCTGCTTCCCAGGTTCAAATGATTCTCCTGCCTCAGCCTCCCGAGTAGCTGGGATTACAAGTGCACGCCACCATGCCTGGCTAATTTTTCGTATTTTTAGTACCGATGGGGTTTCACCATGTTAATCAGGCTGTTCTCGAAATCCTGACCTCCAGTGATCTGCCCACCTCAGTCTCCCAAAGTGTTGGGAATACAGGCGTGAACCACGGCGCCCAGCCCATGATAGTTTCAATACTGAAAAAGTATTCATCATAAGGGAATTCAGTAAAACAACAGCATAATTTTTAACATGATATACTGAAAGTTATCTTCAGAATAATGCCCACATTAACTGAAAGCTGCAAGTTGTAAAATAGTATTAAGCAGTACTATGTGACTTTTGTAAAAGTTGGCCTATCTATATGCAATCGCAATACACGCACAAAAATAAGCTGGAAGGGCATTCATGCATCAAAATTTAACTGTGGTTTTATGTGTTGGTATTAAGATGGACTTCTATTTTCTTACTGTGATTGTTTTCAAATGAGTAAATATACTACTTTTATAATCAGGAAAAAAACCTAATGAAACTGTAAGCATTTCTTCCCTTTACCTCTAAAAATGAAAAGTATTATTGTAAATAATTGTAACTTATAAATCAAGGTGACTTTTTATTAGCATGGATAACATGTTGCACACTTATGACACATAATAGTTGCTTATATATATTTAATGTTTATACATGGTAATATAAACCGTGTGTAAAACTCCTTTTATCTCTAAAAATGAAAAGACAGAATTATCAATGCAGACACACACACACAGAGCATGTAACACGTGTGTTTGACTCAGTGTTTGGTCAGCGTATTCAGAGCCACATCTGTGACGGCGCTCAACGAACGCTGGGCATTTACCAAACTCGCAGGAATGCACACCCAACATTATCTACCAATTGGACATTTTGTCAAAGATTCCTGGTTTATCTAGAAGGGAAAAATTGTGCCTGGAGTTTAAAAATTCTAAAATTCTCAACGGTAACTACTGAAGCCAACCTCTTGCCACAAAGATAGCGTCGAGTGAGCTTTTGTGCCTGTCGCCGCCGCAGGAGGGAGCCGCCATCAGCAAGTCCCCAGCAGCCGCTAGCCGCGAAAGGACCAGAGGCACTTCCCACCCAGCCCCCTCAGCTAGTGGGCCATGCCTTCAGGCCCCCACAAACCCCACCAACCCACCCCACCCAGTACAAGCACACTCAGGCCCCCACAAACCCCACCAACCCACCCCACCCAGTACAAGCACCAGGAGGGAACCACTTCCTGAAGAAGTTCCGGCCCTCCCAATTGAAGGGAGCCAAGTCCCTCAGCAGGCCCGCGGCCATCTTGCAGAGCCACCGGGAGAGCGTCAGAAATGAAGTTGGCGGGGTGGGGGCGCATGGGAGTGGGGGAGGGGGAAAGGGCGCCTAGGAGTGGAGGTGGGGACGCGTGGGGGTGGGGAACCCACACCCCAAATCGCTACCAGGAGAGAACCTGGGGCAGGAAATGGGTTCTGCACGAAGGCTGTGGCCCTTGCAAGCGAACTGTGAGGCAGCGCGTCCTGGGGACCCACGCCATGCTCGCTGTCCCGCCACTTCTGTGCCTGCCTCTCTCTGTGTGTGTGGGCCGCACTGCTGCCAGGCCGCCTCGCCCCACCCTGCGGGTCACGGCTCCTAATGCGTCCAGGCGGGTGGCCCCGAAACAGGAAAACCGAGGATAAGGCGCAGCCTGGTTTCACCCACCGGTGAAAACCCCACAGGCCTCGCCCCTCAGGTCTTTCCTTCAACTCACCATGATGGCGGCAGGCAGCAGCTCCCCACAGGCTCAAGGAGGAACAGAGGCTGTGTTTCACCCACCACTTCTGGGTCCGCTGGTGAAGTCCGCTGGAACCCGCTGTGGGGCTTCGAGTGGTCAAAGGAGCCAAAGGCGAAGGTGTAAGGAAAACCAAGGGCGGGTGAACCCTCGGAGGTAGAACCGCCAGGCTGAGGCGCGCAGGCCGACTGAGGCGTGGACCGGGGGCCTCTGGGAGGTGGCTCCTGTGCCGGGTATCGGGGCGCGTGGTATCGGCCTCAGCCAATGGGTGGCAGCGCTCACGCCCCCTGGAGGGTGGAGGCCTGCGGGGGATGACGGCGTCCCCCACGCTGTGGGTGGGTAGAGGACGCAGGGTACGCAGTGCGTGTGTGCTGGTCCCAGGCAGGCACCGCCCTCACGTAGACCGACAGGCACACGCATCGCCTCCAAAACACCCTTGAAATAAGTATGCATACTGAAATATATGGTGTAGTTTTAAAAAACGAGAATGTGTCTGGGCTGTAGTTTCAAAATGGCTTCTGGAATGCACAGGTTTAGCACAATCACTGTTAGCGTCACACCCACCCCAAAATCTTTTAAAGTACCTACAGAAATAAATAGTAGCAAGTCTGTGGAAAAGGGAGGGAGACATCAACAGGCCAGAAACTTGGACTCCTTTCTGTCAAGTTTGAGATACAAGGGATTGGATGGGAGGAAATGCCAGTTTTGACATTCAGGGTGTTCGTTCTTTCAAGAAGTAGTTACTGAGTGCTTGTGATTACCAGCTACTGCAGATGCAGGAGTGAACAGAATAAAATAGTATCTCTTTGCTCAGGGATTTTACATTTTAATGGGAGAATTCACCTTCTAGGACTTACAGGAAGACGCTAGGCCTGCCTAGAGACTTATAGAACATTCTCAAGATCAGAGCAAGGGCCTAGAGCGGGAGCAAGCTGTGGGGCAGGTGGTGGAGCCAATCACATAACTTTGGGGACCACTCCAGCACCCTGTTATACACACAGGGCTAAGTGGCTATGACCTTTATCCTCAAACTTCACTTCTGTACTGACGGAAAGAATTAAAATGTGACGTTTTGAACTGGCAAAATGCTGGACTTCTATAACGTGGGAAGTGTCTCACTACTGACATCTAGTAATGCGGGATAAAAAACAAAAAATAATAACGTTTTGTTTCCAATAGGCAGATAAACCCATAAAAAAAAAAGGAGGGAAATTCCAAGTACCAAAAATAAACTGAAAACCAGAGCAATGAATTGTTCAACTGATTCTTCTCTTGCCCTGGATATGGGGGCTGGGTTGTACGGCAGCCAGTCATACTGGTTTGCCCAGGACTTACTGGTTTTAGCACTGAGAAATTCCTGTGTCCCTAAGGAAACCAGAAGGATTGGTCCTCCTAGGTGTGGGCAAAATGTTACTCTCTCTAACTTGAGTTCTGGATGTTTAGGGGCAGGAGGTTAAGGGCTGAAGGTGGGAGCTGGAGCTGAGTACTCTGCGAAAAGCCGTTGTCCCTAAAATCCTTAGGAAAAGGATAGAGTGGGGAAAATGTAAATCATCACCCATGAACGAGCAGATGAGGAAGCCTGCCCCATCTCTGGATGAAGAAAATACGTATTTAACTCTCATTAAATTTTGAAACCCTAGACCTGCATTTCATCAAAGTTTGGGGTTTAAATCTATAACGTGTTATTGGAATCTGCAAGCCAAGAAATGGGTCCTCCTACACCATCACCCTCTCTCCTGCCTAAAGAGGTCCTAGACATGGGGCATCTAGAATGCCTGGCAGAAGCAAACGTAAAGCCGACTTGGATGAATCCTTCTACAACCTAGGCTGAAAGAAAGTGATCCTTTAAGGACACGCTCACAGTAAAAATTTGTAGAACACTACTTACCTTGAATAAGAATGGCATACAAACAAGAAAGTTAAAACTTACAGAAGAAGCTTCTCAGTAGCAATAGAAACTAGAAGATAACAGTAATATGCTCACGTGTGTACGCGTTTTTTTTGTGTGTTTTTTTGTTTTCTTTTTCTCACGTTGTTTTTTTCCTCAACTTATTTGGAGTAATGCAGTCTATATTTTTAAGTGACTGTTGTACTATTTTAAAATGTAAATTTAAAATATAAAGCTAATACATAGCTTTACTCTCCTCTTGAATAATACAAAGGCCTTCAGGATGTTTTAGCTCTAGACACCCTCCCCTCTCTCAGTTTATACGTTATTCACTATTTTAGCTCTATCCTGGTTTCGTCATATAAATTAGACATCGTTTTTTAGACCCATCTACATATGTAATAACATTTTGCTTACCATTCCTTTGCATATCTCAGATCTGCCTTCTGAGTCATTTTCCTTATGCCTGTAGCAAATTCCTTATAATTTCCTTGTGTGACAGTGTGATGTGGTAAACCCTTGGGTTTTTTTCTACCTAAAATATTTTGATTTTTCCCTGTTGTTTCATAATTCTACTGAATATATAATTCTAGGTCTAAAAGTATTTTCCCTCTCAGAATATTGAGCATATTACTCTGTTATCTTCTAGTTTCTATTGCAACTGAGAAATCTGCTGCCAGTCTTTTTGCTGTGTAAGATCAGTTTTTCTTTGGTGTTCTGAACTTTCACAATGATGTAAGTAGGTGTGGAGTTTTAAAAAATGTCTCCTGCTTAGGAGTTTTAACGTTTTCTGGATTTGTGTGTTAGTTCTTAACAGTTCTGAACAGTTTCACCCATTTTCTTGTTAAAGGTTAGCTGGTCAAGGGATCAAACATTATTTGTATTTTATATTTCATAAGTGATTCTTAGAATTTACTTTTCTTTAGATCATGAATTTTTCAAAGGCTGGTGCTGTTTTCTTGAAATCTTATGAAATCTCTTAAAAAATTTTTAGGATCAAAACTGATTGTATCCATTTCAATGTGTTAAGTAAGATTAGTGGCGTAATTTGTATCAGCTCAGAAATAAATCTCTATATTTCTTTCTTATACGTTGGGGGAGAAGATGTATACATGCTGGTGTCTTTGAACACCTCTGCCAGTTCTTCTGTGCTCCTAAAGCACAGTTGGGAAACACTGGATTGGCAGAACTCTATAGAGCTTTAGGTATGCAAAGTTAGGCCCAAGGGACTAAAGAGTAGAGTTTCAAATTGTTCTGCCTAATAAATGAGAATAATCAAATTACAAGGGGAGAAACCAAGCAAGGGGGTGGGGGGAGAAGTGGAAGTCCTGGAAGCTGGAGAAAAGAAGTAACCTTGCAGGTGGGCTTATTTGCTCACACTTGTAATTCTCACACTTTGGGAGGCTGAGCCCGATGGATTGCCTAAGTTCAGGAGTTTGAGACCAGTCTGGGGAACATGGGAAAACCCTGTCTCTACCAAAAATACCAAAAATTAGCTGGGTGTGGCAGTGTGCACCTGTGGTCCCTGCTCCTCAGGAGGCTGAGGTGGGAGGATCATTTGAGTCTGGGAGGTGGCGGTTGCAGTGAGCCAAGATTGCCCCCACTGCATTCCAGCCTGGGTGACACAGTGAGACTCCTTCTCAGAAAAATGAAATTAAAATAACCTTGCAAAGAGACAAGAAGTTGGATCCTGCAGTGAAAGCTATCTGAGTATATTAGAAACTTAAAAAATTTGTGTGTCCATGCCTCACCCCAAACCAATTAAATCAGCTGAGGGCAGGGCTCAGAAGTCAATATTTTTTTTTTAAGGAAATGTTTCTCTTGTTACTCCAATATGGAGCCAAATTTGAAAATTGGTGCTATTGGTGCTATGGAGGCTTGCTACTCAGTGTATGATCCTCAGGTCAGCAACTTCACATCACGTGGGTGCTGTAGAATCTCAGGTCCCATGCCAAACCTACCGAATCAGAATCTGCGTTTTAACAAGATCTCCAAATGGCCCATGTGCACACTGACGGTCGAGAAACATTGCCATAGAGAGCGCTTGTCATAAACAAGTTGCACCCCTCTGGATTTGAGAATGCTTCACCTTATGAATAAATAGTCTTATTTTCTCAGCCTGTCTTGCAGCTACATCTTGGGCAGGTAACCTACAAACATCAGTGAGATGCACCCATCCCAAATTTTTAACAGGGGACTACTGATGCTGTAAAGAAGGGAATGCAGAGAATACTTTCTGGAGAAGAGTATCAACAGCAGCAGCAGCAGCCGTGGTATCGGTTAGAGCGGCAATGGCCACTACTGTCAGTTGTGCAAGCCATGATGTAACTCAGTGCCCAGTGGTGACAGCTGAGGTGTCTTCACTGGACAAGTTCTGCGGCATGGTTTTGTGTGTCATTCCTGGAGACAGCCTGGCTCTTTGGTTCATTTTGAGATTCTGTGAGCTAGTTATCCAATACATTTTAATAAGTTGTTTTCCTGTTTAAACCAGCCAAAACTTCTGTGACTATTGCTTGCAACAAGGCATCTTGACTACATTAGGTGATGAGTGAGGTTAGCCAAACTGCTTTTAAAAAGAAGGTTAACAGCTTTGAGATTTATGACTCTTTACTGTGATTATGTAGCATACTGTCCTGCCATTGTGTCCAACCTTTACCAAGCTTCCAGTACACACACAAATGCCTTATGTCAGTGGTATTTTGTGAGGAGTGTCGAGGACACTGTCCATTGCAACATGGGTCAGGGACGGCATGCTGATTCACAGCAAGATGATACGTAGATGAAATAATTCGGCAGAAACAGTAGCTTACAGCCAAAAGTGACCTGGAAAAGCAAAAATCGTAAGCTCAGTATGCCCAGCAAGATAGAAAGAACTATGTGCTATTCCCATTGCATGTTAGCAGATGTTTAAACCAATTCCATTTAAATCTCAGGGTATGGTGCCTCATCTTCTATTGGGCCTGTATTCATGGGGTCCAGCATGGCAACACACATCTCATGTACACTTGTGCATACTTACAGATATGTCTATCAACTGAGCAACATTGGCTTAAGCCCTGCTTATTCACCTTTAACCCTACTACCTGCAATAATAGTTTATTCAGTCAAAACTTAAATCTCCTAAGCAGATTGTCTGCATTTTGGGATTGGTCTGAAGCAAACTTACATAATCTTCGTGATGGCCTCTTGATACTAAATATTAAATATTTAACTGAAAAATTATTGATTTGTTAAAAGTAATAATATTGACACAAGGCACTGATACTGATATGGTACATACTATGTACCAGGCATTATTGTAATCATTTTACTTCTAGTTCATCTAATCCTCATAACAATACTAGGTGCTATTATTATCTCAATTTTACGGAGAAGGACGTAGAGGTACACAGAGGTTGGATAACTTGCCTGAGATCATAGTTGGTAGGCATCAGAGCTGTGATTTAAACCCAGTCAGACATTAAAATCTGAGTTCTCAACCATTATGCTATATTAGCAAACTGCATGGAGGAAGAAAGCGGTAATATAGTGGGACAAATTTATGTATTAAATCTCTTGTTCCCGTGAGAGTAGCTAAACAAAGAAGCAGAACCACAAATCTAAGCCCTAAACAACACTATGGTGTGAATGTTTGCCCCCACTCAACCCTTCACCTGTACATACGTTGAAACTCTAGTCCCTGAGGTGATGGTATTAGGAAGTGGAGCCTTTGGGAGATGAATTAGGTCATAAGGGCAGAGCTTTCGTGAATGAGCGATGGTATTAGGAAGTGAAGCCTTTGGGAGATGAATTAGGTCATGAGGGCAGAGCTTTGGTGAATGGGATTGATGCCCTTATAAAAGAGGACTCAGGGAGCTTAGTTACTCCTTCTACCATGAAAGAATACAGCAAGAAGTTGGCAGTCTGCACCCCAGAAAAGTGTCCTCACCAGAACCTCACCATGCTGACACCCTGGTCTTGGACTTGCCAGTCTCCGAAACTGTGAGATACAAATTTCTGTTGTTTATTAGCCACCCAGGTTCAGATATTTTTATTGTAACAGCCTGAATAGATTAAGAAAGGTAGTACTGGGAGAGGGGTGCTGCTATAATAAATGCCTAAAACTATGGAATCAGTTTTGGAAATGGGTAAAGGGTAGAGGCTGGAAGAGTTTTGACACGTATCCTGGAAAAATCCTACACTGCTGTGAACAGACCAGGCCATAAAGGGCGATTCTGATGAGGGCTCAGAAGGAGAAAAGGAGAGCTGTAGAGAAAGCTTGACTCTTCTTAGCGAGTACCTAAGTAGTTGTGAACAGACTTCGTAGAAATACAGACAGTAAAGACCATTCTGACATGAGGAACATGTTACTGGAAACTAGAGGAAAGACAATCCTTGTTACAAAGTAGCAACAAACTTGGATAAATCATGTTCACGTACTATTGTTTTGTGGAGTATTGCTTTTATTATAGCAGCCTGAACAGATAATACATCTATCTACACTAATGAATTGCTCCAAAACAATTGGCCCTTGAGGAGACTATCTGCTTAACAAAAGTGAAATTTCCACATTTCCTTCTGAATTTTGCCTGTTAACAAATCTTTCAGTACTTTTTTCAAATGTTGGAATCAATCTTATCTCTACAGGACTGACTCCCTACTCACACACATACTTCTCCCAGTTGCTTTGAAACTGCTTTTTCTGCATCAGGAGGCATCACCACTGAGCAAACTCTTGAAGATCACAAGTTGAACACTTGTGGAGGAAGCGGAGAGAAAAAGCTGGTATAACTCACTCTTCTTCCTTTCCTCATCCCTAATCATGCTAACCTTCATTTCCATAGTTTTATTCTTTCTATGTTAATCTTTTGTTTCTTATCCATTTTTGACAATACGAGTAATAGACAATATATGTCCCTTTCTTTAAAATACTAAAAACATTAAGGTAGGCTTAAGTTACCTTTTGACCACCAGCTCTACATCCCAGATCCATTCCCAGAGATTGGTAGTTTGGTGTAAATCCTTTCAGATATTTTTCTATATGTTTCCTTTTATACACTTACACACAACATTTGATATTTGAACGTACAGAACATATTTACTAACATAAAATATGTGGTATTTTTATTATACTTGTAATAGAGAAATTATATTCATATAATAAGTAATATGTATATATATATACACATAGTGTAGAAAATATATGCTTACACTATATATTTATACTTAAAGGGTATATAGAGGGAATATATATTATTTTGGGGTATATGTTCTCGAACAAAAATGCTATTAAAATGTATGTAACTTGATTTTTTTTCCTCCAGGAACATGACTCAGAAATATCTACATTAATAGGTAGATTTTTTTTCTTTTTTAGAAATGGGGTCTTGCTATGTTGCCCAGGCTGGCCTGGAACTCCTGGGTTCAAGTGATCCTCCCACCTCAGCCTATGAGTAGCTGGGACTAGGGGGGCACACCATCACACCCAGTTACTCAGAAATTTGTAATGTCAGCATATATATCTACTTAATTCCTTTTAACTTTGGCATAATTTTACATAATATGGATATGCCACCGTTATTAGCCATTCCCTGGTCAATGGACATTTAGGTCATTTGTACTTTGTCATGGTTATTAATAATATACAATGAACCTCTCTCATTGGAGCCAAATGAGTATTTGTTTTTTCTGGGGTGAACACCAAGAGATATATCTGTCGGTTCATGGATATGCACATTTCAGATTTTAATAGATATCAGAAAATTGCCCTTTAAAGTGCTGTGCCAGTATGTACGAATTTACACTCCCACCATTTGTTAGTTAGAGTCTTCATTTGTCTATTCGCTTTCCAATATTGATATCACTACTCTTTAATTTGCCAACCTGATGGTCAAGAAGTGGCATCTCATTTTCATTTTACTTTGGTTTTCCCTGATTGCTCATGGAGTTAAACTTTTTTCTACTGTTTGTTGACTGTTTGGATTCCTCATCGTTGAAAGACCTGTTCATAGCCTCTGGTCATTTTTCATTTGAGTTGCTTGTCTTTATCATATTGTTTTGTGGTAATCTGGCTTCCTTCGTTTTTTTTGTTTTTTTGTTTTGTTTTGTTTTTCTTTATTCAGACAGAGTCTGGCTCTCTTGCCCAGACTGGAGTGCAGTGGCGTGATCTTGGCTCACTGCAACCTCTGCCTCCCAGGTTAAACCAATTCTCCTGCCTCAGCGTCCAGCATAGCTGGGACTATAGGCACACAACACATGCCTGGCTAATTTTTTTAATTTTAGTGGCGATGAGGTTTCACCATATTGGTCAGGCTGGTCTCGAACTCCTGACCTCAGGTGATCCACCCTCCTCAGCCTCCCAAAGTGCTGGGATTACCGGCATGAGCCACCACACCCAGCCACCTTCCTTCTTTATCTTCCTTCTCAGTCCTTCAGGCAAAGGTGCAGTGGTATTGGTGCCTCTTTGAAGTTCCACTTCAGTGTAATGAACTACAGTTACATTTATTTCCAAGAATTTCTTTTCCTAAACTGGAGAAATTTAAGCCATGAATCAGAGAGAAAGGGAAATCTCTGGTGTAAACATTAACCACTAACCTTTCAATGTCTTTGAACCCGTCAACTCTGCTGGACCTCTTTCTAAAAAACAGATGAGAGTTGTTACTCGAGTCAGTTAGCCCTTTAGTACTTTCAAACTTTTTTTTCAGGAGCTCAAGGAATTGCCAAAGAGAAGGAGAACTGTTAGCTGTGATTTCTAAAGTGCTTTCCTAAATATTGATTGCATTTTTTAGGCAATGCGACAATCTCAAAGCACTTTGCTAAGGGCAACATTGTGTTGTGGTCTAACAACTGTTAAATTTCTCATCTTGCCCCGATTCCCTTAATTTACAATGAGACTATCTGTAGAGAAATGAGGTGAGACATCAGGTGAGTAAATACACATTAACAGGGGCAGCATTCACAGATTCTCAGGAACGGTTCTGACAACAACTTGATTAATGCAAAACTAAATTAATCTCTGATCACCATAAAAAACGAGAAGCTGAAATGTTTCTTTTTTTCTCATGAAGGATTTATTTTTTTCTGTGACTTATGTGGAATTGACTGAAAAAAAAAAAAAACTCCACAATTTCAAAACCTTTTGGCAAAAACTCTGTGTACCTATAGCTAGCATTTCAGCCAGCATGAGCAAGTACGAGGAACTGAAAAGACTCGTACTTGAGAATATAGTCAAAGGAAAACCATGGAATAAAGAAAAACCAGACACAGAGATAATATACATACTTTTTATAAAAAGGAAGGAAGTTGAGGGAAACCTTTTCTGTTATTTCCAATACCTAGTCAGTCAACAAGTTTTATTTTGTTTTGTTTTGTTTTTAAGAGACAGATCTTGTTCTGTCACCTAGGCTGGAGTACAGTGGTGTTGTCATAGCTCACTGCAGTCTCAAATTCCTGGGCTCAAGGGATCCTCCCACCTCAGCCTCCCAAGTACTATGTACTTGGGAGTACTAGTACTATGGGTACTAGTAGCTAGTACTATGGGTGCATGCCACCGTGTCCAGTTAATTTTGTTTTCATTTTTGTATTTTTTGTAGAGATGGGGTCTGATATGGTAAGGCTCTGTGTCCTCACCCAAATCTCATCTTGAATCGTAATCCCCATAATCCCCACATGTCAAGGGAGAGACCAGGTGGCGGTAATTGAATCACAGGGGACAGTTTCCCCCATACTGTTCTAATGATAATGAGTTATCATGAGATCTGATGGTTTTATAAGGGTTTCTTCCCCCTTCCCTTGGCACTTTTTCCTGCTACCTTGTGAGTAAGGTGCCTTGCCTCCCCTTCACCTTCCACCATGATTGTAAGTTTCCTGAGGCCTCTCCGGGCATGCTGAACTGTGAGTCAATTAGAGCATTTTTCCTTTATGAGTTACACAGTCTTGGGCAGTTATTTATAGCCGTATGAAAATGGCCTAATACAGTAAGTTGGTACGACCGAGAGTGAGGTGCTGCTATAAAGATATCCAAAAATGTGGAAGCAACTTTGGAACTGGGTAACAGGTGGATGTTGGAACAGTTTGGAGGGCTCAGAAGAAGACAAGAAAATGAGGGAAAGTTTGGAACTTCCTAGAGACTTCTTGAATGTCTTTCACCAAAATGCTGATAGTGATATAGGCAATGAAGTCCAGGCTGATGTGGTCTCAGATGGAGATGAGGAACTTGTTGGGAAGCAGAGTAAAGGTGACTATTGCTATAATTTAGCAAAGAGACTGGGAGCATTTTGCACCTACCCTAGAGATCTGTGGAACTTTGAACTTGAAGGAGAAGATTTAGGGTATCTGGTGGAAGAAATTTCTCCGCAGCAATGTGTTCAAGAATTGACTTGGATGCTCCTAAAAGCATTCAGTTTTATGCATTCATAAAGAGATGGTTTGGAATTGGAACTTAGGTTTAAAAGTGAAATGGAGTGTAAAAGTTTGGAAAATTTGTAACCTCATGATGTGATAGAAAAGAAAGAAAAACCCATTTTCTGTTGAGAAATTTGAGCTGGCTTCAGAAAGTTGCATAAGTAACGAGGAGCCAAATGATAGTCACCAAGACAGTGGGGAAGATGTCTCCAGGGCATGTCAGAGAACTTCATAGCAGCCCCTCTTGTTACAGGCCTGGAGGCCTAGCAGGAAAACATGGTTTCATGGGCTGGGCACAGGGCCTTGCTGCTTTGTGCAGTCTTGGGACTTGGTGCCCTGCATCCCAGCCATGGGTAAAAGGGGATAACATAGAGCTCAGGCTATTGCTTCAGAGGCTGCAAACCCCAGGCCTTGGCATCTTCCACGTGCTGTTGAGCCTGTGGGTGCACAGAAGCCAAGAAGTTAGGTTTAGGAACCTCTGCCTAGATTTCAGAGGATGCATGAAAATGCCTGCATGTCCAGGAAGAAGTTTGCTTCAGGGGTGGAGCCCTCATGGAGAACCTCTGCCAGGGCAGTGCAGAAGAGAAATGTGGGGTTGAAGCCCCTCCATGGTCCCCATTGGGGCACTGCCTAGTAGAGGTGTGAGAAGAGAGCCGCTATCCTTCAGACCCCAGAATGGCAGATCCACTGACATCTTGCACTGTGCTCCTGGAAAATACAAAATACACTCAATGCCAGCCTGTGAAAGCAGCCAGGAAGGGGGTTGTACCCTGCAAAGCCACAGGGGTGGAGCTGCCTACGGCCATGGGAACCCATCTCTTGTATCAGCATGATCTAGATATGAGACAGGGAGTCAAAGGAGATCGCTTCAGAGCTTAAGATTTGACTGCCCTGAAGATTTCAGACTTTGCATGGGGTCTGCTGCACCTTCATTTTGGCCAATTTCTCCCATTTGGAATGGGTGTATTTACTCTGTGCCTGTACCCCCATTGTATCTAGGAAGTGACTAACTTGCTTTCGATTTTACAGGCTCATAGGCGAGACTTGCCTTGTCTCAGGTGAGACTTTGAACTTGGACTTTTGGGTTAAATGTTGGAATGAATTAAGACTTTGGGAGACTGTTGGGAAGGCATGATTGGTTTTGAAATGTGAAAAGGACATGTGATTTTGGAGGAGCCAGGGACAGAGTGACATGGTTAGGCTTTGGGTCTCCACCCAAATCTCATCTTGAATTGTAATCCCCATAATCCCCACGTGTTGAGGTAGAGACCAGGTGGAGGTGATTGAAACATGGGGGTCACTTTCCCCCATGCTGTTCTCATAATAGTGAGTGGGTTCTCATGAGATCTGATAGTTTTCTAAGGAACTCTTCCCTCTTCACTTGGCGCTTCTCCTGACTGCTGCCTTGTGAAGGAGGGGCCTTGCTTCCCCTTTGCCTTCTGCCATGGTTGTAAGTTTCCTGAGGCCTCTCCAGCCATGCTGATCCATGGGTAAATTAGACATCCTTCTTTATGAATTACCCAGTCTTGGGCAGTTCCTTATATCGGTATGAAAATTGACTAGCATGGGATCTCAGGTTGGTCTTGAACTCCTGGTCTCAAGCAGTCCTCAACCTTTGCATATCAAAGTGTTAGAACTGTATCCCATCATATCAGGCCAACAAGTTTCTTTAAGTGGATTATCTAACAAATCTTCCTTTCCACTTCACCACTTCCTTTTGGACCATAAGACCTATCCTTGGTTAAAGGAAAGCCAGTGTCATTAAGTGCAATGCTAGGGACAATGCAAACCCAATGCAAATCCAAACATTTTCCCCATTTTCACAGGTATTGCCATCCAAAATGGCACATTACATACTGTGGGTACTGAAATGGCCATAAGAGGGGAAGATAAAGTGGAGACGACAGAAAATTTCACAAAGAAGGGAAAACTTGATTGGACTGTCTGTAAGAGGTAGAATTCAGAGAATAAAAGAAAAGCTGGAAGAGCATTTTAAATGGAAGGAACATGGAACGCTGTATGAGAAGACAATGCTGAGCTAGAAAGGATGGGGTCATATATTGAAGGGTTGTAGGAGCCAGCTTAAATTTAAAGCTTATATTCAATATAATAAAATTGGTACTAGGGTACCCTGGAAGGTTTCTGAGTAGAGCTGAAAAGTGATATATTGACAGTAGTGTTTGATAGAGTTTTAAAGTGGTATTAATACCATTAATGTAGGTACTGGAATATTCCAAAATAACGAGAACATGATCTGGTTTTCCTTTAACCAAGGATATGTCTTATGGTCCAAAAGGAAGTGGTGAAGTGGAAAGGAAGATTTGTTAGATAATCCACTTAAAGAAACTTGTTGGCCTGATATGATGGGATACAGTTCTAACACTTTGATATGCAAAGGTTGAGGACTGCTTGAGACCAGGAGTTCAAGACCAACCTGAGATCCCATGCTAGTCAATTTTCATACCGATATAAGGAACTGCCCAAGACTGGGTAATTCATAAAGAAGGATGTCTAATTTACCCATGGATCAGCATGGCTGGAGAGGCCTCAGGAAACTTACAACCATGGCAGAAGGCAAAGGGGAAGCAAGGCCCCTCCTTCACAAGGCAGCAGTCAGGAGAAGCGCCAAGTGAAGAGGGAAGAGTTCCTTAGAAAACTATCAGATCTCATGAGAACCCACTCACTATTATGAGAACAGCATGGGGGAAAGTGACCCCCATGTTTCAATCACCTCCACCTGGTCTCTACCTCAACACGTGGGGATTATGGGGATTACAATTCAAGATGAGATTTGGGTGGAGACCCAAAGCCTAACCATGTCACTCTGTCCCTGGCTCCTCCAAAATCACATGTCCTTTTCACATTTCAAAACCAATCATGCCTTCCCAACAGTCTCCCAAAGTCTTAATTCATTCCAACATTTAACCCAAAAGTCCAAGTTCAAAGTCTCACCTGAGACAAGGCAAGTCTCGCCTATGAGCCTGTAAAATCGAAAGCAAGTTAGTCACTTCCTAGATACAATGGGGGTACAGGCACAGAGTAAATACACCCATTCCAAATGGGAGAAATTGGCCAAAATGAAGGTGCAGCAGACCCCATGCAAAGTCTGAAATCTTCAGGGCAGTCAAATCTTAAGCTCTGAAGCGATCTCCTTTGACTCCCTGTCTCATATCTAGATCATGCTGATACAAGAGATGGGTTCCCATGGCCGTAGGCAGCTCCACCCCTGTGGCTTTGCAGGGTACAACCCCCTTCCTGGCTGCTTTCACAGGCTGGCATTGAGTGTATTTTGTATTTTCCAGGAGCACAGTGCAAGATGTCAGTGGATCTGCCATTCTGGGGTCTGAAGGATAGCGGCTCTCTTCTCACACCTCTACTAGGCAGTGCCCCAATGGGGACCATGGAGGGGCTTCAACCCCACATTTCTCTTCTGCACTGCCCTGGCAGAGGTTCTCCATGAGGGCTCCACCCCTGAAGCAAACTTCTTCCTGGACATGCAGGCATTTTCATGCATCCTCTGAAATCTAGGCAGAGGTTCCTAAACCTAACTTCTTGGCTTCTGTGCACCCACAGGCTCAACAGCACGTGGAAGATGCCAAGGCCTGGGGTTTGCAGCCTCTGAAGCAATAGCCTGAGCTCTATGTTATCCCCTTTTACCCATGGCTGGGATGCAGGGCACCAAGTCCCAAGACTGCACAAAGCAGCAAGGCCCTGTGCCCAGCCCATGAAACCATGTTTTCCTGCTAGGCCTCCAGGCCTGTAACAAGAGGGGCTGCTATGAAGTTCTCTGACATGCCCTGGAGACATCTTCCCCACTGTCTTGGTGACTATCATTTGGCTCCTCGTTACTTATGCAACTTTCTGAAGCCAGCTCAAATTTCTCAACAGAAAATGGGTTTTTCTTTCTTTTCTATCACATCATGAGGTTACAAATTTTCCAAACTTTTACACTCCATTTCACTTTTAAACCTAAGTTCCAATTCCAAACCATCTCTTTATGAATGCATAAAACTGAATGCTTTTAGGAGCATCCAAGTCAATTCTTGAACACATTGCTGCGGAGAAATTTCTTCCACCAGATACCCTAAATCTTCTCCTTCAAGTTCAAAGTTCCACAGATCTCTAGGGTAGGTGCAAAATGCTCCCAGTCTCTTTGCTAAATTATAGCAATAGTCACCTTTACTCTGCTTCCCAACAAGTTCCTCATCTCCATCTGAGACCACATCAGCCTGGACTTCATTGCCTATATCACTATCAGCATTTTGGTGAAAGACATTCAAGAAGTCTCTAGGAAGTTCCAAACTTTCCCTCATTTTCTTGTCTTCTTCTGAGCCCTCCAAACTGTTCCAACATCCACCTGTTACCCAGTTCCAAAGTTGCTTCCACATTTTTGGATATCTTTATAGCAGCACCTCACTCTCGGTCGTACCAACTTACTGTATTAGGCCATTTTCATACGGCTATAAATAACTGCCCAAGACTGTGTAACTCATAAAGGAAAAATGCTCTAATTGACTCACAGTTCAGCATGCCCGGAGAGGCCTCAGGAAACTTACAATCATGGTGGAAGGTGAAGGGGAGGCAAGGCACCTTACTCACAAGGTAGCAGGAAAAAGTGCCAAGGGAAGGGGGAAGAAACCCTTATAAAACCATCAGATCTCATGATAACTCATTATCATTAGAACAGTATGGGGGAAACTGTCCCCTGTGATTCAATTACCGCCACCTGGTCTCTCCCTTGACATGTGGGGATTATGGGGATTACGATTCAAGATGAGATTTGGGTGAGGACACAGAGCCTTACCATATCAGACCCCATCTCTACAAAAAATACAAAAATGAAAACAAAATTAACTGGACACGGTGGCATGCACCCATAGTACTAGCTACTAGTACCCATAGTACTAGTACTCCCAAGTACATAGTACTTGGGAGGCTGAGGTGGGAGGATCCCTTGAGCCCAGGAATTTGAGACTGCAGTGAGCTATGACAACACCACTGTACTCCAGCCTAGGTGACAGAACAAGATCTGTCTCTTAAAAACAAAACAAAACAAAATAAAACTTGTTGACTGACTAGGTATTGGAAATAACAGAAAAGGTTTCCCTCAACTTCCTTCCTTTTTATAAAAAGTATGTATATTATCTCTGTGTCTGGTTTTTCTTTATTCCATGGTTTTCCTTTGACTATATTCTCAAGTACGAGTCTTTTCAGTTCCTCGTACTTGCTCATGCTGGCTGAAATGCTAGCTATAGGTACACAGAGTTTTTGCCAAAAGGTTTTGAAATTGTGGAGTTTTTTTTTTTTTTCAGTCAATTCCACATAAGTCACAGAAAAAAATAAATCCTTCATGAGAAAAAAAGAAACATTTCAGCTTCTCGTTTTTTATGGTGATCAGAGATTAATTTAGTTTTGCATTAATCAAGTTGTTGTCAGAACCGTTCCTGAGAATCTGTGAATGCTGCCCCTGTTAATGTGTATTTACTCACCTGATGTCTCACCTCATTTCTCTACAGATAGTCTCATTGTAAATTAAGGGAATCGGGGCAAGATGAGAAATTTAACAGTTGTTAGACCACAACACAATGTTGCCCTTAGCAAAGTGCTTTGAGATTGTCGCATTGCCTAAAAAATGCAATCAATATTTAGGAAAGCACTTTAGAAATCACAGCTAACAGTTCTCCTTCTCTTTGGCAATTCCTTGAGCTCCTGAAAAAAAAGTTTGAAAGTACTAAAGGGCTAACTGACTCGAGTAACAACTCTCATCTGTTTTTTAGAAAGAGGTCCAGCAGAGTTGACGGGTTCAAAGACATTGAAAGGTTAGTGGTTAATGTTTACACCAGAGATTTCCCTTTCTCTCTGATTCATGGCTTAAATTTCTCCAGTTTAGGAAAAGAAATTCTTGGAAATAAATGTAACTGTAGTTCATTACACTGAAGTGGAACTTCAAAGAGGCACCAATACCACTGCACCTTTGCCTGAAGGACTGAGAAGGAAGATAAAGAAGGAAGGTGGCTGGGTGTGGTGGCTCATGCCGGTAATCCCAGCACTTTGGGAGGCTGAGGAGGGTGGATCACCTGAGGTCAGGAGTTCGAGACCAGCCTGACCAATATGGTGAAACCTCATCGCCACTAAAATTAAAAAAATTAGCCAGGCATGTGTTGTGTGCCTATAGTCCCAGCTATGCTGGACGCTGAGGCAGGAGAATTGGTTTAACCTGGGAGGCAGAGGTTGCAGTGAGCCAAGATCACGCCACTGCACTCCAGTCTGGGCAAGAGAGCCAGACTCTGTCTGAATAAAGAAAAACAAAACAAAACAAAAAAACAAAAAAAACGAAGGAAGCCAGATTACCACAAAACAATATGATAAAGACAAGCAACTCAAATGAAAAATGACCAGAGGCTATGAACAGGTCTTTCAACGATGAGGAATCCAAACAGTCAACAAACAGTAGAAAAAAGTTTAACTCCATGAGCAATCAGGGAAAACCAAAGTAAAATGAAAATGAGATGCCACTTCTTGACCATCAGGTTGGCAAATTAAAGAGTAGTGATATCAATATTGGAAAGCGAATAGACAAATGAAGACTCTAACTAACAAATGGTGGGAGTGTAAATTCGTACATACTGGCACAGCACTTTAAAGGGCAATTTTCTGATATCTATTAAAATCTGAAATGTGCATATCCATGAACCGACAGATATATCTCTTGGTGTTCACCCCAGAAAAAACAAATACTCATTTGGCTCCAATGAGAGAGGTTCATTGTATATTATTAATAACCATGACAAAGTACAAATGACCTAAATGTCCATTGACCAGGGAATGGCTAATAACGGTGGCATATCCATATTATGTAAAATTATGCCAAAGTTAAAAGGAATTAAGTAGATATATATGCTGACATTACAAATTTCTGAGTAACTGGGTGTGATGGTGTGCCCCCCTAGTCCCAGCTACTCATAGGCTGAGGTGGGAGGATCACTTGAACCCAGGAGTTCCAGGCCAGCCTGGGCAACATAGCAAGACCCCATTTCTAAAAAAGAAAAAAAATCTACCTATTAATGTAGATATTTCTGAGTCATGTTCCTGGAGGAAAAAAAATCAAGTTACATACATTTTAATAGCATTTTTGTTCGAGAACATATACCCCAAAATAATATATATTCCCTCTATATACCCTTTAAGTATAAATATATAGTGTAAGCATATATTTTCTACACTATGTGTATATATATATACATATTACTTATTATATGAATATAATTTCTCTATTACAAGTATAATAAAAATACCACATATTTTATGTTAGTAAATATGTTCTGTACGTTCAAATATCAAATGTTGTGTGTAAGTGTATAAAAGGAAACATATAGAAAAATATCTGAAAGGATTTACACCAAACTACCAATCTCTGGGAATGGATCTGGGATGTAGAGCTGGTGGTCAAAAGGTAACTTAAGCCTACCTTAATGTTTTTAGTATTTTAAAGAAAGGGACATATATTGTCTATTACTCGTATTGTCAAAAATGGATAAGAAACAAAAGATTAACATAGAAAGAATAAAACTATGGAAATGAAGGTTAGCATGATTAGGGATGAGGAAAGGAAGAAGAGTGAGTTATACCAGCTTTTTCTCTCCGCTTCCTCCACAAGTGTTCAACTTGTGATCTTCAAGAGTTTGCTCAGTGGTGATGCCTCCTGATGCAGAAAAAGCAGTTTCAAAGCAACTGGGAGAAGTATGTGTGTGAGTAGGGAGTCAGTCCTGTAGAGATAAGATTGATTCCAACATTTGAAAAAAGTACTGAAAGATTTGTTAACAGGCAAAATTCAGAAGGAAATGTGGAAATTTCACTTTTGTTAAGCAGATAGTCTCCTCAAGGGCCAATTGTTTTGGAGCAATTCATTAGTGTAGATAGATGTATTATCTGTTCAGGCTGCTATAATAAAAGCAATACTCCACAAAACAATAGTACGTGAACATGATTTATCCAAGTTTGTTGCTACTTTGTAACAAGGATTGTCTTTCCTCTAGTTTCCAGTAACATGTTCCTCATGTCAGAATGGTCTTTACTGTCTGTATTTCTACGAAGTCTGTTCACAACTACTTAGGTACTCGCTAAGAAGAGTCAAGCTTTCTCTACAGCTCTCCTTTTCTCCTTCTGAGCCCTCATCAGAATCGCCCTTTATGGCCTGGTCTGTTCACAGCAGTGTAGGATTTTTCCAGGATACGTGTCAAAACTCTTCCAGCCTCTACCCTTTACCCATTTCCAAAACTGATTCCATAGTTTTAGGCATTTATTATAGCAGCACCCCTCTCCCAGTACTACCTTTCTTAATCTATTCAGGCTGTTACAATAAAAATATCTGAACCTGGGTGGCTAATAAACAACAGAAATTTGTATCTCACAGTTTCGGAGACTGGCAAGTCCAAGACCAGGGTGTCAGCATGGTGAGGTTCTGGTGAGGACACTTTTCTGGGGTGCAGACTGCCAACTTCTTGCTGTATTCTTTCATGGTAGAAGGAGTAACTAAGCTCCCTGAGTCCTCTTTTATAAGGGCATCAATCCCATTCACCAAAGCTCTGCCCTCATGACCTAATTCATCTCCCAAAGGCTTCACTTCCTAATACCATCGCTCATTCACGAAAGCTCTGCCCTTATGACCTAATTCATCTCCCAAAGGCTCCACTTCCTAATACCATCACCTCAGGGACTAGAGTTTCAACGTATGTACAGGTGAAGGGTTGAGTGGGGGCAAACATTCACACCATAGTGTTGTTTAGGGCTTAGATTTGTGGTTCTGCTTCTTTGTTTAGCTACTCTCACGGGAACAAGAGATTTAATACATAAATTTGTCCCACTATATTACCGCTTTCTTCCTCCATGCAGTTTGCTAATATAGCATAATGGTTGAGAACTCAGATTTTAATGTCTGACTGGGTTTAAATCACAGCTCTGATGCCTACCAACTATGATCTCAGGCAAGTTATCCAACCTCTGTGTACCTCTACGTCCTTCTCCGTAAAATTGAGATAATAATAGCACCTAGTATTGTTATGAGGATTAGATGAACTAGAAGTAAAATGATTACAATAATGCCTGGTACATAGTATGTACCATATCAGTATCAGTGCCTTGTGTCAATATTATTACTTTTAACAAATCAATAATTTTTCAGTTAAATATTTAATATTTAGTATCAAGAGGCCATCACGAAGATTATGTAAGTTTGCTTCAGACCAATCCCAAAATGCAGACAATCTGCTTAGGAGATTTAAGTTTTGACTGAATAAACTATTATTGCAGGTAGTAGGGTTAAAGGTGAATAAGCAGGGCTTAAGCCAATGTTGCTCAGTTGATAGACATATCTGTAAGTATGCACAAGTGTACATGAGATGTGTGTTGCCATGCTGGACCCCATGAATACAGGCCCAATAGAAGATGAGGCACCATACCCTGAGATTTAAATGGAATTGGTTTAAACATCTGCTAACATGCAATGGGAATAGCACATAGTTCTTTCTATCTTGCTGGGCATACTGAGCTTACGATTTTTGCTTTTCCAGGTCACTTTTGGCTGTAAGCTACTGTTTCTGCCGAATTATTTCATCTACGTATCATCTTGCTGTGAATCAGCATGCCGTCCCTGACCCATGTTGCAATGGACAGTGTCCTCGACACTCCTCACAAAATACCACTGACATAAGGCATTTGTGTGTGTACTGGAAGCTTGGTAAAGGTTGGACACAATGGCAGGACAGTATGCTACATAATCACAGTAAAGAGTCATAAATCTCAAAGCTGTTAACCTTCTTTTTAAAAGCAGTTTGGCTAACCTCACTCATCACCTAATGTAGTCAAGATGCCTTGTTGCAAGCAATAGTCACAGAAGTTTTGGCTGGTTTAAACAGGAAAACAACTTATTAAAATGTATTGGATAACTAGCTCACAGAATCTCAAAATGAACCAAAGAGCCAGGCTGTCTCCAGGAATGACACACAAAACCATGCCGCAGAACTTGTCCAGTGAAGACACCTCAGCTGTCACCACTGGGCACTGAGTTACATCATGGCTTGCACAACTGACAGTAGTGGCCATTGCCGCTCTAACCGATACCACGGCTGCTGCTGCTGCTGTTGATACTCTTCTCCAGAAAGTATTCTCTGCATTCCCTTCTTTACAGCATCAGTAGTCCCCTGTTAAAAATTTGGGATGGGTGCATCTCACTGATGTTTGTAGGTTACCTGCCCAAGATGTAGCTGCAAGACAGGCTGAGAAAATAAGACTATTTATTCATAAGGTGAAGCATTCTCAAATCCAGAGGGGTGCAACTTGTTTATGACAAGCGCTCTCTATGGCAATGTTTCTCGACCGTCAGTGTGCACATGGGCCATTTGGAGATCTTGTTAAAACGCAGATTCTGATTCGGTAGGTTTGGCATGGGACCTGAGATTCTACAGCACCCACGTGATGTGAAGTTGCTGACCTGAGGATCATACACTGAGTAGCAAGCCTCCATAGCACCAATAGCACCAATTTTCAAATTTGGCTCCATATTGGAGTAACAAGAGAAACATTTCCTTAAAAAAAAAATATTGACTTCTGAGCCCTGCCCTCAGCTGATTTAATTGGTTTGGGGTGAGGCATGGACACACAAATTTTTTAAGTTTCTAATATACTCAGATAGCTTTCACTGCAGGATCCAACTTCTTGTCTCTTTGCAAGGTTATTTTAATTTCATTTTTCTGAGAAGGAGTCTCACTGTGTCACCCAGGCTGGAATGCAGTGGGGGCAATCTTGGCTCACTGCAACCGCCACCTCCCAGACTCAAATGATCCTCCCACCTCAGCCTCCTGAGGAGCAGGGACCACAGGTGCACACTGCCACACCCAGCTAATTTTTGGTATTTTTGGTAGAGACAGGGTTTTCCCATGTTCCCCAGACTGGTCTCAAACTCCTGAACTTAGGCAATCCATCGGGCTCAGCCTCCCAAAGTGTGAGAATTACAAGTGTGAGCAAATAAGCCCACCTGCAAGGTTACTTCTTTTCTCCAGCTTCCAGGACTTCCACTTCTCCCCCCACCCCCTTGCTTGGTTTCTCCCCTTGTAATTTGATTATTCTCATTTATTAGGCAGAACAATTTGAAACTCTACTCTTTAGTCCCTTGGGCCTAACTTTGCATACCTAAAGCTCTATAGAGTTCTGCCAATCCAGTGTTTCCCAACTGTGCTTTAGGAGCACAGAAGAACTGGCAGAGGTGTTCAAAGACACCAGCATGTATACATCTTCTCCCCCAACGTATAAGAAAGAAATATAGAGATTTATTTCTGAGCTGATACAAATTACGCCACTAATCTTACTTAACACATTGAAATGGATACAATCAGTTTTGATCCTAAAAATTTTTTAAGAGATTTCATAAGATTTCAAGAAAACAGCACCAGCCTTTGAAAAATTCATGATCTAAAGAAAAGTAAATTCTAAGAATCACTTATGAAATATAAAATACAAATAATGTTTGATCCCTTGACCAGCTAACCTTTAACAAGAAAATGGGTGAAACTGTTCAGAACTGTTAAGAACTAACACACAAATCCAGAAAACGTTAAAACTCCTAAGCAGGAGACATTTTTTAAAACTCCACACCTACTTACATCATTGTGAAAGTTCAGAACACCAAAGAAAAACTGATCTTACACAGCAAAAAGACTGGCAGCAGATTTCTCAGTTGCAATAGAAACTAGAAGATAACAGAGTAATATGCTCAATATTCTGAGAGGGAAAATACTTTTAGACCTAGAATTATATATTCAGTAGAATTATGAAACAACAGGGAAAAATCAAAATATTTTAGGTAGAAAAAAACCCAAGGGTTTACCACATCACACTGTCACACAAGGAAATTATAAGGAATTTGCTACAGGCATAAGGAAAATGACTCAGAAGGCAGATCTGAGATATGCAAAGGAATGGTAAGCAAAATGTTATTACATATGTAGATGGGTCTAAAAAACGATGTCTAATTTATATGACGAAACCAGGATAGAGCTAAAATAGTGAATAACGTATAAACTGAGAGAGGGGAGGGTGTCTAGAGCTAAAACATCCTGAAGGCCTTTGTATTATTCAAGAGGAGAGTAAAGCTATGTATTAGCTTTATATTTTAAATTTACATTTTAAAATAGTACAACAGTCACTTAAAAATATAGACTGCATTACTCCAAATAAGTTGAGGAAAAAAACAACGTGAGAAAAAGAAAACAAAAAAACACACAAAAAAAACGCGTACACACGTGAGCATATTACTGTTATCTTCTAGTTTCTATTGCTACTGAGAAGCTTCTTCTGTAAGTTTTAACTTTCTTGTTTGTATGCCATTCTTATTCAAGGTAAGTAGTGTTCTACAAATTTTTACTGTGAGCGTGTCCTTAAAGGATCACTTTCTTTCAGCCTAGGTTGTAGAAGGATTCATCCAAGTCGGCTTTACGTTTGCTTCTGCCAGGCATTCTAGATGCCCCATGTCTAGGACCTCTTTAGGCAGGAGAGAGGGTGATGGTGTAGGAGGACCCATTTCTTGGCTTGCAGATTCCAATAACACGTTATAGATTTAAACCCCAAACTTTGATGAAATGCAGGTCTAGGGTTTCAAAATTTAATGAGAGTTAAATACGTATTTTCTTCATCCAGAGATGGGGCAGGCTTCCTCATCTGCTCGTTCATGGGTGATGATTTACATTTTCCCCACTCTATCCTTTTCCTAAGGATTTTAGGGACAACGGCTTTTCGCAGAGTACTCAGCTCCAGCTCCCACCTTCAGCCCTTAACCTCCTGCCCCTAAACATCCAGAACTCAAGTTAGAGAGAGTAACATTTTGCCCACACCTAGGAGGACCAATCCTTCTGGTTTCCTTAGGGACACAGGAATTTCTCAGTGCTAAAACCAGTAAGTCCTGGGCAAACCAGTATGACTGGCTGCCGTACAACCCAGCCCCCATATCCAGGGCAAGAGAAGAATCAGTTGAACAATTCATTGCTCTGGTTTTCAGTTTATTTTTGGTACTTGGAATTTCCCTCCTTTTTTTTTTATGGGTTTATCTGCCTATTGGAAACAAAACGTTATTATTTTTTGTTTTTTATCCCGCATTACTAGATGTCAGTAGTGAGACACTTCCCACGTTATAGAAGTCCAGCATTTTGCCAGTTCAAAACGTCACATTTTAATTCTTTCCGTCAGTACAGAAGTGAAGTTTGAGGATAAAGGTCATAGCCACTTAGCCCTGTGTGTATAACAGGGTGCTGGAGTGGTCCCCAAAGTTATGTGATTGGCTCCACCACCTGCCCCACAGCTTGCTCCCGCTCTAGGCCCTTGCTCTGATCTTGAGAATGTTCTATAAGTCTCTAGGCAGGCCTAGCGTCTTCCTGTAAGTCCTAGAAGGTGAATTCTCCCATTAAAATGTAAAATCCCTGAGCAAAGAGATACTATTTTATTCTGTTCACTCCTGCATCTGCAGTAGCTGGTAATCACAAGCACTCAGTAACTACTTCTTGAAAGAACGAACACCCTGAATGTCAAAACTGGCATTTCCTCCCATCCAATCCCTTGTATCTCAAACTTGACAGAAAGGAGTCCAAGTTTCTGGCCTGTTGATGTCTCCCTCCCTTTTCCACAGACTTGCTACTATTTATTTCTGTAGGTACTTTAAAAGATTTTGGGGTGGGTGTGACGCTAACAGTGATTGTGCTAAACCTGTGCATTCCAGAAGCCATTTTGAAACTACAGCCCAGACACATTCTCGTTTTTTAAAACTACACCATATATTTCAGTATGCATACTTATTTCAAGGGTGTTTTGGAGGCGATGCGTGTGCCTGTCGGTCTACGTGAGGGCGGTGCCTGCCTGGGACCAGCACACACGCACTGCGTACCCTGCGTCCTCTACCCACCCACAGCGTGGGGGACGCCGTCATCCCCCGCAGGCCTCCACCCTCCAGGGGGCGTGAGCGCTGCCACCCATTGGCTGAGGCCGATACCACGCGCCCCGATACCCGGCACAGGAGCCACCTCCCAGAGGCCCCCGGTCCACGCCTCAGTCGGCCTGCGCGCCTCAGCCTGGCGGTTCTACCTCCGAGGGTTCACCCGCCCTTGGTTTTCCTTACACCTTCGCCTTTGGCTCCTTTGACCACTCGAAGCCCCACAGCGGGTTCCAGCGGACTTCACCAGCGGACCCAGAAGTGGTGGGTGAAACACAGCCTCTGTTCCTCCTTGAGCCTGTGGGGAGCTGCTGCCTGCCGCCATCATGGTGAGTTGAAGGAAAGACCTGAGGGGCGAGGCCTGTGGGGTTTTCACCGGTGGGTGAAACCAGGCTGCGCCTTATCCTCGGTTTTCCTGTTTCGGGGCCACCCGCCTGGACGCATTAGGAGCCGTGACCCGCAGGGTGGGGCGAGGCGGCCTGGCAGCAGTGCGGCCCACACACACAGAGAGAGGCAGGCACAGAAGTGGCGGGACAGCGAGCATGGCGTGGGTCCCCAGGACGCGCTGCCTCACAGTTCGCTTGCAAGGGCCACAGCCTTCGTGCAGAACCCATTTCCTGCCCCAGGTTCTCTCCTGGTAGCGATTTGGGGTGTGGGTTCCCCACCCCCACGCGTCCCCACCTCCACTCCTAGGCGCCCTTTCCCCCTCCCCCACTCCCATGCGCCCCCACCCCGCCAACTTCATTTCTGACGCTCTCCCGGTGGCTCTGCAAGATGGCCGCGGGCCTGCTGAGGGACTTGGCTCCCTTCAATTGGGAGGGCCGGAACTTCTTCAGGAAGTGGTTCCCTCCTGGTGCTTGTACTGGGTGGGGTGGGTTGGTGGGGTTTGTGGGGGCCTGAGTGTGCTTGTACTGGGTGGGGTGGGTTGGTGGGGTTTGTGGGGGCCTGAAGGCATGGCCCACTAGCTGAGGGGGCTGGGTGGGAAGTGCCTCTGGTCCTTTCGCGGCTAGCGGCTGCTGGGGACTTGCTGATGGCGGCTCCCTCCTGCGGCGGCGACAGGCACAAAAGCTCACTCGACGCTATCTTTGTGGCAAGAGGTTGGCTTCAGTAGTTACCGTTGAGAATTTTAGAATTTTTAAACTCCAGGCACAATTTTTCCCTTCTAGATAAACCAGGAATCTTTGACAAAATGTCCAATTGGTAGATAATGTTGGGTGTGCATTCCTGCGAGTTTGGTAAATGCCCAGCGTTCGTTGAGCGCCGTCACAGATGTGGCTCTGAATACGCTGACCAAACACTGAGTCAAACACACGTGTTACATGCTCTGTGTGTGTGTGTCTGCATTGATAATTCTGTCTTTTCATTTTTAGAGATAAAAGGAGTTTTACACACGGTTTATATTACCATGTATAAACATTAAATATATATAAGCAACTATTATGTGTCATAAGTGTGCAACATGTTATCCATGCTAATAAAAAGTCACCTTGATTTATAAGTTACAATTATTTACAATAATACTTTTCATTTTTAGAGGTAAAGGGAAGAAATGCTTACAGTTTCATTAGGTTTTTTTCCTGATTATAAAAGTAGTATATTTACTCATTTGAAAACAATCACAGTAAGAAAATAGAAGTCCATCTTAATACCAACACATAAAACCACAGTTAAATTTTGATGCATGAATGCCCTTCCAGCTTATTTTTGTGCGTGTATTGCGATTGCATATAGATAGGCCAACTTTTACAAAAGTCACATAGTACTGCTTAATACTATTTTACAACTTGCAGCTTTCAGTTAATGTGGGCATTATTCTGAAGATAACTTTCAGTATATCATGTTAAAAATTATGCTGTTGTTTTACTGAATTCCCTTATGATGAATACTTTTTCAGTATTGAAACTATCATGGGCTGGGCGCCGTGGTTCACGCCTGTATTCCCAACACTTTGGGAGACTGAGGTGGGCAGATCACTGGAGGTCAGGATTTCGAGAACAGCCTGATTAACATGGTGAAACCCCATCGGTACTAAAAATACGAAAAATTAGCCAGGCATGGTGGCGTGCACTTGTAATCCCAGCTACTCGGGAGGCTGAGGCAGGAGAATCATTTGAACCTGGGAAGCAGGTTGCAGTGAGCTGAGATGGTGCCACTGCATTCCAGCCTAGGCAAGAAAGGGAGACTCAGTCTCAAAAAAAAAAAAAAAAAAAAAAAAATGCTGTGAATGTCGTTGTGTAAATTAATCTTGGCACACTTGTACTATTAATTCCTTGAGATGAATTGCTGTAAGTGGCATTGCTGGGTGGAAGTGCTTTGCCATTTCATAACAATTTTAAATTATGCTCCTCATTAGTATAGTGGTGAGTATCCCCCTATCAAATTATGATAGACCTTTTCCAAGGTACTCTTGGTAAAGCATGTGTCAGTATTTTCCCACTGATGGTGGGTAGAGTGATCTCTGTTCCACACCCTTTCTAATGAACGGTATTAGGATTTTTTACATTGTCAACCTAATAGCTGGATAATATTACACTATGTTGATGTGCACTTTTTTAAATCATCAATGAAGTTGATCATTGATCATTAGCTTTTTAAATTTCCTTTTTAATTTTATTTCCCTTATTGACTCATAAAAACTCTGTATTAATACTCGCAGTTGTCATACATAGTGGGAAAATACATATAGTAGTAACGATGAGGAGCCGTGGTGCCCTTACCTTATTCCTATTTTCAGTGGAGATGGCTGTAGTATTTCACTGTAAGCTTAACGATAGGGTAGAATTAGATTGATAGAAAATAAGAATCCTCTATTTCTATTTTACTTGGGTTTTTAAAAGATTGAAAAATGAATGCTGTATTTTATTAAATACTTTTTCAATGATGAATTAAAGTAGCGTATCCTGCGAATGGAGTATTCTTGCATTGCCAATATAAACTATATTCTTTACTACTGGAGTTTTGCATTTGTGTTGAGGAGAGGGTTGGACCATCTTGATGAGGCTTTGTTGCTTATATGCTGTTGACCTTTGTAAAATGCATTGAGAAGTACTTTTTTCCTCTTTGAAAATTGAAGAAAAGAGTTTAAATTTCTTAATCTCTTCTTCTGTGTCTTCTATCTTTACTTCAGGTTTCTGGTATCTGTGTGCACCTCTCTCTGAAACACCACATACACCCAAGTTGCCTGTTTCTTCACAAGTTGAAAAAACTCCCAGGGAAACTAAGCCAAATACCATTGGGTGTTCTTTTTCAAGATTGTTTGGGAAAAATTAAAATTTCTGTACAAGTTGACCATGTCGTTGATTTCAAAATTTATCCCTATAGAGTTTGTGCATAACATTCTTTTGTGACCACGGGCCACAACCCATTTTTCAGGTCTCAATATATATTTTTGCTTTTTCTTGCTTAGTTTTGCAAGGATTGTTTATTGCTTGAATTTCATCCTTCCCGCCCAGCACTCCCTGAGAATCTGCTCTTGGATTAACTTCTGATTTTCACGTCGTATTTTCTTAATTTTAGCATTCTCTTTGTTTGTTCCTCTTCCTATTGTTGTGAATGTAACTTTGATGACTGCAAATGATGGGCTTTTTCCTGGCCGGTTTATGTAAATATCAGTTTGCTTACATGTTCACATAGTAATTGCATTAGATAATACTGGCAAAGGAGCTGACGTCGCAGGAGTTTAATGATAATTTTTTCCAGCTTTTAGCTGTCTTTGTCACTTGATTGTCCGTCCGCATATAACAAGAAATGTGCTTGCTAGAAATTTGCAATGAGAGTTGTGTATATGATGGTCTTGAAGCTTACCCCTGTTTACTATTCCAACATTTCTCATTTCAAAATTCACCAACTCACTTGAAGGTATGATTAAGAAAATTACTTCTTTAAAGCAGTTTGTTGGCAGGATGCTATTGACGGTTATGATGGTACTTTCTTTAAAATTAAACTTCAGCTTATCCTAAGCATTCCTTTATATTTTTGACCATAGTTTAGAAATAAGCAAAGGCTATCTATTGATTGTGTTTTTTTTTTATATATATATATGTACATTATATAATTATGTATAAATACACACAGAGTCGGAATTGAACAATCCCTGCTAGTCAAGCCGTGGTAAAAATGAGGTACATTGCCAAAAATGAAGTACATGGCTTACTTTGTTAGCTTTGAGCGCCACCTGCTCGCTGAGGACTAGGACGTGATGGTGACTTGCTTAATTTAAAATGTTGCCACGCTGTTAAAGAGATTCAGTGAATTTTATATGTACGATTCCAGTTAAGCAGGCAGCCAGTTTGTAAGATCCAAGCTAAAGTCAAACTTCTTATAAAGTCAAATGCCTTTTTTCCTCTTTCCCAAACTGAGTATCCATTTTACTAATTATGTATAGAGTATGAGAATCAGAAGAGACACCCGAGGCCTTTTCCGGCCATTTTGTTTTCAAGCAAGGAAACTGAAACTGAGGTCATGAAAAGATTCACTTTCGTGAGCAATGGAAATCAGGTTCTTCCCAAACAAGAATTTTCCTCTTCAATTCTTGTGGCACTGTCACAAGGTTTCTTAACCAGACCCTTTGCAAATTTGGCACCAAATAATTCTTTATTGTAGGAGGCTGTCTTTGCATTGTAGGATGTGCAGTAGTATGCCTGGCCTTCAGCCCATCAGATTCCAGGAATACCTCTCAGTTGTGACAGCCAATCTCTAAACGTCGCTGAATGCCCCTGGGGCTCAAAAATCTTGCCCAGTTGAGAATCAGTGCATTTCCATAACCTGTCATGATCTGACGCAGGTTTCTGCCAGATGTTACATTTCTAAATTAAAATACATCCAAACACTGTGGTGCAGAGACAATACCGTAATATAGCTTGCTTATCAAAGAAAAACATATCCAAAGTTCATCCACAAATCAAGGGGGAGTTGAAAAGGAGAGAAAGAAACTACAAGAGTTTCAGAATTTCTTTTGTTTTGTTTTGTTTTATTCTGTTTGGGATTTCTGAATGAAGTGAGAAGGAATCGGTAAATTGTCTACAGGGAAGGGCAATCTAAGCAGGTTCCCAGTAGTTCAAGATAATGCAGCTTAATGTCATTTGGAAAAAACAATAATGGAAGACATTTTTAGAAAGGAAAAACTTTAAAAATAGTGTTGTAAATTTTTCTTCCACATCATTGTCATGAAATAACGCTGTTAAAGGAAAGAATTAGGAATGAGTTGCAAACCCAAAATAGCAGGTACAAGCACGAAAGAATAGAGAAATGCAGTAACCTCGGCTTTAGTTGATGTGACAATTTAGATTTCGTGTGTAGTAAAGCTGTGTAGACTCAGTAACTTCTAGCATCTAATTAGCGAAGCAGGAACCCACCTTTCTTCTTAACTTCTGTAACATTACTGTGTTGTTCAAAAAGATGTACAGTTTCTTTCGTCTTTTGTTTTCTTTCAGACAGGTGTATGTGTAATAGTTTTGTCTTTTGCAGCTGTTTGTACTTACCTTTTAAAGTCAACAGCACTTCATCAATGATTTTTAAGTTATTGATGTGTCATAGTTTCCTGATGTTTCAATTAGTTCTTAATTAAAATTTTTTTCAAAATAAGTCAGCTAAATAGTGAAGCCAAAAAAGAAACTTGAAAACAAATCGGCTGAAAAGAAATTCAAATAACAGGACACTAACTTACATTGGCATTACCACTTTTACCACTTTATACGTACAAAATGAATTCACAGATGTTATCTCATTTCATTCTCAAAGCAGTTTGCCCACACATACGCAGTTGGCAAATAGGTGGCTTTTAACCACTTACCTGTAAGTGACATAAACCTAGATCTCCTGACTAAATTAATTTTTGTTTCACTGTGCTATATTGTTTGTCCAACATATATATTAGTTACGAATACTACTTCAGAAAATTTTACCTTAACCTTAGAGTCAACAGTGGAAAGAATAAAGACAGTTCTGATCAGAATCTAGAAAATTAATGAGTTATATGTATGTGTTTTTTTATCTGAAAATAAAGATGGCATGATTTATATCTATCAGCCCACTGTGAAAATTAGAATTATCAGATGGACTGATTTCGTGTTACTCAGGAAGAAAAATGTTATTTCAAAAGACGCTTTGAACACCCTAGCGTTAGGGAAGAGGATTATAAGAAATTGGTTTAAAACATTGAGGCTTATTTTCTTTCTGGTGCGGCTTTTTTGTTTGTTTGTTTGTTTTGTTTTTGTAAGGTTTATCTTTAGTCTACTCAGTAAAGTGAAAAGTTGTTCATGAATATAGAACAGGATGATTTTAATAACTTTAACTTTTACAAATCTAAACTTTCTAGTTTGGGGTGTCTTTTTTAACTACTTCACAGAGTATTTTCACAAATACTGACTGAGTATTCTTCCACAGCATTATACAAGACTCGGTGATGAGCGGCAGTAGGTTTAAGAAAGTACTATATCCTTTGGTTAAAATTCCATGCTGATGTCCTCTGATTAGTTTAAATCCTGAGCCTGCACTGAGCTGCACTGGTGACTAATTGACAATGAAAGTAATTTATATAAAATATACTTAAAATACAAAAATGATATTTCACATTGTGTATGGGTTTTGCCTGCATATGTAATTATGATGTCTACTTTCCAAATTACAGTCTGCTGCAAATCCTGAGACTCCCAACTCAACCATCTGCAGAGAGGCCAGCACCCAGTCTTCATCAGCTGCCGCTAGCCAAGGCTGGGTCTTACCAGAAGGCAAAATCATGCCAAACACTGTTTTTGTTGGTGGAATTGATGATAGGGTATTGTATTCATACCTCATTTTTACCTTAAAATACATTATGAACAATGGGATTTGGGCCCTGTTACAAACTTAATGTGTTTTTGTACTTCATGGAGGTTTAGAATTGCTTTTAGGTTTGACCCATAGGTACTAAAAATACCTTTGACAAAGAGCTACTGGTCATTTTGGGGATAAATGGGGAAGAAATTTCCCCCTCATGGTAGTAAAATTGTAGTAAAGTTGAAATTTTTGAATGCTGAATTTTTACTCTGACGTTCAATTCTGTTCCATAGACGGATGAAGCTGAGATCAGAAGCTGCTTTGGTAGACACGGTTCAGTGAAAGAAGTGAAGATGATCACGAATCGAAGTGGTGTGTCCAAAGGGTGAGTAATTTTATCAAAAATATCTGAACTCTAGTCCCCTGTTCTATAGGTATGAGACAAGACTTCAAAACTGATATTCTGACCCTTGTATAAATGAAATTGTTGCGGTGTTAATTTCTTTCACGTAGGGGATAAAAGGTTATTACCAGTTCTTTTATTTAATCATTTTTCTAATGTTTGATTTGAAATGTCTGCAATTTTTATTTCATACAGATGAGTTAATCAGTTTTCTCACATAATTGTTTTTTTCATACGCTGCACCGCATCTTAAATTTTAACCACCTTGTCTTAGATAGTAAGTTAAATTCAGGTTCACAGATGTGAACTCTTTGTTAATCAATGAAGTTTTCACACTGCCCTAATCTAGCACATTTTGACATAGTTCTGCTTAAGAAAAAGTAGTATTTGTAGAGGATCTGTCATGTGCATGTTAGCAAATACTTATCATGGTATATTATTCAACTTTGGTCATGATCACTTCTGTATATAGAATAGTAGACGTTCTGAACCATGTACTGTATGATGGTGATTTTATGCTTCATTTATCTGCCTTTATAGCTATGGATTTGTTTCATTTGTTGATGACGTGGATGTCCAGAAGATAGTAGAAGTAAGTAGTCTAATAGAAAAATCTCTTATTTATCTTACTGATACGACGTTGAGTGTTAGTGATATACTCAGACTTGTGTAAAATTTGGAGAAAGCTAGACTTCCTGTTCAAAATCCAAACTCAGAGTAACCTCCCATAACTTGATAGATGCTGTTTATTTTTGACTGGACACCTAGGTTCACGAACTACAGACAGGAAGGGTTGGAGTCAGGGTGATGAAAAGTTTTTGATCAACTTTCACTTGATGCCTCTTGACACTGATTAGAGTGGCAAGGGTAAGTAAGGTAGCTTCATGATGACAAAATTTAATTTGGTGCGTAGTTGTCACTGATCGTCTATGATGATAGGCACTTTAGAAGACGTTAGGTGTTTACCCAAGTCTTGGAAGCTAAGACTTGAAAATGGATTCTAGTTTTGTTACTGTTCTCTTTTCAGTCACAGATACATCTCCAGGGTAAAAAGCTGAAGCTGGGCCCTGCAATCAGGAAACAAAAGTTCTGTGAGTAGGAAAAGAAATTGTTCTTTTTTGACCCGGGTAGCTTTTCAAATAACTAAAAGTAGGCTTTTTTCTTCTTGCTTTTCAAAAAGGTGCTCGTCATGTGCAGCCATGTCCTTTGGTATTTAATCCTCCTCCTCCACCACAGTTTCAGAACGTCTGGAGGAATCCAAACACTGAAACTTGCCTGCAGCCCCTAATCACGCTGAATCCTGTAACTCAGTACGTTCAGGTAAGAACTGCTTATGTTCCTGTTCTCTTGTTTATTGTAGTCATCCTTGCGTCTGTGGAATTGTATCTACACTTTCCATAGTAAGTGGCAATGGAATCCCTGTTTGAACAGTGTGAGTAATGGGAAATTTGTTACTTTTGTTAGAAATTTCTTATTCTTAGTGTTGGTTATTTGAGCTAAAAATCTTGCCAAGTATATATTGGCAAGGCTTTCTCTCAGAAATGACCTCTTTAGACACATGAACAAATCTCTTCCTATCTCTTCCTTTTTCACCCCATATAACTAGTTCCTAAAGTATTTGGAAGCCGCTCTCCTTATGTGTCTGCCTAATTTATTGTTCTCTAAGGTTAGGAGTTAACCCAGCTATTCTTTGCTTGCAATGCTTTCCAGATGCCTCGTCATATAAATTGCTGACTTCTGGATATATTCTGGTTCTGGGATGGGTAGATTTCTGATCTCTTTTACTCTATTTATAAATCCCGTGAGTTTCTGGCATGTCATTTCTCTGATGCTGGTTGCTTTGATATTTAAAGTGGGATTTGACATCCTCTGTCACTTAGTGGTGATAAATAAGGTTTATTTTGTTCTTCGTTCCTTTCATTTCTGTGTGTGTTTAAAAGACCTTTTCTTTGACGGAAAATAAAGTAACAAAATAGTAGTGAAATAGTTCTTCAGTGTCTCTCATTTGTTGATATTTTCCGTGTACTTGAAACGTGTAGGGTACACGTCGTCTTCTTTTTCCTTCTCGGAGCAGTGGCTAGAAGAAAAGCCCTACTTGTTTCTAGCATTTACGGTGAGCCATTACTGAATGTGGGTGTATTCATGAATGCTGCTACCTGTGTGTTTTTAATTAGTAAGTATTTATTGAAACGTCGAGGACATTATACTGTCTCTTTTCCATTTGTGGTGTATATACTGCCCTTACTTTTAGGAAATGAAGTACAGAGAAAGCCGTAACATCTGTCGAAGAACTACAGTATTACCCTATAGTATTGTCAAATACAAAACAGTCTGGAAGTATTTTGCCAAAGAAGGAGCGAATGTATTAACTTAACTTAGGTTGAAATCTGTCTTAATAGAGCCTTATCACCAGTGTAAGAAATAACTTCTGGGTGGGCATAAGTACGCAGTATAAATAAAGTAAACTTTGGCTGGTGCAATAGTCACTTCTTTTGTCATTTGTCTCTTCCTCCTCCCCACCCAAAGGGTAGCGCTTGACAGAGAATGTTTGTTTCTTCATGAAGTCAGTCATTCTTTTAGAATTCTACATTGCTGTGTATAGAAAAGTAATTACTATTTCAAAGTTTTTCGTATTTTTGTTATATTGGGAATGGTAATTCTTTCTAATTAAAAAAAAAATGTTTTACCGTATTAATCCATTCTTTCTGTAAACTTTATTTTCAGGCTTATCCTGCTTACCCAAATTCAGCAGGTCAGGTCATCACTGGATATCAGTTGCTTGTATATAATTATCAGGTAATTGAAGAGGGAGTAAAACGATTTACTTTCAGCTACTATTGAGGCCTCCCACTTGTTTATACAAATTGCCTGAATAGTTTGTCATTTTAAACTAGTGAAATGTACCTAAAATTTAAGAAAACACTTAGAATTAGCGTAATGAAGCCCTCTGTATCGTTTAGAAGTGATGAGAGAGTATTGTGACAGGAGGGTACTTAGCAATAACTTTTCTGTAGAACAATTTCTGAGATTTGTGTTTCCGTCTTTGTTTCAGCATGTATTTTGTTATGTTTGCTGTTGAGGGTACCTAGCGATAACTTTTCTGTAGAACAATTTCTGAGATTTGTGTTTCCGTCTTTGTTTCAGCATGTATTTTGTTCTGTTTGCTAAGAGCTGAAACATACAGACTGACTTTGCTGAATTTTATAGAGATACAGAGTGAAATAAAAGCTTTACCCAATTCTTAGAGCACGGAATTCCAGTTGTATTTTTATTTTAGCTTGCTGCTTCATGTTAGTAGTTCTCTGGGTGTCGTTTCAACGATACGACTATATCTGTGACCCATAATCATATGTGTGGTAACAAATTCAAAGAATTAATATCTTTGAGAGTTCCACAATGCCATTTCCAGAAAATTGGGGAAAAGGTGAGGTTTTGTATGTAGAAGTAACCACAAGAAACTTCAGGGATTAGAAACCTAAAGTACTTCTTTTTTGTATTCTGTTTCTTTTGTTCTGTTATCCAAGGAGCCAGCATGAGAAGTACTTCAATATTGTGTATCTCATGTGTTTTTGAAAATGTACAGGAATATTTGAATAATTTTGGTTTCCTTTTTTTTTGCTTGCTTTTTTTTTTTTTTTTTTTTTTTTTATCCCAAGATGCCACCACAGTGGCCTTTTGGGGAGCAAAGGAGTTATGCTGTACATCAGGTGAAGTGAATGCGCCAAACGTATACTCCCTGTTCTTCCTTGATTTTTTTCTATGTCATATATGCCTGTAAATTTTTTAAATCATTCTTTGTATTAAAGTGGCACGTTTTGTTACTTTCTTTTAACCCAATTATAAACTCCTATGGGAGCAACAGTGCCTTTTTCTCTCCCAGGTTTTTGCATGCTTAAGCAGTGGCTGGTCCACATAATGATAAGAATTCAGTTACTTTTTGATAGACTATACAATCCATGAAAGGTAGTATTAATGTGGCTTTAGAATGAGCATGTATCTGCCTGGAATCTGCCTCTGGCTTTACCCTCCGTAAGAAAAATCTGTTAAAGAGAAACAGAAATGTTTTGCTATTAATTACTCTTAAATAAGAATAGGAAGAAAAAAGAGTATTACCTCTAAATCAGCCGAACTGCTTTCCCCCCATATAACTAGTTCCGAAAATATTTGAAAGCAGCTGTCTTCATGTGTCTGCCTAGTTTATTCTTCTCTAAGGTTAGCAGTTCATCCAGCTATTCTTTACTTGCAATGATATCCAGATGCCTCCTCATGGAGATTGCTGACTTCTGGATATATTCTGGTTCTGGAATGGGTAGATTTCTAATGTGTTTTACTATATTTATAAATCCCGTGAGTGTCTGGCATGTAATTTCTCTGATCCTGGTTACCTTGATATGTAAAGTAGGATTTGACATACTCTGTCACTTACTGGCGATAAGTAACGTTTATTTTCTTTTTAGTTTGTTTTATTCATGTCTTAGTTTAAAAGACATTTTCTTTGATGGAAAATAAAGTAAGAAAATAGTGGTGAAATAGTTCTTCAGTGTCTCTCGTTTGTTGACATTTTCCATGTACTTGAAACAGGTAGGGTATACCTCTGCCTCTTTTTCGTCCTCTGAGCCATGGCTAGAAAAAAAGCCCTGTTTCTCACATTTACTGTGAGCCATTCTGTAATCTGGGTGTATTCATGTGTCATGCTGCGTATGTGTTTTCAGTCAGTAAGTATTTATTGAAACGTAGAAGACATTATACTGTCTCTTTTCCAGTTGCGGATTATATACTGCCCTTAGTTTTTTGAAATGAAGTACAGAAAAAGCCATAACGTTTGTAGGAGAACTTCATGATTCCCTATAATATTGTCAGATACGAAACCCTTTAGAAGTATTTTAACAAAGAAACAGCAAATGCATTAATTTAACTTACATTGAAGTCTGTCTTAATAGAGCCTTATCACCAGCGTAAAAAATAACTTCTGGGTGGGCATAAGTACACAGTATAAATAAGGTAAACCTGTCTGGCGAAATAGTCACTTCTTTTGTCATTTGTCTGTTCCCCCTCCCCACCCAAAGGGCAGCACTTGACAGACTCTTTCTTTCTTCATAAAATCAGTCACTCATTTAGAATTCTGCAACGCTGTATGTAGAAAAATAATGTTTTAAAACTATTTCATAGTTTTTTATATTGGGAATAGTATTTCTAATTAACAAAATGTTTTATCATATTCGTTCATTCTTACTGTAAACTTTATTTTTAGGCACATCCTACTTACCCAAATTCAGCAGTTCACGTCATCACTGGATATCATTTGCCTGTGTATAATTATCAGCTAATTTAAGAGGGAGTAAAATGATTTACTTTCAGATACTATTGAGCCCTTTTTTTGTACAAATTGCTTGAATAGTTTGCCATTTTAAAGTAGTGAAATGTACCTAAAATTTACGACAACACTTAGAATTAGTCTAGAATGAAGGCCTCTGTATTATTTAGAAGTAATTGCGTTACATTTTGACACGAATGTACTTAGCAAAAACTTTACTGTAGAACAGGTTTTTGAGATGTGGTGTCCCTTTCTATATTGTAGCATGTTTATTTTCATCTTGCTGTCAAATAGCTGAAACATCCAGACTGACTTTTATCAATTTTTTAGAAAGACAGAGTGAAATAAAATTACTACCCACCTTTTAGAGCACAGAATTTGAATTATATTTGTATTTTAGCTGGCTGCTTCACATTAGTCGTCCTCTGGGTCTCTTTTCATAGCTGTGACTGTATATATGACCCATAATCATATCTATGGTAATCAATTCCAAGAACTAATATCCTTGAGATTTCCACAATACCAACCCCAGAAAATTGGGAAAAAGTTGAGGTTTTACATACAGAGGTAACATCAAAAACGTCAGGGATTAGAAACCTAAAGTAATTCTTTTTTCCGTTCTGTTTCTTTTATTAGAAGAACAAATTAAAGGAGCCAGCATATGTTCTTCAATATTGTGTATCTTAAGTGTTTTTGAAAATGTGAAGGAATATTTGAATGATTTTTGTTTCCTGTCTCTACTAAAAGTACAAAAAATTTTGCCAGGCGTGGTGGCGCACACTTGTAATCCCAGCTACTCGGGAGGCTGAGGCAGCAGAATCACTTGATCTTGGGATGCAGATTGCTGTGAGGTGGGATTGTGCCACTGCACTCCAGCCTAGGCTGCAAAGAGAGACTCAGTCTCAAAAAAAAAAAAAGATGCTATGAATATCTTTGTGTAAATATCTTGGCACGCTTGTACTATTAATTTCTTGAGATGAATTGCTATGAATATCTTTGTGTAAATATCTTGGCACGCTTGTACTATTAATTTCTTGAGATGAATTGCTATCAGTGGAATTGCTAGGTGAAAGCACTTTGCCCCTTTTATAACAATTTTATAACTAATTCTCCTTTTTAGTATACTGGTGAGTATCCCCGCTTATCAAATTATGATACACCTTTTCCATAGTACTCTTGGTAAATCACGTATTAGTGTTTTCTCACTGATGGTGTGTAGAATGCTGTCTTTTCCACACCCATTCCAGTGAAAGTTATTAGTATTTTTTAAATTGTCAGCCTAATAGCCGGAAAATACTACATTATGTTGATGGGCACTTTTTAAAATCATCGTTGAAGTTGATCATTGATGTTTAGCTTTTTAAATTACCTTCTTAATTTTATTTTTCTTACTGATTCATAAAAAGCTTTTTGTTAGTATTCACTATTCTAATACTAATAGTATTCACTATTAGTTATACATAGTGGAAAAAACATATAGGAGTGATAAGGAGGTGACCTGGTGCCCTTACCTTATCCCTAATTTCAATTGAGTTGACTCAACTAGTTCACTTGTAAGCTTGATGATAGGGTAGAATGAGATTGATCGAAAAGAAGATTCCTCTTTCTCTGAAATTTGACTTGGGGTTTTAAAAAATTTAAAAATGAGTGCTGTATTTTATCAATTGATTTTCAGTGGTGAATTAAAGTAATGTATCCTGCAAATGGAGTATTCTTGCATTCCCAATATAAACTTAGACTCTTTATATACGGCTGGAATTTCCCATTTGTGTTGAGGGCAGGGATGGATCATCTGGATGAGGCTTTGTTACTTATATGCTTTTAGCTTTGTAAAATGCGTTGAGAAATACTTTCTTCCTCTTTGAAAACAGTTTCTGCATAGCACTCTTTTATTATCTGTGGCCACAACCCATTTTTCAGGTCTCATATATACTTTTGCTTTCTTGTGTTTTCTCGCTTTGTTTTGCCAGGATTGTTTGTTGCTCGAATTTCATCCTCCCCACGCACCACTCCCCGAGAATCTGCTCTTGGATTTACTTAAGGTTTTCATTCTGATTTTCACGTCATATTTTCTTAATTTTATCACTCTCTTTATTTGCTCCTCTTCCTATTGCTGTGAATGTAACTTTGCTGACTACAGATGATAGGCTTTTTCCTGATCAGTTTATGTAAATATTTATTCCTATAGAAAAATAATATATATAATATAAATTTATTCCTATAGAGATTGCACGTAGCATTCTTTTGTAACCGCTGGCCACGACTCATTTTTCAGGTCTCGTATATATTTTTGCTTTTTCTTGCATAGTTTTGCAAGGATTGCGTATTGCTTGAATTTCATCCTTCCCACGCAGCACTCCCCAAGAATCTGCTGCTGCATTAACTTCTGATTTTCCCGTCATATTTTCTTAATTTTAGCATTGTCTTTATTTGCTCCTCTTCCTGTTGCTGTGAATGTAACTTTGATGACTACAAATTCTAGCCTTTTTCCTGGCCAGCTTATGTAAATATCAATTTGCTTACATGTTCACTTAGTAATTGCATTAGATAATACTGGCAAAGGAGCTGACATCGCTGGAGTTTAATGATAATTTTCTCCAGCTTTTAGCTGTCTTTGTCACTTGATTGTCTGCATATAACAAGGAATACGCTTGCTAGAAATCACAGTGAGAGTTGTGTATATGATGGTTTTGAAGCTCACCCGTTTACTATTCCAACATTTCTCACTTCAGAATTCACCAACTCACTTGAAGGTATGATTAAGAAAATTACTTCTTTAATGCAGTTGGTTTGCGGGATGCTATTGACAGTTACGATGGTACTTTCTTTAAAATTAAACTTTAGCTTATCCTAAGCATTCCTTTATATTTTTGGCCATAGTTTAGAAAAAACCAAAGGCTATCTATTGATTGTGGATTTATATATATACATATATATATACACATATAAAATATTTATATATAAATAAATATATTATATATAAAAATAGATGTAGAAAATATTTATATATAACATTTATGTAAAATATATATAACATTTATATAATATTTATATATATAACATTTATATAATATATAATTATAGATATATATATAATATTTATATACACATAATATTTGTATAGATATATAATATTTATATAGATATATATACCTTACATAATTATGTATAAATACACACAGAGTCGGAATTGAACAATCCCTGCTAGTCAAGCCATGGTAAAAATGAGGTACATTGCAAAAAATGAAGTACGTGGCTTACTTTGTTAGCTTTGAGCGCCACCTGCTCGCTGAGGACTAGGACGTGATGGTGACTTGCTTAATTTAAAATGTTAGCACGCTGTTAAAGAGATTCAGTGAATTTTATATGTACGATTCCAGTTAAGCAGGCAGCCAGTTTGTAAGATCCAAGCTAAAGTCAAACTTCTTATAAAACCAAATGCCTTTTTTCCTCTTTACCAAACTAAGTATCCATTTTACTATTTGTGAATAGAGTATGAGAATCAGAAGAGACACCCGAGGCCTTTTCCGGCCATTTCGTTTTCAAGCAAGGAAACTGAAACTGAGGTCATGAAAAGATTCACTTTCGTGAGCAATGGAAATCAGGTTCTTCCCAAACAAGAATTTTCCTCTTCAGTTCTTGTGTCACTGTCACAAGGTTTCTTAACCAGACCCTTTGCAAATTTGGCACCAAATAATTCTTTATTGTAGGAGGCTGTCTTTGCATTGTAGGATGTGCAGTAGTATGCCTGGCCTTCAGCCCATCAGATTCCAGGAATACATCTCAGTTGTGACAGCCAATCTCTAAACGTCGCTGAATGCCCCTGGGGATCAAAAATCTTGCCCAGTTGAGAATCAGTGCATTTCCATAACCTGTCATGATCTGACGCAGGTTTCTGCCAGATGTTACATTTCTAAATTAAAATACATCCAAACACTGTGGTGCAGAGACAATACCGTAATATAGCTTGCTTATCAAAGAAAAACATATCCAAAGTTCATCCACAAATCAAGGGGGAGTTGAAAAGGAGAGAAACTACAAGAGTTTCAGAATTTCTTTTGTTTTGTTTTATTTTATTCTGTTTGGGATTTCTGAATGAAGTGAGAAGGAATCGGTAAATTGTCTATAGGGAAGGGCAATCTAAGCAGGTTCCCAGTAGTTCAAGATAATGCAGCTTAATGTCATTTGGAAAAAACAATAATGGAAGACATTTTTAGAAAGGAAAAACTTTAAAAATAGTGTTGTAAATTTTTCTTCCACATCACTGTCATGAAATAACGCTGTTAAAGAATTAGGAATGAGTTGCAAACCCAAAATAGCAGGTACAAGCACGAAAGAATAGAGAAATGCAGTAACCTCGGCTTTAGTTGATGTGACAATTTAGATTTCGTGTGTAGTAAAGCTGCGTAGAATCAGTAACTTCTAGCATCTAATTAGACTCAGTAACTTCTAGCATCTAATTACCAAAGCAGGAACCCACTTTTCTTATTAACTTTGATAACATTATTGTGTTGTTCAAAAAGATACACAGTTTCTTTCGTCTTTTGTTTTCTTTCAGACTGGTGTATGTGTAATAGTTTTGTCTTTTGCAGCTTTTTGTACTTACCTTTTAAAGTCAGCAGCACTTCATCAATGATTTTTAAGTTAATGATGTGTCATAGTTTCCTGATGTTGTTTCAATTAGTTCTTAATTAAAATTTTTTTCAAAATAAGTCAGCTAAATAGTGAAGCCAAAAAAGAAACTTGAAAACAAATCGGCTGAAAATAAATTCAAATAACAGGACACTAACTTACATTGGCATTACCACTGTTACCACTTTATACATACAAAATGAATTCACAGAGGTTATCTCATTTCATTCTCAAAGCAGTTTGCCCACAGATACATAGCTGGTAAGTAAGTAGGTGGCTTATAACCACTTACCTGTAAGGGACATAAACCTAGATCTCCTGACTAAATTAATTTTTGTTTCACTGTGCTATATTGTTTGTCCAACATATATATTAGTTATGAATACTACTTCAGAAAATTTTACATTAACCTTAGAGTCAACAGTGGAAAGAATAAAGACAGTTCTGATCAGAATCTAGAAAATGAATGAGTTATATGTATGTGTTTTTTTAATCTGAAAATAAAGATGGTATGATTTATATCTATCAGCCCACTTTGAAAACTAGAATTATCAGTCGGACTGATTTCGTGTTACTCAGGAAGAAAAGTGTTATTTCAAAAGATGCTTTGAACACCCTAGCGTTAGCGAAGAGGATTATAAGAAATTGATTTAACACATTGAGGCTTATTTTCTTTTTGGTGCGGGGTCTTTTTTTTTTTTTTAAGGTTTATCTTCAGTATACTCAGTAAAGTGAAAAGTTGTTTATGAATGTAGAACAGGATGATTTTTTAAAAAATTTGTTCATTCATTTATTTATTATTATTATACTTTAGGTTTTAGGGTACATGTGCGCAATGTGCAGGTTAGTTACATATGTATACTTGTGCCATGCTGGTGCGCTGCACCCACTAACTCGTCATCTAGCATTAGGTATATCTCCCAATGCTATGCCTCTCCCCTCCCCCCACCCCACAACAGTCCCCAGAGTCTGATGTTCCCCTTCCTGTTTCCATGTGTTCTCATTGTTCAATTCCCACCTATGAGTGAGAATATGCGGATTTTGGTTTTTTGTTCTTGGCGATAGTTTACTGAGAATGATGATTTCCAATTTCGTCCATGTCCCTACAAAGGACATGAACTCATCATTTTTTATGGCTGCATAGTATTCCATGGTGTATGTGTGCCACATTTTCTTAATCCAGTCTATCCTTGTTGGACATTTGGGTTGGTTCCAAGTCTTTGCTATTGTGAATAATGCCACCATAAACAGACACGTGCTTGTGTCTTTATAGCAGCATGATTTATAGTCCTTTGGGTGTATACCCAGTAATGGGATGGCTGGGTCAAATGGAATTTCTAGTTCTAGATCCCTGAGGAATCGCCACACTGACTTCCACAAGGGTTGAACTAGTTTACAGTCCCACCAACAGTGGAAAAGTTTTCCTATTTCTCCACATCGTCTCCAGCTCCTGTTGTTTCCTGACTTCTTAATGATTGCCATTCTAACTGGTGTGAGATGGTATCTCATTGTGGTTTTGATTTGCATTTCTCTGATGGCCAGTGATGGTGAGCATTGTTTCATGTGTTTTTTGGCTGCATATATGTCTTCTTTTGAGAAGTGTCTGTTCATGTCCTTCGCGCGCTTTTTGATGGGGTTGTTTGTTTTTTTCTTGTAAATTTGTTTGGGTTCATTGTAGATTCTGGATATTAGCCCTTTGTCAGATGAGTAGGTTGCGAAAATTTTCTCCCATTTTGTAGGTTGTCTGTTCACTCTGATGGTAGTTTCTCTTGCTGTGCAGAAGCTCTTTAGTTTAATTAGATCCCGTTTGTCAATTTTGGCTTTTGTTGCCATTGCTTTTGGTGTTTTAGACATGAAGTCCTTGCCCATGCCTATGTCCTGAATGGTAATGCCTAGGTTTTCTTCTAGGGTTTTGATGGTTTTAGGTCTAATGTTTAAGTCTTTAATCCATCTTGAATTGATTTTTGTGTAAGGTGTAAGGAAGGGATCCAGTTTCAGCTTTCTACATATGGCTAGCCAGTTTTCCCAGCACCATTTATTAAATGGGGAATCCTTTCCCCATTGCTTGTTTTTCTCAGGTTTGTCAAAGATCAGATAGTTGTAGATATGCAGCGTTATTTCTGAGGGCTCTGTTCTATTCCATTGATCTATATCTCTGTTTTGGTACCAGTACCATGCTGTTTTGGTTACTGTAGCCTTGTAGTATAGTTTGAAGTCAGGTAGTGTGATGCCTCCAGCTTTGTTCTTTTGACTTGGTGGTGCGGGCTCTTTTCTGGTTCCATATGAACTTTAAAGTAGTTTTTTCCAGTTCTGTGAGGAAAGTCATTGGTAGCTTGATGGGGATGGCATTGAATCTGTAAATTACCTTGGGCAGTATGGCCATTTTCATGATATTGATTCTTCCTACCCATGAGCATGGAATGTTCTTCCATTTGTTTGTATCCTCTTTTATTTCCTTGAGCAGTGGTTTGTAGTTCTCCTTGAAGAGGTCCTTCACGTCCCTTGTAAGTTGGATTCCTAGGTATTTTATTCTCTTTGAAGCAGTTGTGAATGGGAGTTCCCTCATGATTTGGTTCTCTGTTTGTCTGTTGTTGGTGTATAAGAATGCTTGTGATTTTTGTACATTGATTTTGTATCCTGAGACTTTGCTGAGGTTGATTATCAGCTTAAGGAGATTTTGGGCTGAGACAGTGGGGTTTTCTAGATATACAATCATGTCGTCTGCAAACAGGGACAATTTGACTTCCTCTTTTCCTAATTGAATATCCTTTATTTCCTTCTCCTGCCTCATTGCCCTGGCCAGAACTTCCAACACTATGTTGAATAGGAGTGGTGAGAGAGGGCATCCCTGTCTTGTGCCAGTTTTCAAAGGGAATGCTTCCAGTTTTTGCCCATTCAGTATGATATTGGCTGTGGGTCAATATTGTCATAGATAGCTCTTATGATTTTGAGATACGTCCCATCAATACCTAATTTATTGAGAGTTTTTAGCATGAAGGGTTGTTGAATTTTGTCAAAGGCCTTTTCTGCATCTATTGAGATAATCATGTGGTTTTTGTCTTTGGTTCTGTTTATATGCTGGATTACATTTATTGATTTGCGTATATTGAACCAGCCTTGCATCCCAGGGGTGAAGCCCACTTGATCATGGTGGATGAGCTTTTTGATGTGCTGCTGGATTCGGTGTGCCAGTATTTTATTGAGGATTTTTGCATCAGTGTTCATCAAGGATATTGTTCTAAAATTCTCTTTTTTGGTTGTGTCTCTGCCCGGCTTTGGTATCAGGATGATGCTGGCCTCATAAAATGAGTTAGGGAGGAATCCCTCTTTTTCTATTGGTTGGAATAGTTTCAGAAGGAATGGTACCAGTTCTTCCTTGTACCTCCGGTAGAATTTGGCTGTGAATCCATCTGGTCCTGGACTCTTTTTGGTTGGTAAGGTATTGATTATTGCCACAATTTCAGATCCTGTTATTGGTCTATTCAGAGATTCAACTTCTTCCTGGTTTAGTCTTGGGACAGTGTATGTGTCGAGGAATTTATCCATTTCTTCTAGATTTTCTAGTTTATTTGTGTAGAGCTGTTTGTAGTATTCTCTGATGGTAGTTTGTATTTCTGTGGGATCGGTGGTGATACCCCCTTTATCATTTTTTATTGCATCTATTTGATTCTTCTCTGTCGATTTTGTTGATCCTTTCAAATTTCTTTTGAAATTTCTAGGAATTGAAATACAAATTCCTTTTGTATTTCTGTGGGATCGGTGGTGATATCCCCTTTATCATTTTTTTATTGCATCTATCTGATTCTTCTCTGTCAATTTTGTTGATCCTTTCAAAAAACCAGCTCCTGGATTCATTAATTTTTTGAAGGGTTTTTTTGTGTCTCTATTTCCTTCAGTTCTGCTCTGATTTTAGTTATTTCTTGCCTTCTGCTAGCTTTTGAATGTGTTTGCTCTTGCTTTTCTAGTTCTTTTAATTGTGATGTTAGGGTGTCAATTTTGGATCTTTCCTGCTTTCTTTTGGGGGCATTTAGTGCTATAAATTTGCCTCTACACACTGCTTTGAATGCATCCCAGAGATTCTGGTATGTTGTGTCTTGGTTCTCGTTGGTTTCAAAGAACATCTTTATTTCTGCCTTCATTTCGTTATGTACCCAGTAGTCATTCAGGAGCAGGTTGTTCAGTTTCCATGTAGTTGAGCGGTTTTGAGTGAGATTCTTAATCCTGAGTTCTAGCTTGATTGCACTGTGATCTGAGAGATAGTTTGTTATAATTTCTGTTCTTTTACATTTACTGAGGAGAGCTTTACTTCCAAGTATGTGGCCAGTTTTGGAATAGGTGTGGTGTGGTGCTGAAAAAAAGGTATATTCTGTTGATTTGGGGTGGAGAGTTCTGTAGATGTCTATTAGGTCCGCTTGGTGCAGAGCTGAGTTCAATTCCTGGGTATCCTTGTTGACTTTCTGTCTCGTTGATGTGTCTAATGTTGACAGTGGGGTGTTAAAGTCTCCCATTATTAATGTGTGGGAGTCTAAGTCTCTTTGTAGGTCACTCAGGACTTGCTTTATGAATCTGGGTGCTCCTGTATTGGGTGCATGTATATTTAGGATAGTTAGCTCTTCTTGTTGAATTGATCCCTTTACCATTATGTAATAGCCTTCGTTGTCTGTTTTGATCTTTGTCGGTTTAAAGTCTGTTTTATCAGAGACTAGGATTGCAACCCCTGCCTTTTTTTGTTTTCCATTTGCTTGGTAGATCTTCCTCCATCCTTTTATTTTGAGCCTATGTGTGTCTCTGCACGTGAGATGGGTTTCCTGAATACAGCACACTGATGGGTCTTGACCCTTTATCCAGTTTGCCAGTCTTGTGTCTTTTAATTGGAGCATTTCGTCCATTTACATTTAAAGTTAATATTGTTATGTGTGAATTTGATCCTGTCATTATGATGTTAGCTGGTTTATTTTGCTCGTTAGTTGATGCAGTCTCTTCTTAGTCTCGATGGTCTTTACATTTTGGCATGATTTTGCAGCGGCTGGTACCGGTTGTTCTTTCCACGTTTCGCACTTCCTTCAGGAGCTCTTTTAGGGCAGGCCTGGTGGTGACAAAATCTCTCAGCAGTTGCTTGTCTGTAAAGTATTTTATTTCTCCTTCACTTAGGAAGCTTAGTTTGGCTGGATATGAAATTCGGGGCTGAAAATTCTTTTCTTTAAGAATGTTGAATATTGGCCCCCACTCTCTTCTGGCTTGTAGAGTTTCTGCCGAGAGATCCGCTGTTAGTCTCATGGGCCTCCCTTTGAGAGTAACCCAACCTTTCTCTCTGGCTGCCCTTAACATTTTTTCCTTCATTTCAACTTTGGTGAATCTGACAATTATGTGTCTTGGAGTTAGTTGCTCTTCTCGAGGAGTATCTTTGTGGCGTTCTCTGTATTTCCTGAATCTGAATGTTGGCCTGCCTTGCTAGATTGGGGAAGTTCTCCTGGATAATATCCTGCAGAGTGTTTTCCAACTTGGTTCCATTCTCCCCGTCACTTTCAGGTACACCAATCAGACGTAGATTTGGTCTTTTCACATAGTCCCATATTTCTCGGAGGCTTTGCTCGTTTCTGTTTATTCTTTTTTCTCTAAACTTCCCTTCTCGCTTCATCTCATTCATTTCATCTTCCATCGCTGATACCCTTTCTTCCATTTGATCGCATCGGCTCCTGAGGCTTCTGCATTCTTCACGTAGTTCTCGAGCCTTGGTTTTCAGCTCCATCAGCTCCTTTAAGCACTTCTCTGTATTGGTTATTCTAGTTATACATTCTTCTAAATTTTTTTCAAAGGCTTCAACTTCTTTGCCTTTGGTTTGAATATCCTCCCGTAGCTCAAGAGTAATTTGATCGTCTGAAGCCGCCTTCTCTCAGCTCGTCAAAGTCATTCTCCGTCCAGCTTTGTTGCGTTGCTGGTGAGCAACTGCGTTCCTTTGGAGGAGCAGGAGAGGCCCTCTGCTTTTTAGAGTTTCCAGTTTTTCTGCTCTGTTTTTTCCCCATCTGTATGGTTTTGTCTACTTTTGCTCTTTGATGATGGTGATGTACAGATGGGTTTTTGGTGTGGATGTCCTTTCTGTTTGTTAGTTTTCCTTCTAACAGACAGGACCCTCAGCTGCAGGTCTGTTGGAGTACCCGGCCGTGTGAGGTGTCAGTCTGCCCCTGCTGGGGGGTGCCTCCCAGTTAGGCTGACCGGGGGTCAGGGTCAGGGACCCACTTGAGGAGGCAGTCTGCCCGTTCTCAGATCTCCAGCTGCATGCTGGGAGAACCACTGCTCTCTTCAAAGCTGTCAGACAGGGACATTTAGGTCTGCAGAAGTTACTGCTGTCTTTTTGTTTGTCTGTGCCCTGCCCCCAGAGGTGGAGCCTACAGAGGCAGGCAGGCCTCCTTGAGCTGTGGTGGGCTCCACCCAGTTCGAGCTTCCCAGCTGCTGTGTTTACCTAAGCAAGCCTGGGCAATGGTGGGCGCCCCTCCCCCAGCCTCGCTGCCGCCTTGCAGTTTGATCTCAGACTGCTGTGCTAGCAATCAGCGAGACTCCGTGGGCGTAGGACCCTCTGAGCCAGGTGCGGGATATAATCTCCTGGTGCGCCGTTTTTTAAGCCCGCCGGAAAAGCGCAGTATTCGGGTGGGAGTGACCCAATTTTCCAGGTGCCGTCTGTCACCCCTTTCTTTGACTACGAAAGGGAACTCCATGACCCGTTGCGCTTCCCGAGTGAGGCAGTGCCTCGCCCTTCTTCAGCTCGCACACAGCGCGCGCACCCACTGACCTGCGCCCACTGTCTGGCACTCCCTAGTGAGATGAACCCAGTACCTCAGGTGGAAATGCAGAAATCACCCGTCTTCTGCATCGCTCACGCTGGGAGCTGTAGACCGGAGCTGTTCCTATTCGGCCATCTTGGCTCCTCCCCTAAATTTTCAACTCAGGATGATTTTAATAACTTTAATTTTTACCAGTCTAAACTTTCTAGTTTTGGGTGTCTTTTTTAACTACTTCACAGAGTATTTTCACAAATACTAAATGAGTATTCTTCCACAGCATTATACAAGACTCGGTGATGAGCGGCAGTAGGTTTAAGAAAGTACTATATCCTTTGGTTAAAATTCCATGCTGATGTCCTCTGATTAGTTTAAATCCTGAGCCTGAACTGAGCTGCACTGGTGACTAATTTACAATGAAAGTAATTTATATAAAATATACGTAAAATACAAAATGATATTTCACATTGTGTATGGGTTTTGCCTGCATACGTAATTATGATGTCTACTTTCCAAATTACAGTCTGCTGCAAATCCTGAGACTCCCAACTCAACCACCTGCAGAGAGGCCAGCACCCAGTCTTCATCAGCTGCGGCTAGCCAAGGCTGGGTTTTACCAGAAGGCAAAATCATGCCAAACACTGTTTTTGTTGGTGGAATTGATGATAGGGTATTGTATTCATACCTCATTTTTACCTTAAAATACATTATGAACAATGGGATTTGGGCCCTGTTACAAACTTAATGTGTTTTTGTACTTCATGGAGGTTTAGAATTGCTTTTAGGTTTGACCCATAGGTACTAAAAATATCTTTGACGAAGAGCTACTGGTCATTTGGGGATAAATGGGGAAGAAATTTCCCTCTCATGGTAGTAAAATTGTAGTAAAGTTGAAATTTTTGAATGCTGAATTTTTACTCTGACGTTCCATTCTGTTCCATAGACGGATGAAACTGAGATCAGAAGCTGCTTTGGTAGATACGGTTCAGTGAAAGAAGTGAAGATAATCACGAATCGAAGTGGTGTGTCCAAAGGGTGAGTAATTTTATCAAAAATATCTGAACTCTAGTCCCCTGTTCTATAGGTATGAGACAAGACTTCAAAACTGATATTCTGACCCTTGTATAAATGAAATTGTTGCGGTGTTAATTTCTTTCACGTAGGGGATAAAAGGTTATTACCAGTTCTTTTATTTAATCATTTTTCTAATGTTTGCTTTGAAATGTCTGCAATTTTTATTTCATACAGATGAGTTAATCAGTTTTCTCAAATAATTGTTTTCTTCATACACTGCACCGCATCTTAAATTTTAACCACCTTGTCTTAGATAGTAAGTTAAATTCAGGTTCACAGATGTGAATTCTTTGTTAATCAATGAAGTTTTCACACTGCCCTAATCCTAGCACATTTTGACATAGTTCTGCTTAAGAAAAAGTAGTATTTGTAGAGGATCTGTCATGTGCAAGTTAGCAAATACTTATCATGGTATATTATTCATCTTTGGTCATGATCACTTCTGTATATAGAATAGTAGAAGTTCTGAACCATGTACTGTATGATGGTGATTTTATGCTTCATTTGTCTGCCTTTATAGCTATGGATTTGTTTCATTTGTTGATGATGTGGATGTCCAGAAGATAGTAGAGGTAAGTAATAGAAAAATCTCTTTCTTATCTTACTGCTACGACGTTTAGTGTTAGAGATATACTCAGACTTGTGTAAAATTTGGAGGAAGCTAGACTTCCTGTTCAAAATCCAAACTCAGAGTCACCTCCCATAACTTGATAGATCCTGTTTATTTCTGAGTGGACACCTAGGTTCACGAACTACAGACAGGAAAGGTTGGAGACAGGGTGATGAAAAGCTTTTGATCAACTTTCACTTGATGCCTCTTGACACTGATTAGAGTGGCAAGGGTAAGTAAGGTAGCTTCATGATGACAAATTTTAATTTGGTGCGTAGTTGTCACTGATCGTCTATGATGATAGGCACTTTAGAAGACTTTAGGTGTTTACCCAAGTCTTGGAAGCTAAGACTTGAAAATGGATTTTAGTTTTGTTACTGTTCTCTTTTCAGTCACAGATACATCTCCAGGGTAAAAAGCTGAAGCTGGGCCCTGCAATCAGGAAACAAAAGTTCTGTGAGTAGGAAAAGAAATTGTTCTTTTTTGACCCGGGTAGCTTTTCAAATAACTAAAAGTAGGCTTTTTTCTTCTTGCTTTTCAAAAAGGTGCTCGTCATGTGCAGCCATGTCCTTTGGTATTTAATCCTCCTCCTCCACCACAGTTTCAGAACGTCTGGAGGAATCCAAACACTGAAACTTGCCTGCAGCCCCTAATCACGCTGAATCCTGTAACTCAGTACGTTCAGGTAAGAACTGCTTATGTTCCTGTTCTCTTGTTTATTGTAGTCATCCTTGCGTCTGTGGAATTGTATCTACACTTTCCATAGTAAGTGGCAATGGAATCCCTGTTTGAACAGTGTGAGTAATGGGAAATTTGTTACTTTTGTTAGAAATTTCTTACTCTTAGTGTTGGTTATTTGAGCTAAAAATCTTCTATATACTTTGTGAGACTTTCTCTGAGAAATGATCTCTGTAGACATACGAACAAATCTCTTCCTATCTCTTCCTTTTTCACCCCATATAACTAGTTCCTAAAGCATTTGGAAGCCGCTCTCCTTATGTGTCTGCCTAGCTTATTGTTCTCTAAGGTTAGCAGTTAACCTAGCTATTCTTTGCTTGCAATGATTTCCAGATGCCTCCTCGTATAAATTGCTGACTTCTGGATATATTCTGGTTCTTGGATGGGTAGATTTCTGTAGCTCTTCTTTACTTGCAATGCTTTCCAGATGCCTCCTCATATAAATTGCTGACTTCTGGATATATTCTGGTTCTGAGATGGGTAGATTTCTGATCTCTTTTACTCTGTCTATAAATCCCGTGAGTTTCTGGCATGTCATTTCTCTGATGCTGGTTGCTTTGATATTTAAAGTAGGATTTGACATCCTCTGTCACTTACTGGTGATAAATAACGTTTATTTTGTTCTTCGTTCCTTTCATTTCTGTGTGTGTTTAAAAGACCTTTTCTTTGATGGAATATAAAGTAACAAAATAGTAGTGAAATAGTTCTTCAGTGTCTCTCATTTGTTGACATTTTCCATGTCCTTGAAATGTGTAGGGTACACCTCCTCTTCTTTTTCCTTCTCTGAGCAATGGCTAGAATAAAAGCCCTGCTTGTTTCTGGCATTTACGGTGAGCCATTACTGAATATGGGTGTATTCATGAATGCTGCTACCTGTATGTTTTTAATTAGTAAGTATTCATTGAAACGTCGAAGACATTATACTGTCTCTTTTCCATTTGTGGCTTATATACTGCCCTTAATTTGTGGAAATGAAGTACCGAGAAAGCCGTAACATCTGTCGAAGAACTACAGTATTACCCTATAATATTGTCAAATACAAAACAGTCTGGAAGTATTTTGCCAAAGAAATAGCAAATATATTAATTTAACTTACGTTGAAATCTGTCTTAATAGAGCCTTATCACCAGTGTCAGAAATTACTTCTGGGTGGGCATAGGTAGACAGTGTAAATAAGGTAAACTTTGGCTGGTGCAATAGGCACTTCTTTTGTCATTTGTCTCTTCCCCTTCCCCACCCAAAGGGTAGCACTTGACAGGGAATATTTGTTTCTTCATAATGTCTGTCATTCATTTAGAAATCTGCATTGCTGTAGGTAGAGAAACAATTACTATTTCAATGTTCTTCCTATTTTTGTCACGTTGGGAATGATACTTCCTTCTAATTAAAATAACAGTGTTTTACCGTATTAATCCATTCTTTCTGTAAACTTTATTTTCAGGCTTATTCTACTTACCCGAATTCACCAGGTCAGGTCATCACTCGATATCAGTTGCCTTTATATAATAATCAGTTAATTGAACAGGGAGTAAAATGATTTACTTTCAGCTACCATTGAGGCCTTCTGCTTGTTTATACAAATTGCCTGAATAGGTTGTCATTTTAAACTAGTGAAGTGTACCTGAAATTTTAGAAAACGCTTAGAATTAGCGTAATGAAGGCCTCTGTAGTATTTAGAAGTGATGAAATAATATTTTGACAGGAGGGTACTTGGCAATAACTTTTCTGTAGAACAATTTCTGAGATTTGGTGTTCCCATCTTTGTTTTAGCATGTATTTTGTTATGTTTGCCGTCAAAGAGCTGAAACATGCAGACTGTCTTTCATGAATTTAGAGATACAGAGTGAAGTAAAAGCTTTACCCAATTCTTAGAGCACAGAATTCCAATTGTGTTCTTATTTTAGCTTGCTGCTTCATGATAGTAGTTCTCTGGGTCTCTTTTCAATGATACAACTATATCTATGACCGATAATCATATGTGTGGTACCAAATTCAAAGAATTAGTATCTTTGAGAGTTTCACAATGCGATTTGCAGAAAATTGGGAAAAAGGTGAGATTTTCTATGTAGAAGGAAGAACAAGAAGTTGAGGGATTAGAAACCTAAAGTACTTATTTTTTCTATTCTGTTTCTTTTATTCTATTAACCAAGGAGCCAGCATGAGAAGTACTTCGATGTTGTCTGTCTCACGTGTTTTTGAAAATGTGTAGTAATATTTGAATAATTTTGGTTTCCTTTTTTTTTTTTTTTTTTCCCCCAAGATGCCACCACAGCGGCCTGTTGGGGAGCAAAGGAGTTATGCTGTACCTCAGGTAAAGTGAATGTGCCAAACGTACACTCCCTGTTCTTTCTTGATTTTTTTCTATTTCATACGTGCCTGTAGTTTTTTTAAATCGTTCTTTGTATTAATGTGGCACATTTTGTTACTTTCTTTTTAACCCAATTTTAAACTCTTATGGGAGCAACAGTGCCTTTTTCTCTCCCAGGTTTTTGCATGCTTAAGCAATGGCTGGTCCACATAATGATAAGAATTCAGTTACTTTTAGATTGACTATACAGTCCATGAAAGGTAATATTAATGTGGCCTTAGAATGAGCGTGTATCTGCCTGGAATCTGCCTCTGGCCTTTCCGTTCGTAAAAAAAAAAAAAAAAAAAAAGTGTTCAAGAGAAACAGAAATGTTTTGCTATTAATTACTCTTAAATAAGAATAGGAAGAAAAAAGAATACTACCTCTAAAACACCCGAACTGCTTTCCCGCCAAATAACTAGTTCCAAAAATATTTGAAAGCAGCTGTCTTCGTGTGTCTGCCTAGTTTATTCTTCTCTAAGGTTAGCAATTCATCCAGCTATTCTTTACTTGCAGTGTTTTCCAGATGCCTCCTCATATAGATTGCTGACTTCTGGGTATATTCTGGTTCTGGAATGGGGAGATTTCTGATGTGTTTTACTATATTTATAAATCCCGTGAGTGTCTGGCATGTAATTTCTCTGATCCTGGTTACCTTGATATTTAAAGTAGGATTTGACATACTCTGTCACTTACTGGTGATAACTAACGTTTATTTTCTTTTTAGTTTGTTTTATTTATGTCTTAGTTTAAAAGACATTTTCTTTGATGGAAAATAAAGTAAGAAAATAGTGGTGAAATAGTTCTTCAGTGTCTCTCGTTTGTTGACATTTTCCATGTACTTGAAACGGGTAGGGTATACCTCTGCTTCTTTTTCGTCCTGTGAACGATGGCTAGAAAAAAAGCCCTGTTCCTCACATTTACTGTGAGCCATTACGTAATCTGGGTGTATTCATGTGTGATGCTATGTATATGTTTTCAATCACTAAGTATTTATTGAATCGTAGAAGACATTATACTGTCTCTTTTCCAGTTGCGGATTATATACCGCCCTTAGTTTTTTGAAATGAAGTACAGAAAAAGCCGTAACATTTATAGGAGAACTTCATATTACCCTGTGGTCTTGTCAAATACAAAACCCTTTGGAAGTATTTTAAGAAAGAAAGAAAGCAAATGCATTAATTTAACTTACATTGAAGTCTGTCTTAATAGAGCCTTATCACCAGAATAAGAAATAACTTCTGGGTGGGCATAAGTACACAGTATAAATAAGGTCAACTTGTCTGGTGAAATAGTCACTTCTTTTTTCATTAGTCTGTTCCTCCTCCCCAGCCAAAGGGCCTCACTTGACAGAATCTTTCTTTCTTCATAAAATCAGTCACTCATTTAGAATCTGCGGTGCTGTATATAGAAAAGTAATGTTTTAAAACTTTTTCATAGTTTTTTATATTGGGAATAGTATTTCTAATTAACAAAATGTTTTACCGTATTCATACATTCTTGCTGTAAACTTTATTTATAGGCATATCCTACTTATCCAAATTCAGCAGTTCACGTCATCACTGGATGTCGTTTGCTTGTATATAATTGTCAGGTAATTTAAGAGGGACTAAAATGATTTACTTTCAGATATTATTGAGCCCTTTGTTATACAAATTGCTTGAACAGTTTGCCATTTTAAAGTAGTGAAATGTACCTAAAATTTAAGACAACACTTAGAATTAGTCTAGAATGAAGGCCTCCGTATTATTTAGAAGTAATTGCATAATATTTTGACAGGAATGTACTTAGCAAAAACTTCACTGTAGAACAGTTTTTTGAGACTTGGTGTCCCCTTCTATATTGTAGCATGGTTTTTTTTCATCTTTGCCGTCAAATAGCTGAAACATCCAGACTGACTTTTATCAATTTTTTAGAAAGACAGAGTGAAATAAAATTACTACCCACCTTTTAGAGCACAGAATTTGAATTATATTTGTATTTTAGCTGGCTGCTTCACAATAATAGTCCTCTGCGTCTCTTTTCATAGATATGACTGTGTATGTGGCCCATAATCATATCTGTGGTAATAAATTCCAAGAACTAATATCCTTGAGATTTCCACAATACCAACCCCAGAAAATTGGGAAAAAGTTGAGGTTTTACATAATAGAGTTAACAACAAGAACGTCAGAGATTAGAAACCTAAAGTAATTCTTTTTTCTGTTCCGTTTCTTTTATTATAATAACAAATTAAAGGAGCCAGCGTATGTACTTCAATATTGTGTTACCTCATGTATTTTTGAAAATGTGAAGGAATATTTGAATGATTTTTGTTTCCTGTCTCTACTAAAAACACAAAAAAATTAGCCAGGCGTGGTGGCGCACACTTGTAATCCCAACTACTCAGGAGGCTGAGGCAGCAGAATCACTTGATCCTGGGACGCAGGTTGCTGTGAGCTGAGATTGTGCCACTGCACTCCAGCCTAGGCAGCAAAGAGAGACTCAGTCTGAAAAAAAGCGATGCCATGAATATCTTTGTGTAAATATCTTGGCACGCTTCTGCTATTAATTTCTTGAGATGAATTGCTATCAGTGAAATAGCTAGGTGAAAGCACTTTGCCCCTTTTATAACAATTTTATAACTACTTCTCCTTTTTAGTATACTGGTGAGTATCCCCGCTTATCAAATCATGATGCACCTTTTCCACAGTACTCTTGGTAAATCACGTATTGGTATTTTCTCATTGACGGTGTGTAGAGCGCTCTCTTTTCCACACCCATTCCAGTGAAAGTTACTAGTATTTTTTAAATTGTCAGCCTAATAGCTGGAAAATATTACATTGTGTTGATGCCCACTTTTTAAAATCATCATTGAAGTTGATCATTGATCTTTAGCTTTTTAAATTAGGTTTTTAATTTTATTTTTCTTACTGATTCATAGAAGACTTTGTATTGGTATTCACTTTTGTCATACATAGTGGAAAAAATATATAGGAGTAATAAGGAGGTGCCCTGGTGCCCTTACCTTATTCCTATTTTCAGTTCAGTTGACTCAACTAGTTCACTTGTAAGCTTGATGATAGGGTAGAATGAGATTGATCGAAAAGAAGATTCCTCTATCTCTATTTTACTTGGGTTTTAAAAAAATTTAAAAATGAGTGCTGTATTTTGTCAAATGATTTTCAGTGATGAATTAAAGTAATGTGTCCTGCAAATTGAGTATTCTTGCATTCCCAATATAAACTTAGACTCTTTATATACTGCTGGAATTTCCCATTTGTGTTGAGGGCAGGGATGGATCATCTGGGTGAGGCTTTGTTGCTTATATGCTTTTAGCTTTGTAAAATGCGTTGAGAAATACTTTCTTCCTCTTTGAAAACAGAGTTTCGGCATAGCATTCTTTTATTATCTATGGCCACAACCCATTTTTCAGGTCTCATATATACTTTTGTTTTCTTGTGTTTTCTTGCTTTGTTTTGCCAGGATTGTTTATTGCTTGAATTTCATCCTCCCCACGCACCACTCCCCGAGAATCTGCGCTTTGATTTACTAAAGTTTTCATTCTGATTTTCACGTCGTATTTTCTAAATTTTATCACTCTCTTTATTTGCTCCTCCTCTTTTGCTGCCAATGTAACTTTGCTGACTACAAATGATAGGCTTTTTCCTGGTCAGTTTATATAAATACCAATTTGCTTACATGTTGACACAGTAATTGAATTAGATAATACTGGCAAAGGAGCTGACCTCCCAGGAGTTTAAATAACGATAATTTTTTTGCAGCTTTTAGCTGTCGTCGTCACTTGGTTGTCCACATGTAACAAGGAATGTATTTGCTCTATGTGGCAATGAGAGTTGTGTATATGATGGTCTTGAAGCTCACTCCTGTTTACTATTCCAACATTTCTCATTTCAAAATTCAACAACTCACTTGAAGATATGATTAAGAAAATTACTTCTTTAATGCAGTTTGTTTTCAGGATGCCATTGACGGTTACGTTGGTACTTTCTTTAAACTTAAACTTTTCTTATCCTAAGCATTGATTTATATTTTTGGCCATAGTTTAGAAGTAACCAAAGGTTGTCTGTTGATTGTGGATTTTTATATATACATTATATAATTATGTATAAATACACACACAGTGGGAATTGAACAATCCCTGCTAATCGAGCCATGGCAAAAATGAAGTACATTGCAAAAAATGAAGTACGTTGCTTACTTTGTTTGCTTTGATCGCCACCTGCTGGCCGAGGACTAGGACATGATCATTACTTCCTTAATTTAAAATATGATGACTCTATTAAAGAGATTCGGTGAATTTTATATGTACGATTCCAGTTGAGCAGGCAGCCAGTTTATAAGATCCAAGCTAAAGTCAAACTTCTTATAAAACCAAATGCCTTTTTTTTCTTCTTTACCAAACTACGGTTGTTTCGGGTATCCAAATGAGTATGAGAATCAGAAGAGGCACCAGAGATCTTTTCCAGCCATTTGTTTTGAAGCAAGGAAACTGAAACTGAGGTCATGAAAAGATTCACTTTCGTGAGCAATGGAAATCAGGTTCTTCCCAAACAAGAATTTTCCTCTTCAATTCTTGTGGCACTGTCACAAGGTTTCTTAACCAGACCCTTTGCAAATTTGGCACCAAATAATTCTTTATTGTAGGAGGCTGTCTTTGCATTGTAGGATGTGCAGTAGCATGGCTGGGCTTCAGCCCATCAGATTGCAGGAATACATCTTAGCTGTGACAGCCAATCTCTAAACGTCGCTAAATGCCCCTGGGGCTCAAAAATCTTGCCCAGTTGAGAATCAGTGCATTTCCATAACCTCTCATAATCTGATACAGGTTTCTGCCAGATGTTAGATTTCTAAATTAAAATACATCCAAACACTATGGTGCAGAGACAATACTGTAATGTAGCTTGTTTATCAAAGAAAAACATAGCCAAAGTTCATCCGCAAATCAAGGGGGAATTGAAAAAGAGAAGAACTACAAGAATTTCAGAATTTCTTTTGTTTTATTCTGTTTGGGATTTCTGAATGAACTGAGAAGGAATTGGTGAATTGTGTATAGGGAAGGGAAATCTAATCAGGTTCCTAATAGTTCAAGATAATGCAGCTTAATGTCATTTGGAAAAAACAATAATGGAAGACATTTTTAGAAAGGAAAAACTTAAAAATAGTGTTGTAAATTTTTCTTCCACAACACTGTCATGAAATAAAGCTGTTAAAGGAAAGCATTAGGCATTAGTTACAAACCCAAAATAGCAAGTACAGGCAGGAAAGAAAAGAGAAGTGCAGTAACCTCGGCTTCAGTTGATTTCACAATTTAGATTTCATGTATAGTAAAGCTGTGTAGAATCAGTAACTTCTAGCATCTAATTAACAAAGTAGGAACTCCTTTCTTACTACTATAACATTATTGTGTTGTTCAAAAAGATACACAGTTTCTTTCGTCTTTTGTTTTCTTTCAGACAGCTGTATGTGTAATAGCTTTCTCTTAGGCAGCTTTTTGTGCTTTCAGAGTCAACAGCACTTCACCAGTGATTTTTAAATTAATGATGTGTCATAGTTTCCTGATGTTTCGATTAGTTCTTAATTAAACTTTTTTCAAAATAAGTCAGCTAAATAGTGGAGCCAAAAAAGAAACTCGAAAACAAATCTGCTGAAAATAAATTCAAATAACAGGACACTAACTTACATTGGCATACCACTTTTCCACTTTTACCACTTTATACGTACAAAATGAATTCACTCATTTATATCTATCAGGCCACTGTGAAAATTAGAATTATCACTTGGACTGATTTCGCGTTACTCAGGAAGAAAAATGTTATTTCAGAAGATGCTTTGAACACCCTAGCGTTAGGGAAGAAGATTATAAGAAATTGGTTTAAAACATTGAGGTTTATTTTGTTTTTGGTGCGGCTTCTTTTTTTTTTTTTTAAGGTTTATCTTTAGTCTACTCAGTAAAGTGAAAAGTTGCTCACGAATGTAGAACAGGATGATTTTAAAACTTTAATTTTTACAAATCTAAACTTTCTAGTTTTGGGTGTCTTTTTTAACTACTTCACAGAGTATTTTCACAAATACTGAATGAGTATTCTTCCACAGCATTATACAAGACACGGTGATGAGCGACACTAGGTTTAAGAAAGTAGTATATCCTTTGGTTAAAATTCCATGCTGATGTCCTCTGATTAGTTTAAATCCTGAGCCTGCACTGAGCTGCACTGGTGACTAATTTCCAATGAAAATAACTTATGTAAAATATATTATACTTAAAATACAAAAATGATATTTCACATTGTGTATGGGTTTTGCCTGCATACGTAATTATGATGTCTACTTTCCAAATTACAGTCTGCTGCAAATCCTGAGACTCCCAACTCAACCACCTGCAGAGAGGCCAGCACCCAGTCTTCATCAGCTGCCGCTAGCCAAGGCTGGGTTTTACCAGAAGGCAAAATCATGCCAAACACTGTTTTCGTTGGTGGAATTGATGATAGGGTATTGTATTCATACCTCATTGTTACCTTAAAGTACATCATGAACAGTGGGATTTGGGCCCTGTTACAAACTTAATGTGTTTTTGTACTTCATGGAGGTTTAGAATTGCTTTCAGGTTTGACCCATAGGTACTAAAAATATCTTTGACAAAGAGCTACTGGTCATTTTGGGGATAAATGGGGAAGAAATTTCCCCCTCATGGTAGTAAAATTGTAGTAAAGTTGAAATTTTTGAATGCTGAATTTTTACTCTGACGTTCCATTCTGTTCCATAGACGGATGAAACTGAGATCAGAAGCTGCTTAGGTAGATACGGTTCAGTGAAAGAAGTGAAGATAATCACAAATCGAAGTGGTGTGTCCAAAGGGTGAGTAATTTTATCAAAAATATCTGAACTCTAGTCCCCTGTTCTATAGGTATGAGACAAGACTTCAAAACTGATATTCTGACCCTTGTATAAATGAAACTGTTTGCGGTGTTAATTTCTTTCACGTAGGGGATAAAAGGTTATTACCAGTTCTTTTATTTAATCATTTTTCTAATGTTTGTTTTGAAATGTCTACAATTTTTATTTCATACAGGTGAGTTAATCAGTTTTCTCAAATTGTTGTTTTCTTCATACACTGCACAGCATCTTTAATTTTAACCACCTTGTCTTAGATAGTAAGTTAAATTCAGGTTCACAGATGTGAATTCTTTGTTAATCAATGAAGTTTTCACAGTACCCTAATCCTAGCACATTTTGACATAGTTCTACTTAAGAAAAAGTAGTATTTGTAGAGGATCTGTCATGTGCATGTTAGCAAATACTTATCATGGTATATTATTCATCTTTGGTCATGATCACTTCTGTATATAGAATAGTAGAAGTTCTGAACCATGTACTGTATGATGGTGATTTTATGCTTCATTTGTCTGCCTTCATAGCTATGGATTTGTTTCATTTGTTGATGACGTGGATGTCCAGAAGATAGTAGAGGTAAGTAATTCAATGGAAAAGTCCCTTATTTATCTTACTGATACGACGTTTAGTGTTAGTGATATACTCAGACTTGTGTAAAATTTGGAGAAAGTTAGACTTCCTGTTCAAAATCCAAACTCAGAGTAACCTCCCATAACTTGATAGATCATGTTTATTTTTGAGTGGACACCTAGGTTCATGAACTACAGACAGGAAAGGTTGGAGACAGGGTGATGAAAAGTTTTTGATCAACTTTCACTTGATGCCTCTTGACACTGATTAGAGTGGCAAGGGTAAATAAGGTGGCTTCATGATGACAACATTTAATTTGGTGCGTAGTTGTCACTGATCGTCTATGATGATAGGAACCTTAGAAAGCTTTAGGTGTTTACCCAAGTCTTGGAAGCTAAGACTTGAAAATGGATTCTAGTTTTGTTACTGTTCTCTTTTCAGTCACAGATACATCTCCAGGGTAAAAAGCTGAAGCTGGGCCCTGCAATCAGGAAACAAAAGTTCTGTGAGTAGGAAAAGAAATTGTTCTTTTTTGACCCGGGTAGCTTTTCAAATAACTAAAAATAGGCTTTTTTCTTCTTGCTTTTCAAAAAGGCGCTCGTCTTGTGCAGCCACGTCCTTTGGTATTAAATCCTCCTCCTCCACCACAGTTTCAGAACATCTGGAGGAATGCAAACACTGAAACTTGCCTGCAGCCCCTAATCACGCTGAATCCTATAACTCAGTACGTTCAGGTAAGAAGTGCTTATGGTCCTGTTCTCTTGTTTATTGTAGTCATCCTTGCGTCTGTGGAATTGTATCTACACTTTCCGTAGTAAGTGGCAATGGAATCCCTGTTTAAACAGTGTGAGTAATGGGAAATTTGTTACTTTTGTTAGAAATTTCTTACTCTTAGTGTTGGTTATTTGAGCTAAAAATCTTCTATGTACTTTGCAAGGCTTTCTCTCAGAAATGACCTCTTTAGACACATGAACAAATCTCTTCCTGTCTCTTCCTTTTTCACCCTATGTAACTAGTTGCTAAAGTATTTGGAAGCAGCTCTCCTTATGTGTCTGCCTAGTTTATTGTTCTCCAAGGTTAGCGGTTAACCTAGCTATTCTTTACTTGCAGTGCTTTCCAGATGCCTCGTCATATAAATTGCTGACTTCTGGATATATTCTGGTTCTGGGATGGGTAGATTTCTGATCTCTTTTACTCTATGTAAATCCCGTGAGTTTCTGGCATGTCATTTCTCTGATGCTGGTTGCTTTGATGTTTAAAGTGAGATTTGACATCGTTTGTCACTTACTGGTGATAAATAACATTTATTTTGTTCTTCGTTCCTCTTATTTCAGTGTGTGTTTAAAACACCTTTTCTTTGATGGAAAATAAAGTAACAAAATAGTAGTGAAATAGTTCTTCAGTGTCTCTCATATGTTGACATTTTCCATGTACTTGAAACGTGTAGGGTACACCTCTTCTTCTTTTTTCCTTCTCTGAGCAATGACTAGAAGAAAAGCCCTACGTGTTTCTAGCATTTACGGTGAGCCATTACTGAATCTGGGTATATTCATGAATGCTGCTACCTGTATGTTTTTAATCAGTAAGAATTTATTGAAACGTAGAAGACGTTATACTGTCTCTTTTCCAGTTATGGCTATATACTGCCCTTAATTTGTGGAAATGAAGTATAGAGAAAGCCGTAACATCTGTCGAAGAACTACAGTATTACCCTATAATGTTGTCAAATACCAAACAATCTAGAAGTATTTTGCCAAAGAAATAGCAAATGTATGAATTTAATTTACGTTGAAATCTATCCTAATGGAGCCTTATCACCAGTGTAAGAAATAACTTCTGGGTGGGCATAAGTACCCGGTATATATGAGGTAAACTTTGGCTGGTGAAATAGTCACTTCTTTTGTCATTTGTCTCTTCCCCCTCCCCACCCAAAGGGTAGCACTTGACAGACAATTTTTATTTCTTCATAAAGTCAGTCATTTAGAAATCTGGATTGCTGTACGTAGAAAAACAATTACTGTTTCAAAGTTTTTCATATTTTTGTTATATTGGGTATGATATTTCTTTCTATTTAAAAAAAATGTTTTACCGTATTAATCCATTCTTTCTGTCAACTTTATTTTCAGGCTTATTCTACTTATCCAGATTCACCAGATCAATTTATATCTATAAATTCCGTCATCCCTGGATATCAGTTGCCTGTATATAATTATCAGGTAATTGAAGAGGGAGTAAAATGTTTTACCTTCAGCTACTATTGAGGCCTTCAACTTGTTTATACAAATTGCTTGAATAGTTTGTCATTTTAAAGTAGTGAAATGTACCTAAAATTTAAGAAATCACTTAGAATTCGTGTAATGAGGACCTCTGTGTTACTTAGAAGTGATGAAATCAGATTTTGACAGGAGTGTACTCAGCAATAACTTTTGTGTAGAACAATTTCTGAGATTTGTGTTTCCGTCTTTGTTTCAGCATGTATTTTGTTATCTTTGCTGTCAAAGAGCTGAAACATCCAGGCTGACTTTCATGAATCTTGCAGAGATATAAAGTGAAATAAAAGCTTTACCCAATTCTTAGAGCACAGAATTCCAATTGTATTTTTATTTTAGCTTGCTGCTTCATGGTAGTAGTTCTCTGGGTCTGTTTTCAACGATACAACTCTTATCTATGACCCGTAATCATATGTGTGGTAACAAATTCAAAGAATTAATATCTTTGAGGATGCTACAATTCTATTTCCAGAAAATTGGGAAGATTGAGGTTTTCCATGTAGAAGTAACAACAAGAACTTCAGGGATTAGAAACCTAAAGTACTTCTTTTTTTCTATTCTGTTTCTTTCATTATAACAAAGGAGCCATCATGATAAATACTTCAATATTATGTAACTCACGGGTTTTTGAAAATGTGTAGGAGTATTTACATAATTTTGGTTACTTTTTTTTTTTTTTTTTAAAAGATTCCACTGCACTGGCCTGTTGGGGCGCAAAGGAGTTATGTTGTTCCTCTGGTAAAGCGAATTAGTGAAACATATACTTCCTCTTCTTTCTTGATTTTTTGTGTGTCGTATGTGCCTATAAATATTTTAAATCATCCTTTATATTAATGTGTTACGTTTTGTTACTTTCTTTTTAACCTCCCGTGGCAGCAACAGTGCCTTTTTCTCTCTCAGGTTTTGTATACTTAAGCAATGGCGTATCCACGTAATGACAAGTGTTCAGTTACTTGTTGGTAGATTATTTAATGTAAGAAAGGTAGTCCTAATGTGGCTTTACCTAAGAACGGTAGTATTAATTTGGCTTTAGAAGAGCATGTATCTGATTAGAATCTGCGTCTGGATTTACCAAGCATAAAAAATTTGATAAAGAGAAACAGAAATGTTTTTCTGTTAATTACTCTTAAAGAAGAGTAGGATTAAAAAGAGCATTACCTCTATAACACCTGAGCTGCTTTCCCCCATGTAACTAAAATATTTGAAAGCAGTTCTTCTCATGTGTCTGCCTACTTTATTCTTCTCTAAGTTTAGCAATTAATCCAGCTATTCTTTATTTGAAATGATTTCCAGATGCCTCTGCATATAAATTGCTGACTTCTGGATATATTCTGATTCTGGAATGGGTAGAGTTCTGATAGTTTTAGATATCTGTAAATCCCATCAGTTTTTAGCATGTAGTGTCTCTGATCCTTGTTACTTTGCTATTTAAAGTAGATTTGACATACTCTGTCACTTATTGGTGATAAATAACGTTTATTTCCTTCTTAGTTCATTTTATTTATATCTTAGTTGAAAAGACATTTTCTTTGATGGAAAATAAAGTAACAGAATCGTAGTGAAATAGTTATTCAGTGTTTCTCATTTGTTGACGTTTTCCCTGTGCTTGAAACACGTACGGTATACCTCATCTTCTTTTTCCTTCTCTGACCAATGGCTAGAATAAAAGCCCTACTTTTAACATTTACTGTGAGCCATTACCGAACCTGGGTGTATTCATGCCTGCTGCGTACCTATATGTATTCAAACAATTAGTATTTATTGAAACATATGAGACTTTATACTGTCTCTTTTCCAGTATTGGATTATATACTGCACTTAGTTTTTCAACATAAAGTACAGAAAACGCCATAAATTCTGTAGAACTACATATTACCTTATAATATTGTCAAACACAAATCAGTCCGGAAGCATTTTTACAGCGAAATAGCAAATGTATTAATTTAACTTACATTGAACTCTGTCTTAATGTAGCCTTATCACCAGTGTAAGAAATAACTTCTGGGTGGGCATAAGTACACAATATAAGTAAGGTTAAGTTTGCCTGGTGAAATAGCCAGTTCTTTTGTCATTTGTCTGTTCCCCCTCCACGCCCAACCGTAGGACTTGACCGAGAATAATACATTCTTCATAAATCAGTCAGTCATACACAATTCTGCATTGTTGTATATAGAAAAATAATTAGTATTTCAATGTTTTTCATATTTTTGTTCTACTGGGAATATTTCTTTCTAATTAAAAAAAAAGTTTTACCTTATTAATTCATTCTTTCTGTATAATTTATTTTCAGGCATATCGTACTTATCCAAATGCACCAGTTCAGGTCATCACTAGATATCAGTCGCCTGTATATAATTATCAGGTAATGTAAGAGGAAGTAAAATGATTTGCTTTCCGATATTATAGAGGCCTTTAACTTGTTTATACAAATTTCCTGAATAGTTTGTCATTTTAAACTAGTGAAGTGTACCTAAAATTTAAGGCAACACTTAGAATTAGTGTAGAATGAAGACCTCTGTCTTATTTAGAAGTAATGAAGTAATATTTTGACAGGAATATACTTGGCAGTAACTTTTCTGTAGAACAGATTTCTGAGATTTGGTGTCCCCTTCTTCATTTCTGGATTGTAGTTTTCATCTTTGCTGTCAAATAACTGAATGAAACATCCAAAGTTGACTTTGCTGAATTTTGTTAGGGAGATAGAGTGAAGTAAAATTATGATCCACTTTTTAGAGCACAGAATTCCAATTATATTTTCATTTTAGCTGGCTGTTTCACGGTAGTAATTCTCTGGATCTCTTTTCATAGATAGGACTATGTCTGTGACCCCTAATTATATCTATGGTGATAAACTGAAAGAGCTACTATCTTTGAGGTTTCCACATTGCCAACTCCAGAAAATTTGGAGAAAGGTGAAGTTTCATATATAAAAGTAACAAGAATGTCATGGACTAAAAACATAAAGTACTTAAGTTTTCCATTCTGTTACTTTTATTATAATGAAAAAGGAGACAGCAGGATAAGTACTTCAATATTGTGTTTCTCATGTGTTTTTGAAAATGTGTAGGAATATTTTAATAGTTTTGGTGTCCGTTTTTTTTTTGGTTTTTTTTGTTTGTTTGTTTGTTTTTTTAAAGATGCCACCATAGTGGCCTGTTGGAGAGCAAAGGGATTGTGTTGTACTTGACGTTAAGTGAATTAGCCAAACGTACACTTCCTGTTCATTCTTGATTTTTTTCCATGTCATATGTGCCTATAAATATGTTTAAATGATTCTTTATATTAATGTTTTATTTATTTGTTTTTTTACTTTCTTGTTAACCCGATTATAAACTCCAATGGGAGCAACAGTGCCTTTTTTGCTCTCAGGTTTTTATGTGCTTAAGCAATGGCAGGTCCACATAGTGATAGACTATATAATCAAAGAAAGGTAGTATTCACGAGGCTTTAGAATTAGTATGTATCTGCGTAGCATCTGCCTCTGGCTTTACCAGCAATAGAACATTTGTAGAAGAGAAACAGAAATGCTTTGCTGTTAATTACTCTTAAATAAGAATAGGAATAAACAAGAGTATTACCTCTAAACCACCTGAGCTGCTTTCCCCCCTTATAACCAGTTCCTAAAGTGCATGAAAGCAGCTCTCCTTACGTGTCTGCCCACTTTATTCTTCTGTAAGTTTAGCAGTTCATCTAGCTACTCTTTATTTGAAATGATTTCCAGATGCCTCCTCATGTAAATTGCTGACTTCTGGATATATTCTGGTTCTGGAATGGGTAGATTTCCGATGTGGTTTGATATATATATATAAATCGCGTGAGCTTCTGGCATCTGATTTCTCTGATCCTGCTTACATTGATATTTAAAGTAGGATTTGACATACTCTATCACTTACTGTTGATAAATAATGTTTGTATTCTTCTTAGTCTATTTTATTTATGTGTCAGTTTAAAAGACATATTCTTTGATGGAAAATAAAGTAACAAAATAATAGTGAACCAGTTGTGCAGTGTCTCTAATTTGTTGACATTTTCCACGTGCTTGAAACATGTATGGTATACCTCTTCTTTTTCCTTCTCTGAACAGTGGCTAGAAAAAAAGCCCTACTTGTTTGTGTCATTGACTGTGAGCCATTACTGAATCTGGGTGTATTCATGTATGCTGCTGCCTGTATGTTTTCAAACAATAAGAATTTATTGAAACATACAAGACATACTTTCTCTTCTGCACTATTGGATTATAGACTGCACTTAGTTTTTCGGAATGAAGTACAGAAAAAGCCATAACATCTATAGAACTACATGTTACCCTATAATATTGTCTAATACAAAACAGTCTAGAAATATTTTTACAGAGAGATAGCAAATGTGTTAATTTAACTTACATTGCAATCTGTCTAAGTGGAGCCTTATCACCAGTGTAAGAAATAACTTCCGGGTGGGCATAAGTACCCGGCATATATAAGGTAAGCTTTGGCTGGTGAAATAGTCACTTCTTTTGTCATTTGTCTTTTCCCCCTCCCCACCCAAAGGGTAGCACTTGACAAGAGAATTTTTATTTCTTCATAAAGTCAGTCATTTAGAAATCTGCATTGCTGTACGTAGAAAAACAATTACTGTTTCAAGGTTTTTCATATTTTTGTTATATTGGGAATTGTATTTCTTTCTATTTAAAAAAACGTTTTACCGTATTAATTCATTCTTTCTGTCAACTTTATTTTCAGGCTTATTCTACTTATCCAGATTCACCAGGTCAATTTACATCTATAAATTCCGTCATCCCTGGATATCAGTTGCCTGTATATAATTATCAGGTAATTGAAGAGGGAGTAAAATGGTTTACTTTCAGCTACTATTGAGGCCTTCAACTTGTTTATACAAATTGCTTGAATAGTTTGTCATTTTAAAGTAGGGAAATGTACCTAAAATTTAAGAAATCACTTAGAATTCGTGTAATGAGGACCTCTGTGTTACTTAGAAGTGATGAAATCAGATTTTGACAGGAGTGTACTCAGCAATAACTTTTGTGTAGAACAATTTCTGAGATTTGTGTTTCCGTCTTTGTTTCAGCATGTATTTTGTTATCTTTGCTGTCAAAGAGCTGAAACATCCAGGCTGACTTTCATGAATCTTGCAGAGATATAAAGTGAAATAAAAGCTTTACCCAATTCTTAGAGCACAGAATTCCAATTGTATTTTTATTTTAGCTTGCTGCTTCATGGTAGTAGTTCTCTGGGTCTGTTTTCAACGATAACAACTCTTATCTATGACCCGTAATCATATGTCTGGTAACAAATTCAAAGAATTAATATCTTTGAGGATGCTACAATTCTATTTCCAGAAAATTGGGAAGATTGAGGTTTTCCATGTAGAAGTAACAACAAGAACTTCAGGGATTAGAAACCTAAAGTACTTCTTTTTTTCTATTCTGTTTCTTTCATTATAACAAAGGAGCCATCATGATAAATACTTCAATATTATGTAACTCACGGGTTTTTGAAAATGTGTAGGAGTATTTACATAATTTTGGTTACTTTTTTTTTTTTTTTTTAAAAAGATTCCACTGCACTGGCCTGTTGGGGCGCAAAGGAGTTATGTTGTTCCTCTGGTAAAGCGAATTAGTGAAACATATACTTCCTCTTCTTTCTTGATTTTTTGTGTGTCGTATGTGCCTATAAATATTTTAAATCATCCTTTATATTAATGTGTTACGTTTTGTTACTTTCTTTTTAACCTCCCGTGGCAGCAACAGTGCCTTTTTCTCTCTCAGGTTTTGTATACTTAAGCAATGGCGTATCCACGTAATGACAAGTGTTCAGTTACTTGTTGGTAGATTATTTAATGTAAGAAAGGTAGTCCTAATGTGGCTTTACCTAAGAACGGTAGTATTAATTTGGCTTTAGAAGAGCATGTATCTGATTAGAATCTGCGTCTGGATTTACCAAGCATAAAAAATTTGATAAAGAGAAACAGAAATGTTTTTCTGTTAATTACTCTTAAAGAAGAGTAGGATTAAAAAGAGCATTACCTCTATAACACCTGAGCTGCTTTCCCCCATGTAACTAAAATATTTGAAAGCAGTTCTTCTCATGTGTCTGCCTACTTTATTCTTCTCTAAGTTTAGCAATTAATCCAGCTATTCTTTATTTGAAATGATTTCCAGATGCCTCTGCATATAAATTGCTGACTTCTGGATATATTCTGATTCTGGAATGGGTAGAGTTCTGATAGTTTTAGATATCTGTAAATCCCATCAGTTTCTAGCATGTAGTGTCTCTGATCCTTGTTACTTTGCTATTTAAAGTAGATTTGACATATTCTGTCACTTATTGGTGATAAATAACGCTTATTTCCTTCTTAGTTCATTTTATTTATATCTTAGTTGAAAAGACATTTTCTTTGATGGAAAATAAAGTAACAGAATCGTAGTGAAATAGTTATTCAGTGTTTCTCATTTGTTGACGTTTTCCCTGTGCTTGAAACACGTACGGTATACCTCATCTTCTTTTTCCTTCTCTGACCAATGGCTAGAATAAAAGCCCTACTTTTAACATTTACTGTGAGCCATTACCGAGTCTGGGTGTATTCATGCCTGCTGCGTACCTATATGTATTCAAACAATTAGTATTTATTGAAACATATGAGACTTTATACTGTCTCTGTTCCAGTATTGGATTATATACTGCACTTAGTTTTTCAACATAAAGTACAGAAAACGCCATAAATTCTGTAGAACTACATATTACCTTATAATATTGTCAAACACAAATCAGTCCGGAAGCATTTTTACAGCGAAATAGCAAATGTATTAATTTAACTTACATTGAACTCTGTCTTAATGTAGCCTTATCACCAGTGTAAGAAATAACTTCTGGGTGGGCATAAGTACACAATATAAGTAAGGTTAAGTTTGCCTGGTGAAATAGCCAGTTCTTTTGTCATTTGTCTGTTCCCCCTCCACGCCCAACCGTAGGACTTGACCGAGAATAATACATTCTTCATAAATCAGTCAGTCATACACAATTCTGCATTGTTGTATATAGAAAAATAATTAGTATTTCAATGTTTTTCATATTTTTTTTCTACTGGGAATATTTCTTTCTAATTAAAAAAAAAGTTTTACCTTATTAATTCATTCTTTCTGTATAATTTATTTTCAGGCATATCGTACTTATCCAAATGCACCAGTTCAGGTCATCACTAGATATCAGTCGCCTGTATATAATTATCAGGTAATGTAAGAGGAAGTAAAATGATTTGCTTTCCGATATTATAGAGGCCTTTAACTTGTTTATACAAATTTCCTGAATAGTTTGTCATTTTAAACTAGTGAAGTGTACCTAAAATTTAAGGCAACACTTAGAATTAGTGTAGAATGAAGACCTCTGTCTTATTAAGAAGTAATGAAGTAATATTTTGACAGGAATATACTTGGCAGTAACTTTTCTGTAGAACAGATTTCTGAGATTTGGTGTCCCCTTCTTCATTTCTGGATTGTAGTTTTCATCTTTGCTGTCAAATAACTGAATGAAACATCCAAAGTTGACTTTGCTGAATTTTGTTAGGGAGATAGAGTGAAGTAAAATTATGATCCACTTTTTAGAGCACAGAATTCCAATTATATTTTCATTTTAGCTGGCTGTTTCACGGTAGTAATTCTCTGGATCTCTTTTCATAGATAGGACTATGTCTGTGACCCATAATTGTATCTATGGTGATAAACTGAAAGAGCTACTATCTTTGAGGTTTCCACATTGCCAACTCCAGAAAATTTGGAGAAAGGTGAAGTTTCATATATAAAAGTAACAAGAATGTCATGGACTAAAAACATAAAGTACTTAAGTTTTCCATTCTGTTACTTTTATTATAATGAAAAAGGAGACAGCAGGATAAGTACTTCAATATTGTGTTTCTCATGTGTTTTTGAAAATGTGTAGGAATATTTTAATAGTTTTGGTGTCCGTTTTTTTTTTGTTTTTTTTTGTTTGTTTTTTTTTTTTTTTTAAAGATGCCACCATAGTGGCCTGTTGGAGAGCAAAGGGATTGTGTTGTACTTGACATTAAGTGAATTAGCCAAACGTGCACTTCCTGTTCATTCTTGATTTTTTTCCATGTCATATGTGCCTATAAATATGTTTAAATGATTCTTTATATTAATGTTTTATTTATTTGTTTTTTTACTTTCTTGTTAACCCGATTATAAACTCCAATGGGAGCAACAGTGCCTTTTTTGCTCTCAGGTTTTTATGTGCTTAAGCAATGGCAGGTCCACATAATGATGGACTATATAATCAAAGGTAGTATTCACATGGCTTTAGAATTAGTATGTATCTGCGTAGCATCTGCCTCTGGCATTACCAGCAATAGAACATTTGTAGAAGAGAAACAGAAATGCTTTGCTGTTAATTACTCTTAAATAAGAATAGGAATAAACAAGAGTATTACCTCTAAACCACCTGAGCTGCTTTCCCCCCTTATCGCCAGTTCCTAAAGTGCATGAAAGCAGCTCTCCTTACGTGTCTGCCCACTTTATTCTTCTGTAAGTTTAGCAGTTCATCTGGCTACTCTTCATTTGAAATGATTTCCAGATGCCTCCTCATGTAAATTGCTGACTTCTGGATATATTCTGGTTCTGGAATGGGTAGATTTCCGATGTGGTTTGATATATATATATATAAATCGCGTGAGCTTCTGGCATCTGATTTCTCTGATCCTGCTTACATTGATATTTAAAGTAGGATTTGACATACTCTATCACTTACTGTTGATAAATAACGTTTGTATTCTTCTTAGTCTATTTTATTTATGTGTTAGTTTAAAAGACATATTCTTTGATGGAAAATAAAGTAACAAAATAATAGTGAACCAGTTGTGCAGTGTCTCTAATTTGTTGACATTTTCCACGTGCTTGAAACATGTATGGTATACCTCTTCTTTTTCCTTCTCTGAACAGTGGCTAGAAAAAAAGCCCTACTTGTTTGTGTCATTGACTGTGAGCCATTACTGAATCTGGGTGTATTCATGTATGCTGCTGCCTGTATGTTTTCAAACAATAAGAATTTATAGAAACATACAAGACATACTTTCTCTTCTGCACTATTGGATTATAGACTGCACTTAGTTTTTCGGAATGAAGTACAGAAAAAGCCATAACATCTATAGAACTACATGTTACCCTATAATATTGTCTAATACAAAACAGTCTAGAAATATTTTTACAGAGAGATAGCAAATGTGTTAATTTAACTTACATTGCAATCTGTCTAAGTGGAGCCTTATCACCAGTGTAAGAAATAACTTCTGGGTGGGCATAAGTACCCGGTATATATAAGGTAAGCTTTGGCTGGTGAAATAGTCACTTCTTTTGTCATTTGTCTCTTCCCCCTCCCCACCCAAAGGGTAGCACTTGACAAGAGAATTTTTATTTCTTCATAAAGTCAGTCATTTAGAAATCTGCATTGCTGTACGTAGAAAAACAATTACTGTTTCAAGGTTTTTCATATTTTTGTTATATTGGGAATTGTATTTCTTTCTATTTAAAAAAACGTTTTACCGTATTATTTCATTCTTTCTGTCAACTTTATTTTCAGGCTTATTCTACTTATCCAGATTCACCAGGTCAATTTACATCTATAAATTCCGTCATCCCTGGATATCAGTTGCCTGTATATAATTATCAGGTAATTGAAGAGGGAGTAAAATGGTTTACTTTCAGCTACTATTGAGGCCTTCCAACTTGTTTATACAAATTGCTTGAATAGTTTGTCATTTTAAAGTAGTGAAATGTACCTAAAATTTAAGAAATCACTTAGAATTCGTGTAATGAGGACCTCTGTGTTACTTAGAAGTGATGAAATCAGATTTTGACAGGAGTGTACTCAGCAATAACTTTTGTGTAGAACAATTTCTGAGATTTGTGTTTCCGTCTTTGTTTCAGCATGTATTTTGTTATCTTTGCTGTCAAAGAGCTGAAACATCCAGGCTGACTTCCATGAATCTTGAAGAGATATAAAGTGAAATAAAAGCTTTACCCAATTCTTAGAGCACAGAATTCCAATTGTATTTTTATTTTAGCTTGCTGCTTCATGGTAGTAGTTCTCTGGGTCTGTTTTCAACGATAACAACTCTTATCTATGACCCGTAATCATATGTCTGGTAACAAATTCAAAGAATTAATATCTTTGAGGATGCTACAATTCTGTTTCCAGAAAATTGGGAAGATTGAGGTTTTCCATGTAGAAGTAACAACAAGAACTTCAGGGATTAGAAACCTAAAGTACTTCTTTTTTTCTATTCTGTTTCTTTCATTATAACAAAGGAGCCATCATGATAAATACTTCAATATTATGTAACTCACGGGTTTTTGAAAATGTGTAGGAGTATTTACATAATTTTGGTTACTTTTTTTTTTTTTTTTAAAAAAGATTCCACTGCACTGGCCTGTTGGGGCGCAAAGGAGTTATGTTGTTCCTCTGGTAAAGCGAATTAGTGAAACATATACTTCCTCTTCTTTCTTGATTTTTTGTGTGTCGTATGTGCCTATAAATATTTTAAATCATCCTTTATATTAATGTGTTACGTTTTGTTACTTTCTTTTTAACCTCCCATGGCAGCAACAGTGCCTTTTTCTCTCTCAGGTTTTGTATACTTAAGCAATGGCGTATCCACGTAATGACAAGTGTTCAGTTACTTGTTGGTAGATTATTTAATGTAAGAAAGGTAGTCCTAATGTGGCTTTACCTAAGAACGGTAGTATTAATTTGGCTTTAGAAGAGCATGTATCTGATTAGAATCTGCGTCTGGATTTACCAAGCATAAAAAATTTGATAAAGAGAAACAGAAATGTTTTTCTGTTAATTACTCTTAAAGAAGAGTAGGATTAAAAAGAGCATTACCTCTATAACACCTGAGCTGCTTTCCCCCATGTAACTAAAATATTTGAAAGCAGTTCTTCTCATGTGTCTGCCTACTTTATTCTTCTCTAAGTTTAGCAATTAATCCAGCTATTCTTTATTTGAAATGATTTCCAGATGCCTCTGCATATAAATTGCTGACTTCTGGATATATTCTGATTCTGGAATGGGTAGAGTTCTGATAGTTTTAGATATCTGTAAATCCCATCAGTTTCTAGCATGTAGTGTCTCTGATCCTTGTTACTTTGCTATTTAAAGTAGATTTGACATATTCTGTCACTTATTGGTGATAAATAACGCTTATTTCCTTCTTAGTTCATTTTATTTATATCTTAGTTGAAAAGACATTTTCTTTGATGGAAAATAAAGTAACAGAATCGTAGTGAAATAGTTATTCAGTGTTTCTCATTTGTTGACGTTTTCCCTGTGCTTGAAACACATACGGTATACCTCATCTTCTTTTTCCTTCTCTGACCAATGGCTAGAATAAAAGCCCTACTTTTAACATTTACTGTGAGCCATTACCGAGTCTGGGTGTATTCATGCCTGCTGCGTACCTATATGTATTCAAACAATTAGTATTTATTGAAACATATGAGACTTTATACTGTCTCTGTTCCAGTATTGGATTATATACTGCACTTAGTTTTTCAACATAAAGTACAGAAAACGCCATAAATTCTGTAGAACTACATATTACCTTATAATATTGTCAAACACAAATCAGTCCGGAAGCATTTTTACAGCGAAATAGCAAATGTATTAATTTAACTTACATTGAACTCTGTCTTAATGTAGCCTTATCACCAGTGTAAGAAATAACTTCTGGGTGGGCATAAGTACACAATATAAGTAAGGTTAAGTTTGCCTGGTGAAATAGCCAGTTCTTTTGTCATTTGTCTGTTCCCCCTCCACGCCCAACCGTAGGACTTGACCGAGAATAATACATTCTTCATAAATCAGTCAGTCATACACAATTCTGCATTGTTGTATATAGAAAAATAATTAGTATTTCAGTGTTTTTCATATTTTTGTTCTACTGGGAATATTTCTTTCTAATTAAAAAAAAAGTTTTACCTTATTAATTCATTCTTTCTGTATAATTTATTTTCAGGCATATCGTACTTATCCAAATGCACCAGTTCAGGTCATCACTAGATATCAGTCGCCTGTATATAATTATCAGGTAATGTAAGAGGAAGTAAAATGATTTGCTTTCCGATATTATAGAGGCCTTTAACTTGTTTATACAAATTTCCTGAATAGTTTGTCATTTTAAACTAGTGAAGTGTACCTAAAATTTAAGGCAACACTTAGAATTAGTGTAGAATGAAGACCTCTGTCTTATTAAGAAGTAATGAAGTAATATTTTGACAGGAATATACTTGGCAGTAACTTTTCTGTACTTGGCAGTAACTTTTTTGTAGAACAGATTTCTGAGATTTGGTGTCCCCTTCTTCATTTCTGGATTGTAGTTTTCATCTTTGCTGTCAAATAACTGAATGAAACATCCAAAGTTGACTTTGCTGAATTTTGTTAGGGAGATAGAGTGAAGTAAAATTATGATCCACTTTTTAGAGCACAGAATTCCAATTATATTTTCATTTTAGCTGGCTGTTTCACGGTAGTAATTCTCTGGATCTCTTTTCATAGATAGGACTATGTCTGTGACCCATAATTGTATCTATGGTGATAAACTGTAAGAGCTACTATCTTTGAGGTTTCCACATTGCCAACTCCAGAAAATTTGGAGAAAGGTGAAGTTTCATATATAAAAGTAACAAGAATGTCATGGACTAAAAACATAAAGTACTTAAGTTTTCCATTCTGTTACTTTTATTATAATGAAAAAGGAGACAGCAGGATAAGTACTTCAATATTGTGTTTCTCATGTGTTTTTGAAAATGTGTAGGAATATTTTAATAGTTTTGGTGTCCGTTTATTTTTGGTTTTTTTTGTTTGTTTTTTTTTTTTTTTAAAGATGCCACCATAGTGGCCTGTTGGAGAGCAAAGGGATTGTGTTGTACTTGACATTAAGTGAATTAGCCAAACGTACACTTCCTGTTCATTCTTGATTTTTTTCCATGTCATATGTGCCTATAAATATGTTTAAATGATTCTTTATATTAATGTTTTATTTATTTGTTTTTTTACTTTCTTGTTAACCCGATTATAAACTCCAATGGGAGCAACAGTGCCTTTTTTGCTCTCAGGTTTTTATGTGCTTAAGCAATGGCAGGTCCACATAATGATGGACTATATAATCAAAGGTAGTATTCACATGGCTTTAGAATTAGTATGTATCTGCGTAGCATCTGCCTCTGGCATTACCAGCAATAGAACATTTGTAGAAGAGAAACAGAAATGCTTTGCTGTTAATTACTCTTAAATAAGAATAGGAATAAACAAGAGTATTACCTCTAAACCACCTGAGCTGCTTTCCCCCCTTATCGCCAGTTCCTAAAGTGCATGAAAGCAGCTCTCCTTACGTGTCTGCCCACTTTATTCTTCTGTAAGTTTAGCAGTTCATCTAGCTACTCTTCATTTGAAATGATTTCCAGATGCCTCCTCATGTAAATTGCTGACTTCTGGATATATTCTGGTTCTGGAATGGGTAGATTTCCGATGTGGTTTGATATATATATATATAAATCGCGTGAGCTTCTGGCATCTGATTTCTCTGATCCTGCTTACATTGATATTTAAAGTAGGATTTGACATACTCTATCACTTACTGTTGATAAATAACGTTTGTATTCTTCTTAGTCTATTTTATTTATGTGTTAGTTTAAAAGACATATTCTTTGATGGAAAATAAAGTAACAAAATAATAGTGAACCAGTTGTGCAGTGTCTCTAATTTGTTGACATTTTCCACGTGCTTGAAACATGTATGGTATACCTCTTCTTTTTCCTTCTCTGAACAGTGGCTAGAAAAAAAGCCCTACTTGTTTGTGTCATTGACTGTGAGCCATTACTGAATCTGGGTGTATTCATGTATGCTGTTGCCTGTATGTTTTCAAACAATAAGAATTTATTGAAACATACGAGACATACTTTCTCTTCTGCACTATTGGATTATAGACTGCACTTAGTTTTTCGGAATGAAGTACAGAAAAAGCCATAACATCTATAGAACTACATGTTACCCTATAATATTGTCTAATACAAAACAGTCTAGAAATATTTTTACAGAGAGATAGCAAATGTGTTAATTTAACTTACATTGCAATCTGTCTAAGTGGAGCCTTATCACCAGTGTAAGAAATAACTTCTGGGTGGGCATAAGTACCCGGTATATATAAGGTAAGCTTTGGCTGGTGAAATAGTCACTTCTTTTGTCATTTGTCTCTTCCCCCTCCCCACCCAAAGGGTAGCACTTGACAAGAGAATTTTTATTTCTTCATAAAGTCAGTCATTTAGAAATCTGCATTGCTGTACGTAGAAAAACAATTACTGTTTCAAGGTTTTTCATATTTTTGTTATATTGGGAATTGTATTTCTTTCTATTTAAAAAAACGTTTTACCGTATTAATTCATTCTTTCTGTCAACTTTATTTTCAGGCTTATTCTACTTATCCAGATTCACCAGGTCAATTTACATCTATAAATTCCGTCATCCCTGGATATCAGTTGCCTGTATATAATTATCAGGTAATTGAAGAGGGAGTAAAATGGTTTACTTTCAGCTACTATTGAGGCCTTCCAACTTGTTTATACAAATTGCTTGAATAGTTTGTCATTTTAAAGTAGTGAAATGTACCTAAAATTTAAGAAATCACTTAGAATTCGTGTAATGAGGACCTCTGTGTTACTTAGAAGTGATGAAATCAGATTTTGACAGGAGTGTACTCAGCAATAACTTTTGTGTAGAACAATTTCTGAGATTTGTGTTTCCGTCTTTGTTTCAGCATGTATTTTGTTATCTTTGCTGTCAAAGAGCTGAAACATCCAGGCTGACTTCCATGAATCTTGCAGAGATATAAAGTGAAATAAAAGCTTTACCCAATTCTTAGAGCACAGAATTCCAATTGTATTTTTATTTTAGCTTGCTGCTTCATGGTAGTAGTTCTCTGGGTCTGTTTTCAACGATAACAACTCTTATCTATGACCCGTAATCATATGTCTGGTAACAAATTCAAAGAATTAATATCTTTGAGGATGCTACAATTCTGTTTCCAGAAAATTGGGAAGATTGAGGTTTTCCATGTAGAAGTAACAACAAGAACTTCAGGGATTAGAAACCTAAAGTACTTCTTTTTTTCTATTCTGTTTCTTTCATTATAACAAAGGAGCCATCATGATAAATACTTCAATATTATGTAACTCACGGGTTTTTGAAAATGTGTAGGAGTATTTACATAATTTTGGTTACTTTTTTTTTTTTTTTTTTAAAAGATTCCACTGCACTGGCCTGTTGGGGCGCAAAGGAGTTATGTTGTTCCTCTGGTAAAGCGAATTAGTGAAACATATACTTCCTCTTCTTTCTTGATTTTTTGTGTGTCATATGTGCCTATAAATATTTTGAATCATGCTTTATATTAATGTGTTAAGTTTTGTTACTTTCTCTTTAACGTCCCATGGCAGCAACAGTGCCTTTTTCTCTCTCAGGTTTTGTATGCTTAAGCAATGGCTTATCCACGTAATGACAAGTGTTCAGTTACTTGTTGGTAGATTATTTAATGTAAGAAAGGTAGTCCTAATGTGGCTTTACCTAAGAACGGTAGTATTAATTTGGCTTTAGAAGAGCATTTATCTGATTAGAATCTGCGTCTGGATTTACCAAGCATAAAAAATTTGATAAAGAGAAACAGAAATGTTTTTCTGTTAATTACTCTTAAAGAAGAATACGATTAAAAAGAGCATTACCTCTATAACACCTGAGCTGCTTTCCCCCATGTAACTAAAATATTTGAAAGCAGTTCTTCTCATGTGTCTGCCTACTTTATTCTTCTCTAAGTTTAGCAATTAATCCAGCTATTCTTTCTTTGAAATGATTTCCAGATGCCTCTTCATATAAATTGCTGACTTCTGGATATATTCTGATTCTGGAATGGGTAGATTTCTGATAGTTTTAGATATCTGTAAATCCCATCAGTTTCTAGCGTGTAGTGTCTCTGATCCTTGTTGCTTTGCTATTTAAAGTAGATTTGACATATTCTGTCACTTATTGGTGATAAATAACGTTTATTTCCTTCTTAGTTCATTTTATTTATATCTTAGTTGAAAAGACATTTTCTTTGATGGAAAATAAAGTAACAGAATAGTAGTGAAATAGTTATTCAGTGTTTCTCATTTGTTGACGTTTTCCCTGTGCTTGAAACATGTACGGTATACCTCATCAATGGCTAGAATAAAAGCCCTACTTCTAACATTTACTGTGAGCCATTACCGTATCTGGGTGTATTCATGCCTGCTGCGTACCTATATGTGTTCAAACAATTAGTATTTATTGAAACATATGAGACTTTATACTTTCTCTTTTCCAGTATTGGATTATATACTGCACTTAGTTTTTCAACTTAAAGTACGGAAAACGCCGTAAATTCTGTAGAACTACATATTACCTTATAGTATTGTCAAACACAAATCAGTCCGGAAGCATTTTTACAGCGAAATGGCAAATGTATTAATTTAACTTACATTGAACTCTGTCTTCATGCAGCCTTATCACCAGTGAAAGAAATAACTTCTGGGTGGGCATAAGTACACAATATAAGTAAGGTTAACTTTGCCTGGTGAAATAGCCAATTATTTTGTCATTTGTCTGTTCCCCCTCCACGCCCAACCGTAGGACTTGACCGAGAATAATACATTCTTCATAAATCAGTCAGTCATTTACAATTCTGCATTGTTGTGTATAGAAAAATAATTAGTATTTCAATGTTTTTCATATTTTTGTTCTACTGGGAATATTTCTTTCTAATTAAAAAAAAAGTTTTACCTTATTAATTCATTCTTTCTGTATAATTTATTTTCAGGCATATCGTACTTATCCAAATGCACCAGTTCAGGTCATCACTAGATATCAGTCGCCTGTATATAATTATCAGGTAATGTAAGAGGAAGTAAAATGATTTGCTTTCCGATATTATAGAGGCCTTTAACTTGTTTATACAAATTTCCTGAATAGTTTGTCATTTTAAACTAGTGAAGTGTACCTAAAATTTAAGGCAACACTTAGAATTAGTGTAGAATGAAGACCTCTGTCTTATTAAGAAGTAATGAAGTAATATTTTGACAGGAATATACTTGGCAGTAACTTTTCTGTAGAACAGATTTCTGAGATTTGGTGTCCCCTTCTTCATTTCTGGATTGTAGTTTTCATCTTTGCTGTCAAATAACTGAATGAAACATCCAAAGTTGACTTTGCTGAATTTTGTTAGGGAGATAGAGTGAAGTAAAATTATGATCCACTTTTTAGAGCACAGAATTCCAATTATATTTTCATTTTAGCTGGCTGTTTCACGGTAGTAATTCTCTGGATCTCTTTTCATAGATAGGACTATGTCTGTGACCCATAATTATATCTATGGTGATAAACTGAAAGAGCTACTATCTTTGAGGTTTCCACATTGCCAACTCCAGAAAATTTGGAGAAAGGTGAAGTTTCATATATAAAAGTAACAAGAATGTCATGGACTAAAAACATAAAGTACTTAAGTTTTCCATTCTGTTACTTTTATTATAGTGAAAAAGGAGACAGCAGGATAAGTACTTCAATATTGTGTTTCTCATGTGTTTTTGAAAATGTGTAGGAATATTTTAATAGTTTTGGTGTCCGTTTTTTTTTTGTTTTTTTTTGTTTGTTTGTTTGTTTTTTTAAAGATGCCACCATAGTGGCCTGTTGGAGAGCAAAGGGATTGTGTTGTACTTGACATTAAGTGAATTAGCCAAACGTACACTTCCTGTTCATTCTTGATTTTTTTCCATGTCATATGTGCCTATAAATATGTTTAAATGATTCTTTATATTAATGTTTTATTTATTTGTTTTTTTACTTTCTTGTTAACCCGATTATAAACTCCAATGGGAGCAACAGTGCCTTTTTTGCTCTCAGGTTTTTATGTGCTTAAGCAATGGCAGGTCCACATAATGATAGACTATATAATCAAAGGTAGTATTCACATGGCTTTAGAATTAGTATGTATCTGTGTAGCATCTGCCTCTGGCATTACCAGCAATAGAACATTTGTAGAAGAGAAACAGAAATGCTTTGCTGTTAATTACTCTTAAATAAGAATAGGAATAAACAAGAGTATTACCTCTAAACCACCTGAGCTGCTTTCCCCCCTTATCGCCAGTTCCTAAAGTGCATGAAAGCAGCTCTCCTTACGTGTCTGCCCACTTTATTCTTCTGTAAGTTTAGCAGTTCATCTAGCTACTCTTCATTTGAAATGATTTCCAGATGCCTCCTCATGTAAATTGCTGACTTCTGGATATATTCTGGTTCTGGAATGGGTAGATTTCCGATGTGGTTTGATACATATATGTGTAAATCGCGTGAGCTTCTGGCATCTGATTTCTCTGATCCTGCTTACATTGATATTTAAAGTAGGATTTGACATACTCCATCACTTACTGTTGATAAATAACGTTTGTATTCTTCTTAGTCTATTTTATTTATGTGTTAGTTTAAAAGACATATTCTTTGATGGAAAATAAAGTAACAAAATAATAGTGAACCAGTTGTGCAGTGTCTCTAATTTGTTGACATTTTCCACGTGCTTGAAACATGTATGGTATACCTCTTCTTTTTCCTTCTCTGAACAGTGGCTAGAAAAAAAGCCCTACTTGTTTGTGTCATTGACTGTGAGCCATTACTGAATCTGGGTGTATTCATGTATGCTGTTGCCTGTATGTTTTCAAACAATAAGAATTTATTGAAACATACGAGACATACTTTCTCTTCTGCACTATTGGATTATAGACTGCACTTAGTTTTTCGGAATGAAGTACAGAAAAAGCCATAACATCTATAGAACTACATGTTACCCTATAATATTGTCTAATACAAAACAGTCTAGAAATATTTTTACAGAGAGATAGCAAATGTGTTAATTTAACTTACATTGCAATCTGTCTAAGTGGAGCCTTATCACCAGTGTAAGAAATAACTTCTGGGTGGGCATAAGTACCCGGTATATATAAGGTAAGCTTTGGCTGGTGAAATAGTCACTTCTTTTGTCATTTGTCTCTTCCCCCTCCCCACCCAAAGGGTAGCACTTGACAAGAGAATTTTTATTTCTTCATAAAGTCAGTCATTTAGAAATCTGCATTGCTGTACGTAGAAAAACAATTACTGTTTCAAGGTTTTTCATATTTTTGTTATATTGGGAATTGTATTTCTTTCTATTTAAAAAAACGTTTTACCGTATTAATTCATTCTTTCTGTCAACTTTATTTTCAGGCTTATTCTACTTATCCAGATTCACCAGGTCAATTTACATCTATAAATTCCGTCATCCCTGGATATCAGTTGCCTGTATATAATTATCAGGTAATTGAAGAGGGAGTAAAATGGTTTACTTTCAGCTACTATTGAGGCCTTCCAACTTGTTTATACAAATTGCTTGAATAGTTTGTCATTTTAAAGTAGTGAAATGTACCTAAAATTTAAGAAATCACTTAGAATTCGTGTAATGAGGACCTCTGTGTTACTTAGAAGTGATGAAATCAGATTTTGACAGGAGTGTACTCAGCAATAACTTTTGTGTAGAACAATTTCTGAGATTTGTGTTTCCGTCTTTGTTTCAGCATGTATTTTGTTATCTTTGCTGTCAAAGAGCTGAAACATCCAGGCTGACTTCCATGAATCTTGCAGAGATATAAAGTGAAATAAAAGCTTTACCCAATTCTTAGAGCACAGAATTCCAATTGTATTTTTATTTTAGCTTGCTGCTTCATGGTAGTAGTTCTCTGGGTCTGTTTTCAACGATAACAACTCTTATCTATGACCCGTAATCATATGTGTGGTAACAAATTCAAAGAATTAATATCTTTGAGGATGCTACAATTCTATTTCCAGAAAATTGGGAAGATTGAGGTTTTCCATGTAGAAGTAACAACAAGAACTTCAGGGATTAGAAACCTAAAGTACTTCTTTTTTTCTATTCTGTTTCTTTCATTATAACAAAGGAGCCATCATGATAAATACTTCAATATTATGTAACTCACGGGTTTTTGAAAATGTGTAGGAGTATTTACATAATTTTGGTTACTTTTTTTTTTTTTTTTTTAAAAGATTCCACTGCACTGGCCTGTTGGGGCGCAAAGGAGTTATGTTGTTCCTCTGGTAAAGCGAATTAGTGAAACATATACTTCCTCTTCTTTCTTGATTTTTTGTGTGTCATATGTGCCTATAAATATTTTGAATCATGCTTTATATTAATGTGTTAAGTTTTGTTACTTTCTCTTTAACGTCCCATGGCAGCAACAGTGCCTTTTTCTCTCTCAGGTTTTGTATGCTTAAGCAATGGCTTATCCACGTAATGACAAGTGTTCAGTTACTTGTTGGTAGATTATTTAATGTAAGAAAGGTAGTCCTAATGTGGCTTTACCTAAGAACGGTAGTATTAATTTGGCTTTAGAAGAGCATTTATCTGATTAGAATCTGCGTCTGGATTTACCAAGCATAAAAAATTTGATAAAGAGAAACAGAAATGTTTTTCTGTTAATTACTCTTAAAGAAGAATACGATTAAAAAGAGCATTACCTCTATAACACCTGAGCTGCTTTCCCCCATGTAACTAAAATATTTGAAAGCAGTTCTTCTCATGTGTCTGCCTACTTTATTCTTCTCTAAGTTTAGCAATTAATCCAGCTATTCTTTCTTTGAAATGATTTCCAGATGCCTCTTCATATAAATTGCTGACTTCTGGATATATTCTGATTCTGGAATGGGTAGATTTCTGATAGTTTTAGATATCTGTAAATCCCATCAGTTTCTAGCGTGTAGTGTCTCTGATCCTTGTTGCTTTGCTATTTAAAGTAGATTTGACATATTCTGTCACTTATTGGTGATAAATAACGTTTATTTCCTTCTTAGTTCATTTTATTTATATCTTAGTTGAAAAGACATTTTCTTTGATGGAAAATAAAGTAACAGAATAGTAGTGAAATAGTTATTCAGTGTTTCTCATTTGTTGACGTTTTCCCTGTGCTTGAAACATGTACGGTATACCTCATCAATGGCTAGAATAAAAGCCCTACTTCTAACATTTACTGTGAGCCATTACCGTATCTGGGTGTATTCATGCCTGCTGCGTACCTATATGTGTTCAAACAATTAGTATTTATTGAAACATATGAGACTTTATACTTTCTCTTTTCCAGTATTGGATTATATACTGCACTTAGTTTTTCAACTTAAAGTACGGAAAACGCCGTAAATTCTGTAGAACTACATATTACCTTATAGTATTGTCAAACACAAATCAGTCCGGAAGCATTTTTACAGCGAAATGGCAAATGTATTAATTTAACTTACATTGAACTCTGTCTTCATGCAGCCTTATCACCAGTGAAAGAAATAACTTCTGGGTGGGCATAAGTACACAATATAAGTAAGGTTAACTTTGCCTGGTGAAATAGCCAATTATTTTGTCATTTGTCTGTTCCCCCTCCACGCCCAACCGTAGGACTTGACCGAGAATAATACATTCTTCATAAATCAGTCAGTCATTTACAATTCTGCATTGTTGTGTATAGAAAAATAATTAGTATTTCAATGTTTTTCATATTTTTGTTCTACTGGGAATATTTCTTTCTAATTAAAAAAAAAGTTTTACCTTATTAATTCATTCTTTCTGTATAATTTATTTTCAGGCATATCGTACTTATCCAAATGCACCAGTTCAGGTCATCACTAGATATCAGTCGCCTGTATATAATTATCAGGTAATGTAAGAGGAAGTAAAATGATTTGCTTTCCGATATTATAGAGGCCTTTAACTTGTTTATACAAATTTCCTGAATAGTTTGTCATTTTAAACTAGTGAAGTGTACCTAAAATTTAAGGCAACACTTAGAATTAGTGTAGAATGAAGACCTCTGTCTTATTAAGAAGTAATGAAGTAATATTTTGACAGGAATATACTTGGCAGTAACTTTTCTGTAGAACAGATTTCTGAGATTTGGTGTCCCCTTCTTCATTTCTGGATTGTAGTTTTCATCTTTGCTGTCAAATAACTGAATGAAACATCCAAAGTTGACTTTGCTGAATTTTGTTAGGGAGATAGAGTGAAGTAAAATTATGATCCACTTTTTAGAGCACAGAATTCCAATTATATTTTCATTTTAGCTGGCTGTTTCACGGTAGTAATTCTCTGGATCTCTTTTCATAGATAGGACTATGTCTGTGACCCATAATTATATCTATGGTGATAAACTGAAAGAGCTACTATCTTTGAGGTTTCCACATTGCCAACTCCAGAAAATTTGGAGAAAGGTGAAGTTTCATATATAAAAGTAACAAGAATGTCATGGACTAAAAACATAAAGTACTTAAGTTTTCCATTCTGTTACTTTTATTATAGTGAAAAAGGAGACAGCAGGATAAGTACTTCAATATTGTGTTTCTCATGTGTTTTTGAAAATGTGTAGGAATATTTTAATAGTTTTGGTGTCCGTTTTTTTTTTGTTTTTTTTTGTTTGTTTGTTTGTTTTTTTAAAGATGCCACCATAGTGGCCTGTTGGAGAGCAAAGGGATTGTGTTGTACTTGACATTAAGTGAATTAGCCAAACGTACACTTCCTGTTCATTCTTGATTTTTTTCCATGTCATATGTGCCTATAAATATGTTTAAATGATTCTTTATATTAATGTTTTATTTATTTGTTTTTTTACTTTCTTGTTAACCCGATTATAAACTCCAATGGGAGCAACAGTGCCTTTTTTGCTCTCAGGTTTTTATGTGCTTAAGCAATGGCAGGTCCACATAATGATAGACTATATAATCAAAGGTAGTATTCACATGGCTTTAGAATTAGTATGTATCTGTGTAGCATCTGCCTCTGGCATTACCAGCAATAGAACATTTGTAGAAGAGAAACAGAAATGCTTTGCTGTTAATTACTCTTAAATAAGAATAGGAATAAACAAGAGTATTACCTCTAAACCACCTGAGCTGCTTTCCCCCCTTATCGCCAGTTCCTAAAGTGCATGAAAGCAGCTCTCCTTACGTGTCTGCCCACTTTATTCTTCTGTAAGTTTAGCAGTTCATCTAGCTACTCTTCATTTGAAATGATTTCCAGATGCCTCCTCATGTAAATTGCTGACTTCTGGATATATTCTGGTTCTGGAATGGGTAGATTTCCGATGTGGTTTGATATATATATATGTAAATCGCGTGAGCTTCTGGCATCTGATTTCTCTGATCCTGCTTACATTGATATTTAAAGTAGGATTTGACATACTCTATCACTTACTGTTGATAAATAACGTTTGTATTCTTCTTAGTCTATTTTATTTATGTGTTAGTTTAAAAGACATATTCTTTGATGGAAAATAAAGTAACAAAATAATAGTGAACCAGTTGTGCAGTGTCTCTAATTTGTTGACATTTTCCACGTGCTTGAAACATGTATGGTATACCTCTTCTTTTTCCTTCTCTGAACAGTGGCTAGAAAAAAAGCCCTACTTGTTTGTGTCATTGACTGTGAGCCATTACTGAATCTGGGTGTATTCATGTATGCTGCTGCCTGTATGTTTTCAAACAATAAGAATTTATTGAAACATACGAGACATACTTTCTCTTCTGCACTATTGGATTATAGACTGCACTTAGTTTTTCGGAATGAAGTACAGAAAAAGCCATAACATCTATAGAACTACATGTTACCCTATAATATTGTCTAATACAAAACAGTCTAGAAATATTTTTACAGGGAGATAGCAAATGTGTTAATTTAACTTACATTGCAATCTGTCTTAATGGAGCCTTATCACCAGTGTAAGAAATAACTTCTGGGTGAACATAAGTACCCGATATATATAAGGTAAACTTCGGCTGGTGAAATAGTCACTTCTTTTGTCATTTGTCTCTTCCCCCTCCCCACCCAAAGGGTAGCACTTGACAAGAGAATTTTTATTTCTTTATAAAGTCAGTCATTTAGAAATCTGCATTGCTGTACGTAGAAAAACAATTACTGTTTCAAAGTTGTTCATATTTTTGTTATATTGGTAATTGTATTTCTTTCTAATTTTAAAACACGGTTTACCGTATTCATTTTTTTCTGTAACCTTTATTTTCAGGCATTTCCTGCTTATCCAAATTCACCAATTCAGGTCACCACTGGATATCAGTTGCCTGTATATAATTATCAGGTAATGTAAGGAGTAAAATGTTTGCTTTCAGATATTATCGAGGCCTTAAAGTTGTTGATACAAATTTCCTGAATAGTTTGTCATTTTAAACTAGTGAAGTATAGGTAAAATTTAAGAAAACACTTAGAATAAGTCTAGAACGAAGACCTATGTATTACTTAGAAGTAATGGAATAATATTTTGACAGGACTATACTTGGCAATAACTTTTCTGTAGAAGAGTTTTCTGAGATTTGGCCCTTCTATATTTCAGGATATAGTTTTCATCTTTGCTGTCAAATAGCTGAATGGAACATCCAGAATGACTTTCATGAATTTTTTAGGGATATAGAGTGAATAAAATTATTACCCAATTCTTAGAGCACGTAATTCAAATTATAGTTTCATTTTAGCAGGCTGCTTCACCACAGTTGTTGTCTGGTTCTCTTTTCATAGTAGATAGGACTCTATCTATGTCCAATAATCATATCTGTCATAATAAATTGAAAGTAGTAACATCTTTGAGATTTCCACAATGCCAAATCCAAAAAATTGGGGGAAAGGTGAGGTTTTATATTTATATGTGGAAGTAACAAGAATATCAGGGATTAGAACCATAAAGCACTTATTTTTTTCCATTCCGTTTCTTTTATTATAATAACAAAGGAGCCAGTATAAGTACTTCAATATTATATATATCATGTGTTTTTGAAAATGTTTAGGAATATTTGAGTAATTTTGATTTCCTGTTTTTTTTTTTTTTTTTTTTTTTTTTAAGATGCCACTGCAGTGGCCTGTTGCGGAGCAAAGGAGGTAGGTTGTACCTCGGGTAAAGTGAATTAGCCTACCATGCACTTCCTGTTCTTTCTGGATTATTTTCCATATCATATATGCCTATAAGTATTTTTAAATGGTTCTTTATATTAATGTGTTACATTTTGTTACTTTCTTTTTAACCCAGTTGCAGTCTCCCATGGGCACAACAGTGCCTTTTTCTGTCTCAGGTTTTTGTGTGCTTAAGCAGTGGCTGGTCCACATAATAAGTGTTCAGTTACTTGTTGATAGACTGTGTAATCTAAGAAAGATAGTATTAATGTTACTTTAGAATTAGCATGTATCTGCCTAGGGTCTGCCTCTGGCTTTACCAGCCACAAAAAACTTGTTGAAGAGAAACAGAAATGTTTTGCTGTTAATTACTCTTAAATAAGAGTAGGAATAAAAAAGAGTATTACCTCTAAAACACCTGAGCTTCTTTCCCCCCTTATACCTAGTTCCGAAAATATTAGAAAGCAGCTGTTCTGATGTTTCTGCCTAGTTTATTCTTTAAGGATAGCGATTAATCTAGCTCTTATTTACTTGCAATGATTTCCAGATGCCACCTCATATAAACTGCTGACTTCTGGGTATATTCTGGTTCTGGAATGTATAGATTTCTGATGTCATTTACTATACCTATAAATCCTGTGAATTTCTGGCATGTAATTTCTCTGATCCTGATTACTTTGATATTTAAAGTAGGATTTGACATACTCTATCACTTATTGGTGATAAATAACGTTTATTTTCTTCTTAGTCCATTCTCTTTATGTGTTAGTTGAAAAGACATTTTCTTTGATGGAAAATAAAGTAACAAAATAGTAGTGAAATAGTTCTTCAGTGTCTCTCATTTATTGACATTCTGCATGTACTTGAAATGTGTAGGATTATACCTCTTCTTCTTTTTTCTTCTCTGAACAATGGCTAGAGAAAAAGCCCTACTTGTTTCTAACATTTACAGTGAGCCGTTACTGAATCTGGGTGTATTCATGTATGCTGCTTCCTATATGTTTTCAAACAATAAGTATTTATTGAAACATATAAGACATTGTACTGTCCTTCTCCAGTTTTGGATTGTATACTGCCCTTAGTTTTTCGAAATGAAGTACAGAAAAAAACATAACATCTGTAGGAGAACTACATATTACCGTGTAGTATTGTCAAACACAAAACTATCTGGAAGTATATTGACAAAGAAATAGCAAATGTATTAACTTAACTTACATTGACATCTGTCTTAATGGAGCCTTATCAGCAGTGTAAGAAATAACTTCTGGGTGGGCGTAAGTAGACAGTGTAAGTTAGGTAAACTTTGCTTGGTGAAATAGTCACTACTTTTGTCATTTGTGTGTTCCCCTGCCCCACCCAAAGGGGCTTAGCACTTGATAGAGAATATTTCTTTCTTCCTAAAGTGATTCATTCATTTAGAATTCCGCATTGTTGTATTTAGAAAAGTAACAAATATTTTAAAGTTTTTCATTTTTTTTTTAAATTTTGGGAATAATATTTCTTTCTAATTTAAAAAGATGTTTTACCGTATTCATTCTTTCTGTAAACTTACTTTCAGACATATCTTACCCAGATTCACCAGGTCAGGTCACCACTGGGTATCAGTTGCCTGTATATAATTATCAGGTAACTGAAGAGGGAGTAAAATGATTTATTTTCAGATACTGTTGAGCCCTTTAAGTTGTTTATACAAATTTCCTGAATAGTGTGTCATTTTAAACTAGTGAAGTGTACCTAAAATTTAGGAAAACACTTGCAATTGGTCTAGAATGAAGCCCTCTGTACTATTTAGAAGTAATGGATTAACATTGTGACAGGAATATAGTTAGCGATAACTTTTCTGTAAAACAGTTTTCTGAGATTCTCTGTAAAACAGTTTTCTGAGATTCATTGTCCCCATCTGTATTTCAGCATGTAGTTTTTCATCTTCACTGTCAAATAGCTGAAACATCCAGACTGACTTTCATCAATTGTTCAGGGAGATAGAGTGAAATAAAATTATCATCCCATTCTTAGAGCACAGAATTCCAATTATATTTCTATTTTAGTTTGCTGCTTCATGATAGTAGTTCTCTGGGCCTCTTTTCATAGATGTGACTATATCTGTGACCCATAATCATATCTATGGTGATAAGTAATAAATTGAAAGAACTCGTATCCTTGAGATTTCCACAATGCCAACTCCAGAAAATTGGGAGAATGGCGAGGTTTTACATATAAAAGTAACAAGAACGTCAGGGGTTAGAAACATAAGTACTTCTTTTTTCTACTCTGTTTCTTTCATTTTAGTAACAAAGGAGCCAGCATGATAAGTGCTTCAATATTGTGTATCTCATGAGTGTTTTAAAATGTGTAAGAATATTTTAATAGTTTTGGTTTCCTTCCTTTTTTTTTTTTTTTTTTTTTTTAAAGATGCCACCATAGTGGCCTGTTGGGGAGCAAAAGGGGTTATGGAGTAAAGTGAAATTAATGAAACATAGACTTCCTCATCTTTCTTGACTTTTTTTTCTATGCCATATATGCCTATAGATATTTTTAAATGGTTCTTTATATTAATGTTTTATGTTTTGTTACTTTAACCCAATTGTAAACTCCCATGGGAGCAACAGTGCCTTTTTGTCTCTCAGGTTTTTGTGTGCTGAAAGAGTAGCTGGTCCACATAATGATAAGTGTTCAGTTACTTGTTGATAGACCATATAATCCAGGAATGGTAGTATTAACTTGGCTTTAGAATTAGCATGTATCTGCCTAGAATATGCCTCTGGCTTTACTAGCCATAAAAAATTTGTTGAAGAGAAACCGAAATGTTTTGCTATTAATTTCTCTTAAAGAGGAATCGGAATAAAATGTTTTGCTATTAATTCCTCTTAAAGAGGAATTAGAGTATTACCTCGAATACACCAGAGCTGCTGTCTTACATCACGACTGGATATTTGAAGGATATAATAAGTGTTAAAATTCTCAAACACTCCCGTACTACCTTTGTTTCTTAGAATCCTTCTACCTCTGATTATGTTGATGCCTGGAAGAGATTTTAAAACCAAAGGCTGCCTTAATGTATTTCGACTTTTCGTTTAAAACAAGGTTTCTGAAGTAGCACAATTGAATTTCAACACAACCTACGTTGAAACTTTTGATACCAGCTCACCTTTTTGAGGAATAAATAAGTAGCTTTTAAACGTATCTGTGTATCTGTTTAATTACACTTTCATTATTTTAAATATAGGCCTTATTCAGCTCTTAACTATCACTGTGGAGAAGTTGATAACAGGAGGTGATGTTGTGCCAAATGAATGCTCAATTCATGAAGCTACCACACCCTCTGGAAATGGCCCACAGAAGGAAGGCAAACATCTAACTTTGAATTTTTTTAAAATATGTATTTTGTGTTTTTTTCTAGTTTTAATAACTTTTTTTGAGAAGCAAACAGTTTTGCCCAAATTTTAAGATGTTAGCCATAAATCACGGAGCTTAAATAATGGACCGATACTCAGAAGTTAATGTGAAGGTTGTTGAAATTTCAGATACCCCAAATATTCAGTATGTACATAAAGTTTCTGATTCAGCAGTCGTTTCCTGTATTTCAGTTCCACTAATTTTAAAAAGCCATTCTTTAATAAATACTGTATTAATATGATTTGGAAGAATGCTATGGGAGGGTTTCCTCTAGAATTCTACTCAAAAGAAGAATTCGTATGAATTACATGTCCCTTTTCTTTTACCACAGTTTTGATCTTAAGCAGTGAAAAATATTATTTAAATAAGCATTCTATCCATAACATTATATGTGGCAGAAGTTTCCAACAGTGGTGAAGTCAGGAGTAATTATTCAAATACTGAAGTAGACAGCGTTGTTTCTGTTTTTTATCATTACTGCAAATTTCTGTAATAACAATACTGTCACTCTTGCATCACATATGTTCTGTTAAATAGGTGGGAGTGTGGAAGTAGTTGATGTACTGGTAATAGGTATAATACCCAAGAAATCCCATTGGAGTGTAAATTCCTTGATTTGATATTGGATTTTAAATAGTGAATAAATATTAAAACATACTCTTACAGTGTAATTGGCAGGTTTTGTCCTGAGTTTTTTTTTTTTTTTTTTCTTGAAACATTGGAGTTCACTTAGGGATTTAACAAACTGAGCTTTTTAAACCAGTATTGTATCGCTAAGGTTCTAAAATAATTCTTTGATTTGTCAGAAAACTTACATACTGAGGATATGTGGTAGGAATTACAAGTCACATTTTTATGAATTTTTTTTTTTTTTTTTTTTTTTTTTGAGACAGGGTCTTCCGGTGTCACCCAGGCTGGGAGTGCAGTGGTGTGATCTCGGCTCACTGCAACTTCCGTCTCCTAGGTTCCAGTAATTCTCCCTACCTCAGCCTCCTGAATAGGTGGAATTACAGGCGCCCGCCACCCAGCTAATTTTTGTATTTTTTAGTGGAGAAGGGGTTTCGCCGTGTTGGCCAGGATGGTCTTGAACTCCTGACCTCAGGTGATCTGTCTGCCTCGGCCTCCCAAAATGCTGGCATTACAGGTGTGAGCCACTGTTGCCAGCCTCTTTTAGCATTTTTTGCGTTTCTTTAGAAATAAACTAATATGTTCAGTAAACCATCAAAATAAAAGAAACACACACCCTTATTAAGAGCGAGTGAAAGAACGAGTTGTCTTTACATTACTGAAAACTTGTGTGTTTCAGAAATCTGTGGACCGAAGCATACAGATGGTGGTATCTTGTCTGTTTAATCCAGAGAGCAGACTGATAAATTCTGTTGTTACTCAAGATGACTACTTCAAGGTATGAAAGGAATGGTATGCATAATTAAAAAGCCCACTTGTTCCCTCTCAAGTTAGCTGTTTTCCTTGTGGTACATGTATTTTGAGATTTCTTAGAGGAATTTTTTTTTTTTTTTTTTTTTTTTTTTTTGAGACGGAGTCTCGTTCTGTCACCCAGGCTGGAGTGCGGTGGCACCATCTAGGCTCACTGCAAGCTGCAAGCTCAACCTCCTGGGTTTACTTAATGCCATTCTCCTGCCTCAGCCTTCCAAGTAGCTGGGGCTACAGGCGCCCACCACCACGCCCAGCTAATTTTTTTCTATTTTTAGTAGAGACGGGGTTTCACCGTGTTAGCCAGGATGTTCTCTATCTCCTGACCTCGTGATCTGCCCGCCTCAGCCTCCCAAAGTGCTGGGATTACAGGCGTGAGCCACCGCGCTCGGCCTAGAGCATTTAATTGAACTGTTGGCATTTGACTGTAACCCAGTAAACCAGTGTGGGTTTTACTTGGCAGTATATTTTCTGCTGCCAAACCTTGATATATATATGTAGTCGAATTTAGGGAAGAACCCTGCGGCAGAAATCTGTAATTGAAAGGGTTTACTAGAGAAGAGAGTTAGTTGACTACCATGACCAAATAGTAAAAGAAAATTTTAGATACAGAAAGCAGATCTTGGCCGGGTACAGTGGCTCACGCCTGTAATCCCAACACTTGGGGGCTGAGGTGGGTGGATTGCTTGAGCTCAGGAGTTTGAGACCACCCTGGGTAACATGGCAAAACACCATCTCTACAAAAAAATACAAAAATCATCCAGTTGTGATAGTACATGCCTGTAGTCCCAACTACTCCAGAGGAGTCTGAGGCAGGAGGATTGCTTGAGCCTGGAAAGTTGAGGCTGCACCGAGCCGTGATCGTGCCATTGTAGTCCAGCCTGGGCAACAGAGTGAGAGACCTTTCTCTCAAAAAAAATAAAAAAAAGAAAAGAAAAGTAGAACTTAACACGTGCGTATTGGACTAAAGAGAAGAAAAGAAATGGTTTATTCAGATGATACACCTGAACAGTGTGAAGGGAGAAAAGGGGTAAAATGAAGCAGTAAAAAGTTCAGTAGAAAGAAAGAAAGGTTGATTCAGAGTTGGTGAAGTGGAAGAGAATGTGGCTAGTTGAATTCCAGAAAGATCTGATTTCTGCTCCCACTTTCTATCCATGTTGGATAGATAAATCTTTTATTAAGGTTCTAGTTTTTACAAGTCTAGAATGAGAAGGTACAGGACTAAAGGTTTCTGGGTTCTTGTGGTTTTAAGTCTATAAATATGAAAAAGAACTAACCTGGTCAGCCCAGTGGGAGAAAAATACTATGGTTAATAAAGGGAAGGTGTTTTTTAAGTAACAATTTTATTGAAATAATAGCAGTAATACAATTTATGTATTTAAAGTGTGCACTTCACTGTTTTTTCGTATATTCAAGGTTGTGCAACCATGTCCACAATCAATTTTAGAATATTTAAATCACCCCAAAAATCGCCCCACTACCTTAGCAGTCACCTGCTATTTTCCCAGAACTTGTGTATCCCCAGGCAACCACTAATTTACTTTCTTCCTCTAAGGATTTTCCTGTGGCGGACATTTCTTGTATATGGAATCACACATAATGATGTGGCATTTTGTGACTGGATGTTTTCACTCAGCTTAATGTTTGTAAGGTTCGTCAGTATTCTAGCACTTATCAGAACTTCATCATTTCTTTTCATTTGTAGATATTACTTTATTCTGTTTATGCGTTCATCTGTTAAAGACATTTGGATTATTTCCATTTTTTAGCTGTTATAAATAATGCTGTGAACATTCACGTACAAGTTATTGTGTGGACATACGTGCTTGCTTCTCTTGCGTATATACTTGGGAATGGAATTGCTAAGTCATATTCAACCTTTAGTGGAACTGCCAGATTTGTCAAAACTGGCTACACACTTTACATTAGAAAGAAAATGTTTAACCATCGCTTTGTGTCTTAAAACACAACCAGCTTTTTTTCATCTGTGAATGGATATGGGATGAAGCTTAAGACTTTTTAAAAGGTTGTATTATGGATCATCTGTATAATGTAGAAGAGTAGAGGCACATAGCAGAATTAAGTTCTTAACATCTTTGCAACAGGGAGTAAACATATTTAAATTTGACATTTGTTCTCTTGTTGCTTCATTCTACATAGATAGTATAATTTAGAAAAGAAAGAACTGGAATTGTACATCAGCTTACCTTGCCCAAAGTTCTGATTACATTGGTGTCTGCAGTAGTACTTAAATGATGTTCAAAGCAGAAGACAGTCTTTCGTGTGTTTTTGTTTTGTTTTGTTTTGTTTTTGTTTTTTTGTTTTGTTTTGTTTTGTTTTTTGAGTTGACCTCATTTGGTCATCCAGGCTGGAGTGCAGTGTCGCAATCACAGCTTACTACAACCTCAAACTCCTGCACTCAAGGGATCCTTCTGCCTCAGCGTCCCAAATAGTTAGGACTGCAGACTTGCACCACCACACTTAGCTGGTTAAAAAGATTGTTTTCTTTTTTTTTTTTTTTTTTTTGAGGTGACCTCATTTGGTCATCCAGGCTGGAGTGCAGTGTCGCAATCACAGCTTACTACAACCTCAAACTCCTGCACTCAAGGGATCCTTCTGCCTCAGCGTCCCGAATAGTTAGGACTACAGACATGCACCACCACACTTAGCTAGTTAAAAAGTTTTTTTTGTTTGTTTGTTTTTGTTTTTGAGATAGAGTCCCACTCTGTCACCCAGGCTGGAGTGCAGTGGTGCGATCTTCGCTCACTGCAAGCTCTGCTCCCTCCCAGGTTCACGCCGTTCTCCTGCCTCAGCCTCGTGAGTAGCTGGGACTACAAGGACCTGCCACCACGCCCAACTAATTTTTTGTGTTTTTAGTAAAGATGGGGTTCCATCCTGTTAGCCAGGATGGTCTCGATCTTCTGACCTTGTGACATGCCTGCCTTGGCCTCCCAAAGTGCTGGGATTACAGGCGTGAGCCACCGTGCCCAACTCCTGGGCTCAAGTGATCCTCCTGCCTCAGCCTCCCGAAGTGCTGGGATTACAGGCGTGTGCCACCATGTCCGGCCCAGAAAATATTTTTTTAAACTTGAGTTCTCAAGTTTAAAACTTGAGAACTCAAGTCTGGTGTTAGACAAAAGACTCCCTTTGAAACTTGCAGAGTTTTCTGCTTATTTGGGAGAGGAATCAGAAGTTGGCATCCTGCAGTTGTCTAACATCTAGACCTATTTTGATTGACTGCATGTTGTTATATTGAATTAGAATGCCTGAGATATTTTTGAATGTATTTACAATTTCCATAGCTGATTTCACTCTTCATTGTCTTAATTATCCAGCCCTTTCACAATCTTGCTTCCTACATGACCTCTGAAGATACATGTTGGTGTCCAGTTTTCTAGATTTTAACCTAAATAGATTATCACTCTTTTGACAGATGAGGTAACTTCCAGAAGCCACTTTTATGGCTTGAAATGAAACTGAAGCCTTAAAAATGAAGGCTGAAAATGAAACTGAAGTCTTAAAAAAAGGGCACAGCTTTGTAGAAAAGGAAATGTTATTACTCATTTACTCATTCCCATTCCTCCTTGTAAGGCCTCTCACTTCTCTTTGCATGTCTGTAGGCAACATAGAGTGAAAATAAAGTTTTGCATGTATTTTAAAGTTTTATCTTCCTTTCTAAAGAATGGCATGTCTTCACAGGTTAATAATACGTCTTTAAATGCCAAAACTTACATATTTTAATCTAAAAACATGAACTTTCAGATTGGAGAGCTGTTCGCAAGCTGTAGTTGCTATTAAATGCAGTTCAATTAGTGAAAAAAAGGATTTTTTACAATTACATTTTCTACCAGCTGTCTTTGGGACATCACTGCAAAATTATTAACTAAGAAGTACATAAAATGATACTGAGTTTAAGTCCTGTTATTTCTGAGTTTACTGGAATTTGTTTTCTTTAATTATTGATTTCTTTTTTAACTGTTTAATAAAACTAGCCATCTTGGTACATTTATCATCCCAGTGTTCAAATATGCTTCCTGAAAAGAATCATCTTTTTTTCTTATTATTTGTAATGTTTAAACTCAAAACAAACGGTTTAAGTTTTGACGACTTTCAGACCCATAGTAGTCATCAGAAATTTTCGGTAAAATAAAAGGACTATTTCTGTCTTTTCCAGGATAAAAGAGTGCATCGCTTCAGAAGAAGTTTGACAGTATTTAAATCTGTTTGATCCTCTCAGCTGTCTAGTTCTGTGGGAAGTTGGTGGTTTTGAATATTAAGCTAAAAGTTTTCCACTGTTCCAGAAATTCTGAATTTTGGTAAATCACACTGAAACTTTCTGTATAAGTTGTATTATTAGACTCTCTAGTTTTATCTTACATTGAAACTGTTCTTCCTTAGATGTTTATTTAGAACCTGGTTCTGTGTTTAATATATAGTTTAAAGTAAAAAATAATTGAGACTGAAAGAATGTTAAGATTTATCTGCAAGGATTTTTTAAAAAATGAAATTTGCATTTTAAGTGTTTAAAAGCAAATACTGATTTTCAAAAACAAGTTTTTAAAACCTGATTTGAAAGCTAAGAATTTTGATAGTCCGAACACAAGCATTTCACTTCTCCAAGAAGTACCTGTGAACAGTACAGTATTTCAGTATTGAGCTTTGCATTTATGATTTATCTAGAAATTTACCTGAAAAGCAGAATTTTTAAAACTGCATTTTTAATCAGTGGAACTCAATGTATAATTAGCTTTATTGAAGTCTTCTTATCCAAACCCAGTAAAACAGATTCTAAGCAAACAGTCCAGTCAGTGAATCATAATGTTTGTTCAAAGTATGTTATCTTTTATCTAGAATCCACACATATATATATATATATATATATATCCAATTCGATTGGGATAGTAATTAGGTAACTAAAATTCTGGGCCTAATTTTTTAAAGAATCCAAGGCAAACTAAACTTTACTAGGTATATAACCTTCTCAATGAGTTACCATTCTTCGTTTTTATTAAAAAAAAATTGTTCCTTGAAATGCTAAACTTAATGGCTGTATGTGAAATTTGCAAAATAACTGGTATTAAAGAACGCTGCAACTTTTTTATGTCACTCAAAGATTAATCAGGAATTGCTTTTATAAAAACATTGAAGTATTAGTTACTTGCTATAAATAGATTTTTATTTTTGTTGTTTAGCCTGTTATATTTCATTTTGTAAAATAAAATATGTCCAGAGGAGACAAAATAGGTAGTTTTGATATTTCTAAATCACAAAAGTTGTTTAGTAAGTATATCTTAAGAATCTGCTAGAGTTAAAGTTAACGTTGTTTCTAGATTAGGTAGTGTCCTCATTTTATATTGTGACCACACAGCTAGAGCACCGGAGCCCTTTTGCTATACTCACAGTCTTTTTTTCCCAGCCTCTTTTACTAGTCTTTCAGGAGGTTTGCTCTTAGGACTGGTGATGTAAAGAATGGAAGTAGCTGTATGAGCAGTTCAAGGGCCAAGCCGTGGAATGGTAGCAATGGGATATAATACCTTTCTGAGGGAAACATTTGTATCAGTATCATTTGATCTGCCATGGACATGAGTTTAAAGTGGCTTTCTGGCCCTTCTTTCAATGGCTTCTTCCCTAAAACATGGAGACTCTTAAGTTAATGTAGTTACTATGGGCCATATTAGTAATGCCCACTGGGGTCTATGATTTCTCAACATTTTCATTCTGAATCTGAAGGAGAGAGTATTTTAACTTTAGAATTCTCAAGAGGGCTTTATTACACCTCAGAAATCAAAAGCACCATGAATTTGTCCATTAAAAATCACCCATAGTTTTTTTAGTGCTTTAACATTCTGATGTACATCATTCTGTGATTAAATCTCCAGATTTCTATAAATGATACCTATATTCTAAAGAGCTAATTTGGATTATTCCGATATGACCTTAAGGAAAAGTAAGGGAATAAATTTTTGTCTTTGTTGGAGTGAAGTATTTAAAAGCGTAAGGTAAAAGAGATATTAAGTCCTAAACCTTTCAAAATGGAAAATTAATTCTGAACTTAGAAAAATGTTTCTGCTACCTGTTGCTGATACTGTCTTTGCATAAATGAATAAAAATAAACTTTTTTTCTTCAAAAGTGTTTCTGGCTTTCTGATGTAATAATCTAAAATGGTGGGGAGTTGTGTGGGAACTGTGTAACAAGGTGTAAATTCGTATAACAAGCTTTAGATTCTCAAAATGCAGAAGTATAAAGTTCAATTTACTAATCTGTCTGAGTTAGCCCATAAAATCAAATGTAGGTACAAAGATAAATTTAAGAGGTGCATCCACAGCAGTGCGGAATAGGAATGCTGATGAACGCATCCAACTCTGCTATCTCACGGCTAAGGTCCCTCACATTTTGGATGCTATGAAGCATTTTGTGTACTGTACACTTTGGGCCTAGTCTCTAGATCATTTATTTTGGGGTATTGCAGTTGCCTAATGGAGCTTAAATTTTTTATATTGCATGTACTTCATGTGGATACAATCAAAAAAATCAGTACCACTTCTTCTAGCTCTAGTGTTGGTACTCAGTTCTATAAGCTGAGTCCAATGGAGAGGAAACTCTCCTCAGACACTCTTGTATTTCATTACTTAGTAAGCTTGCTGATTCATAACCATAAAGTTGACTCCAAGGATCTGCAGGATAGCAAACAGTGCTTTGTGTGTCACCAAAGATTAAATTGTGATGTTTAGTGTCCAATAATAGGCTAAAAATTGGTAATTCTTTTATGTGCATATGTGTATATATGTATACATGTGTCTATATATGCATGTATCTATGATTGCATGTATCTGTGGTTACATACATACTACCGATTATCCAGAATATTTGGTTCTAGCTGATGAAGCTAGTAAGTTTTCAGTATTTTCAAACCCCAAAACTAGATTACATATGCGTTAAGATAGTTGCTTTACACCAGCTTGTTTCTAGTTTCATATTAAATTATTAACACAAAAATCTTTGGAATTGAAAAACAACAGTTGAGCACTTTTTTGTAAAAAGTTCAAGTTATGGCGAAATCAGCTCTAAAAAGGTTGGTCACCTCCAAGAGTGTATTCTGCATGTTGGTTTTTTCTTCATGTAAAATCAGATTACCTTTAATGGAAAATAACTTCAAAATTGATAGTACCTGTCTTGCAGGGAAGTCATTGACTCTTAAAAATAAATACTCCACAGCACTTCCCTCGTTATAAAGCACCTCTAGCCCTTCTTCACGAAATTTTTCTTGGCTTTTTTAAAAGGTAAACTGATAAAAATGGGCTGCCACATTGCTTAATCGCCTTGCCTACTTCCCTTGCTGTCAGTTGAGGGTAATAAGGAGCAGCAACGATAAGGCAGCATGCCACCTTGCTTTCACAAAGATGCCAATAGAGAAAGTGGGGAAACATAAGGGAGAGAAAAGTAGCATTATTTTCCCTTGACCACGTCTTGCGAATGGGCCAGCTATTGAGTATGATCATTTGGAGTCCCTAGATAAGGATTGCTCCTGTACATATTTTGATAACTGTAATCTATCCCTTCCCAACATGGGTAGTATGTCTGTGTATGTAACTGGTGGTTGTGAGCAATTCCTTACCACTCATCAAAGACAGGACTTTCCATCTTTAGACAGTACATTTTGTAGTAGAAAACAATAGACATAAGTTCAAACTATGAACAGATGTTTTTGAATGCTCATGCAAAATATTCAGTCTGCATAGCAAATAAATAATAGGTAATTCAACATTGCATTTAGAGTTAAAAACATCTGTCCAATATGGCTGTAGCTGTGGGCCAATCCCAAGAAAATGCAAAAAAAAAAATTGTCTCTTGGTACAGAAGTTGAAACTACCACTGTACAATTAAACTCTATGGTCGCTATATTTTACATTTTTAACTGATCTGAAACAGTTTTCTAGTTAAAGTCTCTAGTTCGTTTTCCCAAGACAAGGCTTTGTATCTTATGTGCACCTTCATTAATGCTGCATGCCAGGAATGTGCCTTTTTCCACATGAAACTTCAAGATACCAACCAGTTCACTAGGTCTTTAACAATAGAAGAAATACTTGCATGACTGGGATATTCAGGTCATGAACACTCCTTATAAATTTGAAGCAATAGTATAACATTTTAAGCACTTTGGAAAACTGGAGGTTTCATAATCCTCAATCAGATCTTTTTATAGAAAAATCTAGCAAAAATACACTAAGGTTCTAATCACATCTATTATCTTTGCCCAAAATAAAATGGATAGAGACACACTCCGTTCTGGCTCAATCTTAGATGAAACTTCAGAAGAAAGGCAGTTGATAATGATACAACCAGGCCAGCTGTTTAAGTGGACATGTCCCCTCTGCCCTTCTACATTTGTTTAAAAATTTTGATATGACTCTTCCCGCCTCCTTCACACCCTCCATAAATCTGACTAGGCCAATAAGAATGGAGAGAGGTAATTTAAAAGGCAGAAGACATTTTCTCTTCGTTTTTACCTATGCTGATCCCCTACCTAGTGTTGGAGCAGCTTCATTGTGAGTAAAATCTGAACAGTGTTTAAGCAGTAAAATGGCTATATTGAGAAAAGTGTGACCTGCACTTTTTATTTTTTTTTCCCTGAACATGACTTGGTTGTTGCTCATCATTTTGGTTGGTGATGTGTTTTTCACAAACCCATATGCTCACCATCCAAAGTTGTGTCCATGTTTAGATCAGTTCAATATTTGATAGGGCAGGTTTCCTCAAGATACCAATTTTACAGGGAAGTCAAAGAGCATCAGAGCTATCATAAGGGGTGTTTTTCAGAGGCCAAGTCCTGGGCCCCATTCTCAGATGCTCCTGTGCTAATGCTCTGGATGGGCCCAGTAATCTGCATTTTTAACATGTGCCCCAGGTGATTCTGACCAGTGTAACATACTTTGAGAAATATGGCCTCAGTTGTGGAGCTCTCATCATATCATCTCAAGCTACCCCTGGATTTAGGATAGAAACGGCCCTGTCAGGTCAATTATGACTTTCAGAAAGGATTCCGTTGGCTTAATTCACCGAATTCATCTTTCCCTGCCAAGCCCGTGCCTGGGAATGCCGTCTGTCCACAGGCAAGAGTAATTCATGAGTGGGCTGAAATAGATGGAACAAAAAGTTTGAAAATCAAGACTTGTGGCCAGAAATCAGTGACAGGAGGGAGTGACTACAGAGGCAAAGCTGGGTTCCAAGGCCAAGAGCAGGCAAGCCAAGGGTGAGGGACTAGGCTCCAGTGGGAGGGGGCAGAGTGGATATCGTGAGGACAGAAACACTGTGTTTGCCTCCTGGAGTGAAGAACTATGCCTTTGACTCACTTGACAAACTTTACAAATAGTATTACCCATGGTTCTTAGAAAAGTATGGCCTGACATTGCTCCTTTTCCTGCTGTGGAATTAACTACTACCTTTTACATCTTTAAGCAAGAATGATAATAACAAATCAATATCAAAAAATATGTTGAGATCAAGTTCCAGAGACAGCCTTAGGCATTTGATACCCATATTCTTTTTGTATGTGTCTTTGTGTTTTAAAATTTCACATTTAATTCACTCAAAAGTATAAAAATATTTATTTAAAGAATAATAAATACCCAAGTTGGCTTGAGAAATAGAAAATTTCATTAATTAAAAAAAGTGCCCTCCCTGATCACACCCTCTTCCTCCCCAAGAAGAAGAAACCACTAAATTGAATTTTGGTTTAATCATCAACTGAATAAAATGTTTCTTTTCACAAGATTTTGAAATTTAAGAGAACATATACTGAATTTTTTTTTTTTTTTGGCACATTGTTAGACTCATCCGTGTTGACTTGGAGGTTGTATTTATTTTCACTGCTTTTTAGTTGTATCAGTTGAATATTTTATGGCTTATTATTTCCCTTGCTGGGGGACAATTGAATTTTATTCTTCATTTTAAAATTTTAAATGTAAATTGTGTTGATTCGTTGATTGCTGTTACAAACTATGCTCCTACGAACATTGTTAAATGCCTCTGATCACTTAGGTACTTGAATGTCACAATAAAGAGTGAACTTTAAATCCCAGCCCCAAATACTTCCTGAGTAAGCTTGGATGAGCTTCTCACTGAGTCTTGGTTTCCTCCTTTTTAAAACAACGATACTAATATCTACTTCATAGTGTTACGATGAGATTATATTGGGCAACGCATCAATGTGGTTAGCTTGCCATCCACAAATCTACCCACCTGCCTCCCACTCAAACCCACCTAAGTTTTCTGTAGCCTTTACATTTCAGTAACTAGAACTTCACAAGTGGTCTATGTACAGAGCAGCCATGGTTTGGTGAATGACTGTGTCCTGAAATGTAGTCTTTTGTGTATCTTCTTTGGTGGTAGGAAGGAGCTCATTATGCTAGGCTCTTCAGGATATTTTCTAGAATAGTTCCCTTTTTCTGAGAGGGCCTTGAATGAGTAGAACACTAACAAATGAGTGAAATAATGGTACATAGGCCAGCATTCCCTAAGCACAATTTCTGTTTTTCCTTCATGGAATGCTGGAGGTGGCAGGCAGGATTTCATATCCCATTCTTCTTATCACATGCATACTCCCTGATATTTGTATAGGATTTTAGGGTTTTCAGAGCTGCTTCGTATATATGATTTTGTTCAGTCTTCGTCAACTCCTTTGAAGTGCTTGACATGTCTAGGTTTTAGGTGTGATTTTCTTAAATTTACACACCCTGGGATTCAGATAAATAAGAAACTGAGACTTTACATCTGGGCCATTGCTTTTTATACTATCTCATAGATAGCAGACTCTCCAAATCAAAATACAGAAATATTTTCACTAATACATAATAATTATACACATTTATGGGATATCTCTGACAATTTCATACTTCCATACAATGTGTGGTGATCAAAACAGGGTAATTGGGATATCCATCACCTCAAACATTTATCATTTCTTTGTGTGGGGAGCATTTTCTACCTATTTGGAACTACACAATAAATTATTGTTAACTATAGTCACCCTCCTGTGCTGTCAAACACTAGAACTTATTCCTTCTAACTGTATTTTTGTATCCAGTAAACAACCTCTCTTAATTCCCCTCCCCCAACCCCAACACTCCCTCTCTATAGGCTCTGTTAACTACTGTTCTACACTTTACCTCCATGAGATCAATTATTTTGGCTCCCACATATGTGTGAGAATAACGACATTTGTCTTTCTGTGCCTGGTTTATTTCTCTTAAAATAATGTCCTCGGTTCCATCCATGTTGCTGCAAATGACAGGATCTCATCCTTTTTAATGGCTCAGTAGTACTCCATTGTGTAGATGTACCACATTTTCTTTATCCATTCATCTGTTGATGGATACTTAGGTTGGTTCCAAATCTTGGATATTGTGAATAGTACTGCAATGAACATGAGAGTGCAGAGATCCCTTCAACACGCCATGCTGTTTTGGTTACTCCTACAGTTTTGCAGTACATTTTGAAATTTGCTAGTGTGATGCCTTCAGCTTTATTCTTTTGACTCAGGATCGCTTTCACTGCTTGGAGTCTTTTGTGGTTCCATAGAATTTTATGAGTTTTTTTTGTTCTAATTTCTATGAAGAAGTATTTGGTATTTTCACGGGGATTGCATGAAATCTGTAGATCACTTTTGGCAGAATTGGTTATTTTAACAATATTAATTCTTCCAACCTGTGAACATGAGGTTGGGGTGTCTTTCTACTTTTTTGTGTAATCTTTAATTTATTTCATAAGTTTTTTAAATAGTTTTCCTTGTAGAGGTTTTTATCTCATTGGTTAAATTTATTCCCAGATACTTTATTTTATTTTTTGTACCTATTGTAAATGGGATCGCTTCCTTGATTATTTTTTCCTGCTGGCTTGTTGTTGGTACACAGAAATTCTACTGGTTTTGTATATTAATTTTGTGTACTGCAAATTTACAGAATTCATTTATCACCTCTGAAAGTGTTTTGGTAGAGTTTTAAGGGTTTTGTGTGTATAAGATAATGTCATCTGCAAACAGGGACAATTTGACTTCTTCCTTTCCAATTTGGATGCTCTTTTTTTTTTTTTTCCCTTGCCTAATTGCTGTGGCTAGAACTTCTGGTACTATGCTGAATAAAAGTTGTGAAAGTGGATATTTTTGTCTGTTCCATATGTTAGAGGAAAACCTTTGAATTTTTCCCTGTTCAGTGTGATGTTGGTTGTGGGTTTGTTATATATGGCCTTTATTGTGTTCAGATATATTCCTTTTACCTCTGACCTGTGGAGAGTTTTTATCATGAAGTCCTGTTGAATTTTATCAAATGCATTTTCTGCATCTATTGAGATGATCAAATGGTTTTTGTTCTTCACTCTGTCAATGTGATGTATCATATTTAAGGTGGCTTGCATATGTTGAAATATCCTGTCATTTTGTTAATTATTTTCTGGTTGTTTTGTATAACGTTTGTTGATTTCTTTCTTATTGTTTATCATTGCAGTTTAGTATTTTCCTGTGGTGACAAAGTTTGATTCTTTTTCCTTTCTCCCTTGTATGTCTGCTCTATTGGGATGAATCCCTTGCATCTCTGGGATAAATCCCACTTGAGGTCATGGGGAATGATCTTTTTAATGTGCTTAGTATTTGGTTTCAGTTTCTTAGTATTTGGTTGAGGTTTTTTGCGTTTATGTTAATCAGAGATACTGGTCTATAGTTTTGTTTTTTTTTGTTGTGTCCTTCTCTGGATTTGGTATTAGAGTAATGCTGACCTGAAATAATGAACTTTGAAGAATTCTCTCCTCTTCAACTTTCTGGAAGGGTTTGAGAAGAATTGCTATTATTTATTTAAATTTGTGGTGTAATTCAGCATTGAAGCCCTCAGCTCCTCAGTTATTTGATGAGAGGCTGTTTATTACAGATTCAATCTTGTTACTCATAATTGGTCTGTTCAGGTTTTCTATTTCTTTCTTTGAGACGGAGTCTCTCTCTGTCACCCAGGCTGGAGTGCAGTGGTGCGATCTTGGCTCACTGCAAACTCCTCCTCCCAGGTTCATGCCATTCTCTTGCCTCAGCCTCCTGAGCAGCTGGGACTACAGGCACCTGTCACGATGCCCAGCTAATTTTATGTATTTTTAGTAGAGATGCGGTTTCACCATGTTAGCCAGGATGGTCTCGATTTCGTGACCTCATTATCCGCCCACCTCGGCCTCTCAAAGTGCTGGGATTACAGCCATGAGCCACCGCGCCCGGCCCAGGTTTTCTATTTCTTACTGGTTCAATCTTGGTAGGTTTTATGTGTCCAGGAATTTGTCTATTTCTTTCTGCTAGGTTTTCTAATTTTTTGGTGTATAGTTGTTCAGAATAGTCTCTAATGATCCTTTATATTTCTCTGGTAGTCTCCTATTTCATTTCTGATTTTATTTATTTGGGTCTTTGTCTCTTTTATTCTTGGTTTGTGTAGCTAACCATTTGCAGATTTTATCTTTTCACAAAACCAACTTTTTCTTTTGTTGATCTTTTGTATTTTTGTAGCTCCCATTTTATTTCTGCTCTGATCTTCATTATTTTTTTCTTCTACTAATTTTGGTCATGGTTTGCTCTTACTTTTCCAGTTCCTTGATATACATTGTTAGGTTTTTAATTTTATTTCCACTTTTCAGATATAGGTATTTATTGCTGTAAGTTTCCCTCCTAAAATGGCTTTGTTGTATTGCATAGGTTTTCAGATGTTGCTATTTTCATCTGTTTCCAGAAATTTTTAAATTATCTTTTTAATTTTTTCATTGACTTACTTCTCATTCAGGAGCATGCTGTTTAATTTCCATGTATTTGTATAATTTCAAAAGTTACTCTTGTTATCGATTTCTAGTTTTATTCCATTGTGGTAAGAGAAGATACTTACCATGTTTTCAGTTTATTTAAATTTGTTGAAACTTCATTTTGTGGATGAACATGTGGTCTTTCCTCAAGAACATTCCATGTTCAGAATTTACTGATGAAAAGAATGTGTATTCTGCAACTATAGGATGAAATGTTCTAGAAATGTCTGTTAGGTCTGTCTGGTCTGAGATTCATTTCCTGTTCAACGTTTCTTTGTTGGTTTCTGTATATATATATATATATCTGTCTAATGCAGAGAGTGAGTGTTGAAGTCCCCAACAATTACTATATTGAAGTCTGTCTCACCCTTTAGATTTAATAATATTTGGTTTTTATATATCTGGGTGCTCTGATGTTGGGTGAATATATATTCACAATTGTTATATCTTCTGGTTCAATTGGACCCTTTATCATTACATAATGACCTTTTTGGTCTCTTTTTACAGTTTTTGACTTTAAGTCTGTTTCATCTGATATGCATAGCTACTCTAATTCACTTTTGGTTTTTGTTCACATGGAATATCTTTTTCTGTTCCTTCACTTTCAGTCTATGTAATCACACAAGTGTCTTTACAGATGAAGTCAGTTACTTGTAGGCAGCATCCGGTTGGGTCATTTTTTTTTTTTCTCAGTCCATTCTGCTAGCCTAAGTCTTTTATGTGAGGAATTTAATCTGCTTACATTCAAGGTATTACTGACAGGTGAGGACTTACTCCTGTCATTTTGTTAATTATTTTCTGGTTGTTTTGTATATCCTTTGTTCATTTATTTCTGTCTCATTGTTTATCATTGCAGTTTGGTCATTTCCATAGTGATAAGATTTGATTATTATTCCTTTTTTTGTATATCTGCTTTACCAATGATCTTTACACTTGTCTATGTCTCTATAATAATAATAATAATAATAAACAAAACAAACAAAAAAAAAACAGAAAAAAAAATAGTGACACATCTTTTTACTTCCAGATGTAGGACTTCCTTAACCATTTCTTGTAAGGCCAATCTAGCAGTGATGGACTCCCTCAGTTTTTGCTTGCCTTAGGCAGACTTTATTTCTCCCTCATTTATGAAGGATTGCTTTGCTGGGAATAGCATTCTTGACTGATTTTTTTTTTTTTTTTAGCACTTTGAATTATATCATCTCATTTTCTCCTGGCCTGTAAGATTTCTGCAGAGAAATCCACTGCTAGTCTAATGGAGATTCCCTTAAATGTGACTTGATGCTTTTCTCTTGCCTTTGTAGAGAAAGACTTTCATGTGCATCTGAGTTTTAGTGTGCCAGTTGAGAAGGGTGTAGTGACTCTTTTTCAAGATAGGTGAAATGGTATGGCCTCATGCAGCTTCTTTGGCTTCATTCAATATCAGCAGTAGCTGTGGGTACCTCAGTTGCCTAGACCATAAAAATTTGTGGTAGTCATGGTGGCATAAGTTGTTAATATCCTCCGTATCAAAGGCTTTGGGGGTTTTCTTCATTCTCATTTTCCACACACTGGGTAGATTTAGACTAGAGTATCCTTTCTGGATTCAAGTCTGACATGGCCTATAAGTAGCTATAGCAGTGCTGGGTTCCAGGTTTAGGTGTTCCAAATGGCTATGGTGCTAGGTTCCTAGGCTCAAGGTCTCATGAACTGTTTGTGGCACTTGGATCTTGGGGTGCTTGTTTATTCTCTGTGGTGAGGTTGAATGCAGGTTGCCCAAAGATGTGTGACTCTGAGGTACCCCCTAGCAGCTTGTTTACAGGGATTTGGGTTGCAGCTGTGATTCTATCCCTAGTGGCCAGGGAGCAGCACTGGACGAACTCTGGTGAAGAAGGGGTGCTCTGGATGTTTGGACCTAGGGATGGCAGGGTAGTGCTGCAATTCGGGAACCTAAGCCAATAGGTATCAGTGGCAATGTGGGTCCCATTGTAGTAGTAGTAGTAGTAGTAGTAGTAGTGGTAGTAGTTGTAGCTGTCGTAGAAGTAGTTGTAGTAGTAGTTGTAGTTGTAGTTGTTGTAGTTGTAGTAGTAGTAGTAGTTGTTGTAGTGGCAGTAGTAGTGACTCTAGACATTGTGATGGTGGAGTCAGCAGTATTCCAGATTCTCTGAGGCCAGGTGTAGCAGTAGCAAGTACCCTGAGGCCAGATGTAGCAGTGGCAAGTAGCAAGTGGAGAACAGCTGTCCTTTGGGCCGTGTTAGGCAGGAAACAGCACCGTGATGATTTTACTTTCCAGGGAGAGGGGTGTCTCAGCAGCTCCAGCTCTAGGTGGCTAGTCCAGCTCTCCAGGGAGTTAGGATACTAGAGTTGTCTGGCCTGTAGGGCTGACTGTCTCAGTTCAGCCACGGTTTTGCTTCTCTGGGATGCAAGGTACTGCAGCAGTTTAGTTCAGCTTGGCCAGGGCACTGATTCCCCAGGTGGCCCAGACACCATTTTCTGGGACACAGGGCACTGCTAAAACTTAGGCACAGGGAGACATGACTGCTCAAAGTGACTAAGGTATTGTTTTCTTGGAGACAGGGTACTGTTTCAGATCTGGCCTGAGGAGTCAGGGGAAGAGTAGGTGGATCAGCTCCACCTCCACTTGGCCCCAGGAGAAGTGTGTAACAGCTGCTTATAGCTCACCTTGGGGATGTTCAGTCACTAGGCTGGGGGTGTTGTGGTGGCAGTTTAGCCTCAGGGGTGAAGGGGCCCTGTGCCTACTTGAACCCTGAGCACAACACACTCCAGCCGTAGGTCTAGCTGCAAGATGGTATATAGCACAGTAGACATGTGGGCCACAGAGGAGAACATAGTTTTAGCTACTTCTCTGAAGGGAGCACAGCTTTGTGAACTCTAGACAGCTCCTTCAGGTGGGCTTAGGTAGTGCCTGTGAGGACCGTAGGGCACCTCTGCCATGGTGAGGTCTGTGGATGTCCAAGATGTTGATCGGGGTTGCTGGTGTTCTCTTGCTTACCTCCTCACTGTATGAAGAAGTTCCTCTTTGTTCCTAGCTTACCTCAATTTGGGGATGGAGTGGTGAAGGCCTGGCATTTCCTTCCATTCTCTTTGTAGCTGTTCTGTTTCTGTGCTCATCAGGGTTCCTGCTATTCCTCTGAGTTTCTCTGGAACTCTCCTTCAGTTACTCTCATTAAAATGTCGTTTTTTTTAGTCTTTCTGGCATCTGTGATGGAGACAAGCTCTAGGGGCTTCTAGTCAGCCTTGCTCTTAATTAATCCAAGAGACAGAAATATTTTTGACTGGGCTTTATAAAAGCTATAACCAGGACTATAATGTGAAATGGACAACTTAAAATTTGAGGGAGAAAAAAATTTACTTGGAATAGGTTGAGCTAAAATTTACCATGTGTCAGCAGGCTCTGTACAAAATTGCGTTCAGTAACTCCCCTCATTTAATCCTTACAACACCCTAGTGAAGTTAGATATTATTCTTATTTTTTGTATGTGAGAACACAAATACTTATACTATAAAATATCTTAGCTGATGTCACAGAGTTAGTTAGCTACAGAGTCAGGGGTCTGACTGCAGAGCCCCCCAGTTTACCACCCTAAATTCCTCTGTCACTTAAACTTCAATCCTTTCTCACTCCATGCCCTTTTCTTAGAAGGCAGTGGTTTACATAGAACAGATCTGATTTGTTTAGAATATGGAGAATCTTTTTTTTTTTTTTTTTTTTCTTTTTTTTTTTTTTTTCTTTTTTCTTTTTTTATTATTATTATTATTATTATTATTATTATTATTATACTTTAGGCTCTATGGTACATGTGTACAACGTGCAGGTAAGTTACATATGTATACATGTGCCATGCTGGTGCACTGCACCCACCAACTCGTCATCTAGCATTAGGTATATCTCCCAATGCTATCCCTCCCCCCTCCCCCCACCCCACAACAGTCCCCGAAGTGTGATGTTCCCCTTCCTGTGTCCATGTGTTCTCATTGTTCAATTCCCACCTATGAGTGAGAATATGCGGTGTTTGGTTTTTTGTTCTTGCGATAGTTTACTGAGAATGATGATTTCCAATTTCATCCATGTCCCTACAAAGGACGTGAACTCATCCTTTTTTATGGCTGCATAGTATTCCATGGTGTATATGTGCCACATTTTCTTAATCCAGTCTATCATTGTTGGACATTTGGGTTGGTTCCAAGTCTTTGCTATTGTGAATAATGCCGCAATAAACATACGTGTGCATGTGTCTTTATAGCAGCATGATTTATAGTCCTTTGGGTATATACCCAGTAATGGGATGGCTGGGTCAAATGGAATTTCTAGTTCTAGATCCCTGAGGAATCGCCACACTGACTTCCACAAGGGTTGAACTAGTTTACAGTCCCACCAACAGTGTAAAAGTGTTCCTATTTCTCCACATCCTCTCCAGCACCTGTTGTTTCCTGACTTTTTAATGATTGCCATTCTAACTGGTGTGAGATGGTATCTCATTGTGGTTTTGATTTGCATTTCTCTGATGGCCAGTGATGGTGAGCTAAAGTGGGCAAAGGACATGAACAGACACTTCTCAAAAGAAGACATTTATGCAGCCAAAAAACACATGAATATGGAGAATCTTTTTAAAAATTAATTTGTTGAGGTGAAATTAATATAATGAAATTAACCATTTTAAAGTAGCACTAAGTAGATTCATAATGTCATACAAACAGCACCTCTATCTTAGTTCTAAAATGTTTTCATCATGCCAAAGTAAAAATACCTTTAAGCAATTTTTCCCCATCCCACTACAACTGCAATCATTGGAAACCACCAATGTGCACTCTTACCTTTTCTGGATATGTTGTATAAATTGAATCATGCAGTATGTGACCTTTTATCTGCTTTCACTTAGTATGTTTTGTTCACTTAGCATACATTGTAGCAGGTATCAAATACTTCATTCCTTTTCATGGTTGAATAATATTCCGTTCCATGAATATACCACATTATGTTTATCCATTCCCCCTGCTGGACTTTTGGGCTGTTTCTACTTTTTGATTATTGTAAATAGTGCTGCTATAAACATGTGTGCACATGTACTTATTTATGAGTCCCTATTTTCTTCTTTTTTAATACTTTTATTTTAGGCTTGGGGGCACATGTGAAGGTGTGTTACGTAGATAAACTCGTGTCATGGGAGTGTTTGTTGTACAGATTATTTCGTCACCCAGGAGTTAAACCCAGTACCCAACAGTTACCTTTTCTTCTCCTCTCTCTCCTCCCACCCTCCTGCCTCAAGTGCCCCTCAGTGCCTGTTGTTTCCTTCTTTGTATTCATAAGTCCTCATCATTTAGCTCCCACTTATAAGTGAGAACATGCAGTATTTGGTTTTCTGTTCCTGCACTAGTTTGCTGAGGATAATGGCTTCCAGCTCCATCCACGTTCCTGCAAAAGACATGATCTTGTTCTTTTTGTATGGCTACATAGTATTTGATAGTGTATGTGTACCGCATTTGCTTTATCCAATTTGTCATTGATGGGCATTTAGGTTGATTCCTTGTTGTTGCTATTGTGAATACTGCTGCAATGAACATTTGTGTGCATTTGTCTTTAAGGCAGAATGATTTGTATTCCTGTGGGTATATACCCAGTAATAGGATTGTTGGGTGGAATGGTAGTTCTGCTTTTAGCTGTTTGAGGAATTGCCATACCGCTTTTCATAAGGGTTGAATGAATTTACGCTCCACCAATGGTGTATAAGGGTTCCCTTTTCTCTGCAACCTCACTAGCATCTATTATTTTTTATTGAGTTCCGATTTTTAATTCTCCTGGGTGTATACACAGAAATGAACTTGGGGGTCACATGGTAATTCTGTGTTTAATCCTTTGAGAGATTGCCAAACTGTTTTCCACAGCAGCCGAACCATATTGCATTATAACCAGCAATGTACAAGTTCTAATTTCTCACCAGCACTTGTTAATTTTCCGTTTAAAAAAAGTATGGCTATCCTAGAGGCTGTGAAATGATACTTTGTTGTGGCTTTTATTTGCATTTCCCTAATGACTAATGATATTCAACATTTGTAAATCATGTTTGTTTGCCATTTGTATATATTCTTTATAGAAATACCTATTCAGTCCTTTGCTCATTTTTAAATTGGATTGTTAGGTATTTTTGTAGTTGAGTTGTTAAAAGCTGTTTATATGTATGTTCTCAATACCAGATCTTTATCAAAAATGTGATTCGCAATTATTTTCACCCATTTTGTAGGCTGGATTTTTACTTTCTTGGTAATGTCCTTGCTTTGATGCATAAAATTTTAAAATTTTGACAAAATATAATTTATCTATTTTTGTTTTCATGCTTTTGGTGTCATATGTAATAATCTATTGCTAAATCCACTTTCAAGAAGATTTACACCTATGGTTTCTTCTAAGGGGTATAGTTTTAGCTTTTATATTTAGGTTATTGATTCATCTTGAGTTAACGTTTTATATAGTATGAAGTAGGGTCTTGTCTTTCTTCTTTTGCATTTGGATATTCAGTGGTCCCAGCATCATTAAAAACACTTCTTTCCCCCACTAAAAGGTCTTGGTACCTTTTTGTTTGTTGAATAGTGATTGAAATCACTTTAGCTTAATCCAAAGAATCAATGAGACAAGGAAGGGCTGGGACTCTGCCCCATGTTTTCTTGATATGTCTGTCATCCATGCAGGTTCTTCTCAAGGTTCAAAGAAGGCCCATCCCAAGTGTCCTCCTCTCCACTGGCTGCTTCTCCTATTAGTAACAGACTCTAAAGTTTAGGAAGTCACCAGATTCTTCTCCCTAGTCCAGACCCACAAAATGGTTCTTTGTTGTTAGCAAGGATACAAATTGGATGCCATAGGTCTCATTCAGGCCCATTCACAGCCTTGTTGGTTTCACTTTTTCTTCCTTCCTCCTTTTAATTTTAACAGCTTCATTGCTGTTATTTAATATGTGCAGTACATAGACTGCACATATTAAAATTGTACACCTTGCTGAGTTTTGACATATGTATACAACTGTGAAACCATCACAACAGTGAAGATAAGAAACATTCCCATCATCTCATTGTAATTCATTCTCCAACCCACCCTCAACTAATAATCTGTTTTCTGTCACTGTGAATTACTTCAAGCTTTCTAGAAGTTTATATAAATGGAATCATACAGTATATACCCTTTGATCTGTGACTTCTTTCATTTCTCATAATGATTTTTAGATTTGTCTGTGTTGTTGCATGTATCAATAGTTTCTTCATTTTTATTGCTGAGTAGTATTTCATAATAAGGATTTTACACAACTTGTGCTTCCATTCTTATGCTGATGGGCATTTGGGCTATTTCAAGTTTGGGGCTATTGCAAATAAAGTTGCTACTAACATTAGTGTGTAAGTCTTTGTGTAGATGTATGCTTTTATTTCTTCTGGGCAAACACCCAGGAATTGAACAGCAAGGTCCTATGTTAGGTGCATTTTAAGTTTTTAAAGAAATTTCCACACTGTTTTCTGGAAACACACAAGAATAAATTAACATAATCTTATCTCTTGTCATCTTTGTTGCTACTGTAATATTTGGAGGTTCTTTTAAAAATAAATGTGTACATCTTTGTCGCCCATGCGTTTGATTGCCTGGAGTAGATTTATTTGTTCTTTTTTGCACCTTCAATTCCTAAAACAGTCCTTTGCATAAAAGGATGGCTAATCAGCTTTGGATGAACGAATGTCAGATAATGGCTTATCTGAACCAAAATGAATGAGAGGGCAAAATTGGAGAGGATGAAAGGAGTAGAATAGGTAAATAAATAAAATAACACTGTCTTTGAAAATTATGCACGTAATTCATGATGGAAACAAATCCAAAAATAAAGAGTAGCTTAAAGAAGAAAATAAAAATCATCCATGATCCTTCATGTCACTCTTTAAAAAATTATTTTGTTGTTTTATTTTCTCTCCAGTATTCTCTTAAAGTTAAGGCCACTAGTTCTCAACTCTTCCTACACATCAGACTACTCAGGAAGCTCTTTTAAATAAGGTCTAATGTCTGGATTCCATTAGAGATTCTAATTTAATTGGTCTGAGGTGGAGTCTGGGTGTCAATAGTTTTTTTTTTTTTTTTTTCTTAAATTAATCTTTCAAAGGTAGTGATTTACATACAACAAAATGCATTTATTTTAAGTGTACAGTTCAATGAGTTTTGACAAGTATATATCCTCCGTATAAACACCACTCTAATCAAGTATACAATATTTCCATCATCTTCAAATACCCCACATTTCACCTCAGGCAACCCCTGATCTGGCTTGTTACTATAGATTAATGGTGATTATTTGAGAATTTTGTATACACAGAATCTAACAGTCTGGCTCGGAGTCATCATATAGTTACATATGTCCATAGTTTATTCTTTTTCACTACTGATTTGTATTTCATTGTATGGAGGTACCACATTTTGTTTATCCATTCACCTGTTGATGGATATCTGGGCTGTTTCCACGTGTTGACTGTCATGAATAGAGCTTCTGTGTACGTTCATAGAAGTCTTTGTGTGGAGATATGTTTTCATTTCTCTTGGGTAAATGTGTAGGAGTAGAATTGCTGGGTCTTATGGTAAGTGTCTGTTTAACTTTATAAGAAACTTACAAATCATTTTTCTTTTTTTCCAAGACAGAGTCTTGCTCTTTCTCCCAGACTAGAGTGCAATGGCGTGATCTCGGTTCACTGCAACCTCGGCCTCCCAGGTTCAAGCAATTCTCCTGCCTCAGTCTTCTGAATAGCTGGGATTACAGACACATGCCACCATGCCCAGGTAATGTTTGTGTTTTTAGTAGAGGCGTTGGTTTCACCATGTTGGCCAGGCTGGTCTCCAACTCCTAACCTCATAATCTACCCTCTCCGGCCTACCACAGTGCTGGGATTACAGCCACGAGCCACTGTGCCTAACCTCCAAACCATTTTTCAAAGTAGTTGTACTGTTTCGCACATCCACCAGTGATGTGTGAGTGTTCAGTTGTCCTACATTTTTGCCACAACACCAATATTGTCAGTATTTTAAATTTAAACCATTATAGGGGTCATTAGCGGTTTCTAAAAGCTCCCCTAGAAATGTGTACTTCTCTGTATATAATACATAGTACAAAGTGAAGAAAAAATAACTCTCTAAACGATTGTAATGTGCAGTCAATGTTGAGAACCACCGAGAACCACTGAGCAAGACTAGACAGACAAGTCCCAGGTATTTAAATAATGACATATTTTCATTTGTGCATCATTTTTTTCTTACCCATTCATTTATTCAAAAAGAACTATACTAGCTCTTTACTAAGTGTCGGCAACATAGAGATCTACAACAATATTTCTGCCCTCAAGAAGCTGACAAATTTCTTTTTTCTCTTAAGAAAACAAAATTTCACCTGTGTGACCACAGTCATTTCAGACAGTTTAGTTTTTAATTGGTCTTTCTCAGTATTTTGCAGCCCTGGCCTTGAGTCAGTCCTGATGAGGGTGAAAAAGTAACGGGATCATTCATGGTATTTGAGAGGTTGCTTTCTTGATTTTACTCTTTTCCTTCCCTGCTTCCTGTCTCCCGTATTTGCTTTCATACATAATTCAGCTTTGGGAACAGTGTCTTTAAATGAAGTCACCACATGAGCCATAACAATATAAATAAAACAAAAATACTTTGCCTCTGGAATTGGCATATTGGTGACTGCACTCCATAGAGGCTATGGCTGATTTCTAATTTTTGTATTTTATTTTTCTCCTTTGTTTCTTTGATATAGGAAATCTTCAATAAAAAGCGTATTCTAATAAAAATAAGACAAATTAGTGTAACATTATAAAATCCTCTCCAGAAGCCTATTAAATAAGTATAGTAGATGGGTAAAAAATAATATGGCCTATAAACCCTACAAAACTCACATGTAAAATTATGTAATCAAACTGTAAAATATTCTCTTATTTGCTATTAAATGTGCACTATAAAAAGACTTTGAAATTGTACAATAATGTTTACCTCCTTGGAATTATTAGAAATAAGTACATAATACTTAATTTCTGTGCAGAATTTTTTTAATATTCTAAGAACTGTTAAGGTCAGTGTGAGAAGTGTTAACATTGGCTGCCACTTGCTTACAAAAGAGGTTCTACATACAGCAACTGAGAGGAGATTCCATTTTCCTTTTTACTGGGGCTTTAGTGATTTCAGAGACCCCAACATTCTTGTGAAAAATTGACTAAAGAAGTCCAATAATGAGTAGAAAGTTATTTGTCTAGCTGTTGGTTTAAAGAAATTTCATCCCCAACATAGGTGGCTTTTCATCAAGAAAATATTTTCCAGCACAATCTCAAGCCAATTTAATCCCTTGATTGTATTCTGTACCGTGCAGCAAAGCCAGTTTCCATGTTTGCTGTGTTTATTTTTATTTCGTTGAACTTTCTTTTCACTGCAATTCTTTCCTTATTTCCATTGTTTTTACACAAATTAGATTCATTGATCGGTTTTCTGTATCACATTAATTTTTCCTTATTTAGTTTCAACCACTGCAATTTTTGCTTTTGTTTTCCAAATCCAAATCTCCCTGACATCAAATGTTGCAAGTCTAAATGTAAAGAAAATGTCTTTTGCAGCAACTTGGATGTAACTGGAGGCCATTATTCTAAATGAAGTAACTTAACAATGGAGATCCAGAAACCATGTGTTCTCAGTTACAAGTGAGAGCTAAGCTATAAAGACACAAAGACATTCAGAGTTCTACAATGGACATCAGAGACTCAAAAAGGGGGAGAAGGTGGGTGAGGCATGAGGGCTAAAAACTACATTTTGGGTACGATATACACTACTCAGGTGATGGGTGCACTAAAATTTCACATTTCGCCACTACACAATTCATCCATGTAACAAAAAACCACGTGTACCCCTAAAGCTATCAAAATAAAAAGTAAAAACAAAACAAAAAATAAAATTTGAATGAATTTTATTAAAAGGATGCGAGCCTTCTTTCCATTTTTAATCAATAGCACTGTTGCCATGTATGGTATCACCTGTTGTCAGTTTTATTTTATGCTGATTATTTCTGCCAGCTGCAACAATTGGGAAATAGGCAAAAAGTTGGTTGTATTTATTTCCTAGATAATCAGTAACAAAATTCAGAGCAATCTAATGAGACAGAGTTATAGGTGCTCAGAAGAAGAAGAAAAGCTACAGTTGTGTGGAGCATGGATGGCTAAACTCTTGGTTAACTTGATGGGGTCAAAAGGACAAATGTGGGCCAGAGTTCAGATCTTTTGACAGGGTCAAAGGATCTGGCATCAGTCCCTGGCTGCTCTCTTCTAAGTTTTCAGTCTTGCTCTTCTCCATTCCTCACCGGACCCCGGGCCTCTTTGGAGCTGCCTGGACAGGAGCTCTCCTGGCCTCTGGCAAACTCCTGGCTGGGTTGTGGATGGAAATTCCTGGTACCCTTAGTTGAGTTCATACAAGCTGAACGTTTCCAAAAGGAACTAATTTTACTTGAGCCAACTAAACAAAACTGAAATACGCACAGAAAATACAAAAGCACAGAAATAGATGAGGGTTCCATGCCATGGACATTTTAATCATGTGTATCAAGAACCTTTATAGAGTTCATGTCTGGCCCAGCCAATCCACTTCTGGGAAGTTATCTTAAGGTGATATACCGGACATGAGTTGAAAGACGTGTATACGACATATTCATCAACAAAAATTGGAACAAGCTAAATATGTTCTAATAGAGGAATAATTCAAATAGAGTATTTTCATACCATTTAATACTCAGCTACGAAGCAGGGCTGGCAAACTTTTCTGGAAAAGAATAGATAGTAAGTATTGTAGATTTGTGGGCCATGTGGTTTCTGTCAGAAATAATCAATTCTGCTATTGTAGCACAGAAATGGCCATAGATAATATATAAAGGAATCAGCACATTCATGTTCTGATAAAACTTTGTTCATTTACAAAAAAAAAAAAAAACCCAGGTGGAATTGGCTTGTGAGCCTTAATTTGGAGACCCCTGGTTTATAGAGATGATATGGATTTGTATTTACTGACAAAGAGAGCTGATTGTAACATACTATTGGGTAAAAACAAAAGCAGATATCAGTATAGCATTTATGGTACGATGTCACTTATGCAAAATGAAGATTGGTACGTATATATATCAGTACAGAAGTGTCCAAAGGATGTTCAGCAAATATTAATGAAGATATTATCACTAGGTTGAAGAATTTGAGATGATTTTTTTTCCTTTTTTTGTTTTCACATTTTTTCATTACTAGAAAAAATATTTTTATTTAATAATTCATACTCTTTGACAAAGTACTTCCATGGTTGTTGTTGGGGTTGCCGCACAGCTGTGAAGCCTGTGTAGTTGCACAATTCAAGGAGATGCCATCATGTGGACTACAATGTGAAGGATGCCCCCAGAGTTGTGTGATGAGGCAGTCTTCCCACCTCCCGTTCTCTGTTCAGCTCTATCCAGTTAATTCAACAAGCATTTGTTTGGCATCTACTACACTAGACATTGTTCTAGACAGAAATATCAGGAAACAAAGCATATAAAAATGTTTGCCCTTGTAGCGCGTATGTTCTAGTGAAGGAGAAAGATGATAAGGAGAATAAGCAGTGACACATATGCAAGGTTAACAAGTAGTAATAGAGCAAGGTGGCAAGGGAGATCCACATGGCTTCAGCAGAGTGAGATTTCCATTTTAAATAGAATGGTGGCAGCAGGCCTTACTCAGAAAGTTACAAATGAGCAAATACTTGAAAGAGGTCAAGTAGGAAATCATACTGATATCTTGGGGAAGAGCATTGCAGACAGTGGGGACAGCTAGTGCATAGGGTCTGAGGGAAAAGCATGCCTAGTGATCTTAAGGAACAGCAAGTCTGTTGATTTTTTGGTGTGGCTGAAGTGGAGTGAGGGAAGAACACAGTGGCAGGAGTGAGGACAGATTGGTAATGGGTGGCCAGATCACAAAGGCCCTCAGAGATCATAGTGAGGACATTGTTTTTAACTCCGAATGAGTTCTTAGCCACTGAAATATTTTTGAATAGGGCAGTATTGATATTGTTTGGCTGTGTCTCCACCTAAATCTCATCTTGAAATGTAGCTTCCCTAATCCCCACATGTCATGAGAGGGATCTGGTGGGAGGTAATTGAATCATGGTGGGGGTGGGTGGTGGTTGCCATGCTGTTCTCGTGATAGTGAATGAGTCTCATGGGATATGATGGTTTTATAAAGGGAAGTTCCCCGGCACACAATGTCTTGCCTGCCACCATGTAAGAAATGCCTTTGCTCCTCCTTTGCCTTCCACCATGATTGTGAGGCCTCCCCAGCCAGGTGGAACTGTGAGTCCATTAAACCTCTGTTTCTTTATAAATCATCCAGTCTTTATTAGCAGCATGAGAACACACTAATACAAGTGGCAAGATTTGATTTATGTATTTAAGGAGTCACTCTAGATACTGAGTTGAGAACAAACTGTTAGGGTATTAGGGTAGAGGTAGCCCTTGACAGTGTTTTGCAATTTTGTTTTTTCTTACCTGTATCCCCCACTGGCCTGTAGATTCCTGGAGGTCAAGTAGCCCAGTTTTTGGTAGAGGGAATAGCCGGTAGGAAGAAGGCAGGCAGGGCAAATATTTACAACCCTCATTTTATGGAAGAGAACATTGGAATTTAGGGAGGTTTAAGGGATGGCCGAGAGTCAGAACATGGTCAGCACCAGAAGAAAGGCCTTTCAATTGCAAGGTCACGGTTCCTTCCACACTGGGACAAGAGGCAGCACCTACAAGATAAGGTAGAGGTGAATGAAAATAAGTGGCCTGAGTTAGATTCTGCAGAATTTTATGTCAGGCCAATGCATATAAATGATAATAGCTGACATCACGTTAAAAAAAAGATGCAACATCTCATGAGATCTACTGCATGCTCCTGATTAGGAAAAGGAATGTTGAAAAATAGCACTGATTTTATAAAAATAGCATTTAGAGTATAATTCTCATTTTTTTAATACATGACTGCTTAAGAAAGATATTCATCAGATGTTAGCAATGCTTATTACTTGATGGTAGGATTTCAAAGAGTCTTAAATTTTCTTCTTTATTCTTTTCTGAATTATTTGAGTTTTTTGCAATGAGAGTGTGAAAACAGAAGACATAAAAAAGTTTGATGTTAGAAAGATACCATTAAGCTAACACTTACACACTGTTTGCTGTTCCACAGCACCTGTAGTACCACTATTTCTTTGTAAATTCTTCCAGGGCAGAGACTGTGTTATATTCATTCTTCTTTGCCCAGCAGGTGGAACCTCCTACAAAACGGGTGTTCAGCAGGGTTTGTGGAACAAATGCAAAGTGCATTTGTCAACTGTAGCTTATATAATCTACATTAGACACCTAGGGGGGCTCAGGAATGACATGAACAGAGTTTCCAGCTGAGGGGAATTTCTTTTCTTTTTTTTTTTTTTTTTTTTCTAGTTGGAGTTGCCATGGCACCCGGAAGTCCAGGGATCCTGGTAAGAAAGTTTTAAAACGCTGAAGTGGTAAGTTTGTAAATTTGTGATACCTGGTGTCAAGTCCTACTTCAGGAATCTACAAAAATTGGGCCTTTTGAATAGAAGTGTTTTAGTGAATAATCAGTGATGTGGCAACTTATTCTGATAATATTTCAATCTAGCTTTTTGATTTTGATGGCAGTTGCCTTTTCTATTGGGCTGCATCATTCCCAGGAAAGCCTTCTTTTAAAATCAGTACAGGATGTGCATCCTAATACAAAAATCCCAAATCCAAAAATGCCCCTGAATCTGAAAGTTTTTCAGTGCTAACATGAGATAGTGAAACCTTTGCTTTCAGATGGTTCAGTGTACAAAAACATTGTTTCATACACAAAATTATTTAAAGTGTTGTATAAAATTACTTTCAAACTGTGTGCCTAAGGTATATATGAAACATAAATGAATTCCATGTTTAGATTTGGGTCTCACTCCCAGATATCTCATTATATATATATGCAAATATTCCAAAACCAAAATCAAAATCAAAAACAAACAAACAAAAAAACCCACCAAATCCGAAACACTTCTGGTTTCAAGCATTTTGGAGGAGGGATTTTCAACCTCTCCCTAGAGATTAATTTGTTTGATGCGGTCAATTGCCTGATTATTCAAACTCTTCAAAAAGTGCAGGGCTTTTTCTGTGTCTTTTGAGATGATCATGTGATTTATCTCTTTGCTAACATGGAGAATTGTATTGATTTATTTTCAGTGTAGAATCATTCTGAATTCCTGGGAAGTAAAATCCCAGTTTATCATGATATTGTATCCTTTTTACATATTTTGAATTCAGCTTGCTAAAATTTTAATTTTTTTCTTCTATATTCATGAAGGATCTTGGCCTATAGTTTGCTTTTTTGTTACATCTTAGTAAGGTTTCTGTGTCATGGTAATTCTGGTCTCTTACAAGTATTCCCCATCTCATAAATTCTCTGGGATAGTTTGTATAAAATTGGTATTATTTCTTCATTAAATATTTGGGAGAATTCGCTGGCAAAGCTATCTGGGTCTCGAATTTCCTTTGTGGGAAGATTTCTAACTACAAATTGAAAAATTTTAAATTTATTTTTATTTATACATTTATTTATTTTCTGAGATGGAATCTCTCTCTGTCACCTAGGCTGGAGCCCAGTGGTGCGATCTCAGCTCACTGCAACCTCTGTCTCCTGGGTTCAAGCAATTCTCCTGCCTCAGTCTCCCTTGCAGCTGGGATTATAGGTGTGTGCCACCATGCCCAGCTAATTGTTTTTGAATTTTTAGTAGAGACAGGGTTTTGCCATGTTAGTCAGGCTGGTCTCGAACTTCTGACCTCAGATGATCCACCTGTCTCAGCCTCCCAGTGTGTTGGGATTATAGGCATGAGCCACCGTGCACACCCTATATTGATTTTTTTTTTAAATATAAGGCTATTATCTGTTTCTTTGTGACTGAGCTTTGATATTTTATGTGTTTTAGGAAATTTGTTAATTTCATTTCCATTGTAAAATTTATGGGCATAAAATTTTAAAAGTGATATTCCCTTTTTATACTTTTTAATATCTTAGAAACTAGTGATACCTATTCTCTCATTCCTAATATGAAAAATTTTGATCTCTCCTTTTTCCTAATCAGTCTCTCTTGAGACATATCCATTTTCTTTTGCTTTGTTTTTGTTTTTCCTCTCTGAGATGGAGATTCAGTCTTGTTGCCCAGGCTGCAATACAATGGGTCGATCTCAACTCAATGGGGCAACATCTGCCTCCTGGGTTCAGGCGACTCTCCTGCGTCAAGATCCTGAGTAGCTGGGATTACAGGTGTGCACCACCAAGCCCAGCTAATTTTTGCATTTTTCAGTAGAGATGGTGTTTCACCATATTGGTAAGGCTCATCTAGAACTCCTGACCTCAGGTGATCCACCTGCCCTGGCCTTCCAAAGTGTTGGGATTTCAGGCATGAGCCACTGTGCCCAGCTCCATTTTATTTTTCTTGTCAAGAAACCAACTTTGTTTTTGTTGATTTTCTCTATTTTTGTCTTCTATTTTATTGATTTCTCTTTTGATCTTTATTATTTCCTACTGTCTGCTTCCTTTGAGTTTAATGTGAACTCTTGTTTTTATTATTTATTTCTTGATATGGATCCTGAGTTCATTGTCTGGAATCTTTTTTTTTTTTTTTTTTTGGTAAAATAGGTATTTGGTGTTATACAGTTCCATTAGTATTAGTATTAGTATTAGGTGCCAAATATTAGTGGCATCCTATGAATTCTGATATAATGTATTGTCATTTTCATTCACTTCAGAATATTGTGTAATTTCCCTTTTGATTTCTTCTTTGAACTATGAGTTATTTAGAAGCATGTTATCTAGTTTCCAGATATTTGGGTATTTTTCAGTTATCCCTCTTCTATTGATTTCTAATTTAATTTCACTGTAGTCAAAGAACATATTTGTATGACTTGAATCTTTTTACATATATTGAGAATGGTTTTATGGCTCAGAATGTAGTTGGTCTTTGTAAATGGCCCATGTGTACTTGAAAATAATATGTATTCTGCCTCCATTGGATGGAGTGTTGTAAAAATGTCAATTAGGAGTTGTTTGATAGTATTGTTCAAATCTATTATATCCTTGCTGATTTTCTGTCCACTTGTTCTATTAATTATCGAGAAAGGATTATTGAAATTCCCAACTACAATTATGGATGTGTTTATTTCTCCTTGCAGTCTATTAGTTTTTGCCTCACGAATTTTGAAGCATTGTTATGAAGTACATAAACACTTAGAATTGTCACATTTTCATTAACTGACCAATTTGTCATGATGAAATGACTACAGTAACATTTTTCACTCTAAGATTGACTTCTTTTAGTATATTAATATAGCCTCTGTCAAGGGCTGAGCTGGAGAGAGAGCTGAGCTGCCAGGTTTTAACGTGGTCAGTTAAGAAAACGGCCAAACTTAAAGTAAAAAGAAAAAAAAAAAAAGAGACCATGAAGACTTTATTCACTTGTGCAGTAGTATAAGCAAGAAGCAAAAAAGGAATAAGTGGCAGCTCCCAGAATGTTCCATGTTTTCCCCCATGGAGCAGCTCAGAGGAGGGGAGTTTGGGGTATGGGGGTGATCATCTCCCGGCTTAGGGAGAGGGGCTGCCAAACATGAGCCTCCTGCTATTTCGCTCTTGCTGGGAATTTATGCACCCTGTGGTGAAGTGTGGGAGTTTGGGGACGGCTAGGAGTGGAAGATAATTAACACTGAGAACCACGGAGGTGGAGGTTATTGCAGTGAGCCGAGATCGCGCCACTTCACTCCATCCTAAGCGACAGCATGAGACTCCGTCTCCAGAAGAAGAAGAAGAAGAGGAAGAGGAAGAGGGGGAGGGGGAGGGGGAGGGGAGGGGAGTGGGGGGTGCGGGAGGCGTAGGGGAGGGGGAGGCGTGGGGGAGGGAAGAAGAGAAGAGGAAGACGAAGAAGAAGAACAACAACAACAACAACAACAAGAACAACAACGAGAAGAAGAACAGAGAAAAGCATGTTGTTCAGGTTACCCTCAAAAAGTTGGTCTCCAGTAGAGGCAGCCAAGAAAGACCTCTGCCAGGACCCCCCTGATCCAGGGACCTCTGCAAGGAAGTATCTGGGCTGGGAATGCAGGTATGTGTAAGAACATAAGTGCGGGGGGAACTGAGTCTTGGATACAACTCCCTTAGGATACTTTGTGCTCTGTGCACCGAGGCTGGGTGGGGAGCACCCATGGAACAAACCCTGTGATAAGGCCTTTGTAATGGCTGAAAACTCACACACAGCGTTGGGTTTTGTCTCTCAGAAAACTGCTCAGCTACTCCAGCTTCCTCTTGACTAGTGTCAGCAATAGCATACCCTTGTCAAAACATAAGACTATTTGGCCAGGCCCCGTGGCTCATGCCTGTAATCCCAGTACTTTGGGAGGCTGAGGCAGGTGGATCCTGAGTGCAGGAGTTTGAGAACAGACTGGCCTCAAGAAAAAAAATGTTTTTTTCACTTTTAACCCATTTGTGTCTTTATATTTTAAAGTGCATCTCTTGCAGGCAGCACAAAGTTGTCTTGCATTTTTATCCAGTCTGACAGTCTGCCTTTTAATGGGGCTATTTGGACTATTTTTATTTAAACTTTTTATCTGTAATGGCTAACTTTCACTCTATCACATTGGCATTTGTTTCTTATTTGTTCCACCTGTTCTTTGTTCCTTTTTTCCTCCCTCTCTGTCTTATTTCAGATTAATTGGATTAATTAGATTAACTGGATTGATTTGAATTAGTTGAGTATTTTTATGATCTATTTTATCTCCTTTATAGAGTTATTAGCTATAACTCTTTGTTTTGTTATTTTAGTGGTAGCATACATCTTTTCTTATCACAATATACTTTTGAGTGATATTATACCTCTTCATATGTGGTATGACATCCTTAGATGACTATACTTCTATTTCTCCCCCACCAGCCTTTATGTTATTGTGTTTGTTTTCCAATTTATATAAGTCATAACCCCAATAATACATGGTTATTATTTATGTTTAAATAGCCAATTATCTCTTATTTGGTAATTTTTATTGTGATAAAATATACACAACATAAAATTTACCATTTTAACTGTTAGCAGTGGTGAATCCATACAAGACTGCAGCAACCTCAATTCTTACCTCCTTCAGAAGAAATAATTCAACCAAAGGGAATAAGGCCTAGGGAGAAACTGAGGCAAGTTTAAGGGAAGGAGTGAAAGTTTATTAAGAAGTTTTAGAGCAAGAATGAAAGGAAGTGAAGTAGACTTGGAAGAGGGGTAAGCGGGTGACTTGAGAGATCAAGTGCAAGGTTTGACCTTTGACTTGGGTTTTTATGCTTCTGGGGTGATTGTGCCCTTCTCCCCTGATACTTCCCTTTGAGTGGCCTGCCAGCACTTAGTAGGGGCCACATGTGCAGTGTGTTTACTAAAGTTATATGCAGGCTGCCTTGAAACATTTTTCCCTTACCGGTTGAGTATTCCCTAAGGAAGGTCATATACCAGTTCATTCCACCATTTTGCCTCTTAGTGTGCGTGCTTGAGTTCACTCACCCAACTCCTGAGCTCTAATCAGGAAGCTGCTGATCATCAGTTTCAGGTGTTTTCTATCTATTGGGAGACTGACTTTCCCTGGTGCCAGCTGCAACTAATTATTATTTTAGAGACAGTTTAACAATCACCTCACTATCACCTTATGGTCGCCTGACATTCCTGGTGAAGAGGGCCATCTCCTTCCCTGCTCATGTCTGCCTAACTACCTATGGTAACAAAAGCTTTTTTTTTTTTTTTTTTTTCTTTTGAGTCAAGGTCTTACTCAGTCACCCCAGATGTCGTGCAGTGGGGCAATCATGGTTCACTGCAACCTCAACCTCCAGGGCTCAATTGATCCTCCCACCTTAGCCTCCTGAGTAGCCAGGACTACAGGTGTGTGCTGCCACACCTGGCTAATTTCTGTATTTTTTGTAGAGACAGGATTTGCCTTGTTGCTTAGGCTGGCCTTGAATTCCTGGGGTCAAGCTCTCTGTTGGTCTCCACCTCCCAAAGTGTTGGGATTATAGGTGTGAACTGCCCTGCCTAGACCCCCAAAGTATGTTTTTTTCAGAAACAGTGTGATAGCTCTCAAACCATCACCTAACATTCCTAGTAGGAGGGGGAAGATCTCTCTCTTGTCCCAGTCATGCCTCTCTAACTACGTGTAACTAGTTAGCTCAGCTTACTGTTATAATTTTTCTCACGGATACAATTTTTGCAAAGGCACTTTCAGTACTACCAAAATAAATAGTAATCAACCATTTGGAAAGCATTTAGAAGTAATTGAAGTCCCTACTTACACCAAATGAGGAAAAGCCAAACTACACTGTGGGACACACAGTAAGGCCCTGCATCATTCAGCTGTTGCTGTGCAAACACCTCCTCAAGACTCCGCAGGATAAAGCAATGATCATTTATAATTGCTCACGTGTCTGCAGGTCAGCTGCTTTTTGGCTGACCTAGGCATGGCTTAGCTAGGCTGGCTCTGGAGTGTGTGTCTCTCATTCTCCTCTGGTGGCAAACAATGGCAGATGACAATGGCAAATGTGGAAAGCCTTTAAAACAGAAATCTCATAACGAGTTCCCTGTCACTCCCGTTCATCTCAGTCTTTCAGCCAAAGCAACTGATATGGCCAAACCCCACATCAAGGGGTGGGGAAATATATTTTGATTATTTATTAGTAGCAAAGTCAAATGGTGGTCAGTGCAGAATGGGTTGAATGACACAACCTATCATCAGCCCTGAAGAAACTGGGTTTTTCAATGTTAGTAGTATAAATACTCATCATGGCCAATTTTAAGCTGCCTTCTTTCCTTCACTCCATCCCTCCCTCCTCTGCTTCTGCCCTCCTTCCTGCGTTTCCTCCTCCCTCCCTCATTTCTTCTGTCCTTCCCTCCTTTTCTTCCTTTCCTTCTCACATCCTCCTTTCCTTTCTTCCTCCTTCCCTCCTTTCTTCCGTATTCTCTGCCTCCTACTCTAGAATTGACATTTCACGACAGGCAATCCATGTCTGTCTTAGTCATTGCTTAGAAGTACCTGGCACATAATGAAGGCTCAGTACATATTTCTGGAACAAATAGTTGACTAATTGAATAGATGATCCTTTCTTAATTCTGTACCAGGATTTAAGAATTATTCAAAGACGTCATTGTTTTAAAATGACCAAGTACTGCTCAGCACTTTCAAGTTCACAAAGCATGCCTCATGCATCATCTCTATGATCTCTACCCAGGTGCCATCCTGACGAAGCTGGGAAAGGCTTTTCTCTTCCTCCTCACTTTACAAATGAGGAAACAAAGACTCAGAGGGATGGAGGTTCCTGCTCAAGGCCAAACAGCAAGTGTGTATCCACAAGTCTGACTCTCATTCTGGCAGTCTTCTCAGTGGTCTCCAGGAACTGTTTAGCTCTTGGGGGGATCTCACAAGGGACGCCTGGAGGCTTCAGGGAGAGCTGTCCCAAGGAAGAGGAGAGAAAGACATGGTGGCGAGGAAGGAGGATTGACGACCAGGGAAGGCCTTACATAGACCTCTACCAGGCTGAGCCTCTGGCGTCAGGCCAGTAACATAGTAATTCAGGTCCCCAATCCTGATTCTGTCTCTAGATTCCCACTAACCTCCCCACAGACATGGAGCATTGAGCCCCCCTTCCCCACATATAGAGTACCCCAGATAGAGTAGGCTCCCCACCTAGCACCCACCTAATTGCAAGACTATAGCAATGAACAGCAGAGTGCAAGCTGAGATCCACAAGCTGAACTTGGTCCCCAGGGATGATTTGTTTAGCCCCTGTAGTGTTTAAAAAATTTACAAGCAGGATAAAAACCATTTACAAGCAGTATATCCCAAGTGGTTGGTCGATTTTGATAAACAGAAAAATCTTGCCACACATCCTGGCCATTCTGGGCTGACAGTAGTCATCCACCTGAGACCAGATAAGTGTTGTCCAGTTCAATGCAGCCTATCAATGCAGCCAGTCAAACCAGTTCAATGCAGTCCAGTTCAATGCAGTTTCCTATCACCTCTCCAACTTCCCGGGGAGCCATTGACTGCAGTTTATTTCCATGCTGGAAGTTTTACTTGTGTCAAAAAACATACCTCTGAAACCGAAGCTTATACCAAAAGAAGAAAAACAAAATATGTAGAGCTTCATGATTTTATTACATCCACTCACAGGACCCTGAGTTGACAAGCCCTGGGCTATGCCTCAGTTTAAAATATATTCCTTCCTTCCTTCCTTCTTTCCTTCCTTCTTCCCTTCCCTTCCCTTCCCTCCCTCCCTCCCTCCCTCCCTCCCTTCCTTCCTTTCTCTCCTTCCTTCCTCCTCCTCTCTTCTCTTTTTTCTTTTCTTTTCTTTCCTGACAGAGTCCCTCTGTTATCCAGGTATGCCATATAATACATGCTCACACCACCACACCCAGCTAATTTTTTAATTTTTATTTTGAAGAAATGAGATATTGCCATCTTGCTCAGGCTGGTCTCTAACTCCTGGCCCCAAGTGATCCTCCTGCTTCAGCCTCCTAAAGCATTGGGATTGCAGGCATGAGCCACCTAGCCCAGTTAAGTACACCTTTTCCTAGTTCTGTCAACAATCTCACAAAGCTGGCATCCAGAACCCTCCTTTAGGTGAGGATCCTTGAGTTAAGAGGTGTTGAGAGACTTGCCCAAGGTTAAATAACTAGAAGTAGACACAGAATGTGAAGATAACATCTCATCCGGCACAGGCATCCCCATAAATTGCATTCCCACCCACACACCACCAGTGTGTTCATTGTGACAGGGTGTGTGACCTGACACAACAGCCCTTGTGTAATCTGACACATTCCCATTAGGTAGCAACATAAACCAACAAAGCTTTCCAGGACAATGCCTTTGTGGAAATTGGTTTTCTTGCGTTATTAGGGATTTTAAGGCAGAACGGTTTTTCCCCTCTTTCTGTCTCTCTCTCAAAAAAAAGCCCTTTCAATACCCAATATTGCATGGCTTTCATGCCAGGCATAAAATGAAATTTGCCATAATCCATTGCCTAGGGAGAAAGTCGTATGTGTGTGTCACAACTGACATCTGTTAAATTAAGTAAGCAAGCAATAAGAAGGTCTGAAATATATTCTTTGTTCAAGAAGTCTTGCAGACACTGATCAGCTGCCCTGTACAACTGAGAAGAGAACAAGCGCCTTTCTTTTCCCCCAATGTGTGCCACTGAAAGCCTCCAAGGAGGACAAAAGCAGAGGATGGATGAACTTGCACACCATGAGTTTAGCACTTCTGTTTCAAGTTCAAGCAAAATGGCTGAGCACAGCAGGAATGACCACATTGCCAGCTCCACCATACCTGCTTCCTCCCCAGGGCTGAACAGGAGCTCAGGCTAGTCCTTCCTTACCTGCTACTTCTTTTGCAAAGTGTAGGAAGGTGTGAGGCTTCATCCAGACCACCTGATCAGTTTTGACCATCAGCATGTTATTATGGTGGATCTACTCTTAAAATACATTTGTTCTTTTGTTTTCCTCACTAGCAAGGAATTTTGAACCAATAGCTCCAGAGTTAGCCCTTGCAATTTATTAATCAAGCTTCATTATGAATATGAGAATGAGAACAGATGTAATTCCAATATGCAGCTGGAGTATCAGCTAAGATGTGGTCCTTATAGAGATATATTAGGATCATCAAACGAGAAAGAGAAGCTTTGCCTATGCAACCAATTATAACTGTGGGATGGTGTATTTTGGGTATTGGAATTTTTTGATAAACATAAGGATAGGCAGAAAGCCCTTCAGTTTCAATCCTTTGTTTTGTCCTTTCCCTCATCCCTAGAAATAGGTTATGTATCTATGACAATAACAGTGAGTGCCTCCCAAAAAACCACACACGTTTTCAAACCTCCCCTGCAGTTGAATTGAACCATGTGGATGAGTTCTGGTAAATGGGAAAATATTTTCTTATATTTTCTTTGAGTTCTATTGTGGTTTTATTTTTGTATTTAATCCACATGGAGTTTCTTTTAGTATATTAGTTTCAAGGCAGTTGTTCCCAGACTATTTAATTAATCTGTCCTTTTCCTGCCGATTGCAAATACCAATCAGTATATGATAAATTCTGATTTATGGTTCAGTAATCAATTTTCTCATTCCTATGTTGGTATCAAATTCCTAAATTAGAGTAATTTAAAAATATGTCTTACTATCTAGTAAGAGCTATCCCCTTTAATTTTTTAAATGGGGTCTCACTCTGTTGTCCAGGCTGGTCTTAAACTTCTGGGCTCAAGCAACCCTTCTATCTCAGCTCAGGCTCCAGAGTAGCTGGGACTACAGGCTCACACCACCACACCTGACTCCTTTAAAAAAATTAATTTAGTTACTTTTACAAATGTATTCTTTGAGTAGAATTTAAAAATCAGTTTTCTAAGTTAAAAAATCAAAGATTGACTAAATTCACAGGGTGACTGGGAAATAATTGATATCTTGTCAGGCCTGAGACTTCTCATTCACATGTGTGAGGTTTCCCTTCATTTCATGTCTTCTTCCGTGTCCTTAGGCCATTTTGTATTTCTTCTGTGTTTGATTCTGAGTATTCTATGATGTTGGTTGCTTTTGTAAATGGGATATTTTTCTCATTTCTCATCATTTTTTTCTAATTTATTATGGCTGAATGTTATTCCACTGTATGCATATATCACAATTTATTTATCCACTCATCCATCAATGGACATGTGGTTTGCTTCCACCTTTTGGCTAGTGTGCTGCTATCAACATGTGTATGCATGTACTTGCATCCCTGTTTTCAATTCTTTTGGGTACAGACGGCTGGGAGTGGAATTGCAGGGTCCTGTGATAATTCTGTGTTGAGTCATCTGAGGAACCACCAACTGTTTCCTGCAGTAGCTGAACCATATTACATTCCCACCAGCAATAGACAAATTCCATTTTCTCCACATCCTCCCCAATACTTGCTGTTTTCTGTTTTCTTTTTAAAAAATTATTGCCATCCTAATGGGTGTGCAGTGGTGCCTCATTTTTATTTGCATTTCCCTAATGATGAATGATGCTGAGCAGGTTTTCATGTGTTTGTGGGCCATGGTCTATCTTCTTTGGAAAAATATCCACTCAAGTCCTTTTTCCATTGTTTAAGGGATGGTTTGTCTTTTTGTTGTTAGTTTCCTAACTTTTTGATAGGAAAAAAATTAACTGAAAGTTGCTGTGTTTCATAGGATACTTTCAAAAGCAACAACTAGAAGATGCAACTCAAAATGACTTAAATGATGAAAAATGTTAAATGTTTGAGTGATCAGGTATGGTTCTAGCATTCTCCACATATTAATTCATTTAATTATAACAAGAATACTACAGGGTAGGTATACAAATCATAAATATCAGGCACAGAGAAGTCCAAAGTCACACTCACACAGCTGGTAAGTGGTAAAGTTGGAATTTGAACCTAGAAAATCTGACTCCGTAGTCTCATCTCTGAGTGACCAGGTAATAAGTCTACAGAGAGGCAGTACTGGCATTGATTGGTTTAGCAGCTCAACCTAATACAGGAGTCGAGATTTGTCAATGTTCCTATTCTGTTACCCTAAGCACGTTGCCTTTGCCTCAGGGTCCTCCCCTCATGGTTGCAAAATGGCTACAACAGCTCCAAGCATCATATTATCTCCCAGCAACATCCAAATGACAGAAACAGAAAGTCTCTTTGGTTTCTTCCTTTTTAAGAGTAAGGAAAACTCTTCTAGAAGTACCTCTAGCAGACTTCTCATTGACCAGAATTGTGCCACATGCCTCATCCTAAACCAATCACTAACAAGGGGCACAGAACTACAATTTTGGACACAGACTAATCAAGGTTTACACCTTGAAACTTCAATGGAGTCCAGATTCTAAAAACTACCTGCTGCTCAGTTCCTGAACAGAAATCATTTTCTGTTAACAAAGAAGAAGGAGGTAATCACTGTCGAGTTGGTGACCAACAGCTGCTGCCACAATTGTCATTTACTTCTGTTAGCCTCAAGGTTAGTGATATCTTCTCTGTGGGCTGGTGATTTCTCACCCTTGATTTCTGCTAGGCCATGTGTCTGATATCTTCTAGGCCACAGATGCAACATGTACAAGAAAATCTGAATTCTCACCACACATTTGTTTGCAAAACTGTGTGCCATTTCTTTCTACTTCTGACAGCTACCCCTACAGATCACAGGGGCAAGCATCTCTTTAGGGTGACCTTTGCATGTTTATGCTAATTGCAGATTAAAACTGTAAGCACTAACACTCATAATCTCCTAGCTTCCCACTGTAAAATGTCCCCCTAAGTGATATTTAATTTCACGTGCTTGCCAAATCTTAAATCCAAAAGCAAAAGCCGATTTACCTCTATACTGAAATTAAAACTATACAAAGTTTTTGGCTTTGGGGGCACACATCACTCTTCTCAGTGGCCCTTTGTAGGTCAGATTTAAGTTAGGAGTCTCTCTGACATTTGAAAATGTCATCAAACTATCCTGGCTAAAAAGAAATGAAGAAGCTTTCTTCCACATTTATGCAAGTCACAGGAAATCTTTCTAAGGGGACAAAGTGAAATAGTCTTGGGACAAATATTTCACTCCATGTTTATACAATGAATACACTGCACTGAGCATCTGTGAATTTTTCTGAACATTGCTCCTAATCCAATTTTAATGTATTTCCAGTCATGAAAACAAAAACAAACACACTTAACCTTCAAAAGGGAAGAGGAATGACTTTGACTTCAGGTTTTTCACAAATATCTGTAAATAGCTGAACAACCCAATCTACATGATGATCTTTCTGCTATTGCTGGATGAGTCAAGTTCTGCCTTCCCATTTACTCTGGAGCTCATGTGAGATGGCTGTGATTTAACCAGAGGAAGCTCAAGTCATAGGGCTTTGTGGTAGTGAGTTTTTCTTCAAAGGAAGGTAGTAAGTTTCCCATAATAGAAAGGATTCAAGCAGAGGGTAGATGGCCTTTTGTCCAGGATTCTGCATAGTACAGGTTGAACTTAGAGAACTTACTGAAGGTCTCTTATTGAAGGTCTCTTTCAAAAGATCCTAGGAGAAGTCAGGAGAACAATCCTTATATGCCTGTGATGTTTTACGAATCAGAAAACCCTTAGACATGGGCTTTGTCTCATTTAAATATCAAAACAACCCTATGAGGTAGGTGGGTTGATTATTCTTGTTTTACAGATGATGAAATTGAGGTTCTGGTAGAGGTTAAGCAACTTATCTAGGGTCACACATTTAGGAAGTGAAGTCCTAGGACCTCCAGGTCAGAGTTATCTCCATCCTCAGGACAGGGCAGAGAGGAGGCAGGCCCATTCTGCATGGCTGGAGCATTGTTAGGCGGGTGGCTACACTGCTGGGCACAGAGAAGTGGTTGTGGCTGCTCCAGCCTTTCTCTTTCTCCTATGCCCTAAGGCTGGTCATCGACAAAGCTCTCTGTCCTCAAGGACCCCTATGTATTCTTTCTCAGCTGCTGCAGCTTGGAGCTGACCTGCCTCCCAAAAGCCAAGTGTGTGAAGCCTGTGATTTATACTTGCTTGGTGTTTCAACCCATGCCCCCTTGGTGTTTCAACCCATGCCCCAAATACACCTTTTTAAAAGGACCACCACAGAAACACCTCCAAAGCAGGGGGCTATCAGGCAGGCTCTCTCTCAGCCCACAGTTTTGGCAAGGGAGAAGGGGAACACTTCTGCTCAGTAGGGTCATTCCAGTCATGCCGTACAGGCTACTCCACCTAGTCTGAATTGTGTGAGAACAGAAAAGAAAATGCCACTGCTTGGTGGGGAAAGAATGTTGGTGGAGGGGACAGGATGTTCCGTTTCAATCTCCTCACAGCCCCCAGGCTCTGACATAGATGGGAGCACAGAGTCCCTTGTGTGAGGGCCTGGGAACTGAGCTTTCTTCCACGTAGTTCTCCCAATCACATTATGCCCTTTTCTGGTAATTCAGTGGGAAACGGATCCACCCAAGAGTCTGGGCTGGCCCATAAAATGAAGGTAAATATCCCAAAGAAAAAAATTATTGTCAATTACAGAGAACATGTGTTCACAGGAGTAAACAGGAATACAACTGAGCGGAAAAATGGGTGTATCACCACACATTCCATCTGATCAGGCAAGAGATGGGCCAGAAATGAGTTTCATATCTTTTTTCATTTGGGTCAGCCAGAAGGGGATATATGAAAGGGAATAAAGTATACACAGATAGCTTCAAAAATAATATCTCTAAGCTTTTAGAAAGCCATCCAGTCTTGCTACTCCTAATGCAACAGGAAGTTGTTGCATTTTTGTTGAATCTGGAAGACTTTTCTCTCTCTGCTTGACTGTATTTGACCATACAGGATGAGCCTTGGTCCTGCTGGCAGTATGTTTTCTAACTCTGAGGGCCCGAGGAAACTGATGTTTGGAGAGAGGTCAGTGGCTTGCCCAGGGTTACACAGCTTGGAAATTTGAGGTCAGGACTTTCCCTGTCAGGTGCATCCCACACACCTGGACAAGACCCAGGCATGAGAGGAGCCAGACACCCACTGCACACCAAGGTGATGTGCGGGTCCTGATTTCCTCACTAGTTTCACCCCAAGGGCTTTCTTCCATTGGAGCTACACTGGGAGATATGTGCTGTCTAAAAGGAGGGATGCTGGGGACTATAAAGAGACACTCATGTTTCCTGTTCCCACACCAAAGGTTTGAGATGCAGGAGCTTAAAACCCTGACCCTTACAGTTCAGGTACTAAGTTGATGCCAGAAGCATTTGACTTGGAAGATGTAAATAAAGTTGGAAGAGATGGTTCTTCTCACTCCAGAGAGCGGGAGAGAAGAGAGACTAGGGACCATGAGAGTTTGGCTGTTGGTAAATGTCACTGAGAAAAGGGACTGTGCCTCATTCCTGCCACAGACCTTTCATAGCAGCACCCAAGGGAGATGTGGGAAATGCTGAGATGATTCATTCCAGCCTCAGGAAGCCCTGACTGATGGGGCTAAGGCAGATGAGGTCTTTGTGGACCAATGATGGAGAGCATAGGAGAGCAAGGGCATCTCAGAGGCACAACAGAGTGGGTGGTGATGGAAACCAGGTGGCCCCTGTGATTATGACTGTCACAAACCCTGGGAGTGATGGAGATAAATTATCAGCTGGGCCATATGTAGTTGTGATTTTTATAGTTTAGAAATGATCAAATAGCAGCAATTTCACATTGTTTTGTGTAACATCATTGGAAAGCCTGAACTGCCTGCTATTTCACTTCTACCGTGCAGTAGAATAAGAGTTTGAAGTGGAACCAAATTCAGTCTTAGTCAAAGACAATCAGGCTTCTCACCCATCTGCATGGAGGCTATGTGTAGCACTAACCACACTGAAATGCCTCGACACTACCTCGCCACCAAGCAGTTCTGCAGATGCCTGATGGTTCAGATCTCCTTCCCCAGGAGACTCTAATTTGAATGCATTCTCCTCCACACCCTGCTGTTTAAGATTTACACATAGTTTTTGGTATTCTGATGGAACATGCTTGGGAGCTGAGGAAACTTGTTCTTTCCTCACAATCCAATCCAGTTTTCAGTCTTATCTATGTCATACGCCTGTGAGCACAGGATGAGAGGAATATAGGTAATTTCAGGAAACATGCAGGAGCCTACCATCATCAACTTTACTTTTTAAATGGGTTAGGTTTTGCTTCATGTTGGGAAGCTTGGTTCCTCCTGAGTGGGGAATGGTAGCAGGGAAATTGCTGGTCAAATCGTCAGCCCTTTGTCCTCCTGGCATGACACAGGAGCCTGGGAAGGACAGAGGAAGTGGCTGCCAGGGAGGTTAGAAGGCATTACTCCTCCACAACAGCCATATCTAGGAATAGCATGGTGACTTGTACGCCATGGTTCTCAAATTGTGTGCTAAGGCTCTCTGAGGTGCCTCAGTGAACACATCGGAACACTGCAAGACAGTTTAGCCTTTTGAAGGAAACTCATTAACATCTGTCAGATACTGTGCAAAAGCACTGGTTTCGATGGTTTTGCACACTATCTGAGTTTCAGATAGTTGCTATGATAAAAAAGATGCATTGTGAAAAAAATCAGTGTGAAATAGAAAATGACAATGGCAGTATCCAATCTGAGTCCAAGGTCTGAGTAACTGTTCAGTGCCCAACAGGCACACACCTTGCATTACTAAGAAATTGTGGCCTGGCGTGGTGGCTCATGCCTGTAATCCCAGCACTTTGGGAGGCCGAGGTGGGTGGATCATGAGGTCAGGAGATCGAGACCATCCTAGCCAACACGGTGAAACCCCGTCTGCACTAAAAATACAGGAAAAAAAAAAAAGCCATGCGTGGTGGCGGGTACCTGTGGTCCCAGCCACTCGGAAGGCTGAGGCAGGAAAATGGTGTGAACCTGGGAGGTGGAGCTTGCACTGAGCCAAGATTACACAACTGCACTGCATCCTGGGCAACAGAGCCAGACTCCATCTCAAAAAAAAAAAAAAAATTGTAATCATTTGAAAATAAAGTAAATGTATTTTTATTTCAGTCCGTCTGTGTTATTTTTTCCTGAAGTGGCCAAGGTGTTCTCAGGACATAAATAATTGGTAAATTATTTGGACCCAATTCATAAACAAATTTTGGGGTATTTCTTTTGACCTGTATGTGCCATGAAAAAATTACAGAGCTACTAGGGGAGCTGTGATCTGGAAAAACTTGAGAATCTCTGTCTTAGTGAGAGGTGACAGCGTGCTGGCAGCCCTCGCAGCCCTCGGTCGCTCTCGGTGCCTCCCCAACCCCAGCGCTCATTCTGGCCGCACTTGAGGAGCCCTTCAGTCAGCCGCTGCACCATGGAAGCCCTTCTCTGGGCTGGCCGAGGCTGGAGCCAGCTCCTTCCGCTTGTGGGTAAGTATGGAGAAGGAGGCAGGGGGCGGGGAGGGGGGAGGGGGGACGAGGGGAAACCGGGGCTGCGCAGGGTGCTTGCTGGCCAGCTAGAGTTCCAGGTGGGCATGGGCTTGGCGGGCCCGCATTCGGAACCTCCGGCCGGCCCTGCCAGCCCCAGGCAGTGAGGGGCTTAGCACCCAGGCCAGCCACTGCGAGGGTGCGTCGGGTCCCCCAGCAGTGCTGGCCCACCGGCACTGCCCTGGATTTCTTGCCCGGCCTTAGCTGCCTCCCTGCGGGGCAGGGCTCCAGACCTGCAGCCCGCCATGACTGAGTCTCCCGGCCCCTACCCCCGCCCGCCCAGTGGTCCCTACCCCACCTGCCACCCCAGTTTCCCCCCAACCCGCCCCCCAAGCCGCTGTCCCCACAGACCCATCCCCCCGCAATGGCTCCCGCCCCTGCATCCCCCCCTCCCCACCATGGGTTCCTGCCTGGCCTGAGCCTTCCAGATGAGCCCCGCCCCCTGTTCCATGGCACCTGGTCCCATTGACAGCCCAAGGGCTGAGGAGTGCGGGCACATGGTGAGGGACTGGCGGGCACTCCACGTGCCTCCTGGTGTGAAATCCACTGGGTGAGGCCAGCTGGGCTCCTGAGTCTAGTGGGGACTTGGAGAACCTTTGTGTCTAGCCAAGGGATTGTAAGTGCACCAATCAGCAGTCTGTGTCTAGCTCAAAGTTTGTGAACACACCAATCAGCACCCTGTGTCTAGCTCAGGGTTTGTGGATGCACCAACAGGCCCTCTGTATCTAGCTAATCTGGTGGAGACTTGGAGAATCTTTATGTGGAGCTAAGGGATTGTGAATGCACCAGTGGGCTCTCCGTGTCTAGGTCAAGGTTTGTAAATGCACCAGTCAGAGCTCTGTGTCTAGCTAATCTGGTGGGGACTTGGAGAATCCTAATGTGTAGCTAAGAGATTGTGAATGCACTGGTAGGCACTCTGTATCTAGCTGAAGGTTTGTAAATACACCAATCAGCACTCTGTGTCTAACTCAGAGTTTTCAAATACACCAATCGGCACTCCGTATCTAGCTAACCTAGTGGGGAGGTGGAGAAGGTTTGTGTCAAGCTCAGGGATTGTAAACGCACCAATCAGGGATTGTAAATGCACCAATTACCTGTCAAAACAGACCAATCAGCTCTCTGTAAAACAGAGCAATTGGCTCTCTCTAAAATGGACCAATCAGCAGGATGTGGGTGGGGCCAGATAAGAGGATAAAAGTAGGCTGCCTGAGCCTGCAGTGGCAACCTGCTCTGGTCCCCTTCCACACTGTGGAAGCTTTGTTCTTTTGCTCTTTGCAATAAATCTTGCTACTGCTCACTCTTTGGGCCCACACTGCCTTTATGAGCTGTAACACTCACTGAGAAGGTCTGCAGCTTCACTCCTGAAGCCAGTGAGACCACGAACCCACCAGGAGGAATGAACAACTCCAGACATGCTGCCTTAAGAGCTGTAACACTCACCGCAAAAGTCTGCAGCTTCACTCCTCAGCCAGCGAGACCAAGAAGACACCAGAAGGAAGAAACTCCAAATACATCTGAATATCAGAAGGAACAAACTCCAGACATGCTGCCTTTATGAGCTGTAACACTCACCGCCAGTGTCCACGACTTTATTCTTGAAGTCAGTGAGACCAAGAACCCACCAATTCCAGACACATTTTGGCGACCACCAAGGGACTATCGCCTGTCACCAAGCAGTGACTACCATCGGACACCTTTTGCTTGCTATTGTGTCCTATTTTCCTTAGAATTCAGGGTCTAAATACCAGGCACCTGTTGGCCAGCCAAAAGCGACTAGTGCGGCCACCAGACTAAAGACACGGGTGTCAGGCTTTTTGGAAAAAGGCTCTCTAGCAACCCCCAACTCTTTGGAGTTGGGAGTGTTGGTCTGCCTAGAACAAGCTTCTGCTGTTCCTGTACTTCTGGGCTGAGCCGAGGGTCAACAGAGAGGAAAGCCACACAGCTCTGGGATCCCGACAACATGTTGGTTGACCCTGCAGCCATAAGCAGAACTCTCAAAGGCATGTCACCCAAGCGAGACTCACCCATATATCTTATCTATCCTGACCCTTGCCCCCTGGGTCCAAATGCTTGCCACACAAACTTCCTCTTGCCTCTCTTCTCTGAGGTTAGTCCTGCTTCTAAAAATTGTTACCTGTCTCTGGTGCTTTTCTAGTTTCTCCTATAAGAATGACTTCTAGTATAAACTCCAGGACTCTGTTACTTTCTTTAGGCACCCAGGCTCACCAATTGGAAAGACATAATTTTTGCCCAAAGCCCCATCATAGTGGGGACTACCTGGAATTTTAGGATCCCTTCTCAGACTAATAGGCCTAACCAAAGCTATTCCTGAAGCTAGGATATGGGGAGCCTCAGAAGTTGTATCCTTCCTATTCATGTAAGTGAGGACAAAAGGTGTCACTCTTCCAGCCCTGGAGATCCCCTCCCTCCCTCAGAGTATGGCCCTCCACTTCATTTTTGGGGCATAACATCTTTATAGGACAGGGGTAAAGTCCCAATACCAACAGGTGAATGCTTAGGACTCTAACAGGTTTTTGAGAATGTGTCGGTAGGGGCCACTAAATCTGATTTTTCTCAGTCAGTCCTCTTTGTGGTCTAGGAGGACAGGCAATGGTGCAGGTTTTTGAGAACGTGTTGGTAAGGACCGACCTTCCTTGGTCCTCCATGTGGTCTGGGAGGAAAACTAGTGTTTCTGCTGCTGCATCGGTGAGCACAACTATTCTGACCAGCAGGGTCCAGGGAGCATTGTGGGTTCTTGGGCAGGTGTGGTTTCTGCTGCTGCGTTGGTGAGTGCAAGTATTCTGATCAGCAGGGTCCAGGGACCGTTGTGGGTTCTAGGGCAGGGAGTGAAACAAAACAAGCCAAAACCACAGGCAGTTTTGTCTTTCAGGTGGCAAACACTCAGGCATCAACAGGCTCACCCTTGAAATGCATCCTAAGTCATTGGGACCAATTTAACCCATAAACCCTGAAAAAGAGCTGGCTCATGTTTTTCTGCACTATGGCTTGGCCCCAATATTCTCTGTCTGATGGGGAAAAATGGCCACCTGGGGGAAATAGAAATTACAGTACTATCCTGTTGCTTGACCTTTTCTGTAAGAGGGAAGGCGTGAAATACCTTATGCCCAAGCTTTCTTTTCATTGAGGGAGAATACACAACTATGCAAAGCTTACAATTTACATCCCACAGGAGGACCTCTCAGCTTACCCCTATATCCTAGCCTCCCTATAGCTCCCCTTCCTATTAGTGATAATCCTCCTCTAATCTCCCCTGCCCAGAAGGAAATAAGCAAAGAAATCTCCAAAGGACCACAAACCCCTCTGGGCTATCGGTTATGTCCCCTTCAAGCTGTAGGGGGAGGGAAATTTGGCCAAACATGGGTGCATGTCCCCTTCTCCCTCTCTGATTTAAAGGAGATCAGGGCAGACCTGGGGAAGTTTTCAGATGATCCTGATAGGTACATAGATGTCCTACATGATCTAGGGCAAACCTTTCACCTTGCTTGAAGAGATGTCATGCTACCCTTAGATCAAACCCTGGCCTTTAATGAAAACAATGTGGCTTTAGCTGCAGCCTGAGAGTTTGGAGATACCTGGTATCTTAGTCAGTAAATGACAGAATGACAGACGAAGAAAGGAACAAATTCCCTACTGGTCAGCAAGCCATCCCCAGTATGGATCCCCACTGGGACCTTGACTCAGATCATGGGGACTGGAGTCGTAAACATCTGCTGACCTGTGTTCTAGAGGGACTAAGGAGAATTAGAAAAAAACCCATGAATTATTCAATGATGTCCACCATAACTCAGGGAAGGGAAGAAAATACTTCTGCCTTCCTCTAGCGGCTACGAGAGGCCTTAAGAATATATACTCCCCTCTCACCTGAATCCCTCAAGGGTCAATTGATTCTAAAAGATAAATTTAATACCCAATCAGCCACAGATATCAGGAGAAAGCTCCAAAAGCAAGCCCTGGGCCCTGAACAAAATCTAGAGGCACTATGAAACCTGGCAACCTCGTTGTTCTATAATAGGTACCAAGAGGAACAGACCGAAAAGGAAAAGCAAGATCAGAGAGAGGCTGCAACCTTAGTCCTGGCCCTGAGATAAACAAACCTTGGTGGTTCAGAGAGGACAGAAAATGGAGCAGGTCAGTCACCAGTAGGGCTTGTTATCAGTGTTGCTTGCTAGGACACTTTAAAAAAGATTGTCCAGTGAGAAACAGGCTGCCCCCTCATCCATGTCCACTATGCCGAGGCAATCACTGGAAGGTGCACGGCCCCAGAGGACAAAAGTTTCCTGGGTCAGAAGCCCCCAACCAGATGATCCAACAACAGGACTGAGGGTGCCTGGGGCAAGTGCCAGCTCGTCATCACCCTCACTGAGCCCCGGGTATGTTTAACTATTGAGGGCCCAGAAATTGACTTACTCCTGGACACTGGCACGGCCTTCTCAGTGTTAATCTCCTGTACTGGATGACTGTCCTCAAGGTCCATTACCATCCAAGGAATCCTGGGACAGCCTGTTAACAGGTATTTCTCCCATCTCCTGAGTTGGAATTGGGAAACTTTGCTCTTTTCACATGCCTTTCTTGTTATGCCTGAAAGTCCCACACCCTTATTAGGGAGGGATATATTAGCCAAGGCTGGAGCTATTATCTACATGAATATGGGGAACAAGTTACCCATTTTTTGTCCTCTACTTGAGGAGGGAATCAACCCTTAAGTCTGGGCAGTGGAAGGACAATTTGGAAGGGCAAAAAATGCCCACACAGTCCAAATCAGGTTGAAAGATCCCACCACTTTTCCTTATCAAAGACAATATCCCTTAGGGCATGACGCTAATAAAAGATTACAGAATATTGTTAAATATTTGAAAGCTCAAGGCTCAGTAAGGAAATGCAGCCATCCCTGCAACACCCCAATTCTTGGAGTACAAAAACTGAACTGTCAGTGGAGACTAGTGTAAGATCTTAGACTCATCAATGAGGCAGTAATTCCTCTATATCCAGTTGTACCCAACCCCTATACCCAGCTCTCAAATACCAGGGGGAGCAGAATGTTTCATGGTTCTGGACCTCAAGGATGCCTTCTTCTGTATTCTCCTGTGCTCTGACTCCCAGTTCCTCTTTGCCTTTGAGGATCCCACAGACCACATGTCCCAATTTAACATGGACGGTCTTGCCCCAAGGGTTTAGGGATAGCCCTCACCTGTTTGATCAGGCACTGGCCCAAGATCTAGGCCACTTCTCAAGTCCAGGCACTCTGGTCCTTTGGTATGTGGATGATTTACTTTGCCTATGGGTTTGGAAGCCTCATGCCAGCAGGCTACTCTAGATCTCTTGAACTTTCTAGCTAATCAAGGGTACAAGGTGTCTAGGACGAAGGCCCAGGTTTGCCTACAGCAGGTCAAATATCCAGATCTAATCTTAGCCAGAGGGACCAGGGCCCTCAGCAAGGAATGGATACAGCCTATAATGGCTTATCCTCACCCTAAAACGTTAAAACATTTGCTGGGGTTCCTTGGAATTACCGGCTTTTGCTGACTATGGATCCCCAGATGCAATAAGATAGCCAGGCCCCTCTATACTCTAATCAAGGAAACCCAGAAGGCAAATGCTCATCTAGTAGAATGGGAACCAGAGGCAGAAACAGCCTTCAAAACCTTAAAGCAGGCCCTAGTACAAGCTCCAGCTTTAAGCCTTCCCACCAGAAAAAACTTCTCTTTATACTTTACAGAGAGAGCCAGGATAGCTCTTGGAGTCCTTACTGATACTCGTGGGACCACCCCACAACCAGTGGAATACCTAAGTAAGGAAATTGATGTAGTAGCAAAAGGCTGCCCTCACTGCTTAAGGGTAGTTGCAGCAGTGGCTACCTTAGTGTCAGAGGCTATCAAAATAATACAAGGAAAGGATCTCAGTGTCTGGACTACTCATGATGTAAATGGTATACTAGGTGCCAAAGGAAGTCTGTGGCTATCAGACAACAACCTACTTAGATTCCAGGCATTACTCCTTGAGGGACTGGTGCTTCAAATACACATGTGCATGGCGCTCAACCCTGACACTTTTCTCCCAGAGGAAGGGGAACCAATCAAGCATGACTGCCAACAAATTGTAGTCCAGACTTATGCCACCTGAGATGATCTCTTAGAAGTCCCCTTAACTAATCCTGACCTTAACCTACGTACCGATGGAATTTCATTTGTGGAGAATAGGATACGAAGGGCCGGTTATGCCATAGTTAGTGATGTATCCATACTTGAAAGTAAGCCTCTTTCCCTGGGGACCAATGCCGAGTTAGCAGAACTGGTGGCACTTAACCAAGCCTTAGAACTGGGAAAGGGAAAAAGAATAAATGTGTATACAGAGAGCAAATATGCTTATCTAATCCTGCATGCCCATGCTGCAATATGGAGAGATGGAGTTCCTAACCTCTGGGGGAACCCCCATTAAATACCACAAGGAGATCATGGAGTTATTATATGCAATGCAAAAACACAAGCAGGTGGCACTCTTACACGGCCACAGCCATCAAAATGGGAAGAAGAGGGGAGAACAGCAGCATAAGCAACTGGCAGAGGTAGGGAAAGACCAGCAAGAAGGAGAGAAAAAGAAAGTCAGAGAAAGAGAAAGAGAGAGGAAGAAGCAGAGAGACAAAGAGAAGGAGTTAGAGAGAAAGAAGGACCGACACAGAAAGTCAAAGAGGGACTTAAAAAGAGGGGAAGAGACAAAGAAGGAGTCAAAGAGAGAAAGAGAGAGAAAGAAATAGTAAAGAAAAAAGCAGTGTACCCTATTCCTTTAAAAGCCAGAGCAAAGTTCTGTCTACCCAGACAAGGCATATTCTTCTTATGTGGAACAATGACCTATATCTGCCTCCCCACTAACTTGACAGGCACCTACACCTTAGTCTTTCTAAGTCCCAACATTAACATTGCCCCAGGAAATCAGACCTTATCGGTAACCCTCAAAGCTCAGGTCTGTCAGTGCAGAGCCATACCACTGATACCCCTTCTTATAGGGTTAAGAATGGCTACTGCTACAGGAACTGGAATACCCAGTTTATCTACTTCGTTATCCTACTACCACACACTCTCAAAGGATTTCTCAGACAGTATGCAAGAAATAACGATATCTATTCTTGTTTTTTTTGAAGCAGAAAAACATATTCTTTATTTCTGATAATTTCTTTTTCTATTTCTTTTAAATTTTTTATTATTATTATACTGTAAGTTTTAGGGTACATGTGCACAATGTGCAGGTTAGTTACATATGTATACATGTGCCATGCTGGTGTGCTGCACCCATTAACTCGTCATTTAGCCTTAGGTATATCTCCTAATACAATCCCTCTCCCCTCCGCCCTCCCCCAACCCCACAACAGTCCCCAGAGTGTGATGTTCCCCTTCCTGTGTCCATGTGTTCTCATTGTTCAGTTCCCATCTATGAGTGAGAATATGTGGTGTTTGGTTTTTTGTCCTTGCGATAGTTTACTGAGAATGATGATTTCCAATTTCATCCATGTCCCTACAAAGGACACGAACTCATCATTCTTTATGGCTGCACAGTATTCCATGGTTTATATGTGCCACATTTTCTTAATGCAGTCTATCATTATTGGACATTTGGGTTGGTTCCAGTCTTTGCTATTGTGAATAGTGCTGCAATAAACATACGTGTGCATGTGTCTTTATAGCAGCATGATTTATAGTCCTTTGGGTATATACCCAGTAATGGGATGGCTGGGTCAAATGGTATTTCTAGTTCTAGATCCCTGAGGAATCGCCACACTGACTTCCACAATGGTTGAACTAGTTTACAGTCCCACCAACACTGTAAAATTGTTCCTATTTCTCCACATCCTCTCCAGCACCTGTTGTTTCCTGACTTTTTAATGATTGCCACTCTAACTGGTGTGAGATGGTATCTCATTTCGGTTTTGATTTGCATTTCTCTGATGACCAGGAACGATGAGCATTTTTTCATTTGTCTTTTGGCTGCATAAATGTCTTCTTTTGAGAAGTGTCTGTTCATGTCCTTTGCCCCCTTTTTGATGGGGTTGTTTGCTTTTTTCTTGTAAATTTGTTCGAGTTCATTGTAGATTCTGGATGTTAGCCCTTTGTCAGATGAGTAGGTTGTGAAAGTTTTCTCCCATTTTGCAGGTTGCCTGTTCACTCTGATGGTAGTTTCTTTTGCTGTGCAGAAGCTTTTAAGTTTAATTAGATCCCATTTTTCAATTTTGGCGTTTGTTGCCATTGCTCTTGGTGTTTTAGACATGAAGTCCCTGCCCATGCCTATGTCCTGAATGGTAATACCTAGGTTTTCTTCTAAGGTTTCTATGGTTTTAGGTTTAACACTTAAGTCTTTAATCCATCTTGAATTAATTTTTAATCTAGCATATAAACAGAACCAAAGACAAAAAGTGCATTATATCTCAATATATGTAGAAAAGACATTGACAAAATTGAACAACCCTTCATGCTAAAAACTCTCAATAAATTAGGTATTGATGGGACGTATCTCAAAATAATAAGAGCTATCTATGACAAACCCACAGCCAGTGTCATACTGAATGGCAAAAACTGGAAGCATTCCCTTTGAAAACTGCCACAAGACAGGGATGCCCTCTCTCACCACTCCTATTCAACATAGTGTTGGAAGTTCTGGTCAGGGCAATTAGGCAGGAGAAGGAAATCAAGGGTATTCAATTAGGAAAACAGGAAATCAAATTTTCCCTGTTTGCAGATGACATGATTGTATATCTAGAAATCCCGACTGTCTCAGCCCAAAATCTCCTTAAGCTGATAAGCAACTTCTGCAAAGTCTCGGGATACAAAATCAATGTACAAAAATCACAAGCATTCTTATACACCAATAACAGACCAACAGAGAGCCAAATCATGGGTGAACTCCCATTCTCAGTTGCTTCAAAGAGAATAAAATATTTGGGAATCCAACTTACCAGGGACGTGAAGGACCTCTTCAAGGAGAACTATAACCACTGCTCAATGAAATAAGAGGATAGAAACAAACGGAAAAACATTCCATGCTCATGGGTGGGAAAAACCAATATCATGAAAATGGCCATATTGCCCAAGGTAATTTATGGATTCAATGGCATCTCCATCAAGCTACCAATGACTTTCTTCACAGAATTGGAAAAAACTACTTTAAAGTTCATATGGAACCAAAAAAGAGCCCACATTGCCAAATCAATCCTAAGCCAAAAGAACGAAGCTGGAGGCATCATGCTACCTGACTTCAAAGTATACAAGGCTACAGAAACCAAAACAGCATGGTAATGGTACCATATCACAGATATAGATCAATGGAACGGAACAGAGCCCTCAGAAATAATGCCACATATCTACAACTATCTGATCTTTGAAAAACCTGAGAAAAACAAGCAATGGGGAAAGGATTCCCTATTTAATAATTGGTGCTGGGAATGCTGGCTAGCCATATGTAGAAAGGTGAAACTGGATCCCTTCCTTACACCTTATATGAAATCTATTCTTACTTTAAAATCCCAAATAGACTCTTTGGCAACAGCAACTCTCCAAAACTGCTGAGGCCTAGACCTCCTCACTGCTGAGAAAGGAAGACTCTGCACCTTCTTAGGGGAAGAGTGCTGTTTTTACACTAACCAGTCAGGGATAGTATGAGATTCTGCCTGGCATTTACAGGAAAAGGCTTCTGAAATCAGACAACGCCTTTGAAACTCTTATACCAACCTCTGGAGTTGGGCAACATGGCTTCTCCCCTTTCTAGGTCCCATGGAAGCCATCTTGCTGTTACTCAACTTTGGGCCCTGTATTTTTAACCTTGTCAAATTTATTTCCTCTAGAATTGAGGACATCAAGCTACAGATGGCCTTACAAATGGAACCTCAAATGAGTTCAACTAACAACTTCTACTGAGGACCCCTGGACTGACCCTCTGGCACTTTTACTGGCCTAGAGAACTCCTCTCTAGAGGACACTACAACTGCAGGGCCCCTTCATTGCCCCTATGCAGCAGGAAGTACCTAGAGCGGTCATCAGACAAATTCCCAACAGCAGTTGGGGTGTCTGTTTAGAGGGTGGATTGAGAGGTGACAGCATGCTGGCAGCCCTCGCAGCCCTCACTCACTCTTGGTGCCTCCTCGGCCTTGGTGCCCATTCTGGCCATGCTTGTGGAGCTCTTCAGCCTGCCACTGCACCATTGGTGCCCTTCTCTGGGCTGGCCAAGGCTGGAGCTGGCTCACTTGGCTTGCAGGGAGGTGTGGAGGGAGAGGCATGGGTGGGAGCCAGGGCTGCATGCAGTGCTTGTGGGCCAGCTAGAGTTCTGTGTGGGTGTGGACTTGGTGTTCCCCGCACTTGGAGTGGCCGGCCAGCCCTGCCAGCCCCGGGCAGTGAGGGACTTAGTACCCAGGACAGCAGCTATGGAGGTTACACCAGGTCCCACAACAGTGCTGACCCACCGGTGCTGTGCTCGATTTCTCACTGGGCCTTAACTGTCTCCCCATGGGGCAGGGCTTGGGACTGCAGCCCACCATGCCTGAGTCTCCCCCAACTGCCATGGGCTCCTGCATGGCCTGAGCCCCCCTGACGAGCACCACCCCCTATTCCATGGAGCCCGGTCCCATCAACCACCCAAGGGCTGAGGAGTGTGGGTGCATAGTGAGGGACTGGTGGGCAGCTCCACCTCTGGCTCCAGTGTAAGATGCCCTGGGTGAGGCCAGCTGGGCTCCTGAGTCTAGTTGGGACTTGGAGAACCTTTGTGTCTAGCTAAGGGATTGTGAGTGCACCAATCAGCAGTCTGTGTCTAGCTCAAGGCTTGCGAACACACCAGTCAGCACCCTGTGTCTAGCTCAGGGTTTGTTTGTGGATGCACCAGTTGGCACTCTGTATCTAGCTAATCTGGTGGGGATTTGGAGAATCTTTTTGTCTAGCTAAGGGATTGTGAATGCACCCATCGACACTCTGTGTCTAGCTCAAGGTTTGTAAATGCACCAATCAGAGCTCTGTGTCTAGCTAATCTGGTGAGGACTTGGAGAATCTTTATGTCTAGCTAAGGGATTGTGAAGGTACCAGTCAGCACTCTATCTAGGTCAAGGTTTGTAAATGCACCAATCAGCACTATGTGTCTAGCTCAGGATTTGTAAATACACCAATTGACACTCTGTATCTAGCTAATCTAGTGGGGATGTAGAGATCTTTTGTGTCTAGCTCAGGGATTGTAAACCCACCAATCAGCACCCTGTCAAAACGGACCAATCAGCTCTCTGTAAAACAGACCAATTGGCTCTCTGTAAAATGGACCAATCAGCAGGATGTGGATGGGGCCAGATAAGAGAATTATAACCTGAAAATATTTTGAAAACTGTTGTGCAGATGTAGGTAGTCATTTTTGTTGAAACATTGATGAAGATGTGCACTCATGAGACCATGTTAAAAGGGGCTGGTTGGTAGGAAGGAAAGCCTGAATTAGTGCAAGGTCTGAATAATCGGGTCCCTTCTTACTTTTTTTTTTTTAAATAAAACTTAATTGTTCACAGCAGTTTAGAAATACACTTCAAGGTCTGCCACTTAGAGGCAAATTTTAACAAAGAAAGGCCAGGCACAGGGGCTCATGCCAGTAATCCCAGCACTATGGGTGGCTTTGATGGAAAGATACCTTGAGGCTAGAAGTTTGAGCCAGGACAACATAACGAGCCCCTGTCTCTACAAAAGTTAAAAATTAAAAAATTGCAGATAAGGTGGCATGTACCTGTAGTCCCGACTATCTGAGAGGATGAGATGAGAGGATTGCTGGAGCCTGAGATTTGGAGGCTGCAGTGAGCTTTGATCATGTCACTGCACTCCAGCCTGGATGACAGAGCAAGACCCTCTCTAAAAAAAAAAAAAAGGAAAAAGAGACAGAGAGAGAGAGAAAGCCAAAATTTCAGCCCCAGTAGCTCACCTACTTAGATGGTTTGACTATCATTAAATTCATCTGGGTCACCAAACAATTAATTAAGTAGTTAAACAGTCTTCCATTTTATTGATACCTTTTATTTATTAAAAACTTCCTTTTCCTTTTTCAACATTACTGATAAACTGCGTTCCTTTCCCTGGGTGAGTTCTTGTAATATTAAATTGGTAGGATCTGAATTCATACCTGTTTTGGATAAGTCTATAAAATTTAAGAATGAACCTAGGAAAGAACAACTTGAGAGGTGGCCGTAGAGTGGACAGGAGCCCTGTATGACACTGATCATTTGGAGGCCTCCTGGCCTCCACTTCTCTCTGTGACTGCCTCCTCCTGAGGGATTTTCCATTGTGTGGGGCTTTGGGAGGTGAGAACACAGCTGGGGAAGAAGACTCTACCACTTGGGCTCAACTTTCCCTGAAGAATCTGAGTCCTGTAAACATGAGGCAAGCAGTGGCCATGGTACATCTCAGACTGAGGAGAAGCTCAGATCGGGTAGTTCCTATGACCTGGCCCTCTTCAGGAGCTCCCTGGTTCTGGGACCCCCTAGCCTAAAATCAAGTTAGTAAGCCCCAGATATCCTCCAATTACACTTCTTTTCATTGATTAGAGCCAAAAATCGGCTTTTATTTGTAAGTAGATAGCGTGGCTAATAAGGTGTCCTTTTCCAAATAATTTTTCACCTACAAAGAACTTTTTTGTGTGTGCTAATCTGTAATGTTGCTGAGTGAATTGTTTAACAAGAAGCAAATCAGAGTGATTTTAGCAACAAGAGCACTCATTCCTGTCTCGGTCTAGAGCTTCTGAGATTTAAGATGGATGGGAAAAAGTCTGTGTCCTCTTAAAGTGTAGTCATGTTTTCATAATCGGTGTGTTGTGCCTTTTTCATATTCTTTATCTGCATGCAGCTGTTCAAATTTAAAGGGAAGTTTCTGTCCCAAAAGCATAATTCCTCGACAGAAAGTGGTTTGTTGGTTTTTGTTTGTTTGTAAGTCATAATCATGTTTTTGAGAAGGTTTATTTCACTTTACTGTAACACCGTGCAATTCAACCTCATGGGCATTCTTTATTCTGACACTTATAACTCTGAATAAGACCATCATCTATCTTGGGAGAAAAAGCACAAGGAGAATGTTTCTCTAATAAATATGCTTAATGTTCAATTAAAGTGTGTCTGTGGTGGAGAAGAAGGACAACAGATATTTTCTTGAAATTTGTAGAAGGCTAAATTATTCAACACAGATAGTCTACCTTGAATAAACTTTATCATCTAAAAACATTAAGAATTTGGGCCTCTGGATGCTGACGTTCTTAACCTTGGGTACAAACACAAAGGAAGTGATTGCAACACCAATTGTTATAATTTGACTGTAATATTCAGTCTGAAGAGACTAATTGTGAATGCAGCTCTGCCTTTTTGCGTGTAAAATTATTTAGCTTACTACCTTAATTTTTGATTCAGCTCTATCTGTGCTAACCACCCAGTTTAATCCATTCTCTCAAGCGATTTTCTTCTCTCTGCACCATATTGGTTGAGGCTGCCTCATCTCCTGCTCATAGTAACATGGCACATTTTTATCTGATTCTGTTAGTCTCTTCTTACTCCAACTCATCTTCTCCAGTCCATTTTCAATAGCTACAGAGACCTGTTAAAACACAAATCTGGTCACTTTATCTTCTGCCAAAGATTAATGTGTTCCCTTTGTTCTTAGGATGAAAACCAAAGTCATTAATTAATATGCTAAGGCCAGCATTATCACTTTAATTTTAACATTAAACAAAACCTAAAATGTTTGTCATATAATTGATATCTACCATATCCTATAGTCAATTATTTCAAACAAATTAACCAGAGATGGATTTTGAAACTTGTAATCTGCCACAGTTTCATCTTTCCATAACTCTATCAGAAAGTAACTGGTCAAATTTCATGCTTTTGGTGCAGAAAAATTGCAAAGCCACAGAAATATCTAGTTTGATGGAAAGAAGATGTCAAAACTAAGCAAAAACATGTAATTTGGCAAAGTCTTGGTTAATGCCCATATCCAGACTGGAATATAAAATCCCAAGAGTTGAAAAGTGTGTGGGCAAAATGTAACTTTGACCAATAGTCACTTTCTTTCTTTTTTATTTATTTATTTACTATTTATTTATCTATTTATTTATTTTATTTATTTATTTTTAAAGAGGTATGTGCTTGTCAGTGGGAATAAAAACAAAATGACATGCTTTTGGGATAAAATTGCTCTGGCTGCAATATCTTCCTTAGTGGGAAATTGGCCATGCATGATAAAGAATGCAGTACCAGAGGGAGATCTTTAATACCACATCTTTAGTATCATGGCCCTATTAACCTTGACTTCAGATGGATTGTCCATGGGGTTCACTTCCTCCAGAGACCCAGCCTACAGAAAAAGACTTATGCAAAACTAGGTTTATTTTTTATTACTCTAGAGGGAAGGGATGTGTCAAACGTATAAAGATCCACTGCTTTCTTTAGGCAGAGGTTCAGAACTGCAAAATGGTGTGGTTGGACTTGCAAGATCATTGATCTGTGCTAGGATGTAAAATTCAGAGAGAGCTGAATCAAAAATTAAGATGATAAGCTAAAATTATTTAGCTACAATTATTTAAAATTATTATATATTAGGGACTTCCCATAAGCCACACTGTGATGTTTTATCTCATTACATTTTCACAATGTAGCCAGTTTTCCCCATTTTACAGGTGACAAGATACAGTCCCAGAGAGAGAAGAGACATCTCTGTCCTCTCCATGCTCAGCATCCTTCACCTTTTTTCTGATGCCAGCATCCTGGCTTTCTTTGAGGGACATGCTTCCTTCCCATGTGTTGGTAGACAGATGCCTGGAAGCTACCACTCATGGTATCCTGGTCTCCCCTGGCCAGTCGTACCCTCTTCCCAAAGAACCCAATCTAGATTAAGTAACAGGCAGAGATAAAATGTTTGGAAAAGATTCATCTCTCCCTCAAAGTAACTTCTGCCACCATCCCCCTTCTTCCATTTCTGTGTTCTGGTTCTTCAGTTTATCTTCCTTTTGGCTTAGGTGGCCCAGAGTGGATTTCTGTTGCTTGCAGTGAGCTAACTGTGGTTGAAATAAGAGGGTTAGTAGCTTTTCTGCACACACACACATTCCAACTGCTACTTTTCTCACCCTTTCTGCCTCATCTCCCTGCTGCCTGTGTTAGTGATTGCTGGGCACTGGGTGCTTGATGCACATGTGTTCTGATCCTCCTTCCCACACTAGGATACCGGAGGAGGTGGTATGCTGTGGTCTCTGGGCACAAGCAACCCCAACCCAAGACTTTGAGTTACTGTTTCTCTGTACCGCTGGACTGCACAAAAGCCGAGTTTCCATCTCAGTGTGGTTTGAAGGTGGCCAAGTGGACATTAACTGGGTGCTGGATCCAACAGTGTGACTCAGTTTCACATGTAGGAAAAATTAGCCAAGGGATAAGAGCTAAAACACCTACAGAATGGGATGAAGAGATGTCAAAGTACTCTCTGTGGCTCTGGCACAGGCAGGACAGTAGCATCATCAGTGTGCTGTGCCCACCAGTGTGCAATAATTCCCTGTTGATTCAGTGTCATAGCAGAAGTGTAACATCCTCTGTGTGCAAAACATCAAAATTTTTCTTTGTGGGCACGGTTCAGATAAAAACAAGAGAGTCACATGACCTAAATGCTGTGCTCAGCAATATGTCACAAAATTCCACCATTTTAAAGGCCCAGGCAGGGAAAGAGGGTCATATCAGTTGGGTTATGGCCTCAGAGATGTGTCCCAATGTCCACATTAGGCAGGACTCAGGCAGAAAAGGAGAGTCTTATCACCCAGATTCTTCTTTAGGTATATGTCATAGTATAAGACATGGACAGAAACCAGGTAGAAGGACCACATCACCCAGGTGTTGGGTCCTGAGATATGTTGGAAGGCTCCCCTAGGACAGAATCAAGGTGAAAGAGTTACATCATCTTGGTGTAGGTTCAACTTTTATGCCATAATGTCTTATGTGGGTGAGGACCAAGCTTTGAGTCACATCACTTCAGTCATACGCCAAAAGATATGTCACAATGCCCTGTTTGAAACATAGCCCTGGCAAAAGAGTACCGCCATTTGTGTGCCTGGGCCTAGCAATGTATTACTACCACCTGCTGTGTTCAGGGTCCTTTCCAGAGAGGAGAGTTACATTTCCTAAGTGGTGGACACAGTGATATGTTACAACGATGTCTGTGGAAATGGCCCAGGCAGGAATGTAACAGCACCTGGGTGTTAGATTTGGTAATATTTCACAATCCTTAGAGAATGACAAAGGCAGGATGGTCACATCATCTAGAATTTGTAACATCACCTGGGTTTTACATCCAGTGATATGTCACAATCCTGAGAGAACACCCAAGGGAGGAGAGTCATATCATCTAGAAGTTGGCCCAGGTAGAGATCACAATCCCATATGTGGGCTGAAACCAATCTAGAGGGTCAAACCACACAGATGCTTGCAAATATTTGTATCACATTCACACTGGTAGAATATACCGGAGGTGAGATTTGCAATACCACACATGTCCTGTTTTCATGAGTGACAATTGGCTTCACATACATGAGATATGACAGTCCTTACTTTAAGGTGGGTGTGCATGTGAAACTTACAATTTCATCCTTCTGGGTTCTGTTAAGACACTCTCTGTACAAGTCATGGGCTTTATAAAATATCTGAGGCTGCTATAATCTTCTGTGACCTTTTTACCAGAAAGAGATCTAAGACATCATTCATGTTTCTAAAGCAAGTTACAAAAGTCAAATTAACTCCTATTTGTGGGGTCCGCATATGGGTCATTATCATGCCTGTGAGCTGTGTCAAGGCATATGTCAAAATTTACTCTGTGGTAATGAAACAGACATGACAGCCATATAACCTAAATGCTGAGGCAGAAATATTCCAATATTCTCTTTTTAGGCAAGTTCCTGGCAGAAATGTCCCGTAACTTTGGGGCTATGCCTAACTATGGCACAATGGCCCTTGTGGGCAGTTTCCAGGCAGAAGAGGAGAGTCATATCACCTAAACAATAGGCCCAGAGGTATGTCACAATACCTCCTCTTGAAAGTGGCAGGAAGGTATTTGTGTATTATTTCTGATTATATCCATCTAAACTGGAGTAGTTTGGTATCTTCTTGTGGCTTTAATTTGCATTTTTCTAATAAATAAGAGTGTTGTCCATCTTTGCATGTACTTGGCCATTTGTATGTCTCCTTTGGAGAAATTTCACTTAAGGTCTCTCATGTATTACTAAAATCTGTGTTGTTTTTGCTTTTGTGTTTGTTATCTATTTTGTGTGATTATCCCTTGTCATATGTATATCTTGCAAATATATCCTCCCACACTGTAAGTTGTCTCTACTCTGTTAATTTATTTTTGCTATGTAATTTTTTTAGATTCTGTTAAATTCACTTGCCTCCATTTGCTTTTGCTGCCTATGCTTTTGAGTTCTTATTTACATTTTTTATAACCAGCTGGCATCTAGTTATATTCATTTAAATAATCAATTTTCCTAACACCATTCATTGAAAAGATTGTTGTTTCTTAAATGTGTATTCTAAACAACTTAAAAATTACTTGGCCCAAGGTTTCTGAATTTATTATTGAGATCACTCATACTTTGGTCTATGTGTCTGTTTTCTACGCCAGTATCATGACGTTTTGCTTCTTATAGCTTTGTAGGATATTTTAAAGTCAGGTACTTTGATGCTTTTAGCTTTGTTCTTTTCTCATAGGATTACTTTGGCTATTTGGAGAGTTTTTCTTTTCTTTTCTATTAATTTTTGGCCTGTTTTTCCTATTTCATGAAAAAAAAGTCATTTGGCATCTTATAGTTTGCATTGCATCTGTAGATTCCCTTGAGTGGCAAAGCCACTTTAACAATATGTTTTATAACTCATGAGCAAAAATACTTCTCAAATTTTTCACGTTTTACTTTGTTTATAAGTGTTTTATAATTTATAGTTTAGAGAGTGTTTACTTTTTAATGTGTTTTTACTGCTAGCCACCTTTACTTTTTATTCTAGATGCAAAAAAAGTATTTGGAAAAAATCTAACATAACTTTGTGATTAAAACAACAGAACAAATTAGGTATAGATGGTATCTAGCTGAAAAGAATTAAGGCAAAATATGAAATTCATTAGCTGATATCACACTGAACAGGAAAATAGGAAAGCTTTTCCTATAAGATCTGGAACAAGACAATGATGTCTACTTTTACCACTTTAATTCAACAGAGTACTGGAATTCTCAGCCTGACCATTTTGCAAGAGAAAGAAATAAAAGACATCGAAATGAAAAAGGAGAAAGTCAGATTGTCTCTGATCACAGATCATATGATTTTTTATATAGTATAACTAAATAATACACTAAAAATCTTGAGAATTAATAAAAAAATTCAGTAAAGTGGCATTATACCAAATTCACATACACAATTAGGAGCATGTTTCCATGCTAAGAATGAGCCATCTGAAAGAAAAGTTCAAGAACAAAATATTTACAACAGCTATAAAAATAAGCCCTATTGGGGGGAGGAGCCAAGATGGCCGAATAGGAACAGCTCCGGTCTACAGCTCCCAGCACGAGCAACGCAGAAGACGGGTGATTTCTGCATTTCCATCTGAGGTACCATGTTCATCTCACTAGGGGGTGCCAGACAGTGGGCGCAGGTCAGTGGGAGAGCGCACCGTGCGCCAGCCGAAGCAGGGGAGAGGCATTGCCTCACTCGGGAAGCGCAAGGGGTCAGGGAGTTCCCCTTCCAGGGGTGACAGACTGCGCCTGGAAAATCGGGCCACTCCCACCCAAATACTGTGCTTTTCCGACAGGCTTAGGAAACGGTGCCCCAGGAGAGTATAGCCCGCACCTGGCTCAGAGGGTCCTATGCCCACGGAGTCTCGCTGATTGCTAGCACAGCAGTCTGAGATCAAACAGCAAGTCGGCAGCGAGGCTGGGGGAGGGGCGCCCGCCATTGTCCAGGCTCGCTTAGGTAAACAAAGCAGCCTGGAAGCTTGAACTGGGTGGAGCCCACCACAGCTCAAGGAGGCCTGCCTGCCTCTGTAGGCTCCACCTCTGGGGGCAGGGCACAGACAAACCAAAAGACAGCAGTAACCTCTGCAGACTTAAATGTCCCTGTCTGACAGCTGTGAGGAGAGCAGTGGTTCTCCCAGCATGCAGCTGGAGATCTGAGAACGGGCTGACTGCCTCCTCAAGTGGGTCCCTGACCCCTGACCCCCGAGCAGCCTAACTGGGAGGCACCCCCCAGCAGGGGCAGACTGACACCTCAAACGGCCGGCCAGGTACTCCAACAGACCTGCAGCTGAGGGTTCTGTCTGTTAGAAGGAAAACTACCAGAAAGGACATCCACACCAAAAACCCATCTGTACATCAACATCATCAAAGACCAAAAGTAGATAAAACCACAAAGATGGGGAAAAAACAGAGCAGAAAAACTGGAAACTCTAAAAACCAGAGTACCTCTCCTCCTCCAAAGGAACGCAGTTCCTCACCAGCAACAGAACAAAGCTGGATGGAGAATGACTTTGACGAGCTGAGAGAAGAAGGCTTCAGACGATCAAATTACTCCGAGCTACGGGAGGATATTCAATCCAAAGGCAAAGAAGTTGAAAACTTTGAAAAAAATTTAGAAGAATGTATAACTAGAATAACCAATACAGAGAAGTGCTTAAAGGAGCTGATGGAGCTGAAAACCAAGGCTCGAGAACTACGTGAAGAATGCAGAAGCCTCAGGAGCCGATGCGATCAAATGGAAGAAAGGGTATCAGCCCTGGAAGATGAAATGAATGAAATGAAGTGAGAAGGGAAGTTTAGAGAAAAAAGAATAAAAAGAAACAAGCAAAGCCTCCAAGAAATGTGGGACTATGTGAAAAGACCAAATCTACGTCTGATTGGTGTACCTGAAAGTGATGGGGAGAATGGAAACAAGTTGGAAAACACTCTGCAGGATATTATCCAGGAGAACTTCCCCAATCTAGCAAGGCAGGCCAACATTCAGATTCAGGAAATACAGAGAACGCCACAAAGATACTCTTCGAGAAGAGCAACTCCAAGACACATAATTGTCAGATTCACCAAAGTTGAAATGAAGGAAAAAATGTTAAGGGCAGCCAGAGAGAAAGGACGGGTTACCATCAAAGGGAAGCCCATCAGACTAACAGCAGATCTCTCAGCAGAAACCGTACAAGCCAGAAGAGAGTGGGGGCCAATATTCAACATTCTTAAAGAAAAGAATTTTCAACCCAGAATTTCATATCCTGCCAAACTAAGCTTCGTAAGTGAAGGAGAAATAGAATACTTTACAGACAAGCAAATGCTGAGAGATTTTGTCACCACCAGGCCTGCCCTAAAAGAGCTCTTGAAGGAAGCGCTAAACATGGAAAGGCACAACCGGTACCAGCCACTGCAAAATCATACCGAAATGTAAAGACCATTGAGACTAGGAAGAGACTGCATCAACTAACTAGCAAAACATCGAGCTAACATCATAATGACAGGATCAAATTCACACATAACAATATTAACTTTAAATGTAAATGGACTAAATGCTCCAATTAAAAGACACAGACTGGCAAATTGGATAAAGAGTCAAGACTCATCAGTGTGCTGTATTCAGGAAACCCATCTCACATGCAGAGACACACATAGGCTCAAAATAAAAGGATGGAGGAAGATCTACCAAGCAAATGGAAAACAAAAAGGGGCAGGGGTTGCAATCCTAGTCTCTGATAAAACAGACTTTAAACCAACAAAGATCAAAAGAGACAAAGAAGGCCATTACATAATGGTAAAGGGATCAATTCAACAAGAAGAGCTAACTATCCTAAATATATATGCACCCAATACAGGAGCACCCAGATTCATAAAGCAAGTCCTGAGTGACCTACAAAGAGACTTAGACTCCCACACATTAATAATGGGAGACTTTAACACCCCACTGTCAACATTAGACAGATCAACGAGACAGAAAGTCAACAAGGATACCCAGGAATTGAACTCAGCTCTGCACCAAGCAGACCTAATAGACATCTACAGAACTCTCCACCCCAAATCAACAGAATATACATTTTTTTCAGCACCACACCACACCTATTCCAAAATTGACCATATCCTTGGAAGTAAAGCTCTCCTCAATAAATGTAAAAGAACAGAAATTGTAACAAACTATCTCTCAGATCACAGTGCAATCAAGCTAGAACTCAGGATTAAGAATCTCACTCAAAACCGCTCAACTACATGGAAACTGAACAACCTGCTCCTGAATGACTACTGGGTACATAACGAAATGAAGGCAGAAATAAAGATGTTCTTTGAAACCAACGAGAACCAAGACACAACATACCAGAATCTCTGGGATGCATTCAAAGCAGTGTGTAGAGGGAAATTTATAGCACTAAATGCCCACAAGAGAAAGCAGGAAAGATCCAAAATTGACACCCTAACATCACAATTAAAAGAACTAGAAAAGCAAGAGCAAACACATTCAAAAGCTAGCAGAAGGCAAGAAATAACTAAAATCAGAGCAGAACTGAAGGAAATAGAGACACAAAAAACCCTTCAAAAAATAAATGAATCCAGGAGCTGGTTTTTTGAAAGGATCAACAAAATTGATAGACCGCTAGCAAGATTAATAAAGAAAAAAAGAGAGAAGAATCAAATAGATGCAATAAAAAATGATAAAGGGGATATCACCACCGATCCCACAGAAATACAAACTACCATCAGAGAATATTACAAACACCTCTATGCAAATAAACTAGAAAATCTAGAAGAAATGGATAAATTCCTCAACACATACACCCTCCCAAGACTAAACCAAGAAGAAGTTCAATCTCTGAATAGACCAATAACAGGAGCTGAAATTATGGCAATAATCAATAGCTTACCAACCAAAAAAAGTCCAGGACCAGATGGATTCACAGCCGAATTCTACCAGAGGTACAAGGAGGAGCTGGTACCATTCCTTCTGAAACTATTCCAATCAATAGAAAAAGAGGGAATCCACCCTAACTCATTTTATGAGGCCAGCATCATCCTGATACCAAAGCCTGGCAGAGACACAACAAAAAAAGAGAATTTTAGACCAATATCCTTGATGAACATTGATGCAAAAATCCTCAATAAAATACTGGCAAACAGAATCCAGCAGCACATCAAAAAGCTTATCCACCATGATCAAGTGGGCTTCATCCCTGGGATGCAAGGCTGGTTCAATATACGCAAATCAATAAATGTAATCCAGCATATAAACAGAACCAAAGACAAAAACCACATGATTATCTCAATAGATGCAGAAAAGGCCTTTGACAAAATTCAACAACGCTTCATGCTAAAAACTCTCAATAAATTAGGAATTGATGGGACGTATCTCAAAATAATAAGAGCTATTTATGACAAACCCACAGCCAATATCATACTGAATGGGCAAAAACTGGAAGCATTCCCTTTGAAAACTGGCACAAGACAGGGATGCCCTCTCTTGCCACTTCTATTCAACATAGTGTTGGAAGTTCTGGCCAGGGCAATTAGGCAGGAGAAGGAAATCAAGGGTATTCAATTAGGAAAAGAGGAAGTCAAATTGTCCCTGTTTGCAGATGACATGATAGTATATCTAGAAAACCCCATTGTCTCAGCCCAAAATCTCCTTAAGGTGATAAGCAACTTCAGCAAAGTCTCAGGATACAAAATCAATGTGCAAAAATCACAAGCATTCTTATACATCAATAACAGACAAACAGAGAGCCAAATCATGAGTGAACTCCCATTCACAATTGCTTCAAAGAGAATAAAATACCTAAGAATCCAACTTACAAGGGATGTGAAAGACCTCTTCAAGGAGAACTACAAACCACTGCTCAAGGAAATAAAAGAGGATACAAACAAATGGAAGAACATTCCATGCTCATGGGTAGGAAGAATCAATATCATGAAAATGGCCATCCTTCCCAAGGTAATTTACAGATTCAATGCCATCCCCATCAAGCTACCAATGACTTTCTTCACAGAATTGGAAAAAACTACTTTAAAGTTCATATGGAACCAAAAAAGAGCCCGCATCGCCAAGTCAATCCTAAGCCAAAAGAACAAAGCTGGAGGCATCACGCTACCTGACTTCAAACTATACTACAAGGCTACAGTAACCAAAACAGCATGGTACTGGTACCAAAACAGAGATATAGATCAATGGAACAGAACAGAGCCGTCAGAAATAATGCCACATATCTACAACCATCTGATCTTTGACAAACCTGAGAAAAACAAGAAATGGGGAAAGGATTCCCTATTTAATAAATGGTGCTGGGGAAACTGGCTAGCCATATGTAGAAAGCTGAAACTGGATCCCTTCCTTACACCTTATACAAAAATCAATTCAAGATGGATTAAAGACTTAAATGTTAGACCTAAAACCATAAAAACCCTAGAAGAAAACCTAGGCAATGCCATTCAGGACATAGGCATGGGCAAGGACTTCATGTTTAAACACCAAAAGCAATGGCAACAAAAGCCAAAATTGACAAATGGGATCTAATTAAACTAAAGAGCTTCTGCACAGCAAAGGAAACTACCATCAGAGTGAACAGGCAACCTACAAAATGGGAGAAAATTTTCGCAACCTACTCATCTGACAAAGGGCTAATATCCAGAATCTACAATGAACCCAAACAAATTTACAAGAAAAAAACAAACAACCCCATCAAAAAGTGGGCGAAGGACATGAACAGACAATTCTCAAAAGAAGACATTTATGCAGCCAAAAGACACATGAAAAAATGCTCACCATCACTGGCCATCCGAGAAATGCAAATCAAAACCACAATGAGATACCATCTCACACCGGTTAGAATGGCGATCATTAAAAAGTCAGGAAACAACAGGTGCTGGAGAGGATGTGGAGAAATAGGAACACTTTTACACTGTTGGTGGGACTGTAAACTAGTTCAACCCTTGTGGAAGTCAGTGTGGCGATTCCTCAGGGATCTAGAAATAGAAATTCCATTTGACCCAGCCATCCCATTACTGGGTATATACCCAAAGGACTATAAATCATGCTGCTATAAAGACACATGCACACGTATGTTTATTGCCGCATTATTCACAATAGCAAAGACTTGGAACCAACCCAAATGTCCAACAATGATAGACTGGATTAAGAAAATGTGGCACATATACACCATGGAATACTATGCAGCCATAAGAAATGATGAGTTCATGTCCTTTGTAGGGACATGGATGAAATTGGAAATCATCATTCTCAGTAAACTATCGCAAGAACAAAAAACCAAACACCGCATATTCTCACTCATAGGTGGGAATTGAACAATGAGAACACATGGACACAGGAAGGGGAACATCACACTTCGGGGACTGTTGTGGGTTGGGGGGAGGGGAGAGGGATAACATTGGGAGATATACCTAATGCTAGATGACGAGTTGGTGGGTGCAGTGCACCAGCATGGCACATGTATACATATGTAACTTACCTGCACATTGGGCACATGTATCATAAAACCTAAAGTATAATAATAATAATAATAATAATAATAATAAAAGCCCTATTTCATTTTAAGTTCATCCTTGTCGTAAGGTTCAAAAATTATTTTTTGTATGAATATTCAGCATTCTCTACCTCATTTGTTAAAGAAACTCTTCTTTTATCATGTTAAGTGATAGCAACAGGAGATAGCCACGGGACCTTTTCTCATTTTGAGTAACAGAGACAGGAGACACTCAAGAGTCCTGGCCAAAACTCCACCTTTAAGCCTAAAACAGCCCGAAGGCTGATAAATTGAACTGCTGATTTCAGATAAACTCTTCCATTTCCTGACTGTTTCTCTCTGAGTAATGCCCACACGTGCACTGGGAAAAGGAGGTGGATCCATGGAAATCTGAAGGAAGGAGAACAAGTAAAGAAAAAAATGGATGCATGAGAGGCCAGTAATTCAATCTGGAAATTGGCAAATTAAAAATCTTACAGGTACTGGGTTTTTCTTCTGCCTGTATGCGTGTAAAAGAGATCTAATAAATTTACTGAAAAAATGATAAGCACTTGGATCAAATGTTTTTGAAGGAAAGATGAAAGCTGTGTATGTTTTAGTTCACATGACTTTAATCTTTGAGAAATAAAAACAGCCTTAAGATTAATGGTAAACAAAAATGTCATCAATATACGAGTAGGTGGACTAAATTATGCAGGTCAGGTACCAGGTTTGCTAAATGTTTTAAGGTTATAACTGTTTTTTTTTTTTTTTGAAAACAGTTCAACTTTGCTTCACAATTGGTCAAGCCTAAGGACAAATGGAACTAAACACACCCTTAGTTATGGCTGCTCCTAGCACATAATTAGAACAATTTACCTGGTTTTACATTAAAGTTAAAATTGCTAAAATTTACCATGGTAACATGTAATTGAAAACACTGGAAGTATATTTCCAGACAAGATGTGTAAGGACAGTAAAATGTGTTTTTAATAAGAGATTATAAGAAGTCATGCAAATATAAATTCTTGCATAGGGTCAAACAACCATTTTGAATTATAGATGATAAAGCTAAAAGTTCAAACAAGTTATGGAAGAATTGTAAAAATAAATCTTTCCAGGAAATTCCATGTGTAAACATCAATTAATTTCAAAAAGATATTTTATATATATATATGTATATATATAATTTTTTTTTGGAAATTGAGCATTGGAATGAAAGCACAAAAAGTTACTCTTAAGGCACTAATCTCCTCTGTAGCAAAATTTTTAAAGAATGTAAACTTTTTTTTATTTCTAGGTCATTATTTTGGTTAAATAATAATTTATGGTAATCTGGAATTTTATTTTATGACATCAAGCATTTTAAACTCCTAACTTGTAATATCCTTCTCAAAATCAAACTTTGGTTACAAAATTGTCTTTCCTATTTCCTGGTTTTTGAATGCTAAAGAGGGTGCCTAGAGTATCCACGAGAGATTTTTTACAGGATCATATGACATGTTTAGTTACAAGGAATTCCCAGAATGGTTTTCAATATTTTTAGATGGTATTTTCATGAATAATACTAACACATGTTCCGAAATTGTATGGAATTTCTAAAATTCTGATGTCTGAAGTATATGCTATCAACCACAATTAAGGCTTTTATGTTAAGTTATTATAAACCATAGACATAACCAAAATTTTTGTCAATCATCTTTCTGACTGTAACTACTCTGGACGTTTTGTTAAACACAGACAATTGTCATCTGGTTCTGATTTTTTTCAAAAAATGTTTTTTAATCAGCTATAGAACTTTGGCTGGTGCTCACGAATGCAGGCTGCTGAAAACTTTGGAGCTGTGACAGGAATACAGGAAAAACCTACCAGGACTCAGGAACAGCTAAAATGTTTATGAATATTAAACAAAACAAGAGTTAACTGAATGGACTGGACTGATAGAAACCTGAAGTAATCTTTCTTACTTTTGCTTGTAACATTACTGACTCATAGATTGTTTACAAGAGTCAAGGAAATTTATTTTGAGCTATTTACAGCCTTTAATATTTGAGTAAGGTGTACTCCTGTGAAGAAAATTTGAATCATGTTCATCTCTCTCTTCCTGGCTTCTTCAGAATTTGAAAAATAGTTATGAGTGTTCTTAAGTTATGGCAATATAGCTGTTTGAATCAGTGTAATAATAGTCTATTTTATTTGCAACAGGACACAGTTAGAGAAACTGGTTATTTTATCAAGGCCTTGATTGAAACCTTCTGCTTCCCTTTAAGCAGTCAAGCTCAACTTGCAGAGCCAATAATAGCCCCTTGGATAAACTGGCCTTATACCTTATCTACACAGTCCTTGTGCAGGGTTCCTGATCTGCAGAAAGTAAAGAATGACACTTTGGACAGGCCCAGGAGCTCCAAGTTTATTTTGGGTCCATAAGAGAAGGGGATCACCCAACTCATAAGCAACTGATGGTACAAAACCATGGCTGGGTTTGACTTCAGAAAGTTCTCCCTGAAATTTCTTGTGGAAGAGTTCTATTACAGCCAACATAAAATAACTATGTAGGAATAACTTTTCTTGCTGTGCTTTATGTAAATAATGAACCCAAACATATGACTAAGGTTTATTTCACAAAGAACTCAGTTCTGTCATTATTTGTTTCTAACAACTACAAAAAAAGAACTGAATGGAAAAGATTATTTGTCAAAACTAATTTTATATTTGTCATTAAATCCTAAACTCATTAGATTTGCATTTTTCCTATATTTTAGAATAAACCTGCTTATTCTTGTAAACCAATTAGTGATATTCAATGGCAGCTCAGAAGAAATGAAAAGAAAGTGGTAAAAATCTGGATTAATATTCTAGTTCTGGGCAATTATACTGCAAACTCTGCATTATTATGGGAATAAGCAGTGTGCCCAACCAAATCTTAGCATGCATAACTAGAGCCACTGGTTATCTGGGTGTGTTACAAGACATTCTTTCTCTCCCTCATGGAAAGAGGACTCAATCCTACAGCTTCATCTAAAAATTCAGCTAATTATATGGAGTCCATGCAATCCCCTGAGACACATTTTTGTCCCAACCTCAATTTCAAGGTTTGGGTTGAAGCCCTAGGAAATAACACTGGATCTGAGAAATCCAGAAGTAGGTCATAATGGAGGATAAAAGGCACAGTGCAGGTGAGCCTGACAGATTCCAGACAATTAAGCCAAGCCCCCTGTTTCATGGATAAAGATTATGCTAGTATCATTGGCATAAATAAAGTCTAATGAACTCCAGAACTACTGACAGCAGAGTAGATAGGGCATATGTGGGTAAGAGCAGACATTTCATCCACCCTAGTTCTCTCTGTTGAAAATGGGTGAAAGCTGCTTTGACATCCGTGGATGGACCTTGTTACAATCACTGGGACTTGGGGATACAAGAACAGGAGCAGGAAAGAGAAGATTTTTTCTCCTATCTCTCAACATACCCTGGAAATTTGCAAGAAAGAGAAAGGAATCAGGGACAAATGCTTCTCTCTTTCTAGATGAGCAGCCATTCATCTTCAGTCTGTATGCCTTTTCAATGCAACCTAACCCCTTGGGACTTCTCTGAAAATAATGTTTTTGTTTTTTCTTTCTCCTCTGTCCTCTATTTACAGATAGGCAATCATGTCTTCATACTATGGGACACTTTCCTCAGATGCATCCTCAAAGCCTGGAAGAGTTAATTTCCCAAAATTTAGACTGGTTTGCTTAGGATTGAACTCAAGGCAAAAGAACCCAGAAGCCTGACATGCTGGCAGAACAATATATTTTTTTTCCATTTGGGGTTTTGTCCTTCCTTTTTCTATGCAAACTGGGAAAAGACCTTGGAAATTTTGAGCTGACCTTGCCATTTACCAATTGTTTCATTTCAATACGTGTTTTTTAATAACCCAGTTTGATTCTTTTTATTTTAGCCTATCAAAGTTCAAAAAGTCACTCAACCAGAGCCTTGAACTATGGCTCATTTCACTGGGGACAATTAGATAGGCCTCTTAGTGAGATCTGACTGCCATTTTTCCAAGAAAAGTGCCCTGCCTCAGCAGGAAGCACTTAAAAGTGTTTTTTTGTCCTAATCCTTATCCTTATTCTAATGGCAATCAGATGTAGTCATTTAAAGGTGGGAAATAGCGAGTCAGAAAAGAGCCAAGGGTCCTTGGAAAAACCACACATTCAAGTTTAAAATAGCCTGAAGTCTGAAAAATCAGACTGCTGGCTCCAGATAAAGCCTTCCTTTTTCCAACTGATTTTCTCTCAGTAATATCCACCTGCACAATTGGGGAAGAGAGTGGAGACAAGGAAATTTCACCTCTTGTGCAGGGAGGAGAAGCCTGGACTCTTCAGTTTTCTGTGATGGTTTGGTGTTCATCAATTTGGGAGGTGGGGACCTGTAAACAGGACTCCAGCTCATTTTGTTAAAAGTTTTCGTCTTCTTCTTTTTTTCCATTTTACCCAATCAACTCTACTCACCCTTCAGAGTGTCCCTGACTTGATATTTTCTAGTCATGTGACCAGAACCCAATATTTTTGATGTAAAGAAAATGTTCTGCAAGATGAGGATTTGCAACCCTCATTTAAGATAAGCTGAGTACATGCATGTTGGCTTCTTTCTAGTTTCTCTTATCTGTTTCAACATTTATTTTTCTGTCTTTTTGCCAGCACCACACTGTTTGATTACTGTAACTTTGCAATATGTTTTAAAATAAAAAATATGTGCCCCTGAATTAATTATATTTTCCCAGGTTGTCTGTCTACTTGTGGTTTTTGAGTGTTTATAAAAATTATAGGGTGATATTTTGTGGCTCACTCCTGTGATCCCAGAATTTTGGGAAGTCAAGGCAGGTGAATTGCTTGAGTCCAAAAGTTTGAGACCAGCATTGGCAATAGGGTTAAACTCTGTCTCTACAAAAACCCTCCAATCGTGCTGACCATGGTGGCATGCACCTGCAGGCCCAGCTACTTGTGAGGCAGAGGTGGGAGGAAGAATTGAACTTCAGAGCTCAAGGCTACAGGCAGTGAGCCATGATTAGGACCCTGCACTCTAGCCTGGGTGACACAGCTAAATATTCATGTTAACACGTCAGAATATTTTAGTACTTCTGGAAAAACTACCATTGGGTTTTTGAAAGAGATCTCATTGATCTGTAGATCATTTTGAATACTGTAAACATCTAAAGAAACATGCATGTTCTAATTCTTTTAAAATAGTGTGCGGAATAATTTGTCTAGTTTTCATATATATGCAGACATGCTAGTTTTCTTTTGGTTTCTAACCTCCAGTTATATTTTATTGTAGTCAGAAATAATACTTTTTTATTACCATTTGTTTAAATATGCTAAAACTTGCATGCTAGCTAAGAAGTTTGCCTGTCTTAGGAAATAAGTTATATGATATTAGAAATATTACGTATTATGCTATTGTTGCATGAAATGTTTTGTAGATTATCCCTAGATCTTATTTTTCTTTTTAATCTTTTATTTTTCCATACATTTGTCTTTGTTTTTATCTTGTTTCTTTTTATTTTTTATTTACTTTCGTTTTTTCTATTAATTTAATTTTATTTCATTTTTTATTTTTTTATTATAGTCTTAATTTCAAATATTCTAGATTTTTGTCATTTGTAACATTTTATTCAATTTCTTGTTTCTTTTATTTATTTCCATGCATATCTCTTTGTTATTTTATTTTTTCTCGGTATTTCTTTTTTACTTTCACTTTTTTCTACTTGTTCTTAAAATTTTCTCATTTTATTTCTCAATTTTGTATTTATTGTTTATCTTCATGTTCATTTTATTTTCACTAATCTTAGTTATATTTTTCTTTACGTTTCTCTATTTTGTTTCAGTTTATTTTATTTGCCCTAACTATTTTCCAATCACTTTAAATTTATTTTTAAATTTTATTTCTCTTGAGTTATTTTTTCTTTGTCTACATTTTGCTGAGGCAGGGTATAGTCAGGGGCTCCTATCAGGATTGCTGTTATCCCTGGACAGATCTTTTATTGTTACAAGCCCTTCTAGCATTCAGTTTTACGGGCCATTTCCACTGCTTTCAAAAGACCCCTGCAAGCCTCAGTGTTGCTAGGCTGAAGCCCTGATTGCCTCTTTATTTGTGTACCAATGGGTTCCCTACACAGAATCCAGGGCACTGATTGCTCTTCCTACTTTACAAGGACAGAGCCACACCCACTCCACTCCATCAAGTAATGTCTGGACCATATGTGAATCTTTTTGCCATTAAAAAATAAAATTTTGAGTCTTGCTGTGTCACTCAGGCTGGAGTGCACTGATGTGATCTCAGCTCACTGCAACTTCCACCTTTCGGTTTCAAGTGATTCTCCTACCTCAACCTCCAAAGTAGCTGGGATTACAGATGCCAGCTTTTTTTGTGTGTGTGTGTGTTATTAGTAGAGATGGGATTTCACCATGTTGGCCAAGCTGGTTTCAAACACCTGACCTCAATGATCTGCCTTCCTTGACCCGCCAAAGTGCGGGGATTACAGGTGTGAGCCACTGCACCCAGTCAAAAAAAATTTTTTAAGCTTTAACTTGACGTATGTTTGATTTATTTTGAATATATTAGCTTTATGGGTAGATACACATTCAAATATGTTCAAAAATTCAATTGATGTGAGAAGATGAATATTTCTACATTTTATCTTATGATTTCATGGAGTTGCTATTTTACCTTTTCCTTTCTTTATCTTTATATGTTTAATGAGAAGATCCTCAGTGAAGACCCCTCACTACGATAGACAAAATATTGTGCAATAAATCATGGATAGATGCAGCGAAGTAACTTCTGGTTTTTATTTGGAGATCTGATAGCTGGGATTAAAAACTCTTGGTGGTGTTCCCCTTCCTGTGCCCATGTGTTCTCATTGTTCAATTCCCACCTATGAGTGAGAATATGCGGTGTTTGGTTTTTTGTTCTTGCGATAGTTTACTGAGAATGATGATTTCCAATTTCATCCATGTCCCTACAAAAGACACGAACTCATCATTTTTTATGGCTGCATAGTATTCCATGATGTATATGTGCCACCTTTTCTTAATCCATTCTATCATTGTTGGACATTTGGGTTGGTTCCAAGTCTTTGCTATTGTGAATAATGCCGCAATAAACATACGTGGACTGTTGTGGGGTGGGGGGAGGGGGGAGGGATAGCATTGGGAGATATACCTAATGCTAGATGATGAGTTAGTGGGTGCAGCACACCAGCATGGTGCATGTATACATATGTAACTAACCTGCACATTGAGCACATGTACCATAAAACCTAAAGTATAAAAAAAAAAAAAAAAAAACTTGCTGGTAAAAGTCACCTGATGAGGAGTTTTAGTATGCTGTCTTCTTCTGTATGTTTTTCCACCATCACAATTTTTTGAATTTCCCAAGAAAAAATGTGTAAAATTATTTCGTTCAGACCTACTCATCTCCCTTTTATAGGTATTCAGGTTGTGCATTGTCCAGATTGCTTAGAAGCTCATGATCACAGACATCATATTTGTCAAGAGAAAGCTTTGTTGAACCAGGATTAAGTGTAGGTGTTTACCTCTTATGGTCCATGGTTCCTCTAGATGTGGGATGGATCTTCAAAACAATTACTGAATCCAGAAGCTGATGACAGAATTTGAGGGCATTGAAAAACGCTCCCTTTTGATTTCCAAGTGGTCACTGCTTATTCTGGCATTAATCTTGATTGTGACCATGATGTTTTTCTTATTCATCTTTCCTGGTATGCCGCTGATTGTGCATCTAAGGAAAAGAGGCCTGAATGAGAGTGGTAAAGAGAACAACTGCATCCTTCTTAGCTGATGCCTCGGTGAGCTTTGAGGCACATTGAGCAGAGTCTGAAATCCTTCCTTAATATAGGATAAGTTGCATCAAATTTGACTCCCATGGAAATGGCACCAGGTTCAAGGTGTCAAAGAAGAGACTCAGAACCAGTGAATGAGATCATGGAGTTTCACTGGGGACTTAAAAAGAGGGGAAAAGAGTCCACTGTCAGTGGGCTTAACATGATAACCATTCCCACTTACAGAAAGCATGCAGCTTGTATAGCATTGTTATTTAGCACTTTTTTCAACAACTTTTCACCTGTCAGCATTTATTTAACAAAAAAGGAGTGGCCTCAGTCCCTTGTGTGGCCTGTATTCCATGCCACAGGATGGAACAGACCTGGTACTGAGATCTTCTTCATAAATAAAGAATAATTTTCAGGTCAGCCACTACTCGATTTTTTAACTCGGAACTCTGGACACTCAGAAGCTTTTTTTTTTTTTTTTTAATACAAGGTAGGTCTCCAGGTATGCCCAAATCAAGTTAACACTGTCAGTTTCATCCATTTCAGCCATCATACAGTCTGGTTCAGGCAGTGGAGGCTCTTCTTCCTGAGACTCTAAATTCAAAATGGTTTGATTTTTCTTAAATCCTTGAGTTGACAGTTTACTAAAGGCCCGTTGTGTGTGCACATTGCTGGTATGGTTGTCAAAGATAATGAGATGGCTTCTTAGTTGGTAGGGTGTGTTTCTTTTGCAGGTGTGACTGGGTTTGTACAGGCTGCTGAGGTGCCCCTTCTCCAGACTGTCATTGGATCATGACATTCTGGGGCCCCATTTCCACTATTTTCCAAGGTGGGACACACTGATGCAGAACCAGAAATTGTGATTCATGGTGACTAGGCTGAGGCCAGCCCTTAAAAGGCAGAACTGCCAGGTCTGTGTCTTATTTTCTTTGTCATTCTAATTTATCTTTTGTTATGGAGAGCAGAAGACAGTCTGAGGGTGTGAGAGCCCTCCTTGTAGAGTTGGCACTATTTATGCATGGCTCTTAAGTGTCAAGGTAGGTTGAGAGATCTCTCTTCCTGGCACAACCTGAGTAGGCTAGAGTGCTGTGACCCTTAACTCTAGTCATGCAGTCTTCAGAGGAACGTCAAAAACCATAGGATATGGGGGGTAGAGAAAGAGCTGGTACAAATGACAAGTTGTAGGTAAAATAATTGGAGGCAGGAAGAGAATGGGACCTGCTTGGGTCAGTACACACACTGCATGGGTGCAGCTTAACAGTCAATCCATTTCTCTGATTTGGCCCTTGTGTCATGGAATTAACATGTCCACTTCTGCCCTGGCCTCGGGGCTGAACTCTTTGTTTCTAGAACCAAATTTAAATTCTCATCTCTGGAATTACATTTGGGTTTCACAGGCCACTGGAGTGTGGAAGCCCAGGTGTGCCCACAAAAGTGGCTGTGGTTGGGCTTTCCTCACATGACTTTTGTGCCTACACTCACAAGGATAATGGATCTTCTTCCTCAAGGCATGCCAGGAAGGCTTATGGGAGCCTGTGAAGAAAAAAGGTGATGCCTCAGCCCAGTGCTCTTGCCCCTCCTGGCTTGTGGCTTTGGGCTCTCAATCATGCTCATCAGAAAAATATGCAATGAAAGCCCCTCAGTGACTTACTGCTTACCCCACTTTTACCATGCCACAGCACAGTGCCAACCCTGAAGCTCCAAGTACAGCCTGTGCTTCAAAAAACTGAAGAATCTCTCAGTTCATTTCAGGGCCCTAAGAGGGTTCACCCCTGCAGGGAAGTCTGATGTCTACCCCTCCTTGCCCACCTGACAGCTAAGCATGTCTGCGGTGTGCCACCTTTGTTGTCTGCTCTTATCAAGCCCATGTCTCCAGGAATTGACTAGGGGCACAGGCTCAATGAAGCCCAAGTGACCTGTCTGGAGCTCCTTCAATGCACAGCCTCAGGCACGTGCCACACAGGTTTCTCCTAGAATGTATTCTTAGGGTGTCACACCAACAAATTCTGCTCTAACTTTTGGACTAGCTAATCAGTAAGTCGCTTAATGTTCCAAGATGAGTGTGAGCCTTGACACTCTTTATCTCCTTCCTCTGGTGGGGCTGCATTGGGGGTTGCCATCCTGATTTCTTTGTGGAAAAAGATAGCAGATGAGGCAGGACCCAAGGGCCAGGGACAGGACAGAACACCTAGGCTGGCCTCCCCTAATGCCCTCTGAGGTCCCTGCAGGCAAGAGGGCTCAATGGAGTTCCAGGCCCCTTTTCTAGGATTGTGGGAATAGCCCCTTCCTGGACCACCAAGACAAGCCTACTGTTTCTGCAACCTGCACCCACTTATGTTTAGGAGATGAACATCCATTTATCTTTGTGGTCATGGCCTTCTGCTTCATTTCCATAAGATGTTCTCCTGGAAGAAATGCCTAGGGAATCCTGGGCCTATAGTGAAGGTTCTCAAAGTGCTAAAGTCCGTAAGATTCTCAAAACCGTAATTAATAGTATTTTCTACACATTGCTATCTCAGGGTTGATTTTGCCAAATAATGTGTAAAAGCAAATATTAAAATTTTTATCCTTTACATTATTTTAATTAGATCATCATACAAAGCTTTTATTTTTCTGAAATTTATGGTTATACCAATCATTGAATTTGTCTTTTCTTCTTTGTCCAAATTGTTACCTGTTTTAGACACCAAATCTTAAATAAAAAGCTACACAAATACCAACAGTTGATAGCAGTTTGTTTAAAATTTAATTAAGTTTCATAAATAAGTAAATAATTTCAGTAAACTTATTTTATATTATTTACATAAATTATTTTTCATCTTATCCTCAATCTCAAAATAATGTTATCTTGGTATGCAATTCAAAATTGACAGATTTTTTTTTTTAAATAGGCAAGTTAAAAATATTTTTGAACATGTTGGGTAATATAATTCTCAAATAATTTACCTTTCTCCAGTAAAAAAAAAAAAAAAAAGAAATCAATGCACTTGACAATTGATATTCATAGTATCTTTAAAAGTTACATTATGAATATACTTTTATAGTTGCTAAAAATTTAGGAACACTAAATCTAGTCTTCCACAGTAAAACTTAAGGATTATACAAATGAGATTAAATTTACAGGGTAAATTTCCCACAATAAATGAAACAGATTCTTTGCTTTATCTTTCAGCATCTGATAATAAACAGATTTTTTGACATTCAGAATCTGCTTGAGTAAAGAAATAAGGCTAAAGAGCTCTTATGAAAGAATCATTAAAAATATACAGAACAAACTTATTATGTGTATTATTTTTAAAAGTCACCCAATTCATACTTCAAACAAATACTAATTTTACTGGGATTTACCACTTGCAGAAGGTGGATTGACTTAGAATCTGATGGAACATAACCACTCTTTACATACCACCCAATTGCCCATAATCTACCCAGAATTGAAGGCTGATCCTGCCAGTTCCTAAGAAGACGAACTTGACACACACAGAATTCTCATTTAGGCTTGTTTCCCACTTCTACCTTCCAGTAATGTCTGCCAGCCCTACACTTCTGAGAATCCAGGACAGCAGGGCACAAACAAAATCTCCTTGAATTGTAATAAATATTTGGTTTTGTTCTTCCATATTACACAGCTTTTCTATCTGCAGAAACAATAAGTTGAAAATGTGCTGTGTCATGATCCAGAATCTAGTCTGGGCGTGGTGGCTCATGCCTGTACTCCCAGCACTTTGGGAGATCAAAGAGGGAAGATCACAAGGTCAAAATATCTAGACCCTCCTGGTAACATGGTAAAACCAAGCCTCTACTAAACATATAAAAAATTAGCCAGGCGTGATGACATACACCTGTAATCCCAGCTACTAAGGAGGCTGATGCAGGAGAAGCACTTGAACCTGGGAGGTGGAGGTTGCAGTGAGCCAAGATCATGCCACTGTACTCCAGTCTGGGTGACAGATTGAGACTCTATCTCAAAAAATAAGTAAGTAAATAAATAAATAAATAAGAAATCTAGAATGAAATCTACATGAAATGGCTTGATAATTCTGTCTAAGCCAGAATTTACAGGATGAAGACAAAAACAATATTTTGTTAATCTAAATGAAAAGAGTCCAGGGCATTTTAGGTGTCAATACCTGTGGTGAATACTGTTAACATGTGACAACCATTTCAAGTTTGAGTGGATAGACTTGTGCACTACTTCTCTCACTAAACGTTTAAATGTAGAAACATAATCTGAAAATTTTACAACGTTTTCACTTAGTTTTGCTAAGATGTCCATCTCTTAATCTTGTTTCAGTTGTGAGATTCAATTGTGCAGCATTGGTTACAGTTATGCTCTACTCATATGCAGAATTAATGGCATTTATTTACTATAGATATTTTAAATTTTTCACTTGAGACCACAGGCTAATTTTAAAAGGAAAGTTTCTTTCTAATTACGTAGCTTCCATTACATACCTAGTATTGTATTTGTTTACTTCATGTCTATGTGAAAAAGACCTCATGACTTATTAAACGTTCTATTGATTACTTGAATATATTGGCCCAATAAAATTAATAAACTCAATTCTGTCAATTTTATAGAGTAAAATAGACAAAAAGTAAACAAAAATTGAATTAAATAGAATTCTAAAATTGAAAAAATATAAAATGTGCTAAATAAATAGCATACTATACATGCACTGTAAAATTACTCACATGTAAAAATTATTTTCCAAATAGCATTACATTTTATCAAAATCATTTTTGTAATTTCTGAGGGGATTGTACAGAGAATGTCTTTTTGTTTGTTTATTTGTTTGTTTTGAGATGAGGTTTTGCTTTGTTGCTCAGGCTGGAGTGCAGTGGCACCATCCTGCCTCACTGTAACGTTCATCCCCTGGGTTAAGGTGATTCTCCTGCCTCAGCCTCCCGAGTAGCTGGGATTACAGGAGGCTGCCATCATGGCCACCTAATTTTTGTATTTTTAGTAGAGACAGGGTTTCACCGTGTTGGCCAGGCCGGTCTGAAACTCCTAATCTCTGGAGATCCACCTGCTTTGGCCACCCAAAGTGCTGGGACTTCAGGCATGAGCCACCAAGCACAGTCCAAAGAAAGTTTTATGAAACTTGATGAAAAGAAAATTATATATTATGTCTAGGGTGAGAAACAGGCAAACATACAAAAAAAAGAGAAATTTGCAGAAGATGATTCTAAGCCACTAGCAATCACATTTTAAATCAAGGAATTTAATACAAAGCAGAGAAAATAGATTCGCTTTGAAAATCTTTGAAGTTTCTGGTTTGCTGGTAAGATATCAACACTTGTAAGAGGATTTGTTTCATTTTAATATTTTTCTTTTCTTCTCAATGTAACCAACCATAAATAAATATGATTATTTTCTATAAGTTACATACCTAGAGTTTATTTTACAGTAATATATTTCTTATATTTAAATTCATATATTTCTTATATTTAATTCACACAAAACTAAAGGTCTGTGTGTGTTTATCAGAGCAGAGCAGTCATACATTTAATAGACAAAATTAGGAAAAAATTTTATAAATAGTAGTTCAGTATTCAGAAACATAGAGCTCCATTATACTAATATAATCTTCATTACAACCATCATAATAACCTGTAGTTACAAGGAAAACAAAAATGTAAGTTGTAAAAACCACACTTTCCAAATTATTTTATTTTAGAAACCATTGACAAAGGAATCACTACAGATGTTATTCCACTGTCTCTCAATATTATATTGTTACCACCAGTTACCTACAGCCTTGGTTAAGATGGGATAACTTATCATCAGTTGCAAGATACACATTCAAAGTTAAATAGCTTTAACAAAATAATAATATTGATTTATTAAAAGAAATTAAGTCCACACATTTTCTTTAAAAAGGTATTTTTGAATTCACTTTATTTTAATTACCTTAATTTGCAAATGGTAAAGCAATGTCCTACTAAAAAACAAATTGTTTCTCTCACTATGCAGAGTGTTGCCCTTACTACCCTCCTATCATCCCGTCATTTATGACACTGTCCTAAACCAACAACTAAGTTGCCTTTGCACATAGAAATTCTTCAGGTACCTTAGATTTCTGTTTTCTTAATCTTCCATGGAAAAGTATATAAACCTGTCCTTCTAATAGAGAAGAACCTCTCATAACTCTGGTGCAGCAGATGTTGACCATGTTCTCTCACATAAATTCTAGAAATAAAGATATATCATCAAAAGTAAGAGATGAATTATGTCAGTATTTGCTTTTGAAAATACATATTTTCCAAAAATATTAAATTCTTTTAATATAAAAAGTAAATTCCTTTTAGAGGAAGGTGATCAAGATTGCTGACTAGAAAGAGGCAGCTAGACTCTGTAGTTCTCATAGACAGGAATGCAAGGTGTGCATAAATACATGACTTTCAGCTGAAACATCCAGGTAATTGCATTGAGACTAGTCAAAGAAGCAACTTAACATAAGGAGAATGGAGTAAAGCAAGGCAGGACACTGGGACACCTGAAAGCAACATGGAGCCAGGGACAACTTCACACCCAGTAAGGCAGGAAGTGAATGCATGATGCTGGGAACCCATGATTCTTCCACAGATCTTTGCAACCCTCAGGTAAGGTGATCCCCTAATAAACCCACTTCACCATGGCCTTTTGTATAATGCACATAGCTACGTGGAGTCTCAGCAGAGCAGCCACTCAAGACTGTGCAGTGATTCAAGAGCCTTAGATACACTGACTTTCCAGGCTTCCCAGAAAAATTAGCTGGAACTCCAGCAAAGCAGGAGTTACAATCCTGAACAGATCCGTAGGAAAAAGGCAGAATCCAGGGTGCTTAGCATTGATGGTCTGTAGGACACATTTTCTCAGTGCCTTACAGGGTAAGATGTACTGGCTTAGAATTCCAGCCAACCACTGGTAGCAGCACTGCATCCCCCTGGGATGGAGCTACCAGAAAGAGGAGTTGGCCATCATCTTTGCTGCCTGGGAAACTTAGCCATTCCAGCCTTCAGGCTTTGAAGAGCCCAAGCTGACTAGAAGGTCAAAGCATAGTACAGGTGCTCTAAAAAGACATGGCCAGACTGCCTGTTAAAGCAGGTCCCCAAGCTCCTTCCTCCTCACTGGAAAGTACTTCCCGATGAGTTTCTCCAGCTAACACCACTGGTACTCTTTGGTTGATGGAATTTTGAAACCTTTTGGGGCTATAGTTCCTGAAGCAAAGAGTCAGCTGCCAATTTTCCCGTTTGTGTGACTTACCTGTTCCATCCTTCTGGCTTTGGAGAATCGAAATAAACTGTGGATGGAAGTGATACCTCTGCACAGCAGACCTGTTCTACAAAAGATGGTTAGAGTTCTTTTCTTTCTTTCTTTCTTTTATCTTTCTTTCTTTCTTTCTTTTTCTTTCTCTTTCTTTCATTCTTTCTTTCTTTCTCTTTCTTTCTTTCATTCTTTCTTCCTTTCTTTTTCTCTTTCTTTCTTTCTTTCTTTCTTTCTCTTTCTTTCTCTTTCCTGCTTTCTTTCTTTGTTCTTTCTTTCATTCTTTCTTCCTTTTCTCTTTCTCTTTCTTTTTTTCTTTCTTTCTCTCTCTCTTTCCCTCCTTCCTTCCTCCTTGAGACACAGTGTCACTCTTGTTGCCCAGGCTGGAGTGCAATAAAGCACCCTCAGATCACCACAACATTTGCCTCTTGGGTCCAAATGATTCTCCTGCCTCAGCCTCCACACTAGCTGGGATTACAGGTATGCACCAACAGCCTAGCTAATTTTGTATTTTTAGCAGTGATTTGGTTTCAGCATGTTGGTTCAGGCTGGTCTCCAACTCTGGACCTCCGGTTGATCCACCCACCTCAGTCTCCCAAAGTGCTGAGACTACAGGCATGAGCTGCTGCACCCTGCAGGCTGCTTTCTTAAGTGGATCCCCAATCATTTTCTTTTCACTGGGGAAGACCTTTCAACAGGCATTTCCAGCTACTTCCTACAGGTGCTTTTGGGCTGAAAGCAGGTCTATACCTCCCTGGGATGGAGCTCCAAGAGAAAAGGGCATGCTGCCATTGTTGCTTTTTTGCACATTCACTGGTGATAACTTCAGGTACTGGAAAATCTGAGGTGACTAGATACCGTAGTGGACACCCAGCGTATTGCAGATGCAGCAGCTTTTCACAAAAGGGGTCAGACTGTTACTTGTGTTCCTGTTCTTATATCCTCTCATTGGGCAGGTTCTCCAGGCCTGGGCCACTAGCCAATCATTGCCAGAGCTATTGAGCCAGTAAAAACTTAAGGACTCCATGGACACAGCTTCCAGGGGCAAATGAATATATTTCATCACTGTCTATGCAGAAGGACTGTCCCTGTTGCCCTCAAACTAATGAAATATCCAAAACCCTAATTGCCTTATTCACACCTCAAATGAGCTGCATTATACCCAAGAAGAGGAGGTTAGACCATCCTCCATGGGGCTCACAAACTCCCCAGTGCTCCTCACCAGACAGTGAGCCCCTAACTTGGCCGGAAGCACATATTTCCCATCCAGGGCTGACTTCATTGAGTGATTGATGACCTATATCTCTCTCAGGTGCAGCCCCCAAGAAGACCAGCAAAGAGGTGGGGCAGTAAGCCAGCTCATATGGTTTCCAGAGGATTTGGTGCAAGAGCATGTATAGTAAAATATGGCCAGTGATGGCCATTTCTATAGACTGAACTTTCTCCTATAAGAGACTTTAGCCTGAGGGGAACTAATTTCTATATGATAATGTTGCAAATCAGAAGGGGTGGACCAACTGAGCACTCCTTGGTCTTCTGTCCTCTCCCAGGGTCCCAGTCTAGCTACAGCTGCTTATAGGGCAGTCTCAGTTACCCTGGAAGACCATACCATAGCATCAGCAATGGTAATCCATGACTGACCCCTGAAGACTACAGCAAGGCCGACCCTATCACTGAAGCTTACATGTATCTTCCCCATTCTGCAGCCCACATGTATCTTCCTCATACTGCAGCTTCCCATGATACCATGGCAACTCCACATGTTACTTTCCTGGCATATGTCTGCAAAGGTGGGTTTGGCTTTCCTTGCCCCACCAGCAAATGGGAATGCAGTATGCCCCTGCCACCCTCAGCAACTTCTACTGTAGATAAAGCTTTGGTGGGTAGAGAACCAGAAAGCCTCACCCCTGCTTTTCTGCTAACACTGTGTGTGGCAAGCAGTGTATCTTCTCACACTCTGAACAATTAGAACTTCATGAGGGGGCACAAATAAGGCATCAAAACATTCATTGGCCAGCATCCTGCCCAAGCCAACACCAACTTTACTGCAACAGCACACACAGTCTCCAGCAGGCACAGCCAACTCCCCTCTGAGCTGCTCTGCTGCTGCCACTGAGGTGAATGCCCAAAGGCAGGCAGAAACCTCATATCCACTAACACCCTTCTGAAGCTGTGACACATTAGTTACAAAGAGTGGTGGACTCTAACTATCAAGGAGCCAGAGAAGACAGCTGGAGCTCAATACAAGTTCCTCAGAGTATAGAGCTTCTGAGCTGTGAGCTGAGCATAGCCACTCCACCACCAAAAAAAAAAAAAAAAAAAAAAAAAAAAAAAAGAATCTCCCAGGAACAAAGCTGGTTAGTTACAAACACCTTATTCCACATCAAATATTCAAGACCATCACATAGGATCAAAAAAAAACAAAACCCCATTCAAAGGTCAGCAACCTCAAAGATACGTGCACAAAGATTAGACAAAATCAGTGCAAAAATGTTGAAAACACAAGAAGCCACAGTGACTTCTTTCATCCAAATGACAAAATTACATTTCCATGCAACCAAATGCAATGAAGGGAAAAAAATTGCAGGAATGGATAGAAAAAACAGTCAATAAGGAGGAAAATGTGGCCAATCTGATAGAGCTGAAAAAACACAATACAAAAACTTTGTAATGTAAACACAAGTATTAACACCAGAATAGACAAAGCAGAAGAAAGAATCTCAGAGCTTCAATACCAGCTTTCTTAAATAAGACAGACAAGAAGAGTGAAAAAAAAAAGAGGAATAAACAAAACCTCTAAGAAATATGAGATTATGTAATGAAACCAAATCTATGATTAAAAAGCGTGCCTGAGAGCAATGGGGAGAATGAAAACTACTTGAAATACTTATTTTCAGATATCATTCATGAGAGCTCTCCCAGCCTATATAGAGAGGCAAACATTCACATGCAGGAAATGTGGAGAATCCCAGTAAGATACCCCACAAGAAGGTCATTTTCAAGATACATAATCATGAGATTCTCCAAGGCCAAAATGAAAGAAAAAAGTGTATTAAAGGCAGCTAGACTAAAAAGCCAGGTCACCTCTAAAAGAAGCCCATCAGGCAAACAACAAACCTTTCAGGTGAAATTCTACATGTCAAAAGAGGTTAGGGACCAATATTCAACATTCTTAAAAAAAGAATTTCACATCAAAAATTTATATCCAACCAAAGTAAGCTTCAGAAGTGAAAAATAAATGTGATTCTATTCAGTTAAGCAAATGCTGAGGAAATCTTTTATCACAGACATGCCTTACAAGAGCTTCTAAAGAAAGCATTAGATAAGAAAAAGACTATAACAGTCACTACAAAAACACACTAAAAATCATAAATTGCTGACAGTATAAAGCAACCACATAAATGTGCAAAATAGCCAGCTAAGACCATAGTGACAGAATCAAATCCATACGTATGAATACCAACCTTAAATGAAAATGGGCTAAGTTTCCCAATTACAAAATAGAGTGGAAAGCCGAATAAACAATCAATATCTAATGATGCGCTGTAATCAAGACACCCATCTCAAATAAGCTCGAAAGAAAGAGAAAAAGAAAAATCTACCAAGCAAATAGAAAACAGAAAAAAAAAAAAGACACATGCACACATATGTTTATAGAGGCACTATTCACAATAGCAAAGACTTGGAACCAACCCAAATGTCCAACAATGATAGACTGGATTAAGAAAATGTGGCACATATACACTATGGAATACTATGCAGCCCTAAAAAATGATAAGTTCATGTCCTTTGTAGGGACATGGATGAATCTGGAAACCATCATTCTCAGCCAACTATCACAAGGACAAAAAACCAAACACCACATGTTCTCACACATAGGTGGGTATTGAACAATGAGAACACATGGACACAGGAAAGAGAATGTCACACACTGGGGACTGTTGTGGGGTGCGGGGGGAGGGGTGAGGGATAGCATTAGGAGATATACCTAATGCTAAATGATGAGTTAATGGGTGCAGCACACCAACATGGCACATGTATACATATGTAACAAATCTGCACGTTGTGCACATGTACCCTAAAACTTAAAGTATTATAATAAGAAGAAAATGAAATAAAAAAAAACTTTAGTCCTTAATAAAGACTCAAAATGGCAAAAAAAAAAAAAAAAAAAAGAAAGAAAAAAGAAAACAGAAAAAAAGTAGGGGTTGCAATCCTGGTTTCTGGCAAAACAGACTTTACATCAACACAGGTTTTAAAAAAAGACAAAGAATGGCATTGCATAATAGTAAATGCCTATCTGTGTACCCAACAGAAAAGCACTCAGATTATGAAGCAACTTTCTAGAGATTCTCCAAGATCATAAGTTAAATGTTCTTAAACAGTCATTAACTTTATACCGCACTGGTTCAGTATAAAGTCTCTGATGTAGAACCCAAAATGAGGACTTATTGAAGGCTTTTCCACATTTTGAACACTTGTGGAGCTTCTCTCTATATGAATTATATTACGTCTATGAGGTGTGAGAATGAGCTCAATGCTTTGCCACATTCTTCACATTTGTGGGGTTTCTCTCCAGTGTGAATTATCTTATAATTAGTAAGGTCTGAGAAGCACTTAAAGGTTTTGCCACATTCCTTATATTTGTAAGGTCTCTCTTCCATACATATTCTCTTGTGGTTAATAAGGGTTTAGGAGCAGGTAAAGGCTTTGCCACATTCTTCATAGATATGGGGTTTCTCTTCAGTATGAACGATTTTATGTTTGCTAAGGACAGAGAACTACATAATAGCTCTTCCATGTTCATTATATTTGTAGAGTTGCTCTCTAGTATGAATTATCTTATGTTTACTAAGGTCTGAGAACCACCTATAGGCTTTATTACATTCTTCACCTTTGTAGGTTTTCTCTGTAGTATGAATTATCTTATGTTTATGAAGGTCTGAGAACGACATATGGGCTTTGTTGCATTCTTCACATTTGTAGGATTTCTCAGCAGTGTGAATTCTCTTATAATTAGTAAGGTCTGAGAAGCACTTAAAGGCTTTGCCACATTCTTCACTTCTGTAGGGTCTGTCTCCAGTACAATTTCTCTTGTGTTTAATAAGGGTTGAGGAGCAGGAAAAGGCTTTGTCTCATTCTTTACATTTTCAGCACTTGTCTCCACTAAAACTTTTTTTATGTTCAACGAAGTTTAAGCACAACTCAAAAGCTTTGACATATTTATTAGGTTGATAGGTTTTGCTAAGGGTAATTAACAAACATTGATAAAGGCCATCATAACTGTTTTCTGCACATTGGAATTACCCACACTTTGGTAGCCTTTCTTTAAATGTAAACTATTAAGTTCACAGCTTCCATATTTTCTCAGGATCACTTTTTAGACGATTCTTTTATGTCATACTCCAGCAATATCTCTACAGTAAAATAAAAAGAGAAAACTAAGAAAAAAAAGGACTATAAATTTCTCCCTCATTAGACTCAGGTGAATACACTTTACAAATATATAATTAAACAAAGCACATTAACAAGGTGACAATAAAATATCACAGGCTCTAATTGTGTAATAGAAATTTAAACTTAACAGAAATATACCGATCAAAGTGTCTTTGTGAGAAGTCTACTAACCAGGTAAAAATTTGCAGCACCCGAAGTGAGCAAAACACAAAAAACCACATAGTGGTTTACTAAAAGTATTTTGTGTTTACCCATGAAAGCCATTCTTCATCCTATGATGACTTTAAATATAGACTCCCAACTCCTGTCTCCACCGCCCAATAATAAATAAAATAGTGACACCTGTGTCCATGCTTCTGGGTTTGTGAGACCTTACAATAAACTAATTTCTATATTCCATGGCAGTGTTGAAAGGAAAGTTGGTAACTGACAGTTTTGGATAGCTGAGACAAAAGTAAATGACTGTTACAAGTGAAGACAGAAAAGGGGTATAGCAACTGACTATAGGATCTCAATAAGAAACATGGAGAATGCCGGGAGTGGTTGCTCACACCGGTAATATCAGCAATTTGGGAGCCTGAGGCAGGCATATCACCAGAGGTGAGAAGTTCAAGACAAGCCAAGACAACATGGTGAAACCTTGTCTCTACTAAAAATACAAAAATTAGCTGGGTGTGGTGGCAGACTCCTGTAATCCCTGTTATTGGGGAGGCTGAGGATGGTGAATTGCTTGAACCCAGGAGTTGAATGTTGCAGTGAGCCACGACTGTGCCATGTACTCCAGCCTGAGTAACAATAGTGAAGCTCCCACTCAAAACAGAAAGAAAGAAACAAAGAAAGAAAGAAAGAAAGAAAGAAAGAAAGAAAGAAAGAAAGAAAGAAAGGAAAGGAAGGAAGATAGGTAGGAAGGAAGGAAGGAAAGAAAGAAAAAGAGAGAAAGAAAGAGAGACAGGAAGGAAGGAAGAGAAAAGAAGAAGAGAAAAGAAAAATACAGGAAAACCTCTTAAACTAAAAAACACACAAGCCCAGAGAAAACATCTACAGAACAAGCTTTAGAGACCCAAGAATCTCTAGCCTAAAAAATGTGTGTTTTATTCCCCCCAGACAAAAGAAACTTAATAAAGATTTTGAAATGTCACACTTTATTATACAAATTGCAACCTAAGATTACAACATATACAAAACCTCATGATAATATGGCTCAATCAAAAATAAAAATACATATCCAGAAATCAATTATTAAAATATGGGGATATAAAAATTACCAGAGACAATATGAATTATAGTCTAGATATTCTCTTAAAAAATTAATTACTGTTAAAAATTAACATTGCTGACTTAGTGATGCTCAACGAGCAAAATAGAAATAAAGAAATTAAGAAAAAGGAAATAAATAACAAAAATTAAACCAACAAAAAATAAAAAGCACACAAAAAATAAAAATTGTGGAGTGGAACTACAAAAAAAGACTAATATGTTCTTCAACATTAGTAAAAAAAAAAAAAAAAGAAAATCAATAAGCTCAGCACATTTCAAATAAAATTAACATGAAGAGCTTTACAACAAGACACAAGTTAAGCAACGTGTTGAAAGTCACATAAAAGAGAAAGAAGAATGCAGAGAGAAAAAACAAACGTATTATTTATATGCATGCTTCTGCAAGATTACCAATAAATTTATGAACATAAATCTTTCAAGCAAGAAGGGGGTAGGATGACATAGTTAAAACCCCGAAAAAGAAGTTCTAAACAAGAATACTATATTTTGCAAAAGTATCCTTCAAAATGAAAAAAAAAAAACCTCTATCACTATCTATAATAACATCTAACTAGGTCATGTCTTCAAAAGACTCATTTCATATCTAATTTTAAAAGACTGAAAATCACAGGATAAAAATACATTTCATGCAAGCATTAACCAAATGAGAGGAGAAGAAGCAACAATTTATTAAGATGAAAACTACCATATTTAATATAATTTACTTTATGTCAAAATTAACAAGAGACAAAGTAGGACATTCAATTATAGTAAGAGGGTTTATTCACTGAGAACTTATAAATATATGACAATTTTCCCAAAGACATAACGCAAACATTGACAGAATTGAAGAAAAAATAGACAGCAATATAATAATGGAAAATACATCAATATTTTACTTTCAGTAGTAAATAAATAATGATAGAATATCAATGAAGAAATGAAAAACTTGAATGCATTACACAATAATTACACCTAACAAAGGTATGCAGACAACGAATCACATTCTTCTCAATACCTCAGAAAACATTTTTCTAGATTGACCACACGTGACACCACAAAAGAAGCCTTAATAATTTTTTAACTAAAATTTTACAATTATTTACAGCCCAAATGAAATGAAACTAGAAATCAGTAATAGAAGAAAAGCTGAAAAATTCAAAACTTATAAAGATTAAGCAACACAATTTCCTGTTTTGTTTTGTTTTGAGATGGAGCATCTCTTTCACTAGGCTGAAGTGCCGTGGTGCAAAATCAGCTCACTGCAAACTCCGCCTCTGGGTTCAAGTGATTCTTCTGCCTCAGTCTCTGAGTAGCTGGGATTACAGGCAAGCACCACCTCACCCAGCTAATTTTATGTATTTCAGGAGAGATGAGCTTTTACCATTTTGGCCAGGATGACCTCGATCTCCTGAACTAGCCATGCATCCTCCTGGCCTCACAAAGTTCTGGGTTAGAGGCATGAGCCACTACCCCCAGCTACAACACACTTTTTATTATGCTCTTTTTCAACCGTTGGAAGACCTAATATTGTGAAGATACCCATGCTGTTTAAGGTGACTGACACATTCAACACAGCCCGTTTCAATTTTCAATTATACTTTTGCAAAAATAGAAAAAAAAAAAACCCACAAAGTTATGTAAGATCTCAAGGCACCATGAAAAGCCTGACAATCTTTAAAAAGAATTAAAATATTGGAAACATTATACTTAAAAATTTCCAAACACAAAACACACCTACAGTAATCAAAGCACTCTGGTACTGGTATAAAAATAGAGTACCAAAGTAACAAAACAGGATGCAGCACAGATATAAACTGTTGAAGAGAGAGTAGAGGCATACCACCTAGGTTTTGCATTCAGCCTTTAAGTGACAATTCCTTTGGTAAGCAGGACCCAGGCAGGAGAGAAGAGTTACATTACATAGATGCTAGTTTCAGCGATATTTAAAACTGTTCTCTGGGAGCAAAGCACAGGCTGGAGAGACATATCACCTAGCTGATAGACACAGAGATATGTGATAATATTCCCTGTTTACAGGGCCCAGGCAGAGGAATCAGATTATTATGATTCTAACCCATTGATATGTAACAATGCACCCATAGAAAGGGATTTGAGACAAAAAGTCTCAACACCAGGGTACTAGGCCCAGTGATATGACACTATCCCCTCATCTTTGAGGATGACATTTTTAACATTTAGATGAGCATGTATATTAGAGTCACAATCTCACATGTGTGCTCAGACAATATATAACTGTCTCTACAACATTCGAGGGCTTTATGAAACCTGTATGAGAGATGCAAACCTCTCTGTGGCCTGCGTGCTCCTATGGACTCACAATCTTGCATATTGCTCTAAACCACGTTTGATAGTCAATGTCTATAGGCAGGGTTAAGGGAGAAGACCCATTATTATGCCTGTGGGCTGGGTCCAGAAATGAGTCACCATCTCCCCTGTGGCCAAAGCCACATATAAATGTCACAATTTTAACTGTGTACTGTATTCTTTTGTTAGACTCAGGACCTCAATAGTGGGAATTATTAATATGGAATGGTGATGACTCTTAATTTCACCTGGAGTCCCATTCTGAACCAAGAGTCCCATTCTGAACCTTTTGCTGGTTCCTGTTATGAAACTCTTTACCACCAAAGGGTTTATACAATATAAGTTAGCTTATGTGCGTTATTACAAATACGCAACTCAGAACCTTAAATATTGCCTTAAGCCAAACAATGAGAGGAAAAATATCTCCTACTGGCTGTATCCCAATATAAGTTTGATCTTCATGCCTGTGAACTAAAGCAAGGTATATGTCATAATTCCATATGTGAGCAAAGAACAAGACAGGAGGGTAACATTACATAGATCATGTACCAAGCAATATGTCACAATACCGTCTCTAGGCAGGGTATAAAAATTTGGGTCACATTAACCTGGTGCTGGGCCAAGCACTGGACAACATTCCACATGTGGAAAATACCAAACCAAGTTATGAGAGCCAAAACCCCTACATAATGGACCCAAAATATGTCAATGTATATTCAGTGGCTCCAGCATGGGCAGGGGAGTAACAGTCATAAGGGTGCTGGGCCCAACAATATGCAATATGCCATAATTTCCTCTTTATGCATAATCCAGGAAGCAGAGAAAAATCACCTTGGTGTTGAGCCATTCAGTAAGTCAAAATTTCTTCTTTGTTGGTACAATTCAGGAAAAATAAGAGAGTTACATATTTTGAGTGCTGGGCTTAGCAATATGCCAAAATCCGCCTATTGTGAAGGCCCAGGCAGCAAAAGAGTCATATCACTTAGGTCAAGGGCTCAGAGATATTTCAAGGTGTCCCAAATAGTCAGGGCTCAGGCAGATGAAGAGAGTCATATCACCTAGATGCTGCCCTAGGAATATGTCACAATGGAACATGAGAGCAGCATGCAGGCAGAAGGTCCACATCACTTGAGTGCTAGGTTCTGAGATATTTCATAAGGATCTCTTCACATAGCACCCCGCTAAGTGAGTTACATCAACTAATTGAAGGTTCTCTGCTTATATCACAATGCTCCCTGTGGGTAGGGTCCAAGGAGAGACTCACATCTCTTAGGTGATAGGCCCAGAGATGTGTCACAATATCCTCTATGGAACATAGCCCTGGCCAAAGAGTACCATCACTTGTGTGCCAGGCCTAGAAATATGTCACACTCCAGGATGATGGGACCCCAGGAAGAGTCCCACATAGCCTAGGTGGCAGGCCCAGAGGTATATCACAATTCCCTTCTTTGTGCATGGCTGTGGCAAAATAGTTCTCTTGCATGTGTGCCTGGCCTTGCAATATGTCTCTATATTTCCTTTGGGCCTTTGCAGGGCACATTCCAGACAGGAGAGTTATATCACCTATGAGGTGAATACAGGGATATGTCACAATAATTTGGTGGGCATGGCACAGGCAAAAATGTTACATCACCTGGGTGCTAGATCCAGTGATAAGACAATCCTTACTGAGAGAAGGGCCCTGGCAGGAGAGTCACACCACCTTGAGGCCGGCGTTAAGTAGATATCACAATCCCATATATGAGCTGAAACAAGCCTAGAGAGTCAGATTACACAAGTGCTTGGCAATAATTTATATCACAATCACACTGTCAGAAAATTCCAAAGGTGAGATTTAAAATACCAATCATTTCTTGTTTTCATCTTTGACAGTTGACTCCATCCATGTGAGGTAACAAAAGTTCTTACTGTGAGCTGGGTGTGCATGCAAGACTCACAATTTTACCTGTGTGCTGAGCCCTGCTTTGACTCCTTCTGTATAACCCAAAGACTTTGTAAAATATGTGTGAGTGTTATAATCTTTTGCAACCTTTGTGTAAAAGATGGTCCAGGGTATCAGGCATGTCCCTAAAACTAGTTATCTAGTTATAAAAGTCAAAATAGCCTCTATTGCCTGAGTCCACATATGAGGGCCATTATCATTCCTGTTAGCCATGCCTAGATATAGGTTTTAATTCCCTCTGTGGTTATGAAACAGGCAGAACAGGCACATCACCTAAATGCTAGGCCAGAAATAGTCCAATATTCTTTTTGTAGGCAGGGTTTTGTCACAAATATCACATATTTGTGTGCTCAGTCCAGCTCCGTGTCACAATGTTTCCTGTGGGCAGTCTCCAGGCAGGAGAGGAGAGTCATATCACCAAAATGATGGGCCCAAAAATATGTCACAATGCTTCCTGTGACAGGGCCCAGGCAAGAGAGTCATATCATTTGGATGCAGTGTTTAGAAATGCTACAATTACTAAAGGAAGCCAGGTAGAGGCAGGAGAGGAGAGTTATGTAACCTAGATGATGGGTCCAGAAATATGTTACAAATCCCCTTGAGGACATTGTTAGGATAGCACAGTCAAATCACCAAGTTACTTGGCTCAGGTACTTATGAAACTGTCATTTGTGGGCTATACCAATGCAGAATTATTAAATCCCTTAGGAGGGGATAAAGGATAAGACACAATTACACTTGTGGAAAGATTTAAGAATAAGGGTCACCATCCTGCATATGTCCTGGCTCCACTCATGAGTTGTTATTAGACTTTTGCTATGGTTTCTGGTATATAGCACAATATTACCTGGACAGAGGGAAAGCAAAAAATTCACATAACCTACGAGGCTGTGGCTCCAGTGTGATATCACAATTTACTTTGTGGACGGGACACTGGCTGAAGGGTCACATCACCTGAATGCTGATTTCAGTGACATATGAAAACTTTGTCTGTAGGCAAGACTTTGGCAAGAAAGAGACTTACTTCACCTAGGAAATTGACCTAGATTCATGTCACAATGTCTGTTCTGTGCAGTACAAAAGCTGGAGCGTGACCTCACATTGGTGCTGGGACCAGCAATATGTCACAATCTCCATAAGGTTAGGGTACAGGAAAAGTGAACCAACATCACCTAGGTGCTCAGCCAAGGGTTATGTTTCGATGCTTTCTGTTGCCAGAATCCCCCAAAAAGAATCACATCACCTGGATGCAGTTATGTGTCACAATGCATTGTAAGTGCAGGGCTAAAGGAGTAGAGAGGAGTCACATCACTTATGTGACGGACATAGATATAAAACAATTCTCTTTGTAGCCATGTTTTAGGCAGATAATTCACATCACCTGGGTGATGATAAAAGTGATAGATAAAAGTGCCCTTTGTAGGCAGAAACATGGTAGATGTTATGTATTGCAAAGGTGTTTGTTATACTTATGGCACAATTTTATCTGTGGTCTGGGCCTAGAAAAAGAGTCAAGTCATTCATGCACTGGGAAAAGTTACCTGACCCAATCACACTCTCAGAAAGGTTTGCAAATAAGTTTCACAATCCACATAAGTTCTGGTTTCCTGTATGTATGTCGTCAACTCTTTCTATGAGTTTGGTGGAAGTAGAGGAGTCAAAATCTCAACGATGGGCAAGATCCATGTATAGGAGCTCCAGTCGCATTTGAAGATTGTGTTCCAGTAGGGGAGTCACAGCACCACAGGCATGCTGAATCATGCTTCAAATGTTACCAAAACACCTGTGAATCTAATCCCTGTATGAGAGTAATGATTTCAATCTTTGACGACTTTTATGTGTGAGATTTAGTACCTCATTACTAGGCCCTGTTTATGTGTGAGAATCACAGTTGTATCAACTAGGTGTGCATAGAGAGTCACATTCTTATCTGGTTGCTGGGGATAGTGACATATGGCTCAAACATATGTCACCATCCAGAACTGTGTACAGGGCCCATTCTGAGGAGAGTTATATCGCCTAAGTGGTTGACACAGTGATATGTCACAATAATTTATGTGGGCATGACTCAGGTGATTCTCACTGAGAGTGGGGCCTAGGCAGAAAGGTCAAATCACCTAGAGACTGGCCCTGGTAGATTTCAAATTAACATCACTGGGCTGGAACCAGTCTGGAGAGTCAAATCACACAGATGCTCAGAAAAGATTTATATCACAGTCAGACTGGCAGAAAATTCCCAGGATGAGACTAACAATACCACATATGTTATGTTTTTATTAGCGACAGTTGGCTTTACATATATAAGATGGTTACTATCTTCAACTGTCAGCTGGATATTCATATGAGACTCACAATTTCACCTTTCTGATAGGTTCTGTTATGACACCCTCTGTACAAGACAAAGGCTTTTTAAAATCACTTATGCTGTTATAATCTTCTGCAGTCCTTTTACCATAAAGAAATATAATCACTTAAGTAACTCTAAAGCAAGTTATGAGATTAAAAATTACTCCTCTTTGGGGGTTCTACATATGAGAGTCATTATCATGCCTGTGAGCTGTGCTTAGATATAGGTCACAATTTACACTGCAGTGATGAAACAGGCATGAGAGCCATATAATCTAAATGCTGAGGCAGAAATCTTCCAATATTATTATTTTTGACAAATTCCTAGAAGAAAAATCACATATCTTTGGGGCTATGCCCAACTGTATGGCACAACACCCCTTGTGGGCAGTGGTCCACGCAAGAGGAAAGTCATACCACATAAATGATAGGTCCAGAGGTAAGTCATAATGTCTCCTGTTGAAAAGACCAGGCAAGATATTCATATAATTTGAATGCAGTGTTTAAAAATGCTGCAATACCCAGTGGAAGCAGAACCCAGCCAGGAGAGCAGACTGAGTTAACCTAGATGATGGATCCAGAGACATGTTACAAACATGCCTGAGGATATTTTTAAGACAGGAGAATCAAATCACCAAAGTGCTCAGCTGAGACATATGTCCAAATCTCAATTGTGGGCTATACCTAAGCAAGATTACTATATCACTCAGGAGCTGGGCAAAAGTATATGTCACAATAACACTGGTGGAAACTTCCATGAGTGGGAGCCACCATCATGCATATGACCTGGCTCCAGGTTTAAGAGTCATGATTGACTAATCATGACTCTTATCTGGTCTCAGTTGTATGGCACAATATCCCTGTGGGCAGACAGCAAGCAAAAGGGTCACATCACTCGGGTGGGTACTGGTCCAGTGAGATGTCACAATCGTTACTGTGGGTAGAATTCTGGAAGAACTGTCAAATCACCTGGATGCTGGTTTAAATGATATATCAAAATTTCCCTTTTGGGCTTGGCTTAGAAAGGAGAGGAGGCTCACTTCACCTAGAAAATTGGTATAGATATATGTCACAATGGCCACTATGTACAGGACCAAAGTCTGAAAGTGACCTTAACTTGGCGCTGGATTTAGCAACGTGTCACAATCTCCCCTGTGGTCAGGGCAGGGCAAGAGAGGAGAAACATCATCTAGGTGCTGAGCCAAGTTACATGTTACAAAGCTTTCTGATGGCAGAAACCAAAATGGAGAGTCCCATCACTTGGGAGCAGTACCCCGTTATGTGTCACAATGCACCGTTAATGCAGGGCCAAGGCAGTAGAATTGAGTAACATCACTTATGTGATGAACCCAGATATAAGCCAGAGTTCTTTTTATAGGCAGGGATTAGGCAAATAATCCACATCACCTGGGAGCTCTTCCCAGCGACAAGTAAAAGTGCCCTTTGTATGTAGGCCCAGGCACCTATGCTTAGGTGTGTGGTTCATGCATATCACAATTTCATCTGTGGTCATGGCTTAAAGAAGAGAGTCAAATTATTCAGGAGCTGGGCTAACTTTTATGTCCTCCTAATCACACACTAGGAAATATTCAGACATGTTTCACAGTCACGGAAGTCCTGGACTTCATGTACGTACGGGAGGAGTCAACACCTCCTGTGAGTTGTGTCAAAGCAGAGGAGTCCCAATCTCAACAATGGGCAAGATCCATGTATAAGATGCCCAGTCCCACTTGAAGATTGTGTTGCAGTAGGGGAGTCACAGCCTCACAGTTATGCTGAATCATGTATCACCAAACCACCTGTGGGTCAGACTTGTGTGTGAGAGAAGCAATTTCAACCTTCAACTGATCTTTTTTGTAACATTTAGTACCTTATTTGTAGACCACATTTTTGTGAGGGAATGACAATTGTGTCAGCTAGGTGTGCATTCAAGAGTCACAATCACACCTGGTTACTGTTCCCTGTTATGACAGTTTTTGTACCACTCAGGCTTTGTATGATATGCCTGAGTGTCATAACCCTTTGTGAACTTTATGCAATTAGGAGACTCATTTCTTTACTTATGGTCATGAGACTGACCATGAGAGTCAAATTATCTCTCCCTTTTGGGTAAAGATATGATAGTTATATTTGTGTATATAAGCTGAACCCAGGTATATGTTAAAATTTCACCTGTGGTCAGAAACAAGGCATCATAATTGCCTTACTTGGATTCCAAGCACAGAATTCATTATAATCTCCTTCGCAGGCAGGCCAAGTCAGAAGAGTCATGTCCACTGAGAACAGCCTCAATGAATATGACACCATGTCGACTGTAGACATGGTTGAAGAAAAAGAGGAGAGTCACACCTCCTAGGTGCCTAGCTCAGCAATATGTAATAATTTCTTCTATTGGCTGACTCCAGAATAAAGAGGATAGTTACATTACCTAGGTTTTGCACTCAGTAGTATGTCACAATTCCTTTTGTGGGCAGAACCTAGGCAAGAGACGAGAGTCACATTTCCTTGATGCTATGACCACTGATGTCACAATGTGCCTTGGGGAAAAAGTACAGGAAAAATTGGCAAATTACCTAGCTGATAGGCTCAGAGAAATGTGATAATATCCTTTGCTGTCAGGGTCCGGGCAAAAGAGTCACAATGTTATGAACCTTACAGGAAACAATTTAAGCAAAAGTTTTAACACCTGGGTACTCGGCGCAGTGATATGACACAATCTCCTCATGTTTGAGGGTGACGCCTTTAACTGTTAGCATGGTGACTGTAACAAAGTCAAATTGTCATGTGTGTGTTGGGCCACCGAATGACACCCTCTACAACATCCAAGGGCTTCATATGGCCTGCATCATATTTGCAAACTTCTCTGAGGCCCATAGCCTCATATGGACTCACAATCTTATATATTGCCTTAAATTCAGGTATGATAGTCAACATTTCTAATTTAGGCTACATTCAGGAATGAGAACCATTTTTATGCCTGTGAGCTGGGCCCAAAAATGAGTCACGATCACACCTGTGGCCAGGTCCACCTGTAAGAGTCACAATTCCATTTTTGTACTGTTTTCTCATGTTAGACTCAGTAACTCCATTGTGTACTTAGTAAATGTGGTATGGTGACAACTTTTACTTTCACCTGGGTGTGAAACTGAGAGTCACAATTTTAACTTTTTGCTGGGCCTTGTTATAAAATGCTCTGTACCACCCATAAAGTTTATACCACAGGAGTTTGTGTTGTAAACTTCTGTGAGTTTTGTACAAATATTCAACCCAGAATTTTTTCTATTGTCATAAGCCTAGTGATGAGAGGCAAAATATCTTCCACTGGCTGAATCCCAATATAAGTTTGATCATCATGCCTGTGAACTGAAGCAAGATATATACCATAATCCTATTTGCAGGCAAAAAATTAGAAAAAAAAGTGTAACATTACTTAGTTGATGTGGCAATTAACATGTCACAATATTCTCTCTACACAGAATCTAGGAAAGATGGCCACATTAACTGGGCACTGGACCCAGCTATGTGACACAACTCCACATGTGGAAAAACATATTGAAGAGATGAGAGCCAAAACACTTACAGAACAAGCCAAAGATGTGTCAAAATACCATTTGTGGCTCTGGCACAGGCAGGACAGTAGCATCACCATGGTGCTGGACTTACAACTATGCAATAATTATCTCTTTATTCAGGATTCTGGCAGAAGAGTAACATCATCTGGGTGCAATAGATCAAAATTTCCCTTTGTGGGCATGGTTCAGAAAAAAGAGTAGAGTCACATAACCTAAATGCTGGGCTCAGCAATATGTCATAATCCCACTCTTTTAAAAGCCCAGGCAGGGGAAGAGAGTCATGTCACTTAGGTCATGGGCTCAGAGATATGTCCTAGTGTCCCCAGAAGGCAGGACTCAGGCAGAAAATGTGGGTCATATCACATAGGCACTTCTTTATGTATACATCACAATATAACACATGGGGAGAAATCAGGCAGAAGAGCCACATCACCTGGGTGCTGGGTGCTGAGATATGTCACAAGTTTCCCTAGGACAGTACTAGATTGAAAGAGTTACGTCACCTTGATGCAGGTCTAACTTTTATGTCACCATGATCTATGTAGGTGAGACCCAAGCATTCAGTCACATCACTTAGGTAACAGTCCCAGAGATACATCACAATGAACTCCTTGAAATATATCCGTGGCAAAAGAGTACAATCACCTGTATGCTCTGGCCTGCCAATATGTCACTACCATCCTCTAGGTTCAGGGTCCATTCCAGAGAGGGGAGTTACATCACCTAAGTGGTGGACACAGTTATATGTCACAATGATGCCTGTGAATATGGTCCAGGCAACAATGTAACATCACCTGAATGTTAGATCCAGTGATATGTCACAATCCTTACTGAAAAAAGGGTCCAGGCTGGACAATCACATCACCTAGATGTTGGCTCAGGTAGAGATCACAATCCCATATATGTGCTGGAACCTCTCTGGAGAGTCAAATCACACAGATGCTTGGCAAAGATGTGTATGACATTCACACTGGGAGAATATTGCAGAGATGAGATTTACAATAACATACATGTCCTGTTTTCATGTTTCACAGTAGCTTCATATACATGAGATGCTGACAGTACTTTCTGTCTGCTGTGTGTGAATATGAGACTCACAATTTCATCTTTCAATTGGGTTTTGTTATGGCATTATCTGTGCAAGCCAAGGGCTGTAAAATATCTGAGAGTGTTATAATCTTCTGTGACCCTTTTACCAGAAGGACATGTAAGACATCACTTGCATTGCTAAAGCAAGTTACAAGAGTCACACTTACTCCTATTTGGGAGGTCCACATATGAGTCATTATCATGCCTAGTTATTTGTCAAAATATTGAGCTGTGCCTAGCTATTTGTCAAAATTTACTCTGCAGTAATGAAACAGGCATGGCAGCCACATAACCTAAATGCTGAGGCAGAAATGTTCCCATATTCTCCTTGTAGGCAGGCTCCTGGCAGAAAAATCACATAACTTTGGGGCTACGCCCAACTGTACGGCACAATAACCCTTGTGGGTAGTGTCCAGGCAGAAGAGGAGAGTATATCACTTAACTGATAGGCGCAGAGATATGTCACAATGCCTCCTGTTGAAAGGGCCAGGCATGTATTATTTATAATTGTAGCCATTTTAACTAGAGTCATTTGGTGTCTTATTGTAGCTTTAATTTGCATTTTTCTAATAATAATGTTGAGCATCTTTACATGTACTTGGCCATTTGTATGTCTTCTTTGGAGAAGTGTCACACAATGTATCTTGCCTATTACTAAACTGTGTGTCATTTTTGCTGTCACATTTCTTATATATTCTCTATGTTTTTCCACTGTGATATGTATATTTTACAAATATATTCTCCCACACTGTAAGTTGTTCTTTCACCCTGTTAATTTATTTTTGCTATGTAAATTTTTTTTAGATTCTGTTAATTTTATTTGTCTGCTTTTGCTTTTCTTGCCTGTGCTTTTGAGATCCTATTTAAAATTATTTTCCTGTCCTATTTAGTAAAGAATATCTCTATATTTTTTTCAAATAGTTTTATAAGTTTGATTTTACATTTCAATCTTCTAGAAAAGATTGACTTTACTTAAATGCATGTTCTAAAGAACTTAAAAATTACTTGGCTCTAGGTTTATGAATTTTGTTACTGGGATCATTGGATACTTTGGTCTATGTGTCTGTTTTCTATGCCAGTATCATGCTGTTTTGCTTGTTATAGCTTTGCAGTTTGGTTTGGAGTCAGGTAGTTTGATATTTTCAGATTTGTTCTTTTTTCACAGCTATTTGGGGAGTGTTTTCTTGGTTCCCCATAAATTTTAAGCCTCTTTATTTCATTTTTGTTCAAAAATGTTCTTGGTGTTTTTATAGAGTTTGCACTGAATCTGCAGATTTCCTTGTGTAGCATAGCCATTTTGGCAATATTTTTTATCTCATGAGCAAAAATATCTCTTTTTTTTTTACTTTTTTCAACAATGTTTTATAATTTATAGTGTAGAGAGTGTTTCTCTTTTTTATTAAGTTTACTGCTACACATACTTAATTTTTATTCTAGATAAACAAAAAGTATTTGGAAAATTTTACATAACTTTGTAATTAAAAACAGCTGAACAAATTATGTATAGATTATATGTACTTCAACAAAGCTAAGGCAAAATATGACAAATCAATAAACAAATCAAATACTGTTACTAGTGGGTCTTCATTTTTTTTTTAAATTAGAGGACTGGATAGAGAAAGATTATGTATCAAAACTTATTATACATTTCTCATTAAATTCTAAAACCATGAGGTTTGAATTTTTGCCTACATTTTAGACCAACCATGCTTATTCCTATGAAAAAACTGGCAGTCTTCAGCTGCAACTCAGAAGAAACAAAAAGGGATGAGTAATGAAAAATCTAGTTTAATATTCTAGTTCTGGGAAATTATCCTGCAAATTTTTCAGAGTAATGAAAATAAATAGGGTGCCCCCCTTCCCAAATCTTAGCAAGCTTAAAATATTGCCACTAGTTATCTGGTTTTGTCACAAGCATTTTTTTCTCTTCTTTGTGGAAAGAGGACTGAATTCCACAGCTTTATCTTAGCGTTCAGCTACTAATAAGGAGTCCAAGCAATCCCCTGAGAAACATTTTTGTCCCAACCTCAATTGCAAGCCTCAGGTTGAAGCCCTAAGAAGGAATACTGGAGCTGAGAAATCCAGAAGCAGATGATTATGGGGGTTAAAATTCACCGTGGAAGTGAGCATGACTAATTCCAGTGGATTAAGCCGAGCTTCCCATTTCACGGATAATGGTCATGATGGTGTCTGTTGCATAAATGAAGTCTAGTGAACTCCAGAACTACTGAGAGCAGGGAAGATATGACATATGTAGGTAAGAGCAGATATTTCCACCCACAAGAGGCCTCCCTGTAAACATGAGTGAAAGCTGCTTTGACATCCATGGGTTGCACACTATCACAATCCCTGGCACTCAGGGATACAAGGATGCAAGGGGGAAAGACAATATTCTTTATTCTCTCTCTCAACATACACTGGATATTTCCTAGAAAGATAAAGGAATCAGGGATAAATGGTCTTCACTCTCCTTCTAGATGAGTAGCCATTCATTTTCAGTCTGTATTCCTTTTAAATGCATCCTGAAATTTGGGTCTCCTTTGAAAAAATGCGTACTTTTTACCTTGTTTTCTCCTCTGTCCTCTTTTCACAGACAGGTAATCATGTCTTCATACTATGGGACAGTCACCTCAGATGCATTCTCCAACCTTAGACTGGTTGGCTTAGCTTAGGACTGGACTCAGAGCAAAAAACACAGAAGCCAGACATGCTGGCAAAAGGGTGAAAGAAAATTTTCAAGTTGAGCTTTTGTCCTCCTCCTTCCTATGCAAACTGGAAAAATACCTTGGAATTTTTGAGCTGTCCTTGCCACCTTCCCCTTGTTTTATTTTAGCACATGATTTTTAATAACCCAGTTTGATACTTCTCACATTTAGGTTACCAAATTCATGCCACTAGAGCCTCAGACAAGGCCCTTTTCACTGGAGACACTTAGATAGGCCTCTTAGGAAAATCTGACTGCCGGTTTTCCAAAACAGTGCCCCCTGTCAACAGGAAGCTCTTAAAAGTGGTGTTTGTCCTGACCCTTCTCCTAAGTCTAATGGCAGTTAGATGTACTTCTTTATATGGGGAAATAACAGAGTTAGAAAACAGCCAACAGTCCTGGGTGAAACCCCATCTTCAAGCCTAAAACAGCATAAAGACTGAAAAATCAGACTGCTTCTCCCAGATGAAGCCTACCTTTTTTCAACCAATTCTCTCTGAATGATACCCACGTCCACCCTGGGGGAAGTGATTGGAGCCATGGAAAGTTCACTCCTTGTGTGGGGAGAAGGAGACTGGCCTCCGCAGTTCTTATGTGATGGTTTAGTGTTAATCTACCCAGGAGGTGGGACCTGTAAACAGGACTCCCACTGACTCTGTTGACAGTTTTTCTTTTCTTCTTTTTACCCAATCAACTCTACCCTTCATCCTTCAGGGTATCCCTGGGCCTAATCTTTCTTAGTCATGTGAGAAGAATCCAATTTTGCTGAAGTAAGGAGAAAGTTCTGCAACATGAGGATTGGGAACCCTCATTTATGATAAGCTGAGTATAAGCATGTGGGTTTATTTTTGGCTTCTCTTATCGGTTTCAACATTTATTTTTCTGTCTTTATGCCAGCACCACACTGTTTTGATTAATGTAACTTTGCATTATGTTTTGAAATACAAAACAATTATTCCTCTGATTTTATTTATTTTTTTACAGGTCATTTGGTTACTTGTGGTTTTTTGAGTGTTTATGGAAATTATAGGGCAATATGTGTTGGCTCACTCCTGTAATCCCAGAACTTTGGGAAGCCAAGCCAAGGTAGGTGGGTTGCTTGAGCCTAGGAGTTTGAGACCAGCCTGGGAAATATGGTGAAACCCTGTCTCTATAAAAAGTATACAAAACTTTCTGAGCATGCTGTCATGCACCTGCAGTTTCAGCACTTGTGAGGCTGAGGTAGGAGGATCAATTGAGCTTTGGAGGTCAAAGATACAGTAAGTCATGATTATGACATTATACTGCAGCCTAAGTTACACAGGTAAATATTGACTCAAACATTTTAGAATAATGTAGTACTTCTGCAAAAACTTTCACCTTTTTAAAAGAGATCTCATTGATCCATAGATCACCTAGTATAACATTAACATCTGAAAAACTTGCATGTTCTAACTCTTTGAAAAATAGTGTGCTCAAGAATATGTCCAGTTTTCAAATATATGCAAACATGATGGTTTTGTTTTAACTTCCAGTTGTATTTTATTGTAGTCAGAAACAATACTTTTGTGATTACCATCAGTTTAAATATGCTAAAACTAGCATGCTACCTTAGAAGTTTGCCTATCTTAGAAAATGTGTCATATACAATTAGAAGTATTATGTATTATGCTATTGTTGGGTGAAACGTTTTGTAAATTAACCTGATGTCTTATTTCTTTATTTAACTTTTTATTTTTGTGCATTGTCTTTATTTTGTTTCTCTCGATTTTTTATTTTATCTATTAGTTTAATTTACTTTTATTTCTGTTTTACTTTTTTCTCATTACATTCTCTTCATTTCAAATATATTTCAACTTGTATCTTGTTTTTAGCAGTTTATTTAATTTTATATTTTTTCTTTTATTTATTTCTTGTCATATTCCTTCATATTACCTTATTTTTTACCCATATTCGTTTTTTTATTTTTTCTCCCTATTCTGAAATTTTTTATTGAAAATTATTTCATTCGTGTTTGTTTCTCTTTTTTTTTGCATTTATTGTTTATCTTCATTTTATTTTCACTTATCTTAATTGCATTTCTCTATTTTTCTCTATTTTGGTTTATTTTATTTGTCTTTACTATGTTTCACTTACTTTAAATTTATTTTTACATTTTATTTCTCTTGATTTTTTTTTAAATTTACCTTTCTATGTTCTGCTTCATAAAACAGAAGAGATAAGATATTTTAGGTTGGCCCAGCCATAGTCATCAAGGCTTATGTTTGCTGAGGCTCTCTCTCAGTTACTCTACCCCAGAAGTCTTCAATCCAACTTATAGTCCAACTATATTTTTGCTGCTTTCAGAAGCCCCCTGCAAGCCTCAGTGTCACTAGGTCGAGGCCCTGACTGCCTCTTCATTAGTGTCCCAGTGGATCCCCCAAAAATAATCCAAGGCCTTGACTGTTCTTTCTCCTTTCCCAGAACAGGCTCATACCCACTCTACTCAACCAGGACATGTCTAGACCATATGTGTGTCTCTACGTTTTAATTTTTTTTTTTTTTTGAGAGAAAAGCTTGCTCTGTCACTCAGGCTGGAGTGCAGGTACATGATCTCTGCTCAATGCAGCCTCTGCCTCATGGTTTCAAGTGATTCTCCTGCCACAGCCTCCCAAGTAGCTGAGATTACAAGTGCCCATCATTTTTTTTTCTTTTTTTGTATTTTTAGTAGAGACCATGTTTCACCATATTTGCCAGGCTGGTTTTGAACTCTTGACCTCAAGAGATCCACCCTCCTCAGCCTCTGAAAGTGCTGGGATTACAGGTGTGAGTGACCATGCCTGGTTGAAATTTTTTTTTACATTAACTTGACATATAACTGATTAATTGGCACGGTGGCTTACGCCTGTAATCCCAGCACTTTGGGAGGCCGAGGTGGGTGGATCATGAGGTCAGGAGATCTAGGCCATCCTGTCTAACACAGTGAAACCACGTCTCTACTAAAAATACAAAAAATTAGCCGGTCGCAGTGGCGGGCACCTGTAGTCCCAGCTACTGGGGAGGCTGAGGCAGGAGAATGGCCTGAACCCGGGAGACGGAGCTTGTAGTGAGCTGAAATCGAACCACTGCCCTCCAGCATGGGTGACAGAGTGAGACTCTGTCTCAAAAAAAAAAAAAAGAAATGAAAATATCTGCTTTATGGGTTGATATACATGCAAATATATGCAAAAAAAGCTAATGATATGAGGAGATGAACATTTCTACATTTTATCTAAAGATTTCATGGAGTTGCTATTTTACCTTTTCCATTCTTTATCTCTATGTATTCAATGGGAAAATCCTCAATGAGGACTCCTCAGTGTGATATACAAAATGTTCAATTAGTCATTGATAGATGCAGTGAGTTAGCTTCTGGTGTTTATTTGGAGCTCTCACAGCTAGGATTAAAAACTCTTGGCTGTAAACTGACATGATGAGGAATTATACTATGCTGTCCTCTTCTGTACACTCGTCTACCATCACAATTTTTTGAACTTGCCAAAGGAAATTAAGGGAAATTTTTTCCCTCAGACCTACTCATCTCCCTTTCATAAGTTTTAAGGTAGGACACTGTCTAGATTTCCTACAAGCTCATAATCACAGAGGTCATATTTGTCAGGAGAAAGCTTTCTTGCATCAGGATTAAGTAAAGATGTTTACCAACCATGGCTTATGGTTCCTCCAGAGGCAGAATGGAGCTTAAAAAGCATTGCTGAAGCCAAAAAGTGATGAAAGAAGTTGATGGCTGCCCAGAGGATAAAGAAAACATGCTACGTTTTACTTCGCAAGCAGTCACAGCCCATTTTGGCATTAATCTTGCTTCTGACCATGATATGTTTCTTACTGGTCTTTCTTTGTATTCCACTGATTGTACATTTAAAATAGAGGCCTTGATGAGAGTGGTAAAAGGAATAAATTAATCCTTCTAGAGCTGATGCCTTGGTGAGCTTTGAAGCACATTGAGCAGAGTCTGAAATCCTTCTTCACTATGGGGTAAGTCGTGTCAAACTCGACACCCATTGAAATGGCACAAGTATCAAGCTGTCAAAGAAGAGACTCAGAACCAGTAAATGAGATATAGACTTTCAGTGGAAACTTCCACAGAGAGCAGAAAGCACAGTGTCAGTGGGCCTAGCTGAATAACCATGCCTGCTTGCAAAAACACGCAGTTTGTATAGCCTTTTTATTTAGCACTTTTTTTTCTGAACAAGCTTTCACCTGTCAGCCCTCATTGAACAAAAATGGAATAGACTCAATTCCGTGTGTGACCCGTATTCTTACGCCACATGTTGGGACAGCACAGGGGCTCAGACATTCCTCATAGATAAAGAGTAATCTCCAGGTTGACCATGACAAGGTTTTTTAGATTTGGAACTCCGAACACTCAGAAGCATCTATTTATAGAGGGTCAATAACCAGGTATGCCCAAGTCAAGATAATACTGTCAGTTTCATCCATCATATAGGCTGGTTTAGGCAGTGGAGTTGGTAGAGTCTGTTTCTGTTACGGGTGTGACTGGCTGTATACAGGCTGCTGAGGTGACCTTCTCCATATTCACTGGGCCACGACATTCTGGGGCCCCAGTTCCACTATTTTCCAAGGCATGACATGCTTAACAAGACCCTGAAATTGTGGTTCACTGTGACCAGGCTGAGGCTCCCTTTAAAAGGCAGAACTGCCAGCTTGGTGTCCTATTTTCCTTGTCATTCTAATGTACCTTTTGATAAGGAGACCAGAAAAGAGTATTTTAGTATGGAGACCAGAAAAGGGTCTGAATATGTGACAGCCCTCCTCATAGTGTTGGTACTACTTATTCATGACTCTTAGGTGTCAAGAAAGTTTGAGAGATCTCTCTTCCTAGCACAGCCTGAGTAGGCTAGAGCACTGTGACCCTTAATGCTTAGCTGATGCGATCTTTACAGAGATTTCAAAAAGTCATAGAATATGCAGGGTAGAGAAAGAGTTGGTACAAATAACAACTTGCAGGTGAAATAATTGGAGGCAGGAAGAAAATGGGATCTGCTTGGAACAGTAGACACACCGCCTAGGTGCAGCTGAACAGTCAAGTCTGTTCTCTGATTTGAGTCTTGTGTCTTGGAATTAAGAGGTCCAATTCTGCTCTGGCCTGAGTACTAAAATTTTGGTTCTAGAACCAAATGTGAACTCTGGACTCTGGAATTCCAGTTGGGTTTCACAGGCCAGTGGATTAAGGAGGCCCACGTGAGCCCACAAAAGGGGCTGTGGATGGCTTTGCCACAGATGACTGGTTGCTTTTGTGCCTAGACTCTCAAGGAAGAGGCATGTTCTTCCTCAAGGCAAGCCCAGGGAAGTCTGAAACTTATGGGTGTCAGTGAAGAAAAATGGCAATGCCGCAGGCCAGTGCTTTTGCCCCTCCTGACTTGTGGCTTTGGGGATTCCGTTTGCCCATCAAAAAATGGGCAATGAAATCCCCTCAATGACTGGCTGCTCACCCCACATTTGCCAGGCCACTGCACAGTGCCCACCCAGCACCTCCAGGTACATCCTTTGCTTCAAAAGGCTGAAGAATCTCTGGGCTGAATTAAGGGCTCTGAGAGGGTTTGCCCACTCTGGGACCTCTCATATCTACCCCTTTATGTCCGCCTGACAGCTCAGCTTGTCTGCTGCCTGCCAACCTTATTGTCTGCTTTTGCCAAGCCCATGTCTTCACTGATTGGCTAGGGGAACATGCTCACTGAAGCCCAGGTGACCTATCCTTTCTCCAATGCACAGCCTCATGGAGATAGCACCCATCTTTCCTTTTAGATTGTAATCTTAGGGGGTTAGAGAACACTAACTTATTGACTAATTAATCTGCTCTAACCTGTTGACTAATTAATCTGCTCTAACTTGTTGACTAATTAATCTGCTCTTACTTGTTGACTAATAAATCAATAAGTCACTTAATGTTACAGGATGGGTGTGGGACTTGATACTCTTGATTTCTTTCCTCAAGTGGGACTGCACTGGGCATTGCCATCCTGATTTTGTTGTGAAAAAAAGCTAGCAGGTGAGGCAGGATTCAAAGTCCAGGAACAGAACAGAGCACCTAGGCTGGCCTGCACAGGCCCCTCTGAGGCCCTTGCAGGCAGGAGGGCTCACTGGAGGTCCAGGCCCCTTTTCTGGGATGGTGACCATAGCCCCTTCCTAGACCTCCAAGGACGGCCTACTTTTTCTGCAACTTGCAACCACTGGATTCTAAGGGGTGAGTATCCATTAGTGTGTGTGTGTGTGTGTGTGTGTGTGCACGTGCACGCGGACATGGTCTTCTGCTCCATTTCCATAGGATGTTGTCCTAGAAGAAATTCCTAGGGAATCCTGGGACTGTGCTGGAGATTCTCAAACTGCCAAAGTCAGTAAGAGTGTCTGAAGAATATAATTAATAGTATTTTCTGCACATTATTATGTCAGGTTTATTTTTGTCAAAAAATGTGTAAAAAAAGTTGTTAATCCTTTACATTATTTTAATTAGGTCATCAAATAAACCTTTTATTTTCTTCAAATTTATTTTTATGACAATCACTGAATTTTTGTTTTCTTCTTTGTTCCCATTGTTACCTGTTTTAGGGAAAAATATTTTAAAAATGTTATACACAAATACTAACAAATGACAGCAATTTATTTCAAATGTAATTAGATTTCTTAAATGAGTAAATAATTTCAGGAAACTTAGTTTATGTTAATTGTACAAATTATTTTTCATCTTATCCTCAATCTTAAAAAAATTAGGTAGGTATGCAATTCAAAATTGATAGATTTTTATATAGGCAACTTAAAAACATTGTATTGGTCACGTTGGGTAGTATAATTCTCACATATTTTATCTTAGAAACCAACACAATTGACAACGGATATTTATAGTATCTATAAAAGTGACTTTATAAACATACTTTTATAGTTGCTAAAATTTTAGGAGAAAAAAATCTATTCTGGCCTTCATTAGTAGAACTTAAATATTATAGAAATGAGATTATATTTACCGGCTAAATTAACCACAAAAACTGAAACAGATTCATTTACTTATTCTTTATCTTTCATTATCTGATAATGAACAGATTTAAAAGTGCTCAGAATCTGCATCAGTATACTAATAAAGCAAAGAGCTCTTTTGAAAGAATTATTGAAAACATACAGAACAAATATGTCAGTTATATTTAAAAACTTATCCAATTCATAGGCCAAAAAATACCACTTTTACAGAGTTTTACTAGTGGCAGAATCCAGCTTTTCTAATGACCTGGTACAATGTAACCTCTCTTTATATATCATCTGATTGCCCGAAATCTACCCAGAACAGAAGGCTAATCCTGCCAGTTCCTAAAAAGACAGTCTTCACACATACCCCATTTTCATTTAAGCTTGTTTCCCACATCGACCTTTCAGTAATGTCTGCCAGAACTACACTTCTGAAAGTCCAGGACAGCAGGGCAGAAATAAAGACTCCTTAGTTTATAAGAAATATTTGGTTTTGTTTTTCCATATCACACAGTATTTCTATCCTCAGAGACATTAAGTTGAGGATGAGCTGCTTCAAAATCTAGAAGTAAGGCTGGGCATGGTGGCTGATGCCTGTAATCCTAGCATTTTGGCATGCCCATGTGGGTGGATCACAAGGTCAGGAGATCAAGACCATCCTGCCTAACATGGTGAAACACTATCTCTACTAAAAGTACAACAAATTAGCCAGGCTTGGTGGAGGGTGCCTGTATTCTCAGCAACTCGGTATACTGAGGCAAAAGAATAGATTTAACCCAGGAGACAGAGGTAGCAGTGAGCTGAGATCATTCCCCTGCACTACAGCCTGGGCAACAGAGTGAGATTCCATCTCAAAGAAAAATAAATAAATAAATAAAATGGAATGTAAAAAAATGGCGTGATAATTCTGTCTAAGCCAGAATATAGAGGAGGAAGATTAAACCATATTTTATTAATCTAAATGAAGAGAGTTCAGGACATTTTAGCTTTCAATAACTGTGATGAATACCCTTAACATGTGTCAGCCATTCCAGGTTTGACTGCATAGACTAACGCTCTGCTTTCCTCCATAGATGTTTAAATGTAACAACATAATCCAATAATTTTACAAGGTTTTCATACAATTATGATCTCTTTTTGAGAAAAATTCATGTCATTTATTTATTATAGGTATTTTCAATTTTTCACTGGAGACAATAGGCTAATTTTAAAAAGAATATTTTTTCTAATCATGTAGCTTCTATTACATAGCCAGTTTTGCCTTTTTTACTTCATTATATGCCAAAAAGACCTCATGACTTATTAAACATTCAACTATTTACTTGAATAAATTGGCACTATACATTTAATAAGCTCAATTATATCAAATTTATGAAGTAAAATGAGTGATAACTAAACAAAAATTGAATAATTGCATTTTCTAATTGAAACAAAATATAAAATATACTAAATAAATAACATTCAATAATGCACATACTGTGAAATTACTCACATGTGAAAATTATTTTGTGAACACCATTATATTTCACCAAAGCCACTTTCATAATCTGTGAGGAAATTATACAAATAATGTTTTACAAAACTGGACAAAAACAAAATTGTGTATTATGTTTACAGTTAGCCACAAATGAACAGATATAAAAAAGAATTTGCATAAGATACTTCAAAGCCAGGAGCAATGACATATTAGATAAATACATTTAATACAAAGCAGAGATAATAAATTTGCTTTCAAATTCTTCAAAATTCTGATTTGCTGGTGAATTATCAATGTTTGTATAATTACCTGTTTCATTCTAATATTTTTCTTTTCTTCTCAAAGTAGGCACATGACTGTAAACAAATATGATTATTCTCTATAAGTCTGTTACACCTTAATTTTATTTTACAGAGATATGTCTGTACCTTTAAAACCACGTAAACCAAAACTGAAAGTCTGTGTATGTTTAGCAGACCAGAGAAGTCATGTTTTCAAAAAAAGTAGGATAAAATTTTATAAATAGCTGTTCAGAATTCTGAAGCATATAGTTCCATTATACTCAAAATCTTCATTGCAACCATCATAATAATCTGTAGTTACAAGAAAAACAAAAATGTAAGTGGTAGAAACCATATTCCCAAAATTATTTTCAGTTAAAGACCACTAACAAAGTAACCACTAGAGATGTTATTTCACTGTCACCTGATAGTATATTGTTACCATCTGTTACCTACAACCTTGAGTAAGATGCGAAAAGTTAACATCAGTGGCAAAATACACACGGAATGTAAAATAGCCATAACACAAAAACAACAATTTTGGTTTATTAAAACAAATTGTGTTCACACATTGTCATTAAAAAGGCATTTGTAAATTTACTGTATATTGATTATGTTAATTTGCAAATGGTAAAGGAATTTTCTTCTAAAATTCATATGGTTTCACTTGCTGTGCAGAATACTATCCTGATCACTTAAAACACTCCTATCATCCTGTCACATATAATGCGCCGTTAACATGGCCAGATGCAGTGGCTCATGCCTGTAATCCCAGCACTTTGGGAGGCTGAGGCAGGCAGATCACCTGAGGTTGGGAGTTCCAGATCAGCCTGACCAATGTGGAGAAACCCCATGTCTACCAAAAATACAAAATTAGCCAGGTGTGGTGGTGCATGCCTGTAATCCCAGATACTCAAGAGGCTGAGGCAGGAGAAGTGCTTGAATCTGGCAGTTGGAGGTTGCAATGAGTGGAGATTGGGCCATTGCACTCCAGCCTGGGCAACAAAAGTGAAACTCCAACTCCAAAAAAACAAAAACAAAAACAAAACAAAACAAAACAAAAATACTGCTGCAAACCAACCACTAAGTGGCCTTTCTACTTAGATTTTCTTCATTTACATTAGATTTCAGTTTTCTTAACCTTCCATGAAAAAGAATGTAAATCTGTCTATCTAATATAGAAGAACCTCTCATAACTCTGGTACAGCAACAATTGACCATGTTCTTTCACATAAACACTAGAAATGAAGAAAGCATCAAATGTAGGAGTTAAATTACATCAATACTTGCTTTTGAAAGCGATATTACATTTTATTTTTTGTTTTTGTTTGAGATGGAGTCTCACTCTCACCAGGCTAGAGTGCAGTGGTGCGATCTCGGCTAACTGCAACCTTCACCTCCCAGGTTCAAGTGATCTTCCTGCCTAACCCTCACATGTAGCTGGGACCACAGGTGCTCACCACTACAGCCAGCTAATTTTTTGTATTTTTAGTAGAGATGGGGTTTTGCCGTGTTGGAGAAGACGGTCTTGATCTCTTGACCTCTTGATATGATCCCCTCAGTGTCCCAAAGCACTGGAATCACAGGTGTGAGCCACTGGTCTGGCTTAATTTCTTTCAAAATAAAAAAGTAGGTTTCTTTTAGAGGAAAGTAATCAAGATTGCCAGCTAGAATCTGCTGGACTGTGTAGTTCTCACAGAGAGAAATGCAAATTATGCATAAATACAGCAGCTTCAACTGAAACATCCAGGTACTAACAATGGGAACAATCAAAGAAATGACTTATCTATTAGAGAATGGAGTAAAGCAAGGTAGAATAATGGGCCATCTGGGAAAAATATGAAGCTAAGGGAAACTTTCCACCCAGTAAATCAGTAATTGAATGTGTGACCCTGACAACCCATGATTCTATCACTGATCTTTGCAACCCTCAGGTAAGGAGATACCCTCGTGAACCCACTTCATTATGGCCTTCTGTTTAACAAACAGTGCTACATGGAGTCCCAGCAGAGCAGCCACCCAGGCCAGTGCAGGGATTCAAGAGCCTTAGATAATCTGGCTTTCCAGGCTTCCAAGAAAAATTAGCTGTACCTCCAGCAAAGCAGGAGGTTACATCCTTGTACGCTCCCATAGGAAACAGGCAGAATCCAGGGGGCTGAGCAGTGATGGTCTGTAGGACTCATTTCCACAATTCCTCACAGGGTAAGATCTCCTGGCTTATAATTCCAGCCAACCATTGAAAACAGTATTTCACCTCCACATGATGGAGCTACCAGAAAGAGGAGTGGGCCACCATCTTTGCTGCTTTGGCAAGTTAGCCATTCCAGCCTTCAGGCTTTGAAGAGCTCAAGCCGACGGGACAGAAAGAATCTCCTAGCACAGTACAGGTGCTGTAAAAAGACATGTCCAGATTGCCTATTAAAGCAGGTCTGCAATCTCATTCCTCCTCACTGGGAAGTGCTTTCCAACCATGGTGTCCATGTACCACCACTGGTGCTATTTGATCAATGGAATTTTGGAATGTCTTTGGGATATAGTTCCTGGAGGGAGGAGTGAGCTGCCCTTTTTGCTGTTTGTGTGACTTAGCTGTTCCAGCCTTCTGGCTTTTGAGGATCCAAATAAACTGAGGATGGAAGTGGTACCTCTGCCCAGCAGAGCTGTCCTACAGAAATGTGGCTAGATTGTTTTTCAAGTGGGTCCCCAATTATGTTATACTCACTGGGTATGATCTTTCAACTGAGATTTTTGCTACCTCCTATACGTGCTTTTGTGCTGGAAAAAGGTCTAACCTCTCTGGGATAGGGCTCCCAGAGAAAAGGGCATGCTGCCATTGTTGCTGTTTTGCAGCATTTACTGGTGATAACTTCAGATACTGGAAAGTTGGAGATGACTAGAAACTGCAATGGACACTCAGAATAATGCAACAGCCCTTCAGAAAGTGGCCACATTGTTATGTAAGGGCCTGTTCTCCTATATTCTCACTAGGAAGGTTCTCCAGGACTGGCCCACTAGCCAATCATTCCCAGAGTTATTGAGCCAGTAGCAAGTTAGCAATTCCCTGGACAGAGACTCCAGCACCAACTGAATATATTTCTGCCACTGCTTCTGCAGTAGAACTGTCCTTGCTTGCCTCGGGCTAATGAAAAGTCCAAAAACTTAAGTGCATTATTCACACCTTAAACAAGCTGCAGTTTACCCAAGGAGAAGAGGCCAGTCCAACCTCCATGGGTTTCACACACTTCTCACTGCTCCTCCCCAGACAGTGAACCTCTACTTGGCCAGAAGCACAGCTCCTCCATCCTGGGCTGACTGCACTGAGGGATTACTGACCTGCATCTCTCTGAGATGCAGCAACCCAGAAGAAAAGCAAAGAGGTGGAGCAGCAAGCCAGCCTATGTGGTGCCCAGTGGGTTTGGCACAAGAGCATCTGTAGCAAAGTGTGGCCAGTGATGGCCATTTCTCTAGGCTAAACCTTCTCTTGTAAGATACTTTAGCCCTAGAGAACTTGTTGGACATAATTTCTGCAGGATAGTCTTGCAAATGAGAAGAAGCTGCTCCAACTGAGCACTCCTTGGTCTGCTGGTCTCTCCCAGGATCCCAGTCTGGCTGCAGCCACTTTCAGGGCAGTCTCAGCTCCTCTGGAAGAGTAGTTTACCATACCATAACATCTGCATTGCTGGATGATGCCTGAGCCCTAATTGCTCCAGCAAAGCAGCCCCTGTGGCTGCACCAGCCCATGTGTATGTTCCCCATACTGCAGCTTCTCCGGAGCCTATAGCAACTCCTGATAATACTTTGGTGGCACATATCTGCAAAGGTGGGTTGGACTTTGCTTGACCCACCAGCAAATAAGAATGCAGTATTCCCCTGCCACCCACAGCAGCTTCCGCTGTAGATGAAGCTTTGGCGGGCAGACAGCCAGAAAGCCACAACTCTGCCTTTGTGTTAACACTGTGCAGAGAACTGTGTATTCTCCCATACTCTGAACAATCACTTCTTTATTGGTGGGGGCACAAAGAAGGCATCACAACATTCACTGGTCAGTATCCTGCACCAAGCTAACACAACCAACCATTAGTGAAACAGCACACACAGTGTCCAGCAGGTACCTCCTCACCCACTTCCCAAATTCTTTGCTCCTGCCACTAAGGTAAATGCCCAAAAGCAGGCAGAAACTCATATTCACTATCACTTTGCTGCAGCTGTGGCATGCTAGTCCTACAGAGTGATGGACTTGAAATTTCAAGGAGCCAGAGAAGACGGTTGGAAATAAATACAACTGCCCCAGAGGGTGCAGCCTCTGAGTTGGGAGCTGGGCATTGTCTCCCTGCCACCAAAAACAAAACAAACAAACAAACAAACAAAAATTCCCAGGAGCAAAGCCTGTAGGCTGAACCCACCTTATACCACAATTAGATATTACAGACCATTGAATAGGATTAAAAAAAAAAAAACTCCATTCAACGTTCAGCAACCTCAAAGACATGCCCAGAAAGATTCAACAAAATCCGTGCAAAAATGTTGAAAACACAAAAAGCCACAGTGACTCCTTTCATCCAAATGACCAAATTCTGTAATTTGGTCATTACTGTGGTTATCCACATTTCCTTCATTTGAATGTTGACCTCTCTATCTAGGCTGGAAAAATTCTCATGGATGACATCTGGAAATATGTATTTCAAGTTGTTTTGATTCTTCCCATCGATTTCAGGCATTCTTTTTAATCATAGATTTGGCTTCATTACATAATCCTGTATTTCTTAGAGACTTTGATTCATTTCTCTTTATTCCTTTTTCACTATTCTTGTCTGTCTTATTTCAGAAAGCCAGTCTCGAAGCTCTGAGATTCCTTCCTGTGCTTGGCCTATTCTGTAATAGAATAATTTGGCCTATTCTTGGCCAAATTATGTAATTTGGCCTATTCTTGGCCAAATTATGTAATTTGGTCATTTCAGCAAGGCCTAATATGACAGAAGTAGAATTCGGAATATGGATAGAAATCAACTTCATTGAACTACAAATATAAGTTGCAACCCAATGCAATAAAGGGAAAAAATTGCAGGAATTAATGGAAAAAATAGCTAATCAGGAGGAAAATGTGGTCAACTTGATAGAGCTGAAAAACACAATACAAAACTTTATAATATAATCAAAAGTATTAACAGCAGAATAGGCCAAGCAGAGGAAGGAATCTCAGAGCTTTGAGACTGGCTTTC